>NW_027362771.1:442580612-443860717 GCF_046119375.1 Phyllobates terribilis | reverse complement strand
TTCAAAGGTTTTATGGACTGATGAAATGAGAGGGACTCTTGATGGGCCAGATGGATGGACCAGAGGCTGGATCAGTAAAGGGCAGAGAGCTCCACTCCGACTCAGACGCCAGCAAGGTGGAGGTGGGGTACTGGTATGGGCTGGTATCATCAAAGATGAACTTGTGGGACCTTTTCGGGTTGAGGCTGGAGTGAAGCTCAACTCCCAGACCTACTGCCAGTTTCTAGAAGACAACTTCTTCAAGCAGTGGTACAGGAAGAAGTCGGTATCGTTCAAGAAAAACATGATTTTCATGCAGGACAATGCTCCATCACATGCATCCAACTACTCCACAGCGTGGCTGGCCAGTAAAGGTCTAAAAGAAGAAAAAATAATGACATGGCCCCCTTGTTCACCTGATCTTAACCCCATAGAGAACCTGTGGTCCATCATAAAATGTGAGATCTACAGGGAGGGAAAACAGTACACCTCTCGGAACAGTGTCTGGGAGGCTGTGGTGGCTGCTGCACGCAATGTTGATCTGAAACAGATCAAGCAGCTGACAGAATCTATGGATGGAAGGCTGTTGAGTGTCATCATAAAGAAAGGTGGCTATATTGATCACTAATTGTTTTGGTTTTTGCTTTTGCATGGCAGAAATGTTTATTTCTAAATTTTGTGCACTGATATTGGTTTACCTGGTGAAAATAAACAAGTGAGATGGGATTATATTTGTTTTTTATTAAGTTGCCTAATAATTCTGCACAGTAATAGTTACCTGCACAAACATATATCCTCCTAAGATAGCCAAATCTAAAAAAACCCACTCCAACCTCCAAAAATATTAAGCTTGGATATTTATGAGTCTTTTGGGTTGATTGAGAACATAGTTGTTGGTCAATAATAAAATTAATCCTCTAAAATACAACTTGCCTAATAATTATGCATACAGTGTATATAATATATGAATTTCACTTTTTGTATTGAAGAACTGAAATAAATTATTTTTTTGATGATATTCTAATTTAGTGAGATGCACTTGTATATTATTATACAAATGTTAATGAATAAAGACAGTAATTATTGCTATATGATGAATGAATGGAAATGGCAAATAAAAAATAAAAAATATTAAAAGTAAAAAAAAAAGAATTAAATATTTTTTTTACATATATACACCTCACTGGCAGCCCTCACCGTGACCACGATTTTTACTCTGAAGCTAATTTATCCTGAGACCTGAGGGCTCTTGTCAGGACTTTGTGGGAGAAGCTGCAGCCTTTGAGAGTCGAGACATTGCATGTTTTGTTCAGTGTTGTGCCTTCTGCACAACACTTCCAGGTGAGATCAACTACTTGCCTTCTCTGAACACACGCTGCTTGGGATACTGCAATTAGGAGCGCTCTCCTTTTTCTCTCTTTACAGAGGGATGCAGCACTCTTGAAATTGCTAACATATTGGGTTGTGAGCATCAAAAGTTTTGATGGAAATAGTCAACAGGGTCGCAACAAATGTTTTGAAAAAAAAAAGAGGCATCTTAATTGTCAAAGGTTTGTGAAGAATACAACGTGAAGTACAATAAAAATATTTGGTTTGTTTCACCATATGCCAAGACCTGTAATATTTTTTAGGTAGTTGAGAGGCATCTGTCAGACACTCCTATTAGTATCCCAGTAGTAGAGATGGGCAAACCCGAACAGAAAAGTTCGGGGTCCGTACCAAACACCTAGTGTATGGGCTCGGACCCCAAACACGGACTTCCTTAGGAAGTCTGTGCTACTGTTCGGGTACCGGAGTTTCCCGCACTGTCATCTGCGTTGACAGCACGGAAATAGGGTCTCTGATCGGTGGTAATCTCATTATCACAGGTCAGAGCACTTCAGGATCACGCTGTCAGATGTTAGCGTGATCCCGCAGCTGTGACTGTGACCCGCAATAAAAAGGTTACTGCTGGTCACCGGTGTCGGCTGATGAAAGACTACTACTCCCATAAGCCTACTGTCACTGTTAACAGCGAGCACAGGTGCCGCTGATGGGAGTATTCATTTTCAAGTTCACAAAAAAGCGCTTGTGCCATGAGGTCACTGGGGTTCATCAGCTGATGAACTCCTGTGAACTCTCTCACAACAGCTCAGTGCTACACACTGGCTGTGTCAGTGTGTAGCTTGATGTCGTGTAGAGCAGTTACATCTGCTGATGTGACTGCTCTAGAAGTGAAATCGTCGTGGGACACTATGGATTATTTCATCACTTTGGACAGGTGAGGGATATCGTTGTTTTTTTACAGGTGACAATGGCTTCAAATGGATTGGGCGTTAGGTGAGAATAAGGTTGCTTTTTTATTTTCTGATTTTTACAGGGGACAATGACTTGAAAGGATTAGGCATTGGGTGAGTATAACTTTGTGTTCTATTTTTAAATAAATGTGTAAAAAATGGTGTGGACTTTTATTTAAAATAAAAGATTTTATTCTTGCTGTTTGTTTAAAAACTTTTACAATGGGGTTAGTAATGGGGGCATCTTATAGGCACCTCTCCATTACTAACCCCTGGGCTTCATGTCAGCTGCCAATGCAAGGCTGACATGAACCCCAACTCTATTACCCCACTTGCCACCGCACCAGGGCAAGTGGGAAGAGCCGAGGCTAAGCACCAGATTTGTCACATCTTATTGATGCACCATTTTTGGGGCCACTGAGAGCTGATGTTATTAACCTCAGAGGGGGCCAGAACCCATGGCCCCTTCCCTGGCTATTAATATCAGCCCACAGCTGTCTGTTTAGCTTTTTCTGGTTAGATTTTATTGTTGGGGGACCCTACATAAAAAAATGTCTGGGGTCCCCCTGTAAACTGGCCAGTAAACGCTAATCATACAGCTGTGAGCTGTTATTAATAGCCAGGGAACATTTTGGGATAATGACCCCTTTCCCTAGCTAGTAATATCAACCCTCAGCTGGCGGCTTTCCCTCTGCTGGTTATGAAAAATCCACAGGAGCTCCCACTTTTTTTAATTGAATTCTTTATTTTACACATAACGTATACTGCGGGTGCTGACTACAACTCCCATCATTGTCGGCTGGTCGTACTGATTTCCAGTAGACAATGATATGAGCTGTACTCAGCTCCCGGCGCCTGTCTGAAACTCTGCTCTCCGACATTCAACAGATTGGCACTAGAGCTACCAGCAGCTGCGAGGCCCGTAAACCTCATGGGAAACTCTGAGGGACATTTTTTATTTTGTCCAGTCAAAACCGATAAGTGTGCAGTCACTGGGTGTGACTGCAGTCTTATGAATCCCCCCAGCACGCGCACTGTGCGCTGCAGGAATTCGATGGTTTCTGACCCGGGACCGGAGGGTAAGTATGAGTTGTACTTACTCCCGGTCAGTGGGCCCCCCATTCATATGAATTGGGTCCGGGTTTAGGTTTGGGTACTGTTCTGGTACCCGAACCCAAACTTTCAAACGATGTTCAGCCAAACTCGCCGGATCCAGGGGTCCGCCCATCTCTACCCAGTAGTAAAAAGAAATAAACACACACACAAAAGTTCTTTATTTGTAAAAAAAATCCTTGACAAATTCCCTCTTTAAAATTGATATATTTGAGTTGCGCACATGTAAAATATCTTTGTCATCTATCCAAATGGGTGAAATCAAAGAGCTGACAAATAATTGCGACAAAATGATGTGGACCTACTGTACACATAATATGCAATGGTTATGAAAAGAAAATTAGTCAGTTGAAGTTACTGTTAAATAAGTTGTCCCACTTCCCTGAATTTTTGAAAAGGCAGGGCATGGAATAAAATAAACTATTTTGTTGGCTTATTTCAGTCTCCTTCCGGCCTATTGCAGTCTCTGCCTGTCTTTTTAATTTTTTTTCTTTTGGGGGGGGGGGGGTTTGACACTCTTTTAGGCAGAAACAGGGAGATAAAAAAAAACTTGAAAAGCAGGATACCAATGAATTTCAAGTTTCCAAATCTAATTCTATAACAAGTAGATTTTTCTTCCACTAAGTTATATGCTCATGACGACTTTTTGTATACAGTAGTGAGTGGCTTCCAAGAAGAAGCCACCTGAAGAATGGTCAGTTCACTTCTTTTAACTGCTTCACGGCTTTCAAAGTCTAAAACGGTTAAAACAAGCTAAAAAGAGAATCATTTGGACTGCAAGCTGTTTTGACATTGCAGTGTGGGTGTTCATTCTTTTAAGCACTTTTTTGAGGCGGGTTTCAGAGCGGACACTCCTGAAAAAGATGTGTGCACATAACCTAATGAGGGTTTTCATTACAAGTGACACACTGCAGTTCCTGAATCATATTAATGTTATTAGAACTACAAGTAGAAAGATCTGTTAGTAGTGATAAGCAAGTACTAAAATGCTCGGGTGCTCCTTGCTCGGGTCGAGCAAATCGTAATGCTCGGGTGCTCGACCCGAGTAGCGAGCCCAATGTAATTCAATGGGAAACTTGAGCATTTTTGCGGCGTCGTCCCCCTGAGGTCTGCAGGGGGCCTAAAAATAAGACTAATCGATATAAACAGTGCTCAAGTGACATGGAAACAGCATGGGGAACACCCCTGAAAGCATCTCTGACTCCCAGGTCACTCCTGTGAACAATGTTGTGTAGTGCGGTGGTGTTCATACAGTGCGGTAATGAGGAAGTGACCCAGGAAAAGTTCAAATCAAATGTCTTTATTCTCCAGACACTCACAAAGTAACACTAATTGGTATCCTCCAGTTCGCAAATGGACCGTCAAAGTACAGTCTGTTTCCAGACTCGTCGTATCACTCTGTGGTGCGTCAGAGTTTTGCCTTCTTGGACTCTGTGTTCCTTTCACACAAGCCAGTATTGCAGAGCCTCCAGCTCTGGAGCTTTCAAACACAAAACTGACACACACAAACCTTTGCTGCAGGTTTTTTAAATGAACAGTGGGCATAACCCACTAGTAAGACCCGGCTGGAGGGAGTGAACCGCCCCACTGCCATCCTGAAGTCCACTCCAAGAAGAATAGCCCATGCCGGGTTTTACTAAATCTGCCTTGGTCAAATAGCTTGATCAAGTCCAAACTTACTTTTATTCTGCACTGCAACCACAGCTATGTATGTGATTGTAATGCACTCCAGTTGGTTCAATATGCTTCTATGCGCATCCATGGGGATACATACCATCCCTCACATATAATTCCCCTCATTGCTGTAACATTCCTGGCGGCGTGCTGGCATGGCTTACCAACTCCCACCATGCAAGACCGCCATCTTACCTATCAGTCCTGGCTGAACACTTTGCTCCAGTACCTGCTGTGTGCATGTCTCTTGTCTGATTGCTTAGAGTGGCGGCGCGGTTACTGCCTGATTCTTATAGTTACAGTGTGCGCAGTCCTAATGCCTCCCCAGCCTATTGCTGTGAGTCACTGGATACTTAAACCCCCTTCACCCAGTAGGAGGTGCCTGAGCAACACTTTCTTTCAGTGTATTCTGTGCAACTAAGTTGCCAGGTCCTGTCCTGTCTCTTGTCTGTTTCCGCCACCCTGGGGGCTGAGTACCCAGGCCTGTTACCTGTATCTGTGACTTCTAGTCTGTTCCGCCACCCTGGGGGCTGTATACCCAGGCCCGTTGCCTGTATCTGTGACTTTTAGTCTGTTTCTGCCACCCTGGGGGCTGAGTTCCCAGGCTTGTTCCTGTATCTTGTTCTTGGTTCAGTTCCTGTCTGATCAGTGTCCTAGCCCATTACTTGTTTGTCTCTATGTTCGTATCTTCCCTTTTCCTGCAGTGTCTGAACTTGCACCTAACTCCAACTTGTCTCTGTACTTCTGTTTGTGAGTTTAGTGTCCACTCGCTACTTCATTGTAAGTACCTTGTGTGTATCTGCTCTGCTTGTCTACCGCACCTGTTGTTTTGCTCTGCTTGTCTACCGCACCTGCGGGTTTTGCTCTGCTCTGCTTGTCTACCGCACCTGCGTGTTTTGCTCTGCTCTGCTTGTCTACCGCACCTGCGGGTTTTGCTCTGCTCTGCTTGTCTAACGCACCTGCGGGTTTTGCTCTGCTCTGCTTGTTTACCGCACCTGTGGGTTTTGCTCTGCTTGTCTACCGCACTTGCAGGTTTTGCTCTACTCTGCTTGTCTACTGCACCTGCGGGTTTTGCTCTGCTCTGCTTGTCTACCGTGCCTGCCAGTACCTACCTGTCTGCATACCAGCCGTGCCTGCCAGTACCCACGTGTCTGAATATGAGCCGTGCCTGCCAGTACCCATCTGTCTGCATATCAGCCGTGCATGCCAGTACCCACCTGTCTGCATACCAGCCGTGCCTGCCAGTACCTACCTGTCAGTATGCCAGCCTAACCTGCCTGTTCTTGCATTCCCCAGTGTGGGTCAACAGCTATGACTGGGGTCTGACCTGGAGTGGCACCTGGTCCCTCTGCTCAGTTCCTCCCTGGTTCACGGAGTCGACTGAGCCGCCGTGCGACCTTGGTCGGACCGTGTTGATACTTAGTCACGCCCCTCCAGGCACTCCTCGGTTCATTGTCCAGTGGGATCACTAACCACGCTCACGTCAGTCAGTCCGGGCATGTGCGTAACAATTGCCTCACAGTTGTCAGAGTATTACGCCACTTTTACAGACTGACAATAAAACATACAAAAACAAAGCAAAATGGATTTTCCTCGAAAAAATGTTAAGAAACATTCTGTCCAGGGTAATGACTTATACAACCCCTGGCAAAAGTTATGGAATCACCGGGCTCGGAGGATGTTCATTCAGTTGTTTAATGTTGTTGAAAAAAAGCAGATCACAGACATGGCACAAAACTAAAGTCATTTCAAATGGCAACTTTATGGCTTTAAGAAATGCTAAAAGAAATCAAGATTAAAAATGTGGTGCTCAGTAAGGGTAATTGTTTTCAGACCAAGCAGAGGGAAAAAATTATGGAATCACTCAATTCTGATTTAAAAAAATATGGAATCACCCTGTAAATTTTAATTTCCAAAACTAACACCTGCATCAAATTAGATCTGCTTGTTAGTCTGCATCTAAAAAGGAGTGATCACACCTTGGAGAGTTGCACCAAGTGGACTGACATGAATCCAACACGAGAGATGTCAATTGAAACAAATGAGAGGCTTATCAAACTCTTAAAAGAAGGTAAATCATCACGCAATGTTGCAAAAGATGTTGGTTGTTCACAGTCAGCTGTGTCTAAAATCTGGACCAAATACAAACAACATGGGAAGGTTGTTAAAGGCAAACATACGGGTAGACCAAGGAAGACATCAAAGCGTCAAGACTGGAAACTTAAAGCAATATGTCTCCAAAACAGGAAATGCACAACAAAACAAATGAGGAACAAATGGGAGGAAACTGGAATCAATGTCTGTGACCGAACTGCAAGAAATCGCCTAAAAGAAATGGGATTTACATACAGAAAAGCTAAATATAAGCCATCATTAACACCTAAACAGAAAAAAACAAGGTTACAATGGGCTAAGCAAAAGCAGTTGTGGACTGTGGATTACTGGATGAAAGTCATATTCAGTGAGGAATCGTGAATCTGCGTTGGGCAAGGTGATGATGCTGGAACTTTTGTTTGGTGCCGTTCCAATGAGATTTATAAAGATGACTGCATGAAGAGAACATGCAAATTTCCACAGTCATTGATGATATGGGGCTGCATGTCAGGTAAAGGCACTGGGGAGATGGCTGTCATTACATCTTCAATAAATGCCCAAGTTTACATTGATATTTTGGACAGTTTTCTTATCCCATCAATTGAAAGGATGTTTGGGGATGATGACATCATTTCTCAAGATGATAATGCATCCTGCCATAGAGCAAAAACTGTGAAAACATTCCTTGAAAGAAGACACATAAGGTCAATGTCATGGCCTGCAAATAGTCCGGATCTCAATCTTTGGTGGAAGTTGAAGAAAATGGTCCATGACAAGGCTCCGACCTGCAAAGCTGATCTAGCAACAGCAATCAGAGAAAATTGGAGCCAGATTGATAAAGAGTACTGTTTGTCACTCATTAAGTCCATGCCTCAGAGACTGCAAGCTGTTATTAAAGCCAGAGATGGTGCAACAAAATGCTAGTGATGTATTGGAGTGTTCTTTTGTGTGTTTGTTTTTCATGATTCCATATTTTTTTCCTCAGAATTGAGTGATTCCATAATTTTTTTCCCTCTGCTTGGTCTGAAAAAAATTACACTTACTGAGCACCACATTTTTAATCTTGATTTCTTTTAGTGTTTCTTAAAGCCCTAAAGTTGCCATTTGAAATGACTTTAGTTTTGTGCCATGTCTGTGATCTTCTTTTTTTCAACAACATTAAACAACTGAATGAACATCCTCCGAGCCCGGTGATTGCATAATTTTTGCCAGGGGTTGTATATAAACACCTTTGTTGTCCAAGAAACTGTGACCTCTGCCATCAGCGTTGTCAGATGGGATTTTCTGGTACTGCAACATACAACATAGGAGTGGGTCACCTATACTGCCATTGCATATGCAGGAACTTTAGGGGCTGCTAAAAATTATGACTCACTCCAATACCAATTTGAAGAGATGTAGTGGAGGGCCTCAGTTAAAAATGTATTTTCCATTATTAAGGAGTGGGTCTCCTATACTGTTGTTGCGTATGCAGCTAGTTCAAAGGCTTCCAAAAATTAGGACGTGCTCCAATACCAATCTGAAGAGACATAATGAAGGGCCTCATAATTTTTATTTTTTTAATTATTAAGGAATGGGTCTCCTATACTGCTATTGCTTAGGCAGCAAGTTCAAGGGGTTCCAATAATTAGGACGCGCTCCAATACAAGTTTGAAGAGACATAGAGGAGGGCCTCATTAAAAAAATGTTCCCATTATAAAGGAGTGGGTCTCCTATGCTGTTATTGTGTATGCAGTGCATGGCAGGGCTGCTCAAAATGTTCTGACCAAGAGGATGACTATCCATGCTCTCCTCCTCCTCCTGGTACTTCTCATTCTCCTTCCCCTCAGGCCATCCACGGTGGACAAATGGTATGAATGTTGTGCGGGTAGTACTGTCTGTAGCGCAGGAAACCACCTCTTGTTCCTCCTCCTTCTCTTCCTCCTCCTCATTATAACCCAATACACATTGAGATGAGATGAGACTGAACTGTGTAGCATCATCCTGTATAGTTCCTTGCTCCATCTCATCATGCTCCGTTTGCAATGCCTCCTCTTTAATTGTGAGCAGTGAGCGTTTCAGCAGACAGAGAAGCGGATGGTGATGCTAATTATGGCGACATCTCTGCTCACCATCTTGGTGGAGTCCTCAAAGTTTTGGAGGACGGCACAGATGTCAAACACCCATGTCTACTCATCAGCTCTTATGTGCGGAGGCTGACCTGAATACTGATGGGCGTATTGAAGCTGGTACTCAACAACTGCCCTCTGCTGTTCACAAATACTTCCCAACATATGCAATGTTGAGTTCCAACGCTTTGTGACATCGCACACCAGTCGGTGTGCTGGAAGTTGCTAACGCTGCTGAAGCACGGCGAGGGTAGCGGAAGCTGTAGCTGACCTTCTGAAATGGGCACACATGCGGCGTACTTTGACAAACAGTTCAGGCAGATCCAGGTAGGTTTTGAGAAACTAGGTTGAGCACATGGGCCAGGCATGGTATGTGTGTGAGGTTGCCAAGCCTCATAGCCGCCACCAGGTTCCAGCCATTTTCACACACAGTTATGCCTGGCTGTAGGTTCAGCGGTGAGAGACACAGATCTACCTGCTCTGTTACAGCTTTCAACAACTCTGCAGCAGTGTGCGGTTTGTCACCTAAGCATATTAGCTTCATCACATCCTATTGCCGCTTGGCCAAGGCAGTGCTTCCAGCTTCCGACTGATGTGGTCATCTCGGAGATGGAGGCTGAAGAGGAGGAGGTTCAGGAGCTGTAGAATGTGGGGGCAACCCTGATTGACCCAGGGCCCACAATCCTCGTTGTTGGGAGGACATGTTCCATCCCGGGGTCCGACTGGGTCTCTATTTGTCCATGTGTCCCTGGTTAGGTGGACCTTCCCAGTAACTGCGTTGGTGAGGGCACGGGTAATGTTCTTGGACACATGCTTTTTTGAGGCAGGGACGGCACATCGGAAGAAATAGTGGTGGCTGGGGACCGAGGGACAGCCACCACAATGAGGTTGCAGAAATCTTCTGTCTCCACGAGCCTAAAAGGCAATAATTTCAGTGCAAGAAGTCGAGAAATGTAGCAGTTTAGTATTATGGACTGTGGTTAGTTGGCTGTGTATATGCGCTTGTATTCAAAGGACTGGGGTAGGGACAAATGAACGCTGCGCTCGGACAAGGCCGAGGATGTGGTTGCTGATGGTGGACAGGTGGAGGGTGCGAGGCATCTTTGCCTGCACCATGGACAGGGGATTGGCGTGCACACACAACAGCGGAATAGGCAGTGGTATCACCCACAGACACAGTTTCTGGACTCTGGCGTTTGGCCCAACTAGTCTGGTTCTTTGCTGTCATGTGCCTGAACATGCTGGTGGTGGTCTGTCTGGTAGTTTTGCTGCCCCTGCTGATGCTGGCATGGCAGATGTTGCAAATGGCCTTTTTGAGGTTAACTGGACAGTCTTTAAAAAAGAGCCAGACTCTGGAAGACCTAACAGCTGGACTGGAAACTTCCCTTGTGTTGCTGTTCTGGGTAACAGTTTCCTGCCTTGTGTCTATGGCCACACTACTGCTTGTTCCTGCCTGTTGTGGTGCTACGGCTCCCTCCCCCTCTGCGCAGATGTCCTCGCCATGCATGTCACCTTCCCAGGTTGGGTCAGTGACTTCATCGTCCACCACCTTGTCTTCCACGTAGACACCCTGGGCCTCCTCCTGACTTGCTGGCAATTATGTCTCATCATCATTAGAGATGAGCGTTGTTCGACTCGAACTGTTCGCCAATCTCAAATTTCAGCTGTTTTGGGCGGTGTTCGAGCCGTTCGGCGAACATGAACGATTTGAGAAAAATTCGGCTGTTCGAGGTTATGTTCGATAACTGTTCGTGCACCAAAATCATAACTGGATTTTTTCTCAGTAATGATGAAAATTAATGTTAATACGCAGTTTGAGTGTACAGCGGGGCGGGGGGAGGGGCAGGGGATGGATCTCTGCAGGAATAATGAAGATCTCCATTTTTTTCTCTCTTTCCCGCATTTACAGTGGGGAGGTGCAATCTGTCAGCCTATCAGCAGCGCACACACGGAGCGAAGTGCTTTTTTTCACACAAGCAAGGGCATGTGTCATTGGCAGTGTATGTCACATGTCCTTGCCCTATAAGACCCAGCCATTTTCCCCGTCGCCACCATTTTCTCACTGCTGCAGCTGCGTGTTAGACGACACCGCTGTTGCTGTGTGCGCTATACCTTGTTAATTTCAAGCCAATTTTCGCACAAATCTACAGATAGCTTGGGAGTAGGGAATAGTTGTGATTGCAGACCTTTTAAGGACTACGTTACATCATTTCATACGACTTTTAACAGGCAGGTCTGTGCTCTTAAATAGATAGGTTGGGAGTAAAGACTAATTGTAATTGCAGTCCTTTTCAGGGCTAGGTTACATCAGTTCCTATCAGTTTTTGCCAGGCAGGTCTGTGCCAGTGCTGTGCAAGTTTTTTTCACAGCATTTGGCTGAATCTAGCAAAGCTAATCCTTTTTGGCCTATTGCAGAGTGTGTTAGTCAGTGGAGTAGCCTATCTGTGTTGCAAGCTACACCACCTGTGTATAGAATACCAATTTTTTTACTGCACCTAGTGAAGTAAAACCTTTTGGGCGTAGCATCATTCTATTAGTCCATCTACACTGACCTCCATAAGGTTGCAAATTGAATATAATTTTTTTCTGCATCTAGCTCTGAAAAAATATTTGGCCTTCTAGCTGTGTGTGGGACTTGTTCTATTAGTCCATCTATACTGACCTCCATCACGTTGCAAATTGAATATAATTTTTTTCTGCATCTAGCTCTGAAAAAATATTTGGCCTTCTAGCTGTGTGTGGAACTTGTTCTATTAGTCCATCTATACTGACCTCCATCAGGTTGCAAACTGAATATAATTTTTTTCTGCATCTACCTCTGAAAAAATATTTGGCCTTCTAGCAGTGTGTGGGACTTTCTCTATTAGTCCATCTATACTGACCTCCATCAGGTTGCAAATTCAAAATAATTTTTTGTCTGCATCTAGCTCTGAAAAAATATTTGGCCTTCTAGCATTGTGTGGGACTTTCTCTATTAGTCCATCTATACTGACCTCCATGAGGTTGCAAATTCAAAATAATTTTTATCTGCATCTAGCTCTGAAAAAAATATTTGGCCTTCTAGCAGTGTGTGGGACTTTCTCTATTAGTCCATCTATACTGACCTCCATCAGGTTGCAAATTAAAAATAATTTTTATCTGCATCTAGCTCTGAAAAAATATTTGGCTTTCTAGCAGTGTGTGGGACTTGTTCTATTAGTCCATCTATACTGACCTCCATCAGGTTGCAAATTGAATATAATTTTTTTCTGCATCTAGCTCTGAAAAAATATTTGGCCTTCTAGCAGTGTGTGGGACTTTCTCTATTAGTCCATCTATACTGACCTCCATCAGGTTGCAAATTCAAAATAATTTTTTGTCTGCATCTAGCTCTGAAAAAATATTTGTCCTTCTAGCAGTGTGTGGGACTTTCTCTATTAGTCCATCTATACTGACCTCCATCAGGTTGCAAATTCAAAATAATTTTTATCTGCATCTAGCTCTGAAAAAATATTTGGCCTTCTAGCAGTGTGTGGGACTTTCTCTATTAGTCCATCTATACTGACTAGTGTTGAGCCACCCCCGTAATGTTCGAGTTCGGTTCGGTTCGTCGAACACCCGTGTGTTCGCCGAACTGTTCGTCGAACTGTTCGTCGAACACCTTCGAACACCGTTAAAACCAATGGCAGGCAAACAAAAACACATAGAAACACATAGAAAACACCTTCAAAGGTGTCCAAAAGCTGACAAACTGCTCAGAAGACATAACTAACACATGGAAAAGTGACAAGTACATATAGTCATGCGAAAATAAAAGAGGTGGAGGAGTAAAAGGAGGGGGAGACACAGATATAGGCATGTCATGCCCTTCTAAAATCCAAAAAGTGAGAAGCCGACACGGCCAGTCCGCTCCTGCCCGTGCCACCTCCGTGTCGCCGGGTTTGTGCCAGAGCCGCGGTGAACCCTGACGGCCAGCCCCCCTCTCCCAATACTGGTGCCTGTCCGCTGGTGGGTCGAGCGAGCCCCCCTGTGGTGGAGGCAGCTCTAAGCTTTTTAATTTAAATTGTCTCTCTAATTTGAATGAATACACTTTAAATCCATTTACAAGGATCTATTGGAGGGCAAGTCTCATGCCAGCAGCCGCGGTAATTCCAGCTCCAGTAGCGTCCACTAAAGCTGCTGCAGTTAAAAAGCTTTTATAAGGATCGAGCTCGGCTGTCCACCGCAAGGCATCCTACTGCCAGTCCCAGCCCCTATGCCTTGGGGTGCCTCCTGATGCTCTTCACTAAGTATCCCATGGTCCCGAAGCATTTCCTTTGAAAAAATTAAGTGTCTAAACTACAGGTGGTGTAGCTTGCTTAACAGCCGGGATAATCCGCTGACTAGCAGACACTGCTACTAGGCACAAAGTATTTCCTGGGCTAGATGCAGTTAAAAATTTGTAATTAGATACTCTCGTTGGATGCTGAGAAAGCATTCCATAGAGTCTCCTGGCACGCCATATATGATTCTCTTAAAGAGCTTGGGGTAGGGGTCTAGGGGACCCTTTTATAGCCAAAATCACGGCCCTGTATCGCAATACGTCACCTAGGCTGAAGATAAATGGAACTGTAGCACCCTGAGGGCTCGGTTGCTACAGACGTATTGCACCTCACCCAGAGGTGTGATATCTCACTCTCAGGTAAGGATGGAGTGTGGATCAGGACCCGACACCTGCATGCATTACACCACATTGCCGTGGGGCAGGGCGACCAATATGCCCCTGAGATGGGCACGACAGTCCCTGTCCCTGGCTGGAGTGGGGGGAGGGAACACTGAGGAAGGGGAACCCTGTAGTGCAGGAGCAGGGAGGAAGCAGTTCCTGGGTGCATTGAGAAGGGAGTATAAAAGGTGGGCACCATCTTAGTTCAGTGCAGAGAAGTCTGAGCAGAAGTGGCAGGGAGCAGGGGCTCTGCATGAGCTCTGCTCCGGAGGCGGGCCTAGTAACAGAGGCCCAGGCCTGCAAGAGGGAGAAGGAAGGAAGAGGAGCGGAGAAGGCTCCAGGAACGAGGAATGAAGGGATCCCAGGGGTGCGGACGGGCGAGTCGCCACCGCACGCCCGAATCCACCTGCGTGGAGGGGTCAGGCCAAAGGGGGAGACCGGTCCCCGAACTAGTGGAGGCAGGAAACGACCCTCAGCTAGAAACCGGAGGCTCTGACATTTTATGTGGCGCAGCCCCTTGCTCCACCCGCTAGGAAGGCACCACATAGGGTCAGGGAAACTGGCGCCAAGTTTACCAAGAGGAGGCCCGAGGCAGCCGGACAGAAGTGTTGATAAGAAAGGCCAGACAAAGGACACACAAAGGGGGTCCTGTGAAGCGCTCCAAAGTTATCTGGGAGTTGTCTGAGCCCCTCACCTGGTGAGCACAGTACGACGTGGGCAGCCGTTACCTGCAGACGTGGTCTGGATAATAAGAACTGTGAGTAAAGGCCCTGAACTGCATCACTGACTCCGTGTCGTTACTGCTGCTGCCCTGCACCATCACCCCCATCCTCCGCATACACTGCCCTGAGGCTATACTCCTCCCGTGGGGAGTTATGCTACGCTCTGCTGCACCCACAACACCAGCCTTAGCGGTCTGCCCTGTAGCGGCGGTTCACTCTGACCGCAATCCACGGGTGGCGTAGTCGGACATTTAAACATCAAAACCACATAAATAGTTCCGCCACTGGTTTGACCGCCCTGAGCCACGGAACCGGATCGCCGCCACGAAGACTACAACCACCAGCATCCACCAAAAAGGGTCCGGCTCCGGGTGTCCCAAGGCCCAGGGGCTGCGTCAGAACATTTTCATCACCTTTCACAATCACCAATGGGACAAGGCAGGGATGTCCTCTGTCCCCTCTCTTATACATCCTAGTGACGGAGCACCTGCTCTCATCAATTCGCCATAACCCCAATATTAGGTGGATTGAGGTGGGAGGCACCGAGTACAAGTGCTCTCTATTTGCTGATGATGTCCTAGTATATATCACTCAATCACATATATCCATCCCTGCTGTTATGGCTGAAATAGATCACTTTGTTACATGGTAAAATTTTAAAATCAATGCAGCGAAGTCTGAGGCCCTCGATGTCTCCCTCCCTAAATCCATATAGGATTCCATCCAGTCCAACTTTCCCTTTGCCTGGCCCTCACAGGGTATCAAATACTTAGGAATTCCTATTCATAGAGACCTCTCCCATCTATGTTATCTTAATTTTGGGCCGTTTATTGAACAATTCCATACAGACCACGGTTGGCAAGTTAGAACTGTAAGATTCACTACGTGAACCACTGGTGTTTTGTGGAAAAGCACATGTACACCGCGTTCCAAATTATTATGCAAAAAGTGTTTAGGAGTGATAAGGGAAGAATTTGTTTGTTTGTCAGTTAAACTCATTGATGGTGATGTGTGTCAGGGCTCTTTATATCACTGTAAGCAATTGCAGACACCTGTGCTAATTAGTTTGGCAGGTGTGTCCAATGAAAGGCAAGACTACTTAAGAAGGCTCTCTCACATTATTAAGCAGCCTACATTTTCTGCCAAAATGGGAAAGAAAAAGGATGTGTCGGCTGCTGAGAAGCAACAAATTGTGGAGTGTTTAGGTCAAGGCATGACTACAATCAACATTGTGCGATGATCAGGATGAAGTGTCTTGGCAATCAAGAAGTATGTAGCTGATTCACAGTACACACGTGTGCGTGCTGATAAGGGCAAATTGAGGACTCTTTCCTACAGGCAATTACGTCAGGTTGAAAGAGCAGCGGCAAAAAAGCCTTGTCATAGCAGCAGACAAGTTTTTGAAGCTGCTTGTGCCTCCAACGTCCCCCGAACAACAAGATGCAGGGTCCTTCAGAGGTTTGCAGCTGTGCATACGCCATCCTGTCGACCTCCTCTATCCACTTCACACAAGCAGAAACGGCTCCAGTGGGCCAAACATTACATGAAGACTGATTTCAAAACTGTTTTGTTCACGGATGAGTGCCGGGCAGCGCTCGATGGTCCAGATGAATGGAGTGGAGGATGGCTGGTTGATGGACACCCCACGCAAACACGGCTACAGCGCCAACAAGGAGGAGGTGGAGTAATGTTTTGGGCTGGAATCATGGGGAGAGAGATTGTCGGCCCCTTTAGGATCCCTGAAGGCGCTAAAGATGAACTCCATAATGTATGTGGATTTTCTCAAACAGCACTTCCTGCCATGGTTCAAGAAGAAGAACCGTGTATTTCACAGCAAGATCATTTTTCTGCATGATAATGCACCATCTCATGCTGCACATAAAACATCTGCATCTCTGGCTGATATGGGCATAAAAGGGGACAAACTTATGGTGTGACCCCCATGCTCCCCTGACCTCTACCCCATTCAGAACCTTTGGAGCATCATTAAAAGGAGTGTCTATGATGGCGGGAGGCAGTTCACATCTAAGCAACAGCTCTGGGAGGGTATTCTGTCCTCATGCAAAACAATTGAAGCAGAAACCATCCAAAACCTGACAAATTCAATGGACGAGAGAGTTCAGAAGCTCCTTTCGAACAAGGGGTCCTATGTGAAAATGTAACATCACCTAGAATAAAGTTTTGAGTTGAAAACTGTTTGATTTCAGTTTCTAACAACCTGCTAATGCTTATAATTTCAAAAATGACCATTTTTTTGGTCTTTATTAAAATGAAAAGGTTGATCGAAAAGTTTGGGGGATCTAAGAGTGTGGCAACCCAGTAGTCATGATTACTTCGAATTCTGACAATATGAGGGTCATGCTGCAGGTAGTGCAGCAAGAAGGCACTTATGTGTCTTGCGCATCTCGGAGCCCCAAAATTATTTTCCGGGCTAGATGCAGCTAAAAATTATTTTTAATTTTAAATCTGGTGAAGCTTATTATAGATGGCCTAATAGGATCAGTGCTGCACACTACTACAAAGCCCAAATTATTTTCCAGTCAAGATACAGATAAACATGATTAGTAATTTGAAAGCTTAAAACGGTTGGTAGGGTGATTTTAACCAATCATCAAGCTTTTACTCTCCCCAGGATGACACAGGGGTAGAAAAGTCATTTCGGATCCATGATTTGTTCATCTTTATGAACGTGAGTCTGTCTACATTATCAGTGGAGAGCCGCGTGCGCTTGTCTGTCAGCACACCACCAGCAGCGCTGAACACACGTTCAGACAGAACGCTGGCTGCGGGGCATGACAAGATCTCCAAGGCGTAAGTGGCTAGCTCCGGCCATTTATCCAGATTGGAAGCCCAAAAAGAGCAAGGGTCCAGTGACACAGTCGTGGCTTCAATGTTTACTTGGAGATACTCCTGTACCATCGTCTCTAGGCGTTGACTATGTGTCAGACTTCTTGTCTCCTGTGGCCTTGCAAAGGATGGGCTAAAAAAGTGGTGAAATGATTCCGCAAAATTGATGTTACCAGCAGATACTGTGGTTCTGTTACGGTTTGAGTGCTGAACACTTGACGGTCCCACGGTTGGCAAGTTGGAACTGTGAGATTCACTACGTGCACCACTGGTATTTTGTGGAAAAGCACATGTAAGATTCTGCAACAGTCTCTGCTGATACTCCTGCATGCGTGCATCCCTTTCTATGGCAGGAATAATTTCGGCAAATTTACTTTTGTACCGGGGATCTAACAGTGTGGCAACCCAGTAGTCAGGATTATTTCTAATTCTCACAATTCGAGGGTCATGTTGCAGGTAGTGCAGCAAGAAGGCACTCATGTGTGTTGCGCATCCAGGAGCACCAAGTCCCTGTTGTGTTGGTGGCGAGGTAACAATCATGCTTCCTTCCTCTGTCCTCTCCCCCCAACCTCGCACAACAGAAATGTGATCAAGGTCTCCCTCATCTGATGAGTCTTCCATCAGTTCGTCCTCCACTTCTTCCTGGGCTCCTGCACCTTCCTCACTAGTTTGGCTGCTACCATGCGCCCTGGTAAAATCATCTCCCCCACTCTCACATGCCTGCCGCCTTGGTGCTGCCGACCGTCTGGACCTTGCAGATGTTAGCCCTTCCGCATACAACTCCTCCTCCTCTACTTCCTCCACCTCCTCTTGTGCCACCACCTGACTCCGAATTCTGTTTAACATGTGCTCCAGCATGTAAATCACCGGAATAGTCATGCTGATAATGGCATCGTCAGCACTAAACATCTTCGTCGCCATTTCAAAACTGTGCAGAAGGGTGCATAGGTCCCTGATCTGAGACCACTCCTCCAGCGTGATTTGCCCCACCTCTGAATCTCGTTGGCCCAGGCTATACGTCAGAACGTATTGCACCAGGGCTTGTCGGTGCTGCCACAGTCGCTGCAACATGTGCAGAGTTGAATTCCACCGGGTAGGCACATCGCATTTTAGCCGGTGAAGTGGCAGGCCCAACGACTTCTGTAGAGATGTAAGTCGCTGAGCTGCGGGATGCGAACGGCGGAAGTGAGCACACAGCGACCGTGCCCTCTGCAGAAGGCCATCTAGTCTGGGATAGTGGGCTAAAAATTGCTGGACAACCAGGTTCAACACGTGAGCCATACAAGGCACGTGTGTGACATTGCCCCGGCGAAGGGCCGCACCCAGGTTTGCAGCATTGTCGCACACGGCCTTCCCTGGTTTCAGGTCCAGTGGAGACAACCATTCATGAAATTGGTTCTCCAGAGCTGACCACAACTCCTCAGCTGTGTGACTCACATTTCCCAGACATTTCAATGTAAAAACCGCCTGATGACGTTGAGCCCTACTGCCAGCATAGTAAGGAGGTGTGCAGGATCCCTTCTGCGCAGTTAGAAAGCTTGTGGCATGACCAGACAGGCTTTGGGTGCAGGTGGAAGACCGAGAGGAGGTTGAGGAGGCAGAAGCAGTGGAGGAACTTTGACATAAAGAGGATTGACGCACAACTCGTGGGGACGGCAAGACTTGGACAGCAGCCCCTTGTCCTGCTGTCACCATAGTTACCCAGTGCCCAGTCAGCGACATGTAACGCCCCTGTCCATGCCTACTCGTCCAAGTGTCTGTGGTGAAATGCACCCTGTCACACACAGAGTTTCTCAAAGAAGCGGTGATGTTGTGTGCGACATGCTGGTGGAGCGCAGGCACACCTTTCTTTGAGAAGTAGTGCCGACTGGGCATCTGGTACTGGGGCACTGCGACGGACATAAGGTCTCGAAAATCCTCTGTGTCCACCAGGCGGAAAGGCAGCATTTCTGTAGCCAAGAGCTTGCAGATGGTGAAATTCAACCTCTTAGCTTTCTCATGGCTAGGAGGAAATGGTCTTTTACTTGTCCACATCTGAGGGACCGAGGGCTGGCTATTGTGCTTAGACGGGGTTGATAAGGGTGTCCCCGGCAAACTGCCGGTCTGTGAGGAAGATGCAGGCGGACATGTTAGGTTGCCTTGATCCAAAGGTGGTGCTATTGATGTCGGACAGCGCTCAAGACCAGCTGGTGTTACCACCTCCAAAGAAAATGATGACCTGCCAATCACGCTGGCTGTTGCGGATAAAGAGGTGGCAGGTCTGCGCCCCAAAACAGGTGTGACTGCTGTCCCCCCAGTCACAGAGGATGAAGAGGCCGCGGATGCACAAGATATGGCAGACGGTGGTTGGCCCGGCCGGCTAGGCCGCATTGTAGCACACTGAGCTTCCCACTGCAACTTATGCTTCATGTCCATGTGCCGGTTCATGCATGAAGTACTCAAACTATGTATTTTTTGGCCTCTACTTAGCTTTTGCTGACAAATGTTACAGATAACACGAGTTGGGTCATCTTTATCGATCTGAAAAAATGCCCAGGCTATGCAAGGCTTAGCACCCATGCGACCTGAAGAGCCACCACGACTTGTGGTGAGAGGCAGAGTTGTGTTTGAGGATGCAGTTGTTGACGTGCTTCCAGTACTACGTCTCTGTCCAGGAAGGCGCAACCTGACCTCGTCGTCACTAGCATCTTCCTCCACCTCCTCTGCTGACCTCATCTCTTGGCTGACTGTGAGTTGACAGTAAGTGGGATCTCCGACCTCATCATCATCACCCTGTGCGTTATCACACCCGTCGTCCTCAGAGCCAACCTGTTCCTGCCCTGACAAAAAACTAAAGTTGTCGCTCCAATCAGGTATTTGAGTCTTATCATCGTCTTCCTCATTGTCTCCACCAACAGGAGTTACAGTTTGGGAATGAGGGTCTACATTATGGTCAGAACCTTCTGCGTCTGGTCCTGGATCCGACTCATAAAGATTCTGGGCATCAGTGCAGATCATTTCCTCGTCTGGATTCACAGAAGCGCTGGAGTCGACCTCTGATTCCCAGGCTATAGTATGAGTAAACAGCTCTGCAGACTCAACCATCTGTTCTACCTCATACTCAGACGGGCAGCTGGAGATTTGGGAGCTGTGAGGAAGCAAGTGCGATTTGGGTGACACCTTTGAGGACTGGAGTATTTGTGATGTTGAAGTTGATGTGGAGGAGAGCCCACTTAAAGGAGCACTTGATATCCGTTGAAGCACCTGCTGTTTTTGTGCCTCATCTGGAATTTGTAGCGATTGGCGTGGCCGTAAGAAAGGGATCTTATCACATTGTCCGCTAAAAGAAGTAGACATTTTAGTTTGGCTGGAAGATGGTCTTTCTTCTGCACCTACCCCACGGACACAACCTTTTTTCCCCTTCCCAACACGCCTATTCCCCTTTCCACCAGCAGCAGGCCTTTTTCCACTCATTTTGGTGGTTAACTAATTCACAACTCTGGAGTTGTTTGCACAAAAAAACAATGGATGGTAACTGAGCAGAGCTGAGTGGCCAAACTGTGGTATTAGGCCAAAACTATTGGCTGGGTTAGATGCAGAAAAAAATTATTTTTAATTTGCAACCTGATGGAGGTCAGTATAGATGGACTAATAGACCAAGTCCCACACACCGCTAGAAGCCCAAATATTTTTTCAGAGCTAGATGCAGAAATTTTTTTTATTCAATTTGCAACCTGATGGAGGTCAGTATAGATGGACTAATAGACCAAGTCCCACACACTGCTAGAAGCCCAAATATTTTTTCAGAGCTAGATGCAGAAAAAAATTATTTTTAATTTGCAACCTGATGGAGGTCAGTATAGATGGACTAATAGACCAAGTCCCACACACCGCTAGAAGCCCAAATATTTTTTCAGAGCTAGATGCAGAAATTTTTTTTATTCAATTTGCAACCTGATGGAGGTCAGTATAGATGGACTAATAGACCAAGTCCCACACACTGCTAGAAGCCCAAATATTTTTTCAGAGCTAGATGCAGAAAAAAATTATTTTTAATTTGCAACCTGATGGAGGTCAGTATAGATGGACTAATACACCAAGTCCCACACACTGCTAGAAGCCCAAATATTTTTTCAGAGCTAGATGCAGAAAAAAATTATTTTTAATTTGCAACCTGATGGAGGTCAGTATAGATGGACTAATAGACCAAGTCCCACACACCGCTAGAAGCCCAAATATTTTTTCAGAGCTAGATGCCGAAAAAAATTATATTCAATTTGCAACCTGCTGGAGGTCAGTATAGAAGGACTAATAGAACAAGTCCTACACACTGCTAGAAGCCCAAATATTTTTTCAGAGCTAAATGAAGAAAAAAATTATTTTTAATTTGCAACCTGATGGAGGTCAGTATAGATGGACTAATAGACCAAGTCCCACACACTGCTAGAAGCCCAAATATTTTTTCAGAGCTAGATGCAGAAAAAAATTATTTTTAATTTGCAACCTGATGGAGGTCAGTATAGATGGACTAATAGAACAAGTCCCACACGCTGCTAGAAGCCCAAATATTTTTTCAGAGATAAATGAAGAAAAAAATTATTTTTAATTTGCAACCTGATGGAGGTCAGTATAGATGGACTAATAGACCAAGTCCCATACACTGCTAGAAGCCCAAATATTTTTTCAGAGCTAGATGCAGAAAAAAATTATTTTTAATTTGCAACCTGATGGAGGTCAGTATAGATGGACTAATAGACCAAGTCCCACACACCGCTAGAAGCCCAAATATTTTTTCAGAGCTAGATGCAGAAAAAAATTATATTCAATTTGCAACCTGCTGTAGGTCAGTATAGAAGGACTAATAGAACAAGTCCCACACACTGCTAGAAGCCCAAATATTTTTTCAGAGCTAAATGAAGAAAAAAATTATTTTTAATTTGCAACCTGATGGAGTTCAGTATAGATGGACTAATAGACCAAGTCCCACACACTGCTAGAAGCCCAAATATTTTTTTCAGAGCTAGATGCAGAAAAAAATTATATTCAGTTTGCAACCTGATGGAGGTCAGTATAGATGGACTAATAGAATGATGCTATGCCCAAAAGATTTTACTTCACTAGGTGCAGTAAAAAAATTGGTATTCTATACACAGGTGGTATATCTTGCAACACAGATAGGCTACTCCACTGACTAACACACTCTGCAATAGGCCAAAAAGGATTAGCTTTGCTAGATTCAGCCAAATGCTGTGAAAAAAACTTGCACAGCACTGGCACAGACCTGCCTGGCAAAAACTGATAGGAACTGATGTAACCTAGTCCTGAAAAGGACTCCAATTACAATTAGTCTTTACTCCCACAATCTATCTATTTAAGAGCACAGACCTGCTTGATAAAAGTCGTAGGAAATGCTGTAACCTAGTCCTTAAAAGGACTGCAATCACAACTATTCCCTACTCCCAAGCTATCTGTATATTTGTGCGAAAATTGGCTTGAAATTAACAAGGTATAGCGCACACAGCAACAGCGGTGCCGTCTAACACGCAGCTGCAGCAGTGAGAAAATGGTGGCGACGGGGAAAATGGCTTGGTCTTATAGGGCAAGGACATGTGACATACACTGCCAATCACACATGCCCTTGCTTGTGTGAAAAAAAGCACTTCGCTCCGTGTGTGCGCTGCTGATAGGCTGACAGATTGCACCTCCCCACTGCAAATGCGGGAAAGAGAAAAAAAAATGGAGATCTTCATTGTTCCTGCAGAGATCCATCCCCTGCCCCTCCCCCCGCCCCGCTGTACACTCAAACTGCGTATTAACATTAATTTTCATCATTACTGAGAAAAAATCCAGTTATGATTTTGGTGCACGAACAGTTATCGAACATAACCTCGAACAGCCGAATTTTTCTCAAATTGTTCGTGTTCGCCGACCGGCTCGAACACCGCCCAAAACAGCTCGAATTTGAGATTGGCGAACAGTTCGAGTAGAACAACGCTCATCTCTAATACTGACCTCCATCAGGTTGCAAATTAAAAATAATTTTTATCTGCATCTAGCTCTGAAAAAATATTTGGCCTTCTAGCAGTGTGTGGGACTTTCTCTTTTAGTCCATCTATACTGACCTCCATCAGGTTGCAAATTCAAAATTATTTTTTGTCTGCATCTAGCTCTGAAAAAATATTTGGCCTTCTAGCAGTGTGTGGGACTTTCTCTATTAGTCCATCTATACTGACCTCCATCAGGTTGCAAATTAAAAATAATTTTTATCTGAATCTAGCTCTGAAAAAATATTTGGCCTTCTTGCAGTGTGTGAGACTTTCTCTATTAGTCCATCTATACTGACCTCCATCAGGTTGCAAATGAAAAATAATTTTTTTCTGCATCTAGCTCTGAAAAAATATTTTCCTTCTAGCAGTGTGTGGGACTTGTTCTATTAGTCCATCTATACTGACCTCCATCAGGTTGCAAATTGAATATAATTTTTTTTCTGCATCTAGCTCTGAAAAAATATTTGGCCTTCTAGCAGTGTGTGGGACTTTCTCTATTAGTCCATCTATACTGACCTCCATCAGGTTGCAAATTAAAAATAATTTTTATCTGCATCTAGCTCTGAAAAAATATTTGGGCTTCTAGCAGTGTGTGGGACTCATTGTATTAGGCCATCTATACCAAGCTCCACCAGCTTTTAAATTAATAATAATTTTTAGCTGCATCTAGCCGTGAAAATAATTTTTCTTCCCAATAGTGGTAGCAATAGAAATATGGGGCGCGCGCCTGGCTTGCAAAAATATACGCTTCATAACAAAAAACACCAGCGTAGCGCACTGCATTAATAAGATGGCATCATCGTCTCTCCCAGTGCTAGGCCTACTACCCAGGCTAGCATTCCTGTGCCTAAAACACAATGTATGGGTCCGCGCTAACCACTATGCTGAGGGGTCTAAAGCTGCTGCTAAAGCTTTATAACAATTCAATTGGCAGATTTTCACAGAGCTCTTCCACAACGCCCACCCATCGGGCAACAGTTGCCCACCTTCCCTATGGGATCTAGTGGCGAATAGTTGATGCCATTAATCAGAGCGTCAGTTGCCCCGTCGACGTGGCAAGCATACGGTAAGGCATGGGAAGAGTGGACACGACTAGTAGCAGGCAGACGGGTTGACCAATGTGAACAAGCCAGATCACAAGTCACCATAGAATTTCTCCACCAGCTAATTATGAGGGGCATATCAGGGGCGTCAGCGCAGCGGTGTCTGACCGGAGTAGCATTTCACTTCCAACTACTGAATTGGGGAGATGTGACAAAGGTTCATCATCAGACAATCCATAAAAGGGTGGAAAAGGGGTCAGCCAAGTCAGGAGTGTAGACGTCCCGTCCCGTGTCACTAAAACTGATTTCTCACATCATATCCCTAACACCATTAACATGACACTCACAATTTGAAGCAACACTACTGTCTACTGCATTTGTGATCGCCTTCTTCGGGGCACTATGCATAAGCGAATTAGTCCCTCAATCCAAAATTACCACCAGTGGAGGCTTATTACACCAGGACGTAGTCATAGCCAATAATGCAATACGTCTACGCATACACAAATCGAAAACGGTT
Source organism: Phyllobates terribilis (assembly GCF_046119375.1). Classification (NCBI taxonomy): domain Eukaryota; kingdom Metazoa; phylum Chordata; class Amphibia; order Anura; family Dendrobatidae; genus Phyllobates; species Phyllobates terribilis. The sequence continues at coordinate 443,835,634 of NW_027362771.1, read as the reverse complement.
CCAGCGGGCAGGGGCACTTCGGTACTTCTACAACCCACAAACGGTACACTGAGTCGGGTAACAATAGTAAAAACATATCTAACCATAAGATCACAAAGTAATTTCTTCCTATCACACATTGATGGAATGCCGTTATCAAGATACCAGTTCCAAGCTATATTTAATAAATGCATAACATCGGCAGGGAACCACCCCAAAGATTACGGGACACACTCATTCCACATAGGCGCGGCTACGGAAGCAGCAAGAGCAGGACTGTCAGAAACGGAAGTTCAGAGGATAGGGAGATGGCGATCCACGTGTTTGGCAAGATACATAAGACCGAACTTGTTATCCTAACGTGGTTTGTTTGTTTTACAGGTGACGCTAAGCCAACAGTGTGGGTGATAGGCCACTCGTATATGTATTGGGCAGAAAAAAGGGCGAAAGTCTGCCCAGGCGGGAGAAAATTATAGTTTCATAACACATATTTCAACTAGAGAGGTATTAGAGGCCTGCTATGGCCACAGGTACTAATGGAGGTAATCAAGGTAGGGAGAGAGGCAAGATGTCCGGTCATCTTAGTTATACAGGCCGGGGGAAACAACCTAGGTCATCACAACAGCGCATAACTAATGGCAATAATGAAACTAGACACTGAGCGCTTCAGAGAATTTTTCACAAAACTAGCTATAGTATGGTCAGAGATTGTGCCGATAGCGGTATGGCAAGGTGCGTGAGACATCACGGCCATCGAACGGACAATGCGGGCAATAAATATTCGGATGGCAAAATTTAGAAGAGACAGAGGCGGGGTAGTGGTACGACACCGACAACTGGAAGGAGATAAAGCAGGCCTCATACGGCCCGACGTTGTTCACTTAATGGATATTGTACTGGACATATTCCTGTCAGGACTCCAGGACGGAGTGGAACAAGCGTTAAGAGTGATGGGTGGGGGTCAGAGTCCTGCATACGAGTACGCAGGATCTTCCGTGGCCTGGAAATAGAAAGGACATGTTGGAGAGTTACACTTGTTGGCCAACTTGCCGGAGTGGAGACCCAGGGCATGCTGCAACAAGCTGAATTATTTTAGAAATAAAATGCCTTTCTAATGGAATGAGTATAAAGAGTTAATAAAGCTGTGACCGATCCTCACCCATCCAGTTGTAAGAGTTACATTATTGTATTGTCAAGGAAAGGGGGGTGGTAGGGGGGCTGAGCGTCTGGGTTTGGTTGGGGGTCCCCACAGTCTGCCTAGGCTAGATGCATTTAAAAATTTTTATTAGATACACAGGCGGTGCAGCTTGCTTCGCAGCTGGGCTACTATGCCCAAAGTATTGCCTAGGCTAGATGCAGTTAAAAATTCTACGCTGACTAGCAGACACTGAAGATTTGGAGCAGACCTCTGAGTAAACAGCTCTTCAGACTCAACCATCTGTGTTACCCCAAGCCATAGTGTATGTAGTTTCTTACATTTAAAAGGGGGGGGGAGCGACCCAACCCACCTGGAATTGACGATGCCAACGTCACTTAAGACACAGCAAGGGGACTCCAAAAAGAGTCTCCATTTTTTCCCAAAATTGTGGCACAGACACCACTTAACCCTAGAACGCATACCTGGGGCCTCGCAGGCCCGCCCTGTTGATTGTTTTCTATTTTCTGCAAGATTACTTTAGTTAGAATTTGAAACTCTAGGTATTCTTCATGTATATAGTTGTTTGTCATTTGAGTTTGAGTTATTCCATGTTATTTGCACACGGGCCTAAAAGGCCCCAGGTATATGAAAGTGCAGATTTTTATGGTAATGATTTCTAGGGTTAAGTGGCATCAATTGCCCCACAGTTGCTTAAAACGGTTGGTGAGGTGATTTTACCAAATCCTCAAGGTTTTAGTCTCCCAAGGATAACACAGGGGTAGAAAAGTCCTTGCGAATCCATGATTTGTTCATCTTTATGAACGTGAGTCTGTCTACATTCTCAGTGGACAGACGCGTGCGCTTATCTGTCAGCACACCACCAGCAACGCTGAACACACGTTCAGAGAGAACACTGGCTGCAGGGCATGACAAGATCTCCAAGGCGTGAGTGGTGAGCTCCGGCCATTTTTCCAGATTGGAATACCAAAATGAGCAAGGGTCCAGTGACACAGTCATGGCTTCGATGCTCACTTGGAGATACTCCTGCACCATCCTCTCTAGGCATTGACTATGTGTCAGACTTCTTGTTTCCTGTGGCCTTGCAAAGGATGGTCTAAAAAAGTGGTGAAACGATTCCACAAAATTGCTGTTACCAGCAGATACTGTGTTACTGTTCCGGTTTGAGTGATGAAGACTCGACAGTCCCACGGTTGGCAAGTTAGAACTGTGAGATTCACTACGTGCACCACTGGTGTTTTGTGGAAAAGCACATGTAAGATTCTGCAACAGCATCTGCAGATACTCCTGCATGCGTCAATCCCTTTTTATGGCAGGAATTATTTCGGCAAATTTACTTTTGTACCGGGGATCTAAGAGTGTGGCAACCCAGTAGTCGGGATTACTTCGAATTCTGACAATCTGAGGGTCATGTTGCAGGTAGTGCAGCAAGAAGGCTCTCATGTGTCTTGCGCATCCTGGATTACCAAGTCCTTGTTGTGTTGGTAGTGAGGTAAGAATCATGCTTCCTTCCTCTGCCCTCTCCCCCCAACCTCGCACAACAGAAATGTGATCAAGGTCTCCCTCATCTGATGAGTCTTCCATGCCCATCGCCAGTTCGTCCTCCACTTCTTCCTCTTCTCCTGCACCTTCCTCAACAGTTTGGCTGCTACCATGCGCCCTGGTTAATCCCTCTCCCCCACCCTCCCATGCCTGCCGCCTTGGTGCTGCCAACCGTCTGGACCTTGGAGATGTTATCCCTTCCGCATACGACTCCTCCTCTACTTCCTCCACCTCCTCTTGTCCCACCACCTGACTCTGAATTCTGTTTAATGTGTGCTCCAGCATGTAAATCACCGGAATAGTCATGCTGATAATGGCATCGTCGTCAGCACTAAACATCTTCGTCGCCATTTCAAAACTGTGCAGAAGGGTGTGTGGCGCCCCTGAGGGTTCAGTCGCCACAGAGTTACTGCATCTCACCCAGAGGTGTGGTATCTCACCCTCAGGTAAGGAAGGCATATGGCTCGGGACCCTAACACCTGCATCCAACACATCCCGCAGTGGGGGTAGGGTGAGATTGCTCCTAAGGGAGAGCACAGTCCCAGGTCCCTAGCTGGTGGGAGGGTCCTATGCAGTGGGTGCTTAGGGGAGCAGCTTAGCGGAGCACATGACAGGGAGAGTATAAATAGGAAGCCATCTTAGAAAGAGCAAGCCAGTCAGAGGAGGAAAAGTGACAGGAGCAGAGGCTCGGCATGAGCTCTGCTCCAGAGGCGGGCCTAGCCTGGGAGGCTCAGGACTGAAGGAGAGAAGAGAGGAGTGGGAGCAGGAAGGCTCCAGGAACCGAAGGGACCCTAGGGCTACGGGCCGTGCAGAAGGCCACCCGTACTCCTGCTGCTACCAAGAGGTAGAGGGGTCAGGCCAGATAAGGGGAACCGGTCCCTCAACTAGCGGAGAAACAGCAAGGCTCAACTAGAAACCGGAGGCTGCAGCATTTCATGTACTGCAGGTAAAAGTCCACACCAGTCTCACTAAGAAGGTAGCCACATAGGACCCAGGGGACGGAACACAGGTCGCCCGCCAAGGCCCAAGGATACCGGATAGAAGTGTCACTGGGTGTGAGGTGCAGGGAGAAGGCCAGAGAAAGGACACACAGAAGGGGGTCCTGCTAAGTACTCCGGAGCTATCTGGGGGTGGACTGAGCCCCTCACTGAGTACGCACAGCACGACGGGTGAGATTGCTCTGGTACCTGTAATCTGGACTGCAACAACTGTGATTAAAGATCTTGGGACTGCATCACACAGACTCTGTGTTCATTACTGACTCCCTGCACTACAACCACCATCATCCACCCACACTGCCCTGAAGCTACACTCTTCCTGTGGGGAGTAATAATACCATTGCTGCAAAACCACCAACTTCAGAGGACTGTTCCGCAGCGGCGGCCCCTTTTGCCCCACTCCAGAGGTGGCGTAGTCGGATATTATAAAACCCATATATACAAATTACCCTTGGATTGACCGCCCTGGATCACGGACCCGGTCACCGCCACAGTGACTACAACCCCCAGTGTCTACCGGCCCGGCTCAGGGTACCCCACGGCCCAGGGGGCGCGTCAACTTCATAGGTCCCTGATCTGAGACCACTCCTGCAGCGTGATTTGCCCCACCTCTGGATCTCTTTCGCCCAGGCTATACGTCTGAACATATTGCACCAGGGCTTGTCGGTGCTGCCACAGTCGCTGCAACATGGTCAGAGTTGAATTCCACCGTGTCGGCACATCGCATTTCAGCCGGTGAACTGGCAGGCCCAACGACTTCTGTAGAGATGTAAGTCGTTGAGCTGCGGGATGCGAACGGCGGAAGTGAGCACACAGTGACCGTGCCCTCTGCAGAAGGCCATCTAGTCCGGGATAGTGGGTTAACAATTTATGGACAACCAGGTTCAACACGTGAGCCATACAAGGCACGTGTGTGACATTGCCCCGGCGAAGGGCCGCACCAAGGTTTGCAGCATTGTCGCACACGGCCTTCCCTGGTTGCAGGTCCAGTGGAGACAACCATTCATGAAACTGGGTCTCCAGAGCTGACCACAACTCCTCAGCTGTGTGACTCACATTTCCCAGACATTTCAAAGTAAACACTGATGCCTTGAGCCCTGCTGCCAGCATAGTAAGGAGGTGTGCAGGATTCCTTCTGCGCAGTTAGAAAGCAGGTGGCATTACCAGACAGGCTTTGGGTGCAGGTGGAGGACCGAGAGGAGGTTGAGGAGGCAGAAGCAGTGGAGGAACTTCGAGATAAAGAGAATTGACGCACAACTCGTGGGGATGGTAAGACTTGGACAGCAGCCCCTTGTCCTGCTGTCACCATAGTTACCCAGTGCCCAGTCAGCGACATGTAACGCCACTGTCCATGCCTACTCGTCCAAGTGTCTGTGGTGAAATGCTCCCTGTCACACACAGAGTTTCTCAAAGAAGTGGTGATGTTGTGTGCGACATGCTGGTGGAGCGCAGGCACACCTTTCTTTGAGAAGTAGTGCCGACTGGGCATCTGGTACTGGGGCACTGCGACGGACATAAGGTCTCGAAAATCCACTGTGTCCTCCAGGCGGAAAGGCAGCATTTCTGTAGCCAAGAGCTTGCAGATGGTGAAATTCAACCTCTTAGCTTTCTCATGGCTAGGAGGAAATGGTCTTTTACTTTTCCACATCTGAAGGACCGAGGGCTGGCTGTTGTGCTTAGATGGGGTTGAGTAGGGTGTCCCCGGCAAACTGCCGGTCTGTGAGGAAGATGCAGGCGGACATGTTAGGTTGCCTTGATCCAAAGTTGGTGCTCTCGATGTCAGAGAGCGCTCAACACCAGCAGGTGTTTCCACTTCCCAATGAACTGACGACCTGCCAATCACACTGGCTGTTGCAGGTAAAGAGGTGGCAGGTCTGCGTCCAAAAACATGTGTGACTGCTGTCCCCCCAGTCACAGAGGATGAAGAGGCCGCGGATGCACAAGATGGGGCAGACGGTGGTTGGCCCAGCCTGCTAGGCCACATTGTAGCACAGTGAGCTTCCCACTGCAACTTATGCTTCATATCCATGTGACGGTACATGCATGAAGTACTCAAACTATGGATTTTTTGGCCTCTACTTAGCTTTTGGTGACAAATATTACAGATAATACGAGTTGGGTCATCCTTATCATTCTGAATAAATGCCCAGGCTATGCAAGGCTTAGAGCCCATGCGACCTGAAGAGCCACTACGACTTGTGGTCAGAGGCAGAGTTGTGGTTGAGGATGCAGTTGTTGACGTGCTTCCAGCCTCCGTCTCTGTCCAGGAAGGCGCAACCTAACCTCGTCGTCAATAGCATCTGTGACGCCCCGCTGTGCTTGGTATCACAGATCCTAGAAGAGTGTATTGATGGAATCCTCCACAAGAGGCCCCCATAAACATTCACACATCTCCACCTTCCACCTCAGACCAGCAGAGGGAGCCCGTTAGGGATATAAATAGGGAAAGTGGAGCTAGGCAGTTCAGTTCCTCTGAAGAGTTCCTGCAGTAGAGAAGCCTAAGAGAGGTTAGTCTGCAGTGGAGCTCAGTCTAGTCTAGAGAACTCAGTTAATAGTTCAGCAGTGGAGCACGAGGCTCCTGCTAGCTAGATTCAGTAAGGCATAACCGGAATCCCTGGAGAACTACAAGTCCCAGGATCGCTAAGGTGCTGATACGTAACAGAGCCAGGAGACGCTTAGGCCCCGCATAGTGGGAGCGTGAACTCCAAGAGAAGGCCCTACCACAAGGTCAGCCAGCGCAGGACAGAGACAAAGTTAGGCCTAGCTCCAGGCAGGTCAGAAACTTACTACGCAGAGGCAAGAAACAGGAGGCCTTACACCCGCTCATTGGGGAGGATCCTGATATTCACCCTTCACCCTACAGTGCTCCGGGATGTGCCTGAATTTCCTCCAGTAAAAGGTACTGAAGTGACTACCGTGTCCGTTCCCGTTCTTGCTCTGACCCAGCTGGGTCTCGCCTGTCCTGCATTCCCCCTGCATACGCTGCCCTGAGACCTAGCTCCACCTGTGGGGAGCTATACCATCGAGCTGCCTTATCACGGGTCTCAGTGGACTGCTGCAGCGCTGGTGCTTCTCACCAGATACCACAGGTGGCGTCACGAACTCTTATAAAATTAACAATTATCCACTCTTTTAAAGAGTGACCCCAGGGTACGGGCCAGGGAGCCGACCACCGCGACATCCCCAAGGCCAGGCAAAGGCCCGGGTACCGAGTCATCCCCATCCCCTGGGCTAGTCACATCCTCCTCCACCTCCTCCGTTGACCTCATCGACTGGCTGACTGTGGGTTGACAGTAAGTGGGGATCTCCAACCTCGTCATCATCACCCTGTGTGTTATCACACCCGTCGTCCTCAAAGCCAACCTCTTCCTGCCCTGACCGAAAAGTCAAGTTGTCGCTCCAATCAGGTATTTGAGTCTCATCATCGTCTTCATCATTGTCTCCACCAACAGGAGTGACAGTTTGGGAACGAGGGTCTACATTATGCTCAGAACCTTCTTCATCTGGTCCTGGATCCGACTTATAAAGATTCTGGGCATCAGTGCAGATCATTTCCTCGTCTGGATTAACAGAAGCTCTGGAGCAGACCTCCGTTTCCCAGGCTATAGTATGAGTAAACAGCTCTGCAGACTCAACCATCTGTGTTACCCCATACTCAGACGGGCAGCTGGAGACTTGGGAGCTGTGAGGAAGCAAGTGCGATTGGGGTGACACCTCTGAGGACTGGAGTATTTGTGATGTTGAAATTGAGGTGGAGGAGAGCCCACTTGAAGGAGCACTTGATATCCGCTGAAGCACCTGCTGTAGCGATGGGCGTGTCCGTAAGAAAGGGATCGTATCACATTGTCCACGAAAAGAAGTCGACATCTTAGTTTGGCTGGAAGATGGTCTTTCTTCTGCAGATGTTACCCCCCCCACCGCGGGGGGGCTCGACCCACCAGCGGACAGGCACCAGTATTGGGAGAGGGGGGCTGGCCGTCAGGGTCCACCGCGGCTCTGGCACAAACCCTTCGACACGGAGGTGGCACGAGCAGGAACGAACTGGCCGTGTTGGCTTCTCACTTTTTGGATTTTAGAAGGGCATGACATGCCTATATCTGTGTCTCCCCCTCCTTTTACTCCTCCACCTCTTTTCTTTTCGCATGACTATATGTACTTGTCACTTTTCCATGTGTTAGTTATGTCTTCTGAGCAGTTTGTCAGCTTTTGGACACCTTTGAAGGTGTTTTCTATGTGTTTCTATGTGTTTTTGTTTGCCTGCCATTGGTTTTAATGGTGTTCGAAGGTGTTCGACGAACAGTTCGGCGAACGCACGGGTGTTCGACGAACCGAACTCGAACACTACGTGGGTGGCTCAACACTAATCATCATCCACCTCTTTTGACAGTAATTGCACTTTCCCACCATCACCTTCGTATGACTGTAGCGGCTCAAATATTTGGACATCGCTACATGCAATCTCCTCATGCCCCTCTTCAAACGGGCTGGGCAGGAGGCCCGAATCTATAAATGGAAAAGTGATCAGCTCTTCGGAGTGTCCAAGTGTGGAATCACTTGTCTGCGGGCACTCGACATGATGGGAAGAAAGAGGATCAGGGTGAGGAATATGTGGTCCAGACTCATGGCTACTGAGACTGCACAGTGTGAAAGACAGGGTGGTGGTGGTGGCAAACTGACCGGAAGCATTATCTGCTATCCAACCAACAACCTTTTCACACTGGTCTGGCTTCAAGAGTGGTGTTCCGCTGCCCCCTAGAAAGTGGGACAGGAAGGTAGGGCGACATGATGTGGGTGCTTGTTGTGCTCCCTCAGCAGGCACAATTTCAGCTTGCCCACGGCCTCGGCCTCTGCGTGCTTCATCATCATCACATCCACTTCCCTGTCCCTTGCCACGTGCCTTGCTCATTTTAAATGGAGTATAATATTTGTCACATTCCCAAAAATGTCAGGATTATTACCGCAGTAATATAGGTTCAATTCTGATGACCACGGTTTTAGGCAGTGGCCTAATACATATGGTATTGGTCAGCACACAACTGGCAGACTTTAAATGGAGTATAATATTTGACACATTCCCAAAAATGTCGTGATTATTACCGCAGTAACATAAGATCACGTATGATGATGGACAAGTTTCTCTGCTTCCACAATACAGCAATGCTTTTAAAATCAACCAAATCTGGCTGTATGCTGCTGACAAGCAAATGAAGCAGTAAAAATGGTGTATTATATTGCTTTTCAACAAAATAATCAGGATTAAGAGCAAAAAGATTATTAGCCTTGATATCTAGGGCTATGGATATGAGTAACAGCAGCAGAAAGAACATGCAATGGACCCTATTCTGTTGTGTTCGCTCTCCACAAACTTTGCCTGCCTAACTACTGCTATCGCTGTTGAGGGAGGACACCAACGTCCCTTCACGGTTGACTTAGTGAGTGTCAAATTATTATGTTACAAGGTTGATTGCGCAATCCACAGAAAACCAAACGGAGACAGTGCTCTGTATGGGAGGATTCAGAGAATCTCTCTAACCCCATTTATTTCTACTTAGCATTTTATATTGTTTTGAGTTTATTAATATCCAATCTCCTACACCCATACTACAAGCTTGAACCAATGTTAGTACAATTATTACGGAAATACACATATGGTCATGTTATCGTTAGTTCGGTGCATGGTGGAAAGTTACAAGGTTGTACATCCCGGCTCAGACTCGCTAGATAACAGGAGCAGGGTGTCTCATAGAATGTTCCTGAGAGAAAAGGTTAGTGTGGGAAAGTTGCGTGTGAATCAAGAGGAAAGAAGGAAAGAATGTATGTTATGCAAGGAGTATAATAACATGATTTTGAAGCAAACAGACAAAATGGAGTTGCCATAACATGAATATCAATATGTCCTTTACATCACCAGTCCCAGGACACCCGGTGCCATTTGAGCGACAGCAAACGTGAGAACAGGCTGTTATTATTTTACATGGTGGTGAAGTATGTTGATTGAGAAGGAGTTGTCAAAGTACTGGACAACCCTTTAAAGAGTAACTAAACTTAAAGGGAACCTGTCACGTGAAAAAATGTTATTAACCTGCAGATATAGGTTTAATATGCAAGTTAATAGCATTATGAACCCGCCTGGTGCCAGAACTTAGACCCCCACTGCTGGAAGGAAATTAACAGTCGTCCTGTCCCCTTTAATATCAAAAAGTTCTATTTTGGTCTCTTCTGACCACATGACCTTTTCCAATGCCTCTTCTGGATCATCCAGATGGTCATTGGCAAACTTCAAACGGGCCTGGGCATGTACTGACTTGAGCAGGGGGACCTTATGTGCCCTGCAGGATTTTAATCCATGACAGTGTAGTGTGTTACTAATGGTAATGTTTGAGACTGTGGTCCCAGCTCTCTTCTGGTCATTGACCAGATCCTCCCATGTAGTTCTAGGATGATTCTTGACTAGAGATGAGCGTTGTTCTACTCGAACTGTTCGCCAATCTCAAATTCGAGCTGTTTTGGGCGGTGTTCGAGCCGTTCGGCGAACACGAACGATTTGAGAAAAATTCGGCTGTTCGAGGTTATGTTCGATAACTGTTCGTGCACCAAAATCATAACTGGATTTTTTCTCAGTAATGATGAAAATTAATGTTAATACGCAGTTTGAGTGTACAGCGGGGTGGGGGGAGGGGCAGGGGATGGATCTCTGCAGGAATAATGAAGATCTCCATTTTTTTTTCTCTTTCCCGCATTTGCAGTGGGGAGGTGCAGTCTGTCAGCCTATCAGCAGCGCACACACGGAGCGAACTGCTGTTTTTCACACAAGCAAGGGCATGTGTCATTGGCAGTGTATGTCACATGTCCTTGCCCTATAAGACCAAGCCATTTTCCCCGTCGCCACCATTTTCTCACTGCTGCAGCTGCGTGTTAGACGGCACCGCTGTTGCTGTGTGCGCTATACCTTGTTAATTTCAATCCAATTTTCGCACAAATCTACAGATAGCTTGGGAGTAGGGAATAGTTGTGATTGCAGTCCTTTTAAGGACTAGGTTACAGCATTTCCTACGACTTTTATCAGGCAGGTCTGTGCTCTTAAATAGATAGATTGTGGGAGTAAAGACTAATTGTAATTGCAGTCCTTTTCAGGACTAGGTTACATCAGTTCCTATCAGTTTTTGCCAGGCAGGTCTGTGCCAGTGCTGTGCAAGTTTTTTTCACAGCATTTGGCTGAATCTAGCAAAGCTAATCCTTTTTGGCCTATTGCAGAGTGTGTTAGTCAGTGGAGTAGCCTATCTGTGTTGCAAGATATACCACCTGTGTATAGAATACCAATTTTTTTACTGCACCTAGTGAAGTAAAATCTTTTGGGCATAGCATCATTCTATTAGTCCATCTATACTGACCTCCATCAGGTTGCAAATTGAATATAATTTTTTTCTGCATCTAGCTCTGAAAAAATATTTGGGCTTCTAGCAGTGTGTGGGACTTGTTCTATTAGTCCATCTATACTGACCTCCATCAGGTTGCAAACTGAATATAATTTTTTTCTGCATCTAGCTCTGAAAAAATATTTGGCCTTCTAGCAGTGTGTGGGACTTTCTCTATTAGTCCATCTATACTGACCTCCATCAGGTTGCAAATTAAAAATTATTTTTATCTGCATCTACCTCTGAAAAAATATTGGGCTTCTAGCTGTGTGTGGGACTTGTTCTATTAATCCATCTATACAGACCTCCATCAGGTTGCAAACTGAATATATTTTTTTTCTGCATCTACCTCTGAAAAAATATTGGGCTTCTAGCTGTGTGTGGGACTTGTTCTATTAATCCATCTATACAGACCTCCATCAGGTTGCAAACTGAATATAATTTTTTTCTGCATCTAGCTCTGAAAAAATAGTTGGCCTTCTAGCAGTGTGTGGGACTTTCTCTATTAGTCCATCTATACTGACCTCCATCAGGTTGCAAATTAAAAATAATTTTTATCTGCATCTAGCTCTGAAAAAATATTTGGCCTTCTAGCAGTGTGTGGGCCTTTCTCTATTAGGCCATCTATACTGACCTCCATCAGGTTGCAAATTAAAAATAATTTTTATCTGCATCTAGGTCTGAAAAAATATTTGGCCTTCTAGCAGTGTGTGGGACTTTCTATATTAGTCCATCTATACTGACCTCCATCAGGTTGCAAACTGAATATATTTTTTTTCTGCATCTACCTCTGAAAAAATATTGGGCTTCTAGCTGTGTGTGGGACTTGTTCTATTAATCCATCTATACAGACCTCCATCAGGTTTCAAACTGAATATAATTTTTTTCTGCATCTAGCTCTGAAAAAATAGTTGGCCTTCTAGCAGTGTGTGGGACTTTCTCTATTAGTCCATCTATACTGACCTCCATCAGGTTGCAAATTAAAAATAATTTTTATCTGCATCTAGCTCTGAAAAAATATTTGGCCTTCTAGCAGTGTGTGGGACTTTCTCTATTAGTCCATCTATACTGACCTCCATCAGGTTGCAAATTAAAAATAATTTTTATCTGCATCTACCTCTGAAAAAATATTTGGGCTTCTAGCTGTGTGTGGGACTTGTTCTATTAGTCCATCTATACTGACCTCCATCAGGTTGCAAACTGAATATAATTTTTTTCTGCATCTAGCTCTGAAAAAATATTTGGCCTTCTAGCAGTGTGTGGGACTTTCTCTATTAGTCCATCTATACTGACCTCCATCAGGTTGCAAATTAAAAATAATTTTTTTTCTGCATCTACCTCTGAAAAAATATTGGGCTTCTAGCTGTGTGTGGGACTTGTTCTATTAATCCATCTATACAGACCTCCATCAGGTTGCAAACTGAATATATTTTTTTTCCGCATCTACCTCTGAAAAAATATTGGGCTTCTAGCTGTGTGTGGGACTTGTTCTATTAATCCATCTATACAGACCTCCATCAGGTTGCAAACTGAATATAATTTTTTTCTGCATCTAGCTCTGAAAAAATAGTTGGCCTTCTAGCAGTGTGTGGGACTTTCTCTATTAGTCCATCTATACTGACCTCCATCAGGTTGCAAATTAAAAATAATTTTTATCTGCATCTAGCTCTGAAAAAATATTTGGCCTTCTAGCAGTTTGTGGAACTTGTTCTATTAGTCCACCTATACTGACCTCCATCAGGTTGCAAATTCAAAATAATTTTTTGTCTGCATCTAGCTCTGAAAAATATTTGGCCTTCTAGCAGTGTGTGGGACTTTCTCTATTAGTCCATCTATACTGACCTCCATCAGGTTGCAAACTGAATATATTTTTTTTCTGCATCTACCTCTGAAAAAATATTTGGGCTTCTAGCTGTGTGTGGGACTTGTTCTATTAGTCCATCTATACTGACCTCCATTAGGTTGCAAATCGAATATAATTTTTTTCTCCATCTAACCCAGCCAATAGTTTTGGCCTAATACCACAGTTTGGCCACTCAGGTCTGATCGGTTCCCATCCATTGTTTTTTTGTGCAAACAACTCCAGAGTTGTGAATTAGTTAACCACCAAAATGAGTGGAAAAAGGCCTGCTGCTGGTGGAAAGGGGAATAGACGTGTTGGGAAGGGGAAAAAAGGTTGTGTCCGTGGGGTAGGTGTTAAAGCAACAGTAACATCTGCAGAAGAAAGACCATCTTCCAGGCAAACTAAAATGTCTACTTCTTTTAGCGGACAATGTGATAAGATCCCTTTCTTATGGTCACGCCAATCGCTACAAATTCCAGATGAGGCACAAAAACAGCAGGTGCTTCAACGGATATCAAGTGCTCCTTTAAGTGGGCTCTCCTCCACATCAACTTCAACATCACAAATACTCCAGTCCTCAAAGGTGTCACCCCAATCGCACTTGCTTCCTCACAGCTCCCAAATCTCCAGCCGCCCGTCTGAGTATGAGGTAGAACAGATGGTTGAGTCTGCAGAGCTGTTTACTCATACTATAGCCTGGGAATCAGAGGTCGACTGTTAGAGCCTTGCTCTTAGTTTTTTTTTCCTTTGCTGGTCACATGACCTTGTTGGCCTATTTAATCCTGCTCCGCCCTTCTGGCTTTGCTGGACTTCATTGTATATCTACTTTCTAGCTAGCCTGTGCTCTGTGTCTTGCTCTGTTAGTTTGCTTGGTCTACTGACCTCTATGTTCTATATATTTTGTTTGTTTGTCTGTCTGCTACTATTTCTGTTAGGAGGTGTCCCATATTCCTCCCAGTCCTTAGTACTTGTAGGGATTCCTTCCCCACATCTATAGGTCTCCGTACAGACTAGCTTAGGACTTTAGCAGGTCTGATCGCAGGATCAGGTTCCCTGTTACATCGTAGGGATTAAGCTGAGTTCTATCGTAGGGACAGATCTCCTCTCTTTCCTTAGCTCTGGTAGCAGAACATAACAGTAAGTCCAGCCAGCAAATTCTCTAAGGAAAGATTTTTCTGTTCCATCATGGTGTCGGTTCAGGATTTGGTTCATCGCCTGCAGGGACTCTCTCTGGAGGTGGCCGAGCTCCGTCAGCACGTGAGTAACTGTCCTGGAGCACATTTCTTGGAGCCTAAGGTATGTTTGCCGGATTTATTTTTTGGTGAACACCGAGAATTTTTTTCATTCAAAAATGCTTGCTTATTGTATTTTCGTTTGAGACCTAAGTCCTCTGGGGATGAATCCCAGCGCGTAGGGTTCATAATGTCACTTTTGCGCAAAGAGCCTCAGGAGTGGGCCTTTTCTTTGCAACCTAGTGATACATGCTTCAGATCAGTGGATAGTTTTTTTTCTGCTTTGGGACTATTATATGATGATCCTGACCGTGTCGCATCAGCTGAGACTGAGTTGAGACGTTTAAAACAAGGATCAGGTAATGTGGAAAAATATTGTACTCATTTCCGTCGTTGGTCTACTCAAACAGGGTGGAACGATTCTGCTCTGAAAAGTCTATTTCTTGCTGGGCTCAGTGAAAGGGTTAAAGACCTGCTAATTGCTTATCCTACACCTGAAGATTTGCAACAGGCTATGCAATTAGCTATACGGGTGGATAGAAGACTGCGTGCAAGAGTTAATGAGAGCAAATCCTCTGCTATGTCAGTTTCTGGTTATGAGAATGTGTGTACTAACAGTGGTGAACCGATGGAGATTGGATCGGTGGCACCTCGCTCTCAAGAAAAAGACCGTCGATTTTTTGAAGGCTTGTGTTTCTATTGCAGAAAATCTGGTCATTTGATTAAAGGCTGTGAGCTTCGTATGAAGAAAGAAAAAAAAATGGTCAGTCATGCCCGTATTGCCTGTTTAAATTCCAAGGGTGTATTTTTAGCTGCTTCCACGATTGCTCAGGAAAAATTAATGGAATTTCGGGTGTTTGTAGATTGTGGGTCTACTCTGAATGTTATTGATGGGGGATTCGTGGAAAGACTCAATTTAAAACCTGAACCTTTGTCATCCCCCATTGCTGTGGTTTCTGTGGATGGTTCCCCTTTGAAGAATATTACTCTCAAGGTCTGTGAATTTCCTCTCACTATTAATGGTGTTCACCATGAGAAATTGGATTTGGTAGTGTTGAATAACTTGCCTTCTCCAGTAATATTGGGATTGCCCTGGTTAAAATTTCACAATCCTGTACTGGATTGGTCTACCAGTGAAATTAAATCCTGGAGCCATAAATGTTATGACAAGTGTTGTAACGGGCGTATTGCAGCTTTGGATAGGGGAGAATTGCCTGTTCCTATTCAGGATTTTTGGAGAGTTTTTTCTGAGAAGGAATCGCAGGTTTTGCCTCCCCATAGAGACTATGATTGTTCTATTGAATTTGTCCCTGGAGCGACTCTTCCTAAAAGTCGTTTATTTAACCTTACTATTCCTGAGAGGAAGGCTTTGGAGGAATACATACAGACAAGTTTGGCCGCCGGTCACATTAGGCCCTCTAAGTCTCCTGTGGCGGTTGGATTTTTTTTTGTAAAAAAAAAGGACGGCGGTTTACGTCCTTGTCTGGATTTTCGTGAGATTAACAAAATTACTGTACGCAATCCTTACCCACTGCCATTGATTCCTGATCTGTTTAACCAGTTAATGGGGGCCAAGTGGTTCTCTAAAATTGACCTTAAGGGGGCATACAATCTGTTGCGCATGAAGGAGGGTGACGAATGGAAGACTGCTTTTAACACTCCTGTGGGTCATTTTGAGAATCTGGTTATGCCTTTTGGTCTTACTAATGCTCCTGCATTTTTTCAGAATCTGATTAATGACATCCTTAGACCTTTGATCGGTAAAAATGTGGTTGTGTATTTGGATGACATTTTGATTTATTCGCCGGATCTGGAGTCTCATTGGCGGAGCGTGCGTGAGGTATTACAGTTATTAATGGACAATTCGCTTTTTGCTAAGCTGGAGAAATGTGAGTTCGCTGTACAGAGAATTAGTTTTTTGGGCTACATTATCTCCAGCAAAGGTTTTGAGATGGATCCGGTTAAGGTTCAGGCTGTGCGGGAATGGCCTAGGCCTATTGGTTTGAAATCGATACAGAGGTTTTTGGGTTTCGCCAATTACTATAGAAAATTCATAAAAAATTTTTCTAGTATTGTCAAACCTCTGACTGATCTCACCAGGAAAGGTGCTGATGCGGTTCAGTGGTCTTCTGAGGCCATTGAAGCTTTTGTGTATCTCAAGGAGAGGTTCACCTCTGCTCCCATCCTTATGCAGCCTGATGTTACTAGGCCGTTTTTGGTTGAGGTTGATGCTTCCTCTGTGGGGGTTGGCGCAGTATTGTCTCAGGATAACGGGGATGGATTACATCCCTGTGCCTTTTTTTCAAAAAATTTTTCGGAGACTGAACTGAATTACGATATTGGTAATCGGGAATTATTGGCTATTAATCTCGCATTTGAACACTGGCGCCACTTCTTGGAAGGTGCGGAATTTCCCGTTCAGGTTCTTACGGATCATAAAAATCTGATATATCTTGATGCTGCCAAGCGCCTGAATGCCCGTCAGGCTAGGTGGGCACTGTTTTTCTCGCGGTTTAATTTCTCCGTTACTTACATCCCTGGTACTAAGAATGTTAAGGCGGATGCCTTGTCTTGCAGTTTTTCTCCCATAGTCGGTGCTGAGAAAGAGGAGAACATTTTACAAGAAGGTGTTGTGATAGCTGCTTTGGACTCCGTTTTGGAAAATGAGATTCTTAAAGCACAGGAGAATGCCCCTTCTAACACTCCTCATGGGAGGTTGTTTGTGCCTGGGACCTTTAGGAGAGATTTGTTTGTTGAGAGTCACGAATCTCGGTTGGCAGGTCATCCCGGAATCTCTGAAACCAAGAGACTGGTGGGTCGCAGTTTTTGGTGGCCTGGATGGCAGAAGGAAGTCATTAAGTGGGTGCGTCAATGTACTATATGTGCTAGATCTAAGTCCTCACATACTCCTGCTGCGGGGTTGCTTTGTCCTTTGGAGGTTCCCAGTGCTCCTTGGACACATTTGGCTATGGACTTTATAACTGACCTTCCCCCCTCTGAGGGTTTTACTGTCATCTAGGTGGTCGTGGACCGTTTTAGCAAGATGTGTCACTTGGTTCCTTTCGTCAAACTGCCCTGCGCTAAAACTCTCGCTAAGGCCTTTGTCAAGGAAATTGTCAGACTTCATGGCGTTCCTACTGACATTGTTTCTGATAGTGGTCCTCAGTTCGTGGCTCGTTTTTGGCGTGCCTTTTGTGATAGGTTGGGAGTTCATTTGTCGTTCTCGTCCGGATATCATCCTGAATCTAATGGCCAGACAGAAAGGAAAAACCAGGATGTTGAGCAGTTCTTGCGTTGTTTTGTGGCAGACAATCAAGAGGGGTGGTCTGAGTTTCTGCCACTTGCTGAATTTGCTCTGAACAATCATACATCTTCTTCTGCTGGTTGTTCGCCTTTTTTTTGTTGTTCTGGGAGACATCCGTCGTTTGGGTCGTTCTCCAAGTTGGGATCTGCCGTGCCTGAGGAGGAGAATTTTTCCGGTGATTTGGAGAGAGTTTGGACGGATGTGCGTGGTAATCTTCAGGAGGCCAACAGAAAATCTAAAGACTACTTTGATAGGAAACGACAGGAGGTTTTGTTCGCTGTTGGTGACATGGTTTGGTTGTCCTCTAGGAATCTGCGGTTGAGGATTCCTTCAAAGAAATTGGGTCCCAAGTTTGTAGGGCCCTTTAAGGTGCTTCAGGTTGTCAACCAATCTGCTGTTAGGTTGGAGGTTCCTACCTCCTGGAGAATTAATCCGGTATTTCATGTCTCTCTGTTGAAAAAAGCTGTTGTATCGGATTGTGACGCCTCTGCCTCTGTTCCTCCGGTGGTGGAGGACGGGGAATATGAAATTTCTCGCATCCTTAACTCTAGACGGTATAGAGGTAGTTTGCAGTATCTTGTGGCCTGGAAAGGTTTCGGTCCCGAGGATAACTCTTGGGTGAGGTCGGATGATGTTTCCGCGTCCAGACTTATCAGAGCGTTTCACAGGAGATTTCCTGATAAGCCTGGTCCTAGGGGATCCGGAGGATCCTCTTAGAAGGGGGGGTACTGTTAGAACCTTGCTCTTAGTTTTTTTTCCTTTGCTGGTCACATGACCTTGTTGGCCTATTTAATCCTGCTCCGCCCTTCTGGCTTTGCTGGACTTCATTGTATATCTACTTTCTAGCTAGCCTGTGCTCTGTGTCTTGCTCTGTTAGTTTGCTTGGTCTACTGACCTCTATGTTCTATATATTTTGTTTGTTCGTCTGTCTGCTACTATTTCTGTTAGGAGGTGTCCCATATTCCTCCCAGTCCTTAGTACTTGTAGGGATTCCTTCCCCACATCTATAGGTCTCCGTACAGACTAGCTTAGGACTTTAGCAGGTCTGATCGCAGGATCAGGTTCCCTGTTACATCGTAGGGATTAAGCTGAGTTCTATCGTAGGGACAGATCTCCTCTCTTTCCTTAGCTCTGGTAGCAGAACATAACACGACTCCAGCGCTTCTGTGAATCCAGACGAGGAAATGATCTGCACTGATGCCCAGAATCTTTATGAGTCGGATCCAGGACCAGACGCAGAAGGTTCTGACCATAATGTAGACCCTCATTCCCAAACTGTAACTCCTGTTGGTGGAGACAATGAGGAAGACGATGATGAGACTCAAATACCTGATTGGAGCGACAACTTTAGTGTTTTGTCAGGGCAGGAACAGGTTGGCTCTGAGGACGACGGGTGTGATAACGCACAGGTTGATGATGATGAGGTTGGAGATCCCACTTACTGTCAACCCACAGTCAGCCAAGAGATGAGGTCAGCAGAGGAGGTGGAGGAAGATGCTAGTGACGACGAGGTCAGGTTGCGCCTTCCTGGACAGAGACATAGTACTGGAAGCACGTCAACAACTGCATCCTCAAACACAACTCTGCCTCTCACCACAAGTCGTGGTGGCCCTTCAGGTCGCATGGGTTCTAAGCCTTGCATAGCCTGGGCATTTTTTCAGATCGATAAAGATGACCCAACTCGTGTTATCTGTAACATTTGTCAGCAAAAGCTAAGTAGAGGCCAAAAAATACATAGTTTGTGTACTTCATGCATGAACCGGCACATGGACATGAAGCATAAGTTGCAGTGGGAAGCTCAGTGTGCTACAATGCGGCCTAGCCGGCCGGGCCAACCACCGTCTGCCATATCTTGTGCATCCGCGGCCTCTTCATCCTCTGTGACTGGGGGGACAGCAGTCACACCTGTTTTGGGGCGCAGACCTGCCACCTCTTTACCCGCAACAGCCAGCGTGATTGGCAGGTCATCATTTTCTTTGGAGGTGGTAACACCAGCTGGTGTTGAGCGCTGTCCGACATCGATAGCACCACCTTTGGATCAAGGCAACCTAACATGTCCGCCTGCATCTTCCTCACAGACCGGCAGTTTGCCGGGGACACCCTTATCAACCCCGTCTAAGCACAATAGCCAGCCCTCGGTCCCTCAGATGTGGACAAGTAAAAGACCATTTCCTCCTAGCCATGAGAAAGCTAAGAGGTTGAATTTCACCATCTGCAAGCTCTTGGCTACAGAAATGCTGCCTTTCCGCCTGGTGGACACAGAGGATTTTCGAGACCTTATGTCCGTCGCAGTGCCCCAGTACCAGATGCCCAGTCGGCACTACTTCTCAAAGAAAGGTGTGCCTGCGCTCCACCAGCATGTCGCACACAACATCACCGCTTCTTTGAGAAACTCTGTGTGTGACAGGGTGCATTTCACCACAGACACTTGGACGAGTAGGCATGGACAGGGGCGTTACATGTCGCTGACTGGGCACTGGGTAACTATGGTGACAGCAGGACAAGGGGCTGCTGTCCAAGTCTTGCCGTCCCCACGAGTTGTGCGTCAATCCTCTTTATGTCAAAGTTCCTCCACTGCTTCTGCCTCCTCAACCTCCTCTCGGTCTTCCACCTGCACCCAAAGCCTGTCTGGTCATGCCACAAGCTTTCTAACTGCGCTGAAGGGATCCTGCACACCTCCTTACTATGCTGGCAGTAGGGCTCAACGTCATCAGGCGGTTTTTACTTTGAAATGTCTGGGAAATGTGAGTCACACAGCTGAGGGGTTGTGGTCAGCTCTGGAGAACCAATTTCATGAATGGTTGTCTCCACTGGACCTGAAACCAGGGAAGGCCGTGTGCGACAATGCTGCAAACCTGGGTGCGGCCCTTCGCCGGGGCAATGTCACACACGTGCCTTGTATGGCTCACGTGTTGAACCTGGTTGTCCAGCAATTTTTAGCCCACTATCCCAGACTAGATGGCCTTCTGCAGAGGGCACGGTCGCTGTGTGCTCACTTCCGCCGTTCGCATCCCGCAGCTCAGCGACTTACATCTCTACAGAAGTCGTTGGGCCTGCCACTTCACCGGCTAAAATGCGATGTGCCTACCCGGTGGAATTCAACTCTGCACATGTTGCAGCGACTGTGGCAGCACCGACAAGCCCTGGTGCAATACGTTCTGACGTATAGCCTGGGCCAACGAGATCCAGAGGTGGGGCAAATCACGCTGGAGGAGTGGTCTCAGATCAGGGACCTATGCACCCTTCTGCACAGTTTTGAAATGGCGACGAAGATGTTTAGTGCTGACGATGCCATTATCAGCATGACTATTCCGGTGATTTACATGCTGGAGCACATGTTAAACAGAATTCGGAGTCAGGTGGTGGCACAAGAGGAGGTGGAGGAAGTAGAGGAGGAGGAGTTGTATGCGGAAGGGCTAACATCTGCAAGGTCCAGACGGTCGGCAGCACCAAGGCGACAGGCATGTGAGGGTGGGGGAGATGGTTTTACCAGGGCGCATGGTAGCAGCCAAACTAGTGAGGAAGGTGCAGGAGCCCAGGAAGAAGTGGAGGACGAACTGATGGAAGACTCATCAGATGAGGGAGACCTTGATCACATTTCTGTTGTGCGAGGTTGGGGGAAGAGGACAGAGGAAGGAAGCATGATTGTTACCTCGCCACCAACACAACAGGGACTTGGTGCTCCTGGATGCGCAACACACATGAGTGCCTTCTTGCTGCACTACCTGCAACATGACCCTCAAATTGTGAGAATTAGAAATAATCCTGACTACTGGGTTGCCACACTGTTAGATCCCCGGTACAAAAGTAAATTTGCCGAAATTATTCCTGCCATAGAAAGGGATGCACGCATGCAGGAGTATCAGCAGAGACTGTTGCAGAATCTTACATGTGCTTTTCCACAAAACACCAGTGGTGCACGTAGTGAATCTCACAGTTCCAACTTGCCAACCGTGGGACCGTCAAGTGTTCAGCACTCAAACCGTAACAGAACCACAGTATCTGCTGGTAACATCAATTTTGCGGAATCATTTCACCACTTTTTTAGCCCATCCTTTGCAAGGCCACAGGAGACAAGAAGTCTGACACATAGTCAACGCCTAGAGACGATGGTACAGGAGTATCTCCAAGTAAACATTGAAGCCATGACTGTGTCACTGGACCCTTGCTCTTTTTGGGCTTCCAATCTGGATAAATGGCCGGAGCTAGCCACTTACGCCTTGGAGATCTTGTCATGCCCCGCAGCCAGCGTTCTGTCTGAACGTGTGTTCAGCGCTGCTGGTGGTGTGCTGACAGATAAGCGCACGCGGCTCTCCACTGATAATGTAGACAGACTCACGTTCATAAAGATGAACAAATCATGGATCCGAAACGACTTTTCTACCCCTGTGTCATCCTGGGGAGAGTAAAAGCTTGATGATTGGTTAAAATCACCCTACCAACCGTTTTAAGCTTTCAAATTACTAATCATGTTTATGTGTATCTTGGCTGGAAAATAATTTGGGCTTTGTAGCAGTGTGCAGCCCTGATTCTATTAGGCCATCTATAATAAGCTCCACCAGATTTAAAATTACTAATCATGTTTATCTGTATCTTGGCTGGAAAATAATTTGGGCTTTGTAGCAGTGTGCAGCACTGATTCTATTAGGCCATCTATAATAAGCTCCACCAGATTTAAAATTACTAATCATGTTTATCTGTATCTTGGCTGGAAAATAATTTGGGCTTTGTAGCAGTGTGCAGCACTGATCCTATTAGGCCATCTATACTAAGCTCCACCAGATTTAAAATTAATAATAATTTTTAGCTGCATCTAGCCCGGAAAATAATTTTGGGGCTCCGAGATGCGCAAGACACATAAGTGCCTTCTTGCTGCACTACCTGCAACATGACCCTCATATTGTCAGAATTCGAAGTAATCATGACTACTGGGTTGCCACACTCTTAGATCCCCCAAACTTTTCGATCAACCTTTTCATTTTAATAAAGACCAAAAAAATTGTCATTTTTGAAATTATAAGCATTAGCAGGTTATTAGAAACTGAAATCAAACAGTTTTCAACTCAAAACTTTATTCTAGGTGATGTTACATTTTCACATAGGACCCCTTGTTCGAAAGGAGCTTCTGAACTCTCTCGTCCATTGAATTTGTCAGGTTTTGGATGGTTTCTGCTTCAATTGTTTTGCATGAGGACAGAATACCCTCCCAGAGGTGTTGCTTAGATGTGAACTGCCTCCCGCCATCATAGACACTCCTTTTGATGATGCTCCAGAGGTTCTGAATGGGGTAGAGGTCACAGGAGCATGGGGGTCACACCATAAGTTTGTCCCCTTTTATGCCCATATCAGCCAGAGATGCAGATGTTTTATGTGCAGCATGAGATGGTGCATTATCATGCAAAAAAATGATCTTGCTGTGAAATACATGGTTCTTCTTCTTGAACCATGGCAGGAAGTGCTGTTTGAGAAAATCCACATACATTATGGAGTTCATCTTTAGCGCCTTCAGGGATCCTAAAGGGGCCGACAATCTCTCTCCCCATGATTCCAGCCCAAAACATTACTCCACCTCCTCCTTGTTGGCGCTGTAGCCGTGTTTGCGTGGGGTGTCCATCAACCAGCCATCCTCCACTCCATCCATCTGGACCATCGAGCGCTGCATGGCACTCATCCATGAACAAAACAGTTTTGAAATCAGTCTTCATGTAATGTTTAGCCCACTGGAGCCGTTTCTGCTTGTGTGAAGTGGATAGAGGAGGTCGACAGGATGGCGTATGCACAGCTGCAAACCTCTGAAGGACCCTGCATCTTGTTGTTCGGGGGACGTTGGAGGCACCAGCAGCTTCAAAAACTTGTCTGCTGCTATGACAAGGTTTTTTTGCCGCTGCTCTTTTAACCTGACGTAATTGCCTGTAGGAAAGAGTCCTCAATTTGCCCTTATCAGCATGCACACGTGTGTACTGTGAATCAGCTACATACTTCTTGATTGCCAAGACACTTCATCCTGATCATCGCACAATGTTGATTGTAGTCATGCCTTTATCTAAACACTCCACAATTTGTTGCTTCTCAGCAGCCGACACATCCTTTTTCTTTCCCATTTTGGCAGAAAATGTAGGCTTCTTAATAATGTGAGACAGCCTTCTTAAGTAGTCTTGCCTTTCATTGGACACACCTGCCAAACTAATTAGCACAGGTGTCTGCAATTGCTTACAGTGATATAAAGAGCCCTGACACACATCACCATCAATGAGTTTAACTGACAAACAAACAAATTCTTCCCTTTTCACTCCTAAACACTTTTTGCATAATAATTTGGAACACAGTGTAGATGTGCTTTTCCACAAAACACCAGTGGTTCACGTAGTGAATCTTACAGTTCTAACTTGCCAACCGTGGTCTGTATGGAGTTGTTCAATAAAGGGCCCAAAATTAAGATAACATAGATGGGAGAGGTCTCTATGAATAGGAATTCCTAAGTATTTGATACCCTGTGAGGGCCAGGAAAAGGGAAAGTTGGACTGGATGGAATCCTATATGGATTTGGGGAGGGAGACATCGAGGGCCTCAGACTTCGCTGCATTGATTTTAAAATTTGACCATGTAACAAAGTGATCTATTTCAGCCATAACAGCATGGATGGATATATGTGATTGAGTGATATATACTAGGACATCATCAGCAAATAGAGAGCACTTGTACTCGGTGCCTCCCACCTCAATCCACCTAATATTGGGGTTATGGCGAATTGATGAGAGCAGGTGCTCCGTCACTAGGATGTATAAGAGAGGGGACAGAGGACATCCCTGCCTTGTCCCACTGGTGATTGTGAAAGGTGATGAAAATGTTCTGATGCACTCCCTGGGCCTTGGGACACCCGGAGCCAGACCCTTTTTGGTGGATGCTGGTGGTTGTAGTCTTCGTGGCGGCGACCCGGTTCCGTGGCTCAGGGTAGTCAAACCAGTGGCAGAACTATTTATGTGGTTTTGATGTTTAAATGTCCGACTACGCCACCCGTGGATTGCGGTCAGAGTGAACCGCCGCTGCAGGGCAGACCACTGAGGCTGGTGTTGTGGGTGCAGCAGAGCGTAGCATAACTCCCCACGGGAGGAGTATAGCCTCAGGGCAGTGTATGCGGAGGATGGGGGTGATGGTGCAGGGCAGCAGCAGTAACGACACGGAGTCAGTGATGCAGTCCAGGGCCTTTACTCACAGTTCTTATTATCCAGACCACGTCTGCAGGTAACGGCTGCCCACGTCGTACTGTGCTCACCAGGTGAGGGGCTCAGACAACTCCCAGATAACTTTGGAGCGCTTCACAGGACCCCCTTTGTGTGTCCTTTGTCTGGCCTTTCTTTCCAACCCTTCTGTCCGGCTGCCTCGGGCCTCCTCTTGGTAAACTTGGCGCCAGTTTCCCTGACCCTATGTGGTGCCTTCCTAGCGGGTGTAGCGAGGGGCTGCGCCACATAAAATGTCAGAGCCTCCGGTTTCTAGCTGAGGGTCGTTTCCTGCCTCCACTAGTTTCGGGGACCGGTCTCCCCCTTTGGCCTGACCCCTCCACGCAGGTGGATTCGGGCGTGCGGTGGTGACTCACCCGTCCGCACCCCTGGGATCCCTTCATTCCTCGTTCCTGGAACCTTCTCCGCTCCTCTTCCTTCCTTCTCCCTCTTCCAGGCCTGGGCCTCTGTTACTAGGCCCGCCTCCGGAGCAGAGCTCATGCAGAGCCCCTGCTCCCTGCCACTTCTGCTCAGACTTCTCTGCACTGAACTAAGATGGTGCCCACCTTTTATACTCCCTTCTCAATGCACCCAGGAACTGCTTCCTCCCTGCTCCTGCACTACAGGGTTCCCCTTCCTCAGTGTTCCCTCCCCCCACTCCAGCCAGGGACAGGGACTGTCGTGCCCATCTCAGAGGCATATTGGTCGCCCTGCCCCACGGCAATGTGGTGTAATGCATGCAGGTGTCGGGTCCTGATCCACACTCCATCCTTACCTGAGAATGAGATATCACACCTCTGGGTGAGGTGCAATACGTCTGTAGCAACCGAGCCCTCAGGGTGCTACAGTTCCATTTATCTTCAGCCTAGGTGACGTATTGTGATACAGGGCCGTGATTTTGGCTATAAAAGGGTCCCCTAGACCCCTACCCCAAGCTTTTTAAGAGAATCATATATGGCGTGCCAGGAGACTCTATGGAATGCTTTCTCAGCATCCAACGAGAGTATCTAATTACAAATTTTTAACTGCATCTAGCCCAGGAAATACTTTGTGCCTAGTAGCAGTGTCTGCTAGTCAGCGGATTATCCCGGCTGTTAAGCAAGCTACACCACCTGTAGTTTGGACACTTAATTTTTTCAAAGGAAATGCTTCGGGACCACGGGATACTCAGTGAAGAGCATCAGGAGGCACCCCAAAGCATAGGGGCTGGGACTGGCAGTAGGATGCCTTGCGGTGGACAGCCGAGCTCGATCCTTATAAAAGCTTTTTAACTGCAGCAGCTTTAGTGGACGCTACTGGAGCTGGAATTACGCGGCTGCTGGCATGAGACTTGCCCTCCAATAGATCCTTGTAAATGGATTTAAAGTGTATTCATTCAAATTAGAGAGACAATTTAAATTAAAAAGCTTAGAGCTGCCTCCACCACAGGGGGGCTCGCTCGACCCACCAGCAGACAGGCACCAGTATTGGGAGAGGGGGGCTGGCCGTCAGGGTTCACCGCGGCTCTGGCACAAACCCGGCGACACGGAGGTGGCACGGGCAGGAGCGGACTGAACGTGTCGGCTTCTCACTTTTTGGATTTTAGAAGGGCATGACATGCCTATATCTGTGTCTCCCCCTCCTTTTACTCCTCCACCTCTTTTCTTTTCGCATGACTATATGTACTTGTCACTTTTCCATGTGTTAGTTGTGTCTTCTGAGCAGTTTGTCAGCTTTTGGACACCTTTGAAGGTGTTTTCTATGTGTTTCTATGTGTTTTTGTTTGCCTGCCATTGGTTTTAACGGTGTTCGAAGGTGTTCGACGAACAGTTCGACGAACAGTTCGGCGAACACACGGGTGTTCGACGAACCGAACCGAACTCGAACACTACGGGTGTGGCTCAACACTATTCTTGACCTTTCTCACAATCATCCTTACCCCACGAGGCAAGACCTTGCATGGAGCCCCAAACCAAGGAAGATTGACAGTCATTTTGTCTTTCTTCCATTTTCTAATAATTGCGCCAACAGTTGTTGCCTTTTCACCAAGCTGCTTGCCTATTATACTGCAGCCAGTCCCAGCCTTGTTCAGGTCTACACTTTTGTCCCTGGTGTCCTTAGACAGCTCTTTGGTATTGGCCATGGTGGAGAGGTTGGAGCATGATTGATTGTGTGGACAAGTGTCATATACAGTTAATGAGTTCAAACAGGTGCAATTAATACAGGTAATAAGTGCAGAGTAGGAGGGTTTCTTAAAAAAAACGAACAGGTCTGTGAGAGCCAGAATTCTTGCTGGTTGGTGGATGTTCAGATACTTATTTCAAGCAATAAAATACAATTTAATTATTTAAAAATCATACAATGTGATTTTCTGGATTTTTTTTAGATTCTATCTCTCACAGTTGAAGTGTACAAACAATAAAAACTACAGACCTCTTCATTCTTTTTAAGTGGGAAAACTTGCAAAATCGGCAGTGTATCAAATACTTATTTTCCCTACTGTATGTACAGTATATATACGTATATATATGAAAACATATACAGTACAGACCAAAAGTTTGGACACACCTTCTCATTTAAAGATTTTTCTGTTTTTTAATGACTATGAAAATTATACATTCACACTGAAGGCATCAAAACTATGAATTAACACATGCGGAATTATATACTTAACAAAAAAGTGTGAAACAACTGAAAATATGTCTTATATTCTAGGTTCTTCAAAGTAGCCACCTTTTGCTTTGATGACTGCTTTGCACTCTCTTGGCATTCTCTTGATGAGCTTCAAGAGGTAGTCACCGGAAATGGTTTTCACTTCACAGGTGTGCCCTGTCAGGTTTAATAAGTGGGATTTCTTGCCTTATAAATGGGGTTGGGGCCATCAGTTGTGTTGTGCAGAAGTCAGGTGGATACACAGCTGATAGTCCTACTGAATAGACTGTTAGAATTTGTATTATGGCAAGAAAAAAGCAGCTAAGTAAAGAAAAACGAGTGGCCATCATTACTTTAAGAAAAACCATCAAGCGCTACAAAGAAACTGTCTCACATGAGGACAGCCCCAGGAAAGGAAAACCAAGAGTCACCTCTGCTTCTGAGGATAAGTTTATCTGAGTCACCAGTCTCAGAAATCGCAGGTTAACAGCAGCTCAGATTAGAGACCAGGTCAATGCCACACAGAGTTCTAGCAGCAGACACATCTCTACAACTACTGTTAAGAGGAGACTTTGTGCAGCAGGCCTTCATGGTAAAATAGCTGCTAGGAAACCACTGCTAAGGACAGGCAACAAGTAGAAGAGACAAGTTTGGGCTAAAGAACACAAGGAATGGACATTAGACCAGTGGATATCTGTGCTTTGATCTGATGAGTCCAAATTTGAGATCTTTGGTTCCAACCACCGGGTCTTTGTGGGACTCAGAAAAGGTGAACGGATGGACTCTACATGCCTGGTTCCAACCGTGAAGCATGGAGGAGGAGGTATGATGGCGTGGGTGTGCTTTGCTGGTGACACTGTTGGGGATTTATTCAAAATTGAAGGCATACTGAACCAGCATGACTATCACAGCATCTTGCAGCGGCATGCTATTCCATCCGGTTTGCATTTAGTTGGACCATCATTTATTTTTCAACAGGACAATGACCCCAAACACACCTCCAGGCTGTGTAAGGGCTATTTGACCAAGATGGAGAGTGATGGGGTGCTACGCCAGATGACCTGGCCTCCACAGTCACCAGACCTGAACCCAATCGAGATGGTCTGGGGTGAGCTGGACCGCAGAGTGAAGGCAAAAGGGCCAACAAGTGCTACTTTGAAGAACCTAGAATATAAGACATATTTTCAGTTGTTTCACACTTTTTTGTTAAGTATATAATTCCACATGTGTTAATTCATAGTTTTGATGCCTTCAGTGTGAATGTATAATTTTCATAGACATTAAAAAACAGAAAAATCTTTAAATGAGAAGGTGTGTCCAAATTTTTGGTCTGTACTGTTCCACAGGTAAAATAAGTATTGAACACGTCACCAATTTTCTAAGTAAATTTTCCAAGTACATATCTAAAGTTGCAACTGACGTGAAATTCTTACCAGATGTCGGTAACAACCCATCCAATCCACCCAGGCAAATAAATCAAACCATAGATGTCCAGTGAACCGTAGTGACCATTATCCACGAATGGCAAAAACATGGAACAGTGGTGAACCTGATCAAAATTACCCCAAGAACGCAGGGACGACTCATCCAAGAAATCACAAAAGACCCCACAACAACACCCAAAGAACTGCAGGCCTCACTTGCCTCAGTTAAGGTCAGTGATCATGTCTCCACAATAAGAAAGAGACTGGGCAAAAATGGCATACATGGCAAAGCTTCAAGACGAAAACCACTGCTGAGCAAAATAGAGCACAAAGGTTCGTCTCAGTTTTGCCAGAAAATATCTTGATGATCGCCAAGACTTTTGGGAGAATATTCTGTGGCCTGACAAGACATAAGTTGAACTTTTTGGAAGGTGTATGTCCTGTTACATCTGGCATAGAAGTAACACAGCATTTCAGAAAAGGAACATCATACCAACAGTAAAATATGGTCGTGGTAGTGTGATGTTCTGGGATTGTTTTGCTGCTTCAGGACCTGGAAGACTTGCTGTGATCAATGGAACCATGAATTCTGCTGTCTACCAAAAAATCCTGAAGGAGAATGTCTGGCCAACTGTTTGTGACCTCAAGCTGAAGCGCACTTGGGTTATGCAGCAGGACAATGTTCCAAAACACACCAGCAAGTCCACCTCTGAATGGCTTAAGAACAACATAATTAAGACTTTGGAGTGGCCTAGTCAAAGTCATGACCTTAATCCAATTGAAATGCTATAGCATGACCTTAAAAAGGCGGTTCATGCTCAGACACCCTCCAATGTGGCTGAATTACAACAATTTTGCAAAGATGAGTGGGCCAGAATACCTCCAAAGCATTGTAAAATACTCAATTCCAGTTATCGCAAATGCGTGATTGCAGTTGTTGCTGCTAAGGGTGACCCAACCACTTATTAGGTTTAGGGGACAATGACTTTTTCACTCAGGGCAATGTAGGTTTGGATTTCTTTATCCCTTAATAATAAAGACCCTCATTTAAAAACTGCATTTTGTGTTTACTTGTGTTATCTTTGTCTAATATTTTAATTATTTTTGTGATCTGAAACATTTACGTGTGGCAAACATGCAAAAGAATAAGAAATAAGGATGGGGCAAACACTTTTTCACACCACTGTAGATGACATAATGAACAGAGTGTATGCCACTCTAAGTGTTGTTCATCGACACTGGTGGCATCAAAACGGTGGAACACAGAATAGATAGAAAGATAGATGGTATGGCCAATTTAAATCATTGGCATCAGCTGTTGGTGCATAAAAGTCATTTTTAAAAATATTAGATTTTGCAGAATATGACATGGGCTTTAAGTGTTCCCAACAGACACAAGGCAGTGCTTAACCAGTGCATATTGGTGTTCTTCCTCCATCACCTCTTGCATGCTGGTGAGTGTTTTTTTATCAGGATAAATATTAATGGGATCACATAGTTTATTCCACACATGTCATTACTGACAATTTTGGTCTCCTCTTCAAAGGTGTTCAGTAAGTGCCATGCATCCCTTATTAGCTGCTAATGTTGGATCTAAAAACAACTCATGCTCCAGTTTGACTGCTGCATGTTCTAGTCTATTACCACTTTACTCTGTGTATACAAACGCTGCAACAACAAATACAACATTGAAGAGCAGGTTACAACATCGCAAACCAAGTGGAGTTTTTTAAAGCCAGTAGGACATGGTTTGTCAACACAAGATCTATGTAAGTGGGCTGTCACTTTGATGACCATAGCTACCACCTTCCTCAAGCGTGTATATTTGTGAAAGAAATGTTGCACTATTATAGTCAGCCCACTGGCTTTGCATAGAACACAAATTACTTTGCCTGAACGTAATACAGCGACAATGTTCCAGGCATTGTTGCTTGTGACAATTCTGGGTTTCCGTTAACACGGAGCCAGTTAGCGAGTGAGTTGTCACTTGATGCACTGCACCAATTCATCCGCCATGTGGCTTTTCTTCACCAGGCTGTCAAGTTGTAAAACTGCTTGGCAGTAGTTTTCCTTGCATGAGCAGAAAGAAAGTATTCAATATGTGGAATCAATGATATGCCCTCTCGGTGTTGGAGAAGGGATCATGACACTTTAACAGGATCCAGAAGAGTTGATAACTGCTACCTGGTGATGAAAACTGATATAGTTCCCAGTATTGATGACCTTAACACCTGTCCCAGATGCGTTGGTGCACCGCTGCTGCTGAAAACTTTCACCCAGTGATCTGTAAAACTAATGTTTTGTCCATGGCCATAGTTGCTATTCCAGGTATATATCGTGCAGTGGACTATGGAGCTCTAAGAAAAGTCTAGAAATCTGCATATTTTCTACTGCTCATGAGAATAGAGGACAGGCACCCCTTTCTGCAAGAAATAATGACAACTTGGTATCTTCCCACGAGGCTGAGGGCATGCCATAATTTCTTGAGAGACAGCAGAATAAACAAGCTGGTTAGACAGTTACTGCACCACCAGCAACTTGACAATGTATGAGTCTATTTGGCAAACCAGCTGATGACTGGGAGCATATACTTATTTTCTCAACACAATCATTGCTGGATATTTGCCATTGCAAAAGAGGAGGAGGCATACTCAGAGTATGACATGCAATAGAGGAAAATGACAATGATGATTGTGGCAATGATGACACTGACTAGGTATCACTTAAAGATGTGGTTTGACCAAAAGAAATACTAGCGTAGTGAGAAGGGGGAGGATGACAACTTGAGGCTTGGTTTGATTGCTGTCTGGCTTGGCTTTGCCAAAGGAGCAGATGATTTTGCTTCATATGCTGATGGAGAAACACAGTTCTTAGTCTTTACGAGCCTGGATGTCATATTTTTCAGAGCCTGCAGAGTGCCAAAGAAAAGACTGGCGGTAACATGCAAAAGAAAACCAAGAAGCCTGCATGTATGACTCGGCACCAACGCGATTAAACTTCAGGGTGCTGTTGAGCATCATCCACCAACAGCACATGCGGCGTCATCAGTTCCAAAGCTGGTAGCAGACAAAGCTGATTTGGTGCTAGAGGATCTTCTTGACGTACGTGACCTGCTCTGTATATCACCATTGCCAGCAATCTCCTACTCTGATAACCTCACCTCTTCTTCACCCCTATCTGGTTCCCAGGTTTTGTCCTACACAGAATCAACGTGATCTTTGTCATACCTGATTCATCTGACATATGCCTCAGTGTTTGAGATGGCCAATGCTCCTTGCACCCTCCTGATTCCCTCCCCGATATTTGCATTGGCTGAGAGTGCTACTACCACTCACAGTGTTCCTACCACCACAGCTCACAAAGCCTGCAATATAGCTTACAATTCAATGGTGTTTTTATCTGGCCAGCCACCATGTCTACTGAGAACAAAGAATGACTGCTCCTGTCTTCAATACAGTGTGTACGGAAATTATTCAGACCCCTTTAAATTTTTCACTTTTTCTTTCATTGCAGCCATTTGGTAAATTCTAAAAAGTTCATTTCTTTTTCTCGTTAAAGTACACTCTGCACCCCATCGTGACTGAAAAAAACAGAAATGTAGAAATTTTTGCAAATTTATTAAAAAAGAAAAACTGAAATATCACATCGTTATAAGTATTCAGATCCTTTTCTCAGACACTCATATTTAAGTCACATGCTGTCCATTTCCTTGTGATCCTCCTTGAGATGTTTCTACTCCTTCATTGGAGTCCAGCTGTGTTTAATTAAACTGATAGGACTTGATTTGGAAAGGCACACACTTGTCTATATAAGATCTCACAGTTCAGTGCATGTCAGACCAAATGAGAATCATGAGCTCAAAGGAACTGCCAAGGAGCTCAGAGACAGAATTGTGGCAAGACATAGATCTGGCCAAGGTTACAAAAGAATTTCTACATTACTCAAGGTTCCTAAGAGCACAGTGGCCTCCATAATCCTTAAATGGAAGAAGTTTGGGACCACCAGAACTCTTCCTAGACCTGGCCGTCCAGCCAAACTGAGCAATTGTGGGAGAAGAACCTTGATGAGAGAGGTAAAGAAGAACCCCAAGATCACTGTGGCTGAGCTCCAGAGATGCAGTAGGGAGATGGGAGAAAATTCAACAAAGTCACTGCAGCCCTCCACCAGTTGGGCCTTTATGGCAGAGTGGCCCTACAGAAGCCTCTCCTCAGTGCTAGACATATGAAAGCATGCATAGAGTTTGCTCAAAAACACATGAAGCACTCCAAGACTATGAGAAATAAGATTCTCTGGTCTGATGAGACTTTTTGGTGATATTTCTATGCGATATGAGTGGAGAAAACCAGGCACTACTCATCACCTGCCCAATACAATCCCAACAGTGAAACATGGTGGTGGCAGCATCATGCTATGGGGGTGTTTTTCAGCTGCAGGGATGGGACGACTGGTTGCAATTGAAGGAAACATGAATACGGCCAAGTACATAGATATCCTGGATGAAAACCTCTTCCAGAGTGCTCTGGACCTCAGACTTTGCCAAAAGTTTACCTTCCAACAAGACAATGACCCTAAGCACACAGCTAGAATAACAAAGGAGTGGCTTCAGAACAACTCTGTGACCACTCTTGACTGGCCCAGCCAGAGCCCTGACCTAAACCCAATTGAGCATCTCTGGAGAGACCTGAAAATGGCTGTCCTCCAACGTTCACCATCCAACCTGACTGAACTGGAGAGGATCTGCAGAATGGCAGAGGATCCCCAAATCCAGGTGTGAAAAACTTGTTGCCTCATTCCCAAGAAGACTCATGGCTCTACTAGCTCAAAAGGGTGCTTCTACTCAATACTGAACAAAGGGTCTGAATACTTATGACCATGTGATATTTCAGTTTTTCTTTTTTAATAAATTTGCAAAAATTTCTACATTTCCGTTTTGTTTTCAGTCAAGATGGGTGGTGCAGAGTGTACTTTAATGAGAAAAAAATGAACTTTTTAGAATTTACCAAATGGCGGCAATGAAACAAAGAGTGAAAAATTTAAAGGGGTCTGAAAACTTTCCATACCCACTGTAAGTCAACTTGAAGAAGTTTTCCTTGAGTAGTATGTTCCTTAGCCCCCAAGATCCTGTGGGTTAGGGGACAATGGGGCAGAACAGAAACAGGTATAATTTACAGATTGGAAATTCTGCTATGTACAACATTAAGTATTATGGTGCCACTTGATGGTGCTGGTCTAACTAGCTACATCACCCCACAGTGATTGAGATGAGTGACGGGCCTTAAAATCCATTACACCCTTCGTTTCCCCCCTACTAACACACTTGCTAAAGGTAAAGGAGACCAAATGTTATGCGTTTGGTACTACTACTGCCGGGATGTCTGCTGCCAGCTGTGCCGGTGGTGTTGCAACTAAATGTTAACACATATCTGTGATATTAAGTTTTTTTCTATTGCTCTACAATGTTGTTTGGCTTTGAGCCTAGCATACGTTTTGGACATAAGAATAATGTTTAATAACTAAATGTTTTTGTCAAACTTAGCCAACCCCTGAAAAATCTGATGTCAACGAGAAATGCTCTGCACTGACAGGGTTCACGTGACAAATGAAAAGGATAGTTCCACTACAGCCTCCCCGTAATATCAGTGTGGCGTGTATCTGTGTCTAATTTGACAATTTAAACAGGTGTGGCAAAACAGACATGTACAGTTAAATGTTAAAGTAAGAATGTATTAATTTTTGGGATAATTTACATGATTTCTCCCTGACTAAAAATTACCATGTTAAAACTAATGCCAGGAGGTAGTAACAATGTCTAAAAATGCTGTAACAGTATGTGTATTTGGTATACTAAAATGGAATATTGAAATTATTAAGGACAATGTAAAATGTGTGTAATTGTGTTTTCTTTTTACTTTTCTATTACTTTTGAGTCAGTTGGTGGAGATATTTTTGGTTTAAAATTCTCCCTCTCTTGAAACAATATTCATAACCCTGAATCAGTTCAGAGAGAGTTGATCTAGGAGGAAGAGCTTAGAATGGAGCAGGCATATAGGCAGGTTTTAATTGCTATTGCAGTACTTGTATATTCTGCTACACCATTAAAACAAAAGTCCTTTTCAGGGCTACATACTGTCCTTTCTCTAGTAAAAACCACTGTTACCTGCATTTAGTGTAGGGATAGCTGGTGGAGGAGGGATAGTTTTGGATTAGAGGCTTATAGGAAGGGTTTATTGCCTTACAATACTTCTATAGGTATACTGCTGCTGCAATCTAAAAACAAAAGTCCTTTTCAGGGCTACATATTTTCTTTTCCCTATTAATACTGGAAAGTTTGCAGGCATACATTATATACCTAATTTAAATGCGCAAGGCGTGCAGCAAGGGAGAGGAAAGTGAGCGTGCTGCTGATGGTGCCGTGCGCCAGGTGAAACTGTGGCTGCTGCGGAAGTCCTCGCTCATAATTTGGCCCTTGCTCATAATTTTTAGAGGGTAAGCAGCCGGCCCTCGCTTCTAATTTTTAGAGGGTCATCAGGCGGCCGTCACTCATAATATTTAGAGGGTTAACAGGCAGCCCTTGCTCATAACTTTTAGAGGGTCATCATGTGACCCTCGCTCTTAATTTTTCCAAGGTGTATATGATGCCCGCCTTCATAATTTTTACAGGATGTGAATGAGGCCTACCTCTACAATTCTCTTACATTACAATATGCAATCTAAGAGATGCAAAACTAGAAGGAGGGACTGCAATACGCCCTGGAAGACAAGAAGGGAAGGGCCTCAGAAAACATTTTTTTCCATTTTTAAGGAGTGGGACTCCTAGATGGGAAAAGCCTATGCACTAAGTGCATGGGCTGAAAAACATTTACCCCTGGGAGTATACATAAATATATATATACAGCTAAAACCAGAAGTTTACATACACTATATAAAGACACATATGCATGTTTTTCTCAATATCTGGCATGAAATCAGAATAAACCTTTCTCGTTTTAGGTCAATTAGAATTTCCATAATTTTTAATATTTGCCAAATACCAGAATAATGAGAGAGAGAGAATGTTTTAAGGCATTTTTATTACTTACTGCAAAGTTAAAAGATTACATACATTTCATTAGTATTTGGTACCATTGCCCTTAAACTGAATGACTTGGGTCAAACGTTTGGAATATCCTTCCACAAGCTTCTCACAATAGTTTGTTGGAATTTGGGCTCATTTCTCCTGACAAAACTGGTGTAACTGATCCAGGTTTGTAGATCACCTTGCTTGCACCTGCCTTTTCAGATCTGCTCATAAATTTTAAATAGTATTGATATCAGGGCTTTGTGATGGCCACTCCAAAACATTGACTTTTTTATCCTTAAGCCACTTTGTTACCATTTTGCCAGTATGCTTTGGGTCATGGTCCATTTCCGCCCAAGCTTTAACCTCCTGGCTGATGTCTTGAGATGTTGCTTCAGTATTGCCACATAATCATCTTTTCTCATGATGCCATCTATTTTGTGTAGTGCATCAGTCCCTCCAGTAGCAAAACAACCTTACAACATGATGCTGCCACCCCCGTGTTTCACAGTTGGGATGATGTTCTTAGCTTCTCCCTTTTTCCTCTAAACGTAACAATGGTCATTATGCCCAAAACGTTCATTTTTAGTTTCATCAGACCACAGGATATGTCTCCAAAAATTAAGGCTCCTGTGTGCATTTACAAACATTAAACTGGCTTTTTTATGTTTCTTTTGGAGTAATGGCTTCTTACTGGCAGAGTGGCCTTTCAGCCCATGTTGATACAGTACTCGTTTCACTGTGGATATTGACACAATCTTACCAGCTTCTGCCATCACCTTCACAAAGTCTTTTGCTTTTGTTCTTGGGTTGATATGCACATGACAGACCAAAGCACGTTCATCTCTGGGACACAGAACCTATCTCCTTCCTCAGCGGTATGATGGCTGGACATTTCCATCTTATTTGTACTTGCATATAATTGTTTGTACAGATGAACGAGGCAACTTCAGGTATTATGAAGTTGTACCCAAGGATGAGTCAGACTAGTGCAAGTGCACAATTTTCTTCCTGATATCTCGGCTGATTTATTTAAACTTTCCCATGATGCCACACAAAGAAGCAGTGTGTTTCAGGTGTGCATTAAAATACATCCACAGGTGTGTCTCTAATTAACTCAGAAGTTACCAAAAAACTATCAGAAGCTTCCAAACACATGATGTTATCATTAGTGTTGAGCGAATTTGTTCGGCATTTCCGCCTATGAACATCCCTGATTTACCACGCTGTCACGCAGATGACTTTTGAAATGCCTAACAAATTCGCTCAACACTAGTGATCATATGGGCAGTCCAGAATTGGTTAAAGGCATAGTAATCTTAATGTATATAAACTTTTGACTTTGCAGTAAGTAATAATAATGTCTTAAAACATTCTATCTCTCTGATTATTCTGGCATTTGGCAAATATTAAGAAATATGGTAATCCTAATTGACCTAAAATGGGAAAGGTTTATTCTGATTTCATGTCAGATATTGAGAAAAATATGCATATGTCTTTTTATATAGTGTATGTAAACTTCTGGTTTCAACTGTATACATATATATACAGTACAGACCAAAAGTTTGGACACACCTTCTCATTTAAAGATTTTTCTGTGTATATATATATATATATATATATATATATATATATATATATATACAGTACAGACCAAAAGTTTGGACACACCTTCTCATTTAAAGATTTTTCTGTATTTTCATGACTATGAAAATTGTACATTCAAACTGAAGGCATCAAAACTATGAATTAACACATGTGGAATTATATACTTAACAAAAAAGTGTGAAACAACTGAAAATATGTCTTTTATATTCTAGGTTCTTCAAAGTAGCCACGTTTTGCTTTGATGACTGCTTTGCACACTCTTGGCATTCTCTTGATGAGCTTCAAGAGGTAGTCACCGGAAATGGTCTTCCAACAATTTTGAAGGAGTTCCCAGAGATGCTTAGCACTTGTTGGCCCTTTTGCCTTCACTCTGCGGTCCAGCTCACCCCAAACCATCTCGATTGGGTTCAGGTCTGGTGACTGTGGAGGCCAGGTCACCTGGCGTAGCACCCCATCACTCTCCTTCTTGGTCAAATAGCCCTTACACAGCCTGGAGGTGTGTTTGGGGTCATTGTCCTGTTGAAAAATAAATGATGGTCCAACTAAACACAAACCGGATGGAATAGCATGCCGCTGCAAGATGCTGTGGTAGCCATGCTGGTTCAGTATGCCTTCAATTTTGAATAAATCCCCAACAGTGTCACCAGCAAAGCACCCCCACACTATCACACCTCCTCCTCCATGCTTCACGGTGGGAACCAGGCATGTAGAGTCCATCCGTTCACCTTTTCTGAGTTGCACAAAGACACGGTGGTTGGAACGAAAGATCTCAAATTTGGACTCATCAGACCAAAGCACAGATTTCCACTGGTATAATGTCCATTCCTTGTGTTCTTTAGCCCAAACAAGTCTCTTCTGCTTGTTGCCTGTCCTTAGCAGTGGTTTCCTAGCAGCTATTTTACCATGAAGGCCTGCTGCACAAAGTCTCCTCTTAACAGTTGTTGAAGAGATGTGTCTGCTGCTAGAACTCTGTGTGGCATTGACCTGGTCTTTAATCTGAGCTGCTGTTAACCTGCGATTTCTGAGGCTGGTGACTCGGATAAACTTATCCTCAGATGCAGAGGTGACTCTTGGTCTTCCTTTCCTGGGGCGGTCCTCATGTGAGCCAATTTCTTTGTAGCGCTTCATGGTTTTTGGAACTGCACTTGGGGACACTTTCAAAGTTTTCCCAATTTTTCGCACTGACTGACCTTCATTTCTTAAAGTAATGATGGCCACTCATTTTTCTTTACTTAGCTGCTTTTTTCTTGCCATAATACAAATTCTAACAGTCTATTCAGTAGGACTATCAGCTGTGTATCCACCAGACTTCTGCACAACACAACTGATGATCCCAACCCCATTTATAAGGCAAGAAATCCCACTTATTAAACCTGACAGGGCACACCTGTGAAGTGAAAACCTTTTCCGGTGACTACCTCTTGAAGCTCATCAAGAGAATGCCAAGAGTATGCAAAGCAGTCATCAAAGCAAAAGGTGACTACTTTGAAGAACCTAGATTATAAGACATATTTTCAGTTGATTCACACTTTTTTGTTAAGTATATAATTCCACATGTGTTAATTCATAGTTTTGATGCCTTCAGTGTGAATGTACAATTTTCAAAGTCATGAAAATACAGAAAAATCTTTAAATGAGAAGGTGTGTCCAAACTTTTGGTCTGTACTGTATATATATTTATATATATATATATATATATACAGTACAGTTCAAAAGTTTGGACACACCTTCTCATTAAAAGATTTTTTTGTATTTTCATGAGTATGAAAATTGTACATTTACACTGAAGGCATCAAAACTATGAATTAACACATGTGGAATTATATACTTAACAAAAAAGTGTGAAACAACTGAAAATATGTCATATTCTAGGTACTTCAAAGTAGCCACCTTTTGCTTTGATGACTGCTTTGCACACTCTTGGCATTCTCTTGACGAGCTTCAAGAGGTAGTCACCGGAAATGGTTTTCACTTCACAGGTGTGCCCTATCAGGTTTAATAAGTGGGATTTCTTGCCTTATAAATGGGGTTGGGACCATCAGTTGTGTTGTGCAGAAGTCTGGTGGATACATAGCTGATAGTCCTACTGAATAGACTGTTAGAATTTGTATTATGGCAAGAAAAAAGCAGCTAAGTAAAGAAAAATGAGTGGCCATCATTACTTTAAGAAATTAAGGTCAGTCAGTGCGAAAAATTGGGAAAACTTTGAAAGTGTCCCCAAGTGCAGTTGCAAAAACCATCAAGCGCTACAAAGAAACTGTCTCACATGAGGACCGCCCCAGGAAAGGAAGACCAAGAGTCACCTCTGCTTCTGAGGATAAGTTTATCAGAGTCACCAGCCTCAGAAATTGCAGGTTAACAGCAGCTTAGATTAGAGACCAGGTCAATGCCACACAGAGTTCTAGCAGTAGACACATCTCTTCAACAACTGTTAAGAGGAAACTTTGTGCAGCAGGCCTTCATGATAAAATAGCTGCTAGGAAACCACTGCTAAGGACAACAAAGGAAACAAACAGAAGAGGCTTGTTAGGGCTAAAGAACACAAGGAATGGACATTAGACCAGTGGAAATCTGTGCTTTGGTCTGATGAGTCCAAATTTGAGATCTTTGGTTCCAACCACCGTGTCTTTGTGCGATGCAGAAAAGGTGAATTGATGGACTCTACATGCCTGGTTCCCACCCTGAAGCATGGAGGAGGAGGTGTGATGGTGTGGGGGTGCTTTGCTGGTGACACTGTTGGGGATTTATTCAAAATTGAAGGCATACTGAATCAGCATGGCTACCACAGCATCTTGCAGCAGCATGCTATTCCATCCGGTTTGCGGTTAGTTGGACCATCATTTATTTTTCAACAGGACAATGACCCCAAACACACCTCCAGGCTGTGTAAGGGCTATTTGACCAAGATGGAGAGTGATGGGGTGCTACGCCAGATGACCTGGCCTCCACAGTCACCAGACCTGAACCCAATCAAGAAGGTTTGGGGTGAGCTGGACTGCAGAGTGAAGGCAAAAGGGCCAACACGTGCTAAGCATCTCTGGGAACTCCTTCAAGATTGTTGGAAGACCATTTCCGGTGACTACCTCTTGAAGCTCATCAAGAGAAAGCCAAGAGTGTGCAAAGCAGTCATCGAAGCAAAAGGTGGCTACTTTGAAGAACCTAGAATATAAGACATATTTTCAGTTGTTTCACACTTTTTTGTTAAGTATATAATTCCACATGTGTTAATTCATAGTTTTGATGCCTTCAGTGTGAATGTACAATTTTCAAAGTCATGAAAATACTGAAAAATCTTTAAATGAGAAGGTGTGTCCAAACTTTTGGTCTGTACCGTATATATATATATATATATATATATATATATATATATATATATATATATATATATATATATATATATATATATATATATATATATATACAGTGGTGGCCAAAAGTATTGGCACCCCTGCAATTCTGTCAGATAATACTCAGTTTCTTCCTGAAAATGATTGCAATCACAAATTCTTTGGTATTATTATCTTCATTTAATTTGTCTTCAATGAAAAAACACAAAAAGAATTGTCCTAAAGCAAAATTGGATATAATTCCACACCAAAACTAAAAAAGGGGGTGGACAAAAGTATTGGCACTGTTTGAAAAATCATGTGATGCTTCTCTAATTCGTGTAATTAACAGCACCTGTAACTTACCTGTGGCACCTAACAGGTGTTGGCAATAACTAAATCACACTTGCAGCCAGTTAACATGGATTAAAGTTGACTCAACCTCTGTCCTGTGTCCTTGTGTGTACCACATTAAGCATGGAGAAAAGAAAGAAGACCAAAGAACTGTCTGAGGACTTGAGAAACCAAATTGTGAGGAAGCATGAGCAATCTCAAGGCTACAAGTCCATCTCCAAAGACCTGAATGTTCCTGTGTCTTCCGTGCGCAGTGTCATCAAGAACTTTAAAGCCCATGGCACTGTGGCTAACCTCCCTAGATGTGGACGGAAAAGAAAAATTGACAAGAGATTTCAACGCAAGATTGTGCAGATGGTGGATAAAGAACCTCAACTAACATCCAAACAAGTTCAAGCTGCCCTGCAGTCCGAGGGTACAACAGTGTCAACCCGTACTATCCGTCGGCGTCTGAATGAAAAGGGACTGTATTGTAGGATACCCAGGAAGACCCCACTTCTTACCCCGAGACACAAAAAAAGGCAGGCTGGAGTTTGCCAAAACTTACCTGAGAAAGCCTAAAACGTTTTGGAAGAATGTTCT
Source organism: Phyllobates terribilis (assembly GCF_046119375.1). Lineage (NCBI taxonomy): Eukaryota > Metazoa > Chordata > Amphibia > Anura > Dendrobatidae > Phyllobates > Phyllobates terribilis. The sequence continues at coordinate 443,793,966 of NW_027362771.1, read as the reverse complement.
CTGGTCAGATGAGACAAAAGTAGAGCTTTTTGGGAAAAAGCATCAACATAGAGTGTACAGGAAAAAAAAGAGGCATTCAAAGAAAAGAACACGGTCCCTACAGTCAAACATGGCGGAGGTTCCCTGATGTTTTGGGGTTGCTTTGCTGCCTCTGGCACTGGACTGCTTGACCGTGTGCATGGCATTATGAAGTCTCAAGACTACCAACAAATTTTGCAGCATAATGTAGGGCCCAGTCTGAGAAAGCTGGGTCTCCCTCAGAGGTCATGGGTCTTCCAGCAGGACAATGACCTAAAACACACTTCCAAAAGCACTATAAAATGGTTTGAGAGAAAGCACTGCAGCAATGAGTCCAGACCTGAATCCCATAGAACACCTGTGGAGAGATCTCAAAATGGCAGTTTGGAGAAGGCACCCTTCAAATATCAGGGACCTGGAGCAGTTTGCCAAAGAAGAATGGTCTACAATTCCAGCAGAGCATTGAAAAAAACTCATTGATGGTTACCGGAAGCGGTTGTTCGCAGTTATTTTGGCTAAAGGTTGTGCAGCCAAGTATTAGGCTGAGGGTGCCAATACTTTTGCCTGGCCCATTTTTGGAGTTTTGTGTGACATGATCAATGATTTGATTTTTGCTTCATTCTCTTTTGTGTTTTTTTCCTTGCAAGCAAATTAAATGAAGATAATAATACCAAAGAATTTGTGATTGCAATCATTTTCAGGAAGAAACTGAGTATTATCTGACAGAATTGCATGGGTGCCAATACTTTTGGCCACCACTGTATATATATATATATATATATATATATATATATATATATATATATATATACTAGCTATTGAACCCCTTCTACGCCCGGGTAGCGAGTATTTTTATTGGTATCTGGTCTCCCATGCTGGTATGTGCTGCCCCCCTCCTTGTATTTGTGCTGCCTCCATCCTGTCCCCACCATCAAATCCTGTTATGCGTGGCACCCCTGACCCCCAATCTTGGTATGCGTGCCACCCCTCACCCCCAAACCTGGTATGCGTGGCACCCCTCACCCCCAATCCTGGTATGCGTGGTACCCCTCACCCCCAATCCTGGTATACGTGGCAACCCTCATCCCTATCTTGGTGTGTATGGTATCCCTCATCCTGGTATGCATGGCACCCTATCCCTCACTCCCAATCCCGGTATGCGTTGCACCTCACCCCCAATCCCGGTATGCGTGTCACCCCTCATCCCGGTATGCGTGGCACCCCTCACCCCCAATCACGGTATGAGTGGCACCCCAATCCCCCAATCCCGGTATGCGTGGCACCCCTCATCCTTATCCTGATGTGTATGGTATCCCTCATCCTGGTATGCATGGTACCCCATCCCTCATCCCTATCCTGGTGTGTATGGTATCTCTCATCCTGGTATGCATGGCACCCCATCCCTCATTCCCAATCCCAGTATGCGTGGCACCCCTCATCCCCAATCCCGATATGCATGGCACCCCTCATCCCCAATCCCAGTATGCCTGGCACCCCTCATCCCCAATCCTGGTATGCGTGGCACCCCTCACCCCCAATCCCGGTATGTGTGGCACCCCTCACCCCCAATCCCGGTATGCGTGGCACCCCTCACCCCTAATCCCGGTATGCGTGGCACCCCTCACCCCCAATCCCGGTATGCGTGGCACCCCTCATCCTTATCCTGGTATGCGTGGCACCCCTCATCACTATCCTGGTGTCTATGGTATCCCTCATCCTGGTATGCATGGTACCCCATCCCTCATCCCGGTATGCATGGCACTCCATCCCTCATCCCCAATCCCGGTATGCGTGGCACCCCTCATCGCCAATCCCGGCATGCGTGGCACCCCTCATCCCCAATCCCGGCATTCGTGGCACCCCTCATCCCCAATCCCGGCATGCGTGGCACCCCTCATCCCCAATCCCGGTATGCGTGGCATCCCTCAACCCCAATCCCGGTATGTGTGGCACCCCTCATCCCCAATCCCGGTATGTGTGGCACCCCTCATCCCCAATCCCGGTATGTGTGGCACCCCTCATCCCCAATTCCGTTATGCGTGGCACCCCTCACCCTCAATCCAGGTATGCATGGTCCCATCACCCCCCAATCCTGGTATGCGTGGTAGCCCTCACCCCCCAATCCTGGTATGCGTGGTACCCCTCGCCCCCCAATCCTGGTATGTGTGGCACCCCTCACCCCCCAATCCTGGTATGCGTGGTACCCCTCACCCCCCAATCCTGGTATGCGTGGCACTCCTCATCCCCAATCCCGGTATGTGTGGCACCCCTCACCCTCAATTCTGGTATGCATGGTCCCATCACCCCCCAATCCTGGTATGCGCGGTACCCCTCACCCCCCAATCCTGGTATGCGTGGTACCCCTCACCCCCCAATCCTGGTATGTCTGGCACCCCTCACCCCCCAATTTTGGTATGCATGGTACCCCTCACCCCCCAATCCTGGTATGCGTGGCACCCCTTACCCCCCATCCTGGTATGCGTGGTACCCCTCACCCCCAATCCTGGTATGTGTGGCACCCCTCACCGCCCAATCCTGGTATGCGTGGTACCCCTCACCCCCAATCCTGGTATGCGTGGTACCCCTCACCCCCCAATCCTGGTATGTGTGGTACCCCTCACCCCCCAATCCTGGTATGCGTGGTACCCCTCACCTCCAATCCTGGTATGTGTGGTATCCCTCACCCCCCAATCCTGATATATGCATGGTCCCCTCACCCCACAATCCTGTTATGTGTGGCCCTCTCATCCCTTTCACACTGTACACACATACAAAAAAAATAAACAGTTATACTCACCTTTCTTCTCTGTACTCCAGCGCTGCTTCGTCCTCTTCTGCCGGAGGCCGGGGGAGGAGTGCGGCTCTGGAGCACCGCGCTGTCCGGCGCCATTTTGCTGAAGACACACTGTAAATGTGTCTTCAGTAAAATGGCGCTGGATAGCGCAATGCGTACGCGCCGATCCGACTCCTTCACTCCGCCCCCGGTCTCCAGCGAAGAGAGGCGCCGCGGCAACGCTCCTCCCGGTCAGGTAAGTATCTAAGTATGGCGCCGGAGATCGCGGTATGCGTTCAGTGTCTACGCATACCGCGATCTCCGGCGCCATATACTCTTCTTACCTGTAACGGCTGCTTGCCTGCTTCTGTCTGGAGCCAGACTGCGCGTCACGCATGCACAGTCTATTGAGGCTTCAGACAGAGGTATGCATCCCCGGATATATTATATATTTATATGTATATATATATATATATATATATATATATATATACAGTATATATATAAAACTTTGTTCCCAGCAGCGACCCGGGAGTCAGAGATGTGTCCAGACATCATTCCCTTTTCCCATTCCATGTAAGCACTGTTTCCATCCATTTCAGCGATTTCCCTGCCTCCCCAACCCTCCTGTTAGGGTCTTCCGTAAAAATGCTCGAGCTTTCCATTGACTCCCATTATACTCTGTACTCAAGTCGAGCCCGTCTGAGCATCCGACCTGATCGATTCGAGTACCGAGCACTCGAGCATTTTAGTGGTCGGTCATCACTAATCATTTTTTTGAATTTGCATCCACAGACTGACACTATTACTCCCAATTTCAATCTGGTACATCAGCAATGAAGCATTATACCACAATTACATTAGGCCTTTTTCTATGCCTATGTTGTGTTTTCTGAGCTCCTATCCCTTAACAGTGCAGGCACAAAATGGCATTCTTTGGTTGGCACCCATCTTTCATACTGGCTGTAATATGGCCCCCATTATTGGCCTGGGCTAAACCATGTGAACTGATGGCTACAGGACATTATGGGGAAGCTGCGCTGCTGCACAAGATGACATTAGCACGCTCTTTGAGTCTTCAGCAGTGTGTTTAATGGCATCAGGCATATGTATTTTTATCCTGATTATTGAGAATCAAATTGTAGTGTGTTCAAATTCACATGTAACCATGAATTTCGGGAAATTAGACTCAAACTTTAACCTCCGCGGATCTATTGTCTCATCTCTGCTAACGACAAATCTTCTGTGGATGTAGGCTTGTGCAAATCCTTCTATGTCTTCATTTAATCCTAGACAGACTCGATGATGTAAAGATAAGAGCTGTTTGGAGGTCCATATCATCACTTCCAGGACTCCTTATTCTTCTTTATTTTGAAGATATTTCTTAATGACATTGGCTGGATGTTTGGGGTCATTATTCTGTAAAATAAATTTGGAGCCATTGAAATGCCTCTTTGATGGTATTTCGTGAGAATAAGTATCTGTTTTTCTCAGCATTGAGGACACCAAATCCCCAACTCCATCTACCTACATGTAGCCCTAAACGTGAAAGGAACCTCCACTGTACTTCACTGTTGCCCTCATTCATTATTGTGCTGCTCTCTAGCCCTTCCAACAAGCTGATTTCTTTACATCCACATATTTCACATTTTGATTCATCAGTTCAGATCTTCTGCTGCCATTTTTCTGCACCCAAGTTCCTATGTTTTTGTGCATAGTCACTTGGCCTTGTTTCCATGTCAAATGTATGTATGGCTTTTTGGCCGCAATTCTTCCGTGAAGACTACTTTTAGTCAAATTTCTCCGAACAGTAGATGGGAGTACCTGGATCTCACTGGTTGCTGCCAGTTTTGAGCTGATGTCACTGATGGAAATCTTCCAATTTGTAAGGCTGTGTGCCCACTATGCGTTTTCCAAGCATTTATGCTGCGGAATTTCCGCAGCATAAACGCTTGGGAAACGCTTGGTAATCCGCCCCCCATGGTCCCCAATGACAAGCCGCAATGTCAATGCCCATGCTCTGGATTTTTCCGCAGCATTTATGCTGCGCTCAAAAATCCGCAGCATGTCCATTAATTTTGCGGACACACAGCGTAATCGCCGCCATTGACTTGCATTGAAACGCATAATATCCATGTCAGTACATTTGTACACATATATTATGCATTTCTATGTGCGGATGGTACCCAAGTCTGGAGGAGAGGAGACTCTCATCCATACCTGGGTACCATAGAAACTGTAAAAAAAAGAATTTAAAATAAAAAATAAAGTTTATACTCACCTTCCGGTGTCCTCCCGGTGTTTTGTCTGCTCCGTCCGGTCTCTTGCAATGCTCGCGCTGTTGTGAAGGACCTGCCATGACGTCACTGAGTCATGTGACCCATCACATGGCTCAATGACATCACCGCAGGTCCTTCACAACAGCGCGAGCCGCTCAACACACCGGACGCAGCGGAGATAACACCTGGAGGACACCGGAAGGTGAGTATAAACTTTATTTTTTTATTTTTTACCATTCTTATTCTTTTTTTTTTAACTAACTTGGTCACACTACTATAAATCCATGCCGGTTGCATGGATTTATATAGTGTGAACAAGTTGTCAAGCACTTTTCCAAGTGATGCTAAAATCGCTTGGAAAAGCACTTGATAACCCGCATGCAGAAATGCAAGCAAAGACGCTTGACAAACGCTTCTACCTGGCAGGAAAAATGCATGTAAAAAATGCATGCGTTTTTCCTGCCAGGGAGAAGCGTAAAAAATATGCAGCATTTCTGCATCGTGGGCACATAGCCTTAAGGAACTAAGCATGATATGTCTTGCATCTGCTGCACTGTTTCTTTGGCCCACTATGGTATCTAAAGTTCTCAATATTACCTATTTTGTTGTGTTTTAATGCTGAGTAATACAGGCAAATTCTTACCCATCATGCAATACCATCAATGAGGCTACAGATTGGCTCTAAAAAAAATTTTCAGCAGGGCAATGACCTCAAACATACAGTCATGGCCAAAAGTATTGAGAATGAGACAAATAGTAATTTTTCCAAACTTTACTGCTTCATTTTTTGTAATGGCAATTTGCATATACTCCTGAATGTCAAAGAGTGATCAGCTTAACAGCAATTACTGTACTTGCAAAGTCAATATTTGCCCAGAAAATGAACTTTAACCCCCAAAACACATTTCAACATCATTGCAGTCCTGCCTTAAAAGGAGCAGCTAACATCGTTTTAGTGATTGATCCATTAACACAGGTGTGGGTGTTGATGAGGACAGGGCTGGCGATCAATCAGTCATGATTAAGTAAGAATGACATCACTGGACACTTTAAAAGGAGGCTGGTTCTTGGTATCATTGTTTCTCTTCAGTTAACCATGGTTATCTCTAAAGAAACACGTGCAGCCATCATTGCACTGCACAAAAATGGCCTAACAGGGAAGAGTATCGCAGCTACAAAGATTGCACCTCAGTCAACAATCTATCGCATCATCAAGAACTTCAAGGAGAGAGCTTCCATTGTTGTCAAAAAGGCTCCAGGGCGCCCAAGAAAGACCAGCAAGCGCCAGGGCCGTATCTTAAAACTGTTTCAGCTGCGGGATCGGACTACCAGCAGTGCCGAGCTTGCTCAGGAATGGCAGCAGGCTGGTGTGAGTGCTTCTGCACGCACTGTGAGGCGGAGACTCTTTGAGCAAGGGCTGGTTTCAAGGAGGGCAGGAAAGAAGCCACTTCTCTCCAGAAAAAACATCAGGGACCGACTGATATTCAGCAAAAGGTACAGGGAGTGGACTGCTGAGGACTGGGGCAAAGTCATTTTCTCTGATGAATCCCCTTTTCGATTGTTTGGGACATCTGGAAAACAGCTTATTCGGAGAAGAAGAGGTGAGCGCTACCACCAGTCTTGTCTCATGCCAACTGTAAAGCATCCTGAAACCATTCATGTGTGGGGTTGCTTCTCAGCCAAGGGAATCGGCTCACTCACAGTCTTGCCTAAAAACACAGCCATGAATAAAGAATGGTACCAGAATGTCCTCCAAGAGCGACTTCTCCCAACCGTCCAAGAGCAGTTTGGCGCCCAACAATGCCTTTTCCAGCATGATGGAGCACCTTGCCATAAAGCAAAGGTGATAACTAAATGGCTCATGGAACAAAACATAGAGATATTGGGTCCATGGCCTGGAAACTCCCCAGATCTTAATCCCATTGAGAACTTGTGGTCAATCATCAAGAGACGGGTGGACAAACAAAAACCAACAAATTCTGGCAAAATGCAAGCATTGATTATGCAAGAATGGACTGCTATCAGTCAGGATTTGGTCCAAAAGTTGATTGAGAGCATGCCAGGGAGAATTACAGAGGTCTTGAAGAAGAAGGGGCAACACTGCAAATATTGACTTGCTGCATTAACTCATTCTAACTGTCAATATAACCTATTGGTACTCATAATATGATTTCAATTATATTTCTGTATGTGATATAAACATCAGACAAACACTAATAAAAACCAGAGGCCAGCAGATCATGTGAAAATATAATTTTGGTGTCATTCTCAAAACTTTTGGCCATGACTGTACAGCCAGTAAAAATTATCTTTAGCGAAAAGAAGAACAAGGAGTCTTGGAAGTGATGATATGGCCTCCACAGAGCTCTCAGTTAATTATTATCGACTCTGTGTAGGATTACATGGACAGAAGAATTTACGCAAGCCTGCATCCAAAGAAGATCTGTGGTTAGGTCTTTAAGATGTTTGGAGCAACCTCCCTGTCGAGTTACTTCAAAAACTGTGTGTAAATTTAACTAGGAGAATTGATGCTTTGATGGTGTTGCAAAGGCAAAGTGTGGTGACACCAAATATTGATTTCATTTAGATTTTTTCTACACCTGCCTAAATCTTTTCCACAGTAATGTATATATAAATAGATATAGATGTGTATGTATATGGCATGGGGATGATGCATTAGAACATACTACTTGTGAGAGTCTGTTTTTTGACAAAGCGAATATAAGAAAATGATTTCACCTTGCTGATCTCTAATCTGACCTGTAATTGCTGACCTGTAATCACCTTGCTGACCTGTAATCAGGCACTGCAGCCCTGCTTAATCTCAATAGCACAAGGTACAAGCGTGCTGAAGGAGTTTTTGCCGATGCCGCAGTAATGGAGACACACGAGGTAGCTGTGCTTTTGCAGGAGACACAGCACATTCCTCCTGAGCATCGAGACGAAGATACCTGTACTCAGTACCTTCCTGGGGGAGCATGCACACTTTTAAGGTGCCACCATCCACTGATAGAGTCCTTACCTCCAGTGCATATTAACAGATTATGGCTCTGCTATCAATACAGAAAATGTAGCAAAAAGACTATGGAGGAAGCAGTAGTTTATGCAACTTAGATGTACTCAGTGCCATTTAGATGCAATGTTTTTACACGGCTGAAGTCAAATTACTTAATAAAGTGATTAACAAAGGTTAATAAATGTCAGTGCTCCACAGAATTAGCAAAAATAAAAAGTTTAGTTACTCTTTAAGTTTGGTTAATTTCGGATGTACTGTAAATACACTGCTCAAAAAAATAAAAGGAACACTTAAACAACAGAATATAACTCCAAGTAAATCAAACTTCTGTGAAATCAAACTGTCCACTTAGGAAGCAACACTGATTGACAATCAATTTCACATGCTGTTGGAATAGACAATAGATGGAAATTATTGGCAATTATCAAGACACACTCAATAAAGGAGTGGTTCTGCAGGTGGGGACCACAGACCACATCTCAGTACCAATGCTTTCTGGCTGATGTTTTGGTCACTTTTGAATGTTAGTTGTGCTTTCACACTCGTGGTAGCATAAGAAGGTCTCTACAACCCACAGAAGTTGCTCAGGTAGTGCAGCTCATCCAGGATGGCACATCAATGCGAGCTGTTGCAAGAAGGTTTGCTGTGTCTGTCAGCGTAGTGTCCAGAGGCTGGAGGTGCTACCCGGAGACATGCCAGTACACCAGGAGACGTGGAGGGGGCCGTAGGAGGGCAACAACCAGCAGCAGGACTGCTACCTCTGCCTTTGTGCAAGGAGGAACAGGAGGAGCACTGCCAGAGCCCTGCAAAATGACCTCCAGCAGGCCACAAATGTGCATGTGTCTGCACAAACGGTTAGAAACCGACTCCATGAGGTTGGTATGAGGGCCCGACGTCCACAGATGGGGGTTGTGCTCACAGCCCAACACCGTGCAGGACGCTTGGCATTTGCCACAGAACACCAGGATTGGCAAAGTCGCCACTGGCACCCTGTGCTCTTCACAGATGAAAGCAGGTTCACACTGAGCACATGTGACAGACGTGACAGAGTCTGGAAATGCCGTGGAGAGCGATCTGCTGCCTGCAACATCCTTCAGCATGACCGGTTTGGCAGTGGATCAGTAATGGTGTGGGGTGGCATTTCTTTGGAGGGCCGCACAGCCCTCCATGTGCTCGCCAGAGGTAGTCTGACTGCCATTAGGTACCGGGGTGAGATCCTCAGACCCCTTGTGAGACCATTTGCTGGTGCGGTTGGCCCTGGGTTCCTCCTAATGCAGGACAATGCCAGACCTCATGTGGCTCGAGTGTGTCAGCAGTTCCTGCAAGATGAAGGCATTGAAGCTATGGACTGGCCCGCTCGTTCCCCAGACCTGAATCTGATTGAGCACATCTGGGACATCATGTCTGGCTCCATCCACCACAGGTCACGTTGCACCACAGACTGTCCAGGAGTTGGCGGATGCTTTAGTCCACTTCTGGGAGGAGATCCCACAGGAGACCATCCGCAACCTCATCAGGAGCATGCCCAGGCATTGTAGGGAGGTCATACAGGCACGTGGAGGCCACACACAATACTGAGCCTCATTTTGACTTGTTTTAAGGACATTACATCTGTTAGGAGGGCGGTTGCAGACAACTTTATTATATTGGAACGCAACCGACCCCGGGGTTCGCGATGCAGCCTGGAGGACTGCTGCCGAACACTTTCCGGGTGAAAAGGAAAGCAACCAACTTAAATGATAAACCCTTCCGTGTTACTGCACACAGGAACGGGTATAGCGGTTCGCTCTATCTCACGTGGCTGACAGGCGATAGCCATGGATAGGACGTCTGCAGGCTGCTCGGGGTGTTAGACGACCCCTTTGGCAGAGCCAGACTGCAAGACGAAGCTACCTGCCTATTTCCACTAGCCTGCCTATTTCCACTACACCTGCCTATGGAAACTACGTGGAACACAGTCGTCCACACAACAGCATCACTTGCTCAAAGGTCAGAGCGTGCCGCCATGTTTGTGGGCGGGCCTTTTAAAGACTAAGCCCTGTCCACCGACGCACCATTGGTGACGCCACCCATGGACCAATCAGGCGGTGCCAGATCACCGGGTCAGGTGGTTGCCAAACCACCAATCACGGTCCCCCAGGTCACGGGTATGCTCAGTGTGGCGAATCCTGGACTTAGACTCCAAAAGCCCTGTCTCCCTCCTCAACCTATGCTTAACATTGCTAGGCACAAATACCCAGGGGACAATCTGTACATCACGTGGACCAGCTAGGCGTTGGGGCTGATGACGATGCTGAGCAGCTTTAGAACCGGCTGGACCAAAATGGGAGACCACAGAAGGTTCTGGACTCATTTTGAATCCAGCAACAGCCCGATGCCTAACAACATCAAAGTTGAATCAGCCTGTAGTGTGCTTTTCCACTTTAATTTTGTGGGTGACTCCAAATCCAGGCCTCCATTAGTTAATAAATTTGATTTCCATTGATGATTTTTGTGTGATTTTGACGTCAGCACTTTCAACTTTGTAAAGAACAAAGTATTCAATGAGAATATTTCATTCATTCAGATCTAGGATGTGTTATTTGAGTGTAACCTTTATTTTTTTGAGCAGTGTATGTTATTTTTATAAAAAAAATCAGATTATGTCATAGACCTGACCTGAGTTATGAACCAAGTGTCAGCAAGTTTTTATATGCTACTACAAAATAGTTATCTGTAACTAAAACAAATATTGGTGAGGATTTATTTTACCTATAAAACTGGTTGAGAATTTCCATAAACATTAGCAAAAAAAAAAGATAGGAGAGAAGATATAAATGGAATCAAAAATTAAAAAGAACATGTTCCTTAAAACAGGGAGAAGAAAAGAAGGATATCTGTGCACTTTCAGTTCCATTTACTGTCAGATGTCTTTTTCTGTAGCTGATGCTTGAGTAGGTTGTTAAGCGGCCCTAGAAGCCGGAGCTGCCGGCACTTTGGACTACTCCATCATAAATTTGGAATGTAAGTGCTACAAATAAAAGCATGAAGAGAGTGAGAATTACTGATATATAGTAAGAGGAGGTAGAATATGCTGCAGAAAACATTAGAGAGAACTTCTCCATCAAATGGATCTTCGGATTGATTATGTACACACTTCAGGTGATACCTTGACAACAATACTTGCAGGATTTGACCTGCATAACCCCCACATCATGAAGATGGAGGGGGATATTACCCTTTCTGATAAAGAAAACTATTTTCTTAAATACAAGATAAGCATATAGGTAAAAGAAGCCATATTAGGACATCAGCTTAATGTGCCTAGTTCCTTTATTTCAAGCTAAAAGCAAGTAGACATGCAGAATGGTGGCTCAGTGATTGTCACTGATGCTTTGCAGTGCTGGGTTCTTGAGTTTAAATCCCAACAAGGACAACATATAGGAGTCACATTTGCCTTGGTTTCCTCTAGGTACTTTGGTTTTATCCAAAGACATAGTGATAGGGAATTTAGATTGTGAGCCCCAATGGGGACATTTATGTTAAGGTGTGTACAACATTCTGAAATATGATGGGGCTATATAAGCAAGCAAAATAAATAATAATAAATACTCATATAGGTACAAATAATTTGTAATTCCTTCCTACATGGTTGAGTTTATTAATCTTAGTATGGCAACTTCACTCAAAGACGCATTTTTATATTACAGCAGTTTTCTGCTGTAATATAATCATGATTTTTTTTAGCTGCAAATAGTAATTAAATACAGCTAATTCTGCGAAACAATGGAGTGGACAGTATCAAATGCTCATAAAAATCAAAGGAAAGGAAACAAAATGCCTATGGGAGTTGATAGAATAAGGATAGCCTTATGTGGTAGGTTACTCATTAACTTCTTACTAAGCTTTGTGAGTGGTCATAGGATTTCAAAGCTGTATCATTTTGTGTAAGTAGGAATCAAATCCAAAGACCAAATTCCAGGATTTTGATATTCTCACCAAGTCTTTACTTATTGGTAGTGTTGAGCGATACCTTCCGATATCGGGAAATATCGGATCGGATTGAATCGGACCGATACCCAAAAAATATCGGATATCGCCGATTCCGATACCGGAAACCAATGCAAGTCAATGGGACACAAATATCGGAATAAAAATAAACCCTTTCTTTCCTTGTAGGTTAATTCTACATGAAGGAAAACAACTAAGAATAATGTAGAATGTATTACATGAAAAGCCGGCAATTTAGCAGCGGCATACACCGGTACCCGACAATTTAGAACAGAAAGAATAGAACATCACACATAGATTAGATAGATAGAAACATGTCGGTCACATATATATGAAGTACAGTGATAGTGTTGCTTACTGTACTTGTCATTTAGTGTAAAGGATTTATTAAAAAAAATAACAGTGTTTTCATGCACCGTCTCTTTAAAAAAGCCGGCCGGCAATTCAGCAGCAGTACCCGACAATTTAGAATAGAAAGAATAGAGAATCACACATAGATTAGATAGATAGAAACATGTCAGTCACATATATAAGAAGTACAGTGATAGTGTTGATTACTGTACTTGTCATTTAGTGTTAAAATAAAGGATTTATTAAAAAAAAAATTGGCGTGGGGTTCCCCGTAATTTTAGTCTCTAGCAGAGGTTAAGCAGACGGCTGGGGCAGATGTTTGAAGCCTGGGAAGGGGGTAATACCCACGGAGCTTCCCAGGCTACTAATATCAGCCCCCAGCTGAATACCTAGCCTTTACTAGCTATTAAAATGGGGGACCCCCAAAAAAATGACGTGGGGTCCCCCCTATTTTAATAGCTAGCAAAGGCTAGGCAGACAGCTGGGGGCAGATATTAATAGCCCAGGAAGGGTGCCATGAATATTGGCCCCCTCCCAGGCTAGAAACACCAGCCGTCAGCCGCCCCAGAAATGGCGCATCCATAGGATGCGCCAATTCTGGCACTTAGCCTCGCTCTTCCCATTGCCCTGTAGTGGTGGCAGTGGAGTAGTAGGGCTGGGGTTGATGTCAGCTTATAATGGCAGCTGACATCAAGCCCAGGTTAGTATTGGAGAGGCGTCTATAAGACATCCCCATTACTAACCCCATAGTCAAAGTTAAAAAAAAACACAAACACCCAGAATAAAGTCCATTAATTGAAATAAACACACAATTTTTTAATGTTCTAAATTAAACCATACTTACCATCACGCCAATTCCAGCTGAAGCCAATGTCTTCTGCAATAAAAGTAAAATAATAAACCAACATCATCCTTACCTTTCCATGGTTCCCATGACAGCTTCAGCTCTGTTACATTGACATGACAGGCTGGATCGCAACAGAACGCTGCCATCCAGCTTGCCATGCCGCACACACTGAGAAGCGCAGGCATGCTTGCGCTCCTCAGTGTCTCGCTGTGACGGCATCCAGATGAGCCGAGGTCATGTCCAATGAACTCAGCTCACCTCATGCACGTCACTGACAGCGTGGGAGAATTCTCCTGCTCAAGCGCTGAGCTCAGGAGAATTTTCGCACGCTGTCAGTAACGTGCATGAGGTGAGCTGAGTTCATTGGACATGAGCTCACCTCATGCACGTCACTGACAGCGTGGGAAAATTCTCCTGCGCTTGCAGTGAGCGTGAGAGAATTCTCCTGCTGAAACGCTGAGCGCAGGAGAATTTTCCCACGCTGTCAGTGACATGCATGAGGTGAGCTCATGTCCAATGAACTCAGCTCACCTCATGCACGTCACTGACAGCGTGGGAAAGTTCTCCTGCGCTCAGCGCTTGAGCAGGAGAATTCTCCCACGCTGTCAGTGACGTGCATGAGGTGAGCCGAGTTCATTGGACATGACCTCGGCTCATCTTTATGCTGTCACAGTGAGACACTGAGGAGCGCAAGCTTGCCTGCGCTTCTCAGTGTGTGCGGCATGGCAAGCTGGATGGCAGCGTTCTGTTGCGATCCAGCCTGTCATGTCAATGTATCAGAGCTGAAGCTGTCGTGGGAACCATGGAAAGGTAAGGATGATGTTGGTTTATTATTTTACTTTTATTGCAGAAGACATTGGCTTCAGCTGGAATGGGCGTGATGGTAAGTATGGTTTAATTTAGAACATTAAAAAATTGTGTGTTTATTTCAATTAAAGGACTTTATTCTGGGTGTTTGTGTTTTTTTTTTAACTTTGACTATGGGGTTAGTAATGGGGATGTCTTATAGACGCCTCTCCATTACTAACCTGGGCTTGATGTCAACTGGCATTATAAGCTGACATCAACCCCAGCCCTATTACCCCACTGCCACCGCTACAGGGCAATGGGAAGAGCGAGGCTAAGTGCCAGAATTGGCGCATCCTATGGATGCGCCATTTCTGGGGCGGCTGACAGCTGGTGTTTCTAGCCTGGGAGGGGGCCAATATTCATGGCACCCTTCCTGGGCTATTAATATCTGCCCCCAGCTGTCTGCCTAGCCTTTGCTAGCTATTAAAATAGGGGGGACCCCACGTCATTTTTTTTTTTGGTCCCCCATTTTAATAGCTAGTAAAGGCTAGGTATTCAGCTGGGGGCTGATATTAGTAGCCTGGGAAGCTCCGTGGGTATTACCCCCTTCCCAGGCTTCAAACATCTGCCCCAGCCGTCTGCTTAACCTCCGCTAGAGACTAAAATTATGGGGAACCCCACACCAATTTTTTTTTAATAAATCCTTTATTTTAACACTAAATGACAAGTACAGTAATCAACACTATCACTGTACTTCTTATATATGTGACTGACATGTTTCTATGTATCTAATCTATGTGTGATGCTCTATTCTTTGTATTCTAAATTGTCGGGTACCGCTGCTGAATTGCCGGCCGGCTTTTTTAAAGAGACGGTGCATGAAAACACTATTATTTTTTTAAATAAATCCTTTAACACTAAATGACAAGTACAGTAAGCTGAGCGCTGCCATCCAGCTTGTCATCCTTCAGAGACACTGCAGAGCGCAGGCATTATGGGAACTTCCGATTCCGGTATTCGATATTCTAAAAGTATCGGAACTAAGTATCGGAACTCCGATACCGCGAATATCGGTCGATACCCAATATTTCAGTATCGGAATGTTCAACACTACTTATTGGCTCAAGCTTGTTGAGTATCCAGCATCAGTCCATCCTTTCGACCTCAGAGACTACTATTCTGTTTTTCATGAAAATTAATGAAAGATTCCTGTCAGAGATTGATGGCGGTAAATAAATAGGTGACAGCAGCAATCGGAGCCAAGCACCGGCTGCTGCTGATAGAGATAGAGACCGGCTTTGCAACATATCCAATGTCGACCATGTGAGGCGGGAGCTATGCCCCTGAGTGCTCTCCACACACGAGGACCCCAGTGCTGACGTACACTTACAGACATTTTTACTAAGGGGTTAACTCCTCTATGACCTTGCGATTTTCCGTTTTCGCACTTTATTTTTTTCCTCACCATATTCCAAGAGCCATAATATTTTTTTTCTTTCATCCACAAAACCATATGAGAGCTTATTTTTTGCAGTACAAGTTGTACTTTTGAATAACACCATTCATTTATCATGTCATGCACTGGGAAGTGAGAAAAAAATTCCAAGTGGTTTGAAATTGCAAAAAAAGTGCAATTCCACAATGTTGTTTTTTTATTTTTTTATTTACCATGTTCACTGTAATGCTAATGCCGTCATCCCTGCATTTTCCCTCTCCCTCCTCCCAGCAGGGATGCTGACATACTCACTCTGCGGCATCTCTCTTTCCTGCCGCGGTCTCCTTCTCCTGGGCCCATGCATGGCGCGTGGGGCTACCAGCGGCATGCTTAATGATCGCGCGCTCCCCACCTCTTAAAATGGTAGCACGTGTACTCTGAATCTGCCCCCAGCTGGGAGGCATCTAGTATTTAAGGCACACTCCACTGTAGGGAGGTGCGTGTTCAACGCCCTCTTTAGTGTTAGTTTGAGTTTTTCCCTGCTAGTTAGTTGTTAGGTCCCTGAACCTATTCCCGAACCTGTTCCTGAGCTTAGTCTGTTAGAACCTGAACCTGTTGTTGAACATGCCTAGTCTGAACCAGAATTTGCTCTTGAACCTATTCTCTTAGAACCTGAACCTGTTGCTGAACCCGCCTAGTCTGAACCCGAACCTTTTCCTATTATCTGTGTTACCTGAACCTGAAGCCACTCCGGCAGCGCCTAAGCCTGAAATCGCTCCGACGGTATCTGAGTCTGAAACCACTCTGCCGGTACCTGAACCTGAAGTCACTTTGGTGGTACTTGAGCAAGTGTTCAAGTGTTCCAGTATTCGCACTTTCTGAACCTGGACCAGTGTCTGTCTTGTCAAGTGTTCCAGAATCCGCACTGCACATCACTGCACTGAATCTGCACCAGTATCCAGTCCTACCTTGGACTCCTTGTCCGTGCTATGATCCTGACCTTTGGGGTCAGCTGCCGCAGTACCGGGGACTGCTCTTGGAGTGGTACCTGCAGCTCAAGCCTAACTCCACCATCAGGAGCTGTAGCGAAAACCAGGTGACCGCTTAGCCATGCTCCCCCAAAGGTAAGCCCGGACCGTGGCGCAGTGGGTCCACGATCCACGTGTGTGACATTCACTATATGATAAAGCTGACCTGCCAATATGATTCTCCAGGTCATTACAAGTACACAAATACCAAATATGTGTACTTTTTTATTTAAATGGTGAAAAAAAATTAAAAATTTGTAATGAAATTTTTTTTTGCTTATGTCGCCATTTTCCGAGACCCATAGCATTTTCTTTTATTGGAATATGGGGCTGTGTGAGGGATTATTTTTTGTGCTCTGAGATGACATTTTTATTGATATAATTTTGGGGTAGGTACAATGCTTTGATTGCCTCCCATTGCATTTTATTGCAATGTTGCAGTGGCCAAAAATACATAATTCTGGTGTTTTCATTTTTTTTCTCGTTACACTATTTACCGATTGGATAAATTTATTTTAGATTTTGATAGATTGGACTTTTATGAACACGGCGATACCAAATATATGTATTTTTTTTTATTATTATTATTGTAAATGGGGCAAAGGGAGATGATTTGAACTTTTGTGTTTTTTTATTTTTTTCATGTTTTGAAAAACTTTTTTTTTTTACTTTTCACTGATTTTACTATTCCCCTTAGGAGACTTGAAGCTGTGATCATCTGATCGTTTGCGTTGTGAAGCAGAAAGCACAATTTCACAGGGGGTAGCAGAACCTCAGCTGTCATGACAACCCATCAGCGCCCCTGATGACGTGACATGGGCGCCGAGGGGTGGGATGAATGACACGTCTCTGGCTAGCGCGTGTTAAATCCCGCTATCAGTAATTTACAGCGGGATTTAACTGGTTAACAGCTGTGGGCGGAACACCGCTCCATTCGCAGCTGTTAAAGGCACATGATGGCTGATTAAATCAGTCTTCATGTGGGGGGAAAGATGTGTGTGAGCCCACATCAAAGGCAGGGACATGACCTTTAACGTAAATATATGTCAAAGGTCATGAAGGGGTTAATGTCCAGTAAATAGAAACTCAGATTAAAGTAATGTTATTATATTATTAGACACCAAGTTTAAAAACAGCCTGTTGGTTTTCAAACGAGATGCCCTTTCAAAGTGATCAACTTTAAAAAAAGTACAAACAAATTAAAAAACAGAATGCACAATTAAACTTTTTCAAGAAAACCAACCTACTCGAAAGTGCATTGCAAAGTCATCTGTAATGGAGTGGTCTAATATATGGCCAGTATGTATAATATTTGACAGAAATGAAAACTGTCGCAGAAATTCTAGTCTGAATAAAGGTGTGTCAAACTGGTTGTCTTTTAGGAAGGTTTTACTGTTTAATCTTTAGGCACTGTGACAAGGTCACTGGCAAAATACTGGAGAGAATATGTATAACACTAAGATTGTTAGCTCCGGTGAAATAAACATAGAAAAGGTTTTTCAGCACACGAAGTATAGAAAGGGGTTAATGAGCCATCTTAGTGCTAGGGTGATTAAACACCTGTGGAAAGGGAGGAACTCAGAGGATAAAATCACAGCCTTTCAGAGCATTTGGTGTGGGGTGGGCCTGGAGGTGGAAGCTTTGGAACTGTCGTGTTCATGCTAAGGAAAGCTAAACCTTGGGTTGTTTTGTTCCTGAAGCGAGTGGTTACCCGTAGCAGCAAGAACTGTGCCACACATTATGGATATGTTTTGTTTTCCTGTTAGGCCAGGAAGGCCATGTTTGTTTTTGCTGACATTGCTGTCGTTTATGCAGTGCTCTTAAAAAACTCAGCATAAGATTTAAAGAGACAGTGTTCCTGTGTACCTCTATGTGCAACCAAGTGAGTTGATCTACCACAGCACACACAAGTTTTTAATGCGTTTTTGGTGCAGAAACCAAATGGAAATTCTTCAAATCCTCCTTCAAATGTCAAAATGCCTCAAAAACTTTGAGTTTCCACTCAGTTTCTTCTCTGAAAACTCAGGAAAAAGACACTGTGTGCACATAAATTAAATACTAATGTCCAAAAAATAAGTAGCTAAACCATGCCTTAGGGTATGCGCACAATGAAGTTTTTTTTTAGGATTGTTTTGGAGCGAATTCTGTAAACTGTCTGAAACATCACAAAAAAAAACCTTATTGGTCACTTGTTCAGTATTTCTTCCATATTTCTTCTCCTCCAGACTCGGGTACCATAGAACCTGTTAAAAAAAAGAATTTAAAATAAAAAATATACATTATACTCACCTTCCAATGTCCCCCATCTCCTCTGTGGTGCGTCCTGGCTGCCCAGTGGCTCGCAATGGTATAAAAGGACCGTCCATGACATCATTTAGTCATGTGACAGATCACGCGACCACTGATGTCGGCGGTCGCGTGACCTGTCACATGACTAAATGACATCATGGAAGGTCCTTTTACACCACCATGAGCCGTATGAGAGACCGGACGCACCGGAGAGAAGACCGCGGACCATCAGAAGGTGAGTATAATGTTTTTTTTATTATTTTTTACCATTTTTATTCTTTTTTTTAACTATTAACTTGGTCACACTATATAAATCCATGCCAGTTGCATGGATTTATATAGTGTGACCAAGTTATCAAGCACTTTTCCAAGTGATGCTAAAACTGCTTGGAAAAGCGCTTGATAACCCGCATGCAGAAATGCATGCAAAAACGCTTGA
The DNA here is from genome assembly GCF_046119375.1 of Phyllobates terribilis. Taxonomy (NCBI): domain Eukaryota; kingdom Metazoa; phylum Chordata; class Amphibia; order Anura; family Dendrobatidae; genus Phyllobates; species Phyllobates terribilis. The sequence goes on along the minus strand of NW_027362771.1, from coordinate 443,774,712 downwards.
CAAGCGCTTCTACCTGGCAGGAAAAACACATGTACAATCCGCATGCGTTTTTGCTGCCAGGGAGATGCAGAAAAAATATGCAGCATTTCTGCATCGTGGGCACTTAGCCTAAGAATAGGCAGTGTCCAATCAAATGCTGCAAATATCCTTGAAAAAAAACTCTTCAGAAATTGCTTGAAAACCCTTGAGGCAATGAAAAACTCCTACTAAACATTTCCAAGAAAGGAGCATTTCCTGAAGCTGTTTCCACTAGAAAGCTCATTGTTTTTGAACTCCCTTAAAAACTGTGTAAGAACATATTCTTCAAAAATCTAGAGCAGTATGACATGTTAAAATTGTATATATTTTCTTTTCATCTGTCTTTTTTTTGAACATTTATTTTTACTTTATTTTAATAAAATAGTACACTCATATTTAGTTTATGACTAGAAAAATAGAAAAAAAACAAAATAAAAGAGCATTCGGGTGACATTGATCTTTGAGAGAAAATGTTATTTTACCATTAGACAATATAGCAATTATAAAAAACAAAATATTATTGTAGGTTGATTTGAGCCATGAATTCCAGCTTTTATATAAGGATGAGAATTTATTGACACTTACAACATTAGGTTTTTCTGATAAACAGATTTCATTTGTATCGCTTATTATTTCGGCTAACATTGGGGAATTTGCCTTCTTCCATGGTTTTGTAATTTTGAACCTGGTTGCAATAATTGCATGTGATATTTGTGATCAGAAAATAAAATATGTCCGTGTCTATCATTACTAAGCACTGCCTTGAAGTAAGGTTTATCTTCAAATTCACAAATTCGGGAAATCATGTCTGAAATAGCCTTCCAAAGAAATTTTATCATTTCACAATCTCACCAAATATAAAACATATTGGTGTGCGTATTGTTGCGCCTCCAACATTTGGAGGAAGCATAGGGGATCTGTCATTCATTTCTGTAGATGAGGGAATCTTGAACTGTTATTGTCGTCAATGAGAAATTGATAACCTAATAATAATCCTTTTATATGACTTGATGGGTCGTTAAGTAATTTAAGTAAGGGGGAGGGCTGATTGGAGATTGCATTGTTCAGTTTTTGAGTGTAAGTCTCTAATTTGGACATACTTATGAAGGTTACTTCTTGGAATATTATATTGATTGATAATTTAGTAGAACGTCAGTAAAACATTATTTCGATATAAACCCCAGTTTTTTAAATACCTTCGTCATATCTTAATTGTATGTCTCTATTTGGAATCCTTAGTTTTATAGAGATTAGTGGAATTTGATGAAAAAATATATTTTTGAATTTCTTTTTTATGCTATTATATGCCAATTATCTATTATAGCTTTAAACGTATGGAGTTAGTTTTTAACATAATTTTTTTTTTAAACAATAATTAAATATCATATGTTGACAATTATTTATTAGCCAGTAGATATTTCTCCATTTGGACTTATGGTTTGGCTGGATCTTCAATGTAAAGGCTTCTCATTTCTTCGAGAGAACATGCTCTATAATATTGACGAATAAATAGACCGCCATCCAAGTCCTCCTTTGTTTATAGGTTGAAATAGGATATTGGTGTGGCCTCTTTTTATCTTTGCAGAGTCACAGGGAATTGTTTTGCATGTTTCTAAATAACTAGAAATCTGTGGAATTACAAGCATTGTAATAGAGGCAATGTGACGAAACCAGAAGAGTTCATATTCTGACCTAGATGTAATTTTTTTTACTTTGTTTAACTCCTTAACAACCACCGATATGTATAAAAATAGCGGCTGCTAATGGGCCTTATTTCCTCATTGCCGTTTTAAAATGTGATCGGGAATAAGGTAACAGCACTCCCCACAGACTGATAATCTCCAGGGTCTCCATTACCGGGAGTAGCTGAGACCCTGGACAACACAATAAAGGCTGGGATTTCCGGCCCCCAATCACGTGTTCACCGTTATTCAATGAGTAATAGCGATCACGTAAAAAATAGCAATCACATAAAAAATAAGTGAGATCCGGTGTAAAAATCATTTCTATCTCCTCTAAAATGATATAACATGTCAGAGGACAGAGAAATTATATCCCCAAGCACCCCACAGCACCTTAGAACCAGATCCACAATCCCCCAGCCCCCCTACTCCATTTCCTGAAGCAAAATGGTGGGCGTATGCACTGTGCGCCCGCCGAGATCTGCCTGCCTGCACCCGGCAACCACAGGGATTTTTCCTGTTGGTTGCTGACGTATGATAACTGTGTTAGACCCTATCACAATGATCAAAAGCCCAAAAATTAGTAAATAGGTCAGCACTTCGGCTGTGCCTCGCTGTGCACCCCCTTGATCACCTCCCTTGTGTCATCCACCTAGTCAAATTAAATTTTTTTTTTTTTTTTATCATTTTTATTTCTTTCATTCTTTGCCATTAGGATCAGGGTTAGGCTCTTAGGGGTTAGGGTTTTTTCAAAAGTTACAAAAAAAATGATGACGATATGACGACATATTCAATATGACAACCTAATGTTATCAAATTCTATGTAGTACCTATGGGTTCAAAATGCTTACTATACCCTGGATAAAATCCTTTATAAAATGGGGTCACTTGTGGGGGGTTTCTGATGTTTAGGCACCTTAGGGGCCCTAGAAATGCAACATTGTGCCCACAATCTCTTTCAGCCAAATTTGTGTTCCAAAATTCAAATATTGCCCCTTCTGTTCCGAGCCCTGCCGTTTGCTCAAACAGAACTTTTTGACTACATGTGGGCTATCACCACGCTCATAAGAAAGTGGGTAACAAAATGTGGGGTACACTTTTTGGTGTTATATTTTATAAAAAGGGAAAAAATTAGGGCTAAAGCAATATTTTAATGATAACATTTTAATGTATTTATTTTTTCACTTTGCATTAATTCCTGTGAAGCACCTGGAGGATTAAAAAAAATCCTGACAACAGTTTTGAAGTATTTGAGGGGTGCAGTTTTTAAAATGGTATCACTTTTGGCGAATTTCCAATATATAGCCCCCTCAAAGCCCATTGAAATCTGAATAGGTTACTAAAGAAACAGGTTTTGTAAGTTTGTTGAAAAAATGAGAAATTGCTGCTAAACTTTAAACCCCTGTAACATCCTAATAAAATAAAATTATATTTAGAAAAAAAGATGCAAATGTAAAGTAGACATATGGGAAATGTTATTAATTAATTATTTTGTACAGCATGATTAACTGATTTAAGGATATAAAGATTGAAAGTTTGAAAATTTTATTTTTTTTTCAAAATTTTACCAAATTTACAATATTTTCACAAATAAATGAAAGTCATATCGAACAAATTTTACCACTATCATGAAGTACATTATGTCATGGAAAAACAGTCTCAGAATCATTGGGATACGTTAAAAAGTTCCACAGTTATTACCAGATAAAGTGAAACTGGTTTGATTTCTAAAATTTGGCCTAGTCATTAAGGTCAAAATTAGCTAGGTCACTAAGGGGTTAATAAAAAATTTATACTTTGTTGACATTTTTGATAAAGGATTCATCAGATGTATTCCCAAGTAAATAATTGAATCTTTGTTCCATTGAAATGCATATTATTTTTTGAGGTCGTCATATAATTCTGCCTTTATTCCTATAGTAAGAACCTGACATTTTGTTTTCTAGAGTTTATAATAAGAGATTTGTCTATACCAGTCTAATATTTTCATAGTTTCAGGTAGAGATTGTTTAGAGTGCTTTAGAAATAAAATAATGTTATTGGCAAATAACCCTATTTTATGAATTCTATTGTTAATATTCAGTTCTAGAATGTTGAGATTTATTCTAATATGTTCTGCTAAAATTCAATTGCGATAGAAAAAAATAAAGGAGAAAGGGGACATCCTTGTCTTGTTTCATTACTAATTGGGAAACTAATTGGTTTAGACATTGCCTTTGAAGGCCAGTATAGTGTAAGGGTTGTTCAAAGGTCACCTAAACCCAATTTTGCAAGTATTTTGGCCAAATAAGCTTAGCGTACTTGGTCTAATGCTTTTCAGGTGTAGAGCGATCGGAGCAGAAAAGTGGCTCGACCTTGCATTGCTGAGTATAATAAATCAATTATCCTTCTTGTACCATCTATACAGTGGTGCTTTAAATTTGGTGAACACGTCAGAATTTTGCATATTTTTTGTAAATTTGACTCAAAACTAAATGAGATTTTCACACATGTCCTAAAAGTAGATAAAGAGAAACAAATATAAGAAGTGAGTCAAAAATATTAGACTTTGTCCATTTTTACATTTGGTAAATGATCAATATCACATTTCTGTGAGTAGCAAAAGTATGCCAATCTTTAAGATTAGCAGATAATTTGAAGGTAAAATTAGAGTCTGGTGTTTTCAATCAACGGGATGATCAGCAGGTGTGAGTGGGCAACCTATTTTACTTAAAGAACAGGGAGCTATCAAAGTCTGATCTTTACATCACATGTTTGTGTAACAATGGAGATTTCTGAGGACCTCAAAAGAAGAGTTGTTAATGCTCATCAGTCTGTAAATTATAATAAAACTCTAACTCTAAAGAGTTTGGACCCCATGTATCCACAGTCATACAAATTGTATACAAATGCAGAAAATTCAAGAGCATTATTACCCTCCCCAGGAATAGTCAACCAACAAAGATCACTCCAAGAATCAGGCTACGGTCACACTATCAGTATTTCGTCAGTATTTCACATCAGTATTTGTAAGCCAAAACCAGGAATGGGCAAAAAATGCATGTGTTTCTATTATGCTTTTTCTCTGATTGTTCCTCACCTAGTTTTGGCTTACAAATACTGATGTAAAATATTGACCAAATACTGATAGTGTGACCATAGCCTAAGGCGTGTAATAGTCTGCGTGGTCACAAAGCACCCCAAGATGACCTCTAAGCAAATGAAGACCTGGCCTCTTTCACATTAGCTAATGTTAATGTTCTTGAGTGCATCATTACTGAACAACTGTGGTTCATTGTTGGATTGAAAGTACAGGGAAAATGTATATCTTTGTACATACTTTGGATTGAAAGTAGAAATTCACTGACCATTGCTTCCTGTCTGCGGCAATGCTATTGGAACAATGTTTTGTGGATGGATAAAACCCGATAGAGCATTTAGAAGAAATTTGGAAAGCTCCAAAGGGTTTGCAAACTTTCAAGTACATACAGTATGTAGTTTGATTTTTTTTTACATAAGACACTTGGTTTTTATTAATTAGATTAGGGAAATAGATAACATTTCTAGTTGCTGTTAGTTTCGAATAGATCTTTAGGTCTATTTAAGAGGGTGATTGGTCTAAAATTACTGTGGACATATTATTGCTTTCCCAGTTTGGGCAAAAAAACTACGAGATCTTGTAAAAATGCCTTTTGTGAATCCCATAAAGAAATGATTTTATCATAAGATAATTTGTGGTATGGAAGTAGAATGGGGTTGAATCTTTTGTAATATTCCTTTCTTAGCCCATCCAGATGTCATGATCTTCCCAAGAAATTGATTTATTAAATTTTAAGATTTGATTATCCTGGAATTTGGGAAGTGATTTATTATCTAGAAATTATTTTATTGAACATGAACTAGGTTAGTAAGAATTCTTGTCTTTGAATAATTTGGGGAATTGTATTTGTTAGCTAAATTGTTGGCTATTTTTGAGGATTATATTCTTTGTTCTTATCTAGATCAAATATTTTTTTTATGTTTTTAAAAGAAATGTATATAGTAAAAATTATTTTATATAAAATTAGTAGTACACATGAAAATAATAAACTTTGTAATGTATCTTTTTAGTGAAATTTTCTTCTTTCTCCTCCTGAACTGATCTTTCGTTCTCAATATTCTCAATTAATGGGGTAAATCTGTCTTCAGTGGATTCAGATTTTCCCTTTACTAAATTAAGAAATAACATCTGCTGCTCATAAATTTTATGGAGAGTAAAGGGGGGAAGAGGCAGCAAGAGCTAGAGGCAGAGACAGACATTCTGCTATAAGTTCTCCTGAAACTACAGCAATACTTTAAACTTATTAGCTAATAAAGAGGGGGCTATTTTTGTATAATATCTCTAATTGTATGATCTCTTTATTAATTTCATATATTTTAGCCATTTTTTATTTATTTTTTAAAATTTTGGATCATAATTGGACACATCTACCTCTGATAAATGCTTTATAAGCATTCCATTGGGTTTCAATTAAAACTTTCGAATTATCATTTAAAAGGGAAAATTCCTTTAGAGATTTTTCTACAATTTCCTCATAACCAGGATTTGAAATTAGGAAATTGTGAAGTCTCCGAGGAGCATAAGCTAGGTTATTATATGTATTTAATATTTAGAAAAATACAGGTGCATGGTTGATCCAAGTGATTATCGATATTGGAGAACTCAGCCTTCTGTAATAACCATTTGTTTACCACTTCTAGATAAGTCCTCGAGTACAACCTATGTGGATTAGAATAAAATCTATAGCCTCATTCAGAAGCTTGTAAAGTTCTCCAAGTGTTGTAAAAATCCCTGCGAAGAAGAAGATGAGAGAGAAGGAAGAACCATTTGTAGAATAATTGGATGAGCTATCCAAAGCAGGGTCACTTGACCACATTAACCTCTTACCGACATATGATATGAGGTACTGGTACGTCATATGCAGGCTCCATGACTTTGATCCAGGCTTGCATGCTGAATCCACAGTTTTCTCTGCTGCACATGATGGCTGATGTAATCATATACAGAGAAGAATCTGTCATATCAAAAACAAAGAAAATCTTGAATTTATTGTATATAGACAATCCAGTGCTGTTCATATGTGATGTTTCGGTCAATCCGACCTTTCTTAAACATGCACTATATAAAAACAACAAAAAAGGATGACAGACTGTCAACATGAGTATAAGTAAATACATATCAAGTGAAATTATGTGTGTTATCATATGTGTTATAATACAGGATGAAAAGTTGGGCTATATAAAGCAAAATCACATCATATGAGAGTATGTATCATCAAGCAGACAAGGTTCCTTAATAAAGGGAACCTGTCACGTCCCCCATGACCTCCAACCCAGCAGCATTCATCTTTGTATGAGTAAACTCCCTGCCTAAACAGCCCTGTATAATGCTATCCAGTGAAAATGAGGTTTAAAAAAAAGCATTTATAATGTCACCGTTTGCTATGCTAATTAGGGCTTTGAATAGTCGATGGGACGTTAGTTGCCCCAAACTAGTCAGCCCTCTTTCCATGAAGAAAAAGCAATCTTTTGAAATTCTGGTCATGTGCATCGCGCCTCTGGAGCTTGGAAGCGTACACCCGCTTCCAAGCTCCAGAGAAGCAGTGATGCTGCAGAAATGAGCGGCGTGCATGTGCAAGATTTGCATGAGCTGGCAATGATGCCAGCTAGTGCAAATTATGCTATAACGCCCACAGGGGCATAATAACATGGAAAGAGGGCTGAGTAGTCTGGGGCAACTAACGCCCCATCGACTAGTCAAAACCCTAATTACCATAGTAAACAGGGACATTATAAATGCTTTTTTTATACCTTGTTTTCATTGAATAGCATTATACAGGGCTGGTTAGTTGCTCATACATGCAGTGGAGAAAATAAGTATTTGATACACTGCTGATTTTGCAAGTTTTCCCCACCTACAAAGATTGGAGAGGTCTGTAATTCTTATCGTAGCTACACTTTAACTGTGAGAGACAGAAATTTAAAAAAAAATCCAGAAAATCACATTGTATGATTTTAACATAATTAATTTGCATTTTATTGCATGAGATAAGTATTTGATACAATAGAAAAACAGAACTTAATATTTGGTAAAGAAACCTTTGTTTGCAATTACAGTGTTCAGACGTTTCCTGTAGTTCTTCACTAAGTTTGCACAGACTACAGCAGGGATTTTAGCCCACTCCTCCATACAGATCTTCTCCGGATCTTTCAGGTTTCGGGGCTGTCACTGGGCAACATCGAGTTTCAGCTCCCAACAAAGATTTTCTATTGAGTTCAGGTCTGAAGACTGGCTAGGTCACTGTAGGCCCTTGACATGCTTCTTACAGAGACACTCCTAAGTTGCCCTGGCTATGTGTTTTGGGTCACTGTCATGCTGGAAGACCCAGCCACAACTCATCTTCAATGATCTTAGTTGTTGTCCAAAATCTTGCAATGCATGACCCCATCCATCCTCCCTTCAATACGTGCAGTCGTCCTGTCACCTTTGCAGAAAAGCAACGCATAGTATGATGTTTCCCCCACGATGCTTCACAATTGGGACTGTGTTCTTGGAGTTGTATTCATTCTTCTTCTTCCTCCAAACCCGGTGAGTGGAGTTGATACCAAAAATTTTGTATTTTGGTCTCATCTGACAACATGACAATTTCCCATTCCTCCTCTGGATCATCCAGATGGTCATAGGTGAACTTCAAATGGGCCTGGACATGTGCTGGCTTGAGCACGGGGATCTTGCTCTCCCTGCAGGATTTTAATCCATGATGGTGTAGTGTGTTACTAACGGTAATGTTTGAGAATGTGGTCCCAGATCTCTTCAGGTAATTGATCAGGTCTTCCCGTGAAGTTCTGGGCTGATTACTGCCCTTGCATGGAATTCCAGACCTTGAAAGATTGACAGTCATCTTGAGCTTCTACCATTTTCTAATAATTGCGCCAACAGTTGTTGCCTTCTCAACAAGCTGCTTGCCTATTGTCCTGTAGCCCATCCCAGCCTTGTGCGGGTCTACAGTTTTGTCCCTGGTGTCCTTAGACAGCTCTTTGGTCTTCTCCATGGTGGAGAAGTTGGAGTGTGATTGATTGAACGTGTAGACAAGTGTCTTTTATACAGGTAACGATCCATTAAAACAGATGCAATTAATACAGATAATGAGTACAGAGTAGGAGGGCTTCTTAAAGAAAACAACACACCAAAAAAGGGCAGCAGTGTTTACCTGCCCAGATCTTCAGAACTAAATACACTACCAGTGTGCAGCAAACCCACATAAAGATGGCAGCTACACAGGTGAAAAATACTGATGAGACAATCACTCACAACCTACCATTTCATGGAGGGGGTGACTGCTTAGTATTTGAATTACGCACAAAAAGGCTTGTATAGGGTGCTGTTCACACTAGGGTAGTGCACAGTATCCGACTTACAGCCTATTAGTTAAGCCCATACTGTTAGATTAGGCGGGCTGCCCAGTACTATCCAAGTGCACTCCATGGGAACAGACACCCCAGTTTACAATGCCCGCACTGATGGGTCTGGTTGCAACCTTCTTAAAGAAAAGCTAACAGGTCTGCGAGAGCCAGAATTCTCGCTGGTTGGTAGGTGATAAAATACCTATTTCATGCAATAAAATGCCATTTAATTATTTAAAAATCATACAATGTGATTTTTTTTAGATTCTGTCTCTCACAGTTGAAATGTACCAGCTATAAAAATTACAGACTTCTCCATTCTTTGTAGGTGGGAAAACTTGCAAAATCAGCAGTATATCAAATACTTATTTTATCCACTGTATGTGAATGCTGCTGGGTTGGAGGACATAGGGGACCTGACAAGTTCCCTTTAAGTGAGGTATATATGGGAATATAAGCATAGATATATACTTGTGATGTTAAAGATAAGATTCTAAAATCTACTAAAAAACATTATATGAAACTCTGATGTATACTAAATATCTATACTTATATTCTGTTATATGTTATGAATCTTGTTTTGCATAGATCTGTTATATTGGATATCATTTAGTCATATATACCCTCACTTTAATATATATTATGAAAACCTTGATATATATATATCAGATATCTGTACTTGTGTGTCACGATATAAATATCCTGAAAGGATTAGTTGGAACTGGTTACAGAAGTGGACTTTCAAATTGTTTACAAGAAGGAGACGAGACAAAGGATTCAACATGACACCTCCCAAGAGAATATCCTGACGAATGAGGAGAATATCTGGGGAGGAAACATTTAACCCCATAGGACAACATAATGAGACTTATCTATACCATGGGCCAGAGACTACTGTGATTGCTCAATTGCCTCAGGGCGACACCCTATTGGGACCTTCCTTTATACTGAACATATATATGTTATGCTGGAATAATAAACACATCATTCCTGCGCCATTTCTCTTCAAGAGAAGTTCAGTATCTGACTCTGTCTGTCCGATATGGGTTTACGAGGGACCGTTCCTGTCAAACCAATCTGATCAGTTTTTATGAGGAGGCAAGTTCTGGACTGGACCAAGGAAATGCAGTGGATGTTGTGTATATGGACTTTTCAAAAGCTTTTGATACGGTTCCACACAAAAGGTTGATACATAAAATGAGAACAATGGGGATAGGGGAAAATATATGTATGTGGGTTAAGAATTGGCTCAGTGATATGAAACAAAGGGTGGTTATTAATGGAAAACACTCAGACTGGGTCTCAGTTAACAGTGGGGTACCACAGGGGTCAGTATTGGGCCCCCTTCTTTTTAACATATTTATTAATGACCTTGTAGGGGGCATACAGAGTATTATTTCAATATTTGCAGATGACACTAAACTCTGCAGGGTAATCAATACAGAGGAGGACAATTTTATATTACAGGAGGATCTATGTAAACTAGAAGCTTGGGCTGATAAATGGCAAATGAGCTTTAATGGGGATAAATGTAAGGTAATGCACTTGGGAAGAGGAAATAAAATGTATAATTATATGCTTAATTGTAAAACACTGGGCAAAACTGTAACTGAAAAAGACCTGGGTGTATTGGTGGACGACAAGCTCACGTTTAGTGGCCAATGTCAGGCTGCTGCTACAAAGGCAAATAAAATAATGGGATGCATTAAAAGAGGCATAGATGCTCATGAGGAGAACATAATTTTACCTCTATACAAGTCATTAGTGCGACCACACTTAGAATACTGTGTACAGTTCTGGTCTCCGGTGTATAAGAAAGACATAGCTGAACTAGAGCGGGTGCAGAGAAGAGCGACCAAGGTTATTAGAGGACTGGGGGGTCTGCAATACCAAGACAGGTTATTACACTTGGGGTTATTTACTGTGGAAAAAAGAAGGCTTAGGGGTGAACTTATTACTATGTACAAGTATATGAGGGGACAGTACAAAGACCTTTCTACTGATCTTTTTACTCTGAGGCCTGAGACGGGGACAAGGGGGCATCTTCTACGTCTGGAGGAAAGAAGGTTTAATCATAATCACAGACGGGGATTCTTTACTGTAAGAGCAGTGAGACTATGGAACTCTCTGCCGCATGATGTTGTAATGAGTGATTCACTGTTAAAATTTAAGAAGGGCATGGATGCCTTTCTTGAAAAGTATAATATTACAGGTTATAAATACTAGATTCCTTGATAGGGCGTTGATCCAGGGAACTAGTCTGATTGTCGTATGGAGTCGGGAAGGAATTTTATTCCCCAATGTGGAGCTTAGTGTTTGCCACATGTTTTTTTTTTGCCTTCCTCTGGATCAGCATGTTAGGCTATGGGTTGAACTAAATGGACTTAGTCTTCCTTCAACCTTAAAAACTATATCAAAGCTTCACGTATACACTTGAATAAGTTAATTTGGCAAGGGATAAGCAAAGGGTTGGGGTCCTTTGAACCTCACTTCCACAATTGGCACAACCAACGTGGGGCACCACAAGGGCACCACACCAGGGCAGACCGAATGAAGGTGTCCAGCTGTGGATCGTGGATGACTGGATGGGCCTGATCACCCCCATAACACGGTTAGTCTAGTTAATTACATTGTAATTACAGACTTGCTTGTGTTTCCAGTCGTTCATAATTAGCAGAGGGCACGAGTCGGTCTGCTGTGGTAATCCTTAAGTGGGGGTAGGTGTGACCCTGCTGGTGTTATCGAAACCCACTCACATTCCAATCCACTGTAACCTTTGCTTATTCTAATTTGTTTGTGTTTGAGACTGACTTAGTGGATGCGCTGTTGTGTGTGACTTGTGAACAGAGTACTGAGAACATAGGGGGGATGATGTGAGGAAGGTAAAAAAAAAAAAAAAAAAAAGTTTTGCAGTTCTGTATCGCTCCCTAGAAAATGTCCTGTTCTTGGAAGATAGAACGCATGAGGGTTGGAAACAGAAGCTAGGCTGGCCAGCTAGTATCTGCGGTTATTATAAGGAGATTATTCTGTTTCATTGAGTCATACTGACACAAGAATTCACTTTGTCTGGTCCGTCTTTCTGTTTGTACTGTGTCAACATTCGTCAGCCATGCAGAAATTCTTGAAACTGTTCACAAAGAAAGTTGGTGTCGAATAACAGCTATACGGCTCAGACACTGGTGGCCGACAGGAAGGGGTTAAGTATGTTGCTAGAGTTAAACAGTTAATGGACATTGTAGGAATGAATAAGCGGGGAAGACTTCAGCTGGGGGCTGTGGAAAATAGCTTTAAAGAAAAAAAAGGGTAAACTAGAGGATACAGGTTTATCATCTGCGGCTATGGCAAATGACATAGCAAAGAGGGATGGGAAGAGGAAGAGAGAACAGATGATAATGATGATGTATATTACATGTATGTTAAGCGCCATGTTTTTAATGTTGCTTTGAAACCTGTTGAGCCACCACCTTATAATGGCCTCAGGGGGTGGACATGTTCTAGGAGTGATGTGCAAACTTTAGACTCTCAGGACAATGGTTTACATTGTGGAGTTCATAGACCATCCCCCCTCCCCACTGACTTTGTAGCCACAGCGCCTTCTCTTGACTGCTCCTGGACAGACACACCACCCAGGTGCCCTCTCACCTTTGGAATGTATGACTCAAAGGAAGTCCCACCCACAGGTACTTCCTGTGGCGGCCATCTTACTCCACCCGGAAGGCCTGATAACAATGAGACGACAGATATTCCAAAGCCTACTGCCCAATTAGTTCCTCCACCAGTTTCTATATATCCAGTTGTGACTATGCAAGAACAATATTACACCCCACCTCAGCAATCTACCTCAGCATCTCCCCCACCTCCGACACCAATGTTCCCAGCTCTTACATCGCCTGTCCCTCAGTCAGGTGAAGGGGCTCCATCTGTTGCCCCATCATATCAACATGTGGATAATGGGAGCTTTGTGTCAGGCCCCCCAGAGGACTGGGATCCTATTTTTGAGAAAATGATTACCCAGGGACAGACAGGGGCTGGGGTACTAATCTCTGTGGGTGTAGGGAACATGGTCACTCAGCGGGTGGATGCTATAGTGAATGCTACCAATAGCCACCTGCAGCACAGGGGTGGCTTGGCTAGAGATATTGTTATGGCAGGGGGAGACAGTATTCAAAGGGAAAGTGATAATATTGTATGACGACATGGTCCTTTCCAGCCAGGAATGGTCACAGTTACAGAATCAGGCGATTTACCCTGTAACACTATTATTCATGCAGTGGGGCCCATCTATGACCCTTCCTATCCAGATAATAGTGCACTGCTCTTGTGCCAGACTGTACAAGCAGCATTAGACATTGCAAACAAAACTGCTGGCATTAAGACTATAGCATGTTCTTTAATTAGCTCCGGTATCTTTGGATACCCAGTCAGAGCATGTGCAAGGGAGCTAGTACAGACAGTGATAGAAGAGGCCTCTAAGCCTTCTTGCCATTTAACCGAGATACGCCTAGTCAGTAAACAGACTGACACTGCAAGGGCAATGAAAGATGCTTGTCAAACACATGTGACTCCCATCACACCAGTACCAATTAAAAATGATGTGGATGAAGAAAAGTTGCTGCCAGGCCTACCTAGACCACCATCTAATTTAACCCTTAAGCCTATCACACCACCACCTGCTCTTGGCAAACCAGAACCTATCATGTATGTAAAATTCACACCGACTCAGGCCATGACACTCTGCAACTAATTGCCAGACCCAGAGAAACAACTCATGCCTTTCTACTGTGCAGTTTTGGCTATTCAGAAGACATACTTAACTACGTGGCAAGATTTGTCCTCTCTTGTGTCTACTAAAGCAGAAGAAAGCAGTCACTGCCATGTTAACTACAGATGAAGAAGATTATCCCATGATGCCCTAAGAGAAAGTAATCTTATCGCCTATGGTCATAACATACCCAGCCAGATGTATGACTCCTTTGAGAAGCTAAAAGAAGCCATCATATCTGCCCCATCCTTGGGCATACCTGTTTATACCAAGCCCTTCTACCTGTTTGTACACAAAGTCAAGGGACATGCCTCTGGAGTTCTCGCCCAGAAACAAGGAGGCAGCATGAGACCCGTTGCCTACTACTCAGCAAGGCTTGATCCTGTTGCCAGAGCCGCCCCCTCATGTCTCAGAGCTGTTCAGGCTGCACACTTGCTTCTTGACAAGACGGCTGATGTGATCCTTGGACATGAAACTCGTGTTATGGCTCCTCACGACCTCAAGGCTATCCTTGCTCAGACACAGCCAAGATTCCTATCTGCGCAAAGACATGTCCGTCTTGAGTGTTCCCTTTTGCTTCCTGAGAACATCACTCTCCACAGACGTACAGTACTTAACCCTGCCACTCTGCTGCCTCTTTCCAGGGGGGATGATGTGGACAATTCTCCTCCCGTTAATCTCAGGCCCCATGATTTTGACCCAGACGGCCCGAACATAGAAGATCTTCTTGAGCATGATTGCATTGAACAGATGATGTCAGAAGCACAACATAATGTAAAGATCCAAGAAGAGCCCCTCCCCAATCCAGACCTCCAGATGTGGACGGATGGCTCTAGGTTTGCTGATAAAGCAGGAAGATTCCACATGGGCTATGCAGTAGTCACAATGGACCAGCCTGTCTCAGTAGGCCCATTGCCCCCATACATGTCAGCTCAGGAGGCAGAGCTAGTTGCACTCATAGAGGCTTGCAAGGCAGGCGAGGGCAAGAAGATTAATATTTATAAGGATTTGAACTATGCTTTTGGTGTGGCACATGATTTATGTGATCTGTGGAAGAACAGAGGATTTCTTACAGCCACCGGGACACCCATCAAACACGCAGGTCTTCTAAAAGACTAGTGTTGAGCCACCCCCGTAGTGTTCGAGTTCGGTTCGGTTCGTCGAACACCCGTGTGTTCGCCGAACTGTTCGTCGAACTGTTCGTCGAACACCTTCGAACACCGTTAAAACCAATGGCAGGCAAACAAAAACACATAGAAACACATAGAAAACACCTTCAAAGGTGTCCAAAAGCTGACAAACTGCTCAGAAGACATAACTAACACATGGAAAAGTGACAAGTACATATAGTCATGCGAAAAGAAAAGAGGTGGAGGAGTAAAAGGAGGGGGAGACACAGATATAGGCATGTCATGCCCTTCTAAAATCCAAAAAGTGAGAAGCCGACACGGCCAGTCCGTTCCTGCCCGTGCCACCTCCGTGTCGCCGGGTTTGTGCCAGAGCCACGGTGGACCCTGACGGCCAGCCCCCCTCTCCTAATACTGGTGCCTGTCCGCTGGTGGGTCGAGCCCCCCGCGGTGGGGGGGGAGTAACATCTGCAGAAGAAAGACCATCTTCCAGCCAAACTAACATGTCGACTTCTTTTCGTGGACAATGTGATACGATCCCTTTGTTACGGACACGCCCATCGCTACAAATTCCAGATGAGGCACAAAAACAGCAGGTGCTTCAGCGGATATCAAGTGCTCCTTCAAGTGGGCTCTCCTCCACCTCAACTTCAACATCACAAATACTCCAGTCCTCAGAGGTGTCACCCCAATCGCACTTGCTTCCTCACAGCTCCCAAGTCTCCAGCTGCCCGTCTGAGTATGGGGTAACACAGATGGTTGAGTCTGCACAGCTGTTTACTCATACTATAGCCTGGGAAACGGAGGTCTGCTCCAGAGCTTCTGTTAATCCAGACGAGGAAATGATCTGCACTGATGCCCAGAATCTTTATAAGTCGGATCCAGGACCAGATGAAGAAGGTTCTGAGCATAATGTAGACCCTCGTTCCCAAACTGTAACTCCTGTTGGTGGAGACAATGATGAAGACGATGATGAGACTCAAATACCTGATTGGAGCGACAACTTGACTTTTCGGTCAGGGCAGGAAGAGGTTGGCTTTGAGGACGACGGGTGTGATAACACACAGGGTGATGATGACAAGGTTGGAGATCCCACTTACTGTCAACCCACAGTCAGCCAGTCGATGAGGTCACTCCCTGGCCCGTATCCTGGGGTCACTCTTTAAAAGGGTGGATAATTGTTAATTTTATAAGAGTTTGTGACACCACCTGTGGTATCTGGTGAGAAGCACCAGCTCTGCAGCAGTCCACTGAGGCCCGTGATAAGGCAGCTCGATGGTATAGCTCCCCACAGGTGGAGCTAGGTCTCAGGGCAGCGTATGCAGTGGGAATGCAGGACAGGCGAGACCCAGCTGGGTCAGAGCAAGAACGGAAACGGACACGGTAGTCACTTCAGTACCTTTTACTGGAGGAAATTCAGGCACATCCTGGAGCACTGTAGGGTGAAGGGTGCATATTAGGATCCTCCCCAATGAGCGTTTGTAGGGCCTCCTGTTTCTTGCCTCTGCGCGGTAAGTTTCTGACCTGCCTGGAGCTAGGCCTAACTTTGTCTCTGTCCTGCGCTGGCTGACCTTGTGGTAGGTCCTTCTCTTGAAGTTCACGCTCCCAGTATGCGGGGCCTAAGCGTCTCCTGGCGCTGTTACGTATCAGCACCTTAGCGATCCTGGGACTTGTAGTTCTCCAGGGATTCCGGTTATGCCTTACTGGGTCATAGAGATCCCGGTAAGCTCGGATCCGGTGTCCGGTAAATGCTTCGGGGTGAGCTGGTTAAGCTCCTCTGCCCCTTATGTACTAACTCGCCACTCGCCTTCGGCCTACTCGGGCCCTCAATAGGCTATACACACTAATGGCAGCTTGCCGCGCTTCACCGATCTTATGACGCCGGCACACCTTAAGCTCTATCTGGGCTCCCTGAATCTAGCTAGCAGGAGCCTCGTGCTCCACTGCTGAACTATTAACTGAGTTCTCTAGACTAGACTGAGCTCCACTGCAGACTGACCTCTCTTAGGCTTCTCTACTGCAGGAACTCTTCAGAGGAACTGAACTGCCTAGCTCCACCTTCTCTATTTATATCCCTAACGGGCTCCCTCTGCTGGTCTGAGGTGGAAGGTGGAGATGTGTGAATGTTTATGGGGGCCTCTTGTGGAGGATTCCATCAATACACTCTTCTAGGATCTGTGATACCAAGCGCAGCGGGGCGTCACAGATGCTATTGATGACGAGGTTAGGGTGCGCCTTCCTGGACAGAGACGGAGTACTGGAAGCACGTCAACAACTGCATCCTCAACCACAACTCCGCCTCTGACCACAAGTCGTAGTGGCTCTTCAGGTTTCATGGGCTCTAAGCCTTGCATAGCCTGGGCATTTATTCAGATCGATAAGGATGACCCAACTCGTGTTATCTGTAATATTTGTCACCAAAAGCTAAGTAGAGGCCAAAAAATCCATAGTTTGAGTACTTCATGCATGTACCGTCACATGGATATGAAGCATAAGTTGCAGTGGGAAGCTCACTGTGCTACAATGCGGCCTAGCAGGCTGGGCCAACCACCGTCTGCCCCATCTTGTGCATCCGCGGCCTCTTCATCCTCTGTGACTGGGGGGACAGCAGTCACACATGTTTTTGGACGCAGACCTGCCACCTCTTTACCTGCAACAGCCAGTGTGATTGGCAGGTCGTCAGTTCATTGGGAAGTGGAAACACCTGCTGGTGTTGAGAGCTCTCTGACATCGAGAGCACCACCTTTGGATCAAGGCAACCTAACATGTCCGCCTGCATCTTCCTCACAGACCGGCAGTTTGCCAGGGACACCCTTATCAACCCCGTCAAAGCACAACAGCCAGCCCTCGGTCCCTCAGATGTGGACAAGTAAAAGACCATTTCCTCCTAGCCATGAGAAAGCTAAGAGGTTGAATTTCACCATCTGCAAGCTGTTGGCTACAGAAATGCTGCCTTTCCGCCTGGAGGACACAGTGGATTTTTGAGACCTTATGTCCGTCGCAGTGCCCCAGTACCAGATGCCCAGTCGGCACTACTTCTCAAAGAAAGGTGTGCCTGCGCTCCACCAGCATGTCGCACACAACATCACCGCTTCTTTGAGAAACTCTGTGTGTGACAGGGTGCATTTCACCACAGACACTTGGATGAGTAGGCATGGACAGGGGTGTTACATGTCACTGACAGGGCACTGGGTAACTATGGTGACAGCAGGACAAGGGGCTGCTGTCCAAGTCTTGCCGTCCCCGCGAGTTGTACGTCAATCCTCTTTATCTAGAAGTTCCTCCACTGCTTCTGCCTCCTCAACCTCCTCTCGGTCCTCCACCTGCACCCAAAGCCTGTCTGGTAATGCCACCTGCTTTCTAACTGCGCACCTCCTTACTATGCTGGCAGCAGGGCTCAACGGCATCAGTGTTTACTTTGAAATGTCTGGGAAATGTGAGTCACACAGCTGAGTACTTGTGGTCAGCTCTGGAGACCCAGTTTCATGAATGGTTGTCTCCACTGGACCTGCAACCAGGGAAGGCCGTGTGCGACAATGCTGCAAACCTGGGTGCGGCCCTTCGCCGGGGCAATGTTACACACGTGCCTTGTATGGCTCACGTGTTGAACCTGGTTGTCCATAAATTTTTAGCCCACTATCCCGGACTAGATGGCCTTCTGCAGAGGGCACGGTCGCTGTGTGCTCACTTCCGCCGTTCGCATCCCGCAGCTCAACGACTTACATCTCTACAGAAGTCATTGGGCCTGCCAGTTCACCGGCTGAAATGCGATGTGCCGACACGGTGGAATTCAACTCTGCACATGTTGCAGCGACTGTGGCAGCACCGACAAGCCCTGGTGCAATAGTTTCTGACGTATAGCCTGGGCCAACGAGATCCAGAGGTGGGGCAAATCACACAGCAGGAGTGGTCTCAGATCAGGGACCTATGAAGTTGACGCGCCCCCTGGGCCATGGGGTACCCGGAGCCGGGCCGGTAGACGCTGGGGGTTGTAGTCACTGTGGCGGTGACCCGGTCCGTGACCCAGGGCGGTCAATCCAACGGTAATTTGTATATATGGATTTTATAATGTCCGACTACGCCACCTGTGGAGTGCGGCCAAAGGGGCCGCCGCTGCGGAACAGTCCTCTGAAGCTGGTGGTTTTGCTGCAATGGTATTATTACTCACCACAGGAAGAGTGTAGCTTCAGGGCAGTGTGGGTGGATGATGGTGGTTGTAGTGCAGGGAGTCAGTAATGAACTCAGAGTCCGTGTGATGCAGTCCCAAGATCTTTACTCACAGTTGTTGCAGTCCAGATTACAGGTACCAGAGCTATCTCACCCGTCGTGCTGTGCGTACTCAGTGAGGGGCTCAGTCCACCCCCAGATAGCTCCGGAGTACTTAGCAGGACCCCCTTCTGTGTGTCCTTTCTCTGGCCTTCTCCCTGCACCTCACACCCAGTGACACTTCTATCCGGTATCCTCGGGCCTTGGCGGGCGACTTGTGTTCCGTCCCCTGGGTCCTATGTGGCTACCTTCTTAGTGAGACTGGTGTGGACTTTTGCCTGCAGTACATGAAATGCTGCAGCCTCCGGTTTCTAGTTGAGCCTTGCTGTTTCTCCTCTAGTTGAGGGACCGGTTCCCCTTATCTGGCCTGACCCCTCTACCTCCTGGTAGCAGCGGGAGTACAGGTGGCCTTCTGCACGGCCCGTAGCCCTAGGGTCCCTTCGGTTCCTGGAGCCTTCCTGCTCCCACTCCTCTCTTCTCTCCTTCAGTCCTGGGCCTCCCAGGCTAGGCCCGCCTCCGGAGCAGAGCTCATGCCGAGCCTCTGCTCCTGTCACTTTTCCTCCTCTGACTGGCTTGCTCTTTCTAAGATGGCTTCCTATTTATACTCTTCCTGTCATGTGCTCCCCTAAGCTGCTCCCCTAAGCACCCACTACATAGGATCCTCCCACCAGCTAGGGACCTGGGACTGTGCTCTCCCTTAGGAGCAATCTCGCCCTAACCCCACTGCGGGTATGTGTTGGATGCAGGTGTTAGGGTCCCGAGCCATACGCCTTCCTTACCTGAGGGTGAGATACCACACCTCTGGGTGAGATGCAGTAACTCTGTGGTGACTGCACCCTCAGGGGCGCCACACACCTTTCTGCACAGTTTTGAAATGGCGACGAAGATGTTTAGTGCTGACGACGATGCCATTATCAGCATAACTATTCCGGTGATTTACATGCTGGAGCACACATTAAACAGAATTCAGAGTCAGGTGGTCGGACAAGAGGAGGTGGAGGAAGTAGAGGAGGAGTCGTATGCGGAAGGGATAACATCTCCAAGGTCCAGACGGTTGGCAGCACCAAGGAGGCAGGCATGGGAGGGTGGGGGAGAGGGATTAAACAGGGAGCATGGTAGCAGCCAAACTGTTGAGGAAGGTGCAGGAGCCGAGGAAGAAGTGGAGGATGAACTGGCGATGGGCATGGAAGACTCATCAGATGAGGGAGACCTTGATCACATTTCTGTTGTGCGAGGTTGGGGGGAGAGGGCAGAGGAAAGAAGCATGATTCTTACCTCGCTACCAACACAACAAGGACTTGGTCCTCCTGGATGCGCAAGACACATGAGTGCCTTCTTGCTGCACTACCTGCAACATGACCCTCAGATTGCAGAATTCGAAGTAATCTCGACTACTGGGTTGCCACACTCTTAGATCCCCGGTACAAAAGTAAATTTGCCGAAATAATTCCTGCCATAAAAAGGGATTGACGCATGCAGGAGTATCTGCAGATGCTGTTGCAGAATCTTACATGTGCTTTTCCACAAAACACCAGTGGTGCACGAAGTGAATCTCACAGTTCTAACTTGCCAACCGCGGGACTGTCGAGTCTTCATCACTCAAACCGTAACAGTAACACAGTATCTGCTGGTAACAGCAATTTTGTGAAATCGTTTCACCACTTTTTTAGACCATCCTTTGCAAGGCCACAGGAGACAAGAAGTCTGACACATAGTCAATGCCTAGAGAGGATGGTGCAGGAGTATCTCCAAGTGAACATCGAAGCCATGACTGTGTCACTGGACCCTTGCTCATTTTGGTATTCCAATCTGGAAAAATGGCCGGAGCTCGCCACTCACGCCTTGGAGATCTTGTCATGCCCTGCAGCCAGTGTTCTCTCTGAACGTGTGTTCAGCGCTGCTGATGGTGTGCTGACAGATAAGCGCACGCGGCTGTCCACTGAGAATGTAGACAGACTCACGTTCATAAAGATGAACAAATCATGGATTCGCACGGACTTTTCTAATCCTGTGTTATCCTTGGGAGGCTAAAAGCTTGAGGATTTGGTAATATCACCTCACCAACCGTTTTAAGCAACTGTGGGGCAATTGATGCCACTTAACCCTAGAACGCATGACCATAAAAATCTACACTTTCATATACCTGGGGCCTTTTAGGCCCGTGTGCAAATAACATTGAATAACTCAAACTCAAATGACAAACAACTATATACATGAAGAATACCTAGAGTTTCAAAATTCTAACTAAAGTAATCTTGCAGGAAATAGAAAACAATTAACAGGGCGGGACTGCGAGGCCCCAGGTATGCGTTCTAGGGTTAAGTGGTGTCTGTGCCACAATTTTGGGAAAAAATGGAAACTCTTTTTGGAGTCCCCTTGCTGTGTCTTACGTGACGTTGGCATCGTCAATTCCAGGTGGGTTGGGTTGCCCCCCCCCCCCCCTTTTAACTGTAAGAAACTACATACACTATGGCTTGGGGTAACACAGATGATTGAGTCTGAAGAGCTGTTTACTCAGAGGTCTGCTCCAAATCTTCAGTGTCTGCTAGTCAGCGTAGAATTTTTAACTGCATCTAGCCTAGGCAATACTTTGGGCGTAGTAGCCCAGCTGCGAAGCAAGCTGCACCGCCTGTGTATCTAATAAGAATTTTTAAATGCATCTAGCCTAGGCAGACTGTGGGGACCCCCAACCAAACCCAGACGCTCAGCCCCCCTACCGCCCCCCTTTCCTTGACAATACAATAATGTAACTCTTACAACTGGATGGGTGAGGATCGGTCACAGCTTTATTAACTCTTTATACTCATTCCATTAGAAAGACATTTTATTTCTAAAATAATTCAGCTTGTTGCAGCATGCCCTGGGTCTCCACTCCGGCAACTTGGCCAACAAGTGTAACTCTCCAACATGTCCTTTCTATTTCCAGGCCACGGAGGATCCTGTGTACTCGTATGCAGGACTCTGACCCCCACCCATCACTCTTAACGCTTGTTCCACTCCGTCCTGGAGTCCTGACAGGAATATGTCCAGTCCAATATCCATTAAGTGAACACCGTCGGGCCGTATGAGGCCTACTTTATCTCCTTCCAGTTGTCGGTGTCGTACCACTACACCGCCTCTGTCTCTTCTAAATTTTGCCATCCGAATATTTATTACCCGCCTTGTCCGTTCGATGGCCGTGATGTCTCGCGCACCTTGCCATACCGCTATCGGCACAATCTCTGACCATACTATAGCTAGTTTTGTGAAAAATTCTCTGAAGCGCTCAGTGTCTAGTTTCATTATTGCCATTAGTTATGCGCTCTTGTGATGACCTAGGTTGTTTCCCCCGGCCTGTATAACTAAGATGACCAGACATCTTGCCTCTCTCCTTACCTTGATTACCTCCATTAGTACCTGTGGCCATAGCAGGCCTCTAATACCTCTCCAGTTGAAATATGTGTTATGAAACTCTAATTTCCTCCCGCCTGGGCGGACTTTCGCCCTTTAATCTGCCCAATATATATACGAGTGGCCTATCACCCACACTGTTGGCTTAGCGTCACCTGTAAAAGAAACAAACCACGTTAGGATAACAAGTCCGGTCTTATGTATCTTGCCAAACAAGTGGATCACCATCTCTCTATCCTCTGAACTTCCGTTTCTGACAGTCCTGCTCTTGCTGCTTCTGTGGCCGCGCCTATGCGGAATAAGTGTGTCCCGTAATCTTTGGGCTGGTTCCCTGCCGATGTTATAAATTTATTAAATATAGCTTGGAACTGGTATCTTGATAATGGTGTCCCATCAATGTGTGATAGGAACAAATTACTTTGTGATCTGATGGTTAGATATGGTTTTACTATTGTTACCCGACTCAGTGTACCGTTTGTGGGTTGTAGAAGTACCCAAGTGCCCCTGCCCGCTGGAACCATTTTCGATTTGTGTATGCGTAGACGTATTGCATTATTGCCTATGACTACGTCCTGGTGTAATAAGCCTCCACTGGTGCTAATTTTGGATTGAGGGACTAATTCGCTTATGCATAGCGCCTCGAAGAAGGCGATCACAAATGCAGTAGACAGTAGTGTTGCTTCAAATTGTGAGTGTCATGTTAATGGTGTTAGGGATATGATGTGAGAAATCAGTTTTAGTGACACGGGACGGGACGTCTACACTCCTGACTTGGCTGACCCCTTTTCCACCCTTTTATGGATTGTCTGATGATGAATCTTTGTCACATCTCCCCAATTCAGTAGTTGGAAGTGAAATGCTACTCCGGTCAGACACCGCTGCGCTGACGCCCCTGATATGCCCCTCATCATTAGCTGGTGGAGAAATTCTATGGTGACTTGTGATCTGGCTTGTTCACATTGGTCAACCCGTCTGCCTGCTACTAGTCGTGTCCACTCTTCCCATGCCTTACCGTATGCTTGCCACGTCGACGGGGCAACTGACGCTCTGATTAATGGCATCAACTATTCGCCACTAGATCCCATAGGGAAGGTGGGCAACTGTTGTCCCGATGGGTGGGCATTGTGGAAGAGCTCTGTGAAAATCTGCCAATTGAATTGTTATAAAGCGTTAGCAGCAGCTTTAGACCCCTCAGCATAGTGGCTAGCGCGGACCCATACATTGTGTTTTAGGCACAGGAATGCTAGCCTGGGTAGTAGGCCTAGCACTGGGAGAGACGATGATGCCATCTTATTAATGCAGTGCGCTAAGCTGGTGTTTTTTGTTATGAAGCGTATATTTTTGTAAGCCAGGAGCGCGCCCCATATTTCTATTGCTACCACTATTGGGAAGAAAAATTATTTTCAGGGCTAGATGCAGCGAAAAATTATTATTAATTGAAAAGCTGGTGGAGCTTGGTATAGATGGCCTAATACAATGAGACCCACACACTGCTAGAAGGCCAAATATTTTTTCAGAGTTAGATGCAGAAAAAAATTATATTCAGTTTGCAACCTGATGGAGGTCAGTATAGATGGACTAATAGAACAAGTCCCACACACTGCTAGAAGGCCAAATATTTTTTCAGAGGTAGATGCAGACAAAAAATTATTTTGAATTTGCAACCTGATGGAGGTCAGTATAGATGACTAATAGAACAAGTCCCACACACTGCTAGAAGGCCAAATATTTTTTCAGTGCTAGATGCAGAAAAAAATTATATTCAGTTTGCAACCTTATGGAGGTCAGTATAGATGGACTAATAGAACAAGTCCCACACAAAGCTAGAAGCCCAAATATTTTTTCAGAGGTAGATGCAGAAAAAAATTATATTCAGTTTGCAACCTGATGGAGGTCAGTAGAGATGCACTAATAGAACAAGTCCCACACACAGATAGAAGGCCAAATATTTTTTTAGAGCTAGATGCAGACAAAAATATATTCAGTTTGCAACCTGATGGAGGTCTGTATAGATGGATTAATAGAACAAGTCCCACACACAGCTAGAAGCCAAATATTTTTTCAGAGGTAGATGCAGAAAAAAATATATTCAGTTTGCAACCTGATGGAGGTCAGTATAGATCAGACTTGGGCAAAGTGCGGCCCGCGGGCCACATTCGGCCCTCTGGCTGTTCCAGTCCGGCCCGTGGACCAAGACTGCCAAGGGGCTGATAACAGAGGCCCACGGGCCGCACTATGCCCTTCCCAGCTCACACACATGCCGTCACTGCCCGCCGTCACTGCCCGCCCACACTCCGTCACCGCTGTCTCAATCCGCGGTCTCAATCCGCTGTGAATGCATTGGTGGAGGAGGGGCCGCTACCTCGCTCTTCCATCAATCAGCATTAGAAACAGCTGACGTGATGGCGTCAGCCTGTGCACTGCGGAGAGTCAGTGCTTCTCAGACAGGAGCGCCAGGGGAACAGGGAGTGAGGTAAGTATATGCTGGACATAGGGGGGGCTTTAATGATGGACACAGGGGGGGCACTCTCATGCTGGACGAAGGGGGGGCTTTAATGCTGGACACAGGGGGGGTACTCTCAGGCTGAACACAGGGGGGCTCTCATGCTGGACACAGGGAGGCTCTCATGCTGGACACAGGGGGGGGCTCTCATGCTGGACACAGAGGGGCTCTCATGCTGGACACAGAGGGGCTCTCATGCTGGACACAGGAGGGGCTGTCATGCTGGACACAGGGGGGGCTGTCATGCTGGACACTGGGGAGGGCTGTCAGGCTGGACACTGGGGAGGGCTGTCATGCTGGAGACACTGGGGGGCTCTCATGCTGGACAATAAGGAGGGCTGTCATGCTGGACACAGGGGTGCTCTCATACTGGAAACTGGGGGGCTTTAATGCTGGGCACTGGGAGGCTTTAATGCTGGACACTAAGGAGGGCTGTCATACTGGAAACTAGGGAGGGCTGTCATGCTGGACACTGGGGAGGGCTGTCATGCTGGACACTGGGGAGGCTCTTGGGCTCTCATACTGGACATGAGGGGGCTGTGTGAGGCTCATGCTGGACATGAGGGGGCTGTGTGGGGCTCATGCTGGACACGGGAGGGATGTGTGGGGCTCATGCTGGCCACGGGGGGCTGTGTGGGGCTCATGCTGAACATGGGGGGGCTGTGTGGGGCTCATGCTGGCCTTGTGGGGCTGTGTGGGACTCATAATGGACATGGGGGGCTGTGTAGGGCTCATGCTGTATATAGAGAGGCTGTGTGGGGGCTCAAGCTGTATATAGGGGGATGTCAGCACACTTAATTCTGCTCAATATTAAGTTACACAATTCATATTTATGTAATCATTAATAATAATAATTAGAATTAATATGTTAATATTAATATTGAGCAGAATTAATTTCAGCCTATTGGTTCGGCCCTCCCCAACAGTCACAGTCTCTCATGTGGCCCCTCGGGAAAATTAATTGCCCACCCCTGGTATAGATGGACTAATACAACAAGTCCCACACACAGCTAGAAGCCCAATATTTTTTCAGAGGTAGATGCAGAAAAAAATATATTCATTTTGCAACCTGATGGAGGTCTGTATAGATGGATTAATAGAACAAGTCCCACACACAGCTAGAAGCCCAATATTTTTTCAGAGGTAGATGCAGAAAAAAATATATTCAGTTTGCAACCTGATGGAGGTCTGTATAGATGGATTAATAGAACAAGTCCCACACACAGCTAGAAGCCCAATATTTTTTCAGAGGTAGATGCAGAAAAAAATATATTCAGTTTGCAACCTGATGGAGGTCAGTATAGATGGACTAATACAACAAGTCCCACACACAGCTAGAAGCCCAATATTTTTTCAGAGGTAGATGCAGAAAAAAATATATTCAGTTTGCAACCTGATGGAGGTCTGTATAGATGGATTAATAGAACAAGTCCCACACACAGCTAGAAGCCCAATATTTTTTCAGAGGTAGATGCAGAAAAAAATATATTCAGTTTGCAACCTGATGGAGGTCTGTATAGATGGATTAATAGAACAAGTCCCACACACAGCTAGAAGCCCAATATTTTTTCAGAGGTAGATGCAGAAAAAAATATATTCAGTTTGCAACCTGATGGAGGTCTGTATAGATGGATTAATAGAACAAGTCCCACACACAGCTAGAAGCCCAATATTTTTTCAGAGGTAGATGCAGAAAAAAATATATTCAGTTTGCAACCTGATGGAGGTCTGTATAGATGGATTAATAGAACAAGTCCCACACACAGCTAGAAGCCCAATATTTTTTCAGAGCTAGATGCAGAAAAAAATTATATTCAATTTGCAACCTGATGGAGGTCAGTATAGATGGACTAATAGAATGATGCTATGCCCAAAAGATTTTACTTCACTAGGTGCAGTAAAAAAATTGGTATTCTATACACAGGTGGTATATCTTGCAACACAGATAGGCTACTCCACTGACTAACACACTCTGCAATAGGCCAAAAAGGATTAGCTTTGCTAGATTCAGCCAAATGCTGTGAAAAAAACTTGCACAGCACTGGCACAGACCTGCCTGGCAAAAACTGATAGGAACTGATGTAACCTAGTCCTGAAAAGGACTCCAATTACAATTAGTCTTTACTCCCACAATCTATCTATTTAAGAGCACAGACCTGCCTGATAAAAGTCGTAGGAAATGCTGTAACCTAGTCCTTAAAAGGACTGCAATCACAACTATTCCCTACTCCCAAGCTATCTGTAGATTTGTGCGAAAATTGGCTTGAAATTAACAAGGTATAGCGCACACAGCAACAGCGGTGCCGTCTAACACGCAGCTGCAGCAGTGAGAAAATGGTGGCGACGGGGAAAATGGCTTGGTCTTATAGGGCAAGGACATGTGACATACACTGCCAATGACACATGCCCTTGGTTGTGTGAAAAAAAGCACTTCGCTCCGTGTGTGCGCTGCTGATAGGCTGACAGATTGCACCTCCCCACTGCAAATGCGGAAAAAAGAAAAAAAAATGGAGATCTTCATTGTTCCTGCAGAGATCCATCCCCTGCCCCTCCCCCCACCCCGCTGTACACTCAAACTGCGTATTAACATTAATTTTCATCATTACTGAGAAAAAATCCAGTTATGATTTTGGTGCACGAACAGTTATCGAACATAACCTCGAACAGCCGAATTTTTCTCAAATTGTTCGTGTTCGCCGAACGGCTCGAACACCGCCCAAAACAGCTCGAATTTGAGATTGGCGAACAGTTCGAGTAGAACAACGCTCATCTCTATAAAAGACCTTTATGAGGCATTGAAGTTGCCAGAAGAAGTAGCTGTAATCAAAGTCCGAGCACACAGACGCTTGGATACAGAAGAAACCCTGGGTAATCAGCCAAGGATGCGGCCCTTCAGTGGTGCCCAGGGAAAGAGACAGCAGAAGTGGCACAGCAGGAACAACAAATCCCAGCCCAAACAATGGTTATGACAAGAAGTCAGAGACAAATCCAAGACCAGAATGAGAGTGAACATATAACACCACCGTGGACCTTACTATACAAACATCAGGCAGAAGCTGGAGCAGAAGAAAAAGAAGAGTGGAAAAAGTCGGGAGCCAAGCAGGACAAGTATGGCCTATGGATGTTAGGTCCAAGAGTATGCCTTCCACGAACACTATATCCAGCGGCAATCTCATGGGCTCATGGAGCCACACACTTGGGAAAAGATCAGATGTTCCAAAAGATAAACAAATTATACTTGGCACTTGGAATATCAACACCCATTCTGCATTACACAAAGGCCAGCTTGATCTGTGCAACTTGCAATCCAGGAAAAACAGAGACGACTCCACCAAAACATCTGGCAAAAACCACTGTACCCATTTCAGAGAATCCAAGTTGACCATATTCAGATGCCCAAAGTAGGGAAATATAAATATGTTCTGGTAATAGTGGATATGTTTTCAGGTTGGCCTGAGGCCTACCCAGTCACTAACATGACAGCCCGCACCACAGCTAGCTAAGAAACTGATGACAGAGGTTGTGTGTAGGTTTGGGGTACCAGAAGTAGTAGAAAGTGACCAGGGACCAGCATTCACAGCCCAACTCTACAGGGATCTCTGGAGTATGGTAGGAACTAGCTTAGGCCTTCATACGCCTTACAATCCCAAAAGTAGTGGGAAGGTTGAGAGACTGAATGGTACTTTAAAGCCCAAATTGTTGAAGATTAATCAGGAGACACAAACTCCCTGGCCAGACGGTCTTCCCATTGCCCTGTACTCAATCAGAAACACCCCGACAGGCCAACACAAACTGACTCTTTATGAGATTTTGTTAGGAGGAGCCCCAAGGTTGGGAGGGTATTTCCCCAAGAGATGGTTGCAGGTAGTGATACCATTGTTAACTATGTAATACAATTGTCCAAAGGACTTGCAATAACACATGCTGCAGTTTTGTCTTCTATCCCAGATCCTGACAGTGACGAGCATACTCACTCAATCAAACCTGGAGACTGGGTGGTCGTTAAGAAGCAGGTCCGGAAGTCCTGCCTGGATCCCAGATACGAGGGCCCATTCCAAGTGATCTTGGTGACACCTACATCAGTCAAAGTCGAAGGGAAGGCCACTTGGATCCATGCTTCACATTGCAAGAGGACCCCAGTACCAGCACAGCCATGAGACTGTATATCCTTTACTGCATTGTTTTTGTGAGCGTTCAGAATCCCGAGTCCCAGGTAGCAATTACTCAGAAGAAGGGGGCGTATGTAAGATGTTCGGGGACTCTTGTTGTACCTATATTCCAGATAATGTTGGCCCTACAGGCAAAGTAACAATTGCGCTAAAGAAACTTACTAGTTTATCAGAAGAACTTAAAGAAAATTCATGGATGAGTGGCTGGCAGAAATGGTTAGTTCAGGTGGGGATGGCAATTCTTGTAATAATGATTATACTAGCGATGATGGCATGTTGTGTTGTTCCTTGTATACGGAAATTAATATAAAAACTGTGGATCCTATAATGGTAATGACTGATGAAGAAACAAATAACTGGACAGAAGAATCTTTGACAACGATCCAGATTAAACAGTCAGTCTTAAGTAATAAGTCTAAAGGCCCCGTCGTGCAGTAGCGATTTCGCTGGCGATCTCGTTATGTGTGAAGGGCCTTAACACTTGATTGTGGCAGCTGTATAGTTCCCTTGTTTGTCGTGGTTTGTGTGTTCGTGTCCATCCGGCAGTGTAGCGGACAGGCTTGTCTGGGGAATCCATCCTCGGCTGGCTCCTCCCACTAGGGGCGGAGAAGTACGTGGGCAGGTCTGTGTGTTTGCACCTTGGCTGGAGCGTTCACCCACTGCCAAAATAGAAGGGAGATGTGAAAGCAGTATTCATTTAGTTATATCTAGAATTTATATTATTAAATGTAACCTCTAGATTCTTTTGTGTGAAATTTTTGCTATGTATTTCTACAAGTGCTAAGCAGAGAGGGGGTCTGATGAAGAGTTTCAAAAATGTTTTTAGGGGGGACTGTTAAAGATAAGATTCTAAAATCTACTAAAAAACATTATATGAAACTCTGATGTATACTAAATATCTATACTTATATTCTGTTATATGTTATGAATCTTATTTTGCATATATCTGATATATTGGATATCATTTAGTCATATATACCCTCACTTTAATATATATTATGAAAACCTTGATATATATATATCAGATATCTGTACTTGTGTGTCACGATATAAATATCCTGAAAGGATTAGTTGGAACTGGTTATAGAAGTGGACTTTCAAATTGTTTACAAGAAGGAGACGAGACAAAGGATTCAACATGACACCTCCTAAGAGAATATCCTGACAAATGAGGAGAATATCTGGGGAGGAAACATTTAACCCCATAGGACAACATAATGAGACTTATCTATACCATGGACCAGAGACTACTGTGATTGCTCAATTGCCTCAGGGCGACACCCTATTGGGACCTTCCTTTATACTGAACATATATATGTTATGCTGGAATAATAAACACATCCTTCCTGCGCCATTTCTCTTCAAGAGAAGTTCAGTATCTGACTCTGTCTGTCCGATATCAAAGCTTCACGTATACACTTGAATAAGTTAATTTGGCAAGGGATAAGCAAAGGGTTGGGGTCCTTTGAACCTCACTTCCACAGTGATGTGTTACAATAGGATATAAAAACATAAAAATGCATCAGAATATATGAAATACCCATGGCCAGAGCAAAGGATTTTAAGGGTACCATGGTACAGAGTGTATCCATTGTTTTATATGATTATGAATAGAATATAGATGAGGTTCCTTGTTTTCAAACTGCCTTTGTGGAGGATCAAGCTGGCGGCCGTTGTTTGTGACCTTGAGTTCTGTGAAGAAAAATAAACAGATTTACGAAGGTGGCTGGACTGAGAAGGGGTTAATTGCGTGTCAGAAATGCAACCATGTCACTGAAGGTATGGCACCAACATGGAGTGAAAACCTCATGTTTAAATCACGATCAAGCATGATGTCATTTCCGGTCGCCGGACCAGAAATGATGAGGCTGATTGGCGATGGTTGGAGTGCTGTACTTTCCTACACTATATATAGGCTGATTTAATCAGCCATCCTGTGTCTCTAACAGCCGCTGGTGGAGTGATGCTCCGGCCGTGGCTGTTAGCCTGTTAAATCCCTCTATCAATCTCTGACAGCAGGTCTTAATATGTGGGTGTATCATTCAATGCTCTCATTGGCATGCTTGTGACGTGATTGCGGAGCGCCGATGGGTTATCATAACAGCGAAGGGTCTGCTGAAGACCCCGTGCCTATCATTACGATCCTCCTGTGAAAGCCAACCCATGGCTGACATTCATAGGAGATCGTCATTTTCTCATATAGCAGTGCTCATGCACTGCTGTGTATAACACAAGTTATCAGACAATTGCAAATTCAAAGTCCCCTAAGAGACAGTAACAGTAAAAAAAAATGTTTTTAAAAATATGAAAAAAAAAAAAAAAAAAAAGTTCAGATCACCCTATTTTTCCCCATTAAAAATAAAACAATAATAATAAGAAAAATACATATATTTGGTATCACTGCATTTGTAAAAGTCCGATCTATAAAAAAAATAATTAATTTAATTGGTAAACGGCGTAATGAGAAAAAAATCGAAAAAAAACAGATTGCATTTAATAAAATGCAATAAGAGGCTATCACAACATGTTATCTATCCCAAAATGGTATCAGTAAAAACAGGATGCAAAAAATAAGCTATCACACAACCCCATATCCCGAAAAATGAAAACATTACGGGTCTCTGAAAACGGCAACACAGTTAAAGGTTTTCTTAACAAATTTCCGAGGTTTTTTTGACCACTTAAATAAAAAAAAACTGCATGTTTGGCTTCTGCGTACTCAGAGTGACTTGGAGAATCATATTGCCTTGTCAGTTTTACCATAAAGTGAAAATGGTAAATAAAAAAACTGAAAAACAATGGTTAAATTGCACTTTTTTTGCAATTTTAACACACTTGTCTTGCATTTTGTCTTGCAAAAAACAAGTCCTCATACGGCTATAATGACGGAAAAATAAAAAAGTTATGGCTGTTGGAAGAAAGGAAGGAAAAAACGAAAATGAAAAACAGAAAATTACTAATGATCCTTGTTAAATACTAGAAATAGTAGTTAAGTGGTTAAAAATGTATTGGGAGAATACAGCTAAACTATTATATGTATGCTATTATTAACTAAAAAATCTAAAATAATGAATTTTCCTTCTTATTCCACCTTAGAATCTATTAACTAAACTCCAAGTGTATTTCTTAGAGATGAGCAAACTTTAGACTTTACAATTTGCCAGCTTTGTGAAGGTCTTCCCAAAAATGTTTATTTTGCAGCAAATTGATATGTTACAAATTGCAATAGTTCAAAGCCTCTAATTGCCCAGAAAAGTTGTGCGCAAAACACTGAGATCTTCTAGGACTGCATTGAACCCCCTTCAAGCTCTTTAACATTAACACACCCTTAATAATGTCAAAGTGACTTCACTATGTAAACAGATGGTAATGGGGGGTAACCAAGAGCCTAATTAATAATACAGTGCACTGACTAACTATTCATGTTTTTTAAAATTAAAAAATATTCCAAAAATTATCTCCCTTAGTCAATAGTGATCAGGAATACTGTTTTTCGCTGCCTTTAAATATAGTGGTGAGCGAATATGTTCGAAATCTGATCTCAAAAGTTAAGTTCGACACAAATGTGGCACATTCGGATTTGTGATAGGAAAGGCAAGCAAAATTTGTTAAATTTGAGAAATCGGTAATGTTCGGCGAATTTACGTGGTTACTAGTGTTGAGCGAGTATGTTCTATTAACCCTTTCGCCGAGTATGCTCGGGCCGAGCTCCGAGTATTTACAGCTGCTCGGTGATATGGTTGAATCGCTCCCGTGTGCATGATTTGCGACTGTTTGACAGTTTTACTACTATTTCTTACACATTCCTCACATGTAATAAAGCTGTCACACAGTTGCAAATCATGCACACGGGAGCGATTCAAACATATCACCGAGCAGCTGTAAATACTCGGAGCTCTCCCGTGCATACTCGGAATAGAACATACTCGCTCAACACTAGTCGTTACGTGATTGCGTGGCAACTATTGCGTTTTTTACAGTTTTGCTACCATCAGCAGCGCACTATTTTTTTTTCCCTTCCTGTAGGCGGTAACTTTAAATCAGGAAAGCCACAGAGTCCCAGACACAAGGGTTTCTGCAACTGGCTGCTGAAATCACATGTCCTCTCCATATAAAAACCAGCCATGTTCCCTCAGCGCCATTTTTTGCATGTCACTGAAGGAGATAGACGCTGCTGAGTGTGCTGTATCCTGTGTAATGGGAAATATTAGCTAGATAAATGGGCGCTTCTGTGGAAGTCAGATAGTATAGATAAGTCCTCTGCTGTGTACTTGTTCAATCAACCTTGCAGCCCTTTTTTTTGTTTTTGTGCAATTACTGAGATTCTCACAGAAAGAGCAGGATCTATGGCTCAGAACAGTGCTGTGCATCGGTTGTACTGTGCTCCATTCAGACCTTCAATCTATTTTTGCACTTGATAATGTGATAAAGCAAGCAAGCCCTTGAAGGCGAGGAACAAATGGAAGAGGAAGAGGTGATGGGCGAGCAACAGTCAGAACATGAAAAGGATAATCATCCCCTCTCTGTTCGTGTTTGGCGGGTTGGGACGGAGGAAACAAGCATCAGAATTACCCAGCCAACAACACAGCATGGGCTTGAACCTCAGGAAAGAGGCCAACATATCAGTGCGTTCTTGCTGCACTATCTGCAACATGATCCCCATATAGTTATGATTCAAAATAGTGCTGACGACTGGGTTGCCACTCTGTTACATCCAGATTATAAGAGTAAATTTTGCCAGATCCTTCTTGCCCTGGAAAGAGATCCGTGAATGCTGGAGCATCGAAGCACGCTTTTACACAACCTTAACATAGGTTTTCCCCAAGCCAGCAGTGAGGCACACAGAGTTCATCGCAGCTCTACACTTCCAAACTCCAGCATGTCAATTCGTCAATGCCAAAATATTAGCAGCAGCAGTAGTGTAAGTGGCAGAAACAATTTCTGTGAGTCCTTTCACAAAATTTTTAGACCAGCTCGTGCACCTGCACAAGAGAGTACAAGTCTGACACGTGGTGAACGACTGGAGAGGATGGTGCACTCCTGATTGAGTCTCCATCTGCTGGGTTGGCTGTAGTGGAAGAGGTTTTGGTTCCTAATTCTACAATTTCTACTGTAGTGAAATTCATGCCACTTTGCTGGTGTCTGCCACTAATTTTTGGAAATGTGGAGAATCCTGATTGAGTCTCCATCTATTGGGTTTGGCTGTAGTGGAATAGGTTTCTATCTCAATTAAACTACTTCTACTCTGGTGAAATTGATGCCACTTTGCTGGTGTCTGCCACTAATTTTTGGAAATGGGATGTGACAGAGTCACTGGTATGATATATGAGAGGAGGTATGTGTCGCACAGTTTGCTAGCCTGTGTGAACTGAAAACAGTGGACTTTCTGAAAGCATGTTATATGCTGATGGGTTAACTCACTTAAAGTGCGTGGTTTTAGGGGAATGACATAGTGATGGGAGGAACGTCATTCCCCATACCTCAATCTTAGGGTGTGGCTGAGCATCGTTTAAATGTTTTTTTTTTCTTTGAGTTGTGTTTGGAGAGGCAAGGTCTCCAGACTGGACAGCCATAGCTCAGGAGGGAGCTGAAGGTTGGATATAACTTGTGTGTGTGCGACCCGCTATACTGTGCTATAGTTTATCTTTTGTTTTGTTGTTTAGCCAAGTAAGGCTGTATTTATTTTGCTGGAGTGCAGAGCTTTATGCTGTTAATAAAGCCTGCAAAGAAAACCCGGGTTCCTGAGTCTACTTAGGGAAGTGGCCGAGCGAGTCGTCTTACCACAGTCGGGAATCCTGATTGGGTCTCGATCTATTCAGTTGGCTGTAGTGGAAGCGGTGTTGGTCCCCATTATACTACTTAAACTCTAGTGAAATTCATGCCACATTGGTGGTTTTAGGCCCTTATTTTTTTAAATGAGAACACTCCTGATTGTGTCTCCATCTATTGGGTTTGGCTGTAGTGGAAGAGGTTTCTCTCTTCATTAAACTACTTCTACTCTGGTGAAATTGATGCCACTTTGCTGGTGTCTGCCACTAATTTTTGGAAATATGGGGAATCCTGATAGGGCCTCTATCTACTGGGTTGGCTATAGGGGAAGAGGTGTCGTTCCTAATTCTACAATTTGTACTGCACTGAAATTGATGCCATTTTGGTGGGTTTAGGCCCTAATTTTTGGAAATGTGGAGAATCCTGATTGGGTCTCTCCATCTATTGGGTTGGCTGTAGTGGAAGAGGTTTCTATCTCCATTAAACTACTTCTACTCTGGTGAAATTGATGCCACTTTGCTGGTGTCTGCCACAAATTTTTGGAAATGTGGGGAATCCTGATTGGGTCTCTCCATTTACTGGGTTTGGCTGTAGTGGAAGAGGTTTATGTCTCCATTAAACTACTTCTACTCTAGTTAAATTGATGCCACTTTGTTGGTGTTACGCCCTAATTTAGGGAAATGTGAACACTCCTGGTTAGGTCTCCATCTCCTGGGTTTGTCGTAGTGGAAGAGGTTTTGGTCTCCATCTATTTGTATAGATCTATACTGTAGTGAAATTAATTAAACACTTCTGTTTGAGTCTCCATCTACTGGGTTTGCTTTAGGGGAAGACGTGTCAATCCTAATTCTACAATTTCTTCTGTACTGAAATTGATGCCACTTTGCTGGTGTCTGGCACTAATTTTTGGATCTGTGGGGAATCCTGATTGGGTCTCCATTAGTGATGAGCGAGCATGCTCGCTACTGGTTGGTGCTCGCCCGAGCGTCTCACTGCTCGGCGCTCACCGCTCTCTGAGTATTTCCGGGGTTGCTCGGCGGGAGCTCGGGTCCCCTCCCTGCCTGTTTGGCGCTCTTTAGAGCGCCAATGAGCATGCAGGGATTGTCTGCCACACACTGTAGTGCTGCAACCATGTTGGTTGTGGCATTACAGTGATTTGCTGTCCTCACAGCGTCATCATGTCTACATCAGACTTGGCACCGCCATGCTCGTCATAGTCTACTCCGGAATCAGGCAATGTAGGGAGAGGTGCTGCTGAGCTAGGGAGAGATTCGCTTGTTTCTTAGTTAGTGTAGGTATACCACAACATATTCTACACATATCCATCTCAACTAATAGTCCATCTGAGGACTAATCCAGCTGCATAGATATCAGTGCTAGACAGCAGGCAGTGTATGTGGCAGACTGCAGTGCATATAGCAAAAGGATCCATTCCAGTTCTGTCTGCTGGTGCTTTTACAGATATTTTTAGAAATAGCCCCAGGTATCAGAGGCCATGAATAATTTTTTTTTGGATCTTAATCCAGATTATTTGCTTAAAAAGCAATCCAGAGAATACCTGCTCCATTTGCTTTTTGGCACTGCAGAATACAGCCAGATCCTTTCCATATTAAAGCGCTAAAAATCCATCTATTTAAATCTGTGGTTTGTCCGACACACGGATCACATATAATTGCGCAGAAAATTCTGCCATTTCTGGCCTCCATTGAAATTTTGTTGCAGTGTGTCAGCGAAGTTATTGACACGAGGTTGCTTTTAAAAATAGTTACCTACAGGCCAGCTATTTAAAACTGTGGTTAGTCTGTCACACGGATCACATATAATTGGGCAGAAAATTCTGCCATTTCTGGCCTCCATTGAAATTTTGTTGTAGTGTGTCAGCGAAGTTATTGACACGAGGTCACTGTTAAAAATAGTTACCTGCAGGCCAGCTATTTAAAACTGTGGTTTGTCCGTCACACAGATCACATATAATTGCGCTGAAAATGCGGCCATTTCTGGCCTCCATTGAAATTTTGTTGCAGTGTGCAAGCGAAGTTATTGACACAAGGTCGCTGTTAAAAATAGTTACCTGCAGGCTAGCTATTTAAAACTGTGGTTTGTCCGTCACACGGATCACATATAATTGCGCTGAAAATTCTGCCATTTCTGGCCTCTGTTAAAATTCTGTTGCAGTGTGTCAGCGAAGTTATTGCCATGAGGTCGCTGTTAAAAATAGTTACCTACAGGCCAGCTATTTAAAACTGTGGTTTGTCCGTCACATGGATCACATATAATTGCACTGAAAATTCTATGATTTCTGGCCTCCATTGAAATTTTGTTTCAGTGTGTCAGCGAAGTTATTGACACAAAGTCGCTGTTAAAAATAGTTACCTACAGGCCAGCTATTTAAAACTTTGGTTTGTCCGTCACACGGATCACATATATTTGCGCTGAAAATTCTGCCATTTCTTGCCTCCATTGAAATTTTGTTGCAGTGTGCAAGCGAAGTTATTGACACAAGGTCGCTGTTAAAAATAGTTACCTGCAGGCTAGCTATTTAAAACTGTGGTTTGTCCGTCACACGGATCACATGTAATTGTGCTGAAAATTCTGCCATTTCTGGCCTCTATTAAAATTTTGTTGCAGTGTGTCAGCGAAGTTATTGCCACGAGGTCGCTGTTAAAAATAGTTACCTACAGGCCAGCTATTTAAAACTGTGGTTTGTCCGTCACACGGATCACATGTAATTGTGCTGAAAATTCTGCCATTTCTGGCCTCTATTAAAATTTTGTTGCAGTGTGTCAGCAAAGTTATTGCCACGAGGTCGCTGTTAAAAATAGTTACCTACAGGCCAGCTATTTAAAACTGTGGTTTGTCCGTCACATGGATCACATATAATTGCACTGAAAATTCTACGATTTCTGGCCTCCATTGAAATTTTGTTTCAGTGTGTCAGCGAAGTTATTGACACAAAGTCGCTGTTAAAAATAGTTACCTACAGGCCAACTATTTAAGACTTTGGTTTGTCCGTCACACGGATCACATATATTTGCGCTGAAAATTCTGCCATTTCTGGCCTCCATTGAAATTTTGTTGCAGTGTGCAAGCAAAGTTATTGACACAAGGTCGCTGTTAAAAATAGTTACCTGCAGGCTAGCTATTTAAAACTGTGGTTTGTCCGTCACACGGATCACATATAATTGCGCTGAAAATTCTGCCATTTCTGGCCTCTATTAAAATTTTGTTGCAGTGTGTCAGCGAAGTTATTGCCACGAGGTCGCTGTTAAAAATAGTTACCTACAGGCCAGCTATTTAAAACTGTGGTTTGTCCGTCACATGGATCACATATAATTGCACTAAAAATTCTACGATTTCTGGCCTCCATTGAAATTTTGTTTCAGTGTGTCAGCGAAGTTATTGACACAAAGTCGCTGTTAAAAATAGTTACCTACAGGCCAGCTATTTAAAACTTTGGTTTGTCCGTCACACGGATCACATATATTTGCGCTGAAAATTCTGCCATTTCTGGCCTCCATTGAAATTTTGTTGCAGTGTGTCAGCAAAGTTATTGACACGAGGTCGCTGTTAAAAATATTTACCTACAGGCCAACTATTTAAAACTGGTTTTCCGTCACACGTATCACTTATCACTGCGGTTCAAATCCAGCCATTTGTAGTGAACGTGGAAAATATTGTCCTCCGTTTAAAATGGGCAAGGTGCGTGGCAAGGGATGGGGAAGTGGACATGATGGTGATGATGGTACATGCAGAGGACGAGGCCGTGGGCTAGCTGAAATTGTGCCACAGCAAACACCCACATCTTCTCGCTCGACCTTCCTGTCCCAATTAATAGAGGACAGCAGAACACCACGATTGAACACAGAGCAGTGTGAAAAGGTTATTGGTTGGATAGCAGATAATGCTTCCAGTCACTTAGCCACCACCACCACCACCCTGTCTTCCACACGATCAAGTCTCAGTAGCCGTGAGTCTGCACCGCTTATTCCTCACCCTGATCCTCCTTCCTCCCACCATGCTAAGTGCCCGGAGACAATTGATCCCACACTTGGACACTCCAAAGCGCTGTACACTTTTCCATTTATAGATTCGGGCCTCTCGCCCGGTCCACTTGAAGCGGGGCAAACGGAGATGGCATATAACGATGACGAAATATTTGAGCAGCCACGGTCAAATGAAGGCGACGGTGGGAAAGTGTCACAAGAGGTGGCCGATGATGAGACACAATTGCCAGAAAGTCAGGAGGAGGACCAGGGTGCGGAAGTGGAAGACGAGGTGATGGATGATATAGTAACTGACCCAACCTGGCAGGGGGACATACAGAGTGAGGACAGCAGCACACAGGGGAGGGAGGCGTAGCACCACAACAGGAAGGAAGAAACAGTGTGGTGGCCACAGACAGAAGGTGGGCAACCGTTCCTCGTAACATCTACACAACGGAAGTTGCCAGTACAACTGTTAGGTCTTCCCGAGTCTGGTTGTTTTTTAAAGACTCTGCCGATAACCCCAAAAAGGCCATTTGCACCACCTGCCAGGCCAGCATCAGCAGGGGTAGCAAAACTACCAGACTGACCACCAGCATGATCAGGCACATGGCAGCAAAGCACCCGACTAAGTGGGCCGAACCCCAGGGTCCAGGAACAGTATCTGCGGGTGGCACCACTGCTTCTTCCGCTGTTGTGCGTGCAAGCCAATCCTCCATCCATGGCGCATGTGAAGATACCTCCTGCCCTGCACCTGTCGTTGCACACTCTCAAGTAGCACCATCAGCAAGCACATCCATGTCCTTGTCGCAGTGCTGCGTTCAGTTGTCCCTACCCCAGTCCTTGGAACTCAAGCGCAAATACGCAGCCATAGCCCCACAGGCTTCACTACTAAATTCACGACTTCTTACGCTCAAAATGTTGCCTTTTAGGCCCTTGGAGATGGAACTTTCCGCAACCTGATGGCGGCAGCCGTCCCTCAGTACTCAGTCTCCAGCCGCCACTATTTCTCCTGGTGTGCCGTCCCCGCATTACATGAGCACGTGTACCACAATATTAGCCATGCCCTCAACAACGCAGTTATTGGGAAAGTCCACCTAACCACGGAAACGTGAACAAGTGCTTGTGGGCAGGGATGGTACATCTCGCTGACGGCATATTGGGTTAACATAGTGGAAGCCGGGACCCAGTCAGACCTTGATATGGAACACGTCCTCCCGACGCCGAGGATTGCGAGCCTTGGGTCAATCAGGGTTGCCCCCACATTCTACAGCTCCTGCACCTCCTCCTCCTCTTCAGCATCCATCTCCAAAATGACCACATCAGTCACAAGCTGGAAGCACTGCAGCACTGCCTCGGCCAAGCAGCAACAGGCTGGGCTGAAGCTAATATGCTTAGGTGACAAACCACACAATGCTGAAGAGTTGTGGACAGCTCTTAAAGAGTAGGCAGATCTGTGGCTGACACCACTGAACCTACAGCCAGGCACCATGTACCATGCCTGGCCCATGTGCTTATTCTCATGGTTCAGCGGTTTCTCTAAACCTACCCAGAGCTGCCGGATCTGCTTGTCAAAGTACTCCACCTGTGTGCCCATTTTAGAAAGTCAGCTACTGCTTCCGCCGCCCCTGCTGTGTTTCAGCAGCGTTTGCAGCTTCCGGCTCACCGACTGGTGTGTGATGTCCCCACGTGCTGGAACTCTACATTGCAGATGTTGGGAAGGATTTGTGAGCAGAAGAGGGCAGTTGTTGACTACCAGCATCAACAATGCCGTCGGTATTCAGTTCAGACTCCATACATAAGACCTCAGGAGTGGACATGGATGTCAGACATATGTACCATCCTCCAAAACTTTGAGGACTCCACCAAGATGGTGAGCGGCGATGACGCCATAATTAGCATCACCATCTCGCTTCTCTGTCTTCTGACACGCTCTCTGCTCACAATCAAAGAGGATGGATTGCAGGCGGAGCATGATGAGGTGGAGCAAGGAACCATACAGGGTGAATACACACAGCCCAGCCTCATCTCATCCCAACGTGGATTGGGTGACAATGAGGAAGAGAAGGAGGAGGAGCTAGTTTCATGCGCTGTAGACGGTACTACCTGCACAACTGTCATACCGTCTGTTCAGCGTGGATGGCCTGAGGACAGGGAGGAGGGGGAGAGCATGGTCAGTTGTCCTCTTAGTGAGGACACGGAAGTCTTGCCTGTTAGCAGTCTGGCGCGCATGGCTGAGTTTATGTTACACTGCCTTTCCCGTGACCCTCGCGTTCTCCAAATTTTGGGTGACAGTCATTGCTGGTTGGAGAATTTTCTATCTCTTATTCCCGAGGCTGACAGGTCTACAAAAATGGGGCAGTACCAGAAGGCCCTTGTTGCGGAATTATTAAAAAAAATTACTCTCTGAAAACGCTGGTGGCAGAGTTCACAGTTTGTTGGACAACCAAGGAGTACAGGCGAGAGAGACACAACTCCAATCCAGCAGACACAGGGGAACACTGTTAAAGTTCTGGGACAGTTTTCTCAGACCCTCCCATCTTACAGGCCCTGAGGAGCGGGGTGCTCTCACAAGGAGTGCAAAGTTTGGGAAGATGCTGAGGGAGTACCGTGCCAACTGTACTAACGTCCTCAGTGATTCCTCTGTGCCTTATAATTACTGGGTATCCAAGCTGGACATGTGGAATGAACTGGCTCTCTACGCATTGGAAGTCCTGGCATGCCCTGCCTCTAGCGTTTTATCAGAGTGGGTTTTTAGTGCCGCCGGTGGACTTATAGCCGATAGGTGCATCCGCCTGTCAACATAAACTCAAATCCAGTGTCTTTTTTTGGGAGGTCTATTCCCATGCACCTCTTCTCACCTACACATGGGTATACGCTTCCTGATTTTGTCTATTTGCTCTTGTCCTCCTCCTTCTCCTCATCCTCCATGACCATATCATTTACCACCATATCTACCATAGCACTTCCTCTACGTGTCTTGCAAGGGGCATTGGAGTTCCTCCAAATTTTTGGCAGCTTTTTCATTTACTGCATAGGCAAACACTATGGGAGACCCACTTCCTAATAATGGGGACATTGTTTTTAGGAGGCTCTCCGACCTCCATGTCTCTTGCAAAGGGCATTGGAGTGTCTCCAAATTTTTGGCAGCCCTTGCAGTCACTGCGTATGCAATAACAGTATAGGAGACCCACTCGTTAATAATGGGAACAGTAAAGCATTGCCGGCTGATGGCTCTCTAACAATAGCGAGGGCCGACTGCTGGCCCTTTAAGAATAGTAAGGGCTGCCTGATGGCCCTATAAAAATAGACTTTGTGACTTTCAGAGTCAATCCATCATAAATGAAACAGGATGTGTCGGATGATGTGTCACACACCACATGGCCAGATAAGGTTGTAAAATGTTAAAATAACATTTACCAGTGAATGCATTTGTCTTGGTTGAAAGTAATGCAAAAGTGCAAAAGTGCATCAAAAACGCTTCTTGTGAACATAGCCCAAGGTGTGGAGGAGCATTTTTGTTTTTGTATATTTATTTTGCCTAATATACAAGTCATTTTGGTTTCGTTTTGGTATGTTTTATTGTGAGTCCGTAAAAGTGGCGTAATACCTCTGACAACATTGTTGACAGCAGTGACCTGGGAGTCAGAAATGCTTCCATGGGTCTTCCCCATGGTGTACCCATGTAATTTGAGCACTGTTCCCATCGATTTGGGCAGTTTTTAGGCCCTCTGCAGACCACCAGGGGGAGCCGACTGAAAAATGCTTCAGTTTCCCATAGACTTACATTGGGCTCGTTGCTCAGGACGAGCACCCGAGCATTTCAATTTGCTTGACCGGAGCATTGAGCACCCGAGCATTTTTGTGCTCACCCATCACTAGTCTCCATCTATTGGGTTTGGCTGTAGTGGAAGAGATTTATGTCTCCATTAAACTACTTCTACTCTGGTGAAATTCATGCCACTTTGGTGGGTTTAGGCCCTAATTTAGGGAACTGTAAACACTTCTGATTGAAATGTGGGGAATCCTGATTGGGTCTCCATCTATTGGGTTGGTTGTAGTGGAAGAGGTTTCTGTCTCAATTAAACTACTTCTACTGTTGTGAATTTGATGCCACTTTGGTGGGTTTAGGCCCTAATTTTTTTGAAATATGGAGAATCCTGATTGGTTCTCTCCATCTATTGGGTTGGCTGTAGTGGAAGAGATATTTGTCTCCATTAAACTACTTCTACTATGGTGAAATTGATGCCACTTTGGCGGTGCTAGGCCCTAATTTAGGGAAATGTAAACACTTCTGATTGAGTCTCCATCTACTGAGTTGGTTTTAGGGGAAGACTCGTCGTTCCTAATTCTACAATTTCTTCTGTACTGAAATTGATACTACTTTGCTGGTGTCTGCCACTAATTTTTGGAAATGTGGGGATCCTGATTGGGTCTCCATCTATTGAGTTGGCTGTAGTGAAAGAGGTTTCTGCCTTCATTAAACTACTTCTACTCTGGTAAAATTGATGCCACTTTGGTGGGTTTAGGCCCTAATTTTTTGAAATGTGGACAATCCTGATTGGTTCTTTCTATCAATTGGGTTGGCTGTAGTGGAAGAGTTGTTGGTCACCATTATACTAGTTCTACTATAGTGAAATTAATTCTTTGGTGCAGATATTTTTGTCACAGGGGTACACAAAATATAACTGAAATTGGTTTTCTTAGTAACGTGGTATATAAAGCAGGCTATATTTCATCTTTTAATTTTTCGGTGCTGATACTGGGAGAAATAGTGGCGGCTGGGGACCAAGTATGGAGACCCGGCCGCCATGAGGTTGTGAAAAGCTTCCACCTCCACGAGCCTAAAAGGCAACATTTCAAGTGC
This sequence comes from Phyllobates terribilis, assembly GCF_046119375.1. Lineage (NCBI taxonomy): Eukaryota > Metazoa > Chordata > Amphibia > Anura > Dendrobatidae > Phyllobates > Phyllobates terribilis. The sequence continues at coordinate 443,730,754 of NW_027362771.1, read as the reverse complement.
AAGCAGCTGTCCAGAAATGTGGCAGTTTAGTATTGCGGCCTGTGGGTGGGTGGGTGATTGGCTTCATACTTGCGCTTCCATTCCAAGTAATAGAAAACTAAGGAGATGGATGGCCTCATCATCATCACAACCTGCAAGGTTTGCGCTATGAACTCTCCTGATGGAGAAGCCAGTGCCCACCGGAGGAGTCTCCGGTTCTCTGGTGGGCCAGTCCAACTCTGCCGAGAAGCATCCCTGGCTAAGAAAAGTATGTGGGAAGGTTCCCGGACACTCTATGGCTGATTTTTTACTCTAGACTGGCTCCAGCAATTCATAAGATTGCAATCTATAAGATCCCTTTACTGGCTCCAAATTGCCCAGCGTATCCAGTTCAAACTACTTACACTGACGTACAAAGCCATCACTAACCTTTCTTCTCCTTACATCTCTGAACTAATCTCCTGATATATTCCCTTCCGTAATCTCTGCTTCTTCCAAGAACTCCTTCTTTCCGCACTTATTTGTTCCTCACTAGTGATGAGCGAGCACTAAAATACTTGGGCACTCGTTGCTTGGGTTGAGCAAATTGGAATACTCGGGTGCTCAACCCGAGCAACGAGCCCAATGTAAGTCTATGGGAAACTCGAGCATTTTTCAGGCGGCTCCCCTTGGCGGTCTGCAGAGGGCCTAAAAATTGCCCAAATCGATGGGAACAGTGCTCAAATGACATGGGGACAGCATGGGGAAGACCCCTGGAAGCATTTCTGACTCCCAGGTCACTTCTGTCAACAACGTTGTCAGAGGTATTACGCCACTTTTACGGACTCACAATAAAACATACCAAAACGAAACCAAAATGGATTTTCCTGGGAAATATGTTAAGGAACATCCTTTCCATGACATGTACAATGTATATAAAGCAAAATAAATAACCAAAAACAAAAATACTCCTCCACAATTTAAGCTATGTTCACACGTAGCGTTTTTGATGCGTTTTTGCACTTTTGCATTGCTTTCAACCAAGACAAATGCATTCACTAGGAAATTTCATTTTAACATTTTACAACCTTATATGGCCATGTGGTGTGTGACACATCATCAGACACATGTATACAGTGCTGAAAAGTAATGGGAACAGCATGGGGAAGACCTCTGGAAGCATCTCTGACTCCCAGGTCACTGCCTAAAAGTGTGCCCATCATAAGTGATCCCTGGCGCATGCGAAGATGCCTCCCGCCATGAACCTGTCATTGCAGACTTGCAACAATCACCATCCACGTCCTTGTCCCACTGCAGCGTTCAGTTGTCCCTACCCCATTCCTTGGAATGCAAGCGCAAATATGCAGGCAGCCAGCCACCCACCCATCCACAGGCTGCAATACTATACTGCCAAATTTTTGATAGCTGCTTGCACTTGAAATGTGGCCTTTTAGGCTCGTGGAGGCGGAAGCTTTTCATAACCTCATGCTGGCAGCAGCCGGGTGTCCATACTCGGTCCGCAGCAGCCACTATATTTCCCGGTATCGCCTCCGCCTTCTACAACATTACCCGTGTCTAGAGATGAGCGGTGTTCGACTCGAACTGTTCGCCAATCTCAAATTCGAGCTGTTTTGGGCGGTGTTCGAGCCGTTCGGCGAACACGAGCGATTTGAAAAAAATTTGGCTGTTCGAGGTTATGTTCGATAACTGTTCGTGCACCAAAATCATAACTGGATTTTTTCTCAGTAATGATGAAAATTAATGTTAATACGCAGTTTGAATGTACAGCGGGACGGGGGGAGGGGCAGGGGATGGATCTCTGCAGGAATAATGAAGATCTCCATTTTTTTTTCTCTTTCCCGCATTTGCAGTGGGGAGGTGCAATCTGTCAGCCTATCAGCAGCGCACACACGGAGCGAAGTGCTTTTTTTCACACAAGCAAGGGCATGTGTCATTGGCAGTGTATGTCACATGTCCTTGCCCTATAAGACCCAGCCATTTTCCCCGTCGCCACCATTTTCTCACTGCTGCAGCTGCGTGTTAGACGGCACCGCTGTTGCTGTGTGCGCTATATCTTGTTAATTTCAAGCCAATTTTCGCACAAATCTACAGATAGCTTGGGAGTAGGGAATAGTTGTGATTGCAGTCCTTTTAAGGACTAGGTTACAGCATTTCCTACGACTTTTATCAGGCAGGTCTGTGCTCTTAAATAGATAGGTTGTGGGAGTAAAGACTAATTGTAATTGCAGTCCTTTTCAGGACTAAGTTACATCAGTTCCTATCAGTTTTTGCCAGGCAGGTCTGTGCCAGTGCTGTGCAAGTTTTTTTCACAGCATTTGGCTAAATCTAGCAAAGCTAATCCTTTTTGGCTTATTGCAGAGTGTGTTAGTCAGTGGAGGAGCCTATCTTATCTGTGTTGCAAGCTACACCACCTGTGTATAGAATACCAATTTTTTTACTGCACCTAGTGAAGTAAAACCTTTTGGGCATAGCATCATTCTATTATTCCATCTATACTGACCTCCATAAGGTTGCAAATTGAATATAATTTTTTTCTGCTTCTAGATCTGAAAAAATATTTGGCCTTCTAGCTGTGTGTGGGACTTGTTCTATTAGTCCATCTATACTGACCTCCATCAGGTTGCAAACTGAATATAATTTTTTTCAGCATCTACCTCTGAAAAACTATTTGGGCTTCTAGCTGTGTGTGGGACTTGTTCTATTAGTCCATCTATACTGACCTCCATCACGTTGCAAATTGAATATAATTTTTTTCTGCATCTAGCTCTGAAAAAATATTTGGCCTTCTAGCAGTGTGTGGGACTTGTTCTGTTAGTCCATCTATTCTGACCTTCATCAGGTTGCAAATTCAAAATAATTTTTATCTGCATCTAGCTCTGAAAAAATATTTGGCCTTCTAGCAGTGTGTGGGTCTTGTTCTATTAGTCCATCTATACTGACCTCCATCAGGTTGCAAATTGAATATAATTTTTTCTGCACCTACCTCTGAAAAAATATTTGGCCTTCTAGCAGTGTGTGGGACTTGTTCTATTAGTCCATTTATACTGACCTCCATCACGTTGCAAATTGAATATAATTTTTTTCTGCATCTAGCTCTGAAAAAATATTTGGCCTTCTAGCAGTGTGTGGGACTTGTTCTATTAGTGAATTTATACTGACCTCCATCACGTTGCAAATTGAATATAATTTTTTTCTGCATCTAGCTCTGAAAAAATATTTGGCCTTTTAGCAGTGTGTGGGACTTGTTCTATTAGTCCATCTATACTGACCTCCATCAGGTTGCAAACTCAATATAATTTTTTTCTGCATCTAGCTCTGAAAAAATATTTAGGCTTCTAGCAGTGTGTGGGACTTGGTCTATTAGTCCATCTATACTAACCTCCACCTGGTTGCAAATTCAATCTAATTTTTTTTTGCATCTAACCCAGCCAATGCTTTTGGGCTAATACCACAGGTTGGCCACTCAGCTCTGCTTGGTTCCCATCCATTGTTTTTTGTGCAAACAACTCCAGAGTTGTCAATTAGTTAACCACCAAAATGAGTGGAAAAAGGCCTGCTGCTGGTGGAAAGGGGAATAGGCGTGTTGGGAAGGGAAAAAAATGTTGTGTCCTTGGGGTAGGTGTTAAAGCAACAGTAACATCTGCAGAAGAAAGACCATCTTCCAGCCAAACTAAGATGTCTACTTCTTTTAGCGGACAATGTGATAAGATCCCTTTCTTACGGCCACGCCAATCGCTACAAATTCCAGATGAGGCACAAAAACAGCAGATGCTTCAACGGATATCAAGTGCTCCTTTAAGTGGGCTCCCCTCCACCTCAACTTCAACATCACAAATACTCCAGTCCTCAGAGGTGTCAGCCCAATCGCACTTGCTTCCTCAGAGCTCCCAAGTCTCCAGCTGCCCGTCTGAGTATGGGGTAGAACAGATGGTTGAGTCTGCAGAGCTGTTTACTCATACTATAGCCTGGGAATCAGAGGTTGGCTCCAGAGCTTCTGTGAATCCAGACGAGGAAATGATCTGCACTGATGCCCAGAATCTTTATGAGTCGGATCCAGGACCAGACGCAGAAGGTTCTGACCATAATGTAGACCCTCGTTCCCAAACTGTAACTCCTGTTGGTGGAGATAATGAGGAAGACGATGATGAGACTCAAATACTTGATTGGAGCGACAACTTTAGCTTTTTATCATGGCAGGAACAGGTTGGCTCTGAGGACGACGGGTGTGATAACACACAGGGTGATGATGACGATGTTGGAGATCCCACTTACTGTCAACCCACAGTCAGCCAAGAGATGAGGTCAGCAGAGGAGGTGGAGGAGGATGCTAGTGACGACGAGGTCAGGTTGCGCCTTCCTGGACAGAGACGTTGTACTGGAAGCACGTCAACAACTGCATCCTCAAACACAACTCTACCTCTGACCACAAGTCGTGGTGGCTCTTCAGGTCGCATGGGTGCTAAGCCTTGCATAGCCTGGGCATTTTTTTAGATCGATAAAGATGACCCAACTCATGTTATCTGTAACATTTGTCAGCAAAAGCTAAGTAGAGGCCAAAAAATACATAGTTTGAGTACTTCATGCATGAACCGGCACATGGATATGAAGCATAAGTTGCAGTGGGAAGCTCACTGTGCTACAATGCGGCCTAGCCGGCCGGGCCAACCACCGTCTGCCACATCTTGTGCATCCGCGGCCTCTTCATCCTCTGTGACTGGGGAGACAGCAGTCACACCTGTTTTTGGACGCAGACCTGCCTCCTCTTTAGCCGCAACAGCCAGCGTGATTGGCAGGTCATCATTTTCTTTGGAGGTGGAAACACCAGCTGGTGTTCAGCGCTGTCCGACATCGATAGCACCACCTTTGGATCAAGACAACCTAACATGTCCGCCTGCATCTTCCTCACAGACCGGCAGTTTGCCGGGGACACACTTCTCAACCCCGTCTAAGCACAACAGCCAGCCCTCGGTCCCTCAGATGTGACATGAGAAAGCTAAGAGGTTTAATTTCACCATCTGCAAGCTCTTGGCTACAGAAATGCTTCCTTTCCACCTGGTGGACACAGAGGATTTTCGAGACCTTATGTCCATCGCAGTGCCCCAGTACCAGATGCCCAGTCGGCACTACTTCTCAAAGAAAGGTGTGCCTGCGCTCCACCAGCATGTCGCACACAACATCACCGCTTCTTTGAGAAACTCTGTGTGTGACAGGGTGCATTTCACCACAGACACTTGGACGAGTAGCCATGGACAGGGGCGTTACATGTTGCTGACTGGGCACTGGGTAATTATGGTGACAGCAGGGCAAGGGGCTGCTGTCCAAGTCTTGCCGTCCCCACGAGTTGTGCGTCAATCCTCTTTATCTCAAAGTTCCTCCACTGCTTCTGCCTCCTCAACCTCCTCTCGGTCCTCCACCTGCACCCAAAGCCTGTCTGGTCATGCCACAAGCTTTCTAACTGCGCAGAAGGGATCCTGCACACCTCCTTACTATGCTGGCAGCAGGGCTCAACGTCATCAGGCGGTTTTTACTTTGAAATGTCTGGGAAATGTGAGTCACACAGCTGAGGAGTTGTGGTCAGCTCTGGAGAACCAGTTTCATGAATGGTTGTCTCCACTGGACCTGAAACCAGGGAAGGCCGTGTGCGACAATGCTGCAAACCTGGGTGCGGCCCTTCGCCGGGGCAATGTCACACACGTGCCTTGTATGGCTCACGTGTTGAACCTGGTTGTCCAGCAATTTTTAGCCCACTATCCCGGACTAGATGGCCTTCTGCAGAGGGCACGGTCGCTGTGTGCTCACTTCCGCTGTTCGCATCCCGCAGCTCAGCGACTTACATCTCTACAGAAGTCGTTGGGCCTGCCACTTCACCGGCTAAAATGTGATGTGCCTACCCGGTGGAATTCAACTCTGCACGTGTTGCAGCGACTGTGGCAGCACCGACAAGCCCTGGTGCAATACGTTCTGACGTATAGCCTGGGCCAACGAGATCCAGAGGTGGGGCAAATCACGCTGAAGGAGTGGTCTCAGATCAGGGTCCTATGCACCCTTCTGCACAGTGTTGAAATGGCGACGATGATGTTTAGTGCTGACGATGCCATTATCAGCTTGACTATTCCGGTGATTTACATGCTGGAGCACATTTTAAACAGAATTCGGAGTCAGGTGGTGGCACAAGAGGAGGTGGAGGAAATAGAGGAGGAGGAGTTGTATGCGGAAGGGCTAACATCTGCAAGGTCCAGACGGTCGGCAGCACCAAGGCGGCAGGCATGTGAGGGTGGGGGAGATGGTTTTACCAGGGCGCATGGTAGCAGCCAAACTAGTGAGGAAGGTGCAGGAGCCCAGGAAAAAGTGGAGGACGAACTGATGGAAGACTCATCAGATGAGGGAGACCTTGATCACATTTCTGTTGTGCAAGGTTGGGGGGAGAGGGCAGAGGAAGGAAGCATGATTGTTACCTCGCCACCAACACAACAGGGACTTGGTGCTCCTGGATGCGCAAGACACATGAGTGCCTTCTTGCTGCACTACCTGCAACATGACCCTCGAATTGTGAGAATTAGAAATAATCCTGACTACTGGGTTGCCACACTGTTAGATCCCCGGTACAAAAGTAAATTTGCAGAAATTATTCCTGCCATAGAAAGAGATGCACGCATGCAGGAGTATCAGCAGAGACTGTTGCAGAATCTTACATGTGCTTTTCCCCAAAACACTAGTGGTGCACGTCGTGAATCTCACAGTTCCAACTTGCCAACCGTGGGACCGTCGAGTGTTCAGCACTCAAAACGTAACAGAAACACAGTATCTGCTGGTAACATCAATTTTGCGGAATCATTTCACCACTTTTTTAGCCCATCCTTTGCAAGGCCACAGGAGACAAGAAGTCTGACACATAGTCAACGCCTAGAGACGATGGTACAGGAGTATCTCCAAGTAAACATTGAAGCCATGACTGTGTCACTGGACCCTTGCTCTTTTTGGGCTTCCAATCTGGATAAATGGCCGGAGCTCGCCACTTACGCCTTGGAGATCTTGTCATGCCCCGCAGCCAGCGTTCTGTCTGAACGTGTGTTCAGCGCTGCTGGTGGTGTGCTGACAGATAAGCGCACGCGGCTCTCCACTGATAATGTAGACAGACTCACGTTCATAAAGATGAACAAATCATGGATCCAAAACAACTTTTCTACCCCTGTGTCATCCTGGGGAGAGTAAAAGCTTGATGATTTGTTAAAATCACCTCACCAACCTTTTTAAGCTTTCAAATTACTAATCATGTTTATCTGTATCTTGGCTCGAAAATAATTTGGGCTTTGTAGCAGTTTGCAGTACTGATTCTATTAGGCCATCTATACTAAGCTCCACCAGCTTTCAAATTAATAATAATTTTTAGCTGCATCTAGCCCGGAAAATAATTTTGGGGCTCCTAGATGCGCAAGACACATGAGTGCCTTCTTGCTGCACTACCTGCAACATGACCCTCAGATTGTCAGAATTCGAAATAATCCTGACTACTCGGTTGCCACACTCTTAGATCCCCCACACTCTTCGATCAACCTTTTCATTTTAATAAAGGACAAAACAATGGTCATTTTTGAAATTATAAGAATTAGCAGGTTATTAGAAACTGAAATCAAACAGTTTTCAACTCAAAACTTTATTCTAGGTGATGTTACATTTGCACATAGGACCCCTTGTTCGAAAGGAGCTTCTGAACTCTCTCGTCCATTGAATTTGTCAGGTTTTGGATGGTTTCGGCTTGAATTGTTTTTCATGAGGACAGAATACCCTCCCAGAGCTGTTGCTTAGATGTGAACTGCCTCCCGCCATCATAGACACTCCTTTTGATGATGCTCCAGAGGTTCTCAATGGGGTTGAGGCCAGGGGAGCATGGGGGTCACACCATAAGTTTGTCCCCTTTTATGCCCATATCAGCCAGAGATGCAGATGTGTTATGTGCAGCATGAGACGGTGCATTATCATGCATGAAAATGATCTTGCTGCGGAATACACGGTTCTTCTTCTTGAACCATGGCAGGAAGTGCTGTTTGGGAAACTCCACATACATTATGGAGTTCATCTTTACTCCTTTAGGGTTCCTAAAGGGGCCGACAATCTCTCTCCCCATGATTCCAGCCCAAAACATTACTCCACCTCCTCCTTGTTGGCGCCGTAGCTGTGTTTGCATGGGGTGTCCATCAACCAGCTATCCTCCACTCCATCCATCTGGACCATCGAGCGTTGCACGGCACTCATCGGTGAACAAAACAGTTTTGAAGTCAGTCTTCATGTATTGTTTGGCCCACTGGAGCCGTTTCTGCTTGTGTGCAGTGGATAGAGGAGGTCGACAGGATGGCTTCCGCACAGCTGCAAACCTCTGAAGGACTCTGCATCTTGTTGTTCGGGGGACGTTGGAGGCACCAGCAGCTTCAAAAACTTGTCTGCTGCTATGACAAGGCTTTTTTGCCGCTTCTCCTTTAACCTGACGTAATTGCCTGTAGGAAAGAGTCCTCAATTTTCCCTTATCAGCACGCACACGTGTGTACTGTGAATCAGCTACATACTTCTTGATTGTGCGATCATCAGGATGAAGTGTCTTGGCAATGTTGATTGTAGTCATGCCTTGACCTAAACACTCCACAATTTGTTGCTTCTCAGCAGCCGACACATCCTTTTTCTTTCCCATTTTGGCAGAAAATGTAGGCTGCTTAATAATGTGGGACAGCCTTCTTAAGTAGTCTTGCCTTTCATTGGACACACCTGCCAAACTAATTAGCACAGGTGTCTGCAATTGCTTACAGTGATATAAAGAGCCCTGACACACATCACCATCAATGAGTTTAACTGACAAACAAACAAATTCTTCCCTTATCACTCCTAAATACTTTTTGCATAATAATTTGGAACACAGTGTACATGTGCTTTTCCACAAAACACCAGTGGTTCACGTAGTGAATCTTACAGTTCTAACTTGCCAACCGTGGTCTGTATGGAGTTGTTCAATAAAGGGCCCAAAATTAAGATAACATAGATGGGAGAGGTCTCTATGAATACGAATTCCTAAGGATTTGATACCCTGTGAGGGCCAGGCAAAGGGAAAGTTGGACTGGATGGAATCCTGTATGGATTTGGGGAGGGAGACATCGAGGGCCTCAGACTTCGCTGCATTGATTTTAAAATTTGACCATGTAACAAAGTGATCTATTTCAGCCATATCAGCATGGATGGATATATGTGATTGAGTGATATATACTAGGACATCATCAGCAAATGCAGAGCACTTGTACTCGGTGCCTCCCACCTCAATCCACCTAATATTGGGGTTATGGCGAATTGATGAGAGCAGGTGCTCCATCACTAGGATGTATAAGAGAGGGGACAGAGGACATCCCTGCCTTGTACCATTGGTGAATATGAAAGGTGATGAAAATGTTCCATTTATCTTCAGCCTAGGTGACGTATTGCGATACAGGGCCGTGATTTTGGCTATAAAAGGGTCCCCTAGACCCCTACCCCAAGCTTTTTAACAGAATAATATATGGCGTGCCAGGAGACTCTATGGAATGCTTTCTCAGCATCCAACGAGAGTATCTAATTACAAATTTTAACTGCATCTAGCCCAGGAAATACTTTGTGCCTAGTAGCAGTGTCTGCTAGTTAGCGGATTATCCCAGCTGTTAAGCAAGCTACATCACCTGTAGTTTGGACACTTAATTTTTTCAAAGGAAATGGTTCGGGCCCCCGGGACACTCAGTGAAGAGCATAGGGGAGGCACCCCAAGGCATAGGGGCTGGGACTGGCGGTAGGACGCCTTGCGGTGGACCGCCAAGCTTGATCCTTATAAAAGCTTTTTAACTGCAGCAGCTTTAGTGGACGCTACTGGAGCAGGAATTACCGCGGCTGCTGGCATGAGACTTGCCCTTCAATAGATCCTTCTAAAAGGATTTAAAGTGTACTCATTCAAATTAGAGAGACAATTTAAATTAAAAAGATTAGACCTGCCTCCACTGCAGGGGGGCTCGCTCGACCCACCAGCGGTCAGGCACCAGTATTGGGAGAGGGGGGCTGGCCGTCAGGGTCCAACGTGGCTCTGGCACAAACCCGGCGACACGGAGGTCGCACGGGCAGGAACGGACTGGCCGTGTCGGTTTCACACTTTTTTGATTTTAGAAGGGCATGACATGCCTATATCTGTGTCTCCCCCTCCTTTTACTCCTCCAGCTCTTTTCTTTTCGCATGACTATATGTACTTGTCACTTTTCCATGTGTTAGTTGTGTCTGCTGTGCAGTTTGTCAGGTTTTGGACACCTTTGAAGGTGTTTTCTATGTGTTTCTATGTGTTTTTGTTTGCCTGCCATTGGTTTTAACGGTGTTCGAAGGTGTTCGTCGAACAGTTCGACAAACAGTTCGGCGAACATACGGGTGTTCGACGAACCGAACCGAACACGAACACTACGGGGGTGGCTCAACACTACTCGTGTCCTCCCCAGTGCACTTACTGGGAAGGACCGCCTAACCACAAACACGTGGACAGGTGAATGTGGCCAGGGACGGTACGGAGCCAGTCCACAACTTTTTTTGCTGACAGTTGTAGCTCGGTGAAAGGACTGGCATAGAGGGAAACCCTATCTACCTTGCGTGTCATTTCTCACAGGAAGTCCTGTAATGCAGCTTGTTGCAGAAGCAATGGCAACCCGTCCAACATCAACTCGCACTTGTCGGTGGTGCTTTGACACACACACATCTTTCTTTGCGCATTTAATTTCTTGAATACAGAGTTAGACAATGGCCTGATCTGTAATGCGGTTTGAGAAATAACATGCATAAGCATGGCCGATCCACATTAAAAATGCAGCCATAGAGTGTCCCCGAACCTTCCCCCACACTTTTTTTTAGCCAGGGCTGCTTTTCAGCAGGGTTGGACGGGACCACCAGAGAACCGGAGACTCCTCTGGCGGGCCCTGGCTTCTCCTTCAGGAGAGTTCATAGTGCCGAGGTGAGGCCATGATGATGATAGAGGCAACCATCTGCTTAGTTTTCTGTTACTTGGAATGCAAATGCAAGTATGCTGCCAGCAACCCACCCACCCACAGGCCGCAACACTAAACTGCCAGATTTCTGGGCAGCTTTTTGCACTTTAAGTAAGGCCTTTTAAGCTCGTGGAGGTGGAAGCTTTTCACAACCTCATGCCGGCGGCGGCTGGGTGTCCATACTCGGTCCCCAGCCACCACTATATTTCCCGGTATCGCCTCCGCCTTCCACAAGCACGTCCCACAAGATTACCCGTGCCCTCCCCAGTGCACTTACTGGGAAGGACCGCCTAACCACAAACACGTGGATACGTGAATGTGGCCAGGGACGGTACTGAGCCAGTCCACAACTTTTTTTGCTGACAGTTGTATTTAGCTCGGTGAAAGGACTGGCATAGAGGGAAACCGTATCTACCCCGGCTGTCATTTCTCCGTCACCAGGTTCCGCCCATTGTCACACACGACCATGCCTGGCTGTATGTTCAGCGGTGAGAGCCACAGATCAGGCTGCTGTGTTACAGCTTTCAACAACTCTGCAGCACTGGGTGGTTTGTCAATTAAGCATGTTATCTTCAGCAAAGCCTGTTGCCGCTTGGCCAAGGCAGTGCTGCAGTGCTGTCAGCTTGTGACTCATGTGGTCATTTCGGAGATGGAGAAGGAGGTGCATGAGCTGAACAATGTGATTACATTGTTGTTAAATTGGTGATGCTGTGTTTTATACTAAAGAAAGATTCTATTGTTTTGTTTTTTTTACGTTCCTTTTTAAGACAAATGCATTCACCGGGAAATGTCATTTTAACATTTTACAACCTTATCTGGCAATGTGGTGTGTGACACATCATCAGACACATCCTGTTTTATTTATGATGGAGGGACTCTGAAAGTCATAAAGCCTATTTTTATAGGGACATCAGACGGCCCTTACTATTCTTAAAAGGCCAGCAGTCGGCCCTAGCTATTGTTAGAGAGCCATCAGCCGGCTATGCTTTGTTGTTCCCATTATTAACAAGTGGGTCTCCTATACTGTTATTGCGTTTCCAGTGACTGCAAGGGCTGCCAAAAATTTGGACGCAACCCAATACCCCTTTGAAGAGACATAGAGGAGGGTCTCAGTAAAAAAAATGTTCCCATTATAAAGGAGCGGGTCTCCTATAGTGGTAATGCCCATGCTGTGACTGCAATGGCTGCCAAACTTTGGGAAAAACCCTACTAAGAATTTAAAGAAACATGAAGCAGGGCCACAGTAACAAGTACGACATGTTCCCATTAGAAAGGAGAGAGTCTGCTATACAGTTATAGGGTATGCAGTGAGTCCAACGGCTGACAATTTTAGGAAAACCCCCACTAAGAATTTAAAGACACACAGATCAGGGCCACAGTAACAAGTACGACATGTTCCCATTAGAAAGGAGAGAGTCTGCTATACAGTTATAGGGTATGCAGTGAGTCCAACGGCTGACAATTTTAGAAAAACCCCCACTAAGAATTTAAAGACACACAGAGCAGGGCCACAGTAACAAGGTACGACATGTTCCCATTAGAAAGGAGAGAATCTGCTATACAGTTATAGGGTATGCAGTGAGTCCAACGGCTGACCAATTTTAGGAAAAACCTCACTAAGAATTTAAAGACACACAGAGCAGGGCCACAGTAACGACAAATTCCCATTAGAAAGGAGAGAGTCTCACATAGTGCTGGCCTATGCAGTGAATGCAAGAGCTGCCAAAAATTTGGAGGCACTTCAATGCCCCTTGGAAGAGACGTGGAGGAGGGCCTCATAAAAAAATGTTCCCATTAGAAAGTATAGGATTCCATCCTATACTTGTAATGCCCTTGCACTAAGTGTATGGGCTGACAAACATTTACCCCTGGGGGGTATATATGAACATACTGTATAAAAAAATTTTTTTACGGTCTTCATAAACACTCTTTAAAAAAATTAGGTGGGTGTTGCATCACGGACCACGGTCACCCTGGTGATATGGTGGTGGAGGATGAGGAGAAGGAGCAGGACAAGAGCAAATAGCCAAAATCAGGAAGCGTATACACATGTGTGGGTGTGAAAAGGTGCATGGGAATACACCTCCCAAGAAAAGACACTGGATTGGAGTTTATATTACGCTGCTATCATTCGGTGGTGTTGAGAAGTCTGGCTCAATCCAGCCCTTGTTCATTTTTATAAGAGTCAGCCAGTCAGCATTTTCAGTTGACAGGCGAATGCGCTTATCAGTTATAATTCCACCAGCGGCACTAAAAACCCGCTCTGATAAAACGCTGGTGGCAGGGCAAGGCCAGGACCTCCAAGGCATAGAGAGCCAGTTCATTCCACGTATCCAGCTTGGATACCCAATAATTATAAGGCACAGTGGAATCACGGAGGACGTTGGTATGGTCGGCAAGGTACTCCCTCAGCATCTTCCCAAACTTTGCACTCCTTGTGAGAGTACCCCGCGCCTCAGGGCCTCTCCGATGGGAGGGTCTGAGAAAACTCTCCCAGAACTTTGACAGTGTTCCCCTGTCTCTGCTGGATTGAAGGTGTGTCTCTCTCGCCTGTACTCCTTGGTAGTCCAACGAAGTGTGCCCTCTGCCGCCAGCATTTTCAGATGGGAATTTTTTTAATAGTTCCGCAACAAGGGCCTTCTGGTACAGCCCCATTTTTGTAGACCTGTCCGCCTCAGGAATAAGAGATATAAAGTTCTCCTTGTAGCGTGGGTCTAGAAGTGTCACCAACCAGTAATGACTCACCCAAAATTTTGAGAACGCGAGGGTCATGGGAAAGGCAGCGTAACATAAACTCAGCCATGTGTGCCAGACTACTAACAGGCAAGACTTCCGTGTCCTCACCAAGAGGATGACTGACCATGCTCTCCTCCTCCTCCTCCTCTCTGTCCTTTGGCCTTCCACGCTGAACAGACGGTATGACAGCTGTGCAGGTAGTACCGTCTATAGTGCATGAAACTAGCTCCTTTCCTTCCTCCTCCTCTTCCTCATTGTCACCCAATCCACGTTGGGATGAGATGAGGCTTGGCAGTGTGTAATCACCCTGTATGGTTCTTTGCTCCATCTCATCGTGCTCCGCCTGCAATGCATCCTCTTTGATTGTGAGCAGAGAGCGTTTCAGAAGACAGAGAAGCGGGATGGTGACGCTAATTATGGCGTCATCGCCGCTCACCATCTTGGTGGAGTCCTCAAAGTTTGTGTAGAGTCTGAGCTGAATACCGATGGCCTTGTTGATGCTGGTACTCAACAACTGCCCTCTTCTGCTCACAAATCCTTCCCAACATCTGCAGTGTAGAGTTCCAACGTGTGGGGACATCATACACCAGTCTGTGAGCCGGAAGCTGCAAACGCTGCTGAAACACTGCAAGGGCGGCGGAAGCTGTAGCGGACTTTCTAAAATGGGCACACAGGTGGCGTACTTTAACAAGCAGATCCGGCAGCTCCGCGTAGGATTTGAGAAACCACTGAACCACGAGGTTAAGCACATGGGCCAGGCATGGTACGTGTGTGAGCTCGCCTCACCACAGAGCCGCCACCAGGTTCCTGCCATTGTCACACATGACCATGACTGGCTGTAGGTTTAGCGGTGTGAGCCACAAACTGTGTCCTCTGCCGCTAGCGTGTTCAGATGGGAATTTTTTAACAGTTCTGCAGCAAGGGCCTTCTGGTACTGCCCCATTTTTGTTGACCTCTCCACCTCAGGAATAAGAGAGTGAAAGTTCTCCCTGTAGCGGGGGTCTAAAAGTGTCACCAACCAGTAATGACTGTCACCAAACATTTTGCCACTCACCATCTTGGTGGACTCCTCAAAGTTTGTCAAGATGGTACATATGTCAGACATCCAGGTCCACTCCTGAGGTCTTATGTGGGGAGTCTGACCTGAATATCGACAGCCTTGTTGCAGCTGGTACTCCACAACTGCTCTCTTCTGCTCACAAATCCTTTGCAACATGTGGAGGGTAGAGTTTCAATGTGTGGGGACATCACACACCAGTCGGTGTGACGGAAGCTGCAAACGCTGCTGCAACACAGCAAGGGCGGCGGAAGCTGTAGCCGACTTGCGATTATGAGCTGACAGGTGGCGTACTTTGACGAGCAGATCTAGCAACTCGAGGTACGATTTAAGAAACCGCTGAACAACGAGGTTATGCACATGAGCCAGGCATGGTACGTGTGTAATCTCGCCTCTCCTCAGAGCCGCCACCAGGTTACGGCCATTGTCACACACGACCATGCCTGGATGTAGGTTCAGCCACAGATCTGCCTGCTCTTTCAGAACTGTCCACAACTCTTCAGCATTGTGCGGTTTGTCACCTAAGCATATTAGCTTCAGCACAACCTGTTGCCGCTTGGCCGAGGCAGTGCTGCAGTGCTTCCAGCTTGTGACTGATGTGGTCATCTCAGAGATGGAGGCTGAAGAGGAGGGGGAGGCTGAAGAGGATGAGGTGCATGAGATGTAGACCATGGGGGCAACCCTGATTGACCTAGGGCCTGCAATCCTTGGCATCGGGAGGACGTGTTCTGTCCCAAGGTCCGACTGGGTCCCAGCTTCTACTATGTTAACCCAGTGTGCCGTCAGCGAGATGTACCATCCCTGCCCACAAGCACTTGTCCACGTGTCCGTGGTTAGGTGGACTTTACCGGTAACTGCGTTGTTGACAGCATGGCTAATGTTTTGGGACACGTGCTTGTGTAATGCGGGGACGGCACACCGGGAGAAATAGTAGCGGCTGGGGACCGAGTACCGAGGGACGGCCGCCGCCATCTGGTTGCGGAATGCTTCCATCTCCACGAGCCCCAAAAGGCAACATTTCGAGCGCAAGCAGTCGTGAAATGTGAGAATTTAGTAGTGTGGCCTGTGGGGCATTGGCTGCATATTTGCGCTTGCGTTCCAAGGACAGGGGTATGGACAACTGAACGCTGCGCTGGGACAAGGACATGGATGTGCTTCCTGATGCTGCTACTTGAGAGTGTGCAACGACAGGTGCAGGGCAGGAGGCATCTTCGCATGCACCATGGACAAGGGATTGGCTTGCATGCACAACAGCGGAAGAAGCAATGGTGCCAACCGCAATCACTGCTTCTGGACCCTGGGGTTCGGCCCACTTAGTCGGGTGCTTTGCTGCCATGTGCCTGATCATGCTGGTAGTGGTCAGGCTGGTCGTTTTGCCACCCCTGCTGATGATGGCCTGGCAGGTGTTGCAAATAGCCTTTTTGGGGTTATCAGCATAGTCTTTAAAAAACAACCAGACCTGGGAAGACCTAACAGTTGTACTGGCAACTTCCTTCATGTTGGTGTTACGGGGAATGGTTGCCTGCCTTCTGTCTGCGGCCACCACACTGCTTCTTCCTGCCTGTTGGGGTGCTCTGCCTCCCTCCCCCTGTGTGCTGCTGTCCTCGCTCTGCATGTCCTCCTGCCAGGTTGGGTCAGTTACTATATCATCCACCACCTCGTCTTCCACTTCCGCACCCTGGTCCTCCTCCTGACTTTCTGGCAATTGTGTCTCATCATCGTCCACCTCTTGTGACACTTTCCCACCGTCGCCTTCGTGTGACCGTGGCTGCTCAAATATTTGGGCATCGCTACACGTGATCTCCTCTTGCCCCGCTTCAAGTGGACTGGGCGAGAGGCCCGAATCTATAAATGGAAAAGTGAACAGCTCTTCAGAGTGTCCAAGTGTGGGATCAGTTGTCTCTGGGTACTCGGCATGGTGGGAGGAAGGAGGATCAGGGTGAGGAATATGCAGTCCAAGCTCACGGCTACTGAGACTTGACCGTGTGGAAGACAGGGTGGTGGCTAAGTGACTGGAAGCATTATCCGCTATCCAGCCAACAACCTTTTGACACTGCTCTGGGTTCAATAGTGGTGTGCTTAGTTCCCCTAGAAATTGGGACAGGATGGTCAGGCGAGAAGATGTGGGTGTTTGTTGTGGCACAATTTCGGCTTGACCACGGCCTTGTCCTCGGCCTCTGCATGCACCATTACCATCACATCCAGTTCCCCGTCCCTTACCTCGTGCCTTGCCCATTTTAAATGGAGGACAGTATCTTCCACGCTCACTACAAATGCCTGAGTTTGGAGCGAATTTATATGTGATCCGTGAGATGGAGAAAACAGAGTTTTAAATACCTGGCCTGTAGGTAAGTAGTTTGACCAGCAAACTGCTGTGAATTGCTTCACTGACACACTGAAATAAATTTTTAATGGAGGCCAGAAATGGCAGAATTTTCTGACAACGTATATGTGAGCCGTGTGACGGAGAAAACACAGTTTTAAATACCTGGCCTGTAGGTAACTATTTTGAACAGCAATCTGATGTCAATTGCTTCACTGACACACTGACATTTTTTTTTAATGGAGGCCAGAAATGGCAGTATTTTCTGAAAACGTATATGTAATCCGTGTGACGGAGAAAACACGGTTTTAAATACCTGGCCTGTAGGTAACTGTTTTGAACAGCAAACCAGTGTCAAAAAATTTGCTGACACACTGAAAAATTTTTCTAATGGAGGCCAGAAATGGCAGTATTTTCTGAAAACGTGTATGTAATCCGTGTGATGGAGAAAACACAGTTTTAAATAGCTGGCCTGTAGGTAACTGTTTTGAACAGCAAACCAGTGTCAAAAACTTTGCTGACACACTGAAAAAAAAAGTTAATGGAGGCCTGAAATGGCAGTATTTTCTGAAAACGTATATGTGATCCGTGTGACGGAGAAAACACAGTTTTAAATACCTGGCCTGTAGGTAACTGTTTTGAACAGCAAACCAGTGTCAAAAACTTTGCTGACACACTGAAATTTTTTTTAATGGAGGCCAGAAATGGCAGTATTTTCTGAAAACGTATATGTGATCCGTGTGACGGAGAAAACACAGTTTTAAATAGATGGATTTTTAGCGCTGTAATATGGAAAGGACCTGGCTGTTTTCTGCAGTGCCAACAAGCAAATGGCGCAGAAAAACCGTGTTCTCTGGATTGTTTTTTAAGCAAATAATGAGGATTAAGATGCAAAAAAAATTATTCCTGGCCCCTGAGACCTGGGCCTATTTCCCGAAATATCTAACAGCAGCAGCCGACAGAACTAGAATGGAGCCTCTTGTGCTATATGCACTGCAGTCTGCTATATACACTGCCTGCCTATACACCCTGCCTGACTGATATCTGTGCAAATGGATTAGTCCTCAGAAGGACTGTTTGTTAAGATGGATATGTGTAATATACGTTTTTTCTCCCTACACTACCTAATACACGATCAAATCTCTCCCTCACACAGCAGCAGCTCTCCCTACACTGTCTGATCCGGAGTGACTGTGACGAGCATGGCGGCGCCAGGTCTGATATAGACCTGATGACGCTGTGCGGCCAGCCAATCACTGTAATGCCCACAACCAACATGGCTACGGCATTACATTGCATGGCAGGCTATCCCTGCATGTTCATTGGCTCTCTAAAGAGAGACAAACATGCAGGGAGGGGACCCGAGTTCCCGCCCGAGCAACGCTGAAATACTCGCCGAGCTTGTCGAGAACCATGATGCTCGGGCGAGTACCGAGTAGTGGTGAGCACGTTCGCTCATCACTATTCCTCACTAGTGATGAGCGAGTATGTTTTGTTAACCCTTTCACCGAGTATGCTCGGGCCCAGCACCGAGCAGTTACAGCTTCTCGGTGATATGTTTGAATCACTCCCGTGTGCATGATTTGCGACTGTTTGACAGCTTTAATGCATGGGAGGAATGCGTGAAAAATAGACATTCCTCACATGTATTAAACCTGTCAAACAGTCGCAAATCATGCACACGGGAGTGATTCAAACATATCACCGAGCAGCTGTAACTACTTGGTGCTCGGCCCGAGCATACTCGGCGAAAGGGTTAACAAAACATACTCGCTCATCACTATTCCTCACCCAATCACCTCCAATACTTCTACCAAATATCCCCCCATCCTCTGAAATTTTGTGCCTCAACACGTCCGATTAGCCACCACATTCGAATTCTTCAGACACAACCTGAAAACCCATCTCTTAAAGACAGCCTACAGCCTGCTATTGTCTCGCTGCCACCTTTCCTCAACAACACTGGAGCTAATGCAACTCGACGACCTACTGTCTCCTTCCTCACCATCCTGTAGAATGTAAGGCCGCAAGTGTAGGGTCTATAAGACTTAAGATGCAATATGGCACCTTGGCAAAGCCCAGTTATGTTCTCCCTCTGATATCTAGCAATAACAAACAGGTCATGCTGGAGAAACTTCTACCTACTGCCACTCAGTGTCTTCAGCTCCTTTGTGAGAAACTAATGTTTGCTCAGCCAGTCTACAAAATAAAATTCCTGAGGTATGGAAATTGTGGATGGCTTTGCTTCTGATACAGGGTGCTAATACCAAACCGTGGGGTGCCATTCACTGGATATTCCTGGCTGGTTGGAGACAAGCTCATTCCCACAGAAAAGTACCAGCAAGCTAAGGAGATAGTGGCCTCTATCATCGTGAAGGCATTTGCTCATTTTCTGGTATTCTGGCTTTTATACTAACGATCCTGCTCATTTTTATAGTTTTAAGTGAGCACGTAGAAACCATGGTTTCTGCAGCAGCGCACCCAGGCCGGGATAGTTGTGGAGAAATTGCTGTACCATCAGGTTGAGGATGAGAGCCATGCAAGGCACGTGTCTGAGGTTGCCCCGATGTAGGGCCGCCACCGGGTTTGCACCGTTATCGCACACGGCCTTCCCTTGTTCCAGGTTCAGTGGAGACAGCCATTGCTCAAATTTGGCCTAGAGAGCTGTCCACAACTCTTCAGCTGTATGACTGTGATCTCCAAGGCATATTAATTTTATTACTGCCAGATTGTGGTGAGACCTGGCTATGCAGTACAGAGGTGGAGGGGATTCTCTCTGCACTGTTGGAACGTGTGTCTCAGTAAGACAGAGGTTGAGGGTGTAGGTGGAGGACCTAGAGGAGGTGGAGGATTCAAAAGCACTGGAGGAAGTGTTAGATACAGAGGTTTGTCCCGCAAGCCTTGGGAATTCCAACAATTGCTGTGTAGTGACACCTTGGTGTCTAGTGGTTTAGTTCTCCATCCCCTGGTGTGTAGTAGTTTAGTTCTCCCACCCTAGCTGTTTAGTAGGTTAGTTTTCCAACCCCTGTTGTCTTATTAGTTTAGTTCTCCATGTTCTGGTGTGTACTTATTTCTTTCTCCAACCTATCCATGCCAGCCCCCAGGGGTTAACGTCTTGTGACGAGAGTTTGGATTCTTCTCAGACCCTACTTCATCCGGGCCCGGATCAACTGAAAAAAATTTTGGGAATCGCTAAACATGCTTTCCCCCTCTTGGGTCTGTGAATCTTTGGATCAGACCTCTGATGCCCTGGAATAGAATGTGTGAACAGCTCTGCAGACTCACCCATCTGTGCTTCTCCCATGTCAGTTAGCTGGTTGGAGAGTTGTGACATGGGTAAAAACAAGGGTAATTGGGGTGCCACCTCTGAGGATTGTACCATGTGTGATGTTAAGGTTGAGGAAGAGGAGCAGAGGCCACTTGATGCAGCGCTTGTCATCTATTGGAGCACATGTTCTTTCTGCCACTCATCTACAAGGCATACTGCTGTGTGACTGCTAAAGAAAGGGAGTGCAGTCCAGTAACAGAAGTTTTCAAAATGCTGCACAATTGCTCACTGCAACAAAACAAACCTACTTCTCATCTCTAATATCACACGTGTCTCCCAACCCTAAACAGCTATTCAGTACTTTCAAGTCCCTCCCCTGTCCACCAGCTCCCCCTCCCTCTCATCTCAGCTGAAGACTTAGCCTCATTCTTCAAGCAGAAGATTGACAACATAGGGCAAAGCTTTTGCTTAAAATCCCAACAGCCCCTTCTCAAAACGACTCAACTCTCCTCCTCCAAAACCAGATTCTCCGCCATCACGGAAGATCATCTTTACTCTACAAATCACATCTCACCGCCTGTGAACTTGACCTAATACCATCTCACCTCATTCCAAACCATACCACAGTCTTCATCACAAGCCTAAAGCTCCTCTTCTACCTGTCACTAACAACTGGTGTCTTCCCCTCGTGATTCAAACATACCTCGATCTCACCCATCCTCCAAAACCCCTCCCTTGACCCATCCTATGTTTAGCTATCGCCCCATCTCACTTTTCCCCTATGCCTCCAAACTACTGGATCAACACATCTATTTTGAACTGTCCTCCAACCTCTCCTCCCGTTCCCTCTTTGACCGCTTACAATCAGGCTTCCGACCTCACCATTCCACTGAAACTGCCCTGACTAAAGTCACCAACGACCTACTAACTGCCAAATCCAAGCCAGACTACTCTGTCTTCCTCCTCCTATACCTGTCGTCTGCCTTCGACACAGTAGACCATACCCTCTTACTACAGACTCTCATCTCTCAGCATCACAGACTTGGCCCTGTCTTGGATCTTTTCACACCTAACCGACACCTCTCCCACTCACACACCACCTCCTCATCTGACCCTCTTTGTGTCGGTGTCCCCTAAGATTCAGTTGTAGGATTCAGGCTCTTCTCCATCTACACCTTCGGCCTAGGACAGCTCATGGTCTCACGGCTTTCAGTATCACCTCTATGCTGATGTCACACAGATCTACCTCTCTGGACTTGATATCACCTCCTTAATATCCAGAATCCCACAATGTGTGTCCTATATTTCATCTTTCTTCTCTGCTATATTTGTAAAAATTAACATGGATAAAACAGAATGCATCATCTTTCCACCACCTCATTCACCCCCTCCAATTGACCTATATATCAAAGTGAATGGCTGCCCAATCTCCCTAGTCCCGCAAGCTTGACTCTGATCTGTCCTTCAAATGTCAGATCCAAGCCCTTTCCACTTGTTGCTGGCTCCAACTCCAAAGTATCTCGGGAATCCGCACATTCCTCATCCATAAATGTAGAAAAACACCAGTGCACGCCCTTATCATCTCCCACCTCGACTACTACAAGCTCCTGCTCTGTTGCCTCCCTTCTACCACTCTCGCACCCCTCCAATCTATCCTAAACTGTGCTGGCCGATTAATCCACCTGTCACCCCGCTATTCCCAGGCTTCTCCCCTCTGTCAATCCCTGCGCTGGCTCCCTGTTGCCCAGTGACTTCAGTTGAAAAGCCTAACTTTAGCATACCAAGTCATCGAATACCTGTCTCCTCCATACATGTGTGACCTAGTCTCCCTGTTCTAGTTACCTGCACGCAACTTCCCATCCTTCCAAGATCTCCTTCTCTACTTCCCTATTATCTCTTCTTGTCACGATCGCATACAAGATTTGTCCCGTGCATCTCCGCTACTGTGTATTGCTGTACCCAAACACATCAGACTCTCGCCTACCATGCAAACCTTGAAAAGAAAGCTGAAGACCCACTTCTTGTGACAAGCTTACAATCTACGGTAAGCCTCGCTCCAGCATACCGCTGCACGACTAGCTGTACCCTGACCTACTGTATTCTCACCCATCCCTTGTAGATTGTTTGTGCACCCTGGTGGGCAGGGTCCTCTCTCCTCTTGTACCAGTCGGTGACCCCTTTTGACATGTAACGTGCGAAGGAATAAATGTCACTGTAATAGTAATAATAATTATAGTACTTGTGTTCTTGGTCAATTGCTCGCACTTTCCAGGTGTCTACCCCTAATTTGATGTGTTTTGGCATCTTTTGGGCCGGTTTTAAGGTGTTGTGTATGCGTTTTTTTGTCCCCCCATTGAATCCTATGGTGTTCGGTAACGTTCGTCAAACATTCGACGAATAAATCGGCGAATATCGCAAATTCGCCGATCGTAATCCAAATCGAATATTGAAACATTCGCTCATCTCTATTTAAGTCCACAAGGACAAACTAAAAGTTTCCATGACAAACCTGGTTGACTGTGCATTTTATAAATGATGTATGTAGGGTCTTGGGCTTGTTGGCGATCATCCATTCTTGAGGCAACAACCCTATATACGTGTTTCCTAACTTTGTATGTTACTTTTGTGCCTAACATGGTGTCCAGACCATGAGATCGATAAAGTCAGGATTTGATTCCTAGTTTGATCGCCCACTCCATCCATGTTAGTTAGTGACATAAATAATGCTACAACAGCCTTCTGTACATTTTACTCTAATCCACAAGGTGAACTCCAAGATTGATCTAGTAGTGATAGAAAATTTCACAGAATACAGAAGGCTGAGTGCTCCAGTATTGGACCATTTACTTGATCCAACCATGCAGCTTGTCAAGGGCCCAATCCTGTGCAGGGTCGGGAAAATACAGTACACACCAATCGAAATATAAAAAATGCTCATTTTTGTGAAAATGTTTAATTTGGTTAACGAAAACTGCAACCACTGAAGATCAAAATATTTTGAAAAAAATATTTTATCTTTTGTACCCAGCCACGAGCAGGTGCCAAATCATGCGCAAAGTCCTATCATGGAAATTCACCTCAGTTGATGCCCAAAAACTTACCGTATTTTTCGGACTATAAGACACACCGGACCATAAGACGCACCCCAAATATTGGGGTGGAAAATAGAAAAAAAAATTTTTTATAAGATGGGCGTCCATCTTATAGTCTGAATAGGTAAGCTATCTTACCTGGGGGGCGGTGGAGCGAGGGTCACAGGAGGCAGGGTCCCTTAGGAAGCAAGATGCCGGTGCTCCAGCAGCGGGGAGTTGAGGTGGTGGTGGTGGAGCAGGATCGCAGGGCCCTTCATTGCCTCCCTCGGGAACCCGGCAGATGTAGCAGAAGAGGTGACATGCTGTGGAGCCTGTGCCGGGTCAGAGCCTGTGCCTGGCTGGGGCCCTTAGCCTGGCAGGTTCCTGTGCTGGGGGCCGGGTTGGGGCCCGTAGCTGAGGCCGAGGCCTGTGGCTGATGCCGAGGCAGGGGCCTGTGGCTGATGCCGGGGCCTGTGGCTGGGTTTGATACCGAGGCCTGTGGCTGGGGCTAAGGCCGAGGCGTCAGGCTGGGGCTGAGGCCAAGGCCTCTGGCTGGGGCTGAGGCGTCTGGCTGGGGCTGAGGCCAAGGCCTCTGGCTGGAGCTGAGGCCAAGGCCTCTGGCTGAGCCTGAGGTCGCTGGCTGGGGCTGAGGCCGAGGCCTCTGGCTGGGGACTGGGCTGGGGCTGGTGCCGAGCTGTTAGTGGCATCGGGCAGTGAAGCAGAGCAGCCTGCTTAGCTTTCCGATGTGTGCGGCCATCTTCCTATAGCTGTGATCTACAGGAAAATGGCCGCTGGAGCTCTCGGTCTGCGCATGCGCCGCCTCGAGCGGCCATTTTCATGTAAATCACAGCCTCTGGAAAATGGCCGCGCACACCAGAAAGCTGCGCAGGCTGCTCTTCTTCGCCACCCGACGCCGCTCACAGCCCAACACCAGCTCCAACCCCAGTACCGGCCAGGCACAGGTCCCGGCCCCAGACGCTCTGCCTCACCTCTTCTGCTGCCACTGCCGCTACCACCTCCGCGTTCCTGAAGGAGGGAGAGCCCTGCGATCCCACTCCACTACCACTGCAAGTAACATTTGGACCATAAGACGCACACCCCATTTTCCTCCCAGATTTGGGGGGAAAAAAGTGCGTCTTATGGGCCGAAAAATAGTTGCAGTCATCCAAGCGTATTCATTTTTGTTTGAACAAAATGTGTGCCCTTTGTGTTCAGCACTGCACATGGGCCCTAGTTGATACCCAAAAACTTAATTTCCTTAAAAATTAGGGAGAAGCAGAGATGTTATAGAGAATTGTATTCATTACAGCCTATTAATTTTAAAAAATAGGTACCACAGAGCAGTCCGCATTATAAAACACATTTCAGACCATATTGAGCGGGAAAGGATAATCAATATAAGGGTATCGTAGATTAGCATCTGAAGACAAATGGAGAAAAAGAACATACGACATAGGACCCAAGTAATGAAAAAATACAAAATGTTTATTAAAGATAATACATTAAAATACATGGAGCTTTTAGGCACAGAGTCCCATGTGTACAATAGACAAGAGGACCCCACCAAAAACCCTCACAACAGTGGAAACGTAGTATAGGCCAGCAGGTAAGGATATAGATTCTTTAAGACACTAATCTCCGAGCCAGTAAGAAGAGAACAAAGTATCATAGAAGGTACACAGGGCTATTGAAATAATAGGCTATGCAAAATATGGAGATGTGCCTGAATATTAGAAATAGACCGCATGGCAAAAAGTACAGGAGGTGATGACTTAATAAGATGTAGTCATAGTCATAACATACCAGAGGGAAAAGGGGGGGGGAATCCACCCCTACGCACGTTTCGGACGCAGCCTTCTTCAGGGGGCATAAGATGTAACACATATGGTGCCTCTTTATAAGAAACCAGGACTATGAGGGGGCCGCACGCAGCTGTTGGAGGTTAGCACTGAGGACCTAGGTGACGCTTACCGCGTCACGGTGGGCGGGGCGAACCGCGGCGTCGGCATCATGTGACGACCACGTGACGGTCAGCTGACACAGGTCCTCACAGAGAGATGCCGAGAGCCGTGGGACGCACGGTCGGCGTGCAGCGGAAGCATACATGGTCGTCAGGGCAACTAATGGTACAGACCGATAGATAAGGATTTTTTGCATAGTAGATCGGGAAGCTGCGGGGAACAGCTTTGATGGGAGAAAAGACCAGGGACAGAATATATATACATAGGAGTAGAAAGAGGGAAAGGGAGGAGCGCTGCACAAAAGCAATAGAAAATATGATAGAAAAAATATATATATTAGCATTAATGACAGAAATATAGGGTTGGGTCAATGTATATATCACAACAATAGCAATTAGTGGTCGTGGAGTCATCATAAGTATAGAGGTCCAAGGCAACTCCTAGAATTCTCCCTCATGCACAATTTCTTTTCATTCAAAGGCTCATACTATCTCCAGCTCCAGGGAACCGCCATCGGGGCTTCTTTTGCCCCGGCGTATGCTAATCTTTTCCTGGGGCTTAGGGAGCGCGATCTCGCCCTGCACGATGGGCCGTCATCAATGGGCCACATTCCTCTTTGGATGCGGTACATTGATGACATCCTTTTCATCTGGCAGGGCCCCGAGGATGAACTACAGCTATTTATGCAGTCTCTCGATCTTAATAACATCAATATTGATATTACCTACCAATATGACAAAAATAAAATTACGTTTCTAGATGTAACCATTCATAGGGACAAATATGATTTTCTTCAGACCAGTATCTTTAGGAAACCTACTGCTAGCAACTCTCTACTGCATGCTTCGTCAGCACATCCTAAGTACATGGTCCAGTCAGTCCCAGTCGGACAATTTCTCCGACTACGTAGAATCTGTTCAGATGATCAAGAGTTCCTCAAACAATCTGAGGAACTTAAATCTCGGTTCTACGAGAGAGGCTATAGTAGGAGAACAGTTAAAAAGCCCTTTAACCGGGCTCTTCATTCTAAACGCTCTGATTTATTATACAAACAAAAAACTGTGATCAATAAAAACAACAAAGTTAGATTTATCACTAACTACCATGCCCAGTTTTCACGGATGCGCAACTGCCTTGATAAGGCCTGGCCGATCCTCCTAACTGATCCCGTTATTGCCAAATTTATACCCCCTAGCCCGAGTATCACAGTTAGGAGATCTAGGAATCTACGCGACCATCTTATTCACAGTCATTACCAACCGGCACATATTAGTGGCTTTATTGACGGGGTTGGTCCTGCACCGGGAAGTAGGCCCTGTGGCCACTGCATTGCCTGTCCCAATATCGAACATGTGACCCAATTTTTCGATTCTTCACGGTCTAAAACATATTCTATAAATAAGGCCATTAACTGTCTTTCGAGACATGTTATTTACTTTGCTACCTGCCCATGCGGACTTATATACGTGGGCCTTACCTCTAGACAACTAAAGGTTAGAGTCCGCGACCATGTTCTTGGTATTCAGGCTGCCGCTGGCCACGGGGATGCTTCCACGCTCAGGACCATTACCCGCCATTTTAAACTTTTTCATAACTGTGATAGCACGGTACTACGCGTGCGAGGCATCAACCAACTTACTAATATTCAACGTGGGGGAAATATAAGCCAACGGCTTGCACAATTGGAGGCGCGCAGGATTTGGCTCTTAGATACAGTCCATCCAAAAGGTCTAAATGAGTGTCTTAGCTTCGTCCCTTTCTAATGATCGCCCTTCCCTTACCTCATGTGTGCCATTCAATGTTTTTAACTTACTTTTAATTTCTATATTTGTTCCCACATTTCCTTCTAGCATTCATATTGTTATGGTCTACACAGTTTGGTCCTCATCCTTGTTCCATTATTTGATGATATCCTACATTGCATCGTTTTCTACCTTCTGTTTGAAGATTTAAGTGAACCAGTTTGTGAAGATTCATCTACTTCTACTGCATTTTCCATCTATATATAGTTAACCGCTGTGATTGTTGCTTTGACTTTGGGGATTTTTCTACTTTGTATACTTATTATTAATATAATTTATAATATTTTTTTCTTGTACTTCATTTAAAACTCTCAAAAAAGGATATACTTATGATGTATTATTTTGGGTCTATTTTATTATACTAATACTGCATTATAAACCAAATCTGGGCCTATTGCCTTGGACCTCTATACTTATGATGACTCCACGACCACTAATTGCTATTGTTGTGATATATACATTGACCCAACCCTATATGCATTTCTGTCATTAATGCTAATATATATATTTTTTCTATCATATTTTCTATTGATATTGTGCAGCGCTCCTCCCTTTCCCTCTTTCTACTCCTATGTATATATATTCTGTCCCTGGTCTTTTCTCCCATCACAGCTGTTCCCCGCAGCTTCCCGATCTACTATGCAAAAAATCCTTATCTATCGGTTTGTACCATTAGTTGCCCTGACGACCATGTACGCTTCCGCTGCACGCCGGCCGTGCGTCCCGCGGCTCTTGGCATCTCTCTGTGAGGACCTGTGTGATGGTCAGCTGACCGTCACGTGGTCGTCATATGATTCCGACGCCGCGGTTTGCCCCGCCCACCGTGACGCGGTAAGCGTCACCTAGGTCCTCAGTGCTAACCTCCAACAGCTGCGTGCGGGCCCCTCATAGTCCTGGTTTCTTATAAAGAGGCACCATATGTGTTACATCTTATGTGCCCTGAAGAAGGCTGCGTCCGAAACGTGCGTAGGGGTGGATTCCCCCCCCCTTTTCCCTCTGGTATGTTATGACTATGACTACATCTTAGTAAGTCATCACCTCCTGTACTTTTTGCCATGCGGTCTATTTCTAATATTCAGGCACATCTCCATATTTTGCATAGCCTATTATTTCAATAGCCCTGTGTACCTTCTATGATACTTTGTTCTCTTCTTACTGGCTCGGAGATTAGTGTCTTAAAGAATCTATATCCTTACCTGCTGGCCTATACTACGTTTCCACTGTTGTGAGGGTTTTTGGTGGGGTCCTCTTGTCTATTGTACACATGGGACTCTGTGCCTAAAAGCTCCATGTATTTTAATGCAATATCTTTAATAAACATTTTGTATTTTTTTATTACTTGGGTCCTATGTCGTATGTTCTTTTTCTCCTTTTGTCTTCAGAGCCTATTAATTTTGTTTGAGAAAGATTGTGCCTTTTGTGCCCAGCCCTTTGCTGGGGTCAAATTCTGCAGAAATCCCAACTGAAGGAATTCACAATAAAAAGTTCTTATTTTCACTAAAAATGTTGGTGAAGCAGAAACATATTTCTTCAAGAGATAATGGCTTCTAGGTATCTTCCATCGCGGCTGAGTGCATGGCATCATTTTACAAAAGGCAGTACAATCCAAGACGTACGGCAGCGATTGGAACTGAATAGATTAACGTGCGTACCCACTGATTGGCTGCGCTCGACTCTATGGTGGAGTCTAATGTCATTAGCCCACTTTCTGATTACTGCAGTCTTCAGCATTGTGTGAAATGGCGTTAGGTATTATTTTATGGTATCGTCAATCGAATTGCAAATTGTTTGAATTCTAACGGGCCTGCTAATTTCAGGAAATTTGACTTGCGGCAGATTGACCCTTTCATCTACAATCCCAACATTTTTACTTTTCCTTTACTTTACCTTTAGTTTCCATTGATGCCATTTTTGGATACAGATTACTTTTTTAGCGCTTTTTTATTTAATATTATATTGGATCAGGAAAACGTTCAGATACTGGCTGCACCTGGACCAGGGAACTTAAGGGACAGGACGGGCCGCACCAGGACCAAGAGACAATATTCAGGCCCTGGCCATACCGGGACCAGGAACTTTGAGGACAAGACTGGCCACACCAGGACCAGGGTACAATGTTCAGACACTGACCACACCAGGACCATGGAACTTCGAGGATAGTACTCGCTGCACCAATACCAAGGGACAATGTCCAGGCACTGGCTGCATTGGAACTAAGGGACTTCGGATACAGGGCTGGCTGCTCCAGGACCGGGGTTTCAGGTTCAGGACCCTGGTCGCAACGGGACCAGGGGACTTTGGGTATAGGACTGGCCACACCGGGACCAGGGGACAACTTTCAGGACCATGGGTCCAGGAGACCTCACAACTCACTAGTAGCATACCTTACTAACTAATGATTCAATTTGTTGCTTGGTGACTCCCTAAAGGAGAGGGAGTCTCTTATTCCGGATGACTCCCAGCAATTGTCTGGGAGCCATCTTGCAGATGCTACACATTATACTAAATGCCTCTGAGCAACACATTGAGGGCATTTACTATATGTGCGCACTGCCCTTTTAAGAACAGGGGAGCGTGTGCACTAGGCACGCCGCCGGGAACTGCAGCGTGCACACCAGGAAGCAGCAGGAAGAAAGAGGCAGGAGTACTCCAGGGACAGCACTGAGGACCGGGGCAGTGGATAAACTGATGTTCCTTTATGGAGGGGAAAGGGGACAGCATGCAGGGGCGCCGGCAATAATGCTACATAATGTCCCCCTCTGTGGCACCAATAAAGTATAATGTCCCCAATTCTGTCCCCATACAGTATTATATCTCACATTGTGCCTTCTATACAGTATGTCTCCTATTCTAGCCTTCATTCAGTATAATGTTCCCCCTGTGGCACTTTTTACATGGCAATCAAGAAAAAAAAATCAACAATTCCTTTTATCTGTTATCTGTCTCCATTCCTATGAGTAACAACTTTTTCCTCCTCAACGCCCAGCGGCGGTGCAATGCAGTGATGTCATGGCGCCACCTGTGATGGCCTGATGTCAGCTGCTGCTGCTCGTCTCTGATTGGCCAGTGGCATGTATTGGTATTGTGCGGTAGCGAGCTAGTGGCTAGTGCAATATTTTTCAACTGAATATACGTTCAAACAAACACATCCAATTGAAAATAGCACTGGCACCAGCGAGCCCCCTTCCAATAATGGGGCCTAGTCATTCCATCTGTGAGCCTAATTGTTAAGCTTCACCTCAGTTCAAGCATAGGTTTTGTTATTTCCCATGGTAATAGCATCTCTCATATGATAGATAGAACTAGTAGATGTGTCTTAGTAATTATAGACATTGACTTAATTCTTACTCTAAGAACATAAAGTATATTCCTATAGGAAGACTGGTATAAAAGGGCACTTATATGCAGAATCACATTATAGTTCATGTAGAGGGAGCAGAACATGTAGTCTATTGAACATTTCGAAATGCTTATATACTCTTGGACAGATATGTATTTTATTGGGTTTGTTTAAAATAGAATAATTATTTATTACTGGAACGTGGAGCAGTGGTCTGTTCTGTCATTTTACTACTAGACCCTCAATATTTTACAAGGTTGTAATATTAATTTGTAGATTTGACATTTGAGGATTTCGTATTTTTTAACTGACGAGAAAAATCTTATTGATTACTCAAAAGCATAGCAGGTGGCACTTAAAGCCATTTGTCGAGAAAAACAGACAAACCAAATTATTGAGCTTAACTAAGCAACAGGAAAGCACATATTACACTATGTCTAAAAAAATATCTTTGTCTTTCAAATAAAACAAAACTTTTCTTTGTTATAACCAAAACAACTACATAAATCAACAGTCATTAAATGTGTTTAGACGAAAAAAAAAAAATTGTTCAAATAGGAGATACGTTACTGGAATTATAGTGTTAAAATTATGCAAAAACTATTGTAAGTTATATAATAAAAATTCTAGCTTAAAAATATCTAATTAAATATTATAATATTCAGCTTTGGTGGCCAAACAATTGATATAGTATTGAAAATAAGAAATCTCTTAGTAATTAGTAAAATATATAATTAAAAAGGGTTTTACAAAATTTAATTACAAAAATCTGGTCAACCACCGCAGAGAGGATGTAAAAAAAAAAGCAGAGGCAGGTGTTATGACAAAAAAGAAAAAAAAAAAAAAGACTTGCATTAATGAAGTAAAATTGTTGTTGCAAGAGTTAAATCTTAATTCCACAGATATTGTCAGGTGAGGATTTTTTATGGTTCACCTGGAAAATTGAACAGATGTCTCCCCCCCTTCTCCAGATCACAATCAGTCACTTATAATGCAGTTAAACAAACAGCGTTAGCCAGTCCTCGCGGAGGTGCAACGTTGCTGCTGGGGACATCTGTTACAGTGACCTTTGTACCTGTGCACCATTTAAAAGAAGACACATATACAGGCAGTTTGTCTTTTACATTTAATTTGTTGTAATGAGGTGTGTTTCTTTTGATTAATAGTTCCCAGAGAACAGCCGAAATCACTGGTCTCAGCAGAAACAAACAGTGTATGATAGACCTTACCCCGGCGCCCAGCTGCACACATGCAATGTAACAGAGATCTCGTAACCAATACTAAATTAACCGAGCTGCTCTGATAAACAATGACAAACAAATCATGATTCTTATTAATTTCAGTAAATAAACACACTGTTCAAATGTCACTTTTAACTTGAAATCATGCTGCTCCGCCAACATCCTTAATTACGAAAAATAATCACAAATGAAAACCCTAGTCTTCAGGTGTCAAGTATTCTAATTAAATCTTCATTTTTGAGTCAAACTGATGTGTACGGACATTTCGTTTAAATAAGGTGAAATTAAATTTGTGCATGGACCATATTTACAGATTCCTACCTAATTTTGGCTGCAGAAAGAAATTATCCAAATTTTGCTAACATATATCAATAAGGGAATATAATGAGAAGACCTCTTGAATTGCTACTTGGAAGAAAAAGGGGGTGATGTGCCAGTCTTTTAGCTTATAGTTTTTAAATGCACTGTGTTTGTATTCTGTACAAAGTAAGATTAAATAAATTTGGATAAAATACGAGGGTGGGTTTATTTTAAACTGGCCATATGCTTTCAAAATCTTTTGGTCCGTGTCTATTTCTACTGATCCCCCGCATGCATGGTCAACCGATCATATTTTAAACACTGAGATAAGAGTAAGCCACTGTCGCACAACTCTGGTGGCAGCTTATCCCCAGCCTGATTCATCTTTCCACTTACATTTGTTGTCATGGAAAAATCGGGACACCTATACACACAATAAACATTAGATATTTGACTGATCCTGCTGAAATAGGTGAGTTTGGCCAACCTTAATCTACTGCATGTAGCCAGCTTTACAACCAGAGTGTAGCATCGGCGTCTCTGCCTCCTGCCGGGCAGAGACGCCGTTCCCCTCACCGCCACGGTCCTGGTCCGGCGTCTTCC
Organism: Phyllobates terribilis; assembly: GCF_046119375.1. Classification (NCBI taxonomy): domain Eukaryota; kingdom Metazoa; phylum Chordata; class Amphibia; order Anura; family Dendrobatidae; genus Phyllobates; species Phyllobates terribilis. The sequence goes on along the minus strand of NW_027362771.1, from coordinate 443,698,046 downwards.
TGCTCCCCTCCTGCTGCTGTGGTGCGCGCAGCTTCCCGGGCACTGTGCTTGGGGCGTGCACGCTCCCTCCCTCTAAGGGGGGCCGCGCGTGCCATCCTAAAGAGTCCCCGGCCAATGGCCGGAGGATTTCCCCTGTATAGGGCACCTCCTCCAAAATGGAGGTGCCTGAGCAAGGTTGTTGTTTTGTGTGCTGACACTTTCCTCAGCCCTCAGGTCCCACTGCCAGTCAGTCCTGCCCGCCAGTCTGTCTGGCAGTCCAGCCCACCAGTCTGTCTATCAGCCGGCATACCCTGAGCACCATCCAGTAACCTGCCGTGCCCGCCAGCCTGCCTATCTGGAGCACCCTCCAGTTACCTGTCATGCCCGCCAGCCTGCCTACCTGGAGCACCTGCCAGTTACCTGCCGTGCCCACCAGCTTGCCTACCCGGAGCACCTGTCTGGCTATCCGTCGTACCTGCCTGCTTGCCTACCCGGAGCACCTGTCTGGCGATCTGCCGTACCTGCCTGCTTATCTACCCGGATCACCCGCCAGCCTTCCTGCCGTGCTCATCCGCTGTACCGGTCAGCTCCTGTCATCTGACCCGTGGGAGTCACCTGCTCTCACACAAGGTCGGTCCCAGAGTGGCACCTGGTTCACCTGCCCAGTCCCTCCCTGTTTCACGGAGTCGACTAAGCCTCCGTGTGACCTGGGTCAGTCTGAGTAGGCACTTAGTTACGCCCCTCTGGTCCCTCCTTGCACTGAAGCACAGAGGTTCCACTACCCGGACCAGTAACACAGAGGTTCAGAAGATATGACCACACCACTTTCAAGATAATAGGTAATGACCTGCAATCACCATTTATACCCAAGAATTCTCAGAGAGCTTAGTTCAGTTGTTTTAATACCATTATTTGTAACATTTAAACACTTGCATAACTTGAATAATTTTGTGGAAGGTAAAATAGGTAGTTATCATCAACAAAGGATCAAGATAGTGTGTTTTTAAAAATAAAATAAAAAGTTGTTAAACAAACCTAATTTGTTTTTGCAAGGAAATAAGTAGTACAGAGGGCTGGGTTTTGATATACAGAAGTTTTTTTGGACCTTACACTGTATAATGTGTAGATTCTGGTCTACTCATTTATATAACACAGATTATAATGGAATCTAGAATTGGGATTTTACAAATTAGTATTTGATCACTGATATCAGCTCACTTTTCCTTACTTACATGGAGCTCATTCATTGTGTGTGACGACCAAAAAAATACAAATTAGGGAAAGTGACCAATTAACTAAAAATTTGTGACATGAGTACTAATATGGCTTACAGTACTAAATGGCAGACAGCTACTTCCTGTCCCAGAAAATGAAGTGCCAAGTTTTCAAGGAAACTACAGAATACAACTAGAGAACATAATGATTCAGATGCACAATTGTATTATCATTGCTGGCTGGAGGTATAAGATAAACAACTGTTCTTTCTGCATGGTATGCCTCATTTGCCCACCACATTAGAAATGCTTTCATGTTAGAACTGCTCACTTATATTTTTACTAGTTTACACAAACTCATCCCTCCTTCTCGGCATTTCCCTGGTTTTATCCACTGCTCTACTGGAGCAGGGCCACTCAGCCTGCAGGTTGGGCACACAAGTAAGAATAAAGAGTCAGTGTGTGCTATGCTTACCTTACTCTAGCCAGTCTTCTTTCATCTTGATCTTACATCCACACCTAAGCAATAATGTCCATTATGTCCTTAGCTACAATGTGTTTGCTTCTGCTCTTTAAGCTTATAACCCAGATTTTTATTTTCCTTTTTTTATCTACTGCTTGTCTTAAGCTATGTTCACACGTTTAGTACTTGGTTAGTATTTTACATCAGTATTTGTAAGCCAAAACCAGGAGTGGAACAATCAGAGGAAAAGTATAATAGAAACAAGTCACCACTTCTGTATTTATCACCCACTCCTGGTTCTGGCTTTCAAATACTGATGTAAAATACAGATCAAATACTGAACATGTGTGCGTGGTCTTGATCTTAGTCTGATCTTTGGACTTTTGGTCCATCTGACTACAGTTACTGCCTACTTCCCTGGCACTGCAATTCAGAAACTGCACAATGTCTGCATATTGGTAGTTGGTAACAGAGGATATAGCAACCTTTGAATTTACTGTAGGAAAGATCACATCTTCTTGTGGAAGTTAAAGCTAGCCATACACATTTGTTAGTAAAACGATGGTTTGGCCTATCGTTGGGCCCAAAGCCATCACACCAAACTCTCCCATACGCAGGAGTGCTCGCTTGGCTAAGTGTTCCTGTGTTCTCTATGAGAAAGCCGCTGGCTGACACTGGTCAACAGCTTATCTCTGGGAGAACAATGCAATCAGCAGTCTGAAATCGGGCATGCACAATCGACATGTCCCAACCATCAGTCTGTTATACCTCATACACATTAGACCGTCAATATCAGCTGGTTCGGTCAACATTAGTCTAATGTATATAGGGGTCTTAAGAGTGAAAAGTGCATAATACTTACCATCTCCTCACTGGTTTAGCCTTAGGTTAAGTCCTTTAGTCACCACAAAGTCTCACTTCTGATGTTGCCCATTGTTATAGCTATAGTACATGAGGTGAATAGTAGGCAGATCAGTAGTAGAACTCTCAAAAAGCAAAGGTAGATTTATGAGGCTGAACACTGAAAAACACATTGAGCCATGTCCACAGACCTGTGAACTGAGACATGAAATCAAACCCCTGCAGCTCACAAAAAAGATAGTCAAATCCGCAGACTGGGTATCTGCCAATTACCAACTCAATATAAAATAACAAAGCCCAAATCCTTTCCTTATCAGTCGACTGAATAGAAATGCAAGATTCATAGAGCACTGTTCTCAATGTGAAACCCATGTGCAATCCAGGTAGTATTATAAAGAGGGTTTTAGTGGAAATCAAACCCCTGCAGATTCAACAAATAATAATCAGATGTGGTGAATAGTAACTGAACGTTGGCTTATCTGGGATGAAACTATCTCCCCAGCTTCATTCAGAGAAGATCCAAGATTATTGATAACTTAGACCTTCAATATCTTATGTTAGACTATATCACATCTATGTGAACTTTGAAAATCTAGGAACAATAATATATTTGGAGAGTGATAAATGGGTTATATTTCAAATAATAATTTTTTACATTGCTGATTGAAGTATATTTGCAGCATGGATTAAGGGGTTTAATGTGTGCAACTTATTTTATTACTGTATGTATCACTTTGCTAAAACCTGATTGTAGGTAGGTTGTTGAAATCTCTGCATGTATGTAGCATGTGCCAATATTAAAGGGAATATCCGGGACTTTGTTAAAAAAAAATGCACTAACAGTCTGTTAGTTGCGACCCACCTATCTGTTGTGCCCGGCGCCACACAAAGCGGTCACTGACTGCTGCTGGCGATCCAGCTGCTTTCTGTCAACAGAGCAGCACTTCTTCTTCTGGGCTGCTTTGCTGACAGGGCGGGACTTCTAGCATCATGCTTATTGACAGCCGGCTCTCCCAGTTAGACAGTAAGGATCCAGCTGTCAATCAGAATGCCGTCGGCAGTCCCTTCCAGTCAACAGAGCAAAGCGGAAAAGAAACCAGCGCTCTGTCGAAGTTACGTCAGCAGAAGCTGATGAATCGCCAGCAGAAGTCGCTGAATTGCCGGTAGGACCAGTCAATAACCGCTCTGTGTTGGCGGAGAATGGTGCCATGCACAACAGGCAGGTAGGTCACAACCATCTGCCTGTTAGTGCTTAGGCACATTTTTTTTTGCAAAGTCCCGGATATCCCCTTCAATGATCTGGCCTTCCCTCTGTTGCTTAATCATTATTTAAAGGATGAGTAAACTTGTAAATTAATTTTTTTACACATTAAAGCTTCTGTTCAGGACTGTTGATCAATCCAAGTCTTGGGATTCCCACAAATCACTCAAACCAAGAGATAGAAGTGCTTATCTTATGTTTGAACACTGCAAGGTATTGAAGCAGACTTTCTACTTAGATAATTTTGGAGCATTTTTGCTGTTTTTTGTGGTGCCGACTATATGTGTCATTTATTTAAAGTACATGTTTTATAAAGATAGTTTTATTCACCAAAAACACAGCAAAACACATGGTTTCGTTTTTTGCAGTATATTTTCACTCTCTCATTTCTATGGGTGAGAAAAAGCAGCAAAAGCACTGAAAAAGTTGACATGTTGCAGATTTAAAAAACGCTGCAGTTTTCCAGTTCAGTCAGGTTGGAAACATCAAGCATGCGCATGAGATTTCTGAGATTTCATAGCTTTGCTGCTACTAAAAAAGCAGCTTTTAATTTGCATAAAAAATGCTGAAAAAAAAACCACTGCAAAAACGCAACGTGTGAACATTAAAAGTTTGGGTACATTTAATAGCTTTTCAGTCTTTCCTGAGATACCTGAATATTGGAACGATATGGCACGAGACACGAGATCACAGCTTTCTTGTAGCCAACATCATCTTCTTTGCAAGTGTCAGAAGAAATAGCCTCGCATTGTGTGACTTAAAACTATGGTAACAGCGCATGAATGACGGGCTCTAAAGATGAGACAAGACACAATAAAAAATAATAGATGGTTTGAAAACCTTCATAATGGAGTTACAAAATATGGACCACAGTAATAAAGAAGCTAGAAATCTCCAGTAAAGTCGCTGCTCACTACTGTACCAATGGAGGGAAGGCATAACCAGCTCAAGACCTCTTTAACAGTGTATTTCTCGCTTTTCACAAATTATAACGCGTAACAATAGATTTCAAGGCTTCAGTCAAAAGAAACACGAAAATGCTTGAGTCGCAAGAGAAAAGGGTTACAGAAATAGAACAACAATGTAGCAGCACTGCAAGGTCATAATATATATGCACTATTTATATGATTCTAATACATTAGCGGGTATGAGAGCCGAAAACAAAACATACATTACATTATTTGTGAAGATCAGTGAAACATAGAACGTTCCAGACAGCGCCAGGTTACTTAGCTACAGAGCTGTGTTCCTAACCCTTGCGAGGACTTTTTCATAACAATGAGTAGCAAGTAATTGAAGTATCTGCATGTACGGGTTTACTGAGGTAAGTAATTTTATCCCAGTCATTGTATAATGCCTTAATATTTCAGCATAATGCATATAAATTAATGTAAGCTGCACTCTTGACACTGCAGTTACCAGATACCTGCTACAGATGTCTCCTAAATCCACCTGCCCCGGTGCCTTTACAAACTAGCCATGCATTTCTTCTACTCAACAGGGCAAGGTCATCATTGGTGCAATGGAGTATCTCCTCCAAACTTCCAATGCTCTTGGGGTCTCCAGTTAGGGGATGCAATGCAAGTAAGGAACAAGCTGCTAGTTTCTGACCAGGTACAGCTGCTGGCGATTTCTAGGAGGCTTTTCTTTTAAATGCTCATTCATTGAGATTTGAATTTTTACTGACACATTCTGACACATAATCATTTAATAATGAGATTCTATAGATAGCCTCCACCAGGCCGTAGATTAATCAGGACATGAGGATCAGACTAATAAACCGTTAATAAAGTATAACTAGATCTGAGAGTGACTGGTGGTAAGAAGGGAAAGAAGATTAACATTGTAAGATAAGATGCCCAACAGTAACAATAAAAAATATCAGGTCATCAGAGACTTTTCCACCGGATTTATATGCTGTGTCCGAAACCATATTCAAGGGCCATGTACTGTAGTAGATGGCACTGAAGATTTATTGATCTCATGACTAGTGTTGAGCGAATTTGTTCAGCATTTCAAATTCGGGTTCGTGTTCGGGGTTCTGGCTTGTTGGCGTCAAAAAAATCAGCTCCGCCCACGATTTTGTGGCGCGAACAAGCCGGAACCGGAACACAAACCCAAATTTGAGATGCTGAACAAATTCATTCAACGCTACTCATTACTACTTCAACGTAACCAACCTTCAAAAATGAAAGCTAAAGGGTAACTGTGCCTCTTACTTAGGTATAATAACATTTTGTGAGGTAGCACCCTTAGGCGACGTGCACACGTTGAGTATTTGACAGGTTTTTTACATTTTGTAAGCCAAAATCAGGAGTGGAACAGTCAGAGGAAAAGTATAATAGAAAAAAGTCACCATATCTGCATTCTTTACCCACTCCTGGTTTTGGCTTACAAATACTGATGTAAAAAAATCACCAAATACTCAACATGTGCACGTGGCCTTAGATATTTTCCATTGGCACCCATCGTTTAGTGGGTTTGGTCTTCCTCAGCCATTTTGACAAAGTAGAGAACATGAGTGACAGTACATTACAAATGGTTTTTATGTGCTGAACTCAATCTTCTCTGTTGCATATATTCTTTGCAGTCTGAACATATGAAGAAACAATGGACATTACTGTTTGCATAGTCCAGGTGTCTTTGTTTCCAGTTGTATCAGCCTAACCCTTTGATGTGAAGCACAGTCCAAGTGTCTTTGTTTCCAGTTGTATCAGTCTAACCCTATGATGTGAAGCAGGGTGATTGAGTGATGTCCTTCGACATAAGGTAGTTATGTACATAGACTATGTTATTCTATAAAGATAGAACTTACCAGGGTCTTGGAAAACAATTTCAGGTAAAGACAAGGATCTGAGCAGAGATCTCTAGGAAGCATCGCCTTCAAATGCAATAGAAGACTACTACTGTTTTTACCTTTCTGCCTGATGAATAAATGGTAGCATTTAAAGCGTGCGTCCAGTGGCCTGCCATTCCACTCCCCGTGGAATCGCAGGCTGCAGATGGGTTGTATCCTGTGGCTGGACCTTATAAGAGACTGTGATTTTTACTATATACTGTAAAACTGTGTATATAGTATAAGTGATTAAACGATCGCAGGTTCAATTCCCGTAAATTGATTTACAAAATGAAGTAATTAAAAAATATAAAAATATGTAAAATCTCAAATACCGCAAAAATCTGTGATACCGCAGTTTCCTACGGGATAAAAAATAAAGTATATCTTATCTTATCTTATCTTATCTTATCTTATCTTATCTTAAATCATCCCCTTTTCCCAAATTAAAAATCCAAAAAAATAAACATATGAAAGCACAAGTATTGGACTAGTTGTTAGCCTAGGGATCACTTAACCCCAATTCCTTTCACCCCACAAGGAAAGGGTGATTATTAATTTTTATGTTTTATTTTTCATCCTCTTCTTTCAACTTTTTTTATTTTTCTGTTGACATATCTAGAGATGAACAAATCTGAACTTAAAAGTTCGGAGTTTATATCGGACAGTTGGTGTCCATTGCTAAATGCCGAACACGGACTTCTCCTGGAAGTTCATTGCAATGTTCAGAGTTCTGGGGAAAGTCTGTTGCAGAGAGAGAGAGAGAGAATTTTCCAGCTGAAAAATTCAGGTCCCCATTGTTTTCAATGGGGTTCAGATCCTGGTTCAAGTTTGGGTTCAATTCTGGTACCTGAACCAAATTTTGGAATAAAGTTCAGGTCGGGTACCAGAACCTGAACTTCCACTGGTCCGCTCATCTCTAGACATATCCTTATAAGCTCTTGGTTTTTGCAGAATGAATTGCAGTTTTGAATTACACCATTCATTTTACCATGTGATGTACTGGAAAACGGGAAAAAGAATCCAAATGTGATGAAATTGCGAAAAAAAAACAAAAAAACTATTTCACAATAGTTTTTGATGTTTGTTTCTATGGCATTCATTGTGCTGTAAAATCACCTGTCAGTATGATTCTCCAAGTCAGTGCGATTACGGCAATAGCAAACTTTTGTATTTTTTTAAATTTAAATAATGAAAAAAATGTGGAAATTATTAAAATACATTTTTTTTTTGCATGTATCGCCATTTTCCAAGACCCGTAACGTTTTCATTTTTTTGATCGATAGAGCAGTGTGTGGGGTTGTTTTTTTCACATGGCAAGTTGATATTTTTATTGATACCATTTTGAGGTAGGTAAGACGTCACTCTTGATTACTTTTTACTGCATTTTTTGTGTAGTTGCGGCAAATTTCTTTGTTTCAGTTTTTTTCTCTTTATGGTTTTTAAAGATCAGATTAATTTAATTAATATTTTGATAGATTAGACTTCTACAGATACAGTTATACCAAATACCTTTGTTTTGGTTTTTTTAATGGGGGAAAAATGTGGTGGTTGGAAATTTTCTTTTTTTTTTTATTTAAATTTTAAATTTTTTAAAACATTTTTTTCTGATTGCCTATACTATATACACCAATGCAACTCTATTACAGTATATAGTAAAAATCATAGACTCCTATGAAGTCCAGCTGCAGGCAGATTTTCCTAGAAGCACAGTCAATGTAGGCATGGTGATCTTCTGCAGACTCCCAACTACTATGGCAATCCATTGGCACCCAGCGATAGCATTGGGGTGGTGACGGTGGAGAGGGGGGGGCCCGGGTTGCAAATGCTATTTTCAGAGATTGACAGTGGCATTTAATAGGTTAACAGCAGCGGGCAGAGCTCCCTTCTGCTAGAGGAAGTTGATGGCTGAATAAGAAAGTCATGGTCTGCCATGAATGGGGTGGGCTAAGCTCTATGCACCTGCTCCAGATGAGCGCCATACGTGTGCGGTGTTTGTCGTTAAGGAGTTAATGAAGTGTGGGAATGTATACATGTAACTGAAGTGGAATTAAAATTAATTAAACAGTGAGAATAATGATGATGAGTAAGCATTATGCCGTCATGACCGAAAGTGTTGGCACCCTTGAAATTGTTTCAGAAAATGAAATATTTCTTCCAGAAAATAATTGCAATTACACATATTTTGTTATACACATGTTTATTCCTTTGTGTGTACTGGAACAACACACAGAAAAGAGAAAAATAGACAAATTGGAAAGAATTTCACACAAAACCCCCAAAATTGTCCAGACAAAATTGTTGGCACCTTTCAAAAAATGTGAGTAAACAACTTTGTTTCAAGCATGTGATGTTCATTCAAACTCACCTGTGGCGAGTAACAGGTGTGGACAATATGAAATTCACATCTGAAATCAGATAGAAAGGGGAGAAGCTGGCTCAATCTTTGCATTGTGTGTCTGTGTGTACCACATGGAGACCAGAAAGAGTAACGATGTGCATGAAAAGTGGTGTAGTGCCTTTATAAGTAAGATAACCCTTTTAAGAATGCTACTTTATGAATCCACATCAGGTGAAGTTTATGTTTGTTTTAAGTAATGCTGGAAATTGGTTTGAAAAACAGTTTCTCGTAATAGATATTGATTGTACATTTTTCAAAAGCACATGTATTATATGTAATCATACTGAATCAAAAGATATTTCTGTATCTAAATGCAAAGCTGGTTATAGAAAGGGTTAAATAAGGATAAGACATTGAACATGATGGTATAAGAGTCAATGAATACCACTTTGGAGGACACATATATATAAATGCTCATAACTATGATTTTCTAAAAATCAAATTAAAGTCATTGAATAATTCACTCTCAGACAATGAAATGTGTATTCACTGTCCATGCACAAAAGTAATGTTCCACATGAATATTAGCAACTGTTTTCAAGGTTTTCCTGTGTTCTCCGTCTCCACTTAAACTGAAATCAATCACATAGTCTGAATGGTTGGACAAGGACAAAATGACAAATAAGTACAGAAATACAGAAGTTATCACTGTATTAAAGCTTTTACTTCTCTTCCTGAAGTTGCTGTCATTTACATAATAATGTCACTAGTAGTGTTGAGCGAATTTGTTCGGCATATCAAATTCGGGTTCGTGTTCGGGGTTCCGGCTTGTTCGCGCCAAAAAATCGGCTCAGTCCGCGAACATCCCTGATTTGTCACACTCTCACGCAGATAACAACACTAGTCACTAGCATTACACATTGCAAATAAATGGCAAATGAAAATATACAAATATAACGCAAACAACACGGTTTTTTAGATGTATGATATGCTTTTTTGTTAATTTATGCACAAGCCTAAGCACAATAGTGGCGGAGTTTCTGGGATCAATGCAGATCTATTTTCTAATCCCAACCAACTTCTTTAACTCCTTCACTACCTGGCGATTTTCTGTTTTTTCGTTTTCATTTTTTCCTCTCCTTCCAAGAGCCATAACTTTTTTTTTCTGGCCACATATCTGTGTAAGGGCTTGTTTTTTGTAGGACAAGTTAGACTTTTGAATGACACTATTCATTTTACCATATAATGTACTGGAAAAGGAAAACAAAATTCCAAGTGCGTTGAAATTGCAAAAAAAAAGTGCAATGCCACAATTGTTTTTGGGTATTTTGTTTAGCGTGTTCCCTTAAAATTGGGAGCTGTTATGGTAAAACTAACCGGGTAATATGATTCCCCAGGTCAATATGAGTACACAGATACCAAACATGTATAGTTCATTTTTTACTTACAGTGGTGGCCAAAAGTATTGGCACCCCTGCAATTCTGTCAGATAATACTCAGTTTCTTCCTGAAAATGATTGCAATCACAAATTCTGGGCAACATTTGAGTTTCAGCTCCCTTCAAAGATTTTCTATTAAGTTCAGGTCTTACAGAGCCACTTCTTAGTTGCCCTGGCTGCGTGTTTTTTCAGATCCTTGTCATGCTGAAAGACCCAGCCATGACCCATCTTTAATGCTCTTACTAAAGGAAGGAGGTTGTTTGTCAAAATCTCGCGATACCTGACCCCATCCATCCTCCCTTCAATATGGTGCAGTCGTCCTGTCACCTTTGCAGAAAAGCACCCCTAAGGTCTGATGTTTCCGCCACTATGCTTCATAGTGGGACGGTGTTCTTGGGGTTGTTTTCATTCTTCTTCTTCCTCCAAACACGGTCAGTGGAGTTGATACCAAAAAGTTCTATTTTGGTCTCATTTAACCACATGACCTTCCCCCATGCCTCCTCTGGATCTTCCAGATGGTCATTTGTGAACTTCAAATGAGCCTGAACATGTGCTGGCATGAGCAGGGAATCCTTGCGTGCCCTGCAGGATTTGAATACATGATGGCGTAGTGTGTTGCTAATGGTAATGTTTGAGACTTTGGTCCCAACTCTCTTCAGGTCATTGACCAGGTCCTCCAGTGTAGTTCTGGGCTGATTCCTGATCTTTCTCAGAATCATCCTTACCCCACAAGGCGAGATCCTGCGTGGAGCCCCAGACCGAGGAAGATTGAAAGTCATCTTGTGTTTCTTCCATTTTTCTAATAATTGCTCCAACAGTTGTTGCCTTCTCAAAAGCTGTTTGCCTATTGTCCTCTAGCCTGTTATGCACACGCCTGGACTGACTGGCATGTGCTTGTTTAGTGATCCCACTGGACCATGAACCGGAGAGTGCCTGGAGGGGGCGTAACTAAGTATCTACCCGATCCGACCAAGGTCGCATGACGGCTAATGACGCCAGTGCACCAGGGAGGAACCGAGCAGAGGGACCAGGTGCTACTCCAGGTCAGACCCCGGACACTGCTGTTGACCCACACCGGAGAATACTGGAACAGGCAGGTTAGGCTGGCACACTGACTGGTGGGTATAGGCAGGCACGGCTGGTATGCAGACAGGCGGGCACTAGTAAGCACGACTGGTATGCAGGCAGGGGGCACTGGCAAGCACTGCTGGAGTGGCGACAGGGAGGCACTAGCAGGTTGGAGCACAGGCTGGATAGGGTCCAGTACAGACTGGGATTCAGGAACAGAACCGCAGATGCTGTAGACAAGCAGAGCAGAGAGGAACCGCTGGAGCGGTGGGCAAGACAGAGCAGGCAGGAACTGCCGGAGTGGTGAGCAAGGCAGAGCAGGCAAGAACCGCCGGAGCGGTGAGCAAGGCAGAGCAGGCAAGAACCGCCGGAGCGGTGAGCAAGGCAGGGCAGGCAAGAACCGCCGGAGCGCTGAGCAAGGCAGAGCAGGCAAGAACTGCCGGAGCGATGAGCAAGGCAGAGCAGGCAAGAACCGCCGGAGCGGTGAGCAAGGCAGAGCAGGCAAGAACCGCCTGGAGCGGTGAGCAAGGCAGAGCAGGCAAGAACCGCCGGAGCGATGAGCAAGGCAGAGCAGGTAAGAACCGCCGGACCGGTGAGCAAGGCAGAGCACGCAAGAACCGCCAGAGGGGTGAGCTAGGCAGGGCAGAGCGAGGCCGCCTGGAGCGGTGAGCAAAGGCAGGGCAGAGCGAGGCCGCCTGGAGCGGTGAGCAAAGGCAGGGCAGAGCCAGGCCGCCTGGAGCGGTGAACAAAGGCAGGGCAGAGTGAGATCGCCAGGAGCGGTGAACAAAGGCAGGGCAGAGCGAGACCGCCTGGAGCGGTGAGCAAAGCAGAGCAGAGAAGACAGGGCTCCGTTCACACGGAACAGACTAGAAGGGAAAGGCAGAACCAGAAACACACAAGGTACTTGCAATGAAGTAGCGAGAGGACTCTAAACTCACAAAGGGGAGTACAGGGATAACGAGTAGGAGCTAGGTACGGGTTCAGACTCTGCAGCAAAAGGGAAGGTACGGACATAGAGAAAAACAGGTAACAGGCTAGGAGAGGATTCAGACAAGAACAGACAGCAGCAAGATACTGGAGCGGGTCTAGGTATGCGGCCCCTAGAAGGCGGAACGAACAGGCTAGGAGCGTGTTCAGACAGGAACAGGCAAGATACAGGAGCGGGTCTAGGTATGTGGCCCCTAGAAGGCGGAAAGAACAGGCTAGGAGCGTGTTCACACTGGCCTGGAAATACAGCCTCCAGGATAGGCAGACAGGCTAGAAGATAGTTCAGACAGGACCTGGCACATCAGCGGCGAAAAGCCATCTGACGGAACGCATTGCTCAGGCATCAGCTTCCAGGTGAAGCTGGTTTAAATATCCAGTGACAGACAGCAATAGGCTGAGGACGCATTAGGGGTGTGCCCACAGCAGCTACAAGAAACAGGAAGTGACCGGGCCGCCGCCCTGAGCAGTCAGAACAATGACAGACAGCATGGAAAGAAGCCAGGCTAGCAGACTGGACTGATGATCAAGTTTGCGATCTTGCATAGTGGGAGATGGTGCCCTATGCAAGAACTCCGCCAGGTATGTTACATAGCCCATTCCAGCCTTGTGCAGGTTTACAATTTTGTCCCTGGTGTCCTTAGACAGCTCTTTGGTCTTGGACATGGTGGAGAGTTGGAGTGTGATTGATTGAGTGTGTGGACAAGTGTTTTTTATACAGGTAACGAGTTCAAAGAGGTGCAATTAATACAAGTAATTAGTGCAGAGTAGGAGGGCTTCTTAAGGAAAAACTAACAGGTCTGTGAGAGCCATAATTCTTGCTGGTTGGTAGGTGATCAAATGCTTATTTCATGCAATTTAATTACTTAAAAATCATACAATGTGATTTTTTGTTTTTTATTTTTAGATTCTGTCTCTCACAGTTGAAGTGTACCTAGGATAAAAATTACAGACCTCTCCATTCTTTGTAGGTGGGAAAACTTTCAAAATCAGCAGTGTAAAACATTGCCCAATCAATAACTCCATGGAGGTATGCTCTTTTATACATTTGAATTCCGGAACCCCAAAGCTGAAAGAAAATAATGTTAAAAGGGGTTATCCAGGTTTTTCAGGAAAGTCTGCTTTCACATAGAATCATGCGACCACAAGTATGCGATATGCATATTTCCAGCCACATCCTGACTAGACATATGCAAGTGTATTGAGCAAGGCCAAACACGTATAGTAGGAATGTGTCTGGGAGTAAGCATACCACATACTAGCGGTCACCTCTTAGTCTTGCTGCCGGCATCGGAGAATCTTCAAAGCATGCGCTGTGTGCAATATAAGGATTTACAAGTCTGCAGTCACATAGAGTGACTGCTGACATTCGTGATAAACCTGGACAACCCCTTTAATCAAAAAATTAGCCTTGGCTGCAAAATATTATAGCAATTTTCTAGTAAGTCAATCCTAAGGCTATGTGCCCACGATGCAAATTGAATGCATTTCCGCGGCGGCATTTTCGCCTCGGAAACGCATTAAAAATGCTTGTTAAGATGTTTCCCAATGATTATCCGCATGTGCTGCGGAAATTTCCGCTGCGGATTATCATTGCGGAAAAATCTGCAGCACAACTATTTCTTGTGCGATTTCGTGGCGAAATCGCCGCCATTGACTTGCATTGAACCGCATAACATCCGCATGTATACATGTATACATGCGGATGTTATGCGGTTCAATGCGCGGATGGTACTCGGTTCGGGAGAAGAGGACGACTCTCATCCGACCGAGGTACCATCGTACCTGCAAATTAGAAAAGAATTTAAAGTAAAAAATAAAAAAAATATTCATACTCACCTCTCACAATCCTCTCTCCTCGGCGGCCCGCAGTGTACTGGCAGGACCTGCGGTGACGTCATTTAGGCAGGTGATGGTCGCACGACCATCAGCTGATTAAATTACGTCACTGCAGGTCCTGCCAGAACACCGCGGGCCGCCGAGGAGAGAGGATCGTCCCCGGGAGGAGACCGGGGGCCGGCGGAGAGGTGAGTATAAGGTTTTTTTATTTTTAACTTTTTTATTTCTTTTTTTTTTACTATGGATGCAGCATTTGCAAGCAGAACTCTCTGGTCACACAATATAAATCCATGCCAGTTGCATGGATTTATATTGTGTGACCAACTTGTCAAGCCCTTTTCCAAGTGATGCTCAAAATCGCTTGGAAAAGCGCTTGAAAAAACGCATGCATAAACACATGTAAAAATGCTTAAAAAATGCTTCTCCCTGGCAGAAAAAACACATGCAAAATCTCCATGCGTTTTTTCTGCCAGGGAGAGGAAAAAATGCTCAGGAAATTTCTGCTTGCAATCTGCATCGTGGACACATACCCTAATTGTGCATAGTAACCAACTACTAGATACATTGCTGTTATAGTAGTCTGTGTTACAACTAATATTGCTCAAAAGGTGCTTCTACTCAATTCTGAGAAAAGGGTCTGAATACTTATGACCATGTGATATTTCAGTTTTTCTTTTTTAATAAATTTTCAAAAATTTCTACATTTCTGTTTTTTTTTTCAGTCAAGATGGTGTGCAGAGAGTACTTTCATTGAGAAAAAAATTTACTTTTTAGAATTTACCAAATGGCTGAAATGAAACAAAGAGTGAAAAATTTAAAGGGGTCTGAATACTTTCCGTACCCACTGTATGCTCCCCCCTTCTGGTATATGCTCCCAAATCCTGGTATATGCTCCTCCCATCCTGGAATATGCTCCCACATCCTGGAATATGCTCCCCAATCCTGGTATATGCTCCCACCCAATCTGATATATGTTCCCCTATTCTGGTCCCCCATCCTGGTATATGCTCCCAAATCCTGGTCCCCCATCCTGGTGAATGCTTGCCAATCCTAGTCTATGCTCCCCAATCCTGGTACCTTTTTCAGGTATATGCTTCCCAATCCAGGTCTATGCTTCCCAGTCCTGGTTCCCCAGCCTGGTATATGCTCTCCAATTCTGGTCTATGCTCCCAAATCCTGATCGCCAATCCTAATGTATGCTCTCCAATCCTGGTGTATGACCCTTAATCCTAGTACCCCATCCTGGTAAATGCTCCCCAATCCTGGTGTATGCTCCCCAATCCTGATGTATCTTCCCCAATCCTTGTCTATGCTCTCCAATCCTGGTCTCCCATCCTGGTGCATGTTCCCCAATCCTGGGGTATGCTCCCAAATCCTGGTCCCCCGTCTTGGTGTATGCTCTTCAGTCCTAGTCCCCCATCCTGGTATATGCTGCCCAATCCTGGTCCCCCATCCTGGTATATGCTCCTCAATCCTGGTCCCCCATCCTGGTATATGCTCCTCAATCCTGGTCCCCCATCTTGGTCTATGCTCCCCAATCCTGGTGTATGCTCCCCAATCCTGGTCCCCCATCCTGGTATATGCTCCCAAATCCTGGTCCACCATCCTGTTATATGCTGCCCAATCTTGGTCCCCCATCTTGGTATATGCTCCCCATTCCTGGTGTATGCTCCCCAATCTTGGTCACCCATCCTGGTATATGCTGCTCAATCCTGGTGTATGTTCCCCAATCCTAGTCCCCCATCCTGGTGTATGCTCCCCAATCCTGGTGTATGCTCTCCAATCCTGGTCCCCCATCCTGGTGTATGCCCCCAATCTTGGTATATTCTCTCCAATCCTGGTTCCCCATCCTGGTATATGCTCTCCAATTCTGGTTCCCCATCTTGGTATATGCTGTCCAATCCTGGTCCCCCATCCTGGTGCATGCTCCTCAATCCTGGTGTATGCTCCCAAATCATGGTCTCCCATCCTGCTGTATGCTCCCCAATCCTTATCCCCCATCCTGGTATATGCTCCCCAATCCTGGTTTATGTTCCCCAATCCTGGTACCCCATCCTGGTATAAAACATTTCTACATTTCTGTTTTTTTTTCAGTCAAGATGGTGTGCAGAGTGTACTTTAATTGAGAAAAAAATTAACTTTTTAGAATTTACCAAATGGCTGAAATGAAACAACGAGTGAAAAATTTAAAGGGGTCTGAATACTTTCCGTACCCACTGTATGCTCCCCCCTTCTGGTATATGCTTCCAAATCCTGGTATATGCTCCACCATCCTGGAATATGCTCCCCAATCCTGGTATATGCTCCCACCCAATCTAATATATGCTCTCCTATTCTGGTCCCCCATCCTGTTATATGCTCCCCAATCCTGGTCCTCCATCCTGGTGTATGCTTGCCAATCCTGGTCTATGCTCCCCAATCCTGGTACCCTATTCTGGTATATGCTTCCCAATCCAGGTCTATGCTTCCCAATCCTGGTCCCCCATCCTGGTATATGCTTTCCAATTCTGATCTATGCTCCCAAATCCTGATCCCCCATCCTGGTTTATGATCACCAATCCTGATGTATGCTCTCCAATCCTGGTGTATGACCCTTAATCCTAGTACCCCATCCTGGAAAATGCTTCCCAATCCTGGTCCCCAATCGTGGTTCCCCATCCTGGTGTATGCTCCTCAATCCTAGTCCCCCATCCTGGTATATGCTGCCCAATCCTGGTCACCCATCCTGGTATATGCTCCTCAAATCCTGGTCCCCCATCCTGGTCTATGCTCCCCAATCCTGGTGTATGTAACCCAATCCTGGTCCCCCACCCTGGTGTATGCTCTCCAATCCTGGTCCCCCATCCTGGTATATGCTCCCAAATCCTGGTCCCCTATCCTGTTATATACTGCCCAATCTTGGTCCCCCATCTTGGTATATGCTCCCCATTCCTGGTGTATGTTCCCCAATCTTGGTTAATGCTCCCCAATCTTGGTCACCCATCCTGGTATATGCTGCTCAATCCTGGTGTATGTTCCCCAATCCTAGTCCCCAATCCTGGTGTATGCTCCCCAATCCTGGTGTATGCTCCCCCAATCCTGGTCCCCTATCCTGGTGTATGCCCCCAATCTTGGTATATTCTCTCCAATCCTGGTCTATGCTCCCCAGTCCTGGTCCCCCATCCTGGTATATGCTCTCCAATTCTGGTTCCCCATCTTGGTATATGCTGTCCAATCCTGGTCCCCCATCCTGGTGCATGCTCCTCAATCCTGGTGTATGCTCCCAAATCATGGTCTCCCATCCTGCTGTATGCTCCCAAATCCTTATCCCCCATCCTGGTATATGCTCCCCAATCCTGGTTTATGTTCCCCAATCCTGGTACCCCATCCTGGTATATGCTTCCCTATCCTGGTCCCCCCTTGGTGTATGCCCCCTAATCCTGGTGTATTCTGCTCAATTCTGGTCTATGCTCCCCAGTCCTGGTTCCCCATCCTGTCATATGTTCTCCAATCCTGGTCCCCCAGCCTGGTGCATGCTCCCCAATCCTGGTGTATGCTCCCAAATCCTGGTCCCCAATCCTGGTGTATGCTCCCCAATCCTGGACCCCATCCTGGTATACGTTCACCAATCCATGACTCCCATCTTGGTATATGCTCCCCAATCCTGGTCCCCCACCCTGGCATATGCTCCCCAATCCTGGTCCCCCATCCTTGTGTATACTCCCCAATCCTGGTTTCTCTATCCTTGTGTATAGTCTCCAATCCTGGTCCCCCATCCTGTTGTATGCTCCCCCATCCTTGTCCCCTATCCTGGTATATGCTCCCACATCCTGCCTGCGCTATTGCGTGTTGTTCCATCCATCAAAAAAAAACCAAAACACTGCTACTCACCTTTCTCCCTCTCTCCCCTGCTGGAGATTGCTCTGTGTGCTGACGCATACCGGGATCTCCAGCGCCACACTCCTCCTCCTGGTCTATTAACGCTGGTTGTGTCCTAACTCCGGCCACACTGCGCAGGCACGGTGCGCAGGCACAGTCTATAGAGTCTTTGGACAGAAGGACACATCTCCCGTTATATTATAGATGGCATTTATGGTACATTCATACATGGTGTTTAATTTCTATTTAAAAAAAAAAACTTATATATTTTTTGCCATACACTAATATCATAAATGATATTTCAAATGTATTCTACCACTTGTTACGGTTTAGGCAATCCCAAATATGTGTGTTTTATATTATGTCTTAGGACTAATGTAAATGTAATATTTTTTTCTAGAGTAAAAATGTGTTTGGGGTTTGTTAAAGAAGCACTCCCATCAAAATTTGTATCCTCTTAATATATTGCAGTCACCATATTATATATAGCACTGTGTACTTACAATTGCTCATTTTGCCTTTCTACCCAGCTAATTCTTCTCTTTTCCATTAGGTCTATAACATCACGATATTTAAAAACTGACTAGCTGAATCCTTCTAAGTTCTATGTAGCAACAGGAGGTCAATTTTTTCTGCATGAGTCATGAGTCACTGCAAAAGTCCCCGACAGGGGGGAGGAGAGAGCAGCTGGATCAGGAGTTGAAGAGGGAATGATAAATGCAGGCCCCTTAGTCTTTGAGCTATGCCTCCTTCATAAAGACCATAAAATTTAACACTAAAAAAGGCTCAAATCTCTGGAATCTTATGGCAGATTTAAAAAAAAAAAAAAAAAAAAAAGCAAATAAAAAAAATCGGATTACTCAGGGGAGCAGCAGGAATAAAGCAAGAGTAAAAACTAGCCACTTTTGACCAAGTAACAGATCCTCTTTAAGCATGACTATGAACAGGAAGAGCTTCTGACAATTTTAGGAACAATATCAGTAAGGCTAAGGAAATTGAGCTCTGGGCCTAAGAGCCAGCCTTACTGCATTTCTATGTAAGAGTTGCTCACTAATGATGTCACTTTGTATCTAGGTTCTTCTTCTAGATATTGCATTGCTGTCTCAGATGATAGTTGATGGTTCTTCCCTTTAAACTTGCTCTTTTCTGGGACCAGTTCTTTTGCATTTTTATTAGTTTGATATTTTGGCTGTTGACGTCCGATTCTAACTTTTAGCTTCTTCTTACTTTCAATCAACCTTACCTCGGCCAGCATGTGCAACTACCACATCCATGACCTATGGAATACCCTGCAGTGCTTATCTTCAAGTGGAGGTTAAGGACTGTCTGAAACTCCGGACCTCAGGTGAGCCTGTGACAACCGGATGATGGTAATCGAGGGTCCCAATGCAATCAGTGTAGCAACACTTATGTCACAGTGGGGAATTGGCTGGATCTGTCATAGGGGCATTATGTTTTTTTGTTGGATTATGTTGAGACCATTTTTTGTCAGAGAGTATGCAAAAAGTTGACTTAGAACACATATGTATCCTGTTCTTGGAGTCGGAGAAAGTGAGGGAGTTGCGCCAATGTAAGGATTCAGAATATTTAAGATGTCTATCTACAAAAAATCTAACTAGCACCTACGAAAAAGAATAACGAAAGCATGAACAGGTGCAAGCTGCTATGACTGCATAATATACAAATAAAAGAATACAACAAGACTCTGTAGTCGCAATAAAGTATGAAAACATTGAACATATGAATTTAGACTGCATTACTTCTATATAGAATATGCTTAAAAGAGGAAGGTACTTAGCTCATAAATTGGTCAATTCATGAGAGCCCACCAGCCGTAACAAGGTATACCTTTCTTTGACTGGTCTCTAACCTAATATTTATCAAACATGCCTCTCCCAGCCTAAAAGCCTACAAAATAAATGGGAAGGTAGGATACAGAACTAATTAAAAATATTTGAGGCTGATTAAAGTAGCCAAGACCCATAGTATTTTAGGGTATGTAGCCCTCCCTAATCACCTGATGTATCATGTGATATCTCACATAATGATGTGATAGGTCACGTGATGAACACACAGGTGCTCTGGTGCCCATCTGCAGATAAAAAAAGACAGAGAGCATTGCGCACTAAGTGCGCTGTGGCAATTTTTTTTCCAGTGTGGACAGTAACATAGCAAGAGATGTCATTATGTAATAAGGGACAGTGCTAAACATCACAAGAGAGGATACTATATACTAAGGGAAGGTGCTATAGATAATACAAGAGGATGCTATGTAATAATGGAATGGCACTATACATTATTATTAGTGATGAGCGAGCACTAAAATGCTCAAGTACTCTTTGTTCGAATCTAGCAAATTGGAATGCTCGAGTGCTCAAACTGAGTAATGAGCCCAATGTAAGTCTATGGGAAACTCGAGCATTTTTCCGGCGGCTCTCCCCGATGGTCTGCAGAGTACCTAAAAATTGCCCAAATCGATGGGAACAGTGCTCATATGACATGGGAACAGCATGGGGAAGACCCGTGGAAGCATTTCTGACTCCCAGGTCACTGCTGTCAACAACATTGTCAGAGGTATTACGCCACTTTTACGGACTCACAGTAAAACATACAAAAACGAATCCAAAATGGATTTTCCTGGGAAATATGTTAAGGAACATCCTTTCCAGGATAATGACTTGTATATAAGGCAAAATAAATAACCAAAAACAAAAATACTCCTTCATACCTTGGGCTATGTTCACACGTAGCGTTTTTGATGCGTTTTTGCACCTTTGCATTGCTTTCAACCAAAACAAATGCATTCACCGGGAAGTGTCATTTTAATATTTTACAACCCTATCTGGCCATGTGGTGGGTGACACATCATCCGACACATCCTGTTTTATTTATGATGGAGGGACTCTGAAAGTCACAAAGACTATTTTTATAGAGTCATCAGACGACCCTTACTATTCTTAAAGGGCCAGCAGTCGGCTATGCTTTGTTGTTCCCATTATTAACAAGTGGGTCTCCTATACTGTTATTCTGTATGCAGTGACTGCAAGGGCTGCCAATAATTTGGACGAAATCCAATACCCCTTTGAAGAGACAGAGGAGAATCTCAGTAAAAAAAATGTTCCCATTATAAAGGAACAGGTCTCCTATAGTGGTAATGCCCATGCTGTTACTGCAAGGGCTGTCAAAATTTGGGAAAAACCCCACTAACAATTTAAAGACACATACAGCTGGACCACAGTAACAACATGTTCCCATTAGAAAGGAGAGGGTCTGCTATTCAGTTATAGGGTATGCAGTGAAGCAACGGCTGCCCAAAATTTGGAGGAACTCCAATGTCCCTTGCAAGAGACATAGAGGTTGCAGGGCATCCTGAAAAAAATGTTCCCATTATTAGGAAGTGGGTCTCCCATACTGTTTGCCTATGCAGTGAAGCAACGGCTGACAAAAATTTGGAGGAACTCCAATGCCCCTTGCAATAGACGTAGAGGTCGGAGGGCCTCCAGCAAAAAATGCTCCCATTATTAAGAAGTGTGTCTGCCATACTGTTTGCCTGTGCAGTGAAGCAACAGCTGCCAAAAATTTGGAGGCACTCCAATGCCCCTTGCAAGAGACGTAGAGGTCGTAGGGCCTCCTGAAAACAATGTTCCCATTATTAAGAAGTGTGTCTCCCATACTGTTTTCCTATGCAGAGAAGCAACAGCTGCCAAAAATTTGGAGGCACTCCAATGCCTCTTGCAAGAGACGTAGAGGTCGTAGGGCCTCCTGAAAGCAATGTTCCCATTATTAGGAAGTGAGTCTCTCATACTTTTTGGCTATGCACTGAAGCAACGGCGGCCAAAAATTTGGAGTAACTCCAATGCCACTTGCAAGAGACGTAGATATGTTGATATGGTACATATGGTGTTGGAGGATGAGGATGCGGAGAAGGAGGAGGACAAGAGCAAATAGACAAAATCAAGAAATGTATACCCATGTCTGGGTGTGAAGACAGAGGTGCATGAGAATAGAGTTAGACCTCCCCAAAAAAGACACTGGATTTGAGTTTGTTATGCTGCTAATCATTCGGTGGTGTTGAGAAGTCTGGCCCAATCCAGCCCTTGTTCATTTTTAAAAGAGTCAGCCTGTCAGCATTTTCAGTTGACAGGCAGATGTGCCTATCGGTTATAATTCCACCAGCGGCACTAAAAACCTTCTCTGATAAAACACTAGCGGCAGGGCAGTGTCCTTAATTATAAGGCACAGAGGAATCACGGAGGACTTTGGTACGGTCGGCAAGGTACTCCCTCACCATCTTCCTAAACTTTTCCTTCCTTGGGAGAATACCCCGCGCCTCAGGGCCTGTTCGATGGGAGGGTCTGAGAAAACTGTCGCAGAACTTTGACAGTGTTCCCCTGCCTCTGCTGGATTGCATTTGTGTCTCTCTTGCCCATACTCTTTGGTTGTCCAACAAACTGTGACCTCTGCCACCAGCATTTTCTGATGGGAATTTTTTAAATAATTCTGAAACAAGGGCCTTCTTGTACTGCCCCTTTTTATTAGGCCTGTTCTGCAAGGGAATAAGAGACAGAAAGTTCTCCTTGTAGCGTGGGTCTAGAAGTCTCACCAACCAGTAATTACTGTCACCCAAAATTTGGACTACGCGAGGGTAACATAAACTCAGCCTTGTGTGCAGACTGCAAAGAGGCAAGACTTTCGTGTTCTCACCAAGAGGATGACTGACCATGCTCTCCTCCTCATCCTCCTCCTCGTTCTCCTCCTCCCTGAACAGACGGTATGACAGTTGTGCAGGTAGTACCGTCTATAGCACTGGAAACTAGCTCCTGTTCTTCCCCCTCCTCATTGTCACCCATTCCACGTTGGGATGAGATGAGGCTGGGCTGTGTGGAATCACCTTGTATGGTTCCTTGCTTCATCTCATCATGCTCCGCCTGCAATGCATCCTCTTTAATTGTGAGCAGAGAGCATTTCAGAAGACAGAGGAGTGGGATGGTGATGCTAATTAAGGCATCATCGCTGCTCACCATCTTGGTGGAGTCCTCAAAGTTTTGGAGGATGGTACAAATGTCTAACATCCATGTCCACTCCAGAGGTTTTATGTGTGGAGTCTGACCTGAATACAGATGGCCTTGTTGATGCTGTTAGTCAACAACTGCCCTCTTCTGCTCACAAATCCTTCCCAACATCTGCAATGAAGAGTTTCAACGCGTTTGGACATTGCAGATCAGTAGGTGATCTGGAAGCTGCAAACGCTGTTGAAGGACGGCAAGGGCGGCGGAAGCTGTAGCTGACTTTCTAAAATGGGCACACAGGCAGTATACTTTGACAAGCAGATCAGGCTGTGTAGATGCAGAATATATATTTACCTACAGTAACTCACTGGTGACATTTCATCTAATTAGAGTTTTTTTTATTTTGTTCCTTCTTCATGTGGTCAGATATTTATGTCACCATTTTCTGGCCACGACTCGCCACTGCAGAGTTTGCAGCACAAATTACCGCAACACTGAAAATAACACAGTGTCCATTAATGCAAATATGCACCACACTATTAATATATAATTACCTGCTGTGCAATCCACCATTCAAAATATTAATTGATAAGCAGAAACTGTGCCCTAATTAATTACATTTAGCCACTTTTCCGGCATCTCCCAAAAAGAAAAATTAATTAGCGACTGTGCCTCTCCCCCAATTCATTACCAGTCACTCTTCTGTGTCCTCACCCTTCCAATTTGTTCCAATGCCCCTTGAATTCATTACAAATCTTTATTGTGTGTCCTTTATCCCCCCAATTCATTACAATTCCTCTTTCCCAACTTTCATTTGATTACAATTCCATGCCCTCTCTCCTAACACATCCCCAATTCTTACAATTCTATGTCCTCACTCCCACTTCCACAATTCATTACAAGTATGTCATCTCTATCAATCACACCCCATGAGCATCGTGCTCTCCCCACTGGTTTGAAAAAAAAATGGAATCATCTCTTCAGACAATCCCCCATATCGCCGCTTCCCTCAGTGGCATTGGCATCATCTGGCAAGGTACCTGCTAAATGACACAGTCGTGGCAATGACATCTTCTCGTCACCTCAGTCATAGAGAAAGCAGCTGACAAGAAACCGAGAATGGCTTCTTGCAATTGTCCTGTGATTTGCTATTGTCGACAACGGAACTGCAAGAATGCCTCCTGCCTGGTGATGTACACCGCCAATGGTGCTAAATAAGACCCAGGCACCGGGCATTAGCCTAGATTACCCTCATTATAATCTGCCACATTATGTATTTTTTTATTAGGTCACTAACCAGAAACTTGCTCCTCTTACCCCTTTTAGACAATTTTTAAAAGTATTTAAAAGAATAATTTAACACATGTTAAAGGCAGATCTAGGAGATCATATGGAGAACAGAAAACTCCCAACAAAAATATAAAAAGTTTCATATGTCTACTAGCAATCCTACTGATTTTTTGTATTAGATGACTAATTGAATCCTGTACAACTTAAGGAACCTATCACACTTCATTATGTTTCTATAAGACATTTGAACACCAATGTACAAAGCCAAGCTAGCCTCAACTGTCTTATGGGCCCTCTTAGTTAATCCAGTGGCATAACTATGTATAATGCATGTGTTGATGGTCATATTGCTGGGGTAGGTTTTTTTAGCAGCAATGGGCACTTGCGGATTCTTCTAAGTGACAATTTGACATCCCTCTAATGG
Organism: Phyllobates terribilis; assembly: GCF_046119375.1. NCBI lineage: Eukaryota > Metazoa > Chordata > Amphibia > Anura > Dendrobatidae > Phyllobates > Phyllobates terribilis. The sequence continues at coordinate 443,673,180 of NW_027362771.1, read as the reverse complement.
CTGACAAGTCTACATTTTAACCAGTTTGAGTCAGGTAATGGGCTGTGTGTCCAGGCTTGCCTGCAGGTTGCTGCTCTCAACTGTTATCATAAATTTCAATTGAGCCACATAAAAGCATCCTGGAGGGAAGGAGATGTTGCAGTTAATTTCTGTGCTGATGTGTAAAGCATATGTTACCCTTATGAACCCTTTCCCACTTTGCTTTTTTATTCTTTTCCTGGCAAAGTAATAGCTTTGCAGGTATTTTTTTTCCTGTATTACGTGTTTGTGAGGAAGCTACAGTAAAATTATCAAAGCCTGCGCCGGAACAGCTGTTACAATTACAGCTTAATAATATTGTAACCTTTCATTCTGAATCACTGTGCACATTTTTGTTGCTCAGTCTGGCAGGGTTTTATAAGAGAGAAAGAAAAGAAGTCTCAAGTTTACAATTATGAATGAATCATATTTGTTGGGAGGTTCAGACTTTAAGGGCTAATATAAAGAACTATTATATCTTTACTAGTCATACTTAGAAGCAACGGTAATTTTTTCCTGACTAATATTGTGGGGAAAAAAATAAAAATAAAAATTCAGAATTGGGTACAGATTTAAGGAGGTCGTTTCGTCACAGAAAACACCTTTAGGGTATGCTCACACTAGCGTACACATCCAATGATTCTCTCATGCGAGAGAATCGGATGCTATATGCAAATGACACTCGGCTCAAACTCTGCTGCAAGCGTGATCCGAGTGTCACATGTTACATCGGATAGCACTCGTCCGAGTTAACCGCTGACTACTCGCCAGTGTGAATGTACCCTCATAATGAGACCCAGGTTGCATAGTTTCCAAGACTCCCTGGCAAGCAACTTGTTAGTTAAGTTGCTTCTTATTTCCCCTGCACTGGCTAAGGGAAAAGTACTGTCGTGGCCCAAAAATTTCAAGACTTACACAAACTTTGGTTTTCACAAAGTTTGCTGCTTCAGTGTTTTTAGACCTTTTAATTAGATGTTTTTATGGTATAATGAAGTACAATTATAAACATTTCATGAGTTTTTAAGCTTTCATTGACAAATACATCAATTTTAAGCAAAGACCCAATATTTACAGTGTTGACCCTTATTTTTCAAGACTTCTGCCCTTCACCCAGGCACCTGGATATCAACTTCTAGGCCAAATCCTGACTGATGATGTCCCATCCTTGTCTAATCAGTGCTTGGAGTTAATAACAATTTCTGTGTTTTTGTTGTCCCCCACTTTTTGAGGATTTACCTCTGATTATCAATAGGCTTGAGATCTGGGAAGTTTCCTGGCTAAGGATCAAAAGTTCAAAAATCACGTTTGCCTTCTGACATGGTGCTCTATCATGCTGGCAAAGCATTGTTTATGAGCAAATTTCTCCTAGATCTTTGGGAGAAGTTACTCCTGAAGAAAGTTTGGATATCATTCTTTGATTATGGCAGTATTCTTGTTACGCTCGTGCCCGGACTGACTGGCGTGAGCGTGATTAGTGATCCCATTGTACCATGAACCGAGGAGTGCCTGGAGGGGAATAACGAAGTATCAACCCGATCCGACCAAGGTCACACGGCGGCTTAGTCGACTCCGTGGCCCAAGGAGGAACCGAGCAGAGGGACTAGGTGAGACTCCAGGTCAGATCCCGGTCACAGCTGTTGACCCACACCGGGGAATGCAGGAACAGGCAGGTTAGACTGGCATACAGGCAGGTGGGTATTGGCAAGTACGGCTGGTATGCAGACAGGTGGGTACTGACAAGTACGGCTGGTATGCAGACAGGTGGGCACTGGCAAGCATGACTGGTATGCAGACAGGTGGGCACTGGCAAGCATGGCTGGTATGCAGACAGGGAGATACTGGCAAGCACGGCTGGAGTGCAGACAGGGAGGTACTAGCAGGTTGGAGCGCAGGCTGGATAGGGTCCAGTACAGACTGGGAGACAGGTACAGAGCCGCAGATGCGGTAGACAAGCAGAGTAAAGCGAAACCGTCGGAGCGGAGGACAAGGCAGAGCAGAGAGGAACTACTGGTGCGGTGAGCAAGCAGAGCGGAGCGAAAACCGCAGGTGCGGTGGGCAAGGCAGAGCAGAGCGGAACCACTGGAGCAGTGGACAAGGCATAGCAGAGAGAAACCGCAGGTGCGGTGGACAAGGCAGATAAGAGCGGAACCGCCGAAGCGGTGGGCAAGGCAGAGCAGAGAGAAGTCGCCGGAGTGGTGGGCAAGGCAGAGCAGAGAGAAACCACAGGTGTGGTGGACAAGGCAGAGCAGAGCGGAACCGCTGGAGCGGTGGGCAAGGCAGAGCAGAGAGAAGCCGCGGGAGCGGTGGGCAAGGCAGAGCAGAGAGAAACCACCAGAGCGGTGGGCAAGCAGAGCCGAACAGGGCTGAAGGTGCAGGCAGAGAGGACAGGGCTCTGTTCACATGGAACAGACTGGAAAATACAGGAGGATGGCTAGAACACAGAAGGAAGATACGGAGGAAGGGAAAAGGGACAAGCAGAACCAGATACACACAAGGTACTTCCTATGAAGTAGCGAGTGGACACAAAACTCACAAACAGAAGTACAGAGACAACAAGTTGGAGTTAGGTGCAGGTTCAGATACTGCAGGAAAAGGGAAGGTACGGACATAGAGACAAACAGATAACAGGCTAGGATACAGTTCAGACTGAAACTGCTACTGCAATGAGATACAAGAACGAGCCTGGGTATCCAGCCCCCTGAGTGGCAGAAACAGACTAGAAGTCACAGGTAACAGGCCTGGGTATACAGCCCCCAGAGTGGCAGAAACAGACTAGAAGTCACAGGTAACAGGTCTGGGTATGCAGCCCCTAGAGTGGTGGAAACAGACTAGAAACAGGACAGGACCTGGCAATACAGTTGCAAAGACAAACTGAGTGAAGGAGTTGCTCAGGCACCTCCTTCTGGGTGGAGGGGGTTTAAATATCCAGTGACTCACAGCAATAGGCTGGAGACGCATTAGGGGTGCGCCCACAGCAGCTATAAGAATCAGGAAGTAACCGGGCCACCGCCCTAAGCAAGAGACATGCACACAGCATGAACTTGAGCAAGGTTTGCAGGTTGGACTGACAGGTAAGATTGCAGTCTTGCATAGTGGGAGGTGGTGCACTATGCAAGCACGCCACCAGGGATGTTACAATTCTTAGGCAAAATTGTGGGTGAACCTACTACCTTAAATCAAGAGCAACCCCATTCTTGAAGGGTCTCAGGATGTTTATTCTTGGCATGACAGAGGACTCATGGTAGCGCTCTCCTTTTTATCTCCAGTTAATTATTTTACCAGGTATCGCAAACAACTGAAGGGGGCATTATTGTAGAAAATATTTCTTATTCTCCCTGGGTCCAGCATCAGCTCTCCATCACTGCCCGTCTCTGTCTGTTGTTTGTCTGCAGTGTTAACATCATGTCAGTCGACAGCAATGTAGCCAGTCATTGAGCTCAGTGGCTGGCGTTGCCTACACTGACAAAGCCACTGAGCTCAGTCATTGTCTGTAGTGCTGTTCATGTAACTGGGTCAGTTTGGGGAGATCCGGTGCTGGACTTGGAAAGCGTAAGGAATACTATTTTTTTGTTTTTTTTTATACTACTACAGCTAATAGGAAAAAGTTTTCTAAAAGAAGAAAACCCCTTTCAAGAGAAACCAAACAGCCATATTGTTTCTATATAGAGGGGAATGTTATACACCTAAATGCCTGTGCAACTGGGGGAAATAATACAGGATTACAATTAACAGACCAAGGACTGTGTGTCACCCTTTATTAGCTCATGTGTGGTCAAAGCCACAGGTTTGTAGGGATTATATAAAATATGTATTAGAAGTCAGTGTTATAGCAATTCCAACTCCAGCCTAAAAGTTTCTGGGATTCATTTGGGCTGCAGTGTTGGTCAGCTGGTCATAATGCATGAGAAGGACAGGAATAATTTCATTCTTTGCTGGAATAGAAAATGCAACATTAGATTTCTGGAAACAGAGTTCATTATTATGCATATACAGTACATTACATTTATAATTAACCTTGTAGATATGGCATTGACTTGGCCATTATAGAATATGAGTGCTAAGTAGAGATGAGCGTTGTTCTACTCGAACTGTTCGCCAATCTCAAATTCGAGCTGTTTTGGGCGGTGTTCGAGCCGGTCGGCGAACACGAACAATTTGAGAAAAATTCGGCTGTTCGAGGTTATGTTCGATAACTGTTCGTGCACCAAAATCATAACTGGATTTTTTCTCAGTAATGATGAAAATTAATGTTAATACGCAGTTTGAGTGTACAGCGGGGCGGGTGGAGGGGCAGGGGATGGATCTCTGCAGGAACAATGAAGATCTCCATTTTTTTTTCTCTTTCCCGCATTTGCAGTGGGGAGGTGCAATCTGTCAGCCTATCAGCAGCGCACACACGGAGCGAAGTGCTTTTTTTCACACAAGCAAGGGCATGTGTGATTGGCAGTGTATGTCACATGTCCTTGCCCTATAAGACCAAGCCATTTTCCCCGTCGCCACCATTTTCTCACTGCTGCAGCTGCGTGTTAGACGGCACCGCTGTTGCTGTGTGTGCTATACCTTGTTAATTTCAAGCCAATTTTCGCACAAATATACAGATAGCTTGGGAGTAGGGAATAGTTGTGATTGCAGTCCTTTTAAGGACTAGGTTACAGCATTTCCTACGACTTTTATCAGGGAGGTCTGTGCTCTTAAATAGATAGGTTGTGGGAGTAAAGACTAATTGTAATTGGAGTCCTTTTCAGGACTAGGTTACATGAGTTCCTATCAGTTTTTGCCAGGCAGGTCTGTGCCAGTGCTGTGCAAGTTTTTTTCACAGCATTTGGCTGAATCTAGCAAAGCTAATCCTTATTGGCCTATTGCAGAGTGTGTTAGTCAGTGGAGTAGCCTATCTGTGTTGCAAGATATAACACCTGTGTATAGAATACCAATTTTTTTACTGCACCTAGTGAAGTAAAATCTTTTGGGCATAGCATCATTCTATTAGTCCATCTATACTGACCTCCATCAGGTTGCAAACTGAATATAATTTTTTTCTGCATCTAGCTCTGAAAAAATATTTGGGCTTCTAGCGGTGTGTGGGACTTGGTCTATTAGTCCATCTATACTGACCTCCATCAGGTTGCAAATTAAAACTAATTTTTTTCTGCATCTAGCTCTGAAAAAATATTTGGGCTTCTAGCAGTGTGTGGGACTTGGTCTATTAGTCCATCTATACTGACCTCCATCAGGTTGCAAATTAAAAATAATTTTTTTCTGCATCTAGCTCTGAAAAAATATTTGGGCTTCTAGCAGTGTGTGGGACTTGGTCTATTAGTCCATCTATACTGACCTCCATCAGGTTGCAAATTAAAAATAATTTTTTTCTGCATCTAGCTCTGAAAAAATATTTGGGCTTCTAGCAGTGTGTGGGACTTGGTCTATTAGTCCATCTATACTGACCTCCATCAGGTTGCAAATTAAAAATAATTTTTTTCTTCATTTATCTCTGAAAAAATATTTGGGCTTCTAGCGGTGTGTGGGACTTGGTCTATTAGTCCATCTATACTGACCTCCATCAGGTTGCAAATTAAAAATAATTTTTTTCTGCATCTAACCCAGCCAATAGTTTTGGCCTAATACCACAGTTTGGCCACTCAGCTCTGCTCGGTTACCATCCATTGTTTTTTTGTGCAAACAACTCCAGAGTTGTGAATTAGTTAACCACCAAAATGAGTGGAAAAAGGCCTGCTGCTGGTGGAAAGGGGAATAGGCGTGTTGGGAAGGGGAAAAAAGGTTGTGTCCGTGGGGTAGGTGCAGAAGAAAGACCATCTTCCAGCCAAACTAAAATGTCTACTTCTTTTAGCGGACAATGTGATAAGATCCCTTTCTTACGGCCACGCCAATCGCTACAAATTCCAGATGAGGCACAAAAACAGCAGGTGCTTCAACGGATATCAAGTGCTCCTTTAAGTGGGCTCTCCTCCACATCAACTTCAACATCACAAATACTCCAGTCCTCAAAGGTGTCACCCAAATCGCACTTGCTTCCTCACAGCTCCCAAATCTCCAGCTGCCCGTCTGAGTGTGAGGTAGAACAGATGGTTGAGTCTGCAGAGCTGTTTACTCATACTATAGCCTGGGAATCAGAGGTCGACTCCAGCGCTTCTGTGAATCCAGACGAGGAAATGATCTGCACTGATGCCCAGAATCTTTATGAGTCGGATCCAGGACCAGACGCAGAAGGTTCTGACCATAATGTAGACCCTCATTCCCAAACTGTAACTCCTGTTGGTGGAGACAATGAGGAAGACGATGATAAGACTCAAATACCTGATTGGAGCGACAACTTTAGTTTTTTGTCAGGGCAGGAACAGGTTGGCTCTGAGGACGACGGGTGTGATAACGCACAGGGTGATGATGATGAGGTCGGAGATCCCACTTACTGTCAACCCACAGTCAGCCAAGAGATGAGGTCAGCAGAGGAGGTGGAGGAAGATGCTAGTGACGACGAGGTCAGGTTGCGCCTTCCTGGACAGAGACGTAGTACTGGAAGCACGTCAACAACTGCATCCTCAAACACAACTCTGCCTCTCACCACAAGTCGTGGTGGCTCTTCAGGTCGCATGGGTGCTAAGCCTTGCATAGCCTGGGCATTTTTTCAGATCGATAAAGATGACCCAACTCGTGTTATCTGTAACATTTGTCAGCAAAAGCTAAGTAGAGGCCAAAAAATACATAGTTTGAGTACTTCATGCATGAACCGGCACATGGACATGAAGCATAAGTTGCAGTGGGAAGCTCAGTGTGCTACAATGCGGCCTAGCCGGCCGGGCCAATCACCGTCTGCCATATCTTGTGCATCCGCGGCCTCTTCATCCTCTGTGACTGGGGGGACAGCAGTCACACCTGTTTTGGGGCGCAGACCTGCCACCTCTTTACCCGCAACAGCCAGCGTGATTGGCAGGTCATCATTTTCTTTGGAGGTGGTAACACCAGCTGGTGTTGAGCGCTGTCCGACATCGATAGCACCACCTTTGGATCAAGGCAACCTAACATGTCCGCCTGCATCTTCCTCACAGACCGGCAGTTTGCCGGGGACACCCTTATCAACCCCGTCTAAGCACAATAGCCAGCCCTCGGTCCCTCAGATGTGGACAAGTAAAAGACTATTTCCTCCTAGCCATGAGAAAGCTAAGAGGTTGAATTTCACCATCTGCAAGCTCTTGGCTACAGAAATGCTGCCTTTCCGCCTGGTGGACACAGAGGATATTCGAGACCTTATGTCCGTCGCAGTGCCCCAGTACCAGATGCCCAGTCGGCACTACTTCTCAAAGAAAGGTGTGCCTGCGCTCCACCAGCATGTCGCACACAACATCACCGCTTCTTTGAGAAACTCTGTGTGTGACAGGGTGCATTTCACCACAGACACTTGGACGAGTAGGCATGGACAGGGGCGTTACATGTCGCTGACTGGGCACTGGGTAACTATGGTGACAGCAGGACAAGGGGCTGCTGTCCAAGTCTTGCCGTCCCCACGAGTTGTGCGTCAATCCTCTTTATGTCAAAGTTCCTCCACTGCTTCTGCCTCCTCAACCTCCTCTCGGTCTTCCACCTGCACCCAAAGCCTGTCTGGTCATGCCACAAGCTTTCTAACTGCGCAGAAGGGATCCTGCACACCTCCTTACTATGCTGGCAGTAGGGTTCAACGTCATCAGGCGGTTTTTACATTGAAATGTCTGGGAAATGTGAGTCACACAGCTGAGGAGTTGTGGTCAGCTCTGGAGAACCAATTTCATGAATGGTTGTCTCCACTGGACCTGAAACCAGGGAAGGCCGTGTGCGACAATGCTGCAAACCTGGGTGCGGCCCTTCGCCGGGGCAATGTCACACACGTGCCTTGTATGGCTCACGTGTTGAACCTGGTTGTCCAGCAATTTTTAGCCCACTATCCCAGACTAGATGGCCTTCTGCAGAGGGCACGGTCGCTGTGTGCTCACTTCCGCCGTTCGCATCCCGCAGCTCAGCGACTTACATCTCTACAGAAGTCGTTGGGCCTGCCACTTCACTGGCTAAAATGCGATGTGCCTACCCGGTGGAATTCAACTCTGCACATGTTGCAGCGACTGTGGCAGCACCGACAAGCCCTGGTGCAATACGTTCTGACGTATAGCCTGGGCCAACGAGATTCAGAGGTGGGGCAAATCACGCTGGAGGAGTGGTCTCAGATCAGGGACCTATGCACCCTTCTGCACAGTTTTGAAATGGCGACGAAGATGTTTAGTGCTGACGATGCCATTATCAGCATGACTATTCCGGTGATTTACATGCTGGAGCACATGTTAAACAGAATTCGGAGTCAGGTGGTGGCACAAGAGGAGGTGGAGGAAGTAGAGGAGGAGGAGTTGTATGCGGAAGGGCTAACATCTGCAAGGTCCAGACGGTCGGCAGCACCAAGGCGGCAGGCATGTGAGGGTGGGGGAGATGGTTTTACCAGGGCGCATGGTAGCAGCCAAACTAGTGAGGAAGGTGCAGGAGCCCAGGAAGAAGTGGAGGACGAACTGATGGAAGACTCATCAGATGAGGGAGACCTTGATCACATTTCTGTTGTGCGAGGTTGGGGGGAGAGGACAGAGGAAGGAAGCATGATTGTTACCTCGCCACCAACACAACAGGGACTTGGTGCTCCTGGATGCGCAACACACATGAGTGCCTTCTTGCTGCACTACCTGCAACATGACCCTCGAATTGTGAGAATTAGAAATAATCCTGACTACTGGGTTGCCACACTGTTAGATCCCCGGTACAAAAGTAAATTTGCAGAAATTATTCCTGCCATAGAAAGGGATGCACGCATGCAGGAGTATCAGCAGAGACTGTTGCAGAATCTTACATGTGCTTTTCCACAAAACACCAGTGGTGCACGTAGTGAATCTCACAGTTCCAACTTGCCAACCGTGGGACCGTCAAGTGTTCAGCACTCAAACCGTAACAGAACCACAGTATCTGCTGGTAACATCAATTTTGCGGAATCATTTCACCACTTTTTTAGCCCATCCTTTGCAAGGCCACAGGAGACAAGAAGTCTGACACATAGTCAACGCCTAGAGACGATGGTACAGGAGTATCTCCAAGTAAACATTGAAGCCACGACTGTGTCACTGGACCCTTGCTCTTTTTGGGCTTCCAATCTGGATAAATGGCCGGAGCTAGCCACTTACGCCTTGGAGATCTTGTCATGCCCCGCAGCCAGCGTTCTGTCTGAACGTGTGTTCAGCGCTGCTGGTGGTGTGCTGACAGATAAGCGCACGCGGCTCTCCACTGATAATGTAGACAGACTCACGTTCATAAAGATGAACAAATCATGGATCCGAAACGACTTTTCTACCCCTGTGTCATCCTGGGGAGAGTAAAAGCTTGATGATTGGTTAAAATCACCCTACCAACCATTTTAAGCTTTCAAATTACTAATCATGTTTATCTGTATCTTGACTGGAAAATAATTTGGGCTTTGTAGCAGTGTGCAGCACTGATCCTATTAGGCCATCTATACTAAAGCTTCACCAGATTTAAAATTAAAAATAATTTTTAGCTGCATCTAGCCCGGAAAATAATTTTGGGGCTCCGAGATGCGCAAGGCACATAAGTGCCTTCTTGCTGCACTACCTGCAGCATGACCCTCATATTGTCAGAATTCGAAGTAATCATGACTACTGGGTTGCCACACTCTTAGATCCCCCAAACTTTTCGATCAACCTTTTCATTTTAATAAAGACCAAAAAAATGGTCATTTTTGAAATTATAAGCATTAGCAGGTTGTTAGAAACTGAAATCAAACAGTTTTCAACTCAAAACTTTATTCTAGGTGATGTTACATTTTCACATAGGACCCCTTGTTCGAAAGGAGCTTCTGAACTCTCTCGTCCATTGAATTTGTCAGGTTTTGGATGGTTTCTGCTTCAATTGTTTTGCATGAGGACAGAATACCCTCCCAGAGCTGTTGCTTAGATGTGAACTGCCTCCCGCCATCATAGACACTCCTTTTAATGATGCTCCAAAGGTTCTGAATGGGGTAGAGGTCAGGGGAGCATGGGGGTCACACCATAAGTTTGTCCCCTTTTATGCCCATATCAGCCAGAGATGCAGATGTTTTATGTGCAGCATGAGATGGTGCATTATCATGCAGAAAAATGATCTTGCTGTGAAATACACGGTTCTTCTTCTTGAACCATGGCAGGAAGTGCTGTTTGAGAAAATCCACATACATTATGGAGTTCATCTTTAGCGCCTTCAGGGATCCTAAAGGGGCCGACAATCTCTCTCCCCATGATTCCAGCCCAAAACATTACTCCACCTCCTCCTTGTTGGCGCTGTAGCCGTGTTTGCGTGGGGTGTCCATCAACCAGCCATCCTCCACTCCATCCATCTGGACCATCGAGCGCTGCACGGCACTCATCCGTGAACAAAACAGTTTTGAAATCAGTCTTCATGTAATGTTTGGCCCACTGGAGCCGTTTCTGCTTGTGTGAAGTGGATAGAGGAGGTCGACAGGATGGCGCATGCACAGCTGCAAACCTCTGAAGGACCCTGCATCTTGTTGTTCGGGGGACGTTGGAGGCACAAGCAGCTTCAAAAACTTGTCTGCTGCTATGACAAGGCTTTTTTGCCGCTGCTCTTTCAACCTGACGTAATTGCCTGTAGGAAAGAGTCCTCAATTTGCCCTTATCAGCACGCACACGTGTGTACTGTGAATCAGCTACATACTTCTTGATTGCCAGGACACTTCATCCTGATCATCGCACAATGTTGATTGTAGTCATGCCTTGACCTAAACACTCCACAATTTGTTGCTTCTCCGCAGCCGACACATCCTTTTTCTTTCCCATTTTGGCAGAAAATGTAGGCTGCTTAATAATGTGAGAGAGCCTTCTTAAGTAGTCTTGCCTTTCATTGGACACACCTGCCAAACTAATTAGCACAGGTGTCTGCAATTGCTTACAGTGATATAAAGAGCCCTGACACACATCACCATCAATGAGTTTAACTGACAAACAAACAAATTCTTCCCTTATCACTCCTAAACACTTTTTGTATAATAATTTAGAACGCAGTGTACATGTGCTTTTCCACAAAACACCAGTGGTTCACGTAGTGAATCTTACAGTTCTAACTTGCCAACCGTGGTCTGTATGGAGTTGTTCAATAAAGGGCCCAAAATTAAGATAACATAGATGGGAGAGGTCTCTATGAATAGGAATTCCTAAGTATTTGATACCCTGTGAGGGCCAAGCAAAGGGAAAGTTGGACTGGATGGAATCCTATATGGATTTGGGGAGGGAGACATCGAGGGCCTCAGACTTCGCTGCATTGATTTTAAAATTTTACCATGTAACAAAGTGATCTATTTCAGCCATAACAGCATGGATGGATATATGTGATTGAGTGATATATACTAGGACATCATCAGCAAATAGAGAGCTCTTGTACTCGGTGCCTCCCACCTCAATCCACCTAATATTGGGGTTATGGCGAATTGATGAGAGCAGGTGCTCCGTCACTAGGATGTATAAGAGAGGGGACAGAGGACATCACTGCCTTGTCCCATTGGTGATTGTGAAAGGTGATGAAAATGTTCTGACGCACCCCCTGGGCCTTGGGACACCCGGAGCCGGACCCTTTTTGGTGGATGCTGGTGGTTGTAGTCTTCGTGGCGGCGACCCAGTTCCGTGGCTCAGGGCGGTCAAACCAGTGGCGGAACTATTTATGTGGTTTTCATGTTTAAATGTCCGACTATGCCACCCGTGGATTGTGGTCAGAGTGAACCGCCGCTACAGGGCAGACCACTGAGGCTGGTGTTGTGGGTGCAGCAGAGCGTAGCATAACTCCCCACGGGAGGAGTATAGCCTCAGGGCAGTGTATGCGGAGGATGGGGGTGATGGTGCAGGGCAGCAGCAGTAACGACACGGAGTCAGTGATGCAGTTCAGGGCCTTTACTCACAGTTCTTATTATCCAGACCACGTCTGCAGGTAACGGCTGCCCACGTCGTACTGTGCTCACCAGGTGAGGGGCTCAGACAACTCCCAGATAACTTTGGAGCACTTCACAGGACCCCCTTTGTGTGTCCTTTGTCTGGCCTTTCTTACCAACACTTCTGTCCGGCTGCCTCGGGCCTCCTCTTGGTAAACTTGGCGCCAGTTTCCCTGACCCTATGTGGTGCCTTCCTAGCGGGTGTAGCGAGGGGCTGCGCCACATAAAATGTCAGAGCCTCCGGTTTCTAGCTGAGGGTCGTTTCCTGCCTCCACTAGTTCGGGGACCGGTCTCCCCCTTTGGCCTGACCCCTCCACGCAGGTGGATTCGGGCGTGCGGTGGCGACTCGCCCGTCCGCACCCCTGGGATCCCTTCATTCCTCGTTCCTGGAGCCTTCTCCGCTCCTCTTCCTTCCTTCCCCCTCTTCCAGGCCTGGGCCTCTGTTACTAGGCCCGCCTCCGGAGCAGAGCTCATGCAGAGCCCCTGCTCCCTGCCACTTCTGCTCAGACTTCTCTGCACTGAACTAAGATGGTGCCCACCTTTTATACTCCCTTCTCAATGCACCCAGGAACTGCTTCCTCCCTGCTCCTGCACTACAGGGTTCCCCTTCCTCAGTGTTCCCTCCCCCCACTCCAGCCAGGGACAGGGACTGTCGTGCCCATCTCAGGGGCATATTGGTCGCCCTGCCCCACGGCAATGTGGTGTAATGCATGCAGGTGTCGGGTCCTGATCCACACTCCATCCTTACCTGAGAGTGAGATATCACACCTCTGGGTGAGGTGCAATACGTCTTTAGCAACCGAGCCCTCAGGGTGCTACAGTTCCATTTATCTTCAGCCTAGGTGACGTATTGCGATACAGGGCCGTGATTTTGGCTATAAAAGGGTCCCCTAGACCCCTACCCCAAGCTTTTTAAGAGAATCATATATGGCGTGCCAGGAGACTCTATGGAATGCTTTCTCAGCATCCAACGAGAGTATCTAATTACAAATTTTTAACTGCATCTAGCCCAGGAAATACTTTGTGCCTAGTAGCAGTGTCTGCTAGTAAGCGGATTATCCCGGCTGTTAAGCAAGCTGCACCACCTGTAGTTTAGACACTTAATTTTTTCAAAGGAAATGCTTCGGGACCATGGGATACTTAGTGAAGAGCATCAGGAGGCACCCCAAGGCATAGGGGCTGGGACTGGCAGTAGGATGCCTTGCGGTGGACAGCCGAGCTCGATCCTTATAAAAGCTTTTTAACTGCAGCAGCTTTAGTGGACGCTACTGGAGCTGGAATTACCGCGGCTGCTGGCATGAGACTTGCCCTCCAATAGATCCTTGTAAATGGATTTAAAGTGTATTCATTCAAATTAGAGAGACAATTTAAATTAAAAAGCTTAGAGCTGCCTCCACCACAGGGGGGCTCGCTCGACCCACCAGCGGACAGGCACCAGTATTGGGAGAGGGGGGCTGGCCGTCAGGGTTCACCGCGGCTCTGGCACAAACCCGGCGACACGGAGGTGGCACGGGCAGGAGCGGACTGGCCGTGTCGGCTTCTCACTTTTTGGATTTTAGAAGGGCATGACATGCCTATATCTGTGTCTCCCCCTCCTTTTACTCCTCCACCTCTTTTATTTTCGCATGACTATATGTACTTGTCACTTTTCCATGTGTTAGTTATGTCTTCTGAGCAGTTTGTCAGCTTTTGGACACCTTTGAAGGTGTTTTCTATGTGTTTCTATGTGTTTTTGTTTGCCTGCCATTGGTTTTAACGGTGTTCGAAGGTGTTCGACGAACAGTTCGACGAACAGTTCGGCGAACACACGGGTGTTCGACGAACCGAACCGAACTCGAACACTACGGGGGTGGCTCAACACTAGTGCTAAGCTAATAGTCTTCAATATTAGTCAGGTCGACTATAATCTGATAGTGTGTCATGAATTTATTACCTTTCTCATTCTAGAGATAATTGTGTATAGTCTCAAATGTATAGTTCAAAACACTTATCTAAAAATCATTCAAGACGTGGTCTGATTTGCTCTGGTTATTACTGTAAACTTTGTACAGTGAGAGGTGTGTGTCCAAAGGCTCTTTCTTTCCAGTTTAACTGAGGTTGGGGTGGACTTGGAATGGCCCTTCAATTCTAGGCTCCAAACCTTTCCTCGTGCTCTTCTTCACATCCACCCATTCTCCAGGCTTTAGTGAATGACACCCTCTAGACCTTCTGGGTCACGTATGAAAGAGAAAACAAGGTGATGTTTTTTTTGTTATATTTTTATTAGGTCAAGATTCAATATATAAAACACAGAGAGATATGAACTGGTCCCTTGTTAGAGAACAAACCAGCTAAAATAGTAATGACCATATTTTCTATTATGTAGTAAAACATCTTTTGATAAATATTTCACCCCTTTCCCTAAAAACCTTTTTCATCAAATTCTCTCTAATCACTTAACAGGAGAATAAATGTACATTCACTTTAAAGAAATAACATAAAAATGCACTTTATATATTGTAACTTAGTTGGGTAGGAATATTTCCAGTTAATTGTTCTTTCATATACCAGTTAGTACATTGGAAGCAATGGTAAAGAGCTTGTCTCAAAGTTAGTGGTAAAGTAGTTATAAATTCCCACCGAATATGGAAAAAAACATTTTTTTTGCTATTTTTTTCTAATAAACTTTTTAATAAGAGAAAATAGAAGAGGTGTAATCTGCGTCCAGCAGTGCAAAATGCTTTTGCGGGTGGAGGCAGCTAAAATATATAGCATTTGTTTATCTTCTCTGTTTAACAAGGTATTCGCAGAATCTCCCAAAATATTGCAAAGAGCCCACTTTGCTGTTGGCAGGATACAGATACTAGAGGTAAGTCTGAGAAATTGAGTAACTGAGGTGATACATTTGTGACAGTGTCTGTTGTCGTGCACTGATCTATCATGTCATGTCCCCATGTAGGTGCTGTAACTGCTGTTTTAGCAAGACCTCCAAAAAATAATATCATAGGGAGAGAGCCCTATCTTTCTATTGAGAATGTTTCTGCCTGAATATAAAGCTATTGACAGACAGTATGCAGCTTTCTACTTTGCACAACCATTTTCTGAATCTTTAACTTCAGTGTCCTATTTAGCCTCTCAACTTTTCAACTTACTCAACTTTGCTCTGAGGATAGTATGAGGTGTGGAATGCCTTCTACATTTTCTAAAATGTAAAGTGTTGGTAGAACAGTACACAGCGACACTATAAAGATGATGTCATGATAGATTATGCTTGTTAGGGATCACCTGGTGAGGTGGATTCACCAAGCCACAGGTCACACTGACCACGCATCGAGAACCTGGACACAGGTGTATCCTGATCGGCAATCAAATAAGTGGAACAGGACACAGCGGAAGTTGCAGTGCCAGGAGAATTGACAAACACTGGAGAGCAGACGAAAGGCTAAATTGCAGGACTGAACCAGAATGTGGCTGAAGGTAGTAGAAACCACATGAGTTTTTCCAGAGATTATTGCAGCATAGTGTGAACAGTCTTTAGATTACAGGTCAGGAGAGAGTGGATACTTGATATGAAATCTTTTGAGCAAGGTTAGAGCAATAATGTCCTTTCTTTTTAATCCAGCATCTCTCCACGGGACCATTTCCCTTCACTTCCCCTCCATGTCAGAATCAGAGGAAGAAGCAGAGACTCTCTTGAGTTTAAGAGAGATTTTTTTGAGGACTCAAGGACATAATCGTGAGATATGAAAAGCATTAGTAACTTTTAATGTGTGAGGTAGACAGAAAGTGACCGGATTAATTTGCTGAACAATTTGAAATGGGCTGCTGAACTAGAGACAACTTTTTGCAATGGATGTTTTTGGTGTAAAACGAAACCTTTTTTTCTGTGATAGACACTGTCAACCTGTTCCCAACATCTATCAGCGCTCTTAGGCTGTGTGCCCACGATGCGTTTTTTAAGTGTTTCCGCAGTGGCAAAAAACGCTGCCGAAACGCTTAAAAAACACATGGTAGAAGGCCTGCCATGTTTCCCAATGATAATCCACATGTGCTGTGCACATGTTGCGGAAATTTCCGCTGCGGGTTATCATTGCGGAAAAAAACGCAGCATTACCAATTATTTTGCGGAAGCGCTGCGTTTTTGCCGCCATTGACTTGCATTGAAACGCATGGAATCCGCATCACTGCATCTGTACATGCGAAATCCAAGAGTTTCAATGTGCGGATGGTATCCGGGTGTGGAGGAGAGGAGACTCTCCTCCGGACCCGGGTATCATAGAACCTATAAAAAAAAGAATAAAATAAAAAATAAATATTATATTTACCTTCTGATGGCCAAGTTGGATTGCATCTCAGTGCAGACGTTATGTATGTCTTTAGAGATGCTGATCACAGCTGGAAGTAGTTATTTAGGTGCAAGTGGAAGAGGAAGATGAAGCACTCTACCATACACTTCAACAAACGATTTCTCAGAAGATTTTGAAAATGATTTGTTGTGAGCAAATTCATCCCAAGGAAGTAAATCAGGCCAATTATCTTGATGAGAGTGGGTGAAAATTTGTAGATATTACTTTGAGGATAAAGGCTTAAGGGACATCTAAGGAAATGTTTAAATTCTTGCAGAGATACTCTCCAGAACCTGAAAACAAATTGCACACCTAGCTCAGCTACTATAAAAGGTGGGAGACCGTGGAACAAGAAAATACCTTTAAAAACACTAGGACCAACTATGGATCAGTTTGAAGTCCTGTTAATAAAACAAAATGAGACATCTTAGAGAAATGAGCCACTATAACTCAGGTAGCAGTGAGCCTTTACGTCTCAGAAAGATCTGTAGCATACAAACCTCAGCACATGATTCCTGTGGTGTATGAAGGGGCTGAGAGGACCAGGCGATGCTTTACAGGAGGGATGAAACTGCATACACTGAAGTTAAGATTAGTGTTGAGCGAGCACTAAAATGCTCGGGTGCTCGAAGCTCGGGCCGAGCTCACAGTGATACTCGGGTGCTCGACCCGAGCAACGAGCCCAATGTTAGTCTATAGTGTGCAAATTGAAGTGGTCAGTGGGGCGCTATAAACTGGATAAGGTGCTGGAAAAGGATAAAACAAACCTCTTTATTGAAGTATTAATGCCCACAACGCGTTTCTGCAGCGGTCTGCTGCCTTCATCAGGTGGAGTTATCAGGATAATTCCACTTGATGAAGGCAGCAGACCTCTGCAGAAACGCGTTGTGGGCATTAATACTTCAATAAAGAGGTTTGTTTTATCCTTTTCCAGCGCCTTATCCAGTTTCTAGCGCCCCACTGACCACTTCAATTTGCACACTGTTCACTTTTCCCTTGGGAGTTGTGGCTGGAGGCTGCAGAGAACTGGATACAATTTCAGCTGCAGGACCTGTAGGACCTGCGATGATGTCATCACCCATGTGACCTCACCCGGAATCACATGATTGGAAGCTCCATCTGCTAATTCAGAGGAGACACTGAAGGCATCGTGGCAACGCTATCAGCGCCAGTGGCTGTTTAACCTGGGTTGTGCGGTCTGCACAACCCACTCAGGTGAGCAGACCACTGTATCTGCACGTATATTCTATTTCCATACAGGTTCACACAAGCACTGCGCTTTTCCACCCGACCCCCTTTTTATGTCTTTCAATGTTAGTCTATGGGAGACCCGAGCATTTTTGCGGCGGCACCCCCGGCAGTCTGTAGCAAGCCTAAAAAGTGCCCAAAACAATAGTCACAGTGCTCAAAAGACATGGGGACAGCATGGGCATCGCCCCAGGAAGCATTTCTGACCCCCAGGTCACTGCTGTCAACAACGTGGTCAGAGGTATTAAGCCACTTTTACGGGCTCACAATAAAACGTTCAGAAACGAAACTGAAACAGTTTTCCTGTGAAATATGTTAAGGAACTTCCTTTCCAGGGTAAAGACTTGTGTATAAGGTAAAATAAATAACCAAAAACAAAAATACTCCTCCACACCTTGGGCTATGCTCACAAGTGGCATTTTTTATGCGTTTTTGCACTTTTATATTGCTTTCAACCGTGACAAATGCATTCACCGGGAAATGTCATTTTAACATTTTACAATCTTACCTGGCCATGTGCTGTGTGAAACATGCATACAGTGCTGAAAAGACATGGAAACAGCATGGGGAAGACCCCTGGAAGCATCTTTGACACCCAGGTCACTGCCTAAAAGTGTGCCCATCAGAAGTGATCCTTACCGCATCAGAAGATGCAGACTTGCAACTATCCCCGTGCAAGTCCTTGTCCCAGGGCAGTGTTCAATTGTACCTCCCCTATTCAATGCAATGCAAGTGCAAGTATGCAGCCTGCCATCCACCCACCCCTGACGGCAATACCATACTGCTAGCTTGCTTGCACTTGAAATTGGGCCTTTTAGGCATGTGGAGGCAGATGCCGGCCACCATGTCATGGCTGCGTCGGCGGTCTGGTATCCATACTCAGTCCCCAGCCGCCCAGCGGCCAGGTCTCCACGCTTGGTCCTCAGCCTCCAGGGGCCGGCCGGGTGTCCATATTCGGTCCCCAGCCACCCCACGGCCGGGTGCCCACAAACGGTCCCCAGCCGCCTGGGGGTGGCCGGGTGTCCATAAACAGTCCCCAGCCGCCCCGATTTCTCCTGGGAACTTCCCCCACACTTTTCTTAGCCTGGCCTGCTTTAGGGCAGCATTGGACGAGCCCACCAGAGAACCAGACTCCGGTGGGCCCTGGCTTCTCCATCAGGGGAGTTGAGAGTGCCAAGGTGAGGAGCATGATGATGATGATAGAAGTTAGCATCTGCTTTGTTTTCTTGGAATGCAAGCGTAAGTGTGCAACCTGCCACCCACCCACCCCCAGGCTGCAATACCATACTGCTAGCTTGCTTGCACTTGAAATTGGGCCTTTTAGGCATGTGGAGGCAGACGCCGGCCACCATTTCATGGCTGCGTCGGCGGCCTGGTATCCATACTCAGTCCCCAGCAGCCCGGCAGCCGGGAGTCCACGCTCGGTCCCCAGCCGCCAGGGGGCGGCCGGTTGTCCATATTCGGTCCCCAGCTGCCCCGCGGCCGAGTGCCCACACATCGTCCCCAGCCAACTTGGGGCGGCCGGGTGTGCATAAACGGTCCCCAGCCGCCTCTATTTGAAGGACAGCCTAACCACAAACATGTGGACAAGTGAATGTGGCCAGGGATGGTCCATCTCACCACACTGGGTTAATATTGTGGAAGCCGGGACACAGTTGGACACTGGGATGCAACACATCCTCCAGACATAGAGGATTGCGGGTCCTGGGTCAATCAAGCTTCAACACAAAGTTCAGAAGGTAGACAGCAGCAGTGGTCGGCCTCCTACACAATGAGTAAATTATTCATGATCATGAGGCCATCCATCTCCTTAGCTTTCTGTTCTTTGGAATGCAAGCGCATGTATGTAGTAGCGGCTAGGCCACAGGTGGTCAGCGTTTTGGCGCATATCCTACCTCCTCCGAGGATTGCTGGATGTTTTCCTGCTACTATCCCAGTTCTATGACTCCCGTTAAAACAAAGCTTCAGGTGATGAATGATGGATGAGGTGGTGGCAAAGGAGAAAGAGCAGGAGGAACAGGGACCATTCACATCAATATCAGGCCAGTCAACCACACATGTCTTGTAGGATATGTTTCTGTACCAAAAGAAGCGGTTCGGCTACACAGTTATAGGGCATACAGTGAGTGCAATGCCTACCAAAAATTTCAAAGCACTCAAATGCCCCTTGGAAATGACATGGAGGTCAGAGGGCTTTTTTCCATTTATAGCAACTTGGTCTTCTGTACACTGTTGGCCTAAGCAGTGAATGGAAGGCTTTCCAAAAATTATGAGGAACTGCAATGCCCGTTGAAACAGATGTGGATTACAGCATACTAAAAACCTTCTACCCATTATTGGGGAGTGGGTCTCCCTTAGTGTTCGCCTATGCATTGAAAAGCAAAAGCTGACTAAAATTAGGAGGAAATGCAATGCCCGTTGGAAGAGTCGTGGAGGTAAGAGCTAATTAAAAACATCATTTCAATGCCCCTTGAAAGAGCTGTGGAGTTCAGAGTGGTTTAACAAGACTGTTTTAATGCCCCTTGGAAGAGACGTGGAGGTCGCAGTAGCTTAACAAGACAGTTTTAATGCCCCTTGGAAGAGACGTGGAGATCTCAGTAGCTTAACAAGACGGTTTTAATGCCCCTTGGAAAAGTGGTGGAGGTCGCAGTAGCTTAACAAGACGGTTTTAATGCCCCTTGGAATAGAAGTGGAGGTAGCAGTAGCTTAACAAGACGGTTTTAATGCCCCTTGGAAGAGTGGTGGAGGTCGCAGTGGAATAAAAAGACAATATCAATGCCTCTTGGAAGAGACGTGGAGGTCGCAGTAGTTTAACAAGACGGTTTTAATGCCCCTTGGAAAAGTGGTGGAGGTCACAGTAGCTTAACAAGACGGTTTTAATGCCCCTTGGAAGAGACGTGGAGGTCACAGTAGCTTAACAAGACGGTTTTAATGCCCCTTGGAGAAGTGGTGGAGATCGCAGTAGCTTAACAAGATGGTTTTAATGCCCCTTGGAGAAGTGTTGGAGGTCGCAGTAGCTTAACAAGACGGTTTTAATGCCCCTTGGAAGAGATGTGGAGGTCGCAGTAGCTTAACAAGACAGTTTTAATGCCCCTTGGAAGAGATGTGGAGGTCACAGTAGCTTAACAAGACAGTTTTAATGCCCCTTGGAATAGTGGTGGAGGTCGCAGTAGCTTAACAAGACGGTTTTAATGCCCCTTGGAAAAGACGTAGAGGTCGCAGTAGCTTAAAAATACGGCTTTAATGCCTCTTGGAAGAGACGTGGAGGTCGCAGTAGCTTAACAAGACGGTTTTAATGCCCCTTGAAAGAGTGGTGGAGGTTGCAGTGGAATAAAAAGACAATATCTATGCTCCGAAGAGACGTGGAGGTCACAGTAGCTTAACAAGATGGTTTTAATGCCCCTTGGAAGAGATGTGGAGGTCACAGTAGCTTAACAAGACGGTTTTAATGCCCCTTGGAAGAGATGTGGAGGTCACAGTAGCTTAACAAGATGGTTTTAATGCCCCTTGGAAGAGACGTGGAGGTCACAGTAGCTTAACAAGACGGTTTTAATGCCCCTTGGAAGAGACGTGGAGGTCGCAGTAGCTTAGCAAGACGGTTTTAATGCCCCTTGGAAAAGTGGTGGAGGTCGCAGTAGCTTAACAAGATGGTTTTAATGCCACTTGGAAGAATGGTGGAGGTCACAGTGGAATAAAAAGACAATATCAATGCCCCTTGGAAGAGACGTGGAGGTCACAGTAGCTTAACAAGACGGTTTACATGCCCCTTGGAAGAGACATGGCTGTCGCAGTAGCTTAAATAGACGGTTTTAATGCCCTTGGAAGAGTGGTGGAGGTCGCAGTGCAATAAAAAAACAATAACAATGCCCCGTGGAAGAGACGTGGAGGTCACAGTAGCTTAACAAGACGGTTTTAATGCCCCTTGGAAGAGACGTGGAGGTCACAGAAGCTTAAGGAGATGGTTTTAATGCCCCTTGGAAGAGTGGTGGAGGTCGCAGTGGAATAAAAAGACAATATAAATGCCGCTTGGAAAAGTGGTGGAGGTCGCAGTAGCTTAACAAGACGGTTTTAATGCCCCTTGGAAGAGTGGTGGAGGTCGCAGTAGAATAAAAAGACAATATAAATGCCCCTTGGAAGAGTGGTGGAGGTCGCAGTAGCTTAACAGGACGGTATTAATGTCCCTTCATTGTATTTTCTACTCTTGAGCTAGCTTGGTACTCTGTTACCTTTCTCTGTTAGTTTTGCTAGGTCTTCTGACCTCTATGTTCTATGTTATGTGTTTGTCTTTTACTGCTACAATTTCTGCTAGGAGGTGTCCAACTTTATCCCAGTCCCTAGTTCTTGTAGGGATCCCTCCTAATGCATCTATAGGTCTTCGTACAGACTAGCCGAGGACTTTAGCGGGTCTGATCGCAGGATCAGGTTCCCCGTTACATCGTAGGGATCCAGTTTAGTTCTATTGTAGGGACAGATCTCCTGTCTTTCCTTAGTGCTTGTAGCAGATCATAACAGTAAGTCCAGCCCAAAAAAATTTCTCTAAGGAAAGACCTCCAGTTTCCATCATGGTCTCGGTTCAATATTTGGCTCAACGCTTGCAGGGACTCACTCTGGAGGTGGCCGAGCTCCAACAACACGTGAGTAGCTGTTCTGGAGCACAAAGGTACGTCTGCCTGATCTATTTTTTGGTGAACAACAAGATTTTTTTTCTTTTAGAAATGCTTGTTTATTGTATTTTCGTTTAAGACCCGGATCCTCTGGTGATGAATCACAGCGCATAGGGTTCATAATGTCACTTTTGCGCAAGGATCCTCAGGGATGGGCTTTTTCTCTCCAACCTAGTGATCCGTGCTTTAGATCAGTGGATAGTTTTTTTTCTGCTTTGGGTTTGTTGTACGATGATCCTGATCGTGTCTCATCTGCTGAGTCTGAATTGAGACGTTTGAGGCAGGGATCAGGTAATGTGGAAAAATATTGTTCTCACTTCCGTCTGTGGTCTGCCCAGGTGGGGTGGAACGATTCAGCTTTGAAAAGTTTGTTTCTTGCGGGGCTAGGTGAAAGGGTTAAAGATTTGCTGATTGCTTATCCCACACCTGGAAACTTGCAGGAGGCTATGCAATTAGCTATATGGGTGGACAGGAGACTGCGTGCAAGGGTTAATGAGAGCAAATCCTCTGCTATGTCAGCTCCGAGTCTTGAGAGGGTCTGTGCTGACAAAGGAGAGCCGATGGAGATTGGGGCGATGACACCCCGCTCTCAGGAAAAAGACTGCAGGCTTTCTGAAGGTTTGTGCTTCTATTGCGGAAATTCTGGTCATTTTATTAAGAACTGTGTGCTTCGTATGAACAAAGAAAAAAAAATGGTCAGTTATGCACGTATAGCCTGTTTAAATACTAAGGGCGTATTCCTATCTGCTACTACCGCTGCTCAGGAAGAATTAATTGAATTTCGGGTATTTGTGGATTGTGGTTCTACTCTGAATGTGATTGATGGGGGATTCTTGGAAAAACTTACATTAAAACCTAAACCTTTGTCATCCCCTATTGCTGTGGTTTCTGTTGATGGCTCTCCCTTGAAGAGTGTTACTCACAAGGTCTGTGAGTTTCCCTTCACTATTAATGGTGTTCATCAAGAGAATTTGGATTTGGTAGTATTGAATAATTTGCCTTCTCCAGTAATATTGGGGTTGCCCTGGTTAAAATTGCATAATCCTGTACTGGATTGGTCTACCAATGAAATTAAGTCCTGGAGCCCTAAATGTTATGACAAGTGTTGTAACGGACGTATTGCTGCGGTGGAAAAAGGGGAATTACCTGTACCTATTCAGGATTTTTGGAGAGTTTTTTCTGAGGAGGAGTCACAAATTTTGCCTCCCCATAGAGACTATGATTGTACCATTGAATTTGTCCCTGGAGCGACTCTTCCTAAAAGTCGTTTATTTAATCTTACTATTCCTGAGAGAAAGGCTTTGGAGGAATACATACAGACAAGCTTGGCCGCCGGTCACATTAGGCCTTCCAAGTCTCCTGTGGCTGTTGGATTTTTTTTTGTTAAAAAAAAAGATGGCGGTTTACGTCCTTGTCTGGACTTTCGTGAGATTAATAAAATTACTGTACGCAATCCTTACCCACTGCCATTGATTCCAGATTTGTTTAACCAGTTAGTGGGGGCCAAGTGGTTCTCTAAAATTGATCTCCGGGGGGCATACAATTTGTTGCGCATGAAGGAGGGTGATGAATGGAAGACTGCTTTTAACACTCCTGTGGGTCATTTTGAGAATCTGGTTATGCCTTTTGGTCTTACCAATGCTCCAGCATTTTTTCAGAATCTTATTAATGACATCCTTAGACCTTTGATCGGCAAAAATGTGGTTGTGTATTTGGATGACATTCTGATTTATTCGCCTGATCTGGAGTCTCATTGGCGGAGCGTACGTGAGGTTTTACAGTTATTGATTGACAATTTGCTTTTTGCTAAGCTAGAGAAATGTGAGTTCGCTGTACAGAGAATTAGTTTTTTGGGTTACATTATCTCCAGTGAAGGTTTTGAGATGGACCCGGTTAAAGTTCAAGCTGTGCAGGAATGGCCTAGGCCTATTGGTTTGAAATCGATACAGAGGTTTTTGAGTTTCGCCAATTATTACAGAAAATTCATAAAATTTTTTTCTATTATTGTCAAACCGCTGACCGATCTCACCAGGAAAGGTGCTAATGCGGCTCAGTGGACTTCTGAGGCCATTGAAGCTTTTGTGTTTCTAAAGGAGAGGTTCACCTCTGCTCCCATCCTTATGCAGCCTGATGTGACTAAGCCGTTTTTGGTTGAGGTTGATGCTTCTTCTGTGGGGGTTGGTGCGGTGTTGTCTCAGGAAAGCAAGGATGGAGTACATCCCTGTGCCTTTTTTTTAAAAAAAATTTCTGAGACTGAACTTAATTACGATATTGGTAATCAGGAATTGCTGGCTATTAAACTCGCATTTGAACACTGGTGTCATCTCTTGGAAGGTGCTGAATTTCCCATTCAGGTTTTCACTGATCATAAAAATCTGATCTATCTTGATGCTGCCAAGCGCTTGAATGCCCGTCAGGCTAGGTGGGCACTTTTTTCTCGCGGTTTAATTTTTCCGTTACTTACATCCCGGGTACCAAGAATGTTAAAGCGGATGCTTTGTCTCGCAGCTTTTCTCCCATGGTCAGTGCTGAAGAGGAGGAGGAGGAGGAGAGCATTTTACAAGAAGGTGTTGTGATTGCTGCTTTGGAGGATGAGATTCTTAAAGCTCAGGAGAATGCCCCATCTAACACTCCCCATCGGAGGTTGTTTGTGCCTAGGACCTTTAGGAGAGATTTGTTTGTTGAGTGTCATGAGTCTCGGTTGGCAGGTCATCCAGGAATTTCTGAGACCAAGAGACTTGTGGGTCGCAGTTTTTGGTGGCCTGGATGGCAGAAGGAAGTCATTAAGCGGGTGCGCCAATGTACTGTGTGTGCTAGATCCAAGTCTTCGCATGCTCCTGCTGCGGGGTTGCTTTGCCCTCTGGAGGTTCCTAGTGCACCTTGGACACATCTGGCTATGAACTTTATTACTGATCTTCCCCCCTCTGAAGGTTTCACGGTCATCTGGGTGGTCGTGGACCGTTTTAGCAAGATGTGTCACTTGGTTTCCTTCATCAAACTGCCTTGCGCTAAGACACTCGCTAAGGCCTTTGTCAAGGAAATTGTCAGACTACATGGCGTTCCTACTGACATTGTTTCTGATAGGGGACCTCAGTTTGTGGCTCGTTTTTGGCGTGCCTTTTGTGACAGGTTGGGAGTTCATTTGTCGTTTTCATCCGGATATCATCCTGAGTCTAATGGCCAGACTGAAAGAAAGAACCAGGATGTTGAGCAGTTCTTGCGTTGCTTTGTGGCAGACAATCAAGAGGGGTGGTCTGAGTTTCTGCCACTTGCTGAATTTGCTCTTAACAACCATACATCCTCTTCTGCTGGGTGTTCGCCTTTTTTTTGTTGTTCTGGGAGACATCCGTCTTTTGGGTCATTCTCCAAATTGGTATCGGCTGTGCCTGAGGAGGAGAGTTTTTCCGGTGATTTAGAGAGAGTTTGGACAGATGTGCGTGATAATCTTCAGGAGGCTAACAAAAAATCTAAGAGGTACTTTGATAGGAAACGGCAAGAGGTTTCGTTTGCTATTGGTGACATGGTTTGGTTGTCCTCTAAGAATCTGCGATTGAGGATTCCTTCGAAAAAATTGGGTCCCAAGTTTGTAGGGCCCTTTAAGGTGCTTCAGATAGTTAACCAATCTGCTGTTAGGTTGGAGGTTCCTACCTCCTTGAAGATTAATCCGGTGTTTCATGTTTCTCTGTTGAAAAAGCTGATGTGTCGGTTGGTGACGCCTCTGTCACTGTTCCTCCGGTGGTGGAGGACGGGGAATATGAAATTTCCCGCATCCTAAATTCTAGACGGTATAGAGGGAGTTTGCAGTATCTCGTCGCTTGGAAGGGTTTCGGACCCGAGGATAACTCATGGGTGAGGGCGGATGATGTTTCTGCTTCCAGACTTGTCAGAGCGTTTCACCGGAGGTTTCCTGATAAGCCCGGTCCTAGGGGATCCAGAGGATCTTCTTAGAAGAGGGGGTACTGTTAGAACTCTCCTCTTAGGTTTTTTCTAGTTTGCTGGTCACATGACCATTTTTGCCTATTTAATCCGGCTCCGCCCTCCTGGCCTTGCTGGACTTCATTGTATTTTCTACTCTTGAGCTAGCTTGGTACTCTGTTACCTTTCTCTGTTAGTTTTGCTAGGTCTTCTGACCTCTATGTTCTATGTTACGTGTTTGTCTTTTACTGCTACAATTTCTGCTAGGAGGTGTCCAACTTTATCCCAGTCCCTAGTTCTTGTAGGGATCCCTCCCTTGCATCTATAGGTCTTCGTACAGACTAGTCGAGGACTTTAGCGGGTCTGATCGCAGGATCAGGTTCCCCGTTACATCGCAGGGATCCAGTTTACTTCTATTGTAGGGACAGATCTCCTGTCTTTCCTTAGTGCTTTTAGCAGATCATAACATTAATGCCCCTTGGAAGAATGGTGGAGGTCAAAGTGGAATAAAAAGACAATATCAATGCCCCTTGGAAGAGTGGTGGAGGTCACAGTAGCTTAAGAAGACGCTTTTAATTCCCCTTGGAAGAGACATGGAGGTCACAGTAGCTTAACAAGATGGTTTTAATGCCCCTTGGAAGAGACGTGGAGGTAACAGTAGCTTAACAAGACGGTTTTAATGTCCCTTGGAAGAGACGTGGAGGTCGCAGTAGCTTAACAAGACGGTTTTAATGCCCCTTGGAAGAGACGTGGAGGTCACAGCAGCTTAACAAGACGGTTTTAATGCCCCTTGGAAGAGACGTGGAGGTCGCAGTAGCTTAACAAGACGGTTTTAATGCCCCTTGGAAGAGTGGTGGAGGTCACAGTAGCTTAACAAGATTGTTTTAATGCCCCTTGGAAGAGACGTGGAGGTCACAGTAGCTTAGCAAGACAGATTTAATGCCCCTTGGAAGAGACGTGGGGGTCGCAGTAGCTTAACAAGATGCTTTTAATGCCCCTTGGAAAAGTGGTGGAGGTCGCAGTGGAATAAAAAGACAATATCAATGCCCCTTGGAAGAGACGTGGAGGTCACAGTAGCTTAGCAAGACGGTTTTAATGCCCCTTGGAAGAGACGTGGAGGTCGCAGTAGCTTAACAAGACGGTTTTAATGCCCCTTGGAAGAGTGGTGGAGGTCACAATAGCTTAACAAGACGGTTTTAATGCCCCTTGGAAGAGACGTGGAGGTCACAGTAGCTTAACAAGACGGATTTAATGCCCCTTGGAAGAGTGGTGGAGGTCGCAGTGGAATAAAAAGACAATATCAATGCCCCTTGGAAGAGACGTGGATGTCACAGTAGCTTAGCAAGACGGTTTTAATGCCCCTTGGAAGAGTGGTGGAGGTCGCAGTGGAATAAAAAGACAATATCAATGCCCCTTGGAAGAGATGTGGAGGTCACAGTAGCTTAGCAAGACGGTTTTAATGCCCCTTGGAAGAGACGTGGAGGTCGCAGTAGCTTAACAAGACGGTCTTAATGCCCCTTGGAAAAGTGGTGGAGGTTGCAGTAGCTTAACAAGACTGTTTTAATGCCACTTGGAAAAGACGTGGAGGTCGCAGTAGCTTAACAAGACGGTTTTAATGCCCCTTGGAAGAGACGTGGTGGTCGCATTAGCTTAACAAGACGGTTTTAATGCCACTTGGAGAAGTGTTGGAGGTATACGTAGCTTATGAAGACAGTTTTAATGCCCCTTGGAAGAATGGTGGAGGTCGCAGTGGAATAAAAAGGCAATATCAATGCCCCTTGGAAGAGTGGTGTAGGTCACAGTAGCTTAACAAGACGGTTTTAATGCCCCTTGGAAGAGACGTGGAGGTCGCAGTAGCTTAACAAGATAGTTTTAATGCCCCTTGGAAGAGACGTGGAGGTCAGAGTGGTTTAACAAGACGGTTTTAATGCCCCTTGAAGGAGTGGTGGAGGTCACAGTAGCTTAACAAGATGGTTTTAATGCCCCTTACAAGAGCAATGCAGTACAGCATATTAAAAACATTATTCCCATTATTGGGGAGTGGGTCGCCAATAGTCTTTGCCTATGCCTTCCAAGCAAAAGCTGCCAAAGATTAGGACGGAGGAACTTGCAATGCTGGCAACACTGACCACGGTCACTCTGGTGGTATAGTGGTGGTGGAGGCTGAGGATAAGGAGAAGAGCAAAATACAGCCGAAATGAGGAAGCGTATACCCATGTGTGGGTGTGAAGCGGTGCATGGGAATACACCTCCCGAAGTAACACAGTGGATTTGACTTTATGTTACTCTGCTGTCATTTGGTGGTGATGAGAAGTCTGGCCCAATCCAGCCCTTGTTCATTTTGATAAGGGTCAGCTTGTCAGCATTGTCAGTTGACAGGCGAGTGCGCTTATCAGTTGTAATTCCCCCAGCGGCACTAAAAACACGCTCCGATAACACGCTAGCGGCAGGGCGGGCAGGACCTCCAAGGCGTACGGAGCTAGTTCATTCCAAGTGTCCAGCTTGGATGCCCAATAATTAAAAGGCACAGAGGAATCATGGCGGATGCTGGTACGGTCGGCAAGGTACTCCCTCACAATCTTTTGAAACTTTCCACTCCTTGTGAGAGTACCCCACGCCTCAGGGCCTGTAAGCTGGGCGGGTCTCAGAAAACTGTCCCAGAATGTTGACAGTGTTCCCCTGCCTCTGCTGGATTGGAGTTGCGTCTCTCTCGCATGTACGCCTTGGTTGGTCAACGAACTGTGACCTCTGCCGCTAGCGTGTTCAGATGGGAATTTTTTTAACAGTTCTGTAGCAAGGGCCTTCTGGTACTGCCACATTTTTGTAGACCTCTCCACCTCAGGAATAAGAGAGTGAAAGTTCTCCTTGTAGTGGGGGTCTAAAAGTGTCACCAACCAGTAATGACTGTCACCCAACATTTTGACAACGCGAGGGTCACGGTTAAGGCAGCGTAACAAAGTCAGCCATGCGTGCCACACTGGTAAAGGGCAAGACCTCCGTGTCCTCACCAAGATGATGACTGACCATGCTCTCCTCCTCCTCCTCCTCCCCCCTGTCCTCAGGCCACCCACGCTGAACCGACTGTATGACAGTTGTACAGGTACTACTGTCTATAGCGCATGATACCAGCTCCTGTTCTTCCTCCTCCTCCTCCTCTCCCTCATTCTCCCCCAATACACATTGGGATGAGACGAGGCTGGGCTGTGTGTAAATCGCCCATTACAGCTTCTTGATCCATCTCATCATACTCTGGCTGCAATGCCTCCTCTTTAATTCTCTGCAGAGAGCATTGCAAAAGATAGACAAGTGGGATGCTGATGCTAATGATGGCGTCATCGCCACTCACCATCTTGGTGGTCTCCTCAAAGTTTGTCAGGATGGTACATATGTCAGACATCCAGGTCCACTCCTGAGGTCTTATGTGTGGAGTCTGACCTGAATATCGACGGCCTTGTTGCAGCTGGTACTCCACAACTGCTCTCTTCTGCTCACAAATCCTTTGCAACATGTGGAGGGTAGAGTTCCAACGTGTTGGGACATCACACACCAGTCAGTGTGCTGGAAGCTGCAAACGCTGCTGCAACACAGCAAGGGCGGCGGAAGCTGTAGCCGACTTCCGAAAATGAGCTGACAGGCGGCGTACTTTGACGAGCAGATCTGGCAACTCGGGGTACGACTTAAGAAACCGCTGAACCACGAGGTTAAGCACATGAGCCAGGCATTGTACGTGTGTGATCTCGCCTCGCCTCAGAGCCTCCACCAGGTTAGGGCCATTGTCACACACGACCATACCTGGATGTAGGTTCAGTGGTCTCAGCCACAGATCTGCCTGCTCTTTCACAGCTGTCCACAACTCACAAGCAGTGTGAGGTTTATCACCTAAGCTTATGAGTTTCAGCACAGCCTGTTGCGACTTGGCTCAGGCAGTACTGCAGTGCTTCCAGTTTGTAATTGATGTGGTGATATCTGAGATGGAGGCTGAACATGAGGAGGAGGAAGAGGATTATGCACAGGAGCTGTAGACTGTGGGGGCAACTCTGACTGACATAGGGCTCGCAATCCTCGGTGTGGGGAGGATGTGTTCCGTCCCAAGGTCCGACTGGGTCCCGGCTTCCACGTTTACTCAGTGTGCTGTCAGGGAGATGTATCGTCCCTGGCCACAAACACTTGTGCACATGTCCGTTGTCAGGTGGACTCTCCCAGTAACTGCCTTGTTGAGGGCACGGTAGATGTTTTGGGACACGTGCTTGTGAAGTGCGGGGATGGCGCACCGGGCAAAATAGTGTCGGCTGGGGACCGAGTACCGAGGAACGGCCACCGCCATAAGGTTGCGGAAGGATTCCATCTCCACCAGCCTAAAAGGCAGCATTTCCAATGCAAGCAGTTGTGAAATGTGCGAATTTAGGACTGTGGCCTGTGGGGCGTTGGCTGCGAATTGGCGCTTTTGTTCAAAGCTCTGGGATATGGACAATTGAACACTGCGGTTGGACGTGGACATGGACTTTGATGCTGTTTCTTGAGAAACTGCCATAACAAGTGAAGACTGAGAGGAGGGGGCATCTTTGCATGCAGTATGGACAGGGGATTGCCTTGCACGCACAACAGGGGGTTCTATTACACGCACAACAGCGGAAGAAGCAGTGGTGACACCCGCTGACACTGGTCATGGACGTTGGGGTACGCCCCACAAAGTCGGGTGCTTTGCTGACATGTGCCTGATCATGCTGGTGGTGGTCAGGCTGGTAGTTTTGTCACCCCTGCTGATGCTGGCATGGCAGGTGGTACAAATGGCCTTTTTCGGGTATCAGCAGAGTCTTTAAAAAATTCCAGACTCTGGAAAACCTACCCGTTTTACTGGCAACGTCCCTCATGTTGGTGTTACGGGCAACTGTTGCCCGCCTTCTGTGTGTGGCCACCACACTGCTTCTTCCTGCCTGTTGCGGTCCTCTGCCTCCCTCCCCCTGTGTGCTGCTGGCCTCGATCTGCGTGTCCTCCTGCCACGTTTGGTCAGTTACTAGATCATCCACCACCTCCTCCTCTTCCACTTGCGCACCACGATCCTCCTCCTCACTTCATGGCAATTGTGTCTCGTCATCGTCCACCTCTTGTGACAAATTGCCCTAGCGTCGACTTCCTCTGGCCTTGGCTGTTCAAATATTTGGGCATCGCTACATGGGATCTCCTCTTCCACCACTTCAAGCGGAGCAGGCGAGGGGCACAAATATGGAAATGGACCAGTGAACAGCTCTTCAGAGTGTCCAAGTGTGGGATCAGTTGCTGTCTGATGACACTCGGCATGGTGGGAGGAGCATCAGGGTGAGGAGGAGTATGCGGTCGAGACTCACGGCTACTCAAACTTGACCGTGTGGAAGACAGACCAGAGGTGGTGGTGCCCAGGTAACGGGAAGTATTATCTGCTATCCAATTAATAACCTGTTCACACTGATCAGTTCGCAATACTGGCATTGTAGTGTGCTTCCCTAGTAATTCGGTCAAGAAGTGGGAGCGAGAAGAGGTGGCCGTTGGTTGTGGCACATTTTCACCTTGGCCACGGCCCCATCCTCTACATGCACCATCACCAGAACGTCCAGTTCCACGTCCCTTGCCACGCGCCTTGCCCATTGTAAATAAAGTAAAATAGCTTACACTCGCACTATCAATGGAAAAAGGGTGATAAAAAAGGAGATTAGAACCGTGGAAGAGGAAAACCACAGTTCTATTTCTCTGGCCTACACCAGAATCTTTTAAATAGATATATTTGTGTCTGAACACTGAGCGAGACAATCAATTTTTTTATTTTTTATGTAAAAAAGGCAAAAAGGTGGATAATACAGAGATTTGAACCGTGGAACTGCAAAACCACAGTTATGGTTATGTGGCCTACACCAGACTCTTTTAAACAGATATATTTGTGTCTGAACAGTCAGGGAGACACTATTACTGTTTTTTTTACGGAAAAAATGCCAAAAGCAGGATAATACAGAGATTTGAACCGTGGAACTGCAAAACCACAGTTCTAGTTATCTGGCCTACACCAGACTCTTTTAAACAGATATATTGGTGTCTGAACAGTCACAGACACACTCAATTTTTTTTTTTTTTTTTGGGGGGGGGGGGGGTGGATACCAAAAGGTTAATAAGATGCATATTTGTACAGTCTGACTGAGGAAAAATAAATAAAGGATTTAGATGAAAAACAAAAGGATTTTTCCTCGCCCCTGAGACCTGGGGATAAGTCTAGCAATTTGACCAACAGGAGCACACAGGACTGTAATTCAGCGTTTGCTGATATAACCACTGCGTCTCCTATACAGCCCGCCTGCCTGCCTGATATCTGGGATGGATATTAGTCCTGAGAAGGACTGTTTGTTTGATTTGGCAGGCTTTAGAGACCCTACACTAACTATTTTGCAGTATAAATCTCTCCCTAGCTCTGCAGCACTGACCCTACACTGTCTGATCCGGAGCGACTGTGTCCAAGATGGCGGCGCCCGGTTTTAAATACTCGAGGTGACGCTGTGCGGTCAGCCAATAACTGTAATGCCGACAACCAACATGGCTGTGGCATTACAGTGACTGGCTGGCAATCCCTGCATGTTCATTGGCTCTGTAAAGAGCGCCAAACATGCAGGGTGGAGACCCGAGCTCCCGCCCGAGTAACCCGGAAATGCTCAGTGCTCGCCGAACATCCCGAGTAGTGAGATGCTCGGGCGAGTACCAAGCAGTGTCGAGCATGCTCGCTCAACACAAGTTAAGATGCTAAGAGGTCTTGACGTTTTGTTTCCATTTTGGTCACCAATAGAAATGGGAAAGGAGTTTTGCAGTTTATTTAACTCTGCTTTTACCGTAGAGAATAGTGAGTCCAACATGAGACTTTTTAGTGGAGTGCTTTTGAGACAAGAGATTGTCTTTTAGGTTGAAAATTGAAAGAAGAAGAAGAGATGGCAGCAAGTATTCGTTCAGGTTCAATTACATGAGAGGGTATATTTTCAGAGTCATCAAAAGGATCAAAAGACTCGGACAAGACATCAGCTCTGCGTTTTTTGTCGTCTTGGTGATAGATGAAGATGAAGTCAAACTTCAAAAAATTTGAGGCATAAGAATTGATTGATTTCTTGATGCAGAGGAACTTTGGGAGAGAACTGTCCTACAGCAATAATAAAGGCATCCACTTGAAGGAAAAACGTTTTTTTGATATCACAAAGGTGTAGAACTTGAGCAGTGGAAAAACAAGACTTTAATTCCTGTAAGTCTTGAATAGTAAAATCCGACCAGTTCCGAGAATTAGCACCCTTCTGAGTAAGAGGAGTAACCACTTGAGAGTAGTTTCTTCTTCAATAGCAGTAATAATTAGCGAAACTTAAAAATCTCTAAAGATCTTTGATCACAGACTGCTGAAAGAGCCCGTTGCCTTACTGCAAGATTTTGTTTATACTAAAGTGAACAGGATCATTCTCGCATAAAGTGTTCCAAACTCAAGGCCAAACAGGGAAACTTTAGACCCTAGGCGAAGGAGAAGAAATCACCTTCAGATTAACTGTGTCCTCCACTAAAGACAAACTGGTCATGCCTATGTCTTATTCCTTCGGTTTCTCTGTGTCCACGGCACAAGCTTTGATTCCAAAGCTGCAAAGAATTTTCTTGACTTCTTGCTGGCAAAAAGACTGAAAATTTATTTTTGTTTTTATACAATGCCTCTGAAGTTTATCTCTGTGAAGGCATCCACAATTCTTGGTGGTGGTATCCAATTCTGGACTGAAAAGATGCCTCTTTAGATTAGAGCACTAAATATCGAGGACATTTATTGGTTAATTTTGTTATTTTCTGATGCAAAACTGTTTTTGAGATATCCATGGCTAAGGCAACATGCTCCAATCATTGTTTGGTGATCTGACCAGATCGCACAGTGGAGATCATCTTGTTTTCCTAATTGCTTTAAAGACCTACCTCAACCACCTTGATTGAAACTTTATTCTGTCTTCATTACTTATAATTTGCCTGCTCCTTACCAGGATATGCAGATGTCTTTGATAAGCAGAAGGCTGAGATACTATTTCCAAATCGACCATTTGACTGCTCTACTCTCCTTCTTCCAGGAGCTGAACCACCCTGTGGGAAACTTTATCCCCTATCTCTCCCTGAGAGGTAAGAGGCATTTACATCGAGAGATAATTGTAAACGAGCATTGTTAAAAATACTCATTTCATGATTTTCTTGCCATCTAAACCGGCTGCCAATCGCATGATGAATGGGTAAACATTCATTGTGAGAAATTTCCCTTTATGCAGCATAAAAGATAATCATTCTTGACGGTGCATCATCCTGTGTAAACAGGACTTGCACTGCTGATAACTATGACAGCCTGTTCACATTGAGGATTGCTCAGTGTACATCGTTTACTTTGGTCTGCCTGTGTAGACAGGCATTTAAACGGGTGCTTGGGTGGTTGTATGGTGCCTCTGGTTGGTCCATGTAAACAGAGGCAATGTTTGCCTGCATTAAAGAGAATCTTGAAAAAGGTTTATTCTGAAAATTTTAATCTCTGGCCAGTTCAGGCTTTTTTTTTTTGTAAACAAGAAAGACGGATCTCTGAGACCATGCATGTTGTCACGTACACACTTCTGTGAGCTATTAGTATACCCAAGTCTTTTTCACATGTGCTGTTGCTTAGTTCTATTCCTCCCATTCTGTAGATGTAATTTTCATTTTTCTTGCCCAGATGTTAAATCTTGCATTTCTCTCTCTTAAATACCATTCTATTAGTCACTGCTCATTGTTCAAGATTATCTTCTGAATCCTTTCTCTGTCTTTTCTCGTGTTAGCTATCCCTCCTAGCTTTGCATCGTCTGCAAATTTGATTACAACCCCTGGCAAAAATTATGGAATCACCGGGCTCGGAGGATGTTCATTCAGTTGTTTAATGTTGTTGAAAAAAAGAAGATCACAAACATGGCACAAAACTAAAGTAATTTCAAATGGCAACTTTAGGGCTTTAAGAAACACTAAAAGAAATCAAGATAAAAAATGTGGTACTCAGTAAGGGTAATTTTTTTCAGACCAAGCAGAGGGAAAAAATTATGGAATCACTCAATTCTGAGGAAAAAATTATGGAATCATGAAAAACAAACACACAAAAGAACACTCCAATACATCACTAGTATTTTGTTGCACCACCTTTGGCTTTAATAACAGCTTGCAGTCTCTGAGGCATGGACTTAATGAGTGACAAACAGTACTCTTCATCAATCTGGCTCCAACTTTCTCTGATTACTGTTGCCAGATCAGCTTTGCAGGTTGGAGCCTTGTCATGGACCATTTTCTTCAACTTCCACCAAAGATTTTCAATTGGATTGAGATCCGGACTATTTGCAGGCCATGACATTGACCTTATGTGTCTTCTTTCAAGGAATGTTTTCACAGTTTTTGCTCTATGGCAGGATGCATTATCTTGAAAAAGGATGTCATCATCCCCAAACATCCTTTCAATTGATGGGATAAGAAAATCTATACTTACCTTCCGATGGCCCCCGGAGTCTTGCTTCGCTCTGTCCTGGCTGCCGGCAGCTCGCGGTGCATTACACTGAAGGACCTGCCGTCACATGACTATGACATCAGCGCAGGTCCTTCAGTCCACCGCGAGTTGCCAGCAGGCGAAGAGAAGGAGACCGGGGGCCATCAGAAGGTAAATATAACATTTATTTTTTATTTTAGTCTTTTTTTTTTACAGGTTCTATGGTACCCGGGTCCGGAGGAGAGTCTCCTGTCCTCCACACCCAGGTACCATCCGCACATTGAAACGCATGGATTCCGCATGTACAGATGCAGTGATGCGGATTCCATGCGTTCCAATGCAAGTCAATGGCGGCGAAAACGCAGCGCTTCCGCAAAATAATTGGTAGTGCTGCGTGTTTTTCCGCAATGATAATCCGCAGCGGAATATCATTGGGGAACATGGCAGGCCTTCTACCATGCGTTTTTTAAGCATTTCTGCAGCGTTTTTGCCGCTGTGGAAATGCTTAAAAAACGCATCGTGGGCACACAGCCTTACAGCTACTTTTAAGGATATTTTTCACCATCTTTTCATCTTAGGTGACAAGAAATTTACCAACTTATAAATACATAAATATGCATAAATCCTGTGTCCTAACAACATATTTTCACATCTTCACCATTCAGAAACTATATGGCTGTCATACACTGATAGAAGATATGCAAATCTCATTGAATAACTTATTGTGAGCTGCATGTGCTCTATTTATTGTGTTTTAGATGTATTCAATAGAAGCATTCTTAACACTCACAGAGAAATAGCTAATGAACAAAGGATACAACATGCTGCTTTGAAAATAGAGTAACACTCTATAAAGTCAATCCATAGCTGCAAATGATGTCAAAGAAATCCGTCATTTCATGCAAGCCCTCACTTAGATGTTATGTCTCCACAACGTGTATGAAAACTCTTTAAGATCGATTT
Organism: Phyllobates terribilis; assembly: GCF_046119375.1. Classification (NCBI taxonomy): domain Eukaryota; kingdom Metazoa; phylum Chordata; class Amphibia; order Anura; family Dendrobatidae; genus Phyllobates; species Phyllobates terribilis. The sequence goes on along the minus strand of NW_027362771.1, from coordinate 443,636,529 downwards.
CGACATTGTGGAATGGCAAAACTACTTCTCACAATCTACTAATAATTGCTTGTTGCCAGATTCTACCTCATATACAGCAGAATGTATAAAGCCCAATTAAGGCCCTTTATACCGTGTTGTGGATTCTGTTCATAAGTCCAAAACTGTTTTTGGCTTTCATTATGGGACAATGAATCAACAATTCCTAATGCAACTAAATTAGTTACCAATAGTTTCCATTGGTGGGAGAAGTAGTATCAAATGCAGTGCCAGTCTTTCCATCAAATCTGATGGCATTTGGCATGGGGCCTGCACTACACATATAAATATAGCCCTAATATACCCCCTCTTAATGCATAGTCTATTACTGCAGTAGTTCTACTGCAAGATTCCAATTTTACATAAACTGCACATTTATTGACAGAATTCAACCTTTTTTTTTTGACCGTCATCATGATATTTTTTCCTACTGTGATCTCTTTGTGACTAATTAGTTCACAAAATTACTGTTTTTGACTGGTTTAACGCCTTCATGACTGGAGCATTTTCCGTTTTTGCGTTTTTGCTCCTCTTGCTCCCAGAGAAATAACTTTTTTATTTTTTGGTCCTTATGGCGGTGTGAGGGATTATTTTTTGTGGGATTAGTTGAACTTTTGAACGACATCACTGGTTACACCATATTGTGTCCTGGAAAACGGGAACAAAATTCCAAGTGCGGTGAAATTGCAAAAAAAGTGCAATTCCACAGTTGTTTTTTGGGTTTTTATTTAACACATTCACTGAATTCTAAAACTGACCTGCCATTATTATTCTCCAGGTCATTACGAGTTTGTAGACACCAAACATGTATAGATAGGTTCTTTATTATTTAAGCGGTGAAAAAAAAATATCCAAAGTTTGCTAAAAAAGGCGCCATTTTCCGAGACCCGTAGCGTTTCAATTTTTGGGGATCTGGGGCTTACGTTTTTATTGATACCATTTTGGGGTAGATCCGATGTTTTAATCGCCCGTTATTGCATTTTATTTCAATGTTGCGGCAACCAAAAAAATGTAATTCTGGCGTTTAGAATTTTTTTCTCATTACACTGTTTACCAATCAGATTAATTATTTTTTTATATTGATTATATTGTGCGATTCTGAATGCGGCGATTCCAAATATGTGTATGTAGGGATTTGTTTCATTGTTTTATTTTAAGTGGGGCAAAAGGGGGGTGATTTAAACTTATATATATATATATATATATATATATTTATTTTTAAAAACATTTTTTTTTACTTTTTGCTTGCTTCAATAGTCTCCATGGGAGACTAGAAGCAAGCAATTACCCGATCAGCTCTGCTACATACAGGCGATGAGCAGATCGCCTGTATGTAGCAGATTTGCCCACTTGACATGAGCGCCGAGCACTGGGCGGCTCTCCTAGCAATCTGGCCATGACAACCACAAGGGTCTGCTGTAGACCCCGGGTTGTCATGCCAGCCCATCGGTGACCCGCGATCATATGACGGGGTCACCAATGGGCGGGGTAAGTGACGCACTTATGGCGCTGTGCTGTTAAATGCCGCTGTCAGAGATTAACAGTGGAATTTAACTAGTTAACAGCTGCGGGTGGATTGCAATTCCACCCACGGCTGTAGTGGGCACATGTCTGCTGTAAAGAGCAGCTGACATGTGCCCGGTTTAGCGCAGGCTCAATGCCGGAGCCCGCCCTGAACCGGCGATTATGACGTGGTACGTACTATTAAGTACCACGTTATAAAAGGGTTAAGAATATATATTCTATTTCCAAGCATATCACCTCATATGCTGATGCCTGTTAACCCAATGATGATGCCTCTTGCAGGTATAAGAGGTGTAACCTGGGGCTTTTAACACTAAAACCACTAATAATATATTTTTTAGGACCAATAGAATTATTTTTTATAGAACCGAAAAAATCTATATTTTGTAGATTGCAATACATATTGTAAAGAGAATAAAAAAATAAAAGTCACAGTACTTGGAGGAAAATAGTAAAAAACTGAATAGATTATTGAAGAAAAAATAAAGGCAAGTGGTCATTATGACTCCTTTCTCAGTTTTAAAGGAACTCTGTCACCAGATTTTTGCTACCCCATCTAAGAACAGCATGGCTTGGGGACAAAGACCTTGATTCCAGCGATGTACCACTTAGGCTGCGTGCACACGATGCGTTTTTCATGCGTTTCCGCTGCGGAATTTTCGCAGCGGAAACGCATCAAAAACGCATGGTAATCCGCACCCCATGGTCCCCAATGGCATTCCGCAATGTCAATGCACATGCTGCGGATTTTTCCGCAGCGTTTCTGCAGCACTCTTAAATCCGCAGCATGTTCATTAATTTTGCAAAAGCGCAGCGGAAGCGCCGCCATTGACTTGCATTGAGACGCATAGAATCCGTGTCTGTACATTTGTACAAGCGGATAATATGCGTTTCAATGTGCGGATGGTACCCAGTTCTGGAGGAGAGAAGAATCTCATCCAGACCTGGGTACCATTGTACCTGTAAAAAAAAGAATAAAATAAAAAATAAAGTTTATATTTGCCTGTCCGGCGGCCCCTGCAGCGCTTCTTCTTCCAGGACCTGAGATGACGTCGCGGTCATGTGACCGCAGCCTGTCTCGCGAGATGCCGGCAAGCCAGGAAGGAACCAGGAAGGAGCGCGACATCACACGCGGCGGCATCGGAGGTAAGTATAGCTTTATTTTTTTTATTTTTACTGTCACACTGTATAAATCCATGCCGTTTGCATGGATTTATACAGTGTGACCTAGTTGTCCAGCACTTTCCAAGTGATGCTATCGCCTGGAAAGTGCTTGTCAGTCCACATGCGGAAACACATGCGTTAACGCATGTGGATACGCGTGTGAATCCGCATGTATTCTTCAGGAAAAACGCATGCACAATCTGCATGCGTTTTTTCTGCCAGGAAGATGCAGAAATGCTGCAGAAATTTTCTGCTTCATTTCTGCATCGTGGGCACATAGCCTTACTTTACTGCCTGCTGCAGTTTTGATTAAAAACAGTCTTATCTGCTGCAGATCTACCTGTTCTCTAATGCTGAGTTCTGCATAGCCCCACCCACACCACCAATTGACATCTTTCTGTGTAAACAGTGCATAGGCAGAAAGCTGCCAATCAGTGGTGGGGGTTGGTTTATACCGAGATCATGAATGTAGGGTACTACATGACAGCAGGTTTATTAGTCCTATAGTGATAGTCTTCTGCTTATAAATCGGTGATTTTATCAAAATTACATCAAGTAGCCCAGTAAGTGATACATCACTGTAATCAAGGTCTCTGTCTCTACATCATGCTGCTATAAAATTTAGTAAACCTGGTGACAGATTCCTTAGTCAGGGAACCTTTCACTTAATTCATTCTGCCCAGGCTACGGGTAGCATGAATCAGAGCCTGGATGCACGATTAAGCCAGGTATATTCTTCTCTCAAACTCCAGCATTTCAGAAAAAAATATGTTTTAAAGATCTGGATTTTCCCCAGGCTGCTCCAGGTGATTGACATATCTTTCACCTAGAAAGAGACTTGTCAATCACCTGGAGTGTCTGTAGGAAAAGCAAGCTGGGGATGTCACTAAACTGGGAGAAGGTACCTTCAAATATGAGACACCTGGAGCAGTTCGCAAAAGAGTGGTCCAAATTGATTGATTGCAGTTATTTATTCCAAAGGGTGTGGAACCGAATATTAATTTGAGGGTGGCAACAATTTTGTCCGGACCATTTTAGGGGTTTTGTGTGAAATTATGTCCAATTTGCCTTTTTTTCTCTGTTTTTTTTTGTGTTGTTCCAATACAGTAAGGGTGTGACAGAGGCTGTCATGTGCCTCTCCCTTACTAAATAGTATTTGTTGTTTGTGGATCTCTAATGAAATGTATAATGTTATTTATATATGGTATATAGGGAAAGTATAGGACATTGCTTAGTGTTTGGTTAGTGATAGTTACAAACAATAGGGCTGATAGGCAGAGGTGGGCCTAATAGTGTATGGGATTTAGGGCATAGTTTAGAGTATAGGAAGTTCAATGTACGTTATTAGTGGGTAAATACGGCAGTTAATTGGTGAAAGGAGTAGTTTGCCCAGCAAAACAAAAAACAAAATCGCTGGCAGTAGTGGGCACATACCCACATTTTGCCCATTTAGGCCCTTTATAAACCTCCCTCTCTGCACTTGTGGCTACTCCAACTAGCGGTGGAGACCGCGTTGCGATGTCTATGCCCCCACGCGCTTCTCAACAGGTAACCTCTGGCACAGCACGCTTCTCTGGAGCTCTCTGTGAGGTCTTTGCCTCTGATTCCTTTTACCCTCTCACCTTTAGGCAGCCCCATTGGGACCCATTTGTTGCTCATATCTCCTGCAGAATTACCCGGTATGTGCCCACTACTGCCAGCGATTTTGTTTTTTGTTTTTTCTTCCCCTTTCCCTCTAGCCTATTTGTTCCATCCCTGTGTCCCCTTCTCCCAGTCCTTCTCCTCCCCCCCCCTCCTTTGTTATCTTTCTGCATATTACTAAAGTATATGCTATGTATGTATATACTATATATTTCACTTATGCATTAATGTGCACACTTGTATAATGAAATAGAAAAATTTCTTTTTCTCTTTGTTTTCTTCACTATTTGGAATATGCTGTTCTTTTTCACTGTGTTATCTAGAAATGATATTCTGATCTTTCTGTATCTAATCGTCTATGACATTGTTCTATTTTCTACAGTCAACTGAAGAAGGTCGCTAAGACCGAAACGTTTTGGTGTTATTTCTGTGTGCAGTTTATTTCACAAAGTCAATCAATTTTTTCTTGCAAAAGGACGATTGAGTGCCGAGGTTCTTTGAACTCAGTACTGCAGATAATGGCGGAACCCCTGCAAGGGACCTCCCTATGAGCACATTGTTTAGTGTTCTGCCCAAATTTTATGGCCAGAATATACCCCTGAAAGACTGGGTCACCAGATTGCAGAGCGCTGCCAAGATTAATAATGTCAGGCCAGAACTACAAATTGAAATCGCTCTGGCCGCCCTGGAGGGTGAGGAGCGCAGAAATGTTTTCTTGCAACCGGAAACCACACGTAGCACCTTAGAAGAGATGGTGAAGTTTCTGGAAGAGATATGTGGCGAAACGGCTAGTGTGGGGCATCTCCAGGCAAAATTCTTCTATCGATTGCAGCGAGAAGGGGAGGGAGTCTCCCAATACCCCACAGCATTGCAGGAAGTACTTGCAGAGATACAAAAGAAAGAGGCAGACGGAGTAGGCGGCATGGGATCTGTAGACCAGATATTACGAAAACAATTTATTCTGGGACTCTACTGTACTTCCCTGAGACAGATTCTGCGTGAGCGAGTGAGAGTGGATTCGGCCTTAAGTTTTCAACAAATAATAGCCGAAGCAATGGCCCGAAGTAAGGAAGACAGCTGTTCCTCTGGAGTGGTGGCTGTCATAACTGTCGGGGGCGGAGGGAATGAAGAGATTCTGTTCAGAGTAGTGCAGGACCTGCAGAGTTCCCTGAATGTTATGCAAGAAAAACTGACACAAATGGAAAAGAGGATGGGAGCCAGCTCTGGCGGTGAGATAACATACCCGTTTCTAGCAGATCCTTATCGGACCTTCCCTCAAGCCCCTGAACCTAGACCCCCCTACACTGGTCCGTTGAACCCTTACAAATACAAAAGCAATAAACGTGTATAACAAAGCATGTGTAATTGCAATAATTTTCTGGGAGAAATACTTCATTTTCTGAAACAATTTCAAGGGTGCCAACACTTTCAGCGATGACTTTATGTTTTATTCTGAAACACTACTGCAAGGGACTATGCATGGTTAGGGCAGCATTAATCAGATGGCAGGTTCCTTTTAAGTATACATATTTGTGCATGCAAGTATGTACAGTATGAATGCGAATTCACGGCTGGAATGAGACCGAATTTCTGTACCTCCATTTTAAAGCACACATGCCCATGCGGCACCCCACTCGCTTTCTCCAAATGGAGATTGTCAATGATGACACCGGAGAGATGACGCAGAATCCCACCGCTGCCACCAATTTGTCAAAGATTCAAGCCAGAGGGGTCGTGACTAGACCACCCACGCTGTTATCTTTGGAGCAAACAGCTCTCTGCTGCCCCCTATTATCCAGACAATTACACGGTTGACTGACGATTAACGGAGGTGACTGCAAGCTGTTTCCACTACTAGGCCGGTTATCTGGAAACTAACAGTGAGCATATGGTATATACACTTCCGATTCCAATGCATGGAATGTATGTATATACCTCTGATACGGTCACTGAAAATTCCACAATAACCCAAGAAAGCGTATTAGCTGCCACCACCAGAGATGAGCGAACATGTTTGGAAAACATTCGTTTTTTTTTCAAATTGCACATTTGGATTCATGATTGGACACCCGAGCGTTTTTACTGAAAATTGGCCCAATTCGGCAAAAATGCGGGAAATTATTGCGTTTCGACTACCATATTCATTAGGACTTTGGCTAGGATAGTGGTGCTGTATGATGAGAGGGGGAGACTTTTTTGATGAGGGGAGGGGTGGGAGAGTTCAGAGTAGCGGCGGGCTGTTAATCTTTTTTATCCAGGCCACATTTCCGAATGGGACAGGGCTTCGAGCAGCATTTTTAGCTTAAACTTTGATCAGTAACAGGTGGATGAGTGACAGGTGTAGGCCTGGTTGTCTGAGAGCTAGGCCAAATTCAGGCAACACACACAAAGGAGACCCAACTTGGAGACCAAACATTTCCAAGAATTATGGGCAGACACTAGTGTTGAGCCACCCCCATAGTGTTCGGGTTCGGTTCGTCGAACACCGGGATGTTCGAGGAACTGTTCGTCGAACTGTTCGTCGAACACCTTAGAACACCGTCGAACACCGTTAAAACCAATGGCAGGCAAACAAAAACACATAGAAAACACCTTCAAAGGTGTCCAAAAGCTGACAAACTGCTCAGAAGACACTCTCTTTAAAAAAGCCGGCAATTCAGCAGCGGCATACACCGGTACCCGACAATTTAGACAAGAAGGAATAGAGCATCACACATAGATTAGATAGATAGAAACATGTCAGTCACACATATAAGAAGCACAGTGACAGTGTTGGTTACTGCACTTGTCATTTAGTGTAAAGGATTTATTAAAAAAAATATTAGTGTTTTCATGCACCGTCTCTTTAAAAAAGCCGGCCGGCAATTCAACAGCGGTACCCGACAATTTAGAACAGAAAGAATAGAGCTTCACACATAGATTAGATAGATAGAAACTGTTATGTTCTGCTACCAGAGCTAAGGAAAGAGAGGAGATCTGTCCCTACGATAGAACTCAGCTTAATCCCTACGATGTAACAGGGGACCTGATCCTGCGATCAGACCTGCTAAAGTCCTAAGCTAGTCTGTACGGAGACCTATAGATGTGGGGAAGGAATCCCTACAAGTACTAAGGACTGGGAGGAATATGGGACACCTCCTAACAGAAATAGTAGCAGACAGACGAACAAACAAAATATATAGAACATAGAGGTCAATAGACCAAGCAAACTAACAGAGCAAGACACAGAGCACAGGCTAGCTAGAAAGTAGATATACAATGAAGTCCAGCAAAGCCAGAAGGGCGGAGCAGGATTAAATAGGCCAACAAGGTCATGTGACCAGCAAAGGAAAAGAAACCTAAGAGCAAGGTTCTAACAGAAACATGTCAGTCACATATATAATAAGTACAGTGACAGTGTTGCTTACTGTACTTGTCATTTAGTGTAAAGGATTTATTTAAAAAAATAATAGTGTTTTCATGCACTGTCTCTTTAAAAAAGCCGGCCGGCAATTCAGCATCTGTACTCGACAATTTAGAACAGAAAGAATAGAGAATCACACATAGATTAGATAGATAGAAACATGTCAGTCAGATATATAATAAGTACAGTGATAGTGTTGGTTACTGTACTTGTCATTTAGTGTTAAAATAAAGGATTTATTAAAAAAAAAATTAGCGTGGGGTTCCCCGTAATTTTAGTCTCTAGCGGAGGTTAAGCAGACGGCTGGGGCAGATGTTTGAAGCCTGGGAAGGGGGTAATACCCACGGAGCTTCCCAGGCTACTAATATCAGCCCCCAGCTGAATACCTAGCCTTTACTAGCTATTAAAATGGGGGACCCCCCAAAAAAATGACGTGGGGTCCCCCCTAATTTAATAGCTAGCAAAGGCTAGGCAGACAGCTGGGGGCTGATATTAATAGCCCAGGAAGGGTGCCATGAATATTGGCCCCCTCCCAGGCTAGAAACACCAGCCGTCAGCCGCCCCAGAAATGGCGCATCCATAGGATGCGCCAATTCTGGCACTTAGCCTCGCTCTTCCCACTGCCCTGTAGCGGTGGCAGTGGGGTAATAGGGTTGGGGTTGATGTCAGCTTATAATGCCAGCTGACATCAAGCCCAGGTTAGTAATGGAGAGGCGTCTATAAGACACCCCCATTACTAACCCCATAGTGAAAGTTAAAAGAAAACACAACACCCAGAATAAAGTCCTTTAATTGAAATAAACACACAATTCTTTATTGTTCTAAATTAAACCATACTTACCATCACGCCCATTCCAGCTGAAGCCAACGATCTCCTGCAATAAAAGAAAAATAATAAAGCAACCTCATCCTTACCTTTCGATGGTTCCCAGGACAGCTCCAGCTCTGCTACATCGAGATGACAGGCTGGACCGCAGCAGAACGCTGCCATCCAGCCTGTCAACCCGCAGACACTGAGAAGAGCAGGCTTTCTTCGCTCCTCAGTGTCTCGCTGTGACGGCATCCAGATGAGCCGAGGTCATGTCCAATGAACTCGGCTCACCTCATGCACGTCACTGACAGCGTGGGAAAATTCTCCTGCACTCAGCGCTTCAGCGTGAGAATTTTCCCACGCTGTCAGTGACGTGCATGAGGTGAGTTCATGTCCAATGATCTCAGCTCACCTCATGCACGTCACTTACAGCGTGGGAGAATTCTCACGCTGAAGCGCTGAGTGCAGGAGAATTTTCCCACGCTGTCAGTGACGTGCATGAGGTGAGCTGAGTTCATTGGACATGAGCTCACCTCATGCACGTCACTGACAGCGTGGGAGAATTCTCCTGCACTCAGCGCTTCAGCGTGAGAATTTTCCCACGCTGTCAGTGACGTGCATGAGGTGAGCCGAGTTCATTGGACATGACCTCGGCTCATCTGGATGCCGTCACAGCGAGACACTGAGGAGCGCAAGCATGCCAGCGCTTCTCAGTGCCTGCGGGATGACAGGCTGGATGGCAGCGTTCTGCTGCGGTCCAGCCAGTCATCTCGATGTAGCAGAGCTGAAGCTGTCATGGGAACCATGGAAAGGTAAGGATGATGTTGGTTTATTATTTTTCTTTTATTTCAGGAGATCGTTGGCTTCAGCTGGAATGGGCGTGATGGTAAGTATGGTTTAATTTAGAACAATAAAGAATTGTGTGTTTATTTCAATTAAAGGACTTTATTCTGGGTGTTGTGTTTTTTTTAAATACTTTACTAGAAATTCATGGCGGTCATGTCTAATACTGGCGTGACCCCATGAATTTTGGGCTTAGGGCCAGCTGATAATACCAAGCTGGCCCTAACCCCTTTATTACCCAGTGAGCCACCGCACCAGGGCCCTGGATGAGTTGGGTACAGCGCCAGAAGATGGCGCTTCTATGAACGCGCCATTTTCCGGGGTGGCTGCGGACTGCAATTTGCAGCGGGGGGGGGGGCCCAGAAAGCTTGGGCCTCCCTGCGCTGCAGATTCCAGCCCCCAGCTGCCTAGTTGTACCTGGCTGGACACAAAAATAGGGCGAAGCCCCACGTATTTTTTTTTTAATTATTTCATGAAATTCATGAAATAATTAAGAAAAAAAGGCCTTCTCTATATTGTTGTGTCCGGCCAGGTACAAATAGGCAGCTGGTGGTTGGGGGCAGCCCGTTCCTGCCTGCTGTACCTGGCTGGACACAAATATAGTGCGAAGCCCCACTTCTATTTTTTTAAATTACTTCAGGAAATTCATGAAATAATTTAAAAAAAATTGACGTGGGGATTCGCACTATACTTGTGTCCAGTCAGGTGCAGCAGCCAGGAACGGGCTGCCCCCAACCACCGGCTGCCTATTTGTACCTGGCCGGACACAACAATATAGGGAAGACCTTTTTTTTTTAATTATTTCATGAAATAATTAAAAAAAAATTGAGGTGGGGCTTCGCACTATATTTGGGTCCAGCCAGGTACAGCAGGCAGGACCGGGCTGCCCCCAACCAACAGCTGCCTATTTGTACCTGGCCGGACACAACAATGTAGGGAAGCCCTTTTTTTCTTAATTATTTCATGAAATAATTTAAAGAAAATTGACGTGGGGCTTCGCCCTGTTTTTGTGTCCAGGCAGGTACAACTAGGCAGCTGGGGGCTGGAATCCGCAGCGCAGGGAGAACCAAGCTTTCTGGGCCACCCCCGCTGCAAATTGCAGTCCGCAGCCACCCCGGAAAATGGCGCGTTCATAGAAGCGCCATCTTCTGGCGCTGTACCCAACTTATCCAGGGCCCTGGTGCGGTGGCTCACTGGGTAATAAAGGGGTTAGGGCCAGCTTGGCATTATCACGTCACTGACAGCGTGGGAAAATTCTCCTGCACTCAGCGCTTCAGCGTAGCAGAGCTGAAGCTGTCGTGGGAACCATGGAAAGGTAAGGATTATGTTGCTTTATTATTTTTCTTTTATTGCAGGGGATCGTTGGCTTCAGCTGGAATGGGCGTGATTGTAAGTATGGTTTAATTTAGAACAATAAAGAATTGTGTCTTTATTTCAATTAAAGGACTTTATTCTGGGTGTTTGTGTTTTTTTTTAACTTTGACTACGGGGTTAGTAATGGGGGTGTCTTATAGACGCCTCTCCATTACTAACCTGGGCTTGATGTCAGCTGGCATTATAAGCTGACATCAACCCCAGCCCTATTACCCCACTGCCACCGCTACAGGGCAGTGGGAAGAGCGAGGCTAAGTGCCAGAATTGGCGCATCCTATGGATGCGCCATTTCTGGGGCGGCTGACGGCTGGTGTTTCTAGCCTGGGAGGGGGCCAATATTCATGGCACCCTTCCTGGGCTATTAATATCAGCCCCCAGCTGTCTGCCTAGCCTTTGCTAGCTAATAAAATAGGGGGGACCCCACGTCATTTTTTTGGGGGGTCCCCCATTTTAATAGCTAGTAAAGGCTAGGTATTCAGCTGGGGGCTGATATTAGTAGCCTGGGAAGCTCCGTGGGTATTACCCCCTTCCCAGGCTTCAAACATCTGCCCCAGCCGTCTGCTTAACCTCCGCTAGAGCCTAAAATTAAGGGGAACCCCACGCCAATTTTTTTTTTAAATAAATCCTTTATTTTAACACTAAATGACAAGTACAGTAATCAACACTATCACTGTACTTATTATATATGTGACTGACATGTTTCTATCTATCTAATCTATGTGTGATGCTCTATTCCTTCCATTCTAAATTGTCGGGTACCGCTGCTGAATTGCCGGCCGGCTTTTTTAAAGAGACAGTGCATGAAAACACTATTATTTTTTTAAATAAATCCTTTACACTAAATGACAAGTACAGTAAGCAACACTATCACTGTACTTCATATATATGTGACTGACATGTTTCTATCTATCTAATCTATGTGTGAAGCTCTATTCTTTCGGTTCTAAATTGTCGGGTACCGGTGTACGCCGCTGCTGATTTGCCGGCTTTTCATGTTTCACTGTGATCACAGTTCCCATCGATTTGGGCAATCACTCTAATGCCACAACCACCATGGCTGTGGCATTACAGTGAGTGGCAGACAATCCCTGCATGATTGGTGCTCTAAATAGCGCCAGACATGCAGGACACGCTTTTGGTGCACGAACAGTTATCGAACATAACCTCGAACAGCCGAATTTTTTGCAAATCGTTCGGGTTCGTCGAACAACTCGAACACCGCCCAAAACAGCTCGAATTTGAGATTGGCGAACAGTTCTAGTCGAACACCGCTCATCTCTAGCAGACACCACTAAAGTGGCATCAATTTTTATTTATTTATTTATTCATTTTACTCACTTAAATAGCAGCATTAATTCCACAGCATTTTACAGAAATTATCAATTTCCCCAGAGTAGAAATAGTATAATGGGGCTCTGACACCCCTTCCACTACAGGCAACCCACCAGATGGAGACCCAACTTGTTAGTAACATCAGCAGCAGTAGCTACAGCAGACACAGAAGCCACGACAAAGGTGTCACAAACTGCAATAACGCGAAATCAATGCAGCACACTAAAAACTACACCATCTCCTATTCTGCCCGGTCTGCAACTGGGGTGCAAAAGTCATTGGAGATCCATGACTTGTTCATCTTGATGAAAGTTAGTTTACACTACACTCTGCTGGTGCACGGGCTGGTCTTAAAAAATGTGTGAAACGACTCCCAGAAATTGTTTCTGCCATTTACAATGCTGCTGCTGCTAATGTTTTTGCATTGACTACTTGACGTTTCTGGGGTTTGGAAGTCTATAACTAAAATGCACACTGTGTGGCTCACTGCTTTCTTAGTTAAAATCACTATCAAGATTGTCTTCAAGCATGTTTTTGTGACGCTCACAGCCCTTCCCTGGGAGATGGGGGACTCGGAGTCGGGTCCTATGTTGTCGATGGGGGTGCAGCAGTGGCCCGGACCCACTCCGTGCCCAGGGCCGTCACATTAAAAAGGGTGGTACGGGCTTATCAGGGTTGAGTGGTTGCTATCGACTATGCCACCTGTGGTGCCTGGTGAAAGCCACCAGCGCTGCAGCAGTCCTCTGAGGCGGGATGTTGTGGCAGCCAAAGTTGATACTACTCCCCACAGGCGGAGCAGGGCCTCAGGGCAGCAACAGGGATGGAGGGGGTTGTAGTGTAGGAGGTCCGGTGCTAAGTGGTGCGGTGAAGTGCAGAATAAAGAGTCCGGAGGCCATAGGGGTAGACTTCCAGGGTTTTTACTCATGGTTGAGAGTACAGCTGCAAGGCTTCTCCCTGCTCCTCACGGAGTTCTGCGGTCACCAGGAACGGGGGTCCGACAACCTCCGAGTGATGCAAGTGCTCAATCAGGACCCAGCACCAGAGTGTTCCTAGACTTCAGACCGAGTCCTTTCCTGTCTGTGTGTGTGTAAATAGGCCGGGTCTCCCTCTGGACTACGCTCAGAAAAAGGGTACGGGTGGCAGCTCCGCTCCGTCCGTTACCCGGTGGGATCCTCTGGGCCTAACGGGCTTCCCTGACCAGGACATAGAGTAGCAAGGTCATGTGTCGGGGGCCGGTACCCCTCTTGCAGCCGGAATCCCCCTGGCTGGGCCAGAATAGCGAGGACAGATGCTGTATACCGCTCCGTCTGCATCCCCCTTGGGTCCTTTTGCGGTGGAGCTACACTCTTCAGCTCCGGGCCTTCTTGGTCATGGTCCTTGACCGGGTTGAGACATACGTTATCTGCAACCTGCCCCTCTACCCAAGGCCAGGGAACGAGGGCCGTGTCCCCATCCGCTGCAGGTTCTCCCAGAAGCCACGTTCAGGGAGGGAGATCACAATCAAAGAACCATGAGCCAAAGATGGCTGTTTATTAAATATGAAATATTAAGTGTAACTAAATGTGAGTCCTCCACCCTCACCCACTAATTGGTTCCCCCTATCTCTTGGTTCCCCAGTCTCCCAATTCCCAGTAGGGGCAGCACACTAGTGCCTACTAGCCCCCTCTGGTGGGAGAAGTGTGGTGTTGGATGTGGAGGTGAGGTCCTGATCATCGCACTGTTCTTACCTCGAAGGAGGGATACTACACCCCATTACAGAGGTGCAGCATCCCTGTGGCAGTCGAACCCTCAGGGGTGCCACATTTTGATACTCCAGCATGGGCGCATCCCTTTCCAGGGGGGAAGCATCTGGCAAAATTTACTCTTATAACGTGGATCTAACAGTGGCAACCTAGTAGTCAGCACTATTTCTAATCCTAACAATACGGGCAACAGTCATGTTGCAGATAGTGCAGCAATAAGGCGCTCATTGGTTGGTCTCTTCCATGAGGTCAAAGTCCATAGTGTGTTGGTGGTGGGATAACACTCAAGCTTGCTTCCTCAGTCCCCTCCTGCCAACCACGGAAAACAGAGAGGAGATCATTATCCTCTTTATCTCCTAACTGTTGCGTGGCCATCACCTCTTTCTCCTTGTCCTCCTCCATTTGTTCCTTGTCTCCTACACCTTCACTAAAAGTTTTTCTGGTACCATGGTCCCCCTTGATAACTGTGCGATGACAGTCCGGAACTTAGAGATATTATTAAACTTTCGTATCCTCCTTTACTTCCTCCTCTTCCCCTGGGACCACCACCTCCTCCCGCAGACTATTCAAAGTGTGCTCCAGCATGTAGCATGTCGTAACAGATAGCGGGCTCTCACTCACCCTGATTGTAGCGGGTAAACAAGTGGATGTTCTGTGGTCGGAGACCTGTGTGAGAACACTTGCCATGGTGACGGAGGAGCAAGAAGCAGCAGTTGCGGTTGATGGGGCGGCGAGGCCCGCTAGTCTGCATTTTAGCACAGTGAGATTCCCAGTCTAACGCATGTTGATTGCGCATGTGCCAGTTCATGCATGTAGTGGTCAAATTATTGCAAATATTGCCTCTACTAAGTTGGCAATAATGTGAATTGTGTCATCCTTTGTGGTCTCCAAAAAGACCCAGGCTAGGCAACCAATGTGAACTGCAGACACGTGACCCCTGCTGGCCACAGCCACAGTTATGGCTGTTGATGCAGTGCTTGCCGTGGTTGCATCACTCAATGTCTGTGCGGGAAGCCGCAACTTAACCTCCTCGTCTTCCTCCTCTTAGGCCTCCTCTGCTGAGCTACTCAGCTGCGTGTCTCTGGGTTCACACCAAGTGGGATCTACAACCTTATAGTCATCCTATCTGTTCTCCCACTCCTTGCCTTGAGAGTCACCCTCCTCCTCTTTCTGCCCTGACAGCACAGTACAGTCTGCGTGCACCTCAGGTATCTGAGTCTCATTAGCATCACCGAATTCATCATCTTTCCACCATCTCATTCAACCCCTCCAACTGACCTATCCATCAAAGTCAATGGCGGCCAGCTCTCCCCAGTCCCGCAAGTTTGACTCTGATCTCTCCTTCAAACCTGAGATCCAAGCCCTTTCCACTTCCTGCCGACTCCAACTCCAAAATATCTCCCGGATCCACACATTCCTCAACCATGAATCTGCAAAAACACTAGTGCAAGCCCTCATCATCTCTTGCCTCGACTACTACAAGCTCCTTGTCTGTGGCCTCCCTTCTAACACTCTTTCACTCCTCCAATCTATCCTAAACTCTGCTGGCTGACTGATCCACCTGTTACCCCACTATTCCCTGGCTTCTCCTCTCTGTCCATCCCTGCAATGGCTCCCTGTTGCCCAGAGACTCCAGTTGAAAACCCTAACTTTGCCATACAAAGCCATACAAAACCTGTCTCCTCCATACATCTGTGACCTAGTCTCCCTGTACTTACCTGCGCGCAACCTCCAACCCTCACAAGGTCTAAACTTCCACAGTCCCAACACCCACTCTGGGAAAAACTCCACTTTTGCACCTTGTCCTCACTAATCACACATTAACAGTTCCCATCGAACACCATATCACATACACAGCTTTTGTTTTGGCCAAAAGATTTTTTAAGCCTTCCACCGTGACAAGATAGATTCTTTAGGCAGGGCCCTATTCTACTCTATTAAACATTTCTTAAAATATCCAATACTTTTTTTAGGTATATTTTTATTTATTTTTCTTTAAGGGAATGTGTCACATACATTTTATTATTAATTTCATCTACACTAACAGTCCTTGTTGTAAGGGCTTATTCTGATGAATATTAATCCTGCTGTTAGCACTAGTTAGGCAGAGTTAAGCAGAGACAGAATTGCACATTCTTTCTGCTGCTGGAACTCATATCAATAGCCCTGGATATCAGGGCTAGTAATATTCTTTTTGCTTTTAGTCCTGATAATTTTGGTGAAAAGCAATACAAAAGACTATTTTTACTGCTCCATTTGCTTGTTAACAGCATACAGCCAGATTTGGTTGATATGAATAGCATTTCTGTATTGTTCAAGCAGAGAAACTTGTCCATCATCTCAGATGGTCAAATATTACTGCGGTAATAGTCCTGACATTTTATGCAAGCTGCAAAATATTATACTCCATTTAAAGTCTCCCAGTTGTGCGTTCAAAACATATCCAGACTTGGTCGCTGACGAATAGCATCGCTATACCGGCTCTGCATAAAAAACTGGTCATCAGATGTGATCAAATATTACTGCAGTAATAATCTGGACATGTTTTGCAAGCTGAAAAATATTATACTCCATTTAAAATGGGCAAGGCACGTGGTAAGGGATGGGGAAGTGGACATGATGCTGATGGATGGTGCATGGGCAAGATGAAACTGTGCCCGCTGAGGGAGCACAACAAGCACCCACATGATGTTAACCTAGCCTCATGTCCCACTTTCTAGGGGGCCTTGGAACGCCACTCTTGAAGTCAGACCAGTGTGAAAAGATTGTTGGTTAGATAGCATATAATGCTTTCAGTCAGTTTGCCACCACCACCACCCTATCTTCCACATGGTCCAGTCTCAGTAGCTGTGAGTCTGGACCACATATTCCTCACCCTGATCCTCCTTCCTCCCACCATGTCGTGTGCCCAGAGACAACTGATCCTACACTTGGACACTCCAAAGAGCTGTTCACATTTCCATTTATAGATTCTGGCCTCTTGCTCTGTCTGCTTCAAGTGCGGCATGAGGAGATCGCATGTAGCGATGCCCAAATATTTCAGCAGCCATGGTCACACAAGGCGATGGTAGGAAAGTGCAATTACTGTCGCAAGAGGTGGATGATGATGAGACACAATTGCCAGAAATTCAGGAGGAGGACCAGGGTGCGTACATGGAAGACGAGGTGGTGGATGATGAAGTTGACTCGCCCCCTGGGCCGTGGGGCACTCGGAACCGGGCAATAGGGAGTCGATGGGGGTAGTAGTGGCGACCCGGTCCCATGGCTCAGGGTGGTCAGACCAGTGGCAGTCTTTTAGATGTTTTAGATAATGTCCGACTACGCCACCCGTGGAATGCGGTTATTAGGAACCGCCGCTGCAGGGCAGACCGCTGGGGCCGATGATGTATGCAGCTGGGATGGTGTGACTCCCCACGGGAAGAGTGCGGCCCCAGGGCAGTGTAGTGGATGGTGGGAGTGATGGTGGTGAGAGTCCCAGTACCGGTAATGCCGGAGGAGCGAAAAAGCACACAGACAACGTACTGCAGTCCAGGGTCTTTACTCATGGTTAATATCCAAGTCACTTCTGCAGGGAATGACTGCCCGAGCCGTGCTGCGTCCACCAGGTGAGGGGCTCGGTCAACTCCCAGACAGCTCAGGAGTATGGCTCAAGACCCCCTTTTGTCCTTTCTCTGGCCTGCCTCACCAGTGACCCACTTTTGTCCAGCTACCGCGGACTTGTGCGGTTAAACGTGGGCCCCGTCCTCCGCTGTCCTATATGGTGCCTTCCTAGCAGGTTTGATGAGGTGTCGCACCAATAAATGATCACGACCTCCGGTATTTGGCTAAGGGTTGTTTCTCCTCCACCAACTTAGGATCCGGTACCCTTAATCTGCCTGACCCTGCACCCTGGATTCTCGTGGTTTCTTAGGGTCCCTTCCACCTTCTTGTTCCTGAGCCCTTCTGTTTCTTCCTCTCTTTCTTTGCTGTTCCTTTCTGTTTCCGTTCCTTTCTGTTCTTGTTCCTTTCTGTTCCTGGCCCTCTCCTCAGGCCTGCCTCATGGAGCTGGGCCCAGACTGAGCCACAGCTCCCTGTCAGCCCTCTCTGGCCGAACTCCTCTCTCTTCTCCTCCTGCGTGAACTGACCCAGAACTAAGATGGTGCCCACCTTTTATACCTCCCTCTAGAAACATGAGCCCAGGTGACCAGCAACCAATGGGCTCCTACCTACGCTCAGGAACCAACCCCTATCTGCCCCTACAGCACTGGGTGTTCCACCCCCCTCCCCACTCCAGACAGGGACATAGTCGGTCGTGCCTGCACTTCTGTCTAGTGGGAGCACCGTTGAGCTGTCCCTCGGAAATGGGGTGTGTGTGCTGTATGCAACTAACTGAGCCCTGGTCCATACTCCATCCTTACCTGGGAGTGGAATACCACACCTCTGGCAGAGGTGCAATACCCCTGTAGCGGCTGAGCCCTCGGGGCGCTACAAAGTCACTGACCCAACCTGGGAAGGTGACATGCATAGTGAGGAAGGGAGTCATAGCACCACAACAGGAAGGAAAAAGCAGTGGCGTGGGCAACTGTTCCCCAAAACACCAATACGAGGAAAGTTGCCAGTTCAACTGTTAAATCTTACCGAGTCTGGCTCTTTTTTAAAGGCTGTCCAGTTAACCCAAAAAAGGCCATTTTCAACATCTGCCATGCCAGAGTCAGCAGGGGCAGCAAAACTACCAGCCTGATGACCACCAGCATGCTCAGACACATGACAGCAAAGCACCCGTCTAGTTTGGCCAAACGCTAGGGTCCAGAAACAGTGTTGACGGGTGACACCACTGCCTGTTCCGCTGTTGTGCGTGCATGCCAAACTCTTGTCCATGACGCAGGCAAAGATGCCTCCCGCCCTGCACCTGTCGTTGCACACTTGCAACCATCACCATCAGCAACCATGTCAACGTACTTGTCCCAGCGTAGTGTTCAATTGTCCCTACCCCAGTCCTTGTAATGCAAGCGCAAATACGCAGCCACCCACCCACAGGCCACAATAATAAACTGCCACATTTCTAGAATGCTTGCACTGGAAATGTTGCCTTTTAGGCTCGTGGAGACAGAAGCTTTCCACTACCTCATGGCGGCAGCCATCCCTCAGTCCCCAGCCGCCACTATTTCTCCCAGTGCGCCGTCCCCGCCTTACACAAGCACGTGTCCCAGAACATTACCTGTGCCCTCACCAACACAATTACTGGGAAGGTCCACCTTACCACGGACACGTCGACAAGTGCTTGTAGCCAGGGATGCTACATTTCACTGACGGCATACTGGGTGAATATTGTGGAAGCTGGGACCCAGGTCGGACCCTGGGATGGAACACGTCCTCCTGATGCCGAGGACTGTGGGCCCTGGGATAATCACAGTTGCCCCCACATTCTACAACTCCTGCGCCTCCTCTTCAGCCTCCATCTCCAAAATGACTGTTTGGAAACATTGTAGCACTGCTCCGGTCAAGTGGCAACAGACTCTGCTGATGGAAACTGCTTAGGTGACAAACCAAACAGCTGTAACAGAGCAAGCAGATCTGTGGCTCTCACCGCTGAACCTACAGTCAGGCACCTGGAACCTGGTGGTGGCTCTGAAGCTCGACAACCTTGCACACATACCATGCTTGGCCCATGTGCTCAACTTAGTGGTTCAGCTGTTTCTCAAAACCTACCATGATCTACCTGAGCTGCTTGTGAAAGTACGCCATGTGTGTGCCCATTTCCGAAAGTCAGCTACAGCTTCCACCGCACCTGGCAGTGCTTCAACGGCATTTGCAGCTTCCAGCTCACAGACTGGTGTGCAATGTCACCATGCGTTGAAACTCAATGTTGCATAGGTTGGGAAAGTTCGGGGACAGTTTTAACAGACTCACCCAGCACCCAGGTCCTGATACATGGGGGACTCTGACAAGGAAGGAAAAGTTTTGTAAGATGCTGATGTAGTGCCTCGGCGATCATACCAGCATCCTCCGTGATTCCTCTATGTCTTACAGCTATTGGATATCCAAGCTGGACACGTGGCATGAACTGTCTCTCTATGCCTTGGAGGTCCTGGCCTGCCGCTAGTATAGGTCAGAACGGGTTTTTAGTGCTGCCGGGGGTAATATTACTGATAGGCACATCCGCCTGTCACTTGGAAATGCTGATGCTTATAAAAATGAAGAAGGGCTGGATTGGGCCAGACTTCTCAACACCACCGGATGATAGCAGCGGAACGTAAACTCAAATCCAGTGGGGTTTTTGGGGGGTCTATTCCCATGCACCCCTTAACACCCAGACATGGGTATACGCTTAAGGATTTCATCTATTTTATGTCATCCTCCTTTTTCTCCTTCTCATCCTCCACCACCATATTAACACCCACAAAAAATTTGTTTAAGGGTGTTTATGATGCCCATAGTAACTATTTTTAGAGGCCTACCTCTAACATTCTAAAAAATGTATATGTATACCCCCCAGGGGTAAATGTTTTTCAGCCCATGCACTTAGTGCATGGGCATTACCAGTCTAGGAGACCCACTCCTTAATAATTGGAAAACATTTTTTGACTGAGGCCCTCCACTATATCTCTTCAAAGGGGTATTGGAGCCATTTCACTTGCACTCACTGCATACTCAATAACAGTATAGGAGACCCACTCCTTAATAAATTTTTAAAACAATTTTTCTGAGGCCCTTTACTAAGTCTCTTCAAATTGGTATTGGCGTGCGTCCTAATTTTTGACAGCACTTGTACTTTCTGCATACGCAATAACAGTATAGGAGACCCACTCCTTTAATTATCGGAAGGCAAACTCAAATCGATTCTATATGCTACAATATTAACTCTCTTATCTGAAATTCATGTACTGGTGAGCTATTGCAGTATGGATAGCATATTACACGGATCCAGCCAGGGATTATTGCCTTATAGCCCTTGCTGCTACAACCAAACAAAAAAAAAAGAAAAAAAAGTCTATTCTATTCCCAATTAAAACCACTGTTAGCTGCATTTAGAATAGGAGAACACGTCACTATTCAAATAGAGGAGAACGTAAGTATGTGCACATATAAACCCTCTAAAACCAAATAGCTTTTATGAGTAATTATTAAAACCCACCAGATGTCCATGTAGTAAAAAAGACAATTGGATGAGTAGTCATCCTAAGTGGAATAAATCCACAATAAAGATATACAAATAGCACACCAATAAAGAAATAAACTTATGATGCCCTAATAATGTGCTAGTCCTGCCTAATGCGGAGGTTGGCACCCTAAAAACGAGTTTGGCGCCCCTGCTCATTGACGGCTGTCCCTCACTTTCCCTGTTAGGACCTGATATGGGAGCTAAAACAGAAAATGGGTGACTGCCTGGTCTAATATAGATAAATTCCAAGCATACAAACAAGCCAGATATAAATAGATACGATAACATGGTAAACTTATCTCTTAAATATGATACTGCCTCGACGTGTTTCCCTGTCCATCAGGTTCATCAGGAGGCCAATAGACAGTATTCATGCAAAGGACTGATAGTGATATATGCTGGTCTGGAGGATGACAGGCTATCTGATCTGATTTAATGGTGATCTGTAATTAGAAATTGATCAAAGCAGGCAGCGTTGCTTGTGTTCCTCCACAGTTTGGTGCTACAACATACCAAAAAAACTTTTCGGAGCCAGTTAAAATTTATTTTTTATTCTACAATATTACCTCTCTTATCTGATATTCGTGCAAGTGTGAGCTATTGTACTATGGATAGCATCTTACACGGACTCAGCCAAGGATTATTGCCTTATACTGTATGCTGCTATTGCAAAAAAATCTATTCTATTCCCTATTCATACTGCTGTTAGCTGGATTTACAATAGCGACAGGTGCTAGGTGGTAACCACTGCTGGAAATTAGTGTTCATTATGGTTGCATAAGTCTCTTCAACAGTCCATAACTAGATTGATTCTTTTCCGTATATACATTGACCGATTCATAATTTTTACAGTGATCTGTACTCAGAAATTAATCAAAGTTGCCAGAAATGTATCATAATTGATGGAAATCTATGAAAGTTGGCAGAAATTTTCCACTTTGAACCTCCACTATATTTGACTATAAGTACTGTGTTCTTTTATTTGTAGACCTCATTCCATTTACAGTAAACAGTTGAATGATGTACTTTACCAAAAAGCTCTATCTTGGTCTCATCTGTCCCGAAGATGCCCACTGGCCCTCTAAAAACAGTGGAGGTCGCCTGCTGGTACTCTAAAAATTGTGAGGGCCGCCTGCTGGACATCCAAATTTCAAACTTTACAGAATATTTATGAAAAAGAAAATTTGACCACCTGAGATGGATGCGTTATATATTGCAGCAGCAATACATATCTATTAAAAGCATAGCTGGCTGATGGCCCTCCAAAAATAGTGAGGGCCAACTGCTGACCCTATAACAATAGTAAGGGCCGCCTAATGGCCCTGTAAAAATAGGCTTTGTTACTTTCAGAGACCCTCCTTTATAAATGAAACAGGATGTGTCTGATCATGTCTCACACACCCCATGGCCGGGTAAGGTAGTAAAATGTTAGAATTACATTTACTGGTAAATGTATTTTTCACCTTTGAAAGCAAAGAGAAAGTGCAAAAATGCAGCAAAAACACAGTGTGAACATAGCCCAAGGTGTGGAAGAGCATTTTTGTTTTTTTGTTTTTTATTTTGCCTTATATACAAGTCATTACCCTGGAAAACATGTTCCTTCAGATCCTGCCCCCATGTGCCTCCATTCTGCCCATTGAGTCTCCATCCTGCTCCATATGATCTCCCATCCTGCCCCCCATGTGCCTTCCTTCTGTCCCCATGTGTCTCCATCCTGCCCCCATGTGATCTTCCATCCTGGCCCCATGTAATCCCCATCCTGCCCCATGTGTCTCCATCCAGCCCCATAGGATCTCCCATCCTGACCCATGTGTCTCAATCCTGCCCCATATGATCTCCCATCCTGACCCATGTGTTTACATCCAATCCCATATAATCTATGAAAGTAAAAAAAGTTTCTCCTTACCTGGCCGCGATCTAGCAGCGTCCTCTCCCTCATTCATTTGAGGCACGAAGACGTCAGCTGCTGAACGGTTATTGGCTGGCGATTTTTAACTATTGCCATGCAGGAAGCCGGTGGCTTTCTGTACCGCATTATATTTTAACTG
This sequence comes from Phyllobates terribilis, assembly GCF_046119375.1. NCBI lineage: Eukaryota > Metazoa > Chordata > Amphibia > Anura > Dendrobatidae > Phyllobates > Phyllobates terribilis. The sequence goes on along the minus strand of NW_027362771.1, from coordinate 443,613,488 downwards.
ATTGTGTCATCGGATGCACATTCAGATGAAAATTGTGGGCCGCAGAACAGGATCGGGGCTCTGTTTCATTACCGGTTCAAGCAACCACCTGCTATTTTAACAAGCGGTTCCACTGAACCGGTAAGAGCCCCCTGAATCCCACCACTGCAGCCAGTGTTTTATATATAGCCTCTTACCTGTCTCTCTTGTGTCTCTTGCCTCTCTCTGTCTTGTTTCCTGTCTCTCTCTCTTCTCAGTTCTTCCATCTTTTCTCTCTCCTGCTCTTTTATTTTCTTCTGTCTCTTTCTCCCTGGTTGTCTGTGGCTCCACCCCCTGCCATTTAGCCCTGCCCCTCCATGTTGTTCCACATTCTGATAGCTGTGACGCTGCTGGAGGGGAGTGCTCGACTGCTCGGCTCCTGGCTCTGCTACTGACTGCACGTTGGGGGGTGAGTATTGTCACAGCATGCTTGTCCTTCCACTGCAGCTGGCAATTCTCTGCACCGCCGCGTGCACCACCCGCGCTCTGTTCCTCACTATGCAGAGAGTGAAGGAGCAGAGAATGAGTGTGTGCGGTGGTGCAGATACCCGGCATTACAACGCATTGGATTAGTACCAGGTGAGCAGAAGCAAAAAGAGGGTGGCCCGGATGCTCTGCTCACCGGGCCCCATATGCCAGTAAGGGCAGTAATGCCCAGCTGGCGACCCTGTAAGTCTATACTGTACAGGTACTCGCTGGTTGTGTTCTCACTGATCATATCTTTCTATTTCCCTTTTCTTTTACATTTGGCCCAGACTGGCATGACCACTATTTTCATTCATAATTTTTCCCTGCAAAATGTAGTACAGAAACATCCACCTCACATTCCCACCTTTGCACAAACTATTAGTGCACCAGCGCACTAGACATTAATAATGCCCACTATGTGCCTGCACACCATAACAGTAATACACATAGTAATAGTGTGTCCTCTGTACATCATCATAATAATATTGCTCTCCTGTGGCTCCTTACAGTTGTACAACACCATGTAGGAATAATGTCCCTCTGTGCCACCTTACAATAATAAACCCCATATGCCTCCTTTAACCCTTTCTGTCACAGGAATTAGTGCAACACAAAGGGAAGAGAGAAAGGGATCCCAGACTCTAGAGAAAGGGGGGAGTGGAGACCTCCTATGCTCCCTGTCTCCACTAACGTCCCTATATTTGTTCTTCACCAATTGCTGCACACGAAACCTCGCCCAGTCTTTCCCTGGCGTTTGGCCCTGGCTAGGGAAGGGATGGGGATGAGCGCTAGTCGATCCCCACTGACAACTAAAGACAACAAGGGGGAACAAACAATGGAAGATATCTTAGCTTTAGTCGACTGCAGAGAGATGAACACCCATCCTCATAGCTCCATAGAGGAAGAAGTAATGCACTTGCTCCGAGCCTTCACAAGAGGTAATATGAGTATCGCCGGCCCCTCCCTCTAGCAGACAGCAGGTATGTATACATCCAGGCCAGGGTGTTAATTAGCCAGAGGAAGGTAGCCGCTGGGTCCTAGAGAGACAGCCTCTAAGAAGGTGTCTGTATTGCCAAATGTAGAGATCTCCTGCAACCAACTGCAGGGTGACTGTCTGTCACTTCTGACACACCCTTGACAGTACCCCCTCCTCTACGAGTGGCCTAAGGACAGTCATGACCAGGTTTCTCAGGATAAGAGGTGTGGAATGAATGAACCAACCTGGGAGCGTTCACCTCTGATGCTGAAACCCACATCCTCTCCTCTGGACCATAACCCTTCCCGTGCACCAAGTATTGTAGAGAACGACAATGGAGACGAGAATCTACAGTCCTCGAAATCTGGAACTCCAGATTACCATCAACCATTACTGGGGGCGGTGGTAGAGGTGAGGGCTCAAGAGAAGGGTTGTGGAGTCGGTAAGCCGAACCTCCGACTCCAACTCCGAATCCTCAATTTCCATGACACCGACTCCAACTCCGAACTAGCTCCACGTCTGAGACTCCCTCATACATGGCTCATGTTTAAGTGATAAATTTACTGTAGCAGATTCATCTCAGCTAAAAGTCTAGACCCTTAGATCAGGAATAGGACAGACATTTATTGGACATTTCATAACTTTCCCAAATTCTTATGAAAAAAATATTTCCCACAAACTGCATTGAACTACTGTACCCAATTTATTATATATTTTAGGAGTTGGAGTTGGTTCATTTTATACCAACTCCGATTCCGACTCTGACTCCACCAAAATGGACTCTGACTCCGACTCTACAGCCCTGCTCAAGAGGTCCCATATACTTCTTGAGTAAGGACCTGTGGAACACATTGTGGACCTTAAGGGTATGAGGAAGTTCAAGACGAAACGATGCTAGGTAAATAATGGCGGTTATTTTATAGGGACTAATAAACCTAGGTCCCAGCTTCCAAGAAGGAACTTTCAATCTTATATTCTTGGTAGACAATCACACACAGTCATTCACATCCAGGTCCGGACTTGGCAAGCGTTTTCTGTCAGCCATACGTTTATACCTGTCTCCCATGATCTTTAAATTATTCAGAACACCCTGTCATACTGAGGAGAGCGATGAAGCAAATCATTCCTCCTCAGGAACTCCCAAAGCTCCTCCCCAACTAAAGGTACCAAACTGTGGGTGATAACCGTATGCACCGAAGAACGATGACCTGCCAGTGGATTCCTGACGATGATTATTAGTGGCTAATTCTGCCAGCGGTAAGTAGGATCCCCAATCCTCCTGATTTTCGGAGACGAAATACCTGAAGTAGGTCTCCAAATTCTGATTGACGTGCTCGGTCTGTCCATTCGACTGAGGGTGGAAGGCAGAGGAAAAGGACAGCTGCACCCCCAGTCAAGGACAGAATGCCTTCCAGAACTTGGAAACAAACTGGGTCCCCTGATCTGACACCACATCAGATGTAACCCAGTGAAGCTTCACGATCTCTTTTAAGAACACCTGAGCAAGTGTCCTGGCATTTGTAAGTGCAGGTAATGCAACGAAGTGAACCATTTTACTGAACCTATCTACAACCACCAAAACCACCATTTTGCCTGCAGAAACTGGTAGGTCAGTAATAAAATCCATGGACAAGTGTGTCCATGGCCTACTAGGGATAGGTAGCAGAAGAAGAGTACCAGATGGACGGGTATGTGAAACCTTAGAATGCGCGCAAATACTACAAGCGGATACGTGTTCAATGACATCCCGATGCAACCCCGGCCACCAAAAACGACGAGAGAGGAGGTCCGCGGTTGCCTTTCCACCTGGATGCCCAGCAAGCACAGAGTTATCATGTTCCTTAATTACTTTGCGGCGCAGATTAGATGGTACAAATAACCTTACTGAAGGGCAGGAGGCAGGGGAGTCCCCCTGAGCTTCCAACACCTCACCCTCCAGTTCAGGATACAGTGCCAAAATTACTACCCCTTTCTGTAATATCGGGGCAGGGTTCTCATAGTCACCACCGCCAGGGAAGCTCTGGGACAAAGCATCAGCCTTGACATTTTTGACCCCTGGACGAAAAGTGACAACAAAATTGAACCTAGTAAAAAACAGGGATTATCTGGCCTGCCAGGGTTGAGACGTTTAGCTGACTGGAGATATGACAGATTCTTATGGTCAGTAATAACAGTAATAGGATGGACAGCCCCCTCCAACCAATGTCGCAATTCTTCGAACGCCAGTTTCATCGCCAAAAGGTTTCTATTACCCACGTTATAATTTCTTTCAGCTGAAGACAATTTTTTAGAAAAGAATGCGCATGGATACCATTTACCAGGGGACAGACCCAGAGACAACAAAGCCCCAACCCCGACATCTGACACATCAAACTCCACAAAAAAGGGTTGGGAAACATCAGGTTGACTGAGTATAGGTGCAGTGGCAAAATGATTCTTTAAGGAAGAAAAAGCCTGGAAGGAGGCATCCGACCATTTGGAAAAATCAGACCCCTTTTTAGTCATGTCAGTAAGGGGTTTCACTATAACAGAGTAATTTTTGATGAATTTTTGGTAAAAATTAATAAAATGTTGCAGAGCCTCCAGGTTCTCGGGACGGTCCCAATCAAGGACTGTACGGATCTTCTCCGGATCCATCCGAAAACCCAAAGATGACAACAAGTCAACAAGTAACCCAAAAACTGCACCTCCTGAACAGCGAAAACACATCTTTTCTGTTTGGAACAAAGTTTGCTATCCCTTAATATCTGGAGCACCTGCTTAACATGCCCCCGATGTATCTCAAAATCAGGTGAGTAAACCAAAATATCGTCCAGATAGACCACCACAAACCTCCCCACCAAATAATGGAAAATATAATTTATGAAATGCTGGAATATCGCAGGTGCATTGGTCAAACCAAAAGGCATAACCAGACTCTCGAAATGCCCTTCATGGATATTGAACACTGTTTTCCATTTGTCCCCTTCTCTTATTCTAACCAGATTGTAGGCTTCCCTTAAATCCAACTTGGAGAAAACCTTAGCTCCTACAACCTGGCTGAACAAATCAGGAATCAGAGGAAGAGGGTATGGATCTAGGATGGTAATTTGTTTTAATTCCCAGAAATCTAAACAGGGACGTAGACCGCCATTGTTTTTCTTCACAAAGAAGAACCTTGCTACCACGGGCGAAGATGAGGGTCTGATATGTCCCTTCTCCAGACTTTCCGCAATGAAATCCTTCATGGCTTGTCTCACAGGGCCAGAAAGATTATACAGTCTGGACTTCGGTAGTTTAACTGTGGGAGTCAGGTTAATAGGACAGTCATATGCACGATGAGGAGGCAAATTCTGACACCCCCTCTCAGAAAAAACATCCTCAAAACCAGACCGAAAAGCAGGTAAAATTTCTGTAGAGACAGTAGCAAGGGAAATATCTAAACAGTTCCCATGGCAGTAATCTCCCCATTCAATAATCTCCCCAGTTTGCCAATCCACCAACGGATTATGTTTAACAAGCCAAGGAATACCCAAAACAATAGGTGTGGGTAGATTGTCAAGGACATAGCAAAGGATTATTTCACAATGAACTGACCCCACCCTCAGTTTTACATTATGTACAATCTGAGTAAATGCTTTCTGTGCAGGTGGCGCTGAGTCGATGGCGAAGATGAAAATAGGTTTAGCTAAAGTACAGCAAGCAAGACCATAAGTTTTCACAAACTCAGCATCAACCATGCTGACTCCGGCTCCACTGTCAACAAACACAGAAATTTTCTCGGTTTTGCTCTCTAGCTCACTACCAAGAGTTAATAGAGTCTCCTTTTTGTTTAGGAATTGTTTAGGACAATTTTCCCACAAAAAATACACCTTTTTTGTTGTGAATCTCCGGGTAAATGTATGATGCAGAGACACCCCCTAACTGCATGGGTTCTTCCACCTCCCTCCACCTACCCCAGTACTGGTTCACCCCCAGACCGCTCCCCCGGCAGAGGTACACAACCCTGACAAGAAGACCCCGGAGAAGGTGGTCTCATTCGTCTATCCCGAAGGCGTCTATCAAGACATATGGCCAACAACATGGCAGCCTCCAAGGACTGAGGGGTTTCATATACTGCCAAGGCGTCTTTCAACCTTTCAGTAAGACCCTCGCAAAATTGACTTCTAAGGGCTGAGTCATTCCATTTGGAATCCGTTGCCCATCTACGGAATTCAGAACTGTACGTCTCCACTGACTGATTCACCTGCTGAAGGCGACGTAGCCTAGACTCAGCCAAGGCGACTCGGTCAGGTCATTATAGATGAGGGCCAGAGCCCCGAAAAACCCCTCCACAGACTGAAGACAAATCAAGTCCTGCGGTAAAGAAAACGCCCACAACTGATGTACTCCCTGCAGTGGAGAGATCACAATTCCAACCCGTTGCTCCTTATTTCCAAGTAAGGACGAAGTTTAAAATACAGTTTTCAGGCCTCCTTGAAGGGCAACCTTGGGTTCAGGCTGGACAGGCCTACATGCAGAGACCCCCACATTGGCGACCTGTAGCCACTGATGCTGCTGCTGAACCTCACAGTGGAGGTCATTCACCTCCAGAGACAGATTGCGCAGAACTGCTCTGCGAGCTCTGCAACTGAACCCATACCAAGGAGAAAGGGAAAAAAAACACGCCCAAAAAACCCACACAAAAAAAACCAAAGTGTCTGTTTTTTTTTCCTTTTCAAAATGAGCTCGGCCAGCTATAATGTCACGCAAGGTGTGGGAAAGACTTAGTGCAACACAAAGGGAAGAAGGAAAGGGAGCCAAGACTCTAGGGAAAGAGGGGAGTGGAGACCTCCTAGGCTGAACTAATGTCCCCTGTCTCCACTAACATCACTATATTGTTTTTTCATCAATTGCCCCACTCATACCTTGCCCTGTCTTTCCCTGGAGTTTGGCTCTGGCTAGGGAAGGGAGGGGGATGAGCGCTAGTCGAGCCCCACTGACAACTAAAGACAACAAGGGGGAAAAAACAATGGAAGATAGCTTAGTTTTAGTCGACTTCAGAGAGATGAACACCCGTCCTCATAGCTCCAGAGAGGAAGAAGTAATGCACATGCTCCGAGGATTCATAAGGGGTAATGTGAGTATCACCGACACCTCCCTCTAGCAGACAGCAGGTATTTATACACCCAGGCCAAGGTGTTAATTAGCCAGAGGAAGGTAGCCGCTGGGTCCTAGAGAGACAGCCTCTAAGAAGGTGTCTGTAATGCAAAATGTAGAGATCTCCTGCAACCAAATGCAGGATGACTGTCTGTTCCTTCTGACACACCCATGACACCTTCATTTTACATTTTAGCCGAGCTCCGGCTGACACGGACAGGAGCGGCTACCGTACCGCCAAGGGCAATTTAACCCCCTAAATGCCGCAATCAATATCGACTGCAGCACTTCGAAGGCTCGGAAAGGGGGCTCTCTCTCCCTTCCGATTGGTGCCCCTGTGACATCACTAAAAGGGCCCGGGTCAGCTCTGGCAAGCCTTTTACACCATGCCTAGAGCATGGTTTAAGAGGCTTCTGTCAGTGTAACACTGACAGGTATAACGCACGAAATAAAAAAGACTCACCATACAAAACTGTCAAACTAGTTAAACCCGTCAGTTAGGACCGTAATAAAATTAAATTAAAAAAATGGCAAAAAACTATGCTTTTTATTATACTGCTGAACAAAAAGTGGAATAAAGAACGATCAAAAAGTCAAATGGAAATAAAAATGGTATTGCTGAAAACATCATCGTCCCAAAAAAAAAAACAAGCTGCCATACTGCTCCATCAGCCTAGAAATAAAAAAGCTATAGATCGCAGAATATAGCATTGCAAAAACAATTATTTTTCTATAAAATAGTTTTTATTGTGTAAATGCGGCAAAACATAAAAAATTATATAAATGTGGTATCGCTGTAATCGTACTGACCCGAAGAATAAAGCTGCCTTATCAATTTTACCACATGGAGAATGGCATAAAAAGACCCCAAAAACAATTTCTGAATTGCTGGTTTTTGTTCATTTTGCCTCCCAAAAATCGGAATAATAAGCGATAAAAAAAATGCTATGTGCCCGAAAATGGTACCAGTAAAAACGTCACGTCATCCCCAAAATACAAGTCCTTGAAGTGCAGATACATAGAAAAATTGCAGCTCTCAAAATATGGCAATTCAAAAACTTTTTTATTTGCAATAAATAGCGTTTTTAAGTGAGTGATATTAGCCATACATAGAAAAACTATACGTGTGGTATCACTGTAATTGCACAGACCCGAAAAATTGCTTTAATTCTAGTGAAGCTCTTAAAGAATTAATAAACTTATTAAATGTGGATTTGAGCACTTTGAGGGGTGCAGTTTTTAAAATGATGTCACTTTGGGGTATTTTCTGTCACATAGGGCCCTCAAAGTCACTTCAAATATGATCTGGTCCCTAAACAAATTGGTTTTGGAAATTTTTTTGGAAAAATGACAAATTGCTGATAAACTTTTAAACCTTCTAACTTCCTAACAAAAAAAAGTTATGTTTAAAATATGATGCTCATGTGAAGTAGACGTGGTAAATATTATTTATTATCTATTTTGTGTGGTACGGCTGTTTGGTCTAAGGGCATAAAATGTAAAATTTTCAAAATTGCTATATTTTCACATTTTTTGTAAAATGTTCGATATTTTCATAAACAAGTGCAAACCTAAATTTACCCATGATATGTGATATGTTGAAGCGTTCCAGAGTTATTGCCTCATAAAGTGACACTGGTCAGAATTGAAAAAATTGGCCTTGTCAGGAAGGTGAAGACAGGCTGTGGGTTGAAGGGTTTAATAATAATTCCCTGCGTAAGGGATAATAGTTAAGGGCTCGCCCAGATCCCACTGCTGCCACCAGTTTATCAGGGGACACAACGCCGCTGCCTCCAATCATCAGGACAATTACGCAATATACTGATGAGTGATGGATGAGGCCACAGCTGCTTCCACTACTAGGCCGTTATTGGGGAACTCACATTGAGCGCATGATTTATACACCTCCGATTCCAATGTATGGAATATATACAGTATGTGTATATATATATATATATATATATATATATATATATATATACAGCTCTGGCAAAAATTAAGAGACCAGTGCACAGTTTTCTAAAAATCCCCATCTCTACATGTCTGACAGCCATTCCATTCCAGTTTCAGTTGAATTCCAACCAAAGTACACCTCATTCTACTTAATGTGCTTCTGATTAGGTGATCACCTGAATCAAATCTTATGTAACGAGGGAAAATATAAAAAACACTGCTGTGGTCTTCACAATCTTCTTGCAATAGGACAAGCTGGATGGCAAAACAAGTGCTAGGAATAGCCCAAAAGTAATTTGAATGAAAAAATAACTTTTAATCATGCAAAAGGATTTGAAAAGAAAAGTCTTGAGTAAAGAAAAGAAGGCCTCAATTCTGGCATTACTAGCAGAGGGATACAGTGAGCGTCATGTTGACTCCATCCTTAAAATTTTGAAGACGGCAGTCCATTACAACAAGGTCAAGCAGCAGACATTGGGGTCAAAAAAGCTACAGACCGGCAGAGGGCGAAAGCAACTCTCCACTGACAGGGATGACCGTCATCTTATATGTCATCTTAAACAAATGTCACTCAGCAACCGCAGGATGACATCAAGTGACCTACAAAAGCAATGGCAAATGGCAGCTGGGGTGAAGTGCACGGCAAGAACAGTTCGTAACAGGCTCCTAGAGACAGGCCTCAAGTCATGAAAAGCTAGAAAAAAAACTTTCATCAATGAGAAGCAAAGCAGAGCCAGGCTGAAGTTTGCCAAAGACCATAAGGATTGGACCATAGAGGACTGGAGTAAGGTAATCTTCTCTGATGAGTCTAATTTTCAGCTTTGCCCAACACCTGGTCATCTAATGGTTAGATGGAGACCTGGAGAGGCATACAAGCCACAGTGTCTTGCACCCACTGTGAAATTTGGTGGAGGATCGGTGATGATCTTCTTGGGATGCTTCAGCAAGGCTGGATTTGGGCAGGTTAATCTTTGCGAAGGACATATGAATCAAGCCGCATACAAGGTTATCCTTGAAAAACACTTGCTTCCTTCTGCTTGTAGCGCCGGCGTCCCTGCCCTCTGCCAGGCAGGGACGCTGTTCCCCTCACCTCCCTGCTCCGTGCCCGGCGTCCTCCTCCCGCTCTGCTGGCAGCGCGCGCTCCTTCCCGGCCACTGTGCTTAGGGCGCGCGCGCTCTCCCTCCCTCTTAAAGGGGCCGCGCGCGCCGTCCTAAGGAGTCCCCGGCCAATGGCCGGAGGACTTCACCATATATAAGGCACCTCCTTCAAAATGGAGGTGCCCGAGCAATGTTGTTGCACTGTTCACTACTCTGCTTCAGCCCTCAGGTCCCGTTGCCAGTTACCTGCCAGTTACCTGCCAGTTACCTGCCAGATTCCTGCCTGATTATCTGCTACCTGCCTGCTAGTCTGAGGTCCGACGGTCTGTCTTACTACTCCTGTCAGTCTGTCTAAGGACCAGCCTGCCCGCTCACCTGGGAGCGCACATCAGCCACCTGCCTGCTTGCCTGAGGTCCGACGGTCTGCCTTCCAACTCCTGTCAGTCTGTCTATGGACCAGCTTGCCCGCTCACCTGGGAGCACACACCAGCTACCTGCCTGCTAGTCTACCTGGAGGCTCCGCCGTCACGTGCTGTGATCACCTGCCTGTCCAGTGACTCCTGCTCGCTCACCTGGGAGCGCTCATCCGCTGCCTGTCTGCTAGCCTACCTGGAGGCTCTGCCGTCACGTGCTGTGACCACCCGCCTGTCCAGAGACTTCTACCCGCTCACCTGGGATCGCTCATCTGCCGCCTGTCTGTTGGTCTTCCTGGAGGCTCCGCCGTCACATGCTGTGACCACCCGTTCATCCAGAGACTCTCGCCTGCTCACCTGGGAGCTCACGTCTATCATCAGCCGCTACAGGTCGTACCAACCCTTTACCTAGAGACTGCCCTGGTCACTTGCCGTGACCATCTGCCCGTTCATCCAGAGACTGCCCCGGTCACTTGCCGTGACCATCTGCCCGTTCATCCAGAGACTGCCCCGGTCACTTGCCGTGACCATCTGCCCGTTCATTCAGAGACTGCCCCGGTCACTTGCCGTGACCATCAGCCCGTTCATCCAGAGACTGCCCCGGTCACTTGCCGTGACCTCCAGCCCGTTCACTCAGAGACTGTTCCGGTCACCTGCTGTGACCTCCTGCCCGTCTTCCCTGGTCGCCACCCGCTCCCTTACAAGGACTGCCCCCTTGTATAGTAGCTCAGAGGTTCCGCCTCCCAGACCCGTTACAGTTTGCTCGGGCCATGGAACCCGGTGGCACCCAAGCTCCCTCGCTCTCGGACCTGTGTCATGAACTGTCCCGTCAAAGGTCCCAACAGGAGTCCATCCTGGGTCACCTGCGGAATGTCAATACTTGCCTGGACACTCTGACTGCTCCACCAGCAACCTCCGCCAGTGCCATGTCTCGCAATCCGGCAGCTCCACTGCCCACTAATACCATGGTATTCTACCCCGGACCCCGGCTTTCTGCACCTCCTCGCTTCGGAGGCGACTCCGCCCAGGCTCGGGGCTTCATAAATCAGTGCACCCTGCACTTTGAACTATTGTCCTACCAGTTTAACTCCGACCGGGCCAAAATTGCATTCATCATGTCCCATCTCACCGGGGAGGCCCTGGCCTGGCTAAATCCTCTATGGGAGAGAGGAGACCCCCTGGTGTCCAACTTGCCTGCTTTTCTCACGGCTTTCCGGAAAGTCTTCGACGAACCCGGACGGAAGACCTCATCCGCATCATCACTGCTACGCCTCCGTCAGGGAAGTCTCACCGTGGGCCAATATGCCATACGGTTCCGTACCCTTGCCTCGGAGCTGGCCTGGGATAACGACGCTCTGGTATCCGTCTTCTGGGAGGGTCTGTCCGGCCGTATTAAAGATGAACTTGCCGGTCGGGACATTCCTACCACTCTCGATGACCTAATAACTCTTGCCACCCGGATTGACCTACGGTTCCAGGAGCGTGCCAAACAGGTCACCCGTGAGAGGAGGTTACCATGTCTAGCTCCTACTTTTCAGAAACCCGTCACTCCCTCCGTCTCTCCCCAGGTACTCTCTCCTGAGCCTATGCAGGTCGACCAGACCAAGATGGTCAAAACCCGTCAGGACTTACGCCGTGCCGAGGGGAGCTGCTTCTACTGTGGCAGTAAGGAGCATCGGATCCGTGCCTGCCCGGAGAGGTCGGGAAACGCCTGTGTCTAGGTTCGCTCAGAGAGGTCAACCTAGACAAGAATAAATCCTCTCCATCTCTGCTGCTGTCAGTCTCAATCGTCTGCGGGGAGAACCGTTATTTCGAACTAGCCCAACTTGACTCTGGAGCAGCCGGGAATCTTATTTCACAGTCCCTGGTAGAGAAATACCGCATCCCCACCAAACCTCTGGCTGTACCCTTGTCTGTTGCTGCCGTGGATGGGGGCCTCTTACCACGCCCCATCCAACTCATCACCGAATCCATTACTCTGCAGGTGGGAATGCTGCATTCTGAGAGTATCTCCTTTCATGTTCTGCCTGGACTCTCTCACGCCCTCTTGCTAGGCCTACCTTGGCTCCAGAGACATGCACCCGTGCTTGACTGGCAGACCGGAGAAGTCCTTCGCTGGGGACAGGACTGCCATAAGACCTGTCTGGTTCCCGTCCATCCCGTCCGTCCTTCTCCCACCCCAGCTAATCTACCTGGACTTCCGATTCCTTATTGGTCTTATGCTGATGTCTTTAATAAAAAGGAAGCAGAGACACTACCTCCTCATAGACCATACGACTGCCCTATCGACCTGTTACCTGGTACTACTCCTCCCCGTGGGCGTATTTATCCTTTATCCGTTGCTGAGACCCGGTTGATGTCCGAATATATTGAGGAGAATCTGGCCAGGGGATTCATCCGGAAATCTACCTCCCCGGCGGGAGCAGGCTTCTTTTTCGTCAAAAAGAAGGACGGCTCTCTCCGTCCCTGTATAGACTATAGAGGCCTTAACCAGATCACGGTGAAGAATAAGTACCCCCTTCCGCTCATTCCGGAGTTATTTGATCGTCTGAGGGGGGCTAGAATCTTCACCAAACTGGACCTCCGTGGGGCGTACAAGCTGGTTCGTATCCGTCAGGGGGATGAATGGAAGACGGCATTCAACACCCGGGACGGCCACTATGAATATCTGGTAATGCCCTTTGGTCTCTGTAACGCTCCTGCCGTCTTTCAAGAGTTGGTCAATGACATCTTCCGGGACCTTCTCTACTCCTGCGTAGTGGTGTACCTGGACGACATCTTGGTCTTCTCTCCGGATCTCCAGACTCACGGGAGGGACGTTCGTCAGGTCCTGCTCAGGCTCAGGCAGAATCACCTCTTCGCTAAATACGAGAAGTGCCTCTTTGAGCAGACCTCGCTTCCGTTTTTGGGCTACATTATTTCTCAGACCGGCCTACGAATGGATCCAGAGAAACTGTCTGCCATCGAGAAATGGCCTCGACAGGAGGGGTTGAAGGCCATTCAGCGATTCCTGGGCTTCGCCAACTACTACCGACTCTTCATACCACACTTCTCTTCCCGGACTGCCCCAATTTCCGCGCTCACCCGTAAGGGTACTAATCCCAAAGAGTGGCCGCCCGAAGCAGAGGAGGCCTTTCTTTCCCTAAAACAGGCCTTCTCTTCCGCCCCGGTGCTGCATCGCCCGGACGGCAACAAGCAGTTCTTCCTGGAAGTTGACGCCTCCTCCTCTGGAGCCGGAGCGGTACTTACTCAAAAATCATCTTCCGGGAGAATGGTAACTTGTGGCTTCTTCTCCAAACTCTTCTCCTCTTCTGAGCGCAACTATTCCATAGGAGACCGAGAGTTATTGGCCATCAAACTGGCATTGGAGGAGTGGCGTTACCTACTCGAGGGGGCTCTTCACCCGGTAATAATTTACACTGACCACAAGAACTTGGCTTACCTCCAGCATGCCCAGAGACTTAACCCGCGCCAAGCCCGGTGGTCCTTGTTTTTTGCTCGCTTTGATTTTGTTCTTCATTTTCGCCCGGCTGACAAAAACGTCAAAGCAGGTGCCTTGTCCCGATCCTTTCTGGTGTCCGATCTCGAGGAGGAACCTAAACATATCATCGATCCCGCCAGAGTAATGCAGGTGGCTCCCGTGAGCCTAAATCGTCTCCCTCCCGGTAAGACGTTCGTATCAGTACCTGATCGGGAGAAGATCCTACACTGGGGTCACTCGTCTAAACTAGCTGGCCACGCCGGTCAGAAAAAGACCCTCCAGCTTATTGCCCGGCACTACTGGTGGCCTACCCTGCACAAGGACGTAATAGACTTTGTTTCTGCCTGTGTGTCCTGCGCCCGCAACAAAATCCCGAGACACCTGCCAGCCGGTCGCCTTCTTCCGCTTCCTGTGCCTGCTGCCCCCTGGCAGCATATTGCTATGGACTTCATAACTGATCTCCCCGTCTCTGCCGGTTGTACGGTCATTTGGGTGGTCGCTGACCGCTTTTCCAAGATGGCTCACTTTATTCCCCTGCCTGGTCTCCCGTCTGCACCCGAGCTGGCTAAAGACTTTATCCGCCACATCTTCCGTCTTCATGGCCTGCCCCTCCACATCGTGTCGGATCGTGGGGTACAGTTCACCTCACGTTTCTGGAGAGCCACTTGTAAACTGCTAGACGTCACCCTGGACTTCTCTTCCGCTTACCACCCACAGTCCAATGGTCAAGTGGAGCGGATCAATCAGAACCTGACCAGTTACCTCCGGCACTTCGTTAATGCCCATCATTCTGACTGGGTGGATCTCCTACCATGGGCCGAGTTCTCCTATAACAATCACGAGAGCGAATCCTCCTCCAAATCCCTGTTTTTTGTAGTCTTCGGTCAGCATCCTCGGATTCCTTTTCCTGTCTCCACCTTTGTGGACAACCCGGCTGCGGAATCTCTCGTTAGCAAATTATCCTCCATTTGGGAGAGTACCCGATCCGCACTCCTTCAGTCGTCCGAACGGATGAAAAGACACGCTGACAAAAAACGCCTGGATCCTCCACAATTTCGTCCTGGAGATAAAGTCTGGCTCTCATCTAAATATGTCCGACTCAAGATACCTTCTTACAAGTTAGGGCCTCGGTTCACCGGTCCTCTGGAGGTCATCAGTCAGATCAACCCGGTGGCCTATAAATTAAAACTCCCGGCCAACTTACGGATCCCTAACTCCTTCCATGTATCTCTCCTCAAACCTGTGGTACTTAACTCTTTTTCCAAGTCTACAGGTACGCCTCCTGCTCCGGTTTCTGCTGAGGACGAGTTTGAGGTAGAGAACATTCTTGCCACCAAAAGGGTAAGAGGAAAGACTTTTTTTCTAGTAGATTGGAGGGGGTTTGGTCCTGAGGAGAGAACGTGGGAGCCCTGGGAGAACATCCATGCCCCTCTTATCCTAGCTAAATTTCTGTCTGGCCTAAAAAAGGGGGGGCCTAAAGGGGGGGTACTGTAGCGCCGGCGTCCCTGCCCTCTGCCAGGCAGGGACGCTGTTCCCCTCACCTCCCTGCTCCGTGCCCGGCGTCCTCCTCCCGCTCTGCTGGCAGCGCGCGCTCCTTCCCGGCCACTGTGCTTAGGGCGCGCGCGCTCTCCCTCCCTCTTAAAGGGGCCGCGCGCGCCGTCCTAAGGAGTCCCCGGCCAATGGCCGGAGGACTTCACCATATATAAGGCACCTCCTTCAAAATGGAGGTGCCCGAGCAATGTTGTTGCACTGTTCACTACTCTGCTTCAGCCCTCAGGTCCCGTTGCCAGTTACCTGCCAGTTATCTGCCAGTTACCTGCCAGATTCCTGCCTGATTATCTGCTACCTGCCTGCTAGTCTGAGGTCCGACGGTCTGTCTTACTACTCCTGTCAGTCTGTCTAAGGACCAGCCTGCCCGCTCACCTGGGAGCACACATCAGCCACCTGCCTGCTTGCCTGAGGTCCGACGGTCTGCCTTCCAACTCCTGTCAGTCTGTCTATGGACCAGCTTGCCCGCTCACCTGGGAGCACACACCAGCTACCTGCCTGCTAGTCTACCTGGAGGCTCCGCCGTCACGTGCTGTGACCACCTGCCTGTCCAGTGACTCCTGCTTGCTCACCTGGGAGCGCTCATCTGCTGCCTGTCTGCTAGCCTACCTGGAGACTCTGCCGTCACGTGCTGTGACCACCCGCCTGTCCAGAGACTTCTGCCCGCTCACCTGGGAGCGCTCATCTGCCGCCTGTCTGTTGGTCTTCCTGGAGGCTCTGCCGTCACATGCTGTGACCACCCGTTCATCCAGAGACTCTCGCCTGCTCACCTGGGAGCTCACGTCTATCATCAGCCGCTACAGGTCGTACCAACCCTTTACCTAGAGACTGCCCCGGTCACTTGCCGTGACCATCTGCCCGTTCATCCAGAGACTGCCCCGGTCACTTGCCGTGACCATCTGCCCGTTCATCCAGAGACTGCCCCGGTCACTTGCCGTGACCATCTGCCCGTTCATTCAGAGACTGCCCCGGTCACTTGCCGTGACCATCAGCCCGTTCATCCAGAGACTGCCCCGGTCACTTGCCGTGACCTCCAGCCCGTTCACTCAGAGACTGTTTCGGTCACCTGCTGTGACCTCCTGCCCGTCTTCCCTGGTCGCCACCCGCTCCCTTACAAGGACTGCCCCCTTGTATAGTAGCTCAGAGGTTCCGCCTCCCAGACCCGTTACACTGCTCAGGCAATGTTCCTCAACTCTGAAGACTGTTTTTTTCCAGCAGGAGAATGCCCCATGCCACACAGCTAGGTCAATTAATGTGTGGAGGAAGGAGCACCACATCAAAACCCTGTCATGGCCAGCCCAATCTCCAAACCTGAACCCCATTGAAAACCTCTGGAATGTAATCAAGAGGAAGATGGATAGTCACAAGCCTTCAAACAAAGGCTTAAATATTTGTGCCAGGAGTGGCATAAGGTCACCCAAAAGCAGTGTGAAAGACTGGTGGAAAGCATGCCAAGACGCATGAAA
Source organism: Phyllobates terribilis (assembly GCF_046119375.1). Lineage (NCBI taxonomy): Eukaryota > Metazoa > Chordata > Amphibia > Anura > Dendrobatidae > Phyllobates > Phyllobates terribilis. The sequence continues at coordinate 443,596,950 of NW_027362771.1, read as the reverse complement.
GCTGTGATTAAAAATCATGGTTATTCCACCAAATATTGATTTCTGAACTCTTCCTGGGATAAAACATGAGTATTGTTGTTTCTAAATGAGTAAGAACTTGTTTTCTTTGCATTGTTTGAGGTCTGAAAGCACTGTTTCTTTTTTATTATTTTGACGATTTCTAATTTGCTGCAAATAAATACTACATTTTTAGCTTTGAATTTCGGAGACATGTTGTCAGTAGTTTATAGAATAAAACAACAATGTACATTTTACTCAAAAAAAAGAGAAAAATCTGAGAACATGAAAATTTTGCAGTGATCTCTTAATTTTTGCCAGAGCGCTGTGTGTGTGTGTATATATATATATATATATATATATATATATATATACAGTTATATGAAAAAGTTTGGGCACCCCTATTAATCTTAAGCTTAATGTTTTATAAAAATTGGTGTTTTTGCAACAGCTATTTCAGTTTGATATATGTAATAACTGTTGGACACAGTAATGTTTCTGCCTTGAAATGAGGTTTATTGTACTAACAGAAAATGTGCAATCTGCATTCAAACAAAATTTGACAGGTGCATAAGTATGGGCACCCTTATCATTTTCTTGTTTTAAATACTCCTACCTACTTTTTACTGACTTACTAAAGCACTTTTTTTGGTTTTGTAACCTCATTGAGCTTTGAACTTCATAGCCAGGTGTATGCAATCATGAGAAAAGCTACTTAAAGTGGCCACTTGCAAGTTGTTCTCCTGTTTGAATCTCCTTTGAAGAGTGGCATCATGGGCTCCTCAAAACAACTGTCAAATGATCTGAAAACAAAGATTATTCAACATAGTTGTTCAGGGGAAGGATACAAAAAGCTGTCTCAGAGATTTAACCTGTCAGTTTCCACTGTGAGGAACATAGTAAGGAAGTGGAAGAACACAGGGACAGTTCTTGTTAAGGCCAGAAGTGGCAGGCCAAGAAAAACATCAGAACGGCAGAGAAGAAGAATGGTGAGATCAGTCAAGGACAATCCTCAGACCACCTCCAGAGAGCTGCAGCATCAACTTGCTGCTGATGGTGTCACTGTGCATTGGTCAACTATACAACGCACTTTGCACAAGGAGAAGCTGTATGGGAGAGTGATGCGAAAGAAGCCGTTTCTGCAAGCACGCCACAAACAGAGTCGGCTGAGGTATGCAAAAGCACATTTGGAGAAGCCAATTTCTTTTTGGAAGAAGGTCCTGTGGACTGATGAAACCAAGATTGAGTTGTTTGGTCATACAAAAAGGCGTTATGCATGGCGGCAAAAAAACACAGCATTCCACGAAAAACACTTGCTACCCACAGTAAAATTTGGTGGAGGTTCCATCATGCTTTGGGGCTGTGTGGCCAATGCCGGCACCGGGAATCTTGTTAAAGTTGAGGGACGCATGGATTCCACTCAGTATCAGCAGATTCTTGACAATAATGTTCAAAAATCAGTGACAAAGTTGAAGTTACGCAGGGGATGGATCTTTCAGCAAGACAATGATCCAAAACACCGCTCCAAATCTACTCAGGCATTCATGCAGAGGAACAATTACAATGTTCTGGAATGGCCATCCCAGTCCCCAGACCTGAATATCATTGAACATCTGTGGGATCATTTGAAGAGGGCTGGCCATGCTCGGCGACCATCAAACTTAACTGAACTGGAATTGTTTTGTAAAGAGGAATGGTCAAAAATACCTTCATCCAGGATCCAGGAAATCATTAAAAGTTACAGGACGCGACTAGAGGCTGTTATTTTTGCAAAAGGAGGATCTACTAAATATTAATGTCACTTTTCTGGTGAGGTGCCCATACTTATGCACCTGTCAAATTTTGTTTGAATGCAGATTCCACATTTTCTGTTAGTACAATAAACCTCATTTCAAGGCAGAAACATTACTGTGTCCAAAAGTTATTACATGTATCAAACTGAAATAGCTGTTGCAAAAACACCAATTTTTATAAAACATTAAGCTTAAGATTAATAGGGGTGCCCAAACTTTTTCATATAACTGTATATATATATACACAGTGTAACATACCTGGCGGCGTCCTTGCATAGTGGTCCAGCATGCTCAGGCCATGGTTCCTGTTGAGCCCCACGGCCTTCGCTCTCTGAGACGTTTTCCAGCAAATACGTGCATTAAAAATAAATAAATAAAAAATAAAAAAATAAAAAAATTTTCTTTAGCTGAGTTCCAGGCGAATTACGCACCTGTCCAGATGGAACTTTCTGCACTCGTTCCTGCGGATCCGACACGGTACTATGGGGATCCAAGACAGAGTCGTGCATTTGTGGAGCAATGCTTGCTACACTTCAAGTTCTACCCTCTTTGTTTTCCCACCGATCGGGTTAAGGTGGGATTCATGATGTCTTACCTAGCGGGTGATGCCTTGAAATGGATCACCCCCCTATGGGACGCACAGGATCCTATCGTCCTGGACTTGCAGGCCCTCCTGGTGGCCTTTTTAATGGTCTTCGATTACCCTAACCCGGAGGCTCCTGCTGAAGCTTCACTTCCCAATATCCCGGAGCAGCCCCGATGGGTAATGTGTGTGGGTAGCGCACTAGTCCTCCTGCCCGAAGAGACTAATGCCCATCCAGAATCCACGCAGGATGACTACGCTCTCCGGAATACTTCTCCCAACCTCAAGAAGCAGTCCAGATGTGCTAGGCATAGAGGCAAGCCATCACGCCAGGGTCTGTCCTCCCGAAGACCTCCTGATCCCAACCTTGAAGTCCCTGTTGAAGCTTCATTTCCCTGTATCCCGGAGCAGCCCCGACGGGTAATGTGCGTGGGTAGCGCACCAGTTCTCCTGCCCGAAGAGACTTCTGCCCACCTAGAATCCACACAGGAGGACTTCCTGCACCCGGTATCTGATGCTTCACCCACTTTAACCGGTGAGCATGTCCAAGCGTACTCCGAAGCAGTGATTACCTCCAAGTCTGTGCATCTCTACTACCTGGCGGAGGACTCCCTGTTGCCTCCTGAATCCTCCGGGATACCACCTGATGACAAATGGAGAGAGACTTCCCTACACCCGGTACCCGATACTTCGTCCGCTCCGTCCTGTGAGCCTGACAATGGGTACCTCAAAGCGGTAGTTAACCCTGAGTCTCTACACCCCTCCGACCAGGCGGAGGACCTCCAGTTGTCTCCAGAACCCTTCGGGGTGCTACCTGGTATCGAATGGACAGAGTCTTCCCTATACTCTGTACCTGATACCTCACCCGCTTCGTCCAGTGAGTCCGACCTAGTGTACTCCGAAGCAGAGGTTATCCCCGAGTCTCTACACCCCTCTGACCAGGCGGAGGACCTCCAGTTGTCTCCTGAACCCTTCGGGGTGCTACCTGATAGCGAATGGACAGAGACTCTCCTATACTCGGTACCTGATACCTCGCCCGCTTCTTCCAGTGAGTCCGACCTAGTCCGACCTAGTGTACTCCGAAGCAGAGGTTACCCCCGAGTCTTGGCACCCCTCCAACCCGGCGGAGGACCCCCGGTTGTTTCCTGAATCCTCCGGGGTACCACCAGATAACAAAGAGACAGTGAGTTTTCTACACCTTGTACCTGATACCTCGCCCATTTCATCCTGTGAGCTTGACAAGATGTACCCCGAAGCAGAAGTTACCCCCGAGTCTCTGCACCCCTCCAAACCGGCGGAGGACTTCTAGTTGTCTCCTGAACCCTCTGGGGTGCTACCTGATAATAAGTGGAGAGAGACTTCCTTGTGTGCTGTTCCTGGTACTCCACCCGTTTCGTCTGTTGCTGAGGATGGCTGGATAGGAGGTAGCATCCTAGCTACCCAGATGAGACCAGTTTTGTCTCTTCCTGTGGACAGTAGAAGTAATCTCCTTGAAGAGAAGGATTGGCCCTCAAATTCTCTGTGGAAGATTCTGGCAGGCCTGAAGAAGAGGGAGCGTAAGGGGGGGGGATACTGTAACATACCTGGCGGCGTCCTTGCATAGTGGTCCATCTCCCACTGTGCAAGAGCGCGCACTTGATTTCCAGTCCAGACTATCACTCTGGCTTTCCTCCATGCTGTCTGCTTGCCTTCTGCTTAAGGGCGGCGCCCGATCACTTCCTGCTTCTTGTAGCTGCTGCGGGCACACCCCTTGTGCATCCTCAGCCTATTGCTGTCTGCCACCTGGTATTTAACCCAGCTCTTTCCTGGAATCCTTGCCTGAGCATTGTGTTCTGTCAGTTGGCTTCTAGTCACTGATGTGCCAGGTCCTGTCTATGTTTCCTGCCTTGCGGTATCAGTTCCCATGTCTGAACTGTGTCCTGTCTGAACTATCTTCTAGCCTGTTGTCTTCTGCCTATCCTGGAGGCTGTATTTCCAGGCCAGTGTGAACATGCTCCTAGCCTGTTCTTTCCGCCTTCTAGGGGCCGCATACCTAGAACCGCTCCTGTATCTTGCTGCTGTGTCTGTTCTAGTCTGAATACTCTCCTAGCCTGTTACCTGTTTTTCTCTATGTTCGTACCTTCCCTTTTCCTGCAGAATCTGATCCGTACCTAACTCCTACTCGTTGTCCCTGTACTCCCGTTTGTGAGTTTAGAGTCCACTCGCTACTTCATTGCAAGTATCTTGTGTGTACCTGGTTCTGCCTCTCCCTTCTAGTCTGTTCAGTGTGAACAGAGCCCTGTCCCCTCTGCTCTGCCTTGCTCACCGCTCCGGCGGTTCTTGCCTGCTCTGCCTTGCTCACCGCTCCTGCGGTTTCCGCTCTGCTCTGCCTTGCCCACCGCTCCTGCGGTTTCCGCTCTGCTCTGCCTTGCTCACCGCTCCTGCGGTTTCCGCTCTGCTCTGCCTTGCTCACCGCTCCTGCGGTTTCCGCTCTGCTCTGCCTTGCTCACCGCTCCTGCGGTTTCCGCTCTGCTGTGCCTTGCTCACTGCTCCTGAGGTTTCCGCTCTGCTCTGCCTTGCTCACCGCTCCTGCGGTTTCCACTCTGCTCTGACCCTTTGCTCGCCGCTCCAGCAGTCTCGCTCTGCTCTGACCCTTTGCTCGCTGCTCCGGCAGTCTCGCTCTGCTCTGACCCTTTGCTCGCTGCTCCGGCAGTCTCGCTCTGCTCTGACCCTTTGCTCGCTGCTCCGGCAGTCTCGCTCTGCTCTGACCCTTTGCTCGCTGCTCCGGTAGTCTCGTCCTGCTCTGACCCTTTGCTCGCTGCTCCGGCAGTCTCGTCCTGCTCCTCTCGCTCACCGCTCCAGGCAGCCTTGTCCTGCTCTTCTCTCGCTTACCGCTACAGGCGGTCTCGTCTTGTTCTGCTCTTGCTCGCCGCTCTGGGTGGCCTCACTCTGCTGTGTTTGTCCACAGCATCTGCGGTTCTGTTCCTGAGTCCCAGTCTGTACTGGATCCTATCCACTCAGTGCTCCAACCTGTCGTACCTGCCAGTACCTCCCTGCCTGCATACCAGTCGTGCTTACCAGCATCCGCCAGTCTGCATACCAGCCGTGTCTGCCTATACCCAGCAGTCTGTGTGCCAGCCTAACCTGCCTGTTCCTGTATTCCCCTCTGTGGGTCAACAGCCGTGTCCGGGGTCTGTCCTGGAGTAGCACCTGGTCCCTCTGCTCGGTTCCTCCTTGGTGCACTGGCATCGTATGCCGTCGTGCGACCCTGGTCGGATCGGGTGGATACTTAGTTACGCCCCTCCAGGCATTCACTCTCCGGCACGGTCCAGTGGAATCACTACATATACACGCACACGCCACTCAGCCCGGGCGTGTGCATTACACACTGTATATATATATATATATATATATATATATATATATATATATATATATATATATACAGTACAGACCAAAAGTTTGGACACACCTTCTCATTTAAAGATTTTTCTGTATTTTCTTGACTATGAAAATTGAACATTCACACTGAAGGCATCAAAACTATGAATTAACACATGTGGAATTATATACTTAACAAAAAAGTGTGAAACAACTGAAAATATGTCTTATATTTTAGGTGCTTCAAAGTAGCCACCTTTTGCTTTGATGACTGCTTTGCACACTCTTGGCATTCTCTTGATGAGCTTCAAGAGGTAGTCACCAGAAATGGTCTTCCAACAATCTTGAAGGAGCTCCCAGAGATGCTTAGCACTTGTTGGCCCTTTTGCCTTCACTCTGCGGTCCAGCTCACCCCAAACCATCTCGATTGGATTCAGGTCTGGTGACTGTGGAGGCCAGGTCATCTGGCGTAGCACCCCATCACTCTCCATCTTGGTCAAATAGCCCTTACACAGCCTGGAGGTGTGTTTGGCGTTATTGTCCTGTTGAAAAATAAATGATGGTCCAACTAAATGCAAACCGAATGGAATAGCATGCCGCTGCAAGATGCTGTGGTAGCCATGCTGGTTCAGTATGCCTTCAATTTTGAATAAATCCCCAACAGTGTCACCAGCAAAGCACCCACACACCATCACACCTCCTCCTCCATGCTTCACGGTGGGAACCAGGCATGTAGAGTCCATCTGTTCACCTTTTCTGCGTCGCACAAAGACACGGTGGTTGGAACCAAAGATCTCAAATTTGGACTCATCAGACCAAAGCACAGATTTCCACTGGTCTAATGTCCATTCCTTGTGTTCTTTAGCCCAAACAAGTCTCTTCTGCTTGTTGCCTGTCCTTAGCAGTGGTTTCCTAGCAGCTATTTTACCATGAAGGCCTGCTGCACAAAGCCTCCTCTTAACAGTTGTTGAAGAGATGAGTCTGCTGCTAGAACTCTGTGTGACATTGACCTGGTCTCTAATCTGAGCTGCTGTTAACCTGCGATTTCTGAGGCTGGTGACTCGGATAAACTTATCCTCAGAAGCAGAGGTGACTCTTGGTCTTCCTTTCCTGGGGCGGTCCTCATGTGAGCCAGTTTCTTTGTAGCGCTTGATGGTTTTTGCAACTGCTCTTGGGGACACTTTCAAAGTTTTCCCAATTTTTTGCACTGACTGACCTTCATTTCTTAAAGTAATGATGGCCACTCGTTTTTCTGTACTTAGCTGCTTTTTTCTTGCCATAATACAAATTCTAACAGTATATTCAGTAGGACTATCAGCTGTGTATCCACCTGACTTCTGCACAAAACAACTGATGGTCCCAACCCCATTTATAAGGCAAGAAATCCCACTTATTAAACCTGACAGGGCACACCTGTGAAGTGAAAACCATTTCCATTGACTACCTCTTGAAGCTCATCAAGAGAATGCCAAGAGTGTGCAAAGCAGTCATCAAAGCAAAAGGTGGCTACTTTGAAGAACCTAGAATATAAGATATATTTTCAGTTGTTTCACACTTTTTTGTTAAGTATATAATTCCACATGTGTTAATTCATAGTTTTGATACCTTCAGTGTGAATGTACAATTTTCATAGTAATGAAAATACAGAAAAATCTTTAAATGAGAAGGTGTGTCCAAACTTTTGGTCTGTATTGTATATATATATATATATATTGTAATGCAGCAGCTTTATGCATTGCTAGAATGTCCAGGGGGTGTGCTCTAGCTGACCATTTACCTCCCCCTCAGGTGACTGATCACGTAACTGTGACATCATCACAGGTCCTGTGTGCACAAAAGGATATATAAACCCTGGTAGTTTTGAAACAGGTAGAGAAAGAGTGGCCTGGTGAGGCCTAGAGAGAGAGGCCTGGGGAAGCCTGGAAGGCTGAGGCTGGATCCCCCTGTGTTTAGGATACCAGTAGCCTTGGAAGGCGAGAGGCCTGGTCCCTGTGTGGGACTCCACTAGCCTTGGAAGGCACGTGGCCCGGAGGCCCCATCTGGGAATCCTTAAAGCCACAGCTCTGGCAGAACCGAGCTGATGGAGCAGCTAATACCCGACAAAGGTAAAAACGCTGCTTGATGTGGACATTTATATTGTTACCTTACTGAAGGCTGTATCTGGAGCCAAGTGGGCATATCTGTCACTGGAAAGGCTCTGGGATATTATATCTGTAACCTGTCGGCGAGCCACTGAGATAGACTATGTTATGAGCGGTTTATGAGATGTAATAAACAGCTGGACTGTGAATTACCGAAAAACGTTGCATGTGTGCTTTAATTGACCCGTTTGGGGTCATTTAGAAATTTCATTATTTTTTAAAGAAAAGCACATTCTTTTTCAATGAAGCTAACATTGAATGAATCAGAAATACACTCTATACATTGTTAATGTGGTAAATGCCTATTCTAGCTGCAAACGTCTTGTTTTTATTGCAGTATCTAGATAGGTGTATAGAGGCCCATTTCCAACAACCACCACTCAAGTGTTGTAATGGTACATTGTGTTTGCTAACTGTGTAAGAAGGCTAATGGATGTTTAGAAAACCCTAGAAAACCCTTGCACAAGTAGGATAGCCCAGCTGAAAACGGTTTCGCTGATTTGAGAAGCTATAAAATTGACCTTCCTTTGAGCTAGTTAAGAATCTGGAGCATTACATTTGTTTGTTCTATGAAACTCTCAAAATGGCCAGAAAAAGAGAACTTTCATTGGAAAACTCGACAGTCTATTCTTGTTCTTAGAAATGAAGGCTATTCCATGCGAGAAATTGCCAAGAAACTGAAGATTTCCTACAACTGTGTGTACTACTCCCTTCAGAGGAGAGCACAAACAGGCTCTAACCAGAGTAGAAAGAGAAGTGGGAGGCCCCTCTGCACAACTGAGCAACAAGACAAGTACATTAGAGTCTCTAGTTTGAGAAATCTACGCCTCACAGCTCCTCACGCCAGTGTCAACGTCTACAGTGAAGAGGCGACTCCGGGATGCTGGCCTTCAGGGCAAAGAAGCAAAGAAAAAGCCATATCTGAGTCTGGCTAATAAAAGGAAAAGATTAATATGGGCAAAAGAACACCGACATTGGACAGAGGAAGATTGGAATAAAGTTTTATGGACAGACGAATCAAAGTTTGAGGTGTTTGGATCCCACAGAAGAACATTTGTGAGACACAGAACAGCTGAAAAGATGCTGGAAGAGTGCCTGATGCCCTCTGTCAAGCATGGTGGAAGTAATGTGATGGTCTGGGGTTGCTTTGGTGCTGGTAAAGTGGGAGATTTGTACAAGGTAAATGGGATTTTGAATAAGGAAGGCTATCACTCCATTTTGCATTGCCATGCCATACCCTGTGGACAGCGCTTGATTGGAGCCAATTTCATCCTACAACAGGACAATGACCCAAAGCACACCTCCAAATTATGCATGAACTATTTAGGGAAGAAGCAGGCAGCTGGTATTCTATTTGTAATGGAGTGGCCAGCGCAGTCACCAGATCTCAATCCCATTGAGCTGTTGTGGGAGCAGCTTGACCGTATGGTACGCAAAAAGTGCCCATCAAGCCAATCCAACTTGTGGGAGGGGCTTCAGGAAGCATGGGTTGAAATTTCTCAAGATTACTTCAGCAAATTAACAGCTAGAATACCAAAGGTCTGCAATGCTGTAATTGCTGCAAAGGGAGCATTCTTTGACGAAAGCAAAGTTTGAAGGAGAAAATTATTCTTTCAAATAAAAATCATTATTTCTAACCTTGTCAATGTCTGGACTATATTTTCTAATCATTTTGCAACTCATTTGATAAATAAAAGTATGAGTTTTCATGGAAAACCCAAAATTGTCTGGGTGACCCCAAACTTTTGAACGGTAGTGTATATATATATAACTTGGTACGGTCACTGCCATCTCCACAATAACAAAAAAAACTACTAACTGCCACCACCAAATGTTTACACAGGCTGATTGGACACCCTTTGCAGGTAGCATATGGTTTCAGGGGTGCGGTTTACAGAGCAAGAGGAACAGAGCTCTTGAATTTTATGTATTTAATCCAGAAATGTAGACAGCGTTTATAAAATATACAAATATGTTAAAAAATGAGAACAAAACAAAACGGTATATAGAATCAAAGGAGTTAAAAGGAGTAACAAAAGAAAATTACTAAACCTCATGTTGCAGGATTGACTCTTATCTTTATAGAGGAAAATGCTCCGATTAGAAAAATTGAACACTTTCATAGCGAACTATGTCTTCCAGAATGAAGAATGACAGACACCCAAATTTTAATTTTTATCACATCAAGGTTACGCCCACATACCTCCCCTTGGTGAGCTCATATGGGAGCTGGTTGTGGGATGTGCTAGGTCCTTTAGAATTTTATGAGATTCCTAACTTTCAGGATATCTTCACCCCTGGAGGTCCCAGGCAGTAGATATTTTCGTCATGTTTCCTATTGTGATTTTACCTTTCTATAGAGCTAAAACATGACATGGATAGCATCATTCATCAGACAAATATTGAAGGAAACCTGTCACCAGAAATAATGCTATTAACCTGCAGATACAAGGTTAATCTGTAGGTTAACAGCGTTATTATGCCACCCAGCGCCTGTACGAAGGTGAATGCAGCGGGGAGAAAATCAACTTCATTCTCCCCGCCAGCATTCGGTTTCAGTCATGGTGGGGTGGGGGCAGTGCCTGTTCAGTCCAGTTCAGTTCAGTTAACCTGCAAATTAACCGCATATCTGCAGGTTAACAGCATTATTTCTGGTGACAAGTTCCCTTTAAGTTGGATGGGTTGGAATGTTCTTACAGTGATGTGAGTGAATGCGTTATGTTTTGTCCCTTCGCTTTGGCACCGAAAATATATCTCCCATAAATATCGGATCAATGCAAACCCCAATATTCATTACTGACCACTGGCTCCAAACAATATGGGGACTAGTGCATTGATCAGAGGAAACTCATGCCTAAGAAGTGTACTTTCCAGCCCCTGGATAAACAAATCCCAGACTTAGAGTCTGGCTCTCAGAGCTGAACTCTGCTGTCACTTCTTGGTCACTCCAGGAAGACCCTATTTCAAAGGAGGTTGAAGTGTCCTCTGTTTCTCACTTCCCAAAGTTATAATTAGTTTCTTACTTCCCAAGCTCTAATTAGTTTCTCTCTTCCCCAGTTATAATTAATCCCATATGTTCAATATGAGGGTGATATGTCCCCTCTCTGAAGATTTATTTATGGATTTTAATTTTCCTCTATGACACCCTGTGCTGTTTTAAAACAACAATAATAATAATAATAATAATCACCCATGCTGTCTTGTTATAATAATAATGACCCCATACACCCTTAAAATAATAAAAATGCCCCATGTGCTTTCTTATAATAATACCTCGGTGTATCCCTATAATGACCCCCTATTGTGTCTCCTTATAGTGATGCCCCACATCCCACCCATATGCAGTATTATGGCCATGACAGTCTCCCATACACAGTATGATGGCCCTCACAGCTCCCCACACAGTTAGATTGCTCTCACAGCCACCCTTACACAGTATGATGTCCTTCACAACCTCCTTATACACAGTGTGATGCCTTATAGCCCCTGATACACGGTATGATACCCCATAGTTCCTATATACAGTATGATGCGCCATAGGCATCTTATACACAGTTGATGCCCTAATGCCCTCTTGTATACAGTTTGATGGTCAATAGCCACCTTTTGCCATATCATGGCTCCCAAGGCCTCCCATTATGCAGTATGAAGGCACAACAGTGCTCTATACTAAGTATGATTTAGCATAGTACCCTATACGCAGAATTTTGTCCCATATGCAGTACAGACCAAAAGTTTGGACACACCTTCTCATTTAAAGATTTTTCTGTATTTCCATGACTATAAAAATTGTACATTCACACTGAAGGCATCAAAACTATGAATTAACACATGTGGAATTATATACTTAAAAAAAAAGTATGAAACAACTGAAAATATGTCTTATATTCTAGGTTCTTCAAAGTAGCCACCTTTTGCTTTGATGACTGCTTTGCACACTCTTGGCATTCTCTTGATGAGCTTCAAGAGGTAATCACCGGAAATGGTCTTCCAACAATCTTGAAGGAGTTCCCAGAGATGCTTAGCACTTGTTGGCCCTTTTTGCCTTCACTCTGCGGTCCAGATCACCCCAAACCATCTCGATTGGGTTCAGGTCTGGTGACTGTGGAGGCCAGGTCATCTGGCGTAGCATCTCATCACTCTTCTTCTTGGTCAAATAGCCCTTACACAGCCTGGAGGTGTGTTTGGGGTCATTGTCCTGTTGAAAAATAAATGATGGTCCAACTAAACGCAAACCAGATGGAATAGCATGCCGCTGCAAGATGCTGTGGTAGCCATGCTGGTTCAGTATGCCTTCAATTTTGAATAAATCTCCAACAGTGTCACCAGCAAAGCACCCCCACACCATCACACCTCCTCTTCCATGCTTCATAGTGGGAACCAGGCATGTAGAGTCCATCCCTTCACCTTTTCTGTGTCACACAAAGACGCAGTGGTTGGAACCAAAGATCTCAAATTTGGACTCATCAGACCAAAGCACAGATTTCCACTGGTCTAATGTCCATTCCTTGTGTTCTTTAGCCCAAACAAGTCTCTTCTGCTTGTTGTCTGTCCTTAGCAGTGGTTTCCTAGCAGCTATTTTACCATGAAGGCCTGCTGCACAAAGTCTCCTCTTAACAGTTGTTGAAGAAATGTGTCTGCTGCTAGAACTCTGTGTGGCAGTGACCTGGTCTCTAATCTGAGCTGCTGTTAACTTGCAATTTCTGAGGCTGGAGACTCAGATAAACTTATCCTCAGAAGCAGAGGTGACTCTTGGTCTTCCTTTCCTGGGGCGGTCCTCATGTGAGCCAGTTTCTTTGTAGCGCTTGATGGTTTTTGCAACTGCACTTGGGGACACTTTCAAAGTTTTCCCAATTTTTCGGACTGACTGACCTTCATTTCTTAAAGTAATGATGGCCACTCGTTTTTCTTTACTTAGAATTTGTATTATGGCAAGAAAAAAGCAGCTAACAGTCTATTCAGTAGGAATATGTTAGCGGAATATGTTAGCGCTATATAAAAATAAAGATTATTATTATTATTAGACTATCAGCTGTGTATCCACCTGACTTCTGCACAACAACTGTTAAGAGGAGACTTTGTGCAGCAGGCCTTCATTGCAAAATAGCTGCTAGGAAACCACTGCTAAGGAACACAAGGAATGGACATTAGACCAGTGGAAATCTGTGCTTTGGTCTGATGAGTCCAAATTTGAGATCTTTGGTTCCAACCACCGTGTCTTTGTGCAACGCAGAAAAAAGGTGAACGGATGGACTCTACATGCCTGGTTCCCACCGTGAATCATGGAGGAGGAAGCGTGATGGTGTGGGGGTGTTTTGCTGGCGACACTGTTGGGGATTTATTCAAAATTGAAGGCATACTGAACCAGCATGGCTACCACAGCATCTTGCTGCGGCATGCTATTCCATCCGGTTTGCGTTTAGTTGGACCATCATTTATTTTTCAACAGGACAATGAGCCCAAACACACCTCCAGGCTGTGTAAGGGCTATTTGACCAAGAGGGAGAGTGATGGGATGCTACGCCAGATGACCTGGCCTCCACAGTCACCAGACCTGAAGCCAATCAAGATGGTTTGGGGTGAGTTGGACAGCAGAGTGAAGGCAAAAGGGCCAACAAGTGCTAAGCATCTCTGGGAACTCCTTCAACATTGTTGGAAGACCATTTCCGGTTACTACCTCTTGAAGCTCATCAAGAGAATGCCAAGAGTGTGCAAAGCAGTCATCAAAGCAAAAGGTGGCAACTTTGAAGAACCTAGAATATAAGACATATTTTCAGTTGCTTCACACTTTTTTGTTAAGTATATAATTCCACATGTGTTAATTCATAGTTTTGATGCCTTCAGTGTGAATGTACAATTTTCATAGTCATGAAAATACAGAAAAATCTTTAAATGAGAAGGTGTGTCCAAACTTTTGGTCTGTACTGTACACAGTCCGATGGCCTCACAGCCCCCTTATACATCATATGATGGCACCTAAAGTCCCCTTTACACAGTATGATTCCCCACAGCCTCAATACACAGTATGATGTCCCATAGCTCTTCTATGCACACTATGATGGCCCACACAGCCCCTCTATACACATTATTGTGACTCCACATTCCCCCTAAACACAGTATGATTCCCTATAGCCTAGTATGATGCCCCATATACACACCACATACACAGTATGATGGCCCCCACAGTACACTGTGTGCAGAATTATTAGGCAAGTTGTATTTTAGAGGATTATTTTTATTATTGATCAACAACTATGTTCTCAATCAACCCAAAAGACTCATAAATATCCAAGCTTAATATTTTTGGAAGTTGGAGTGTTTTTTTTTAGATTTGGCTATCTTAGGAGGATATCTGTTTGTGCAGGTAACTATTACTGTGCAGAATTATTAGGAAACTTAATAAAATCCAAATATAAATCCATCTCACTTGTTTATTTTCACCAGGTAAACCAATATCAGTGCACAAAATTTAGAAATAAACATTTCTGCCATGCAAAAGCAAAAACCAAAACAATTAGTGATCAATATAGCCACCTTTCTTTATGATGACACTCAACAGCCTTCCATCCATAGATTCTGTCAGCTGCTTGATCTGTTTCAGATCAACATTGCGTGCAGCAGCCACCACAGCCTCCCAGACACTGTTCCGAGAGGTGTACTGTTTTCCCTCCCTGTAGATCTCACATTTTATGATGGACCACAGGTTCTCTATGGGGTTAAGATCAGGTAAACAAGGGGGCCATGTCATTATTTTTTCTTCTTTTAGACCTTTACTGGCCAGCCACGCTGTGGAGTAGTTGGATGCATGTGATGGAGCATTGTCCTGCATAAAAATCATGATTTTTCTTGAACGATACCGACTTCTTCCTGTACCACTGCTTGAAGAAGTTGTCTTCCAGAAACTGGCAGTAGGTCTGGGAGTTGAGCTTCACTCCATCCTCAACCTGAAAAGGTCCCACAAGTTCATCTTTGATGATACCAGCCCATACCAGTACCCCACCTCCACCTTGCTGGCGTCTGAGTCGGAGTGGAGCTCTCTGCCCTTTACTGATCCAGCCTCTAGCCCATCCATCTGGCCCATCAAGAGTCACTCTCATTTCATCAGTCCATAAAACCTTTGAAAAATCAGTCTTAAGATATTTCTTGGCCCATTCTTGACGTTTTATCTTATGTTTCTTGTTCAAAGGTGGTCGTTTTTCAGCCTTCCTTACCTTGGCCATGTGTCCCTGAGTATCGCACACCTTGTGCTTTTTGATACTCCAGTAACGTTGCAGCTCTGAAATATGGCAAAACTGGTGGCGAATGGCATCTTGGCAGCTTCACGCTTGATTTTCCTCAATTCATGGGCAGTTATTTTGCACCTTTTTTGCCCAACACGCTTCTTGCGACCCTGTTGGCTATTTGCCATGAAACGCTTGATTGTTCGGTGATCACGCTTCAAAAGTTTGGAAATTTCAAGACTGCTGCATCCCTCTGCAAGACATCTCACAATTTTGGACTTTTCAGAGCCCATCAAATCTCTCTTCTGACCCATTTTGCCAAAGGAAAGGAAGCTGCCTAATAATTAAGCACACCTTATATAGGGTGTTGATGTCATTAGTCAACACCCCTCCTCATTACAGAGATGCGTATCATTAGATTTACTTAATTGGTAGTTGGCTCTCAAGCCTATGCAGCTTGGAGTAGGACAACATGTATAAAAAGTATCATGTGATCAAAATACTCATTTGCCTAATAATTCTGCACACAGTTTACATTCCTCCATATGATGCCGTCATAGCTCCTGCCCCCAACTTCTAGGCCCCATAATAATAATTTTTTAAGAAGTTCATATTTAAACAATCACCTTCTACTGTCTCCTTGTGCAGATTATCTAGCAGTGTGCCACACAATATCCCCTGCATGGTGCCTTTGGCTCTCAGCCCCACCACATCTGTGAATTGGTGTTTTAAGGACGCCAATACTGTTTATAGTTTGGCTGACCAATGCGATTCACTGCCGATCCTGTGTGAATGGATAGTGACTTGTGGTGGTATGTTTTGGCCATCATATGGCTGGATTATTTATACACTGTATAGCTGAGTTGCCAGGTTATTTCCATTACTATATCCAAGAACAGCATATGATAGGGAGAAGAAGAAGCTCTGTAATAAAAAATCTGCTTTAAATCCTCTTTAAATCCTATAAACCTAGATTAGTAAAAAAAAACAAAAAACAGAATGAATCTCAACAGGACTCCTAGAAGAGACAGCGAGAGAGCTGCTTACTCCATCACACATTCTGACAACTATTTCTGTATCAGTTTATGTACAGAAACGTGTCAATCTCTATATGTGCTGGATAATCCGGACTCTTCCTGTGTATTGGATGTGTGGGACTGATATAGCTTGTTCCAGTCCTGGGAGGGACTGTACTGCAAGGGGTATGTTTGCATTTACTACAAGGGAGAGTGATTAATTTCTACATGGGCTGTATGGGATGAATATGGGGTTTACCATATATATTTATTTTACAAGGGGTTTCTACATGATTATTCTGCTTCCAACTAAATTTTTTTTCTTACATATATTTTTTAAAACATTTTTGTTTTACTTTTCACTTCTACTTTCCCAGTAGGGGACTAAACCTGCGATTATTTCATTGATTGATATAGTAAAAATCTGTATCTCTATGAGAAATGTGAAAAGTAACTATATGAGAAATAACATGAAAGGCACCTGGCTGTCATAGCAGCCAATTGGCTCCCAACGATTGTGCTACAGGAGGGCTAATGGTCTCCTAAAGAAATGCCTGGGCCTGATTGTGGAACTTAAATGCCTCTGTCAGTGATTGACAGCAGAATTTAAGAATTTAATAGCAGTAATCGGCAGCAGCGCCACCTATTATTGGCAGAAGCCAGCTATGTAATGTGGCATCTGTCCTGTGTGGAGAAGACTCAGCTCCTGAGCCCACTTCAAAGACCATGACACACTCCACGATGTATAGTTAAGAGGTTAATGTGAGTCGTTAATAGACTAAGCATGGGCCACTCAAGGGGCAGTAATTGATAGCACCATTTTAGAGGTTAACAGCAACTATGGCGGTAGCACTGGCCACTGTTGTTAAAGGCAGATGATAAGTATGTAATATAGTTGGCTTTTGTCCGGTGTGGAACTGGCTCAGCTCTTGAGTTTGCAAAAAAGTTTGAAAAGTGGACATTAGAAGATTGAAAATGGGTGATTTGGAGAAAGGAGACGAAAGTCAATAGACTAGGCTCTGATGGGTGTAAATGGGTCTGGAACAAACAAGGGAATAAGGGGCTAACGAACAGAGAAATTAAAGTTCTGTGGAGGAATCCTGATGATATGGAATTGTTTCACAACCAAAGGCGATTGATACTTGACCAGGATTGATGGTGGTCTCAATGCAGAGCTATTTATGAGTATCCTACAAGATGTTACTTCGTACACACGAGTACTATGGGTATGAAAAGAACGACATAGTGTTCCAGCATGACAGCGCTCCGAAGCATGCATCGAGATTGGCAAAGAAATAGTTCAATGACAATGAACTAGAGTTGCTGGATTGTCCCCCAGAGTCCCCAGACCTCAACCTAATCATGCTCATTTAATCCCATACATGGAAATCCACACAAGAAATTTCACCCCATCCCAGGCTTTTGTCAATTATGGTTTGGACCATCATTTATTTTTCAACAGGACAATGACCCCAAAGACACCTCCAGGCTGTGTAAGGGCTATTTGACCAAGCAGGAGAGTGATGGGGTGCTACGCCAGATGACCTGGCCTCCACAGTCATCAGACCTGAACCCAATTGAGATGGTTTGCGGTGAGCTGGACCGCAGAGTGAAGGCAAAAGGGCCAACAAGTGCTAAGCATCTCTGGGAACTCCTTCAAGATTGTTGGAAGACCATTTCCGGTGACTACCTCTTGAAGCTCATCAAGAGAATGCCAAGAATGTGCAAAGCAGTCATCAAAGCAAAAGGTGGCTACTTTGAAGAACCTAGAATATAAGACATATTTTCAGTTGTTTCACACTTTTTTGTTAAGTATATAATTCCACATGTGTTAATTCATAGTTTTGATGCCTTCAGTGTGAATGCACAATTTTCATAGTCAAGAAAATACAGAAAAATCTTTAAATGAGAAGGTGTGTCCAAACTTTTGGTCTGTACTGTATATATATATATATTTTTTTAACCTTTTGATAGCTCTTTACAGTTTAGAAAAATGGCCATTTTGCTCAATCCGCGCTAATAGGAAATTACAAAAAAAATCCTTATTTTGGCCATTGTGAATTTTTGGAAAATTTGAGTAGAATTCAGTTCCACTAGAATAAATTCGCTCGTCTTTAAACAGCACCTTAAAGGGGTTATCCAGTTTTATCACAAGTCCACAATTCACTTGTACTGAGCGAAGCCGCGCATGTCTATTCGGAATGTAGCCGTAAGTATGCATATCGAATACTTGCAGTCACATGACCACTCAGTCTCACCTTCAGCACCAGGGAATCATCATAGGACATAGAGCAGGAGTCTCAAACTCAGCTGGGTAAATGGGTTACACACAGAAAAAAAAAATATGAAGGGCTGCGTTCTTTGCGGGAGAAGATTACGTTTTAAGTGATACCATTATTTTTCTATATGACTTTTTGATCATCATCTTTTTTTTTTTTTACAGGTCTTCTGTTTTACTTCAATTTTTACATAAAACAGCAATTTTAGTGGCCAAATATTATTATATTATTTTTTCATTCTTTAGTTTACTTTAAAAAAAAAAAAAAAAAAATGTTTTCCTTTTTTTTTACTCTCAATTGGCCCCATACAGTAATATAGTTTTACAATTAGCCCCATATAGTAATTCTGGTCCTCATCCTGTAATAATGTCTTCAATCCTGTAATAGTGTCCCCTGTCCGTTAATAATGTCCCCAGTCATGTAATAATGTCCCAAATCCTGTAATAACTTCCCGTGTCCTATAATAATGTCCTCTGCCCTGTAATTATGTCCCTCGCCCTTTAATAATGTCCAAAACCCTTTAATAATGTCCCAAGCTTGAAATGTCCCTTGTAGAGTACTAATGTCTCTCAGCCTATAATAGTGTCCTCTGTCCTGTAATAATATCCCCAAGCTTTTAATAATGTCTCCTGTCCTGTAATAATGTCCCTCGTCATGTAGTAATCCTGTGATAATTTCCCCAATCCTGTAATAATATTCCCTGTCCTTTAATAATGTCCCCATCCTGGATCCATCTTATAGTAATCTTTCCATCCTGGTCCATCTTATAGAAATGTCCCCATCCTGGTCCCATCTAATAGTAATGTCCCCATCCTGGTCCCATCTCATATTAATGTTCCCATCCTGGTCCCATCTCACAGTAATGTCCCTATCCTGGTCCCATCTTATAAAAATGTCACCATCCTGGTCCCATCTTATAGTAATGTCCCCATCCTGGTCCCATCTTATAGTAATGTCCCCATCCTGGTCCCATCTTATAGTAAAGTCCCCATCCTGGTCCCCATCTTGTAGTAATGTCACCATTCTGGTCCCATCTCGTAGTAAAGTCTCCATCCTGGTCCCATTTTGTAGTAATGTCGCCATTCTGACCAATCTTATAGTAATCTTCGCATCTTAGTCCCATCTTATAGTAATGTCCCCATCCTGGCCCCATCTTATTGTATTTTTCCCATCCTGGTCCCATCCTATGGAAATGTCCCCATCCTTGTCCCCTTCTTGTAACAATGTCCCACATTCTGTCACTCTTTACACACACGCAAAAAAAAATCTTCTCACCGGACCTCACTCTCTTGGCGAACATCGTCCTTTTCCTCCTCCACAGCTGGGGCTCTTAGCAATAATGTCATGTGCTGTCGCGCTGAAATGCTGAAGTCAGCTGCTGACCTCTGATTAGCCAGTGGCTGGTATAGATATTGTAGTGCAGAGAGCTGGTCTCTGCGCCGCAAAACATTTCAATTGAATGTGCGTCCTCTGATGCGCATTCAGTTGAAAAGAAGCACTGACGTCTGTGGCTCCTGGCTCGCTGGACGTGATTGTCTCAGGGGCCTGAGGGCCACACAGCAGAGCCTTGGGGTCTGCATGGGGCCCTCGGGCCGCGTGTTTGAGACCCCTGGCATAGAGTGACTGCAGACTTTCGAGATAAACCTAGACAACCCCTTTATTAACATCCTTATTTTCATTCTTCACACCTCGCAAACAAGGTGGATAATACTAAACCCTCAGTGAAACTGGTCTCACTCACATTTTCAGCTTTTAAGCTTTGCAGTTTGCAACAAATTTATTAGATGCAAATTAAATTTTGGGGGAAAAATTCAGCAAACCTGGCGACTTCAAATTTTAAAAGATCTGCTCCTCTCTACATAAAATGTGTTGATTTTAATCTTGTTTTGGAAAATCAAGCAATTAATCCTTACATAGATCTTGTGTTGTTTATGCCAATGATTATTTTAATGACTACTGCTGGAATAATCATGCTTCATCTGTTTTTGCCAGAGTGCTGTTAAGCTTGATCTTGCTGTATGTTATATACTCAGTGCAGCCAATTAACAAGGTATATATGTATTGTGTTATTTTCTTATTTGCCTCCATTACAATTAGCACATTCTGAATGAAGCACCATATAAATATTCAATTCTGACTTATGCATAACTTATTGAGCAATAGAATCATCACAGTTATACGTGCTGCAGGGATATCTTGCAAATGATCTTTCTTTATGGAAATGTACATCATTCTTTCTGGATGTAAATTTTCGGGCCATTATGTTATAATATTATGCAGTGGAGGCTTACTATCTTTTTATATAAAGTATAGATATCATTACTCCATACTGATTCTGTAATAACTGTAAATGCACTGTTATAAAACATGAAGTCAAAAGGTAGCATGTCTATTGTCAATGTATTTGATACTGTGCTTCGAGACTTAGCATTTTGTCATTAGTGATGCAATTGTATCATTAGTGTAAGTGTGCCCCACCATCTCTTTAATATAAAAGGTCTTCATATGACTAATTAATTGGCTCATTGGATTCACAGCAGTTGGAGGGTTACACAGCCCCAATTATAAAGCATAATTATTATGTAGCATGACTTAGTGTGCTTACATGCATTTTCACAATCAAAGAGAAAATATGATATGTATGTGAGCTAGACTGTTTCTACCAGGTTGCATGTGAGTGTCTGGGGGTGGGATGGAGTATGCGTGCTGAGATATTATGTGGAGATTAAGGGTTCTCTTTGTCACAAATTTTAATTCAACATTTGTGAAATACATACGGAGTTTGGTTTATTCCTGGTCTGCATAATGAAACTAGGATTGTGTAAAATAGTGTACAGTTTCTTTCTTTCTTTGTCTGTTCATACACTTTTTCTTGGTCGAGATATGTTACTTATTTTTTAGATTTTATAAAATTAATATAGAACACGTAATGAAATAATGTCACTAGCTAGAATCTTCAAGTTTTTTTTTTTTTCAGGAGTTGCATAATCGTTGCAATACTTAAAGGAAACCTGTCATGTCCCCAAATGCTATTAACCTGTCTATATGGGGTTAATATGCAGGTTAAAAGCTTCTGAAGCCATCCGGCCACTGTACTGGAAGTCCTGCTGCTGGGAGGAAATGAACTTTGTTCCTCCTGGATACCTCCAACTTTTAGTCATAGGAGTGCGGCTGGCGCGGTTTCCTTCACCGCTCAGGACAATGCGCAGTAGCTGTAATAATGCCCTGACACTGACTGATAGCCGTCTCAGCAGTGCATTAGTGCCGAGCAGGCTTTCAGTCAGTGCCAGAGCATGCTTACAGCTACTGCTCACTATGTACTTAGCGGTGACTGGAGCCGCTCCGGCAGTTCCTCTATTTCTGAAAGACGGAGACTTCTGATAGGAATAAAGTTCATTTCCTCCCTGTAGCTGCTTTTTCAGTGCAGCAGCTGCATGTCTTTAGAATGCTATTAACCATAGAAAACCCCCATATTTGCAGGTTAATGCTGTTTTTTTTTTAAATAACAGGTTTCCTTTAATAAATATGTGCCAATTCACATAACTGCCTGTTAAAATGTTCGTCTGGACACTCAATTTTTCTTGCAATTGCCGCTAGCTGACTGTTGGTACTTATACCTATGGGGCATATCAGCATATTGCACTGCTGTTGCCATCTGGTACATCTCTGTACACTAGCTTGTAATTGCTTGAAAATACACGTAGCGTAGACAGAGAAAGAGAGAGAGGATCCCACTGACCATAAGAGCAGGAGAGATAAAGAGGAGTCAGTTGACCACAAGAGCTTACATTCTACAGGAAGAGCTTGTATTCTGCAAGAGAGAGATAGAGGACCCTATTGACCATAAGATCTTACAATCTATAAGAGAGAGAAGTCCCCGCTGACCCTAAGAACTTACACTCTACAGGGTAGAGAGAATTACCCAGTGCTTCCAGAGATGGAAAATGACTCTGTTGTACAAACTGAGCTACACTGGGAACTGCTAATTTCTGATGGCCCAGGTGCTGACCACCACTGTACAAGTTATAATCCACCAGATGTCATAGATGCAGGGCATTATGAGAAGCCTGTGCGGCAAGGCAAAATTACGTTAGCCTACTCCCTGATGCTTCAGCAGTGTGGGAAATGGTGCCGGGCAATTATATTTTACGAATCGCAAATCAAATCTCAAAATGGTCGAATTCACGTGAAACCGTGAATTTCAGAAAATTCGACTCAAATTCGATCCTTTGTGGAACTATACGCTATTCTCTAATAACAGGCAAAATATGTTAAATTTCATACAAAAATAGAAATGTAGCCAACTTATTCAATCCCCCTATACACTACAGTTGTTTCCACCAGCACCAGAAATGATGATGTCCCTTTTTTCAGCCACCTGGCTGCTGACACCAGTGATTAGCTGCAGTGGTCAGGTGACTGAAATGGTACGTCATCACTTTCGGTCCCAAGGGAGGCTACGGGAGTGGTGATGTTCGAGAGATAGAGGCTTGAACCAAAAGTATATGTTAATTTACTATTTTACAACATTCGCTGACATTGTACATATTTTGCAAGCAAGACAACCTCTTTACACGTGTGTGTCCATCTACTCTCCTCTGTGTGTTACTCCTTCAAAGGTAATCATGAGTGTAACCATCGATTGACCCATATACATTCAACTTTTCATACCTGAGCTGGTTTTCTCATAGATGATGTAATTTTGGCGTCTGTCGGATTGAAGGACCATCTTAAATTGCACCTGACAGACTTTCACTGATTGAATTTTGTTTTCATTAATTTTAGACATGTGCGTATGAGCATCTTAAAGCACAAGAGCGGCTGCAAGGGAGGATCCATGTTACAATCAGAAAGTAGGAAGGGCAAAATGATTGCTTCGTATTAGCCTGTTAGCATTTATAGGAAACAGAAGCATCTCCAGAAAGAGATTAATTTGATGCAGTTTTCTGATAAAATCTCATACCTTTTCCGAAGTAAGACTCTTCCACGTCCATTCTCTACCTCTTTATGCTTTGTCTCCTATACCTCTGAAATAACTCCCCACCCTCCCCACCAATGTCACTGGATTTTGACAGGTTGGAAAGGATCTGGATTTTCTGACTTTTTCTTGAGTGTAGGAGGTTTCCCCATATTCCTGGTGACTCCCCAATATAGTGGGAGAGTTTGCAACTATTAGAAAGAATTAAGTGAGTGGAAATTCAGTGACAACAATAGATTGCATAGAGTTTAGGACTGTGTCGTTTTCACCAAGTGTTTTCCTGGTTTGTTACTGTGGAACAGTCTGGGCACAATCGCCCTACATTTTATTACTAGAAACCTACAGACAACCCCAGTAAGGTCAGACATCACAACTATAGACGAGTATTCTAGAGCGCTTACACTAGGGAAATGCACACAAGCACACACACATATGGCACACACATACAACACACAACAAACACACATACATACATGTACTGTATAACACACACACATAAAGAGACACACATCCACACATACATATATATATATATATATACAGTGGTGGCCAAACGTATTGGCACCCCTGCAATTCTGTCAGATAATACTCAGTTTCTTCCTGAAAATGATTGCAATCACAAATTCTTTGGTATTATTAACTTCATTTAATTTGTCTTCAATGAAAAAACGCAAAAAGAATTGTCCTAAAGCCCAATTGGATACAATTCCACACCAAACCTACAAAAGGGGGTGGACAAAAGTATTGGCACTGTTTGAAAAATCATGTGATGCTTCTCTAATTCGTGTAATTAACAGCACCTGTAAATTACCTGTGGCACCTAACAGGTGTTGGCAATAACTAAATCACACTTGCAGCCAGTTAACATGGATTAAAGTTGACTCAACCTCTGTCCTGTGTCCTTGTGTGTACCACATTGAGCATGGAGAAAAGAAAGAAGACCAAAGAACTGTCTGAGGACTTGAGAAACCAAATTGTGAGGAAGCATGAGCAATCTCAAGGCTACAAGTCCATCTTCAAAGACCTGAATGTTCCTGTGTCTTCCGTGCGCAGTGTCATCAAGAAGTTTAACCCCTTAATAACATCTGACGTACTAATACGCGTCTGTGCCCTGGGACTTAATGTGCTGGGAGCGGTCCTGCACCGCTCCCAGCACATTAACCCCCGCAATGCTGCGATCGAAGTCGATCGAAGTCGATCGCGGCATTGCGGGGGCAAGGGGAGGTGATCGGCGATACTCACCTCCTCTTCCGGCTTCCAGCGCAGTCTGCAAAGGCTTCCCGGGTGTTGCCATGATGACCCGATGTCGTCATGACAACATCCGGGTCACCAGAGAGCAGGAAGATTGCTTGGGCATGCGCAGTGCATCTCCAAGCAATCTTCACACTGTGCACTTCTGACAGCCTTCATGGCATAGGGATGGTGCTTCATTCCTGTGCCATGCAGGCGATCAGAAAAAAAAAAGTGAAAGTCCCAGAGTGGGAGAAAGTAATAAAGTGTATAAACTGTGTGAAAGTGGAAAAAAAAAAAAAATGTGCAAAAATATTATAAAAAAATAAAAAAAATAATACACCAAAAATAAAAATATAATGTACCCATCAATAAATATTATTATAAAAAAAACAAAAAAAAACACAATAAAAGTACACATATTTGGTATCGC
The DNA here is from genome assembly GCF_046119375.1 of Phyllobates terribilis. NCBI lineage: Eukaryota > Metazoa > Chordata > Amphibia > Anura > Dendrobatidae > Phyllobates > Phyllobates terribilis. Next base: position 443,571,920 of record NW_027362771.1, on the reverse strand, counting down.
CGCGTCCGGAACAACCTGACCTATAAAACTGTCCCACTAGTTAACCCCTTCAGTGAACACGGTAAAAAAAAAAAAAAAAAACGAAGCAAAAAACAATGCTTTATCACCATACCGCCAAACAAAAAGTGGAATAACACGCGATCAAAAAGACACATATAAATAAAAATTATACCGCTAAAAACGTCATCTCGTCCCGCAAAAAACAAGCCGTGACACAGCTTCATCAGCCAAAAAATAAAAAAGTTATAGCTCTCAGAATAAAGCGATGCTAAAAAATATTTTTTTCTATAAAATAGCTTTTATTGTGTATAAGCGCCAAAACATAGAAAAATGATACAAATGTGGTACCGCTGTAAACGTACTGACCCGAAGAATAAAGCTACCTCATCAATTTTACCACACGCGGAACAGAATAAAAAAAAAAAAAACAATTCCTGAATTGTTGGTTTTTGTTTATTCTGCCTCCCAAAAATCGGAATAGAAAGCGATCAAAAAATGTCACGTGCCTGAAAATGGCACCAATAACAACGTCAAGTCATCCCGCAAAAAATGAGCCGTCACATGACTGTCTGCCAAAATCTGGAAAAATTATAGCTCTCAAAATATGGCGATGCAAAAACTAGATTTTACAAAAAATGCGTCTTTTAGTGTGTGACAGCTGTCAGTCATAAAAACCCCATATGATTCTGGCATTGCTGTAATCACACCGACCCGAAGAATAAAGTCGTCTAATCACTTATACCGCACAAGGAACGGCGTCAAAAATAAACTCTTGGGTTAGGATTGGGCTAGGGTTAGGGCTGGGTTTGGGGCTAGGGTTGTGCTGGGGCTAGGGTTGTGCTGGGGCTAGGGTTGTGCTGGGGCTAGGGTTGTGCTAGGGCTAGGGTTGTGCTAGGGCTAGTGTTGTGCTAGGGTTAGGGCTGGGGTTGGGATTTTTTTCAAAAGTAAGAAAAAAAGATGACGATATGGCGACTAGTGTTGAGAGCAAGTGCTCGCTACTTGAGTTTGCATCGGGTGCTCTGGTATGCATTGAGTATCGTGGGTATTTGAGTGACATGCTCGAGTCTCTGCCCCATATGCTTCGCGGCCAAAAAACTTTACGGGGATTGCCTGCCATGCACGAGCGATCCCCGCATGTTTTTTTTTGGGTGTCTAATAACCGTGAAACATGCGGAGCAGGGACTCGAGCATGTCACTCGAGCACACGCTGTACATGGTGCATACCTGAGTACCCGATGCAAACTCAAGTAGCGAGCACTTGCGCTCAAGAATAATGACAACTTATTCAATATGATGACCTAATGTAAACAAATTCTGTGCCGTACCTCTGGGTTCAAAATGTTCACTATACACCTTAATAAAATCCTTGAGGGGTATAGTTTACAAAATGGGGACACTTGTGGGGGAGCTCCACTGTTTAGGCACATCACGGGCTCTCCAAACGCGACATGGTGTCCGCTAACAAATTGAATGGAAAATCGGCTCAAATTGTTAGCGGATGCCATGTTGCGTTTGGAGAGCCCCTGTGTGCCCAAACATTGGAGCTCCCCCACAATTGACCCCATTTTGGAAACTAGACCCCCCAAGGCACCTATCTAGATGCATAGTGAGCACTTGGAACCCCCAGGTGCTTCACAAATTGATTCGTAAAAATGAAAAAGTGAAAAAAAAAACACTTTTTCATTTTTATGAATCAATTTGTGAAGCACCTGAGGTTACAAGTGCTCACTATGAATCTAGATAGGTGCCTTGGGGGGTCTAGTTTCCAAAATGAGGTCACTTGTGGGGGAGCTCCAATGTTTGGGCACACAGGGACTCTCCAAATGCAACATGATATCCGCTAACAAATTGTCGGCTCAATTTGTTAGCGGATATCATGTTGCATTTGGAGAGTCCCTGTGTGCCCAAACATTGGAGCTCCCCCACAAGTGACCCCATTTTGGAAACTAGATCCCCCAAGGCACCTATCTAGATGCATAGTGAGCACTTGGAACCCCAGGTGTTTCACAAATTGATTCATAAAAATGAAAAAGTGTTTTTTTTTTCACTTTTTCATTTTTGCGAATCAATTTGTGAAGCACCTGGGGGTTCCAAGTGCTCACTATGCATCTAGAAAGGTGCCTTGGGGGGTCTAGTTTCCAAAATGGGGTCACTTGTGGGGGAGCTCCAAAGTTTGGGCACAGAGGGGCTCTCCAAACGCAATGTGGTGTCCGCTAACAATTTGAGCCGATTTTCCATTCAATTTGTTAGCGGATACCATGTTGCATTTAGAGTCCCTGTGTGCCCAACCATTGGAGCTCCCCCACAAGTGACCCCATTTTGGAAACTAGACCCCCCAAGGCACCTATCTAGATACATAGTGAGCACTTGGAACCCCTAGGTGCTTCACAAATTGATTCGTAAAAATGAAAAAGTGTTTTTTTTTTTCACTTTTTCATTTTTACGAATCAATTTGTGAAGCACCTGGGGGTTCCAAGTGCTCACTATGCATCTAGAAAGGTGCCTGGGGGGGTCTAGTTTCCAAAATGGGGTCACTTGTGGGGGAGCTCCAAAGTTTGGGCACAGAGGGGCTCTCCAAACGCAATGTGGTGTCCGCTAACAATTTGAGCCGATTTTCCATTCAATTTGTTAGCGGATACCATGTTGCATTTAGAGAGTCCCTGTGTGCCCAAACATTGGAGCTCCCCCACAAGTGACCCCATTTTGGAAACTATACCCCCCAAGGCACCTATCTAGATGCATAGTGAGCACTTGGAACCCCTAGGTGCTTCACAAATTGATTCGTAAAAATGAAAAAGTGTTTTTTTTTTCACTTTTTCATTTTTACGAACCAATTTGTGAAGCACCTGGGGGTTCCAAGTGCTCACTATGCATCTATAAAGGTGCCTTGGGGGGTCTAGTTTCCAAAATGGGGTCACTTGTGGGGGAGCTCCAAAGTTTGGGCACACAGGGGCTCTCCAAACACAACATGGCGTCCGCTAATTATTCAAGCAAATTTTACAATCAAAAAGTCAAATGGCGCTCCTTCCCTTCCGAGCCCTGCCGTGCGCCCAAACAGTGTTTTTTCCCCAAATATTGGGTATCTGCGTGCCCAGGGGAAATTGCTCAACAAATTTTGGTGTCCATTTTTTCTTGTTACCCCTGTGAAAATAAAAAAAATTGGGTCTAAAGTAACATTTTTGTGAAAAAAGTTAAATGTTCATTTTTTTCTTCCACATTCAAAAAATTCCTGTGAAGCACCTGAAGGGTTAATAAAGTTCTTGAATGTGGTTTTGAGCACCTTGAGGGGTGCAGTTTTTAGAATGGTGTCACTTTTGGGTATTTTCTGTCAAAAAGACCTCTCCAAGTGACTTCAAATGTGATGTGGTCCCTAAAAAAATGGTTTTGTAAATTTTGTTGGAAAAATGAGAAATCGCTGGTCAACTTTTAACCCTTATAGCTCCCTAACAAAAAAAAATTTTGGTTCCATAATTGTGCTGATGTAAAGTAGACATGTGGGAAATGTTATTTATTAACTCTTTTGTGTGACATATCGCTCTGATTTCAGGGCTTAAAAATTCAAATTTTGAAAATTGCAAAATTTTAAAAATTTTCGCCAAATTTCCATTTTTTTCACAAATAAACGCAAGTGATATCGAATAAATTTTTCCACAATCATGAAGTACAATATGTCACGAAAAAACAGTCTCAGAATCAGGGGGATCCGTTGAAGCGTTCCAGAGTAATTACCTCATAAAGTGACAGTGGTCAGAATTGTAAAAATTGGCCCGGTCATTAACGTGCAAACCACCCGCGGGGCTTAAGGGGTTAAAGCCCATGGCACTGTGGCTAACCTCCCTAGATGTGGATGGAAAAGAAAAATTAACGAGAGATTTCAACGCAAGATTGTGCGGATGGTGGATATAGAACCTCGACTAACATCCAAACAAGTTCAAGCTGCCCTGCAGTCCGAGGGTACAACAGTGTCAACCTGTACTATCCATCGGTGTCTGAATGAAAAGGGACTGTATGGTAGGATACCCAGGAAGACCCCACTTCTTACCCCGAGACATAAAAAAGCCAGGCTGGAGTTTGCCAAAACTTACCTGAGAAAGCCTAAAACGTTTTGGAAGAATGTTCTCTGGTCAGATGAGACAAAAGTAGAGCTTTTTGGGAAAAAGCATCAACATAGAGTGTACAGGAAAAAAAAGAGGCATTCAAAGAAAAGAACACGGTCCCTACAGTCAAACATGGCGGAGGTTCCCTGATGTTTTGGGGTTGCTTTGCTGCCTCTGGCACTGGACTGCTTGACCGTGTGCATGGCATTATGAAGTCTGAAGACTACCAACAAATTTTGCAGCATAATGTAGGGCCCAGTGTGAGAAAGCTGGGTCTCCCTCAGAGGTCATGGGTCTTCCAGCAGGACAATGACCCAAAACACACTTCCAAAAGCACTATAAAATGGTTTGAGAGAAAGCACTGGAGACTTCTAAGGTGGCCAGCAATGAGTCCAGACCTGAATCCCATAGAACACCTGTGGAGAGATCTCAAAATGGCAGTTTGGAGAAGGCACCCTTCAAATATCAGGGACCTGGAGCAGTTTGCCAAAGAAGAATGGTCTACAATTCCAGCAGAGCATTGTAAGAAACTCATTGATGGTTACCGGAATCGGTTGTTCGCAGTTATTTTGGCTAAAGGTTGTGCAACCAAGTATTAGGCTGAGGGTGCCAATACTTTTGTCCGGACCATTTTTAGAGTTTTGTGTGAAATGATCAATGATTTGATTTTTGCTTCATTCTCTTTTGTGTTTTTTCCTTGCAAGCAAATTAAATGAAGATAATAATACCAAAGAATTTGTGATTGCAATCATTTTCAGGAAGAAACTGAGTATTATCTGACAGAATTGCAGGGGTGCCAATACTTTTGGCCACCACTGTATATACACACAACACATACAACAGATACAATGATACACACATATACAACACACACAACAGACACACTTTGAGTGTGGCAACACACATACAATACAAACATACAACAGACACACACAAACAATCTTGGCATACTGCAATTTCATTTTTGCTGCTTTTGTCACTTGATCAAGGTTGAGTCTGCTGGCACCCATTTATGAATACAATTGAACTACATTCCCCATATATTCTATTATTATATAAACTACAAATATTCATTTATATTTGAAGCCCACTCTTATGGAGAGTATATAATAGATACCTGATTACAACTGATGTAATCAGTACATTAACTAATGCTGTTCTCTTTCTAGGGATTCAGCTTTTCATATAGAGGCATAAAGCATAAATACATCCTGGTATTAACTCGGTTTCTACTTGCCATCTGGAGTCATCATCCTCTCTAGATATAAATACAGTGATTTAACATGGGGCCAATTATAATAATATATCCATTAGTATAATACAGATTAGAAGGACATGGTCCAAGTAAAGTTAGACCTACAGAAGGCCGACAATCTAAGCAAAGGACAATTAACTCTAATAAGGAAATTTAACGGAAGCTGTCTCATTATATATAACAAGATATGTCTTAATATAATATACAGTAAGACTTTAAGAAAAATATTAAATACAGTTCAATATCAAAATAGGTGATGATAAAACTATTACAGAAATCAAGAATAAGTATTCTGTTAATTAGCTGATTTTTTTAAATGATTGATTGACGAAAAAGTTACAAAAATAATCTACACCATAAGGACACATTGGCTACACTGATTGTTCTGCTTCATCAAAGTAATGCAGTACATTTTAGGTCAATATTCAGTGCATATGGTGCATAACCCAGGAAAGGCTATTGTAGGCTAATTGTTTAACAAGAGTGATCTTTTAGTGGCTTCTCCCGCCCGCTGCCCTGGAGTGACAGATCTCTACCAATAGGCTCACGTAGGCATAGACTTGTCATTCTAAGGCAGTGGGCGGGGAGAAGCCGCCGTCTCCAGCACGGTCTTGGCCCCCGGTGGCTATTAAAGTATGTTTTTCTCTGAAACCTCACAGCATTCCAGTGTCAGATATATCTGGCTGAGTTAATACAGCCAGCGCCTGATACATGCTGACCATGGATTGGACAGCATGTTGTTTCAGCTGACAGGTTCACTTTAACATCTGCAGTGCATTTATTATAGGTAATCCAAGTTCACTGTGCTTCCATCTTTTTTCATCTTTAGCATTGCTTTCATCATAGCATCGACATTCATGAAAATATAATAGTGTTTAACGTCTATTTCAGTTGTTGGACACTCTGTGTGAGCAAATTTGATTGTATCTGTAAACCGCTATAGGTGAACAACATGAATAACAAACAATACATTTGATAATGGCCACTGATGCAACATTTCTAGTAATTTAGTTGGTTCACCAATCCCAAACAAAACCATTTTCTTTTACATTGTTATTCTGTCCTTTATACAGCTTACAGTAGAATTCATCGGAACTACAGGATACAAGAGGATTTACCCCTGGCAAAGAGTAGATGGCAGCTCAACATACAGCCAGCAAACCCTTGTGCCTCTGAGCAAACAAGGGTTAAACGTTGTTGAATATGCAGAAAAAAAGCCAGGTTTAGAATGCCATTTACCTTGGTGTCACTGGATTTTCTTCTCAATGTCGTTACTAGGGAAATACAGTAATAGGATACTCAGTTGCATAGACAAGACACATCTGCCACTTCATACAGTATGCTTACATCCTGTCTGCCCTTAAATTAAAAAAAAAATTGGAAATCTCTTTTTTCTGTAAGGAGCTTAGTTTACATAAAAAGAGAAAGAAAGAGAGAGACAGAGAAAGAGAGAAAGAGAGAGAGTTAAAAGAAAAACGCACCATGAAATGGTGCATGCCCTTGAACCCTGACTCTGTGCTCCCCAAGTATATAAAAATAGATCTTACTAAATAAATTTGTTTGAAACCTGAACAAATTGGAAATTTTAATTTATGTAAGGGGACTTACTTAAATGAAGATAGATCAATAGCCTTCTCAACATTGAAATTGCAATATCAAGAAGGAAAAGTCGTGGCGTTATGGAAGTCACTGTATCAATAGACATTATTATTATTTATTATTATAGCGCCATTTATTCCATGGAGCTTTACACGTGAAAAAGGGGTATACATAGCAGAAACACTTACAATAATCTTGAACAAAACGAGTCAGCTACTGGCACAGGAGGAGAGAGGACCCTGCCCGCGAGGGCTCACAATCTACAAGGGATGGGTGAGGATACAGTACCTGGGGGTAGAGCTGGGCGTGCAGCAGTATGGTGGAGCGGTGGTTACTGCAGGTTGTAGGCTTGTCGGAAGAGGTGGGTCTTCAGGTTCCTTCTGAAGGTTTCCACGGTAGGCGACAGTCTGATATGTTGGGGTAGAGAGTTCCAGAATAGGGGGGGGGTGCACGTGAGAAATCTTATATGCGATTGTGGGAAGAGGAGATAAGAGGGGAGTAGAGAAGGAGATCTTGTGCAGATCGGAGGTTGCATGCAGGTAAGTACCGGGAGACTAGGTCACAGATGTATGGGGAGACAGGTTGTGGATGGCTTTGTATGCCAGGGTTAGGGTATTGAACTTGAGTCTCTGGGCAATGGGGAGCCAGTGAAGGGATTGACAGAGAGGAGAGGCCAGGGAGAGACTTGGTATTGACATGCAAATCATCAAGATCCACTACTGGCAGCTCCCTTTGAAATTGTCCACTAATGATGTCCCAGATGTGCTCGATTGTAGGCAAGTCCAGAAGCGCTGCAGGTAATGTTAGCACATTTAGGTCATGCAGGCTGCTAACAATAACATCAGCAACATGCGGTCTGGCAGTGTCATGTTGCAAAATGGCTCCTGTAGCACTTTGGAGAAACGGCCGTACCACGTCTTCCACGACAAAATAATTGTAACGCTATTAGTGTATTTAGGATGAAGACTACAAGGGTCCAGTTATTGTTTGTTGTGTTACACCACACTATAATCCCGGGAGTAAGACTCGTGTGATGATGTTCTCTCATGAAGGCCTCTGCATGGTATTGCCGTGTGGTCTGCAGACCAATCTCCAGCTATCACTACATGAAATACAAAAGTGCGAGTCATCACTGAATATGATAAACCTCCATTCCAGCTTTTATTGCGTTTCGATCTGCAATATGATAGCCCTTGAGAGTGGCTAGGTGAAGTCAATGTAACACTTGTAGCTTGACGTCTGGCTTGTAGCCCCATGTTGTGAAATTGTCTTCTGATGGTTTGTGTGGACAAGTTGACTCCTTTGGATTGGTATCTGATATCCAATTTGAGTTGCAATAAAGAATTGATCAATAATGGAACCAGTGGGACAGACAATCCTCCAAAGTGTCCCAGGAGCTGTTTTTTTTTAAAGATGACAATGCCAGACCGTAAGTTTCTAATGCTACTGTGAGCAGCCTGAGTGACCTATCATATTTTTTTGACTATAAGACGCACCTTTTTCCTTCAAGATTTTGGAGGAAAGTAGGGGTTGCTTCTTATAGTCCGAATGTGATAAATATATATATATACACACACACACACACACACACACACACAGGTGCATCTCACAAAATTAGAATATCATCAAAAAGTTAATTTCAGTTCTTCAATACAAAAAGAGAAACTTATATTATATAGCGTCATTACAAACAGAGTGATCTATTTTAAGTGTTTATTTCTGTTAATGTTGATGATTATGGCTTACAGCCAATGAAAACACAAAAGTCATTATCTTAGTAAATTAGAATACTTTATAATAACAGCTTGAAAAATGCTTTTAAAATCAAAAAGGTTGGCCTACTGAAATGTATGTTCTGTAAATGCTCTCAATACTTGGTTGGGCCTCCTTTTGCATCAATTACTGCATCAATGTGGTGTGGCATGGAGGCGATCAGCCTATGGCACTGCTGAAGTGTTATTGGGTCTTTAACATTACATGATTAAAAACAAACTAGATGAATTCTTCTAAGCTCTATGTAGAAACAGGAAGTCTATTTTCCCTGCATGTCATCCCTTGTCATCTCTACAAAAGACTTTGGCAGGGAGGAGAAATGATATGATGACTGCAATATATTGAGGATAAACATTTTGATGGGAGTGCTTCTTTAAGGTTTTTCAACTGTTTAACTAGGTGAATTTAACACAACAATACTGCTGGCTATTGTTGCAAATTACTTTCCATTCATGCATCTACCAATCAACATAGTTTTTTAATGTTACTTAATTTTGCTTAAATTCTTCCCTTCTACAAAAAATATCTGCCTGCCTGCCAGTTCATTGTCTGTCTTCTACACAGTTCTCCTGCTGCCAACATTGCTAATGGCCCACACTCAGCCAGGCCTATACTCCCTGTTTATCATGTCAGCTATACTGTAGCACTGCTACTGCCTGGACAGCCATTGTTGGCCCTACACTTGCAAACATCTCCTTGACTGCCCTGTACTATTTTTCTACCATGTGGCTTCTACCACTGCCATTGCACAGTCACATGAGCTACACATTTCCTGGCTCCTCATTGTTTTTTATAGTTACAGTGTAGCTAATGCCTTCTCCCTAAGAAAGGGATCATTTATGGACGGCTTGATAAAAAGGCTTTCTAATTGTTTAATAATATTCACAATATCAAACTATCAAACCTGTTGCGGATCCTGGAAAAAGGGATTATATTCTCAATCCTAGTTCAGAAGCCAATACTTTTTCACTTTCAAAACAGCAAGCCTGTTCCTGCTCCCCAAATAAAGGAACATTTTTGGACAGATTATGAAAAAGTAATCGCATCTTGATTAGTGTTGAGCGAGCACTAAAATGCTCGGGTGCTTGAAGCTCGGGCCAAGCTCACCGTGATACTTGGGTGCTCAACTCGAGCAACGAGCCCAATGTTAGTCTATGGAAGACCTGAGCATTTTTGCGGCGGCACCCACGGCAGTCTGTAGAAAGCCTAGAAAGTGGCCAAAACAATAGTGACAGTGCTCAAATGACATGGGGACAGCATGGTGATCGCCCCAGGAAGCATTTCTGACCCCCAGGTCACTGCTGTCAACAACGTGGTCAGAAGTATTAAGCCACTTTTACGGGCTCACAATAAAACATTCAAAAACTAAACTGAAACTGGTTTCCTGTGAAATATTTCAAGGAACATCCTTTCCAGGGTAAAGACTTGTGTATAAGGTAAAATAAATAACCATTAACAAAAATAATCCTCCACACCTTGGGCTATGTTCACAAATAGCATTTTTTATGTGTTTTTGCACTTTTGTATTGCTTTCAACTGTGACAAATGCATTCACCGGGAAATGTCATTTTAACATTTTACAACCTTATCTGGCTATGTGCTGTGTGACACATGCATACAGTGCTGAAAAGACTTGGGAACAGCATGGGGAAAACCCCTGGAAGCACCTCTGACACCCAGGTCACTGCCTAAAAGTGTGCCCATCGGAAGTGATCCTTGCCACATCAGAAGATGCAGACTTGCAGCTATCCCCGTGCAAGTCCTTGTCCCAGGGCAGTGTTCAATTGTACCTCCCCAATTCCTTGCAATGCAAGCGCAAGTATGCAGCCTGCCACCCACCCCCAGACTGCAATACCATTCTGCTTGCTTACTTGCACTTGAAATTGGGCCTTTTAGGCATGTGGAGGCCTAATCTGGCCACCACGTCATGGCTGCGTCGGCGGCCTGGTATCCATACTCAGTCCCCAGCCGCCTGGTGGCCGGGTGTCCACGCTTGGTCCCCAGCCGCCAGGGGGCAGCCGGGTGTCCATAAACGGCCCCAGCCGCCCCTATTTGAAGGAGAGCCTAACCACAAACAAGTGAATGTGGACAAGTGAATGTGGCCAGGGATGGTCCATATGACTGATGCCTTCACACTGGGTTGATATTGTGGAAGCTGGGACACAGTTGGACACTGGGATGCAACATGTCCTCCAGACACAGAGGATTGCGGGTCCTCTTGGGTCAATCAGGCTTCAACACAAAGTTCAGAAGGTAGACAGCAGCAGTGGTCGGCCTCCTACACAACGAGTAAATTATTCATGATCATGAGGCCAACCATCTCCTTAGCTTTCTGTTCCTTGGAACGCAAGCGCATGTATGTAGTAGCGGCTAGGCCTGAGGTGGTCAGCGTTTTGGCGCATATCCTACCTCCTCCGAGGATTGCTGGATGTTTTGCTGCTACTATCCCAGTTCTATTACTCCCGTTAAAACAAAGCTTCAGGTGATAAATGATGGATGAGGTGGTGGCAAAGGAGAAAGAGCAGGAGGAACAGGGACCATTCACATCAATATCAGGCCAGTCAACCACACATGTCTTGTAGGATATGTTTCTGTACCAAAAGGAGCGGTTCAGCTACACAGTTGTAGGGCATACAGTGAGTGCAATGCCTACCAAAAATTTCGAGGCACTCCAATGCCCCATGGAAGTGACACAGAGGTCAGAGGGCCTTAACTAAACCGTTTTTTCCATTTATAGCAACTGGGTCCCCTGTACACTGTTGGCCTAAGCAGTGATTGGAAGGCTTTCCAAAAATTATGAGGAACTGCAATGACCCTTGAAACAGACGTGGATTACAGCGTACTAAAAACCTTCTACCCATTATTAGGGAGTGGGTCTCCCTTAGTGTTCGCCTATGCATTGAAAAGCAAAAGCTGACTAATATTAGGAGGAAATGCAATGCCCGTTGGAAGAGTCGTGGAGGTTAGAGGTAATTAAAAACAACATTTCAATGCCCCTTGGAAGAGCTGTGGAGTTCACAGTGGTTTAATAAGACAGTTTTAATGCCCCTTGGAAGAGACGTGGAGGTCACAGTAGCTTAACAAGACGGTTTTAATGCCCCTTGAAAGAGACGTGGAGGTCACAGTAACTTAACAGACGCTTTAAATGCGCCTTGGAAGAGTAGTGGAGGTCGCAGTGGAATAAAAAGACAATATCAATGCTCCTTGGAAGAGACGTGGAGGTCGCAGTGGAATAAAAAGGCAATATCAATGCCCCTTTGAAGAGATGTGGAGGTCACAGTAGCTTAACAAGATGGTTTTAATGCCCCTTGGAAGAGACGTGGAGGTCACAGTAGCTTAACAAGACGGTTTTAATGCCCCTTGGAAGAGTGGTGGAGGTTGCAGTGGAATAAAAAGACAATATCAATGCCCTTTGAAGAGATGTGAAGGTCACAGTAGCTTAACAAGATGGTTTTATTGCCCCTTGGAAGAGACGTGGAGGTCACAGTAGCTTAAAAAGACAGTTTTAATGCCCCTTGGAAGAGTGGTGGAGGTCGCAGTGGAATAAAAAGACAATATCAATGCCCCTTGGAAGAGACGTGGAGGTCACAGTAGCTTGAGAACACGGTTTTAATGCCCCTTGGAAGAGACGTGGAGGTCACAGTGGAATAAAAAGACAATATCAATGCCCCTTGGAAGAGACGTTGAGGTCACAGTAGCTTAACAAGATGGTTTTAATGCCCCTTGGAAGAGCTGTGGAGGTCGCAGTGGAATAAAAAGACAATATCAATGCCCCTTGGAAGAGTGGTGGAGGTCTCAGTGGAATAAAAAGACAATATCAATGCCCCTTGGAAGAGACGTGGAGGTCACAGTAGCTTAACAAGACGGTTTTAATGCCCCTTGGAAGCGTGGTGGAGGTCGCAGTGGAATAAAGAGACAATATCAATGCCCTTGGAAGAGACGAGGAGGTCACAGTAGAGTAACAAGATGGTTTTAATGCCCCTTGGAAGAGCTGTGGAGGTCGCAGTGGAATTAAAAGACAATATCAATGCCCCGTGGAAGAGTGGTGGAGGTCACAGTAGCTTAACAAGATGGTTTTAATGCCCCTTGGAAGAGACGTGGAGGTCGCAGTGGAATAAAAAGACAATATCAATGCCCCTTGGAAGAGACGTGGAGGTCACAGTAGCTTAACAAGATGGTTTTAATGCCCCTTGGAAGAGACGTGGAGGTCACAGTGGAATAAAAGACAATATCAATGCCCCTTGGAAGAGACGTGGAGGTCACAGTAGAGTAACAAGACGGTTTTAATGCCCCTTGGAAGAGACGTGGAGGTCACAGTAGCTTAACAAGACGATTTTAATGCCCCTTGGAAGAGTGGTGGAGGTTGCAGTGGAATAAAAAGACAATATCAATGCCCCTTTGAAGAGATGTGAAGGTCACAGTAGCTTAACAAGATGGTTTTATTGCCCCTTGGAAGAGACGTGGAGGTCACAGTAGCTTAAAAAGACAGTTTTAATGCCCCTTGGAAGAGTGGTGGAGGTCGCAGTGGAATAAAAATACAATATCAATGCCCCTTTGAAGAGTGGTGGAGGTCACAGTAGCTTAACAAGACCGTTTTAATGCCCCTTGGAAGAGTGGTGGAGGTCGCAGTGGAATAAAAAGACAATATCAATGACCCTTGGAAGAGACGTGGAGGTCACAGTAGCTTGAGAAGACGGTTTTAATGCCCCTTGGAAGAGACGTGGAGGTCACAGTGGAATAAAAAGACAATATCAATGCCCCTTGGAAGAGACGTTGAGGTCACAGTAGCTTAACAAGACGGTTTTAATGCCCCTTGGAAGAGCTGTGGAGGTCGCAGTGGAATAAAAAGACAATATCAATGCCCCTTGGAAGGGACGTGGAGGTCACAGTAGCTTAACAAGACGGTTTTAATGCCCCTTGGAAGAGACGTGGAGGTCGCAGTGGAATAAAAAGACAATATCAATGCCCCTTGGAAGAGACGTGGAGGTCACAGTAGAGTAACAAGACGGTTTTAATGCCCCTTGGAAGAGACGTGGAGGTCGCAGTGGAATAAAAAGACAATATCAATGCCCCTTGGAAGAGACGTGGAGGTCACAGTAGCTTAACAAGATGGTTTTAATGCCCCTTGGAAGAGCTGTGGAGGTCGCAGTGGAATAAAAAGACAATATCAATCCCCGTTGGAAGAGACGTGGAGGTCACAGTAGCTTAACAAGACGGTTTTAATGCCCCTTAGAAGAGACGTGGAGGTCGCAGTGGAATAAAAAGACAATATCAATGCCCCTTCGAAGAGACGTGGAGGTCACAGTAGCTTAACAGGACGGTTTTAATGCCACTTTCAAGAGCCATGCAGTACAGCATATTAAAAACATTATTCCCATTATTGGGGAGTGGGTCTCCCATAGTCTTTGCCTGTGCCTTCCAAGCAAAAGCTGCCAAAAATTAGGATGGAGGAACTTGCAATGCTGGCAACACGGACCACGGTCACCCTGGTGGTATAGTGGTGGTGGAGGCTGAGGATAAGGAGAAGAGCAAAATACAGCTGAAATGAGGAAGCGTATACCCATGTGTGGGTGTGAAGCGGTGCATGGGAATACACCTCCCGAAATAAGACAGTGGATTTGACTTTATGTTACTCTGCTGTCATTTGGTGGTGATGAGAAGACTGGCCCAATCCAGCCCTTGTTCATTTTGATAAGGGTCAGCTTGTCAGCATTGTCAGTTGACAGGCGAGTGCGCTTATCAGTTACAATTCCCCCAGCGGCACTAAAAGCACGCTCAGATAACACGCAATCGGCAGGGCAGGCCAGGACCTCCAAGGCGTACAGAGCAAGTTCATTCCAAGTGTCCAGCTTGGATATCCAATAATTAAATGGCACAGAGGAATCACGGAAGACGCTGGTAAGGTCGGCAAGGTACTTGCTCACCATCCTTTGAAACTTTCCACTCCTTGTGAGAGTACCCCGCGCCTCAGGGCCTGTAAGCTGGGCGGGTCTCAGAAAACTGTCCCAGAACATTGACAGTGTTCCCCTGCCTCTGCTGGATTGGAGTTGCGTCTCTCTCGCCTGTACGCCTTGGTTGGGCAACAAACTGTGACCTCTGCTGCTAGAGTGTTCAGATGGGAATTTTTTTTAACAGTTCTGCAGCAAGGGCCTTCTGGTACTGCCCTATTTTTCAAGACCTCTCCACCTCAGGAATAAGAAATTGAAAGTTCTCCTTGTAGCGGGGGTCTAAAAGTGTCACCAACCAGCAATGACTATCACCCAACATTTTGACAACGCGAGGGTCACGGTTAAGGCAGCGTAACATAAAGTCAGTGTTATGCTCGCTCCCGGACTGACAGGCGTGAGCGTGATTAGTGATTAGTGTTGAGCCACCCCCGTAGTGTTCGAGTTCGGTTCGGTTCGTCGAACACCCGTGTGTTCGCCGAACTGTTCGTCGAACTGTTCGTCGAACACCTTCGAACACCGTTAAAACCAATGGCAGGCAAACAAAAACACATAGAAACACATAGAAAACACCTTCAAAGGTGTCCAAAAGCTGACAAACTGCTCAGAAGACACAACTAACACATGGAAAAGTGACAAGTACATATAGTCATGCGAAAAGAAAAGAGGTGGAGGAGTAAAAGGAGGGGGAGACACAGATATAGGCATGTCATGCCCTTCTAAAATCCAAAAAGTGAGAAGCCGAGACGGCCAGTCCGCTCCTGCCCGTGCCACCTCCGTGTCGCCGGGTTTGTGCCAGAGCCGCGGTGAACCCTGACGGCCAGCCCCCCTCTCCCAATACTGGTGCCTGTCCGCTGGTGGGTCGAGAGAGCCCCCCTGTGGTGGAGGCAGCTCTAAGCTTTTTAATTTAAATTGTCCCTCTAATTTGAATGAATACACTTTAAATCCATTTACAAGGATCTATTGGAGGGCAAGTCTCATGCCAGCAGCCGCGTAATTCCAGCTCCAGTAGCGTCCACTAAAGCTGCTGCAGTTAAAAAGCTTTTATAAGGATCGAGCTCGGCTGTCCACCGCAAGGCATCCTAGTGCCAGTCCCAGCCCCTATGCCTTGGGGTGCCTCCTGATGCTCTTCACTAAGTATCCCGTGGTCCTGAAGCATTTCCTTTGAAAAAATTAAGTGTCCAAACTACAGGTGGTGTAGCTTGCTTAACAGCCGGGATAATCCGCTGACTAGCAGACACTGCTACTAGGCACAAAGTATTTCCTGGGCTAGATGCAGTTAAAAATTTGTAAGTAGATACTCTCGTTGGATGCTGAGAAAGCATTCCATAGAGTCTCCTGGCACGCCATATATGATTCTCTTAAAAAGCTTGGGGTAGGGGTCTAGGGGACCCTTTTATAGCCAAAATCACGGCCCTGTATCACAATACGTCACCTAGGCTGAAGATAAATGGAACTGTAGCACCGAGGGTTCGGTTGCTACAGACGTATTGCACCTCACCCAGAGGTGTGATATCTCACTCTCAGATAAGGATGGAGTGTGGATCAGGACCCAACACCTGCATGCATTACACCACATTGCCGTGGGGCAGGGCGACCAATATGCCCCTGAGATGGGCACGACAGTCCCTGTCCCTGGCTGGAGTGGGGGGAGGGAACACTGAGGAAGGGGAACCCTGCAGTGCAGGAGCAGGGAGGAAGCAGTTCCTGGGTGCATTGAGAAGGGAGTATAAAAGGTGGGCACCATCTTAGTTCAGCGCAAAGAAGTCTGAGCAGAAGTGGCAGGGAGCAGGGGCTCTGCATGAGCTCTGCTCCGGAGGCGGGCCTAGTAACAGAGGCCCAGGCCTGCAAGAGGGAGAAGGAAGGAAGAGGAGCGGAGAAGGCTCCAGGAACGAGGAATGAAGGGATCCCAGGGGTGCGGACGGGCGAGTCGCCACCGCACGCCCGAATCCACCTGCGTGGAGGGGTCAGGCCAAAGGGGGAGACCGGTCCCCGAACTAGTGGAGGCAGGAAACGACCCTCAGCTAGAAACCGGAGGCTCTGACATTTTATGTGGCGCAGCCCCTTGCTCCACCCGCTAGGAAGGCACCACATAGGGTCAGGGAAACTGGCGCCAAGTTTACCAAGAGGAGGCCCGAGGCAGCCGGACAGAAGTGTTGGTAAGAAAGGCCAGACAAAGGACACACAAAGGGGGTCCTGTGAAGCGCTCCAAAGTTATCTGGGAGTTGTCTGAGCCCCTCACCTGGTGAGCACAGTACGACGTGGGCAGCCGTTACCTGCAGACGTGGTCTGGATAATAAGAACTGTGAGTAAAGGCCCTGAACTGCATCACTGACTCCGTGTCGTTACTGCTGCTGCCCTGCACCATCACCCCCATCCTCCGCATACACTGCCCTGAGGCTATACTCCTCCCGTGGGGAGTTATGCTACGCTCTGCTGCACCCACAACACCAGCCTTAGCGGTCTGCCCTGTAGCGGCGGTTCACTCTGACCGCAATCCACGGGTGGCGTAGTCGGACATTTAAACATCAAAACCACATAAATAGTTCCGCCACTGGTTTGACCGCCCTGAGCCACGGAACCGGATCGCCGCCACGAAGACTACAACCACCAGCATCCACCAAAAAGGGTCCGGCTCCGGGTGTCCCAAGGCCCAGGGGGTGCGTCAGAACATTTTCATCACCTTTCACAATCACCAATGGAACAAGGCAGGGATGTCCTCTGTCCCCTCTCTTATACATCCTAGTGACGGAGCACCTGCTCTCATCAATTCGCCATAACCCCAATATTAGGTGGATTGAGGTGGGAGGCACCGAGTACAAGTGCTCTCTATTTGCTGATGATGTCCTAGTATATATCACTCAATCACATATATCCATCCCTGCTGTTATGGCTGAAATAGATCACTTTGTTACATGGTAAAATTTTAAAATCAATGCAGCGAAGTCTGAGGCCCTCGATGTCTCCCTCCCTAAATCCATATAGGATTCCATCCAGTCCAACTTTCCCTTTGCCTGGCCCTCACAGGGTATCAAATACTTAGGAATTCCTATTCATAGAGACCTCTCCCATCTATGTTATCTTAATTTTGGGCCCTTTATTGAACAATTCCATACAGACCACGGTTGGCAAGTTAGAACTGTAAGATTCACTACGTGAACCACTGGTGTTTTGTGGAAAAGCACATGTACACCGCGTTCCAAATTATTATGCAAAAAGTGTTTAGGAGTGATAAGGGAAGAATTTGTTTGTTTGTCAGTTAAACTCATTGATGGTGATGTGTGTCAGGGCTCTTTATATCACTGTAAGCAATTGCAGACACCTGTGCTAATTAGTTTGGCAGGTGTGTCCAATGAAAGGCAAGACTACTTAAGAAGGCTGTCTCACATTATTAAGCAGCCTACATTTTCTGCCAAAATGGGAAAGAAAAAGGATGTGTCGGCTGCTGAGAAGCAACAAATTGTGGAGTGTTTAGGTCAAGGCATGACTACAATCAACATTGTGCGATGATCAGGATGAAGTGTCTTGGCAATCAAGAAGTATGTAGCTGATTCACAGTACACACGTGTGCGTGCTGATAAGGGCAAATTGAGGACTCTTTCCTACAGGCAATTACGTCAGGTTGAAAGAGCAGCGGCAAAAAAGCCTTGTCATAGCAGCAGACAAGTTTTTGAAGCTGCTTGTGCCTCCAACGTCCCCCGAACAACAAGATGCAGGGTCCTTCAGAGGTTTGCAGCTGTGCATACGCCATCCTGTCGACCTCCTCTATCCACTTCACACAAGCAGAAACGGCTCCAGTGGGCCAAACATTACATGAAGACTGATTTCAAAACTGTTTTGTTCACGGATGAGTGCCGTGCAGCGCTCGATGGTCCAGATGAATGGAGTGGAGGATGGCTGGTTGATGGACACCCCACGCAAACACGGCTACAGCGCCAACAAGGAGGAGGTGGAGTAATGTTTTGGGCTGGAATCATGGGGAGAGAGATTGTCGGCCCCTTTAGGATCCCTGAAGGCGCTAAAGATGAACTCCATAATGTATGTGGATTTTCTCAAACAGCACTTCCTGCCATGGTTCAAGAAGAAGAACCGTGTATTTCACAGCAAGATCATTTTTCTGCATGATAATGCACCATCTCATGCTGCACATAAAACATCTGCATCTCTGGCTGATATGGGCATAAAAGGGGACAAACTTATGGTGTGACCCCCATGCTCCCCTGACCTCTACCCCATTCAGAACCTTTGGAGCATCATTAAAAGGAGTGTCTATGATGGCGGGAGGCAGTTCACATCTAAGCAACAGCTCTGGGAGGGTATTCTGTCCTCATGCAAAACAATTGAAGCAGAAACCATCCAAAACCTGACAAATTCAATGGACGAGAGAGTTCAGAAGCTCCTTTCGAACAAGGGGTCCTATGTGAAAATGTAACATCACCTAGAATAAAGTTTTGAGTTGAAAACTGTTTGATTTCAGTTTCTAACAACCTGCTAATGCTTATAATTTCAAAAATGACCATTTTTTTGGTCTTTATTAAAATGAAAAGGTTGATCGAAAAGTTTGGGGGATCTAAGAGTGTGGCAACCCAGTAGTCATGATTACTTCGAATTCTGACAATATGAGGGTCATGCTGCAGGTAGTGCAGCAAGAAGGCACTTATGTGTCTTGCGCATCTCGGAGCCCCAAAATTATTTTCCGGGCTAGATGCAGCTAAAAATTATTTTTAATTTTAAATCTGGTGAAGCTTATTATAGATGTCCTAATAGGATCAGTGCTGCACACTGCTACAAAGCCCAAATTATTTTCCAGTCAAGATACAGATAAACATGATTAGTAATTTGAAAGCTTAAAATGGTTGGTAGGGTGATTTTAACCAATCATCAAGCTTTTACTCTCCCCAGGATGACACAGGGGTAGAAAAGTCGTTTCGGATCCATGATTTGTTCATCTTTATGAACGTGAGTCTGTCTACATTATCAGTGGAGAGCCGCGTGCGCTTATCTGTCAGCACACCACCAGCAGCGCTGAACACACGTTCAGACAGAACGCTGGCTGCGGGGCATGACAAGATCTCCAAGGCGTAAGTGGCTAGCTCCGGCCATTTATCCAGATTGGAAGCCCAAAAAGAGCAAGGGTCCAGTGACACAGTCGTGGCTTCAATGTTTACTTGGAGATACTCCTGTACCATCGTCTCTAAGCGTTGACTATGTGTCAGACTTCTTGTCTCCTGTGGCCTTGCAAAGGATGGGCTAAAAAAGTGGTGAAATGATTCCGCAAAATTGATGTTACCAGCAGATACTGTGGTTCTGTTACGGTTTGAGTGCTGAACACTTGACGGTCCCACGGTTGGCAAGTTGGAACTGTGAGATTCACTACGTGCACCACTGGTATTTTGTGGAAAAGCACATGTAAGATTCTGCAACAGTCTCTGCTGATACTCCTGCATGCGTGCATCCCTTTCTATGGCAGGAATAATTTCTGCAAATTTACTTTTGTACCGGGGATCTAACAGTGTGGCAACCCAGTAGTCAGGATTATTTCTAATTCTCACAATTCGAGGGTCATGTTGCAGGTAGTGCAGCAAGAAGGCACTCATGTGTGTTGCGCATCCAGGAGCACCAAGTCCCTGTTGTGTTGGTGGCGAGGTAACAATCATGCTTCCTTCCTCTGTCCTCTCCCCCCAACCTCGCACAACAGAAATGTGATCAAGGTCTCCCTCATCTGATGAGTCTTCCATCAGTTCGTCCTCCACTTCTTCCTGGGCTCCTGCACCTTCCTCACTAGTTTGGCTGCTACCATGCGCCCTGGTAAAATCATCTCCCCCACCCTCACATGCCTGCCGCCCTGGTGCTGCCGACCGTCTGGACCTTGCAGATGTTAGCCCTTCCGCATACAACTCCTCCTCCTCTACTTCCTCCACCTCCTCTTGTGCCACCACCTGACTCCGAATTCTGTTTAACATGTGCTCCAGCATGTAAATCACCGGAATAGTCATGCTGATAATGGCATCGTCAGCACTAAACATCTTCGTCGCCATTTCAAAACTGTGCAGAAGGGTGCATAGGTCCCTGATCTGAGACCACTCCTCCAGCGTGATTTGCCCCACCTCTGAATCTCGTTGGCCCAGGCTATACGTCAGAACGTATTGCACCAGGGCTTGTCGGTGCTGCCACAGTCGCTGCAACATGTGCAGAGTTGAATTCCACCGGGTAGGCACATTGCATTTTAGCCGGTGAAGTGGCAGGCCCAACGACTTCTGTAGAGATGTAAGTCGCTGAGCTGCGGGATGCGAACGGTGGAAGTGAGCACACAGCGACCGTGCCCTCTGCAGAAGGCCATCTAGTCTGGGATAGTGGGCTAAAAATTGCTGGACAACCAGGTTCAACACGTGAGCCATACAAGGCACGTGTGTGACATTGCCCCGGCGAAGGGCCGCACCCAGGTTTGCAGCATTGTCGCACACGGCCTTCCCTGGTTTCAGGTCCAGTGGAGACAACCATTCATGAAATTGGTTCTCCAGAGCTGACCACAACTCCTCAGCTGTGTGACTCACATTTCCCAGACATTTCAATGTAAAAACCGCCTGATGACGTTGAGCCCTACTGCCAGCATAGTAAGGAGGTGTGCAGGATCCCTTCTGCGCAGTTAGAAAGCTTGTGGCATGACCAGACAGGCTTTGGGTGCAGGTGGAAGACCGAGAGGAGGTTGAGGAGGCAGAAGCAGTGGAGGAAAAATGACATAAAGAGGATTGACGCACAACTCGTGGGGACGGCAATACTTGGACAGCAGCCCCTTGTCCTGCTGTCACCATAGTTACCCAGTGCCCAGTCAGCGACATGTAACGCCCCTGTCCATGCCTACTCGTCCAAGTGTCTGTGGTGAAATGCACCCTGTCACACACAGAGTTTCTCAAAGAAGCGGTGATGTTGTGTGCGACATGCTGGTGGAGCGCAGGCACACCTTTCTTTGAGAAGTAGTGCCGACTGGGCATCTGGTACTGGGGCACTGCGACGGACATAAGGTCTCGAAAATCCTCTGTGTCCACCAGGCGGAAAGGCAGCATTTCTGTAGCCAAGAGCTTGCAGATGGTGAAATTCAACCTCTTAGCTTTCTCATGGCTAGGAGGAAATGGTCTTTTACTTGTCCACATCTGAGGGACCGAGGGCTGGCTATTGTGCTTAGACGGGGTTGATAAGGGTGTCCCCGGCAAACTGCCGGTCTGTGAGGAAGATGCAGGCGGACATGTTAGGTTGCCTTGATCCAAAGGTGGTGCTATCGATGTCGGACAGCGCTCAAGACCAGCTGGTGTTACCACCTCCAAAGAAAATGATGACCTGCCAATCACGCTGGCTGTTGCGGGTAAAGAGGTGGCAGGTCTGCGCCCCAAAACAGGTGTGACTGCTGTCCCCCCAGTCACAGAGGATGAAGAGGCCGCGGATGCACAAGATATGGCAGACGGTGGTTGGCCCGGCCGGCTAGACCGCATTGTAGCACACTGAGCTTCCCACTGCAACTTATGCTTCATGTCCATGTGCCGGTTCATGCATGAAGTACTCAAACTATGTATTTTTTGGCCTCTACTTAGCTTTTGCTGACAAATGTTACAGATAACACGAGTTGGGTCATCTTTATCGATCTGAAAAAATGCCCAGGCTATGCAAGGCTTAGCACCCATGCGACCTGAAGAGCCACCACGACTTGTGGTGAGAGGCAGAGTTGTGTTTGAGGATGCAGTTGTTGACGTGCTTCCAGTACTACGTCTCTGTCCAGGAAGGCGCAACCTGACCTCGTCGTCACTAGCATCTTCCTCCACCTCCTCTGCTGACCTCATCTCTTGGCTGACTGTGGGTTGAGAGTAAGTGGGATCTCCGACCTCATCATCATCACCCTGTGCGTTATCACACCCGTCGTCCTCAGAGCCAACCTGTTCCTGCCCTGACAAAAAACTAAAGTTGTCGCTCCAATCAGGTATTTGAGTCTTATCATCGTCTTCCTCATTGTCTCCACCAACAGGAGTTACAGTTTGGGAATGAGGGTCTACATTATGGTCAGAACCTTCTGCGTCTGGTCCTGGATCCGACTCATAAAGATTCTGGGCATCAGTGCAGATCATTTCCTCGTCTGGATTCACAGAAGCGCTGGAGTCGACCTCTGATTCCCAGGCTATAGTATGAGTAAACAGCTCTGCAGACTCAACCATCTGTTCTACCTCATACTCAGACGGGCAGCTGGAGATTTGGGAGCTGTGAGGAAGCAAGTGCGATTTGGGTGACACCTTTGAGGACTGGAGTATTTGTGATGTTGAAGTTGATGTGGAGGAGAGCCCACTTAAAGGAGCACTTGATATCCGTTGAAGCACCTGCTGTTTTTGTGCCTCATCTGGAATTTGTAGCGATTGGCGTGGCCGTAAGAAAGGGATCTTATCACATTGTCCGCTAAAAGAAGTAGACATTTTAGTTTGGCTGGAAGATGGTCTTTCTTCTGCACCTACCCCACGGACACAACCTTTTTTCCCCTTCCCAACACGCCTATTCCCCTTTCCACCAGCAGCAGGCCTTTTTCCACTCATTTTGGTGGTTAACTAATTCACAACTCTGGAGTTGTTTGCACAAAAAAACAATGGATGGTAACCGAGCAGAGCTGAGTGGCCAAACTGTGGTATTAGGCCAAAACTATTGGCTGGGTTAGATGCAGAAAAAAAATATTTTTAATTTGCAACCTGATGGAGGTCAGTGTAGATGGACTAATAGACCAAGTCCCACACACCGCTAGAAGCCCAAATATTTTTTCAGAGCTAGATGCAGAAAATTTTTTTATTCAATTTGCAACCTGATGGAGGTCAGTATAGATGGACTAATAGACCAAGTCCCACACACTGCTAGAAGCCCAAATATTTTTTCAGAGCTAGATGCAGAAAAAAAATATTTTTAATTTGCAACCTGATGGAGGTCAGTATAGATGGACTAATAGACCAAGTCCCACACACCGCTAGAAGCCCAAATATTTTTTCAGAGCTAGATGCAGAAAAAAATTATTTTTAATTTGCAACCTGATGGAGGTCAGTATAGATGGACTAATAGACCAAGTCCCACACACCGCTAGAAGCCCAAATATTTTTTCAGAGCTAGATGCAGAAAAAAATTATATTCAATTTGCAACCTGCTGGAGGTCAGTATAGAAGGACTAATAGAACAAGTCCCACACACTGCTAGAAGCCCAAATATTTTTTCAGAGCTAAATGAAGAAAAAAATTATTTTTAATTTGCAACCTGATGGAGGTCAGTATAGATGGACTAATAGACCAAGTCCCACACACTGCTAGAAGCCCAAATATTTTTTCAGAGCTAGATGCAGAAAAAAATTATTTTTAATTTGCAACCTGATGGAGGTCAGTATAGATGGACTAATAGACCAAGTCCCACACACTGCTAGAAGCCCAAATATTTTTTCAGAGCTAGATGCAGAAAAAAATTATTTTTAATTTGCAACCTGATGGAGGTCAGTATAGATGGACTAATAGACCAAGTCCCACACACCGCTAGAAGCCCAAATATTTTTTCAGAGCTAGATGCAGAAAAAAATTATATTCAATTTGCAACCTGCTGGACGTCAGTATAGAAGGACTAATAGAATAAGTCCCACACACTGCTAGAAGCCCAAATATTTTTTCAGAGCTAAATGAAGAAAAAAATTATTTTTAATTTGCAACCTGATGGAGGTCAGTATAGATGGACTAATAGACCAAGTCCCACACACTGCTAGAAGCCCAAATATTTTTTCAGAGCTAGATGCAGAAAAAAATTATTTTTAATTTGCAACCTGATGGAGGTCAGTATAGATGGACTAATAGACCAAGTCCCACACACTGCTAGAAGCCCAAATATTTTTTCAGAGCTAGATGCAGAAAAAAATTATTTTTAATTTGCAACCTGATGGAGGTCAGTATAGATGGACTAATAGAACAAGTCCCACACGCTGCTAGAAGCCCAAATATTTTTTCAGAGATAAATGAAGAAAAAAATTATTTTTAATTTGCAACCTGATGGAGGTCAGTATAGATGGACTAATAGACCAAGTCCCACACACTGCTAGAAGCCCAAATATTTTTTCAGAGCTAGATGCAGAAAAAAATCATTTTTAATTTGCAACCTGATGGAGGTCAGTATAGATGGACTAATAGACCAAGTCCCACACACCGCTAGAAGCCCAAATATTTTTTCAGAGCTAGATGCAGAAAAAAATTATATTCAATTTGCAACCTGCTGGAGGTCAGTATAGAAGGACTAATAGAACAAGTCCCACACACTGCTAGAAGCCCAAATATTTTTTCAGAGCTAAATGAAGAAAAAAATTATTTTTAATTTGCAACCTGATGGAGGTCAGTATAGATGGACTAATAGACCAAGTCCCACACACTGCTAGAAGCCCAAATATTTTTTCAGAGCTAGATGCAGAAAAAAATTATATTCAGTTTGCAACCTGATGGAGGTCAGTATAGATGGACTAATAGAATGATGCTATGCCCAAAAGATTTTACTTCACTAGGTGCAGTAAAAAAATTGGTATTCTATACACAGGTGGTATATCTTGCAACACAGATAGGCTACTCCACTGACTAACACACTCTGCAATAGGCCAAAAAGGATTAGCTTTGCTAGATTCAGCCAAATGCTATGAAAAAAACTTGCACAGCACTGGCACAGACCTGCCTGGCAAAAACTGATAGGAACTGATGTAACCTAGTCCTGAAAAGGACTCCAATTACAATTAGTCTTTACTCCCACAATCTATCTATTTAAGAGCACAGACCTGCCTGATAAAAGTCGTAGGAAATGCTGTAACCTAGTCCTTAAAAGGACTGCAATCACAACTATTCCCTACTCCCAAGCTATCTGTATATTTGTGCGAAAATTGGCTTGAAATTAACAAGGTATAGCGCACACAGCAACAGCGGTGCCGTCTAACACGCAGCTGCAGCAGTGAGAAAATGGTGGCGACGGGGAAAATGGCTTGGTCTTATAGGGCAAGGACATGTGACATACACTGCCAATCACACATGCCCTTGCTTGTGTGAAAAAAAGCACTTCGCTCCGTGTGTGCGCTGCTGATAGGCTGACAGATTGCACCTCCCCACTGCAAATGCGGGAAAGAGAAAAAAAAATGGAGATCTTCATTGTTCCTGCAGAGATCCATCCCCTGCCCCTCCCCCCGCCCCGCTGTACACTCAAACTGCGTATTAACATTAATTTTCATCATTACTGAGAAAAAATCCAGTTATGATTTTGGTGCACGAAAAGTTATCGAACATAACCTCGAACAGCCGAATTTTTCTCAAATTGTTCGTGTTCGCCGACCGGCTCGAACACCGCCCAAAACAGCTCGAATTTGAGATTGGCGAACAGTTCGAGTAGAACAACGCTCATCTCTATTAGTGATCCCACTGTACCATGAACCGAGGAGTGCCTGGAGGGGCGTAACTAAGTATCAACCCGATCCGACCAAGGTCACACGGCAGCTTAGTCGACTCCGTGGACCAAGGAGGAACCGAGCAGAGGGACCAGATGTGACTCCAGGTCAGACCCCGGTCACAGTTGTTGACCCACACCGGGGAATGCAGGAACAGGCAGGTTAGACTGGCATACAGGCAGGTGGGTATTGGCAAGTACGGCTGGTATGCAGACAGGTGGGTACTGGCAAGTACGGCTGGTATGCAGACAGGTGGGCACTGGCAAGCACGGCTGGTATGCAGACAGGTGGGCACTGACAAGCACGGCTGGTATGCAGACAGGTGGGCACTGGCAAGCATGGCTGGAGTGCAGAGAGGGAGATAATGGCAAGCACTGCTGGAGTGCAGACAGGGAGATAATGGCAAGCACGGCTGGAGTGCAGACAGGGAGGTACTGTCAGGTTAGAGCGCAGGCTGGATAGGGTCCAGTACAGACTGGGAGACAGGTACAGAGCCGCAGATGCCGTAGACAAGCAGAGTAAAGAGAAACCGCCGGAGCGGTGGGCAAGACAGAGTGGAGAGAAACCACAGGTGCAGTGGACAAGGCAGAGCAGAGTGGAACCGCCGAGCGGTGGGTAAGTCAGAGCAGAGAGAAACCGCCGGAACGGTGGGCAAGACAGAGCAGAGCGGAACCGCCGGAGCGGTGGACAAGGCAGAGCAGAGAGAAACCGCCAGAGCGGTGGGCAAGACAGAGCGGAGCGAAACCACAGGTGCGGTGGACAAGGAAGAGCAGAGTGGAACCGCAGGTGCGGTGGACAAGGCAGAGCAGAGTGGAACCGCCGGAGCGGTGGGTAAGTCAGAGCAGAGTGGAACCGCCGGAGCGGTGGGCAAGACAGAGCAGAGCGAAACCGCAGGTGCGGTGGACAAGGCAGAGCAAAGTGGAACCACCAGAGCGGTGGGTAAGTCAGAGCAGAGAGAAACCGCCGGAGCGGTGGGCAAGACAGCGGAGCGAAACCGCAGGTGCGGTGGACAAGGCAGAGCAGAACAGGGCTGAAGGTGCAGGCAGAGAGGACAGGGCTCTGTTCACATGGAACAGATTGTAAAATGCAGGAAGATGGCTAGAACACAGGAGGTGGATACGGAGGAAGGGAAAAGGGACAAGCAGAACCAGATACACACAAGGTACTTACTATGAAGTAGCGAGTGGACAGAAAACTCACAAACAGAAGTACAGAGACAATGAGTTGGAGTTAGGTGCAGGTTCAGATATTGCAGGAAAAGGGAAGGTACGGACATAGAGAAAAACAGGTAACAGGCTAGGATACAGTTCAGACAGGAACTGCTACTGCAAAGAGATACAAGAACGAGCCTGGGTATACAGCCCCCAGAGATGGCAGAAATGGACAAGAAGACACAGATAACAGGTCTGGGTATGCAGCCCCCAGAGATGGCGGAAACAGACAAGAAGATACAGAGCTGGACATGGCAACTTCAGAGTCAAGAAGCACACTGAATGTTAGTGTTGCTCAGGCACCTCCTACTGGGTGGAGGGGGTTTAAATATCCAGTGACTCACAGCAATAGGCTGGAGACGCATTAGGGGTGCACCCACAGCAGCTATAAGAATCAGGAAGTAACCGGGCCGCCGCCATAAGCAGTCAGTCAAGAGACATGCACACAGCACGAACTGGACTGACAGGTAAGATTGCGGTCTTGCTTAGTAGGAGGTGGTGCACTATGCAAGCACGCCGCCAGGGATGTTACAGTCAGCCATGCGTGCCAGACTGGTAACGGGCAAGACTTCCGTGTCCTCACCAAGATGACGACTGACCATGCTCTACTCCTCCTCCTCCTCCACCTCCCCCCTGTCCTCAGGCCACCCACGCCGAACCGACGGTATGACAGTTGTACAGGTACTACCGTCTACAGCGCATGATACCAGCTCCTGTTCTTCCTCCTCCTCCTCCTCCTCTCCCTCATTCTCCCCCAATGCACGTTGGGATGAGATGAGGCCGGGCTGTGTGTAATCGACCGCTACGGCTTCTTGATCCATCTCATCATACTCTGGCTGCAATGGCTCCTCTTTAATTCTCTGCAGAGAGCGTTGCAAAAGACAGACAAGTGGGATGCTGACACTAATGATGGCGTCATTGCCACTTACCATCTTGGTGGACTCCTCAAAGTTTGTCGGGATGGTACATATGTCAGCAGACATCCAGGTCCACTCCTGAGGTCTTATGTGTGGAGTCTAACCTGAATATCAACGGCCTTGTTGCAGCTGGTACTCCACAAGTGCTCTCTTCTGCTCACAAATCCTTTGCAACATGTGGAGGGTAGAGTTCCAATGTGTGGGGACATCACACATCAGTCGGTGTGCCGGAAGCTGCAAACGCCGCTGCAACACAGCAAGGGCGGCGGAAGCTGTAGCCAACTTCCAAAAATGAGCTGACAGGCGGCGTACTTTGACGAGCAGATCTGGCAACTCGGGGTACGATTTAAGAAACCGCTGAACCACGAGCTTAAGCACATGTGCCAGGCATGATATGTGTGTGATCTCGCCTTGCCTCAGAGCCGCCACCAGGTTACGGCTACTGTCACACACGACCATGCCTGGATGTAGGTTCAACGGTCTCAGCCACAGATCTGCCTGCTCTTTCACAGCTGTCCACAACTCACAAGCAGTGTGAGGTTTATCACCTAAGCTTATGAGTTTCAGCACAGCCTGTTGCCGCTTGGCTGAGACAGTACTGCAGTGCTTCCAGCTTGTAACTGATGTGGTGATATCTGAGATGGAGGCTGAACATGAGGAGGAGGATGATTCGCAGGTGCTGTACACTGTGGGGGCAACTCTGACTGACATAGGGCCCGCAATCCTTAGTGTGGGGAGGATGTGTTCCGTCCCAAGGTCCGACTGGGTCCCCGCTTCCACTATGTTTACCCAGTGTGCCGTCAGGGAGATGTACCATCCCTGGCCACAAGCACTTGTCCACGTGTCCATTGTCAGGTGGACTCTCCCAGTAACTGTGTTGTTTAAGGCACGGCAGATGTTTTCGGACACGTGCTTGTGTAGTGTGGGGATGGCACACCGGGCAAAATATTGTTGGCTGGGGACCGAGTACCGAGGGACGGCCACCGCCATAAGGTTGCGGAAGGATTCGGTCTCCACCAGCCTAAAAGGCAGCATTTCCATCGCAAGCAGTCGTGAAATGTGCGAATTTAGGACTGTGGCCTGTGGGGCGTTGGCTGTGAATTTGCGCTTTCGTTCAAAGGTCTGGGATATGGACAATTGAACGCTGCGGTGGGACGTGGACGTGCACGTTGATGCTGTTTCTTGAGAAACTGCCATAACAAGTGAAGACTGAGAGGAGGGGGCATCTTTGCATGCAGTATGGACAGGGGATTGCCTTGCACGCACAACAGGGGGTTCTCTTACATGCACAACAGCGGAAGAAGCAGTGGTGACACCCGCTGACACTGGTCGTGGACCCTGGGGTTCGCCCCACAAAGTCGGGTGCTTTGCTGACATGTGCCTGATCATGCTGGTGGTGGTCAGGCTGGTAGTTTTGTCACCCCTGCTGATGCTGGCATGGCAGGTGGTACAAATGGCCTTTTTGGGGTTATCAGCAGAGTCTTTAAAAAAATTCCAGACTCTGGAAGACCTACCGGTTGCACTGGCAACATCCCTCATGTTGGTGTTACGGGGAACTGTTGCCCACCTTCTGTGTGCGGCCACCACACTGCTTCTTCCTGCCTGTTGGGGTACTCTGCTTCCCTCCCCCTGTGTGCTGCTGGCCCCACTCTGCGAGTCCTCCTGCCACATTGAGTCAGTTACTAGATCATCCACCACCTCCTCCTCTTCCACTTCCGCACCACGATCTTCCTCCTCACTTCGTGGCAATTGTGTCTCGTCATCGTCCACCTCTTGTGACAAATTGCCAGCGTCGACTTCCTCTGGCCGTGGCTGTTCCAATATTTGGGCATCGCTACATGGGATCTCCTCTTCCACCACTTCAAGCGGAGCAGGCGAGGGGCCCAAATATGGAAATGGACCAGTGAACAGCTCTTCAAAGTGTCCAACTGTGGGATCAATTGCTGTCTGATGACACTCGGCATGGTGGGAGGAAGGAGCATCAGGGTGAGGAGGTAACTGGAAGTATTATCTGCTATCCAATTACTAACCTATTCACACTGATTAGTTCGCAATACTGGTGTTGTAGTGTGCTTCCCTAGTAATTCGGTCAAGAAGTGCGAGCGAGAAGATGTGGCTGTTGGTTGTGGTACATTTTCACCTTGGCCACGGCCCCGTCCTCTACACGCACCATCACCAGAACGTCCAGTTCCACGTCCCTTGCCAATTGTAAATGAAGTAAAATAGCTTAAACTCGCACTATCAATAGAAAAAGGGTAATAAAAAGATTAGAACCGTGGAAGAGGAAAACCACAGTTCTATTTCTCTGGCCTACACCAGAATCTTTTAAACAGATATATTTGTGTCTGAACAGTCAGCGGACACTATTACTGTTTTTTTTTGCGGAAAAAAGGCCAAAAGCTGGATAATACTGAGATTTGAACCGTGCAACTGCAAACCCAAAGTTCTAGTTATCTGGCCTACACCAGAATCTTTTAAACAGATATATTGGTGTCTGATCAGTCATAGACACACTCAATTTTTTTTTTTGGGGGGGGGGGGTGGAAATACCAAGAGGTTAATGAGATGCGTATTTGTACAGTCTGACTGAGGGAAAAAAAATACAGGATTTAGATGAAAAAAAAAAGGATTTTTCCTGGCCCCTGAGACCTGGGGGATAAGTCTAGCAATTTGACCAGCAGGAGCACACAGGACTGTAATGCCGTGTTTGTTGGTATAACCACGGCGTCTCCTATACAGCCTGCCTGCCTTCCTGCCAGATATCTGGGATGGATATTAGTCCTGAGAAGGACTGTTTGTTTGCTTTTTCAGGCTTTAGAGACCCTACACTAACTATTTCGCACTATATATCTCTCCCTAACTCAGCAGCACTCTCCCTACACTGTCTGATCCCGAGCGACTGTGTCCAAGATGGCGGCGCCCGGTTTTAAATACTCGAGGTGACGCTGTGCGGCCAGTCAATCACTGTAATGCCCACAAACAACATGGCTGCGGCATTACAGTGACTGGCTGGCAATCCCTGCATGTTCATTGGCTCTGTAAAGAGCGCCAAACATGCAGGGCGGAGACCCGAGCTCCCGCCCGAGTAACCCGGAAATGCTCGGTGCTCGCCTAACATCCCGAGTAGCGAGATGCTCGTGCGAGTACCGAGCAGTGTCGAGCATGCTCCTTCAACACTAATCTTGATCTTTCCACCACCTAATGTGAAGAAAAATATTCCATTTGCACCACATGTGAATAAAACACTGATATAGCAGATATCTGCCCTCAAAAATGAATTATGTTTATGCTATTTTTACAATTTAAGGAGACTTAAAAGTTTGATACTCTAATGTGTTGTTAAATAGGCTGTTGGCTACTGCTGGTTACCATCCGTTGTCCCCTAGCCAGATAGGTTGAGGTCATTTGATCATTCAAGATCTCAAAAGCAGTTCAGTACAATGCTAGGAGACCTGAGAGTGGTGTGCATGACTTTTCCAGTCAATTAGATGTTTTGAATATTTTGTTTCCATTATTTTCATCATTTTCATATCATTAACATGTGTATCGATCCTGCGATTTCCATAATTGCATGATTTTTCCTTTTTTTGCGATATAATTTAAATGTTGTGGAGTGTAGATAGACAGATATTAGATAGTATTTCATCTATTAGGGTGAACTTGCAATTAACAGTAGTTGTTCAATTTGGAAAAATATGCAATGTTACAGTGAATTTGTAAGGTTTTCCCTTTTTTGTTGGAAAACTTGTGTTTAACATGGTTCAGAAGAAAAAAAAGCAGTGCAATAAAAATGCTTTTGCATACTTCTTACACACAGGTAAGACATATTACTATTTATTCCTATTCTTGGAACAATTTTTGTTGTAAACGCAAGTTCAGCAACTGTTGATGCAGCTGTTGGTTGTTCTTCTACTGATAAATGACCCTAATTGCTGTAATTATCTTTTAGCCACCCTGAGCATTAACCTTTTTATCTTCACCAACTTTAGAGTATTTGACAGCATGGTGTCACTCTAGGTGGTCAGGCTGTTGAGGAAATCACCACTGAAAAATACCATCTTGGGTACTGTGGTTAAATATGTATACATTCTTTGTGAAACATGAGGCTGAGAACACGTGAAAGGAAAGTAAGCAACTTCTTTAGAACAGAATTTATTGGAATTTGTGAATGTATAGAAAGAGTCATGTAATTCTATTAGCAATTCCTATTAATAATAACAAAATCATGCTAAAAAAAATTAGGAAATACCCATACATCTTAGAAATGCACAACCAAAATTAGAAAAAAATTGTAATATTAATATACAATAACCTGAGGAGGTTATCCGCTACCCTAACTCAGTTTCTGGTTTTGCAATAAATGCTTAATGATAAAGCTCCTAGAGGTGTCGATAAACATTTTCCGCCACGTTTCATGTTGTTTTTAGAGATGAGTGAGCACTAAAATGCTCGGGTGCTCGTTGCCCGAACCGAGCAATTCCTAATACTCGAATGCTCATTACGAGTAAAGAGTATAATGGGGAGTCAATGGGAAAGCCGAGCTTTTTTCCTGCAGACCCTACAAAGAGGTCTGGGGGGCAGTGAAAATGTTCCAATGGATGGGAAAAGTGCTGAATGGAAGGAGTACATCATGGGGAAGATCAATGAAAGTATCTCTAACTCCCAGATCGCTCTTTGTGTCATACTTTTACTCCACTTTAAGGAGTGACAATAAAACATTCCAAACTGACAAGATATTGCATTTTATAGGAATACAAATGTTAAGAATCATTTTTCCTGTATAATGACTTGTATAAGGCCAAATTTCAAAAGGATTTACAAAAATATATAATTTAAGTGAACCAGAATTGTTTTTTTTATTAAAAAATAGGAAATTTCAGTTTCATTTATGAAGAAAGCAAGAACTGGTCCAAAATTAGGAACTCAGAGGGACTCAGATACACCCAGTATTAGACATAAAGGAGGGCCTCATACACATTTTGTTCAAATTGTCGTGTAGTGGTACTCCTAGACTCATAAAGGTTATGCACTTTTGAGGGTAATATACCAACAAAATGTACTCTAGACCACAGAATATTCTATGGGTGAGCACTATAATATCGATAAAATTTTGTACAAGTTTTTGGAGGGTTAAATACCAAGGAAATGTACTCCAGACCATGGAATAGTCTATGGGTGAGTACTATAATACCGATAAATTTTTGAACAAGTTTTTGGAGGCTTATGTAGAAACAAAATCTACCCAAGAAGATGTAATACCCTATAGATGAGCAATATAATGCTGATTCATTTTTTAACACATTTTTCGAGGCTTATATACCACCGAAATGTACCCAAGAAGATGTAATACCCTATGGATGATCAATATAATACTGATAAATTTTGAACATGTTTTTCGAGGGTTATATACCAAGGAAATGTACTCCACACCACGGAATAGTTTATGGGTGAGCAATATAATCCTGATGAAATTTTAAACAGGTTTTTTTGAAGCTTATATACCACAAAAATCGACCCTAGAATATGTAAAGGTCTGTGGATGAGCAATATAATACAGATAAATTTTTTAACACATTTTTTGAGGCTTATACACCATCAAAATGTACCCAAGAAGATGTAATACCCTATGGGTGAGCAATATAATACCTAAACATTTTGAACAATTTTGTTGAGGGTTATATACCTAGGAAATGTACTCCAGACCACAGAATAGTCTATTGATGAGCAATATAATCCTGATGAAATTTTCAACAAGTTTTTGAAGGCTTATATAGCAACAAAAATCTACCCAAGAAGATGTAATACCCTATGGATGAGCAATATAGTACCGATAAATTTTTGAACATGTTTTTTGAGGGTTATATACCAAGGAAATGTACTCCAGACCATGAAATATTGTGTGGGTGAGCACTATAATATCGATAAATTTTGAAACAAGTTTTTGGAGGATTATTTACCACTGAAATATACCCAAGAGCATGCAATATTCTATGGGTGAGCGATATGATACCGATACATTTTTTAAGATTTTGGAGGCTTATGTAGCAACAAAATCTACCCAACAAGATGTAATACCCTATGGATGAGCAATATAGTACTGATACATTTTTTAACTCATTTTTTAAGTCTTATATACCACCACAATGTACCCAAGAAGATGTAATACCATACAGACAAGCAATATAATACCGATAAATGTTGCACAAGCTTTTTGAGGCTTATATAACAACAAAATCTACCCAAGATAATGTAATACCCTATGGATGAGCAATATCATACCGATATATTTTTGAGCATTTTTTTGAGGGTTATATACCAAGGAAATGTACTCCAGACAACGGAATAGTCTATGGGTGAGCAATATAATACTGATAAATTTTGGAACAAGTTTTGGAGGATTATTTACCACCAAAATCTACCAAAGAATATGTAAAAGTGCCACAGGTTTACCGCGACAGGCAGGAGTCAGAAGACCGCAGCGTTTGAGTTCACATACTGAATTGAATAAAAGCACTATTCCCTCATGTTAAATGGTGATAGTTTCTTTCAGCAGTGCAGGAGTTAATCTGCTCAGCTTTGAGTCTCTGTAGCTTCTATTTGGAAGTTCTCAACTGTGCAGCATCAGCCACTCCCCTCACCTATATAGTCTCTGCTGTGGCTATCTGGGATTGCCAATGTTATGTCTTGTACGGCCTGGTGGGGAGTGGAGGATTCGGTGTTTGGTAGAGGCGTTTAAGGAGAGTTGTTCTGTGACTGTTGCTTGGAGTTTTGGTTTGTGTGCATAGTCCTTTCCTCTTTTATTTTTGTTTACCTTCCTAATACCTTCGGTGTTTCCCGCTGTTGTCTGTGAGTTCATATTTTGTGTGTTTGCTCTTTCCATTTGTCCCTAAAAGTTGTTCCTTGTTTGTCTGGTTTGTGTATATATACACAGTACAGACCAAAAGTTTGGACACACCTTCTCATTTAAAGATTTTTCTATATTTTCATGACTTTGAAAATTGTACATTCACACTGAAGGCATCAAAACTATGAATTAACACATGTGGAATTATATACTTAACAAAAAAGTGTGAAACAACTGAAAATATGTCTTATATTCTAGGTTCTTCAAAGTAGCCACCTTTTGCTTTGATAACTGCTTTGCACACCCTTGGCATTCTCTTGATGAGCTTCAAGAGGTAGTCACCGGAAATGGTTTTCACTTCACAGGTGTTCCCTGTCAGGTTTAATAAGTGGGATTTCTAGCCTTATAAATGGGGTTGGGACCATCAGTTGTGTTGTGCAGAAGTCTGGTGGATACACAGCTGATAGTCCTACTGAATAGACTGTTAGCTGCTTTTTTCTTGCCATAATACAAATTCTATGTAAAGAAAAACGAGTGGCCATCATTACTTTAAGAAATGAAGGTCCGTCAGTCTGAAAAATTGGGCAAACTTTGAAAGTGGACCACCCAAGGAAAGGAAGACCAAGAGTCACCTCTGCTTCTGAGGATATGTTTATCTGAGTCATCGGCCTCAGAAATCGCAGGTTAACAGCAGCTCAGATTAGAGACCTGGTCAATGCCACACAGAGTTCTAGCAGCAGACACATCTCTGCAACAACTGTTAAGAGGAGACCACTGCTAAGGAAAGGCAAGCAGAAGAGACTTGTTTGGGCTAAAGAACACAAGGAATGGACATTAGACCAGTGGAAATCTGTGCTTTGGTCTGATGAGTCCAAATTTGAGATCTTTGGTTCCAACCACCATGTCTTTGTGCGACGCAGAAAAGGTGAATGGATGGACTCTACATGCCTGGTTCCCACCGTGAAGCATGGAGGAGGAGGTGTGATGGTGTGGGGGTGCTTTGCTGGTGAAACTGTTGGATATTTATTCAAAATTGAAGGCATACTGAACCAGCCTGACTACCACAGCATCTTGCAGCGGCATGCTATTCCATCCGGTTTGCGTTTAGTTGGACCATCATTTATTTTTCAACAGGACAATGACTCCAAACACACCTCCAGGCTGTTTAAGGGCTATTTGACCAAGAAGGAGAGTGATGGGGTGCTACGCCAGATGCCCTGGCCTCCACAGTCACCAGACCTGAACCCAATCAAGATGGTTTGGGGTGAGCTGGACCGTAGAGTGAAGGCAAAAGGGCCAACAAGTGCTAAGCATCTCTGGGGACTCCTTCAAGATTGTTGGAAGACCATTTCCGGTGACTACCTCTTGAAGCTCATCAAGAGAATGCCAAGAGTGTGCAAAGCAGTCATCAAAGCAAAAGGTGGCTACTTTGTCTTATATTCTAAGTTCTTCATATTTTCAGTTGTTTCACACTTTTTTGTTAAGTATATAATTCCACATGTGTTAATTCATAGTTCTGATGCCTTCAGTGTGAATGTACAATTTTCAAAGTCATGAAAATACAGAAAAATCTTTAAATGAGAAGGTGTGTCCAAACTTTTGGTCTGTACTGTATATATATATATATATATATATATATATATATATATATATATATACACACACATACATATATATATCTATATATATATTATATATATATATATTTATTATATTTATTAGATAGATAGATAACATATACACTATTCATCCCCACTTTCCTGGGTGGGGGAGGGGACAGATAAGGGCTATCTCAGGAGAACAGCAAGGTACGTGGCCCCAGTATCTTCGCCATCTGAAGTAACCTGGGGAATAGGGATAGATAGGGCGTGCCTAGTGTTAGGGACAGGGTAGGAGCCCCTGGTTCTGGTTTGTCAGACAACAGCCACATGACAGTAACACTGGCCCATACTATTTTTTGATCCGTCGTGGATCCTATTACTGCTCTCGCTGGGCAACTGCAGCAGCTCAGTCTAGAGGTGGCAGATATTCCCTCTCCTGTTTTGCAGCAACCGAACATGTCTGGTTTGGGGACTGCGACTCCCAATCAACCCCTGGTGAAGCCCAAGGTCGCTATGCCTGTCAAGTTCTCTGGAGGGCATGATAAGTTTCTTGTCTTCAGAGAAGCCTGTAACCTATACTTTAAGTTCTGGCATCACTTCTCTGGTACTGAGGAGGGGATCATAATTTTGCTCCTCCAGGATGACCCCCAAGCCTTGACATTTTCTCTTCCAATCGACTCAGTGGTTACGGGCGGTTGAGGTTTTTTTCAGATGTTAGGTCACATATATGATGACCCCGATCGTGTCTTCCTGACCGAGTCCATACTATATCAGAACCATGTCAGCTTTGGCAGGGAGACCAGACAGCAGAGGAGTATTGCTCCGAGTTTCGGAGATGCTCCACAGACACTAAGTAGAATGACCCTGCACTCCATAGCCATTTCATTTAAGGGTTATCAGTAAGGGTAAAATATGCTTTTGCCCTACACAAGTCCCCTGTCTCCCTGGAGGTGGCCATGTCTCTGGCCATCCGGGTGGACCGTCGTCTTCGTCAGAGACATAAGGAGGAACTCCTTTTTGCGGGGGGCCCAGAATCAAGGGAATCTGGGACTGAGTCTAACATGGAACCCATGCTGTTGGGTGGGGCGGCACGTTCTGTAGGTACATTGGTAGTTCGGCATAAAGGGGGAGTGGGCTTTTTCTGTGGTGGAAAGGATCATTTTGTGGGTATGTGTCCCTCCATACCCCCATGTAAAAAGCAGCCGAAAAACTAAGGAGCCCGGGTTGCGGGGAGGTTGGCAACCCGAGTGTACTTATTTCCTG
Source organism: Phyllobates terribilis (assembly GCF_046119375.1). Classification (NCBI taxonomy): domain Eukaryota; kingdom Metazoa; phylum Chordata; class Amphibia; order Anura; family Dendrobatidae; genus Phyllobates; species Phyllobates terribilis. The sequence continues at coordinate 443,533,948 of NW_027362771.1, read as the reverse complement.
CCTTGGAAGATCTCAATTTTTTCTGCCTGCCGAGATACATCTTGGCAAAGAGAAGGTGGTCATTTCTGCTTTTCTGGACAGTGGAGCAGGGTTTAATTTGATTGACGCCAGGTTCGTCCAGGCAAAGGGCCTTAAACCACAAGTGTTATCTAAACCAATACCCATTATTTCTATTGACTTTGCACTCTTGAGCCAAGGGTATTTTACTAACATTGTTCGGATGATGCATCTACAGGTAGAGGCCATGCACTCCGAACTTATAGATTATTATATGCTAGAGGTCCTGCCCTCTCCTGTGGTTCTAGGATTACCCTGACTTACGCTATACAACCATGTGGTAGACTGGCAGACTGGAGAGGTGATTAAATGGAGTGAGAATTGCCAGGAACACTGCTTGGGCACCCGGCTAGCCAGGGTGGATACCCAATCTCTGCATGTATACCTGTCTGACTTAGGGGATGTGTTTTCAGAACAGGGGTGTCAGGAACTTCCTCCACATCGTCCTTTTGATTGCAACGTTAACCTTATTCCTGGGGTTAAGTTGCCAAAAAGTAGGTTATACAACATCTCTAGTCCAGAGAGGCATGCCATGAAGGAATATAACACAGAAAGTCTGGCAAAGGGTCATATTAGACCATCCTCATCTCCCGTTGCTGCAGGGTTTTTTTTGGCAAGAAAAAAGACAGGGGGTTACACCCTTGCTTAGACTTTCACGAACTTAATCGGATCACTGTCCGGATCCATACCCTCTCCCTCTCATCCCAGACCTCTTTAATCAGATTGTAGGAGCCAAATGGTTTTCTAAACTAGATCTCAGGGGGGCTTAAAATCTCATTCACATCAAGGAGGGGAGTGAGTGGAAGACAGCCTTCAATACCCCTGAGGGACACTATGAGAACTTCATAATGCCATTTGGGTTGAAAAATGCTCCCGCCGTCTTTCAACACTTTGTTAATGACATCTTTAATCACCTGGCAGGTAGGTTTGTTGTGATCTACCTTGATGATATTTTAATTTATTCACCTGACCTCGAGTCACATCAGTTTCATGTCAGGCAGGTCGTTCAGATACTCAGGGACAATAAATTATTTGTCAAACCAGAGAAATGCATGTTTTCGGTTCAAGAGATCCATTTTCTGGGTTATTTTTTTATCATCCTCCAACTTTCGCATGGATCTGGTGAAAGTCCGGGCAGTACTGGATTGGGATCATCCTGAGGACCTAAAAGCCTTACAAAGGTTCTTTGGCTTCGCCAATTACTACCGAACGTTCATCAGAGGTTTTTCGGTGGTGGCCAAACCTTTGATGGATATGACCAGAAAAGGGATGGACTTTTCCAATTGAGCCGGCCTGGGAGACTTTTGATACCTTGAAAAGATGTTTTGCGTCTGCGCCAATCCTTATACAGCCTGACGTCACTCAGCCATTTATTGTTGAAGTTAATACATCTGATGTGAGAGTGGGGGCTGTGTTGTCGCAGGATACATCTCCTAGAAAAATATGCACACGGACGTCATTTGCTAGGAAACTATCATCCGCTGAGAAAAATTATGACATCAGTAACAAGGAACTCTTGGCAATTAAATAGGCTTTTGAAGAGTGGCGTCATTTTCTGGAAGGGGCAGTACATCCAGTCATGGTAATCACTGATCATAAAAATGTACTGTATTTAGAATCTGCTAAGCATTTGACACCTAGGCAGGCAAGGTGGTCTCTATTCTTTTTTGTGACGTATAGGCTGGGGGATAAGAATATTAAGGCGAATGCCTTATCCCGTTGTTTTCCTGGGGGAGGAGATAATTATGAACCAGTACCTATACTACAGAAAGGAGTAGTTATTGCTGCTATAAGTGCTGACCTTCAGAAAGAGGTTAGAGGCACAAGGGGATGCCCCGGCTGTCTGTCCTATAGGTAAACTGTTCCTACCTGTGAATCTATGTCTTAAGGTTATAAGTGAACATCATGATTTGGTCTTAGTGGGATACCCTGGAAGTAAAGCCCCAACAGATCTCCTTACCCGGCATTTTTGGTGGTCGGGTGTGCATCAGGATGTTCGGGAGTATGTCGCGGACTGTAGTCTGTGTGCACTTTTAAGACCCCTCATACTCGTCCATCTGGTTCTCCCCATCCATTTGCGATTCCCAGTAGACCTTGGACTCATTTTTCCCGAAGACTTCATTACCGATTTAGCAGTATCTGCAGGTAATACAATTATTTTGGTAGTGGTGGACAGGTTCAGTAAGATGTCTCATATTATTGCGTTATCCACCTTACCAACGCCAAGACCTTGGCGCAAATTTTCATCAAGGAAATTGTAAGATTACATGGGATTCCTACCAATGTTGTTTCTGACCCGGGGTACTATTTATTTCTAAGTTTTGGAAAGCATTTTGCACTCAGTTGAGGATCTGTCGTTTTCCTCAGCTTTTCATCCACAGTCTAATGGGCAAACTGAACGCGTTAACCAGTATCTTGAGACTTATTTTAGGTGTTTTCAAGTGTTGATCGAGCACTAAAATGCTCGGGTGCTCGAAGCTCGGGCCGAGCTCACCGGCAACGAGCCCAATGTTAGTCTATGGGAGACCCGAGCATTTTTGCGGCGGCACCCCCGGCAGTCTGTAGAAAGCCTAAAAAGTGCCCAAAACGATAGTGACATGGGGACAGCATGGGGATCGCCCCAGGAAGCATTTCTGACCCCCAGGTCACTGCTGTCAACAACGTGGTCAGAGGTATTGAGCCACTTTTACGGGCTCACAATAAAACGTTCAAAAACAAAACTGAAAGTGCTTTCCTGTGAAATATGTTAAGGAACTTCCGTTCCAGGGTAAAGATTTGTGTATAAGGTAAAATAAATAACCAAAAACAAAAATACTCCTCCACAACTTGGGCTATGTTCACAAGTAGCATTTTTTATGCGTTTTTGCACTTTTATATTGCTTTCAACCATGACAAATGCATTCACCGGGAAATGTAATTTTAACATTTTACAACCTTATTTGGCCATGTGCTGTGTGACACATGCATTCAGGGCTGAAAAGACATGGGAACAGCATGGGGAAGACCCCTGGAAGCATCTCTGACACCCAGGTCACTGCCTAAAAGAGTGCCCATCAGAAGTGATCCTTGCCGCATCAGAAGATGCAGACTTGCAACTATCCCCGTGCAAGTCCTTGTCCCAGGGCAGTGTTCAATTGTACCTCCCCCATTCCTTGCAATGCAAGCGCAAGTATGCAGCCTGCCACTCACCCACCCCAGGCTGCAATACCATTCTGCTTGCTTGCTTGCACTTGAAATTGGGCCTTTTAGGCATGTGGAGGCGGAATCTGGCCACCACGTCATGGCTGCATCGGCAGCCTGGTATCCATACTCAGTCCCCAGCTGCCCGGCGGCCGGGTGTCCATGCTTGGTCCCCAGCCGCCCCACGGCCGGGTGCCCACACACGGTCCCCAGCCGCCTAGGGGCGGCCGGGTGTCCATAAACGGTCCCCTGAGGTGGTCAGTGTTTTGGCGCATATCATACCTCCTCCGAGGATTGCTGGATGTTTTCCTGCTACTATCCCAGTGCTATTACTCCCGTTAAAACAAAGCTTCAGGTGATGAATGATGGATGAGGTGGTGGCAAAGGAGAAAGAGCAGGAGGAACAGGGACCATTCACATCAATATCAGGCCAGTCAACCACACATGTCTTGTAGCATATGTTTCTGTACCAAAAGGAGCAGTTCAGCTACACAGTTATAGGGCATACAGTGAGTGCAATGCCTACCAAAAATTTTGAGGCACTCCAATGCCCCATGGAAGTGACATGGAGGTTAGACGGCCTTAACTAAACCGTTTTTTCCATTTATAGCAACTGGGTCTCCTGTACACTGTGGGCCTAAGCAGTGAATAAAAGGCTTTCCAAAAATTATAAGGAACTGCAATGACCCTTCAAACAGACGAGGATTACAGCGTACTAAAAACCTGCTACCCATTATTGGGGAGTGGGTCTCCCTTAGTGTTCGCCTATGCATTGAAAAGCAAAAGCTGACTAAAATTAGGAGGAAATGCAATGCCCGTTGAAAGAGTCATGGAGCTTAGAGGTAATAAAAAACAACATTTCAATGCCCCTTGGAAGAGCTGTGGAGTTCACAGTAGCTTAACAAGATGGTTTTAATGCCCCTTGGAAGAGATGTGGAGTTCAGAGTGGTTTAACAAGATGGTTTTAATGCCCCTTGGAAGAGACGTGGAGGTCCCAGTAGCTTAACAAGACTGTTTTAATGCCCCTTGGAAGAGACGTGGAGTTCAGAGTGGTTTATCAAGAAGGTTTTAATGCCCCTTGGAGGAGACGTGGAGGTCCCAGTGGAATAAAAAGACAATATCAATGCCCCTTGGAAGAGTGGTGGAGGTTACAGTGGAATAAAAAGACAATATCAATGCCCCTTGGAAGAGTGGTGGAGGTCCCAGTGGAATAATAAGACATTATCAATGCCCCTTGGAAGAGACATGGAGGTCCCAGTGGAATAAAAAGACTATCAATGACCCTTGGAAGAGACGTGGAGGTCACAGTAGCTTAACAAGATGATTTTAATGCCCCTTACAAGAGCCATGCAGTGCATCATATTAAAAACATTATTCCAATTATTAGAGAGTGGGTCTCCCAAAATCTTTGCATATGCCTTCCAAGCAAAAGCTGACAAAAATTAGGACGGAGGAACTTGCAATGCCCCTTACAAGAGCCATGCAGTACAGCATATTAAAAACATTGTTCCCATTATTGGGGAATGGGTCTCCCATAGTCTTTGCCTATGCCTTCCAAGCAAAAGCTGCCAAAAATTAGGACGGAGGAACTTGCAATGCCCCTTACAAGAGCCATGCAGTACAGCATATTAAAAACATTATTCCCATTATTGGGGAGTGGGTCTACCATAGTCTTTGCCTTTGCCTTCCAAGCAAAAGCTGCCAAAAATTAGGACGGATGAACTTGCAATGCCCCTTACAAAAGCCATGCAGTACAGCATATTAAAAACATTATTCCCATTATTGGGGAGTGGGTCTCCCATAGTCTTTGCCTATGCCTTCCAAGCAAAAGCTGCCAAAAATTAGGACGGAGGACCTTGCAATGCTGGCAACACGAACCTCGGTCACTCTGGTTGTATAGTGGTGGTGGAGGCTGAGGATAAGGAGAAGAGCGAAAAACAGACGAAATGAGGAAGCGTATACCCATGTGTGGGTGTGAAGCGGTGCATGGGAACACACCTCCCTAAATAACACAGTTGATTTGACTTTATGTTACTCTGCTGTCATTTGGTGGTGATGAGAAGTCTGGCCCAGTCCATCCCTTGTTCATTTTGATAAGGGTCAGCTTGTCAGCATTGTCAGTTGACAGGCAAGTGCGCTTATCAGTTATAATTCCCCCAGCAGCAGTAAAAACACGCTCCGATAACACTTCTAGTTGCAGGGCAGGCCAGGACCTCCAAGGCGTACAGAGCAAGTTCATTCCAAGTGTCCAGCTTGGATACCCAATAATTAAAAGGCACAGAGGAATCACGGAGGATGCTGGTACTGTCGGCAAGGTACTCCCTCACCATCTTTTGATACTTTCCACTCTTTGTGAGAGTACCCCGCGCCTCAGGGTCTGTAAGCTGGGCAGGTCTCAGAAAACTGTCCCAGAACGTTGACAGTGCTCCCCTGCCTCTGCTGAATTGGAGTTGCATCTCTCTCGCATGTACTCCTTGGTTGGGCAACGAACTGTGACCTCTGCCGCTAGCGTGTTCAGATGGGAATTTTTTTAACAGTTCTGCAGCAAGGGCCTTCTGGTACTGCCCCATTTTTGTAGACCTCTCCACCTCAGGAATAAGAGAGTAAAAGTTCTCCTTGTAGCAGGGGTCTAAAAGTGTCACCAACCAGTAATGACTGTCACCCAACATTTTGACAACGCGAGGGTCACGGTTAAGGCAGCGCAATATAAAGTCAGCCATGCGTGCCAGACTGGTAATGGGCAAGACTTCCGTGTCCTCACCAAGATAACGACTGACCATGCTCTCCTCCTCCTCCCCCCTGTCCTTAGGCCACCCACGCTGAACCGATGGTATGACAGTTGTACAGGTACTACCGTCTACAGCGCATGATAGCAGCTCCTGTTCTTCCTCCTCCTCTCCCTCATTGTCCCCCAATGCACGTTGGGATGAGATGAGGCTGGGCTGTGTGTAATTGCCCACTACGGCTTCTTGATCCATCTCATCATACTCTGGCTGCAATGCCTCCTCTTTAATTCCCTGCAGAGAGCGTTGCAAAAGACAGACAAGTGGGATGCTGACGCTAATGATGGCGTCATCGCCACTCACCATCTTGGTGGACTCCTCAAAGTTTGTCAGGATGGTACATATGTCAGACATCCAGGTCCACTCCTGAGGTTTTATGTGTGGAATCTGACCTGAATATCGCCGGCCTTGTTGCACGTGGTACTCCACAAGTTATCTCCTCTGCTCCCAAATCCTTTGTAACATGTGGTGGGTAGAGTTCCAAAGTGTGGGGACATCACACACCAGTCGGTGTGCCGGAAACTGCAAACGCTGCTGCAACACAGCAAGGGTGGTGGAAGCTGTAGCCGACTTCCGAAAATGAGCTGACAGGCGGCGCACTTTGACGAGCAGATCTGGCAACTCGGGGTACGATTTAAGAAACCGCTGAACCACGAGGTTAAGCACATGAGCCAGGCATGGTACGCGTGTAATCTCGCCTCAGAGCCATCACCAGGTTACGGCCATTGTCACACACGACCATGCCTGGATGTAGGCTCAGCGGTTTCAGCCACAGATCTGCCTGCTCTTTCACAGCTGTCCACAACTCACAAGCAGTGTGAGGTTTATCACCTATGCTTATGAGTTTCAGCACAGCCTGTTGCCGCTTGGCTGAGGCAGTACTGCAGTGCTTCCAGCGTGTAACTGATGTGGTGATATCTGAGATGGAGGCTGAACATGAGGAGGAGGATGATGCCCAGGAGCTGTACACTGTGGGGGCAACTCTGACTGACATAGGGCCCGCAATCCTTGGTGTGGGGAGGATGTGTTCCGTCTCAAGGTCTGACTGGGTCCTGGCTTGCACTATCTTTTCCCAGTGTGCCATCAGGGAGATGTACCGTCCCTGGGAACAAGCACTTGTCCACGTGTCCGTTGTCAGGTGGACTCTCCCTGTAACTGCGTTGTTGAGGGCACGGCAGATGTTTTTGGACACGTTCTTGTGTAGAGCGGTGATGGCACACCGGGCAAAATAGTGTCGGCTGGGGACCGAGTACCGAGGGACGGCCACTGCCATAAGGTTGCGGAAGGATTCCGTGTCCACCAGCCTAAAAGGCAGCATTTCCAACGCAAGCAGTCGTGAAATGTGCGAATTTAGGATTGTGGCCTGTGGGGCGTTGGCTGCGAATTTGCGCTTTCATTCAAACGTCTGGGATATGGACAATTGAACTCTGCGGTGGGACGTGGACGTGGATGTTGATGCTGTTTCTTGAGAAACTGCTATAACAAGTGAAGACTGAGAGGAGGGGGCATCTTTGCATGCAGTATGGACAGGGGATTGCCTTGCACGCACAACATGGGGTTCTCTTACATGCACAACAGCGGAAGAAGCAGTTGTGACACCCGCTGACACTGGTCGTGGACCCTGGGGTTCGCCCCACAAAGCCGGTTGCTTTGCTGACATGTGACTGATCATGCTGGTGGTGGTCAGGCTGGTAGCTTTGTCACCTCTGCTGATGCTGGCCTGGCAGGTGGTAAAAATTGCCTTTTTGGGGTTATCAGCAGAGTCTTTAAAAAAATTCCAGACTCTGGAAGACCTACCGGTTGTACTGGTAACGTCCCTCGTGTTGGTGTTACGGGGAACGGTTGCCCTCCTTCTGTGTGCGGCCACCACACTGCTTCTTCCTGCCTGTTGGGGTACTCTGCCTCCCTCCCCCTGTGTGCTTCTGGCCTCGCTCTGCGTGTCCTCCTGCCATGTTGGGTCAGTTACTAGATCATCCACCACCTCCTCCTCTTCCACTTCCGCACCACGGTCCTCCTCCTCACTTCGTGGCAATTGTGTCTCGTCATCGTCCACCTCTTGTGACAAATTGCCAGTGTCGCCTTTCTGTGGCCGTGGCTGTTCAAATATTTGCCCATCCCTACATGGGATCTCCTCTTCCACCACTTCAAGCGGAGCAGGCGAGGGGCCCAAATATGGAAATGGACCAGTGAACAGCTCTTCAGAGTGTCCAGCTGTGGGATCAGTTGCTGTCTGACTACACTCAGCATAGTGGGAGGAAGGAACATCAGGGTGAGGAGGAGTATGCGGTCGAGACTCACGGCTACTAAGACTTGACCGTGTGGAAGGCAGACCGGAGGTGGTGGTGCATAGGTGACTGGAAGTATTATCTGCTATCCAATTAATAACCTGTTCACACTGATCAGTTCGCAATAGTGGTGTTGTTTTGTGCTTCCCTAGTAATTCGGTGAAGAAGTGGGAGTGAAAAGATGTGGCTGTTGGTTGTGGCACATTTTCACCTTGGCCACGGCCCCGTCCTCCGCACGCACCATCACCAGAACGTCCAGTTCCACGTCCCTTGCCACGCGCCTTGCCCATTGTAAATGAAGTAAAATAGCTTACACTCGCATTATCAATGGCAAAAGGGTAATAAAAAGGAGATTAAAACCGTGGAAGAGGAAAACCACAGTTCTAGTTCTCTGGCCTACACCAGAATCTTTTAAACAGATATATTTGTGTCTGAACACTCACAGATACTCAATTTTTTTTTTATTTTTTGGGGGGGGGGATACCAAAAGGTTAATAAAACGGGTATTTGTACAGTCTGACTGAGGAAAAAAAAAATAAAAATACAGGATTTAGATGAAAAAAAAGGATTTTTCCTGGCCCCTGAGACCTGGGGCTAAGTCTAGCAATTTTAGCAGCAGCAGCATACAGGACTGTAATGCAGTGTTTGTTGGTATAACCACTGCGTCTCCTATACAGCCTGCCTGCCTGATATCTAGGATGGATATTAGTCCTTAGAAGGACTGTTTGTTTGATTTTGCAGGCTTTAGAGACCTTACACTACCTATTTCACAGTATAAATCTCCCCCTAGCTCAGCAGCACTCTCCCTACACTGTTTGATCCCGGGCGACTGTGTCGAAGATGGCGGCGCCCGGTTTTAAATACTTGAGGTGATGCTATGCGGCCAGCCAATCACTGTAATGCCCACAACCAACATGGTTGCGGCATTACAGTGACTGGCTGGCAATCCCTGCACCTTCATTGGCTCTGTAAAGAATGCCAAACATGCAGGGCGGAGACCTGATCTCCCGCCCAAGTAACCAAGTAAAAATTCTCGGTGCTCGCCGAACATCCCGAGTAGTGAGATGCTCGGGCGAGTACCGAGCAGTGTCGAGCATGCTCGCTCAACACTAATGTTTTCGTGTCTAAGAATCAGGAGTAATGTTGAGCGAACATGCTCGACACTGCTGGGTACTCGCCCGAGCATCACGCTACTCGGGATGTTCGGCGAGCACCGAGCATTTCCGGGTTACTCGGGCGGGAGCTCGGGTCTCCGCCCTGCATGTTTGGCGCTCTTTACAGAGCCAATGAACATGCAGGGATTGCCAGCCAGTCACTGTAATGCTGCAGCCATGTTGGTTGTGGGCATTACAGTGATTGGCTGGCCGCACAGCGTCACCTCGAGTATTTAAAACGGGGCGTTCGCCATTTTGGACACAGTCGCTCCGGATTAGACAGTGTAGGGACAGCGCTGCTGATTTAGGGAGAGATATAAGCTGCGAAATAGTTAGAGTAGGATCTGTAAAGGCTGCCAGAACAAACAAACAGTCCTTTTCAGGACTAATATCCATCCCAGATACCAGGCAGGCAGGCTGTATAGGAGACACAGTGGTTATACCAGCAAACGCTGCATTACAGTCCTGTGTGCTCCTGTTGCTGAAATTGCTGGACTTAGCACCAGGTGTCGGGGGCCAGGAAAAATCCTTTTTTTTCCATCTAAATCTTTTTTTTTCCTCCTTCACACTGTACAAATACCCATCTTATTAACCTTTTGGTGTGTCCCCCCACACCCCCCAAAAAAAAAGCGTGTCTCTGATTTTTCAGACACAAATATAACTGTTGAAAATAGTCTGGTGTAGGCTAGAGAAACAGAAGTGTTGTTTTGCACTTCCACGGTTCAAACCTCTGTATTATCCATTTTGGGCCATTTGTATCTAAAAAAAAGCAGTTTGAGTGTGTCGCTCACTGTTCAGCCGCAAATATCTCTATTTAAAAAAGTGTGGTATACCCCAGTAAACAATAACTGTGGTTTTGCCATCCCACGGTAAAAAATCTCTATTATTCAGGTTTTGGTAGTTTTTTCCGTAAAGAAAAACAGTAGTGTCTCCTGACTGTTGTGACACAAAAATATATCTGTTGAAAATAGTCTTGTGTAGGCCCGACATCCCAGTGTGGTTTCGCAGTTCCACGGGTCAAATCACTGTACTATCCAGTTCTGGGCCTTTGGTATCTAAAAAAAAAGCAGTTTGAGTGTGTCGCTCACTGTTCAGCCGCAAATATCTCTATTTAAAAAAGTGTGGTATACCCCAGTAAACAATAACTGTGGTTTTGCCATCCCACGGTAAAAAATCTCTATTATTCAGCTTTTGGTAGTTTTTTCCGTAAAGAAAAACAGTAGTGTCTTCTGACTGTTGTGACACAAAAATATATCTGTTGACAATAGTCTTGTGTAGGCCCGACATCCCAGTGTGGTTTCGCAGTTCCACGGGTCAAATCGCTGTACTATCCAGTTTTGGGCCTTTGGTATCTAAAAAAAAGCAGTTTGAGTGTGTCGCTCACTGTTCAGCCGCAAATATCTCTATTTAAAAAAGTGTGGTATACCTCAGTAAACAATAACTGTGGTTTTCCTCTTCCACGGTTCTAATCTACTCTTTTTTACCCTTTTTCCATTGATAGTGCAAGTGTAAGCTATTTTACTTCATTTACAATGGGCAAGGCGCGTGGCAAGAGACGTGGAAGTGGACGTTCTGGTAATGGTTCGTGCAGAGGACGGGGCCGTGGCCAAGGTGAAAATGTGCCACAACCAACAGCCACATCTTCTCGCTCCCACTTCTTGACCGAATTACTAGGGAAGCACAGAACAACACCAGTATTGAGAACTGATCAGTGTGAACAGGTTATTAATTGGATAGCAGACAATACTTCCAGTTACCAGGGCACCACCACCTCCGGTCTGTCTTCCACACGGTCAACTCTTAGTAGCCGTGAGTCTCGACCGCATACTCCTCCTCACCCTGATGCTCCTTCCTCCTACCATGCCTAGTGTCGTCAGACAGCAAGTGATCCCGCACTTGGACACTCTGAAGAGCTGTTCACTGGTCCATTTCCATATTTGGGCCCCTCGCCTGATACGCTTGAAGTGGTGGAAGAGGAGATCCCATGTTGCGATGCCCAAATATTTGAGCAGCCATGGCCACAGGAAGTCGACGTTGGCAATCTGTCACAAGAGGTGGACGATGACGAGACACAATTGCCAGGAAGTGAGGAGGAGGATCGTGGTGCGCAAGTGGAAGAGGAGGAGGTGGTGGATGATCTAGTAACTGACCCAACGTGGAAGGAGGACATGCTGAGTGAGGCCAGCAGCACACAGGGGGAGGGAGGCAGAGTACCCCAACAGGCAGGAAGAAGCAGTGTGGTGGCCGCAGACAGAAGGGAGGCAACCGTTCCCCGTAACACCAACACGAGGGACGTTGCCAGTACAAGCGGTAGGTCTTCCAGAGTCTGGAATTTTTTTAAAGACTCTGCTGATAACCCCAAAAAGGCCATATGTTCCACCTGCCATGCCAGCATCAGCAGGGGTGACAAAACTACCAGCCTGACCACCACCAGCATGATCAGGCACATGGCAGCAAAGCACCCGACTTTGTGGGGCGAAACCCAGGGTCCACGACCAGTGTCAGCGGGTGTCACCACTGCTTCTTCTGCTGTTGTGCGTGCAATAGAACCCCCTGTTGTGTGTGCAAGGCAATCCCCTGTCCATACTGCATGTAAAGATGCCCCATCCTCTCAGTCTTCACTTGTTATGGCAGTTTCTCAAGAAACAGCATCAACGTCCACGTCCACGTCCCACCGCAGCGTTCAATTGTCCATATCCCAGACCTTTGAACGAAAGCGGAAATTCGCAGCTAACGCCCCACAGGCCACAGTCCTAAATTCGCACATTTCACGACTGCTTGCATTGGAAATGCTGCCTTTTAGGCTGGTGGAGACGGAATCCTTCCGCAATCTTATGGCGGTGGCCGTCCCTCGGTACTCGGTCCCCAGCCGACACTATTTTGCCCGGTGTGCCATCCCCGCACTACATAAGCGCGTGTCCCAAAGCATCTGCCGTGCCCTCAACAACGCAGTTACTGGGAGAGTCCACCTGACAACGGACACATAGACAAGAGCTTGTGGCCAGGGACGGTACATCTCTCTGATGGCACACTGGGTAAACATAGTGGAAGCCGGGACCCAGTCGGACCTTGGGAAGGGACACATCCTCCCCACACCGAGGATTGCGGGCCCTATGTCAGTCAGAGTTGCCCCCACAGTGTACAGCTCCTGCGCATCCTCCTCCTCCTCCTCATGTTCAGCCTCCATCTCAGATATCACCACATCAGTTACAAGCTGGAAGCATTGCAGTACTGCCTCCGCCAAGCGGCAACAGACTGTGCTGAAACTCATAAGCTTAGGTGATAAACCTCACACTGCTTGTGAGTTGTGGACAGCTGTGAAAGAGCAGTCAGATCTGTGGCTGAGACCGCTGAACCTACATCCCGGCATGGTCGTGTGTGACAATGGCCGTAACCTGGTGGCGGCTCTGAGGCGAGGTGAGGTCACACACGTACCATGCCTTGCTCATGTGCTTAACCTCGTGGTTCAGCGGTTTCTTAAATCGTACCCCGAGTTGCCAGATCTGCTCGTTAAAGTACGCCGCCTGTCAGCTCATTTTCGCAAGTCGGCTACAGCTTCCGCCGCCCTTGCTGTGTTGCAGCAGCGTTTGCAGCTTCCGGCACACCGACTGGTGTGTGATGTCCCCACACGTTGGAACTCTACCCTCCACATGTTGCAAAGGAATTGTGAGCAGAAGAGAGCAGTTGTGGAGTACCAGCTGCAACAAGGCCATCGATATTCAGGTCAGACTCCACACATAAGACCTCAGGAGTGGACCTGGATGTCTGACATATGTACCATCCTGACAAACTTTGAGGAGGCCACCAAGATGGTGAGTGCCGATGACGCCATCATTAGTGTCAGCATCCCACTTGTCTGTCTTTTGCAACGCTCTCTGCAGAGAATTAAAGAGGAGGCATTGCAGCCAGAGTATGATGAGATGGATCAAGAAGCCGTAGCGGGCGATTACACACAGCCCAGCCTCATCTCATCCCAACGTGCATTGGGGGACAATGAGGGAGAGGAGGAGGAGGAGGAGGAGGAGGAAGAACAGGAGCTGCTATCATGCGTTGTAGACGGTAGTACCTGTACAAGTTTCATACTGTCGGTTCAGCGTGGGTGGCCTGAGGACAGGGGGGGAGGAGGAAGAGGAGGAGGAGGAGGAGAGCATGGTCAGTCGTCATCTTGGCGAGGACACGGAAATCTTGCCCGTTACCAGTCTGGCACACATGGCTGACTTTATGTTACGCTGCCGTAACCGTGACCCTCGCGTTGTCAAAATGTTGGGTGACAGTCATTACTGGTTGGTGACACTTGTAGACCCCTGCTACCAGGAGAACTTTCACTCTCTTATTCCTGAGGTGGAGAGGTCTACAAAAATGGGGCAATACCAGAAGGCCCTTGCTGCAGAACTCTTAAAAAAATTCCCATCTGAACACGCTAGCGGCAGAGGTCACAGTTTGTTGCCCAACCAAGGCGTACAGGCGAGAGAGATGCAACTCCAATCCAGCAGAGGCAGGGGAACACTGTCAATATTCTGGGACAGTTCTCTGACACCCGCCCAGCTTACAGGCCCTGAGGCGCGGGGTACTCTCACAAGGAGTGGAAAGTTTCAAAAGATGGTGAGGGAGTACCTTGCCGATCGTACCAGCGTCCTCCGTGATTCCTCTCTGCCTTTTAATTATTGGGTATCCAAGCTGGACACTTGGAATGAACTCGCTCTGTACGCCTTGGAGGTCCTGGCCTGCCCTGCCGCTAGCGTGTTATCGGAGCGTGTTTTTAGTGCCGCTGGGGAAATTATAACTGATAAGCGCACTCGCCTGTCAACTGACAATGCTGACAAGCTGACCCTTATCAAAATGAACAAGGGCTGGATTGGGCCAGACTTCTCATCATCACCAAATGACAGCAGAGTAACATAAAGTCAAATCCACTGTGTTATTTCGGGAGGTGTATTCACATGCACCGCTTCACACCCACACATGGGTATACGCTTCCTCGTTTCGGCTGTTTAATTTTCTTCTCCTTATCCTCAGCCTCCACCACCACTATACCACCAGGGCGCCAGCATTGCAAGTTCCTCCGTCCTTATTTTTGGCAGCTTTTGCTTGGAAGGCATAAGCAAATATTATGGGACACCCACTCCCCAATAATGGGACTTATGTTTGTAATATGCTGTACTGCATGGCTCTTGTAAGGGGCATTGCAAGTTGTTCCATCCTAATTTTTGGCAGCTTTTGCTTGGAAAGCATAAGCAATTACTATGGGACACCCACTCCCCAATAATGGGACTTATGTTTGTAATATGCTGTACTGCATGGCTCTTGTAAGGGGCATTGCAAGTTGCTCTGTCCTAATTTTTGGCAGCTTTTGCTTGGAAAGCATATGCAATTACTATGGGACACCCACTCCCCAATAATGGGACTTATGTTTGTAATATGCTGTACTGCATGGCTCTTGTAAGTTGCATTGCAAGTTGCTCTGTCCTAATTTTTGGCAGCTTTTGCTTGGAAAGCATATGCAATTACTATGGGACACCCACTCCCCAATAATGGGACTTATGTTTGTAATATGCTGTACTGCATGGCTCTTGTAAGGGGCATTGCAAGTTGCTCCGTCCTAATTTTTGGCAGCTTTTGCTGGGAAAGCATAAGCAAATACCATGGGACACCCACTCCCCAATAATGGGACTTATGTTTGTAATATGCTGTACTGCATGGCTCTTGTAAGGGGCATTGCAAGTTGCTCCGTCCTAATTTTTGGCAGCAATTGCTTGGAAAGCATAAGCAAATACTATGGGACACCCACTCCCCAATAATGGGACTTATGTTTGTAATATGCTGTACTGCATGGCTCTTGTAAGGGGCATTGCAAGTTGCTCCTTCCTAATTTTTGGCAGCTTTTGCTGGGAAAGTATAAGCAAATACTATGGGACACCCACTCCCCAATAATGGGACTTAAGTTTGTAATATGCTGTACTGCATGGCTCTTGTAAGGGGCATTGCAAGTTGCTCCTTCCTAATTTTTGGCAGCTTTTGCTGGGAAAGCATAAGCAAATACCATGGGACACCCACTCCCCAATAATGGGACTTATGTTTGTAATATGCTGTACTGCATGGCTCTTGTAAGGGGCATTGCAAGTTGCTCCTTCCTAATTTTTGGCAGCTTTTGCTGGGAAAGTATAAGCAAATACTATGGGACACCCACTCCCCAATAATGGGACTTAAGTTTGTAATATGCTGTACTGCATGGCTCTTGTAAGGGGCATTGCAAGTTGCTCCTTCCTAATTTTTGGCAGCTTTTGCTGGGAAAGCATAAGCAAATACCATGGGACACCCACTCCCCAATAATGGGACTTATGTTTGTAATATGCTGCACTGCATGTGACGCGCCCCCTGGGCCGTGTGTACACGTGTGTGGGATACCCGGTGCCGGGTCTCTGGGGTCTGTAGTCTCCGTGGCGGTGACCCGGTCTCGTGGCTCAGGCTGGTCAAACCAGTGGCAGTCTTTCTTAGGTTTTGAGGTTAATTGTCCGACTGCGCCACCCGTGGATTGCGGTCAGGGAGTACCACCGCTGCGAGGCAGACCGCTGAGGCTGGTGTTGTGTGCGCAGCATAGAATGAGATAACTCCCCTCGGGAGGAGAATAGCCTCAGGGCAGTGAGTGTGGATGATGGGGGTGATGGTGCACGAGCGCAGCAGGAATGACTCAGAGTCTTTGCAGTGCAGTTCAGGGTCTTTACTGATGATTATAAGGTAGACCCTCCCGGGAGTACTGGCTAGCATAAGAGGCCTGGTCAGTCTGTGAGCAAGCAGGAGTTCCCCTGGCCAGGTGGAGTTGTAGGCCTCCCCATCTGTCTGCACTCTTCCTGGCTACCTTGCTGTAAGCGGGTAGAAGTAGCCCACGTCCCTGAGTGTACCGTGTAGTGCTCACCCGTATGGCTGGTGACTTGGGGCCTTCTGTTAGCCTCCGCTCCACGACGGCGGTGCTGGTCCCTTGCTTGTGACTGAGCCTCCGGGCTTCTATGGCCAGAGGACCTGAAATCCCCTGCCGGCTGGTTTCTGCTGCTGGATATATAAGTCCTCACAGGTTCGGACTCCTGTGTCCGGTTCCTATTGTCTTCTGCTAGGGCGAGCTCTGCTCAGCTTCCAGCCCCTGGTCTTTAGCTCCTAGCTCCTACAGAGCTCCTTGCTGTTACTTTCCCCTGCTCTCACTCTGACTCTGACTATTCTCTGACTCACTCAACCCCGCCCCAGATCCAGTTTATAAGGGCAGAATTCTCCCCTCCCAGGATTGGGGCAGGAGGATGTTGCATGTTTAAGGGATCCTGACCAGGAAATCTCCCACTTGCTCTCCGACGTAATATCTCTATTACTGTGGTGACCAGAACCCTGGGGTGCCACACATGGCTCTTGTAAGGGGCATTGCAGTTCCTCATAATTTTTGGAAAGCCTTCCATTCACTGCTTAGGCCAACAGTGCACGGGAGACCCAGTTGCTATAAATGGAAAAAAAGGTTTAGTTAACGCCCTCTGACCTCCATGTCATTTCCAAGGGGCATTGGAGTGGCTTGAAATTTTTGGTAGGCATTGCACTCACTGTATGCCCTATAACTGTGTAGCCGAACCGCTCCTTTTGTTACAGAAACATATCCTACAAGACATATCTGGTTGACTGGCCTGATATTGATGTGAATGGTCCCTGTTCCTCCTGCTCTTTCTCCTTTGCCACTACCTCATCCATCATTTATCACCTGAAGCATTGTTTTAACAGGAGTCATAGAACTTGGACAGTAGCAGGAAAACATCCAGCAATCCTCGGAGGAGGTAGGATATGCGCCAAAACGCTGACCACCTCAGGCCTAGCCGCTACTACATACATGCGCTTGCATTACAACAAAACAAAGCAGATGCTAACTTCTATCATCCTCATCATGCTCCTCACCTTGGCACTCTCAACTCCCCTGATGGAGAAGCCAGGGCCCACCGGAGGAGTCTGATAGTCCGGTGGGCTCGGCCAATGCTGCCCTAAAGCAGGCCAGGCTAAGAAAAGTGTGGGAAAGGTTACCGGGACAAATAGGGGTGGCTGGGGACCGAGTATGGACACCCGGAAACCCCCTGGAGGCTGGGGAGCAAGCGGGGACACCCGGCAACCAGGCGGCTGGGGACTGAGTATGGATACCAGGCCGCTGACACAGCCATGACGTGGTGGCCAGATTCTGCCTCCACATGCCTAAAAGGCCCAATTTCAAGTTCAAGCAAGCTAGCAGTATGGTATTGCAGCCTGGGGGTGGGTGGGTGGCAGGCTGCATACTTGAGCTTGTATTGCAAGGAATGGGGGAGGTACAATTGAACACTGCCCTGGGACTAGAACTTGCATGGGGATAGTTGCAAGTCTGCATCTTCTGATGCGGTAAGGATCACTTATGATGGGCACACTTTTAGACAGTGACCTGGGAGTCAGAGATGCTTCCAGGGGTCTTCTCCATGCTGTTCCCTTGTCTTTTCAGCACTTTATGCATGTGTCACACAGCACATGGCCAGATAAGGTTGTAAAATGTTAAAATGACATTTCACGGTGAATGCATTTGTCATAGTTGAAAGCAATACAAAAGTGCAAAAACGCATAAAAATGCTACTTGTGAACATAGCCGAAGGTGTGGAGGAGTATTTTTGTTTTTGGTCATTTATTTTGACTTATTTTATTGTGAGCCTGTAAAAGTGGCTTAATACCTCTGACCACGTTGTTGACAGCAGTGACCTGGGGGTCAGAAATGCTTCCTGGGGCGATCCCCATGCTGTCCCCATGTCATTTGAGCACTGTCACTATCGTTTTGGGCACTTGTTAGGCTTTTAAAAGACTGCCGGGGGTGCCACCGCAAAAATGCTCGAGTCTCCCATAGACTAACATTGGGCTCGTTGCTCGGGTCGAGCACCCGAGTATCACGGCGAGCTCGGCCCGAGCTTCGAGCACCCGAGCATTTTAGTGCTCGCTCAACACTAATCAGGAGGATTGGGTTACTTATTTACCTCTAGCTGAATTTGTGGTAAATAACCATTGTCATGAGTCTACTGGTAAGTTCCTGTTCTTCGGCGGCCTACAGTTTTCATCCTCAGTTGAGCTCATTTAATAGGAATCGCTCCTCATGAATACCTGAAGAGGAACGTTTTTCATAATCTATTACATCTGCGTGGCAAGGGGTTCTTAATAATTTGAAGAAGATGGGGTCTATACGTGCTGGAGCATGCTTTCCGGGGTTTACATCACCAAAGCTACCAACCTCAATGATACATATCTCCCCTCAAGGACCTGTCCGTCAGTCATCTTACATACCCCCCTCTGCCCAAAGCCGGGGGGGACTTGGCACCTTCCGCTATCAAGCAGTGGACACTTGACAGTACGTCAGCATTGCCTTGCAGTTTTCCAGGTCTATGCTCTACATGGAACTAAAATCCTGAAGGGCTAGGAACCACCTGGTCACTCTGGCATTTTTCCCCTTCTTCTCCCTCACCCACCTTAGTGGGGCATGGTCTGACACTAGCCTGAACTTCCTGACTAAGAAGTAGTATCTTAGAGTGTCCAACGACCACTTGATGGCCAAACATTCCTTATCCACTATGGAGTAATTCTTCTTCTCGCAGGATATCAGCTCCCTACTTAAATACAAATAAATACATTATGGGGTGCTCTTCTCCGTTCACCTCTTGTGACAGGACAGCACCCAGCCCGACATCTGACGCGTCTGTCTGGACCACAAACTCCTTCAAGATATTCTGTGCCACCAGCACTGGCTGTTTACCCAGAGCTAGCTTCAGTTTCTGGAAGGCTGTGTCAGCTTCTGGAGACCTCTTAACCATAACCGATTTTGTCCCTTTAAGGAGGTCTGTCAAAGGGGCGGCTATCATGGCGATATTAGGGATAGCCCACAATGCCCAGAAACGCACTGACCTGTTTCTTTGAGAGGGGTTGTGGCCAACTCTGGATCGCTTCAACTTTATTTATTTGGGGCTTTATTTCGCCTCTCCTTACGACATAGCCCAAGTATTTGGCTTCCTCCGTGCCCATGGCACATTTATTTGGGTTTATGGAAAACCCTGCCTTTCGTAGGGCATCAAGTATCACCTGGATTTTGCTCAGATTTCTTCCCCAATCCTTGCTGTAGATCACGATGTCATCCAGGTAGGCTGCTGCGTACTTCTTGTGGGGAGCTAGGATCCGGTCCATGGCTCTCTGGAAGGTGGCTGGTGCCCCTTGTAACGCAAGCAACATCCTTGTGTACTGGAAACATCTGTCTGGTGTTGAGAAAGCAGTCTTTTCCTTGGCGTCTTGGGATATGGGAATTTTCCAATATTGTTTCGTGAGGTAAAGGGTGGTAATGTACCTGGCCGGCCCCAACCTTTCAATCATTTCATCTAACCTGGACATTGGGTAGATGTCGAACTTCAAGACCTCATTGAGCTTTCTATAGTCATTGCAAAAGCACCATTCTCTATCTGGTTTCGGCACTAAGACTTTGGGACTGGACCAGCCACTCTTGGACTCTTCAATGACTCCCAGACTCAGCATTCGCTTCTCCTCTTTCGAGATCACCTCTCGGTTGGCTTCGGGAATCCGATACAGCTTTAAGTTTACTCGGACATGAGGCTCTGTAAGAACCTCATGCTATATGATCTGAGTACACCCCAGTAGTTCTGAGAACAGGTCTCTGTTCCGATGAAGCAACTCTCGGCACTGTTACTTTTGGGCACATGACAGGGACTCTGCCACCTTGACCTCTTCAACGTCGGCTTCAGTCTTCACCACAGAACACGGAGCTTCGATGGTCTCCCTATCTTGCCATGGCTTAATTAGTTTGACGTTGTAAACCTCGTTGGTGGACGTCACCATCCTTTTCAACTACTTTATAGGGGTCCTGCTACTTGGCCAGGAATTTTCTCTCCACTGCAGGTACCAGAACCAGTACCCGATCCCCAGGGTTAAAGTGTCTCATCCTCGCCGATCTATTGTATACTCCCGACTGTGCCGCTTTTGCTTTGAGGAGGTGTTCTTTCACAATGGGCATCACCTCGGCAATCCTCACTTGCATCTTGTCCACATGTTCGATTACTCTCCAGTAGGGTGTAGACTCCGCCTTCCAGGTCTCCTTTGCTACGTCCAGGAGTCCGCGGGGTTGTCGGCCATAAAACAGCTCAAAAGGGGAGAATAAAGTAGAGTCTTGTGGAAAACAGAAGGTACGGCAGTAGACCGTCCCAGTCTCAGCTGTCTTTCTCTACGACTTTCAAGGTTTAATTAAACCTCTGCACTAACCTGTCTGTCTGGGGGTGGTAGACTGAGGTCCTGAGTTGTATGATTTGCAGGGTTTTGCACAACTCCCTCATCACTAGTGATGAGCGAGTGTATTCGTTACTATTCGCTATTCGCACGGATAGTACGGTATTCAGGTTACTCGCTATATTGCGAGTATTTGTGTACTCGCCTCGGTATATTCGGATGTCCCGCCCTGCAGTTTTGGTGCCTCCTTTGCAGCCACTAAATATGCTGGGCTTCTTAACCAATCACAGTAATGCCGCAGACATCTTGGTTGTGGCATTACTGTGATTGGCTGGCCGCCCAGCGTCATAGGGTTTATTTAAGCCCTGCCACCGCCATTTTGTGCACATTGCGTCTGGAGCCTGCGTTCTATAAGCATAGGGAGAGATTGTTGAGCTATAGGGAGAGTGTTTAGGCCTCTTAATAAAACAAAAGCCCTTTTAAGGGCTCCCTGTAGCATTTACAAGTTCAGTGTTTAAAGGAGCCGCTCACTAGCTCCATAATACCCCCAAAAAACAGCTCTTTTCAGAGCTGAAGACACACAACAAAGTCAGAGTACAGGGAGGGAGAGATTGTGTATTAGGTAAGGAGAGGTTAAAGTGTTCTTCCAGTGTCCATCTTAAAACAGCGCTTGTCGGAGGCAAAGCAATATTTTTCCAGCACACAGAGTAGTAGCATTTTGTGCTGCTTTTTTTTTTTTTTTTTTAAAAAGCACCGGTCTATTTTCCCCGCTGTTTTAGGGGTCAGAGCCTGGCTTCTGCTGTCCACATTAGTCCACATAAAAAGGCGTTTAGTGCGCTACACAAAGCAGTAGTCCAAACATTTCCTACTGCCTGCTACCAAGCACGCACCAGGCCATTTTCCCAGCTGTTTTTGGGATGACAGCCTGCCTTCTGTCCACATTAGTCCACTTAAAAAAGCATTTAGTGGGCTACACAAAGCAGTAGTCCAAACATTTCCTACTGCCTACTCCCAAGCACGCACTAGGCCATTTTACCCACTATTTTGGCTGTGACAGCTAGCTTGGCTTGTGCCATCCACACCTTAAAATCTGTCAACAAAACCCAAAATGCCAAACGAGCCTGTTAAGGGACGTGGACGTGGTGTTGTCAGTAGTGCACGAGAAGGCACTCAGTCAGTGTCAGGTTAGAAGAAGCTTGATGCATCCACTATGTTCCTGGAAAAATTTCCTGTTCTGGAATGTAAACATGTGTGGAATCCAGAAGAGCGAGAGCAGATTCTGCCTTGGATAGCAGACAAGGCCTCTATGCATTTGCCACGCAGCAATAAATCTTCCACGACCACAGTCTTCTGTCGATACTCAGAAGGCTGGCCCATCCAGTCCTGAAACTGGTTCTCCTTCCTCCCGCCACTATCAGTCACAGGAGACATATGACCTCAAGCTTGGCCACTCCGAGGATATGTTTGGTATGTATCCTTTGGTTGGCTCTGGCCTATCACCGTGCAGCATTGAAGAGGGACAAGAGGAGGTGGCGTGCATTGATGCTCAAGTATTTGAGGACCTACGGCCAGAAGAAAGCCACTTGGAGGAACATCATTTACTGTCTCCAGAGGTGGACGCTGATGATGATGATGAGACACAGTTGCCATCAGGTCAGCCTACAATGTCAACTGGGAAGGAGGATGAGATGGAAGACGAGGTGGTCGATGATGAGTCCACTGATCTGGCCTGGACCGTTGCATAGACATGACAGCAACACAGAGGAACATGGATATGTAGCAGCAACACAGGCACCAAGGGGCCGTGGTTTGCCCAGAGTAAGAAATGGGTCAAATGTTCCCAAGAGCACCCCCGCTGTGCGCCAAGTCAGGGCAAGGGGGCGTTCAGCTGCTGTGTGGAATTTTTTTTCTGAAAGTCCTTCAGAGAAAAACATTGTAGTCTGTAGCATCTGCCATACCAAGTTGAGCAGAGGCCAGGGCAAAGGCAACCTGAGCATCACCAGTAAGCGAAACCACATGGCTGCCAAGCACCCCAGTAGGTGGGCGGAACATCAGGGTACCAAATCTGTGTCTGTAGGTCAAACAAATGCCATGTCACCTGGGCTATGTCCTTCAGAATCTGCTGTTCAGGAAGCAGGCACTCATACCTCCTGCCCACAAGCTGCAGTTGCTCACACATAACAAACATCAACCACATCCACTTCCTTGTCCCAGCGAAGCCTCCAATTGTCCATGCCTGAGAGCTTGGAAAGAAAGCGTAAATACCCAGCCATGCACCCACAGGCACAAATACTAAACTCGCACATTGCCAAATTGCTAGCTATGGAGATGTTGCCATTTAGGCTTGTGGGAACACAGTCTTTCCGTGATCTCTTGGCTGTGGCTGCCCCATGATACAATGATCCCAGCTGCCACTATTTTGCTTGGGGTGCCGTCCCTGCGTTACACAAGCAGGTGTTAAACAATCTGAACCGTGCTCTCACCAACGTCGTAACCAGGAAGGTCTACCTAACAACAGACACCTGGATAAGTTGTTGTGGACAGGGACGATACATTTCTGTCACAGCACACTGGGTGAACCTGGTGGAGGGTGGGACAAAGGCGCAAACTGGAAAAGCACACATCCTACCCACGCCAAGAATGGCGGGCCCAACTTCTGTCAGGGTTTCAGCATCTTCATATTCCACTTCCTCTCTCCCCTCCTCCTGCTCCTCATCCTCTGCTCCCCATCACTGCCAAGCTGGGACCTGTGCAGCAGCACATCGGCAAAGTGGCAACACGCTCTGCTGAAGCTGATCTGTTTAGGTCAGAAAGCACACACTGCAGTAGAGCTGTGGCAAGCTTTAAAACAACAGACCGATCAGTGGCTCTCCTCGCTGCACCTCCAACCTGGTCTGGTCGTCTGTGATAATGGGCTTAACCTGGTGGCGGCTTTAAAGGTCGGCAAGCTGGTACACGTGTCATGCATGGCTCTCGTGCTGGACCTATTTGTTCAGAAATTTCTGAAAACTTACCGTGACTTGCCGTATCTACTTGAGAAGGTGCGCTGTATTAGCGCCCATCTCTGCCATTCCTCTACCGCTTTTGCTGCTCTTACAGTGCTGCAAAAGTGCTTGAATTTGCCAAGTCACCGACTCATTTGCGACCTGCCCACGCGGTGGAACTCAACATATCATATGTTGCGGAGGATTAGCAAACAGCAGAGGGCTTTAGCTGAATATCAGCTTCAAAATGCCTGTCAGACTGAGAGTCAGCCACCACACAACTGTTGAGTGGGTGTGGATCGCTGACATTTGTGAGGTTCTTTAGAACTTTGAGTACTGCACCAACCTCATGAGCGATGATGAGGCTATTATCAGCATAACCATCCCGCTGCTGTGTCTCTTGAAATAATCACTGCATAATCTCAAAGAGGAAGCTTTGAGTATCCAGCATGTTGGTATGGAGCCAGGTTTCTCAAGGTATGATAGTACCCAGCCCAGCCAATATTCTGAGGCAACATTGGGTGATGAGGAGGAAGATGAGGAGGATGAGGAGAGAGAGGACTTGTTTTTCTGTGCTACCGAGGGGACTCTTAATGCTACAGAGGGGACACCCAACCCAAGCTGTCTGTCCAGCCTGCATGAGCTGGAGAGGAGGAGGTGGAGGAGGAGGTGAGTCAGCGTGAGGAGAGGATGGGTACTGTTTCTACTGTTGGGGACACAGAACATTTGCCTTTTTGCAGCTTGGTCCACATGGCACAGTTCATGTGTAAGTGTCTGTGGCAAGACCCTCGCGTGATACACATTTTATCCAACAACCTATACTGGTTGGCCACCTTTCTCGATCCACGGTACAAGGAGAAATTTCCTTCTCTCCTTTTGGAGTCACCAAAGAGTTTAAGGCTGAGTTCACACCATGCGTTTTTCATGCGTTTCCGCGGAGTTTTTGCAGTTGCGTAAACGCCGCGGAAACGCATGAAAAACGCATGGTAGAAGGGCAGCAATGTTCCCCAATTGAAATCCGCATGTGCTGTGCCCATGATGCGGATTTTTCCGCAGCGTAAACGCTGCGGTCAAAAATCCGCAGCATGTCAATTAATTTTGCGGAAACGCTGCTCTTTTGCCGCCATTGACTTGCATTAAACCGCATGGAATCCGCATCACTGTATATGTTGATGCGCTTTTCATGCGGTCTAATGTGCGGATGGTACCCGGGTGTGGATGAGAGGACTCTCATCCAGACCCAGGTACCATTAAAAAAAAAAGAATAAAATAAAAAATATATATATTCTCACCTTCTGACGGCCCGCGCAGCGCTCCTGCTTGATTCCCCGCACTTCGCGGTTGAATGAAGAAGGACCTTCGCTGACGTCAGAGTCATGTGACGGGTCACGTGACGCTGATGTCGGAAGGTCCTAAAGTCTTCACTGCCAGCAGCCGGGACCGAGCAAAGCAGGACACCGGGGGCCATCAGAGGGTAAAGTATATATTTATTTTTTTATTTTTTGACATTCACACACTATATAAATCCATGCCGGTTGCATGGATTTATATAGTGTGAAGTTGACAAGCACTTTCCAAGTGATGCTAAAATCGCTTGGGAAGCGCTTGTCAACCCCCATGCGGAAATGAAAGTGAAGACCGCTTCATTTCCGCATGTCCCTGGCAGGAAACCGCATGTACAATCCGCATGCGTTTTTTCCTGCCAGAGAGATGCAGAAACGCTCAGGAAAAAATCCTGAGCATTTCTGCATCGTGTGCACATACCCTAACAATGGAATCGTTCAAGAGGGCCATTGTAGAACAGTTGCTGAAAGCATCACCCTCAGAAAATGCTGGTGGCAGAGGTACCGGCTCTTTTCAACACCAAGGGATAATGGGGAGAGACACAAATACCAGCTCCAAGAGAGGTGGGGGGAAAATGTGTACAAATTGGGCAATTTTCAATAAACCAGCACAACAGCAAGGGCTATCTGTGCCTGTAACAATGCCAAGCAGGGATAAGTTGCAGAACATGATCAAGGGGTACTTAAGTGACCATACGTGCATCCTTTTTGACAGTTCAGTTCTCTTTAAATATTGGGTGTCTTAGCTGAACACTTGACCCGACCTCTCCTTATATGCCTTGGAGGTTCTGGCCTGACCGGCTGCTAGTGTGGTGTCAGAGCGTGTTTTCAATTCTGCTGGGGCAATCATCATGCCTCTCCACGGAAAATGCAGTGTAAGGTGGCTGCCGGACAGGTCGTGGACGGGAGGTTTGTGTCTGTGTGATGTAGGACCCGGGGAAGCAGGCTCCAGCACACATAGTGCTGAGAGGAATTTAATGGGCCCGGATTACGGAATCGTGTTATCTGTATCCTCTATTAGTGGATTGTAGTTTATATAAAAAAAGATTAGAGGGGGGAGAAGGGGAAAAAAAATCCGTCCTTTTTCATATAACTCCGATAAAACACAAGATGAGAAGGGGTCTATATTTTCTTCAGAGGGCAAAGTGCAATAATAATTATATGCTCCCCCTATGGAAATAATTAATATTTCTCCTGTCTCATATAACCCTGACTATATACAGGATAAGAAGGGGTCTATAGTCTGATATTCTGCAGAGGGCAGAGTGCAATAATAATCCCATGTTCCCCCTGTGGAAATAATTTATATTCGTCTAAGGGTTGTCAATTTAGGATAGAGATATATTGAGAGTAGTCTAGACATCAGTTATTACACACTGGGTGATTGGTTTTAGGGAATATTAATATCCTGAGTATGACCCGTGTGATAAAAGAGGGGACATACAGGATAGACTGCATTTAGTACGGTGGTTTTGTTTATCATATTTTAATATTTATAATAAAGTATAATTTTTTAATTATTGCTATTCCACCTCAGTCAGTGATTTTTTTGCCCGGATTACAGGGCCAGGTTTTACGAGCAGCTGAAAGAGCTGGGGGGGGGGGGGGACAGCTGCTCACTTACCTCTAGTCCAGGTCTTGGAAGGCTGATTAAAGACAGCTGCGCCTGTCTCAGTCTGTCTGTGTGTTGGGCAAGGTAAGCAGACCTTGCATGTGCTGCTTAGATTCTCTGCAGGAGGCAGACGGATGAGGCCGTGCTGCATGGACTTGTTATTTTGAGCTTTGTTCTGTTTTTCCTTTGTTGTGCCAGGAAAAGGCTGTTACTTTTATTTCCTTACTGGTGTATGAACACTAAATAAACCACCAGTTTGTTTGAACCCGCGGACTGCATCACTGTGTGAACCTGTGCCTACCTCCAACGCGGCTCAGTTAGTGCAAACCCCTACAGCAGACAGACTTACTCTGATTAAATTCAACAAAGACTGGATATATCCACAGTTTGCAATCCCTCCAGCAAGCCAACCAAAATTCACCAAAAATGCAAATTCATGTTACTGCTGTTAACGTCACCCCCTTCCCATAAAAACCCGTTTCCTTCCTTCGTCAACCATGACTCAGCACATAAGGTTTGTAAAAATTGGCCCTATGCACATTGTGCAGTGGACAAACCAGCACAGTATTCCTACTCCAGCCTAACTACTATTTGTGATTGGAGGCCCTTGGGATGGAGGCTTCCTGCGTTAACCATGACTAAGCACATAGGGCTAATTTTTACAAACCCTATGCACATTGTGCAGTGGACAAATCTGGAATGTACAGTGGTCCTACCAAACTAATATTTGTCATTGGATGCCCTTTTTACAGTTTGTGCCACATTGTGACTGAGATAGGGGATACACATTCAATAGAAATTTACACTGACTTTTGATGACCAACTGATGGCCCTCTGAAAACTTGAATTGAGGGCCACAACTACTACAGTCATGGCCAAAAGTTTTGAGAATGACACCAAAATTATATTTTCACATGATCTGCTGGCCTCTGGTTTTTATTAGTGTTTGTCTGATGTTTATATCACATACAGAAATATAATTGCAATCATATTATGAGTACCAATAGGTTATATTGACAGTTAGAATGAGTTAATGCAGCAAGTCAATATTTGCAGTGTTGCCCCTTCTTCTTCAAGACCTCTGTAATTCTCCCTGGCATGCTCTCAATCAACTTTTGGACCAAATCCTGACAGATAGCAGTCCATTCTTGCATAATCAATGCTTGTATTTTGCCGGAATTTGTTGGTTTTTGTTTGTCCACCCGTCTCTTGATGATTGACCACAAGTTCTCAATGGGATTAAGATCTGGGGAGTTTCCAGGCCATGGACCCAAAATCTCTATGTTTTGTTCCATGAGCCATTTAGTTATCACCTTTGCTTTATGGCAAGGTGCTCCATCATGCTGGAAAAGGCATTGTTGGGCGCCAAACTGCTCTTGGACAGTTGGGAGAAGTTGCTCTTGGAGCACATTCTGGTACCATTCTTTATTCATGGCTGTGTTTTTAGGCAAGACTGTGAGTGAGCCGATTCCCTTGGCTGAGAAGCAACCCCACACATGAATGGTTTCAGGAAGCTTTACAGTTGGCATGAGACAAGACTGGTGGTAGCGCTCACCTCTTCTTCTCCGAATAAGCTGTTTTCCAGATGTCCCAAACAATCGAAAAGGGGATTCATCAGAGAAAATGACTTTTCCCCAGTCCTCAGCAGTCCACTCCCTGTACCTTTTGCAGAATATCAGTCGGTCCCTGATGTTGTTTCTGGAGAGAAGTGGCTTCTTTGCTGCCCTCCTTGAAACCAGCCCTTGCTCAAAGAGTCTCCTCCTCACAGTGCATGCAGAAGCACTCACACCAGCCTGCTGCCATACCTGAGCAAGCTCGGCACTGCTGGTAGTCCGATCCCGCAGCTGAAACAGTTTTAAGATACGGTCCTGGCGCTTACTGGTCTTTCTTGGGTGCCCTGGAGCCTTTTTGACAACAATGGAAGCTCTCTCCTTGAAGTTTTTGATGATGCGATAGATTGTTGACTGAGGTGCAATCTTTGTAGCTGCGATACTCTTCCCTGTTAGCCCATATTTGTGCAGTGCAATGATGGCTGCACGTGTTTCTTTAGAGATAACCATGGTTAACTGAAGAGAAACAATGATACCAAGAACCAGCCTCCTTTTAAAGTGTCCAGTGATGTCATTCTTACTTAATCATGACTGATTAATCGCCAGCCCTGTCCTCATCAACACCCACACCTGTGTTAATGGATCAATCACTAAAACGATGTTAGCTGCTCGTTTTAAGGCAGGACTGCAATGATGTTGAAATGTGTTTTGGGGGTTAAAGTTCATTTTCTGGGCAAATATTGACTTTGCAAGTACAGTAATTGCTGTTAAGCTGATCACTCTTTGACATTCAGGAGTATATGCAAATTGCCATTACAAAAAATGAAGCAGTAAACTTTGTAAAAATTACTATTTGTCTCATTCTCAATACTTTTGGCCATGACTGTACAGTACTCTATCATAGATAATGTTTGACGAGGGAGACCCTTGTCATGGAATCTCCCTGCACCTATGACACAGCCCCCAGGAGTAATTTTTTGGAAATACGATGCACATTCTGCACTGAACCAAGTAGTACAGTATCAAGAAGTCTTCTCTTGCTATATAATCTGGGGAATATTGACAATCAAAATCTCTGAGCCATTTGGAGAAGCTTCTCCAACCCATCCTGGAGGGGGGTACCATATATCCTTTGTCCATTGACTTGCACAAGTGATATGTTTGAGCTCGTCATCCAGTTGACTAGTGCAGCTTTATTTTTATGATTCACAGAGTTCAGCCATACCTGAGGATCGCAGGCCGCACTCACTGCTACCTTCTAGTACTCCATGTCTCTTGGCCTTTTTCTCTGTAGTCTCTGCCCTTAAATGAGCTAAATAATAGAGTGAGGGCCTTACAATATGAATAAGTGAGGGCACTCTCAAATGTACACAAGAGGGACCTCCAAAATTTCTAGAGGAGGGCACTTCAAAATGTATGTTACAGGGCCACATGAGGGCTCTCACAAAACTCAGCTTTCCTGCCTACTGCAGGCCCTCTGAACATTTGAATTTAGGGCCGCAGTATCACATGGTGGTGGAGGAGGTGGAGGAGGAGGAGAAGGGTCAAGCCCAACGCTATAATGGGCACATTGTAAACTGCTATGGAATATGTATTCCACTATCTGAGTCACAATGATGGAGGGACAGCCCAAATGTCTAAGTAACAGCTGTCCCTCCAAAACTCATGTTACAGAGCCACCTGAGGCCTAGCTGTGCTTGTAAATTGCTGGGGAATAGCGAACTAAAAATGATGTATGACTGAGGGACCTTCAAAATGTATAAGTCAGGGCCCTCCCAATTGTAAAAGGCGATAAAAAGTCACAACAGTATGTGTGAACAAACGCTAAAAGGGATATTTTGTTTTGTTTTTCTGGTTTATTTAGCATTATATACAAGTTATTATGCAGGAAAAACTGTTTCTTAACCTTTTTGGCCTGTTAAATGCAATTTAGGTTAGGTTTGGTAGTTGTTCTTGTGTGTCTATTAAAGTGCCTTAATATTGCGACAAATGTAGCACCCTGAGGATTCGGCTGCTACAGGGGTATTGCACCTCAACCCAGAGGTGTGATATTCCACTCCCGGGTAAGGATGGAGAGTGGATCTGAGCTCGGTAGGCTGCATGCACTACATACATCCCATTTCCGAGGAACAGGCCGACGGTACTCCCACTTAGAAATGTGCAGGTACGACCGAGTCTGTTCCTGGCTGGAGTGGGAGGGGGGTGGAACATCCCATGTAGTGTAGGGGCAGATAGGGGGAGCAGCCTGGGTAAAGTTAGGAGCTCATTGGGTGCTGGTCACCTGAGCTCACACATAGAGGGATATATAAGGTGGGCACCAACTAGAATCAGGGTCAGACGCAGAGAGTCAGATGCAGAAAGGAGCAGCTGCAGAGAACAAGTCAGGAGAGGAGAGAAGAAAGACCAAGACCCAGAGTGAGAGAGGAGAAAAGAGAAAGACCCAGAGCACAGAAGAGAAGGGACCCAAGAACCCAAATCAGAGCACCGGGTGAGGAGTCAGCAAAAGGGTACCGGAACCCAAACTGGTGGGGGTAAAAACAATCCCCAGCCAGAGACCGGAGACCGTGGGCAGTGTCTGCCACGGTCACCCACCACATTCACCCCGAAGGCACACCACATGAAGGGTCAGGGAACCCAGGGCCAAGGGTGTCCCAACAGAAGGCCCGAGGGAGCTGGACCTAGGTGGATCACTGGTGGGGACGGCTGAAGAAAGGACAGAGGGAGAGCTCAGGGCCACGCTCCGGACTTGTTTGGGGGTTGGCTGGATCCAGGACCTGGTGGACGCAGCACGGCTCGGGTGGTCACTAGCAGCTGGAGTGACCAGTACAACATCTGCAGTAAGTAAACACCCTTAACTGCACAACCCGACTCTGTCTTCACTGCCGTCTGCACTACACCACCACAACCCCCATCCTCTGCGCCTGTCCCCTCTGAGGCTATACCCCTCCCGTTGGGGGTTATTTCACCAAGCTGCGCACCCACCATCAGCCTCAGCGGACCCTGCTGCAGCGGCGGCCACAGTGACCGCATCACAACGGGTGGCGTAGTCGACACAAAAGAACTTTAGTAACATCTGTAGAACTGCCACATCACACTGAGCTTGACGCCCTGGGCACGGGACCGGGTCACAGCCGCTCGGAGACTACAACCCCCCCATCTGATCCGGTGCCGGGTATTCCCCTCAAAAAGGAATATGTCCCAGGGGGCGCGTCAACTTTGGCGTAGTCGGCAGGATTACGTGCCCGCAACACCCGGGTACTGCGTGCCTGAAGAAAAGTGCAAGTTTACCTCAGAAAGAAGTCTCCCGCCGGTTCCGGAGGGTCCACGCCATCGGACTCCATCACCAGTCGTTTCCCGCCGATTGTCCGCCATTTCCAACTTGTTCCCGCCATCTGCAGAGTTTCCCGCCACTGGGCGACGCTTCCCGCCAAAACCGCAGATTTCCCGCCTTGGAAGAGCAGCGGACGCCATTATGGGCGTGCCAAAGGAGGGCAGGAGGCCACCTCCCATCGTGGGCCAGGACAGAAAATGGCGCCAAAAGTGGAAACCGCCCCCACCAACAGAGACTGTGATGCTGGAGGTGTCTGTCAGCGTGAAAGAACTACCCCTGGAGCTGACAGTCACCGAGTTGCCCCGGGACTGCCCTCGAAGTGGGAGGAGACGAAAGGAGAGAACAAAGATGGGTGTCGCTTGGAGCAGTCTGGAGCGAGCGCACCCGGAGGCAAGAGGTCTAACGAGGAGTAGCGAAGGAACTCACCCGGAGATGGAGAAACAGCAGAACAGCACCGGCCCGCTGGCCAGGAGTCTGCTAGAGACCGAGGAAGGAGGGCAGAGCAGCACCGGCCCGCTGGCCAGGAGCCTGCCAGAAGAAGAGCAGAGCAGCACCGACCCGATGGTCAGGAGCCTGCTAGAGTCCACAACCCCGCTAGGTCTAGCGGAGATCTTAGCGCAGCTCCCCCGAGACCGGGAGTGTGCACAAACTGCCCTGGAGGGCCTCGCAAGGAGGATGGCCCGGGTACAGCGCGAGATACTGGCGGAGTGGAGCCGGGAGATGACCCAGCAAGCTGAGACCAGTCAACGGAGCACGCTACCCTGGAAGAGGAAGCAGACCGCCTCTGAGGATGGCGCGGGAGGACCCAAGGCCGGAGACGGCGCCGAGAGGGGAGCCGAACGCATGGAGGCAGGTAAAGGGGACGCCTATACCCCAAGCCGTGACACCGCTTACCTGCCCCAGCTCCCCGTCGCAGAGCCCGAAAGTCCCCCTGCTGTGCCCGTAGCCGCCATGTCACCGCCAAGGACTAGGCCCCGACCGGAAGCCGCCGCAGCGACCCCTGTGACGTCACGCGCCTCGACCCGGAGCGTGACAAAGCAGGAAACACCACCAGCCTGGTCGCAAGGCCTAGTACCCCCGGGCGCCGCATCACCAACAGCGCCCCCTACCTCCGCGGAGCCTCCGGCCTGGCCGCAAGGCCAGGTAGCCCAGGGCGCCGCCGTCCTAACGGTGCCCTTCACCTTCCAGGTGCCCCAGGCCTGGCCGCAAGGCCTGGGCATCCCGGGCGCCACCACCACCGCGCCCGCGCCCGTAAAACCAAGGGTGCCACACCTGGGGGAGGACTTGTTCAGCCAGCTCTCATGGCCGGACGGGCGGCCCTTCATCTGGCCCGAAGGATACCATGAGCTGGAACGGCAGCAGAGACTAAGACCCCTGGATGAACCCCTGATTCCGGCTCCGAAGCCCGTGGCACGGATCTCGCCCCCGCTAGCGGAAGCGCAGTTTGAGTGGGACCCCACCGGAGAAGATCTAATGGGGTTCACTCAGGAAACTCGGGCAGTCGCTGCTGAGCGTACTGAGTGTTGTCGTCAGCAGCTAGCAGAGTTTGCGAGAGAACGGGAGGAGAGGCGGGTCAGAGAACAACAGGCCCAAATCCGGAGCGCGGAGCAGAAGAGCCGGACTAGGAGGAACCCCCGTGCAGCGCACTGTCCCCGCACCATCGGGACGGTGATAAAGTTCAACCCGCAGCATGGGTGGGGCTTTATTCGGGACCGTAACAACCGCGGTGACGTTTTTGTGACGCGCAGAGACGTCGAGTCCCACCTGCCGGAAGGTCACAAAGGCCGTGACCTCTACGTCGGAGACGAGTTCACTTTCACCCGGCACAAGTGTGCCAAAGGACCTTACGCCCTCCACGTACACCGCTTGACGGAGGAGGAGTTGCGGTACGGGGAGGAGGAGCCAGAGGACCCGGACGGGTCTGAAGAAACACCATATCAAGAAAAAGCAGGAGGGAGCCGTCGTTGAGGACGGGAGTAGAGACTGTATATAGTTGCCCGTCGGGGCACAGTGAACCGTTGCTGCTAAAATAGTCCCCGTTGGGACCAGTGAACTGTTTACCCGTTAACCCCTTCATCCTACAGGCTGAGGACTGTGAGCAGCCATTCCCTTCCCTCTACCTGGCCGAGGACTGAGAGCGGCCAACATCCCCCTGTATATAGTTGCGCGTCCTAAAGCGCCCACTACCGGTTTTATAGAAAACCAGATTTTCTAAGAGACTGTCGCACTTTTCCCGGACACACGTTGCACAGTGTCCGGAGGAGGAACCTGAAACAAGAGACGACGAGAAAGTTTTATCTGCTAAGATATGTTATTTATATAATGTTTTTTATATGTTTTATATGTTTATATGAAAAATTTTGTATGTTTTGGTGTTTTTGTCTTTACAGCCCGAGGACGTGCTGTGATTTACCAGGGGGGAATGTAGCACCCTGAGGATTCGGCTGCTACAGGGGTATTGCACCTCAACCCAGAGGTGTGATATTCCACTCCCGGGTAAGGATGGAGAGTGGATCTGAGCTCGGTAGGCTGCATGCACTACATACATCCCATTTCCGAGGAACAGGCCGACGGTACTCCCACTTAGAAATGTGCAGGTACGACCGAGTCTGTTCCTGGCTGGAGTGGGAGGGGGGTGGAACATCCCATGTAGTGTAGGGGCAGATAGGGGGAGCAGCCTGGGTAAAGTTAGGAGCTCATTGGGTGCTGGTCACCTGAGCTCACACATAGAGGGATATATAAGGTGGGCACCAACTAGAATCAGGGTCAGACGCAGAGAGTCAGATGCAGAAAGGAGCAGCTGCAGAGAACAAGTCAGGAGAGGAGAG
Organism: Phyllobates terribilis; assembly: GCF_046119375.1. Lineage (NCBI taxonomy): Eukaryota > Metazoa > Chordata > Amphibia > Anura > Dendrobatidae > Phyllobates > Phyllobates terribilis. Next base: position 443,499,591 of record NW_027362771.1, on the reverse strand, counting down.
AAGAAAGACCAAGACCCAGAGTGAGAGAGGAGAAAAGAGAAAGACCCAGAGCACAGAAGAGAAGGGACCCAAGAACCCAAATCAGAGCACCGGGTGAGGAGTCAGCAAAAGGGTACCGGAACCCAAACTGGTGGGGGTAAAAACAATCCCCAGCCAGAGACCGGAGACCGTGGGCAGTGTCTGCCACGGTCACCCACCACATTCACCCCGAAGGCACACCACATGAAGGGTCAGGGAACCCAGGGCCAAGGGTGTCCCAACAGAAGGCCCGAGGGAGCTGGACCTAGGTGGATCACTGGTGGGGACGGCTGAAGAAAGGACAGAGGGAGAGCTCAGGGCCACGCTCCGGACTTGTTTGGGGGTTGGCTGGATCCAGGACCTGGTGGACGCAGCACGGCTCGGGTGGTCACTAGCAGCTGGAGTGACCAGTACAACATCTGCAGTAAGTAAACACCCTTAACTGCACAACCCGACTCTGTCTTCACTGCCGTCTGCACTACACCACCACAACCCCCATCCTCTGCGCCTGTCCCCTCTGAGGCTATACCCCTCCCGTTGGGGGTTATTTCACCAAGCTGCGCACCCACCATCAGCCTCAGCGGACCCTGCTGCAGCGGCGGCCACAGTGACCGCATCACAACGGGTGGCGTAGTCGACACAAAAGAACTTTAGTAACATCTGTAGAACTGCCACATCACACTGAGCTTGACGCCCTGGGCACGGGACCGGGTCACAGCCGCTCGGAGACTACAACCCCCCCATCTGATCCGGTGCCGGGTATTCCCCTCAAAAAGGAATATGTCCCAGGGGGCGCGTCACAAACTTATTCCCAGAAAGCATATGTGAGTCAGAAATGCATGCAGGCATATTCTCCAGGCTCTTCCTGTTCTGTTTCATCACTACCGCAGCCCCTCAACTGGCGGTAGATGGATTCCTCAAACGAAAACACGTTGTTATCCAAAATGAAAGCTATTGCAGACAGAAGAAAATCCCTCTGTTGCACAGATAACAAATCATCCTATTCAAGATAAGACCCTACTGCCTTGAGGCCCAATTCGTGGGAAATGTTGCTATACAATGCTGATACATCAAGATTTAGAAGAAGACGACCCAATTTGGGGGTTATGGCTTTCAACTCATTAATTAATTGAGTAGAATCCTTAAGATAGGATGGTAAAAGAACTACATATTTCTGTAAAAATAAATCCACGTAGTGGGACAGATTGCAGGTAATCAAACTTATACCAGATATAATAAGACGATCGGGAGGGTTTTTGGAGTCCTTATGGAGATTGGGAAGGAAATAAAAAAAAGGCATTCTATACTGAGCAATGTCTAAAAAACTTTTTTCTCTTTTATTCAAATGACCCGCAGTATGAGCTTTCTTGATAAGCTTATTATATTCCAAAAAAAATGGAGATAGACGGATCCTGGGTGAGTGACTCGTAATAGTGTTGATCACCCAGGATCCGCTTACCTTCTCCCAGATACCAGTCTCTATTCATGAGCACAATACCCCCCCCTATCTGCGCTTTTTATAATTAGATTTTCATTTTTCTGTAGGGAGGTGATAGTGATAGCGTTCCTCTCCTTCCATGTAAGATTATTTCTTAACCTGGGGGGAATCAAGGAGCGGACCTCCTGCTGAAAGGTCTCAATATGAGCCCCTTTGTGATGTATAGGGTAGAACTTACCAGATCGATCTTTAATGTCCACATGGACAAAATTCGCCTCCTGGGCCATGGGCTCCACGGATTCAACCGACAGGCGGGCAGCAGAGGATTTAATATCTATATGAACAAAGCTCGCCAACTGGGCCATAGGCTCAGAGGATGCAACCGACAGGCGGGCAGCATTGGATCTACCTCTTTCCTTTAAAGCAAAATGCCGCTGTATTGTAATTTTTCTAAAATGTTCATTAAGATCTAAATAAAGTAAAAAAAGATCCAAAGGGGACGTGGGACAAAACGACAGTCCACGTGCCAAAAGCGTAATTTCATCATTGGTAAGAATGTGATCTGACAGATTGAAAATGCCTGATTTATTACATATATTCTCATTTTGCGGAATATCAACTTCTAACCTTATTGGGCTTTTGTTCTTTTCTGAGAGAACAGTGGTCCGGGGGATCGAGGGATCTAATAGATCTGCGACCCCTCTACACCCCCGTTTCCTCTTTTTCACTTTGGTTGCCTCCCCGGTACAACCTGAAAAAACTGAGTGATCTTAGTGTTCCTAGAAGTAGAACCACTACTGCTGGGGGGGGGATCAAAGTATTGAAAACCTGGTCTCCAGCTGAAGTAGTAACATTAGAGTTAGACATGGTATTAGTACCCAACGGTACACCAAGATTGGGGGCCCTAAAAGATGAAGAGATAACCTCCACATTGGAGGAATCACTCAATATGGGTATAATTTCCAGTGCTATATTATTACTCCAATTTGGGGTGGTATAAGCAGAATTTTTACCCTTAGATGATTAGTCCTCCTGAGGCAGGACAGGAAAATCCACAACCTGCCTCACAGATGAATCATCACCAGTTTTAAGATTAACCTTAATCATAGATGGAGCCAACTGGCTCAGCATCACAGATTCATCTGACATAGGGGAATCCCCAACAATCTCTTATTGAATCGAAGTCTGTACATCAGTACTATCATGGACAGTGAAGGTAGAAATATTAAGAAAATTTGAACCCACCTCAACCTGTGTTGATGTAACAGCCTGAATCGTTATCTTGGAAAAATCCCCAATTATATCCTCCTTCCCATTTTGGGTATTACCAACAATCAAGGGACCAGTAGTTTGATTTGTCAATCTTGTTACCATAGGGACCACATCCAACACCCTAGAAGCCCGGGGTGTATCACAAGTAGAATTATCAACATTTGGTGGTACAGAGTCCAGACCCACAGTTGATAAAAAATCTTGAACCACAATAGAGGGATTACTGAAGGTGGGCAGATTGGATGATTGATTAGCCTCATCCATCGATACAGAATTAGTCCCAACTAACTCCATGCAGCTTATTTTCTTTTTACTTGAATTTTTACTATTATTACCAATGTTTGGCCTTCCAGTTTTTAACTTATTTCGATGCTGATCATAAAATACTTTTTGCTTATCATATTTCAATAACAACCGAGAGTTTTGAGGAGTTTTACCAGGACAACCATTGACCCGAGATTGAGAATTGAATATCAATTCAGAATTATTCTCATTAGGGGTTTCCACTGTATCCATTTCCTCAACCCTGGGATTGTTATTATCATTCCTATCTCTAAGTAATTTGGATACTTTCTTTTTTATTATTTCTTCCTCATATTTATCCAATCTTGATCTAAGATTAAGATCAAACTCCTTATACTCTAATGAATGTGAATATTTATCAAGGTTGCTTTTAGCAATCATGATATAATGCAAGGCCATATCGGCTATGGTATTCCTCTTCTCTATTAGTAACCTCATAAAACCAAAGGAACACTGAAGAGAATGATCTTCCCAGTTTTTAGTAAAAATAGAATCCTGCGGAAAAGATGATTTCTGGGACAATCTGAGTCCCCTAGGGACCAAATTCTCATAAATATATCTATCCAGAAACATAGTATCAATGTGATTCAAGATTTCAGATCTACTCTTAGTTTCATATATTGTGAACAGATTAGCCATAAATTTTTTGTCCTCATCACAGAGGCGATGAGGACAAGATACAGCCTCTGTGGAGAGATCTCAAAATGGCAGTTTGGAGAAGGCACCCTTCAAATATCAGGGACCTGGGGCAGTTTGCCAAAGAAGAATGGTCTACAATTCCAGCAGAGCATTGTAAGAAACTCATTGATGGTTACCGGAAGCGGTTGTTCGCAGTTATTTTGGCTAATACTTTTGTCTGGCCCATTTTTGGAGTTTTGTGTGAAATGATCAATGATTTGATTTTTGCTTCATTCTCTTTTGTGTTTTTTCCTTGCAAGCAAATTAAATGAAGATAATAATACCAAAGAATTTGTGATTGCAATCATTTTCAGGAAGAAACTGAGTATTATCTGACAGAATTGCAGGGGTGCCAATACTTTTGGCCACCACTGTAGGTGACAAACAGCCCACCACTGCAGAGTTGTTGAAAGCTGTAACACAGCAGCCTGATCTGTGGCTCTTACCGCTGAACATACAGCCAGGCATGATCGTGTGTGACAATGGACAGAACCTGGCGATGGAGAAATGACAGCAGAAATAGATACGGTTTCCCTCTGTGCCAGTTCTTTCACCAAGCTAAAGAATATGGCTGTGGTGAGATACAACTGACCCACCAGAGGATTTTATTCTGAGGGCCCACCTTTCTCCTCCGCTCAAGAGCCCCATAGCTGCTGCAAAGTTTGCACTATCATGAACTCTCCTGATGGAGAAGCCAGGGCCCACCCAAGGATTCTCTGGTGGGACCGTCCAACCCAGCCGAGAAGCAGTCCTGGCTAAGAAAAGTGTGTGGGAAGGTTCCCGGACACTCTATGGCTGTTTTTTTTTATGTAGATTGGACATGCTTAATTGCATGTTATTTCTGAAACCGCATTGCAGATCAGGCTATTGCCCAACTCTCACAAAAAGCTGTGGACAGGCTCTGTACTGTCCCTGGCCACATTCACTTGTCCACGTGTTTGTGGTTAGGTGGTCCTTCCCAGTAAGTGCACTGGGGAGGGCACGGGTAATGTTGTGGGACCCGCGCTTGTGGAAGGCGAAGATGATACCGGGAGAAATAGTGGCGGCTGGGGACCGAGTATGGACACCCGGCCGTCACCACCATGAGGTTGTGAAAAGCTTCCGCCTCCACGAGCCTAAAAGGCCACATTTCAAGTGCAAGCAGCTCCCCAGAAATCTGGCAGTTTACTATTGCGGCCTGTGGGTGTGTGGATGGCTGGCTGCATACTTGCGTTTGCATTCCAAGTAACAGAATACTAAGCAAATGGTGGCCTCTATCATTATCATGGCCTCACTTCGGCCCTATGAACTCTCCTGAAGGAGAAGCCAGGGCCCCCCGGAGGAGTCTCTGCTGGCTCGTCCAACCCTGCCGAGAAGCAGCCCTGGCTAAGAAAAGTGTATAGAAAGGTTCCCGGACACTCTATGGCTACTTTTTTAATGTGAATTGGACGTGCTTAATTGCATGTTATTTCTGAAACCTCATTGCAGATCAGGCCATTGCCCAACTAGTCATGAAATTAAAGGGCTTAGAAAGATGTTTGTGTGTCGAAACACCACCGACAAGTGCGAGCTGATGTTGGAAAGGCTGCCATTGCTTATGCGGCAAGCTGCATTAGAGGACTTCCTGGGAGAAATGACAGCTGGAGTAGATACGGTTTCTCAAGTCAGTCCTTTCACCGGGCTAAAAAATATGGCTGTGGTGAAATACAACTCTCACAAAAAGCTGTGGACTGGCTCCGTACCGTCCCTGGCCACATTCACTTGTCTATGTGTTTGTGGTTAGGCGGTCCTTCCCAGTAAGTGCACTGTGGAGGGCTCGGATAATGTTGTAGGGCCCATGCTTGTGGAAGGCGGAGAAGACACCGGGAGAAATAGTGGCAGCTGGGGACCGAGTATGGACACCCGGCCTCCGCCATAAGGTTGTGGACAGCTTCCGCCTCCACGAGCCTAAAAGGCCACAAGCAGCTGTCAAAGATTTGGCAGTATAGTATTGCAGCCTGTGGGAGGTCAGGTGGCTGGCTGCATACATGCGCTTGCATTCCAAGGAATGGGGTAGGGACAACTGAACACTGCACTAGGACAATTCCTAGAAGGTGATTGTTGCAAGTCTGCAATGACAGGTGCATGGCGGGAGGCATCTTCGCATGTGCCAAGGATCACTTATGATGGGCACACTTTTAGGCAGTGACCTGGGAGTCAGAGATGCTTCCAGGGATCTTCCCGATGCTGTTCCCATGTCTTTTCAGCACTGTATGCATGTGTCTGATGATGTGTCACACACCGAATGGCCAGATAAGGTTGTAAAATGTTAAAATGACATTTCCCAGTGAATGCATTTGTCTTGGTTGAAAGCAATGCAAAAGTGCAAAAACGCATCAAAAACGCTACGTGTGAACATAGCCCAAGGTGTGGAGGAGCATTTTTGGTTTTGGTTATTTATTTTGTCTTATATACTAGTAACTACCCTGGAACTTCCTAAACATTTTTTTCCAGTAAAATCCATTTTGTTTTCATTTTTGCATGTTTTATTGTGAGTCCGTAAATGTGGCGTAATACCTCTGACAACATTGTTGACAGCAGTGACCTGGGCATCCGAAATGCTTCCAGGGTTCTTTCCCATGCTGTACCCATGTCATTTGAGCACTGTTCCCATCTATTTGGGCAATTTTTAGGCCCTCAGCAGACCGCCGGGGAAGGCACCGGAAAAATCCTTGAGTTTCCAATAGACTTACATTGGGCTTGATGCTCGGGTCGAGCACCCGAGCATTCCAATTTGCTCGACCCGAGCAACGAGCACCCAAGCATTTTACTGCTCACCCATCACTAGAAACATATCATTACTGTGGCCCTGCTCTATGTGTCTTTAAATTGTTAGTGGGGTTTTTACTAAATTTTGGCAGCATTTTAGTGCTTGCTAGTCTGGTTTGATTGTTTGGAAAACTGCACAGGAAAACTAGAGTATTTCTATTCTGTTAACAGAAGAGATTTTGGGACTTCAATGTACGCTATACAGAAAAGTATAAAAAGAAAAACAGTAACAAACATCAAATAAAAAACGCTAACCCACAGCATTATTTCAGTGCTGTAAATTTCATTTTTTTACCTTGTGTCATTGCCACTATTCTCCTGAATCTGGAGTTGTTTTTCTTTTGTTTCTGCATGGCTCCATTTCTGTATATATAAATTTAATCTTGCTATCCTCAGCTCTTCTTGTTAGGTGTTGGGTGTTTGCTGGATCTGAAATGGGCTCAGAACCATCAGTGCATTCTGTGGTCTTCCATTCCAGTCCAGCCAGGGGTGATGCTGCTCAGCATTGTCATCAATCCCAATGCCTAGCTGGTGCACGAGATGTACAAGTTGTCTCTTGGGTCTTTGTTCCTAGCAACATGAAGCGTAGGTTGCGGAGGGAAACAGGGCTTCTACAGCAGTCCAGGATTCACTGCTCTGAGCATGCCCGTGACATGGCTGACCGTGATTGGTGGCTTGGGGAGTCAACTGATCCGGTGACCTGGCACCGCCTGATTGGTCGCGGGTGACGTCATCAATAGTGCGACGGTGGGCAGGGCTTAATCTTTAAATAGCCCGCCCACAAACATGGCGGCGCGCTCTGATCATTGAGCTATGATGGTGTTATTGTGTGGACGCTTGGTCGTTTGTGCTCCACGTGTGCTTTAGCTTCTGTCAGGCAGGTTTAGCAGCCTTAGATGGAGGGAGGCAGGTAGCTTCGTCTGACAGTCTGGCTCCGACAAAGGGGTCGCCATACACCCCGAGCAGTCTGCAGATGCCGTATCCCCGGCACCGCCTGTAAGCCATGTGGAGAGATACTCCTCAGTCCAGTAGCACGCCAGCTGGGAGCACGTATATGCCGGCGTGAGTCACACACCCATCCTAGCGCCCGCCGTGTAGTCCATGTGCTGTAAACAGGGCTACAGATACATTATTTATCGCACATCTCTCGTGCAGTTAACGGAGACGGTGTGAATCCCTATTCCCATTCCGGTGTGCAGTAACACGGAAGGGATTATTATTTCAGTTGGTTGTTTTACCTTCTTACCTGGAAGGTGTTCGGCCGCAGTCCTCCAGGCTGCACCGCGGACCCCGAGTTCGGTTGCTTTCCATTATAAATAAAGTTGTTTGCAACCGTCCCCTTAACAGTATCAGAGCGCCAGGGTCTTGCCGAACATGGCTGACAACCAGCAACTGCAGCGCTATATACAGCAACTTGAGGCCAGACTTAGGACTCTGGAACAAGCTGCCCCGACTGCTGATATCTCTGCAGTAGCTACCCAGGCAGCTTCTCAAGCAGCCAATCTGGTTAACTAGGCTGAGGTGAAGGCTGCGGCAGCTGCAATCACCCCATTACCCCGTTTTGCTCTCCCAGAAAAATTTTCTGGTGACAGCAAATCCTGCAGAGGTTTTATTAATCTGTGCTCCATTCAGTTGGAGATGATGGAGGCACGGTTCCCCTCCGAAAGGGCCAAAGTGGGTTTTGTCATATCGTTACTTTCTTACAGGGCCTTGGAGTGGGCTACACCTCTGTGGGAGCAGGGTGACCCAGTAGTGGCTAATGTGGGTCACTTCCTTACAGCTCTAAAAAATGTCTTCCTTGGTCCTCAGGTCACGCATGATACGGCTCTTAAGCTTCTTGCGTTGGTCCAGGGTTCGGTCACCGCCAGCCACTATGCTTTCCATTATAAATAAAGTTGTTTGCAACCATCCCCTTAACACTTCTCTATGGGATCTTCTTGAAGATCATGCCCAGTTGGCTGAAAAGACTAAATTAATATTCAAGAAAGAGAGGACCATATCTCAGGAATGTAGAAAAACAGGAACAAAATATAAACAACACCAGAAAAATAAAGGCATTTACACTAGATAGTAAAAAAAAAATGAAAAAGTATGACAAGGCCTCTTTAAAGGATATGCACATTTATTATTAAATTGTATAATTTAATAAGTATTAAAATATGCATAAAGGAGTATAACCTCATTAAGACATCCAGTAACCCTGACATTTTCACATTTTTTAGTCCTAAACACTCTCGCAGCTTGATATACTTTAAATTGATAATTTCCAAGTAGGACCTGAAATCTGTGAGATCATCTTTCCTCATATGCACTAACCATTGTGTACTCATTGCATACTTTTTAGTATATAAGGTGTTTAATAGTGATGAGTGAACGTGCTTCCCACTGCTCGGTACTCACCCGACATCACAGTGTTCGACAAGCTTGGCGAGTATTTCCGGGTTGCTCCAGTGGGAACTCGGGTCCCCTCCCTGCATGTTTGGCACTCTTTAGAGAGCCAATGAACATGCAGTGATTGCCTGCCACACACTGTAATGCTGTAGCCATGTTGGTTGTGGCATTACAGTGATTGGCTGGCCGCACAGCGTCATCAGGTTTATATAAGACCTAGCGCTGCTATGCTCGTCACAGTCTACCCCGGAATCAGGCAGAGTAGGGAGAGGTGCTGTTGTGAGGGTGGTGAGGATGGAATCCCACTCCTTTGATATTTCTGTTGGTTAAATGTGTGAAAATGTATTTTACATGTATGTTACTGCTATGTATTTAATGGTTATTTCCCTGTGGGCAGCAGTGATGAACGGAGGCCACAAGATGTCACTGTCTTCCTTTTCACTCTTGTATAGAATGTAAGTGAAAGGTGAAATCTGCTTAGTAACACAGAGGCAGCAGGCACAAAGTTTGAGGGTTAAGAAGAAGTACAGCCCATAGTGGGAGGGAGTTCTGTGGGATTCTGGGAGAAGGGAATCCATTTTAGTCAGTCTAGAAGAGGAAGAGAAAGAGGCAAGACAGGTTGTTCCTAGCGTGGAACTACAAGGCTCATGAGGAAAAGAATCTAGTTACAGAGGCAGCAGGATGAAACAGGCAAGTGGGGAACCCTGCAAGAGAAAAGCTTATAAGTCCAGGAAGCGTACTGTCTAGCGAGAAATGGGACCTTGGGATGAGATAGCACCCTGCTGTGGGTACTGAAACGTACTGTCTAACGAGAAAGGGGGCCTTGGGATGAGATAGCACCCTCCTATGGGTACTGAAGCGTACTGTCCAGCGAGAAAGGGGACCTTGGGATGAGATAGCGCCCTGCTGTAGGTACTGAAGCGTAATGTCCAGTGAGAAAGGGGACCTTGGGACAAGACATCGCCCTGCTGTGGGTACTGAATCAGGGAGCACATCTCTACGAGTGGCCCCTGGGACTGATATAAGCAAGGACACAGGGGATCAGAGCATGGCGAAACACGTGGACTCATATGATTCTACCCCTAAGGAAAATGCAGGCATTTAAGATCTCTCCTCACTACTGTGCCATACCTGTTGCCAGAAACAAACTGCAGACTGTAACTCTGAGAATGGAGCCTGTGTACTGTGTGGCAAGTGATGAAGAATGCATAACCTGTTACTCTAAGTTCACCTGTTTAAATGTGCATAAAAAGAACACCGTTTATAACAGCTGGTTTGGCTTCTTGACTGAGAGCGTTAAATGGGACAGTTCTGCACCCAGTACATTAACAGGGACTGTGGAGATCTCAGATCTCGAAGCATTGTCGCACATGCAACCCCACAGTACACTATTTCCTGTAGCAGGCCGGGATGTCAAAGATGCGACCCTTGCCCATGACTACCACCCTGAGCGCCATTACACTGCTGAGTCAGGGAGAGATTTGTTTGTTTATAGTTAGTATAGGTATTCCACAACATATATATATATATATATATGAATATATATATATATATATATATATATACACAGTACAGACCAAAAGTTTGGACACACCTTTTCATTTAAAGACTTTTCTGTATTTTCATGACTTTGAAAATTGTACATTCACACTGAAGGCATCAAAACTATGAATTAACACATGTGGAATTATATACTTAACAAAAAAGTGTGAAACAACTGAAAATATGTCTTATATTCTAGGTTCTTCAAAGTAGCCACCTTTTGCTTTTATGGCTGCTTTGCACACTCTTGGCATTCTCTTGATGAGCTTCAAGAGGTAGTCACTGGAAATGGTTTTCACTTCACAGGTGTGCCCTGTCAGGTTTAATAAGTGGGATTTCTTGCCTTATAAATGGGTTTGGGACCATCAGTTGTGTTGTGCAGAAATCTGGTGGATACACAGCTGATAGTCCTACTGAATAGACAGTTAGAATTTGTATTATGGCAAAAAAAAAGCAGCTAAGTAAAGAAAAATGAGTGGCCATCATTACTTTAAGAAATGAAGGTCAGTCAGTCCGAAAAATTGGGTAAACTTTGAATGTGTCCCCAAGTGCAGTTGCAAAAACCATCAAGCACTACAAAGAAACTGGCTCACAAGAGGACCGCCCCAGGAAAGGAAGACCAAGAGTCACCTCTGCTTCTGAGGATAAGTTTATCTGAGTCACCAGCCTCAGAAATCGCAGGTTAATAGCAGCTTAGATTAGAGACCAGGTCAATGCCACACAGAGTTCTAACAGCAGACACAACTCTACAACAACTGTTAAGAGGAGACTTTGTGCAGCAGGCCTTCATGGTAAAATAGCTGCTAGGAAACCACTGCTAAGGACATGCAACAAGCAGAAGAGACTTGTTTGGGCTAAAGAACACAAGGAATGGACATTAGACCAGTGGAAATCTGTGCTTTGGTCTGATGAGTCCAAATTTGAGATCTTTGGTTCCAACTAGAGATGAGCGGTGTTTGACTAGAACTGTTCGCCAATCTCAAATTCGAGCTGTTTTGGGCGGTGTTCGAGTTGTTCGACGAACCCGAACAATTTGCAAAAATTCGGCTGTTCGAGGTTATGTTCGATAACTGTTCGTGCACCAAAAGCGTGTCCTGAATGTCTGGCGCTATTTAGAGCACCAATCATGCAGGGATTGTCTGCCACTCACTGTAATGCCACAGCCATGGTGGTTGTGGCATTACAGTGATTGCCCAAATCGATGGGAACAGTGCTCACAGTGAAACATGAAAAGCCGGCAATTCAGCAGCGGCATACACAGGTACCCGACAAATTAGAACAGAAAGAATAGAGAATCACACATAGATTAGATAGATAGAAACATGTCAGTCACATATATATGAAGTACAGTGACAGTGTTGCTTACTGTACTTGTCATTTACTGTAAAGGATGTATTAAAAAACATAATAGTGTTTTCATGCACCGCCTCTTTAAAAAAGCCGGCCGGCATTTCAGCTGCGGTACCCGACAATTTAGAATAGAAGGAATAGAGAATCACACATAGATTAGATAGATAGAAACATGTCAGTCACATATATAAGAAGTACAGTGACAGTGTTGATTACTGTACTTGTCATTTAGTGTTAAAATAAAGGATTTATTAAAAAAAAATTTTCGTGGGATTCCCTGTAATTTTAGTCTCTAGCGGAGGTTAAGCAGACGGCTGGGGCAGATGTTTGAAGCCTGGGAAGGGGGTAATACCCACGGAGCTTCCCAGGCTACTAATATCCGCCCCCAGCTGAATACCTAGCCTTTACTAGCTATTAAAATGGGGGACCCCCCCAAAAAAATGATGTGGGTCCCCCCTATTTTAATAGCTAGCAAAGGCTAGGCAGACAGCTGGGGGCTGATATTAATAGCCCAGGAAGTGTGCCATGAATATTGGCCCCCTCCCAGACTAGAAACACCAGCCGTCAGCCGCCCCAGAAATGGCGCATCCATGGGATGCGCCAATTCTGGCACTTAGCCTCGCTCTTCCCACTGCCCTGTAGCGGTGGCAGTGGGGTAATATGGTTAGGGTTGATGTCAGCTTATAATGCCAGCTGACATCAAGCCCAGGTTAGTAATGGAGAGGCGTCTATAAGACACCCCCATTACTAACCCCATAGTCAAAGTTAAAAAAAACACAAACACGCAGAATAAAGTCCTTTAATTGAAATAAACACACAATTCTTTATTGTTCTAAATTAAACCATACTTACCGTATCTCCCATTCCAGCTGAAGCCAACGATCTCCTGCCATAAAAGTAAAATAATAAAGGAACATCATCCTTACCTTTCCATGGTTCCCAGGACGGCTCCAGCTCTGCTACCTTGAGATGACAGTCTGGAGTGCAGCAGAACGCTGCCATCCAGCCTGTCATCCCGCAGACACTGAGAAGCACAGGCTTGCTTGCGCTCCTCAGTGTCTCGCTGTGACGGCATCCAGATGAGCCGATGTCATGTCCAATGAACTCGGCTCACCTCATGTACGTCACTGACAGCGTGGGAAAATTCTCCTGCACTCAGCGCTTCAGTGTGAGAATTCTCCCACGCTGTCAGTGACGTGCATGAGGTGAGTTCATGTCCAATGATCTCAGCTCACCTCATGCACGTCACTGACAGCGTGGGAGAATTCTCATGCGCTGAGTGCAGGAGAATTTTCCCACGCTGTCAGTGACGTGCATGAGGTGAGCTGAGTTCATTGGACATGAACTCGGCTCATCTGCATGCCGTCACAGCCAGACACTGAGGAGCCCAAGCAAGCATGCGCTTCTCAGTGTCTGCGGGATGACAGGCTGGATGGCAGCTTTCTGCAGGTCCAGCCTGTCATCTCGATGTAGCAGAGCTGAAGCTGTCGTGGGAACCATGGAAAGGTAAGGATGATGTTGCTTTATTACTTTTCTTTTATTGCAGGAGATCGTTGGCTTCAACTGGAATGGGCATGATGGTGAGTATGGTTTAATTTAGAACAATAAAGAATTGTGTGTTTATTTCAATTAAAGGACTTTTTTCTGTGTGTTGTGTTTTTTTTAAATACTTTACTAGAAATTCATGGTGGTCATGTCTAATATTGGCGTGACCCCATGAATTTCGGGCTTAGGGCCAGCTGATAATGCTAAGCTGGCCCTAACCCCTTTATTACCCAGTGAGCCACCGCACCAGGGCCCTGGATGAGTTGGGTACAGCGCCAGAAGATGGCGCTTCTATGAACGTGCCATTTTCTGGGGTGGCTGCGGACTGCAATTTGCAGCGGGGGGGGGGCAGAAAGCTTGGGCCTCCCTGCGCTGCGGATTCCAGCCCCCAGCTGCCTAGTTGTACCTGGCTGGACACAAAAATAGGGCGAAGCCCCACATATTTTTTTTTTTAATTATTTCATGAAATTCATGAAATAATTAAGAAAAAAAGGCCTTCCCTATATTGTTGTGTCCGGCCAGGTACAAATAGGCAGCTGGTGGTTGGGGGCAGCCCGTTCCTGCCTGCTGTACCTGGCTGGACACAAATATAGTGCGAAGCCCCACGTCAATTTTTTTAAATTCTCACACTGAAGCGCTGAGTGCAGGAGAATTTTCCCACACTGTCAGTGACGTACATGAGGTGAGCTGAGTTCATTGGACATGACCTCGGCTCATCTGGATGCCGTCACAGCCAGACACTGAGGAGCGCAAGCAAGCCTGCGCTTCTCAGTGTCTGCGGGATGACAGGCTGGATGGCAGCTTTCTGCTGCGGTCCAGCCTGTCATCTCGATGTAGCAGAGCTGGAGCCATCCTGGGAACCATGGAAAGGTAAGGATGATGTTGCTTTGTTATTTTTCTTTTATTGCAGGAGATCGTTGGCTTCAGCTGGAATGGGCGATACGGTAAGTAGGGTTTAATTTAGAACAATAAAGAATTGTGTCTTTATTTCAATTAAAGGACTTTATTCTGGGTGTTTGTGTTTTTTTTAACTTTCACTATGGGGTTAGTAATGGGGGTGTCTTATAGACGCCTCTCCATTACTAACCTGGGCTTGATGTCAGCTGGCATTATAAGCTGACATCAACCCCAGTCCTATTACCCCACTGCCACCGCTACAGGGCAGTGGGAAGAGCGAGGCTAAGTGCCAGAATTGGCGCATCCCATGGATGCGCCATTTCTGGGGTGGCTGACGGCTGGTGTTTCTAGCCTGGGAGGGGGCCAATATTCATAGCACCCTTCCTGGGCTATTAATATCAGCCCCCAGCTGTCTGCCAAGCCTTTGCTAGCTATTAAAATAGGGGGGACAGCACGTCATTTTTTTGGGGGGGTCCCCCATATTAATAGCTAGTAAAGGCTAGGTATTCAGCTGGGGGCTGATATTAGTAGCCTGGGGAGTTCCGTGGGTATTACCCCCTTCCCAGGCTTCAAACATCTGCCCCAGCTGTCTGCTTAACCTCCGCTAGAGACTAAAATTACGGGGAACCTCACGCCAATTTTTTTTTTAATAAATCCTTTATTTTAACACTAAATGACAAGTACAGTAATCAACACTGTCACTGTACTTCTTATATATGTGACTGACATGTTTCTATCTATCTAATCTATGTGTGATTCTCTATTCTTTATATTCTAAATTGTCGGGTACAGATGCTGAATTGCCGGCCGGCTTTTTTAAAGAGACGGTGCATGAAAACACTAATATTTTTTTTAATAAATCCTTTACACTAAATGACAAGTACAGTAACAAACACTGTCACTGTACTTCATATATATGTGACTGACATGTTTCTATCTATCTAATCTATGTGTGATGCTCTATTCCTTCTTGTCTAAATTGTCGGGTACCGGTGTATGCCGCTGCTGAATTGCCGGCCGGCTTTTTTAAAGAGAGCGTCTTCTGAGCAGTTTGTCAGCTTTTGGACACCTTTGAAGGTGTTTTCTATGTGTTTATATGTGTTTTTGTTTGCCTGCCATTGGTTTTAACGGTGTTCGATGGTGTTCTAAGGTGTTCGACGAACAGTTCGACGAACAGTTCCTCGAACATCCCGGTGTTCGACGAACCGAACCGAACCCGAACACTACGGGGGTGGCTCAACACTAGTTCCAACCACCGTGTCTTTGTGCGACGCAGAAAAGGTGAACGGATGGACTCTACATGCCTGGTTCCCACCGTGAAGCATGGAGGAGGAGGTGTGATGGTGTGGGGGTGCTTTGCTGGTGACACTGTTGGGGATTTATTCAAAATTGAAGGCATACTGAACCGGCATGGCTACCACAGCATCTTGCAGCGGCATGCTATTCCACCCGGTTTGCGTTTAGTTGGACCATCATTTATTTTTCAACAGGACAATGACTCCAAACACACCTCCAGGCTGTGTAAGGACTATTTGACCAAGAAGGAGAGTGATGGGGTGCTACGCGAGATGACCTGGCCTCCACAGTCACCAGACCTGAACCCAATCGAGATGGTTTGGGGTGAGCTGGACCGCAGAGTGAAGGCAAAAGGGTCAACAAGTGCTAAGCATCTCTGGGAACTCCTTCAAGATTGTTGGAAGACCATTTACGGTGACTACCTCTTGATGTTCATCAAGAGAATGCCAAGAGTGTGCAAAGCAGTCATCAAAACAAAAGGTGGCTACTTTGAAGAACCTAGAATATAAGACAAATTTTCAGTTGTTTCACACTTTTTTTGTTAAGTATATAATTCCACATGTGTTAATTCATAGTTTTGATGCCTTCAGTGTGAATGTACAATTTTCAAAGTCATGAAAATACAGAAAAATCTTTAAATGAGAAGGTGTGTCCAAACTTTTGGTCTGTACTGTATATCCATCTGAACTAACAGTCCTTCTGAGGACTAATCCAGCTGCATATAATCAGTGGCATGCAGGCAGTGTATGTGGCAGACTTCAGTGCATATGGCGCAAGACGGTCCATTGAACTGGACTGTCTGCTGCTGCTGTAATAATTACAGATATTTGTAGACATATCCCCAGATATCAGGGGCCAGGCAATTTTTTTTTTATCTTAATCCTGTTTATTTGCTTAAAAAGCAATCCAGAGTACACCATTTTCTGCTCCATTTGCTTGTTAGCACTGGAGAATACAGCCAGATCTGTTCCATATTTCAGCGATAAAAATCCAGAAATTTGAACTGAACCTGGAAAATTTTGGCCTCCTTTTTCATTCTGTTGCAGTGTGTGGGTCAAGCTATTCACACTAGGTGTCTGTGAAGAATAATTTTAGCAAATTACAGGCTTGCTATTTAAAACCATGGTTCTCTGTCAGACATATCACTAGAGATGAGCGGTGTTCGAATCGAACTGTTCGCCAATCTCAAGTTCCAGCTGTTTTGGGCGGTGTTCGAGCCTATTGACGAACCCGAACGATTTGAAAAAAATCCGGCTGTTCGAGGTTATGTTCGATAACTGTTCGTGCACCCAAATCGTAACTGTTTTTTTTCACAGTAATGCTGATAATCAATGTTAATACACAGTTTGAGTGTACAGCGGGGCGGGGGGAGGAGCAGGGGATGGATCTCTGCATAAATAATGAAGATCTCCATTTTTTTTCTCTTTCCCGCATTTACAGTGGGGAGGTGCAATCTGTCAGCCTATCAGCAGCGCACACACGGAGCGAACTGCTTTTTTTCACACAAGCAAGGGCATGTGTTATTGGCAGTGTATGTCACATGTCCTTGCCCTATAAGACCCAGCCATTTTCCCCGTCGCCACCATTTTCTCACTGCTGCAGCTGAGTGTTAGACGGCACCGCTGCTGCTGTTAGCGCTATATTGTGTAACTGAATTGCAAGCGAATTTTCTCTTAAATAGACAGAAAGGTTTAGGGACTAGTTTGTAATTGCAGCCCTTTTGAGGGCTAGGTTACAGCAGTTCCTAAAACTTTTAGCAGGCAGGTCTGTGCTCTTAAATCGACAGATAGGTTGGGAGTAGTGGCTAGTTATAATTCCAGCCCTTTTGAGGGCTAGGTTACATCAGTTCCTATCACTTTTTGCCAGGCAGGTCTGTTTTAGTGCTGTGCAAGTGTTTTTCACAGCATTTGGCTAAATCTAGTTAAGCAAATCCTTTTGGGCCTCTTGCAGTGTGTGTTAGTCAGTGGAGTAGCCTATCTGTGTTGCAAGGTACACCACCTGTGTACGTAATACAAATTTTTTACTGCTCCTAGCCAAGTAAAACCTTTTGGGCCTGTAGCAATGTGTGGTACCCTATCTATTAGGCCATCTATACCAAGCTCCACCAGCTTTGAAATTAATAATAATTTTTAGCTGCATCTAGCCCGGAAAATAATTTTGGGCTTAGTAGCAGTGTGTGGTACTCATTGTATTAGGCCATCTATACCAAGCTCCACCAGCTTAGAAATTAATAATAATTTTTAGCTGCATCTAGCCCGGAAAATAATTTTGGGCTTAGTAGCAGTGTGTGGTTCTCATTGTATTAGGCCATCTATACCAAGCTCCACCAGCTTTGAAATTAATAATAATTTTTAGCTGCATCTTGCCTGTAAAATAATTTTGGGCATATTAGCAGTGTGTGGTACTTATT
Source organism: Phyllobates terribilis (assembly GCF_046119375.1). Lineage (NCBI taxonomy): Eukaryota > Metazoa > Chordata > Amphibia > Anura > Dendrobatidae > Phyllobates > Phyllobates terribilis. The sequence goes on along the minus strand of NW_027362771.1, from coordinate 443,481,664 downwards.
CTATTAGGCCATCTATACTAAGCTCCACCAGCTTTCAAATTACTAATAATTTTTAGCTGCATCTTGCCTGGAAAATAATTTTGGGCATAGTAGCAGTGTGTGGTACTCATTGTATTAGGCCATCTATACCAAGCTCCACCAGCTTTGAAATTAATAATAATTTTTAGCTGCATCTTGCCTGTAAAATAATTTTGGTCATATTAGCAGTGTGTGGTACTCATTGTATTAGGCCATCTATACTAAGCTCCACCAGCTTTCAAATTACTAATAATTTTTAGCTGCATCTTGCCTGGAAAATAATTTTGGCCATAGTAGCAGTGTGTGGTACTCATTCTATTAGGCCATCTATACTAAGCTCCACCAGCTTTCAAATTACTAATAATTTTTAGCTGCATCTTGCCTGGAAAATAATTTTGGGCATATTAGCAGTGTGTGGTACTCATTCTATTAGGCCATCTATACAAAGCTCCACCAGCTTTGAAATTAATAATAAATTTTAGCTGCATCTTGCCTGGAAAATAATTTTGGGCATATTAGCAGTGTGTGGTACTCATTGTATTAGGCCATCTACACTAAGCTCCACCAGCTTTCAAATTACTAATAATTTTTAGTTGCATCTTGCCTGGAAAATAATTTTGGGCATAGTAGCAGTGTGTGGTACTCATTGTATTAGGCCATCTATACCAAGCTCCACCAGCTTTGAAATTACTAATAATTTTTAGCTGCATCTTGCCTGTAAAATTATTTTGGGCATATTAGCAGTGTGTGGTACTCATTCTATTAGGCCATCTATACCAAGCTCCACCAGCTTTGAAATTAATAATAATTTTTAGCTGCATCTTGCCTGGAAAATAATTTTGGGCATATCAACAGTGTGTGGTACTCATTCTATTAGGTCATCTATACTAAGCTCCACCAGCTTTCAAATTACTAATAATTTTTAGCTGCATCTTGCCTGGAAAATAATTTTGGGCATAGTAGCAGTGTGTGGTACTCATTGTATTAGGCCAACTATACCAAGCTCCACCAGCTTTGAAATTAATAATAATTTTTAGCTGCATCTAACCCGGAAAATAATTTTTCTTCCCAATAGTGGTAGCAATAGAAATATGGGGCGCACGCCTGGCTAACAAAAATATACGCTTCATAACAAAAAACATCAGCCTAGCGCACTGCATTAATAAGATGGCATCATCGTCTCTCCCAGTGCTAGGCCTACTACGCTGGCGAGCATTCCTGTGCCTAAAACACAATGTATGGGTCCGCACTAGCCACGATGCTGAGGGGTCTAAAGCTGCTGCTAACACTTTACCACAATTCAATTGGCAAATTTTCACAGAGCTCCTCCCCAATGCCCACCCATCGGGCAACAGTTGCCCACCCTCCCTATGGGATCTATTGGCGAATAGATGATGCCATTAATCAGAGCGTCAGTTGCCCCGTCGACGTGGCAAGCATACGGTAAGGCATGGGAAGTAGCAGGCAGACGGGTTGACCAATGTGAACAAGCCAGATTACAAGTCACCATAGAATTTCTCCACCAGCTAATGATAAGGGGCATATCAGGGGCGTCAGCGCAGCGGTGTCTGACCGGAGTAGCATTTCACTTCCAACTACTGAATTAGAGAGATGTGACAAAGAGATTCATCATCAGACAATCCATAAAAGGGTGGAAAAGGGGTCAGCCAAGTCAGGAGTGTAGACGTCCCGTCCCGTGTCACTAAAACTGATTTCTCACATCATATCCCTGACACCATTAACATGACACTCACAATTTTAAGCAACACTACTGTCTACTGCATTTGCGATCGCCTTCATCGGGGCGTTATGCATAAGCGAATTAGTCCCTCAATCCAAAATTACCACCAGTGGAGGTTTATTACACCAGGACTTAGTCATAGCCAATAATGCAATATGTCTACGCATACGCCAATCGAAAACGGTTCCAGTGGGCAGGGGCACTTGGGTACTTCTACAACCCACAAACGGTACACTGAGTCGGGGAAAAATAGTAAAAACATATATAACCATCAGATCACAAAGTAATTTCTTCCTATCACACATTGATGGAACGCCATTATCAAGATACCAGTTCCAAGCTATATTTAATAAATGCATAACATCGGCAGGGAACCACCCCAAAGATTACGGGACACACTCATTCCGCATAGGCGCGGCCATGGAAGCAGCAAGAGCAGGAATGTCAGAAACGGAAGTTCAGAGGATAGGGAGATGGCGATCCACATGTTTGGGGAGATACATAAGACCGGACTTGTTATCCTAACGTGGTTTGTTTCTTTTACAGGTGACGCTAAGCCAACAGTGTGGGTGATAGGCCACTCGTATATATATTGGGCAGAGAAAAGGGAGAAAGTCCACCCAGGCGGTAGGAAATTAGAGTTTCATAACACATATTTCAGCTGGAGAGGTATTAGAGGCCTGCTATGGCCACAGGTACTAATGGAGGTAATCAAGGTAGGGAGAGAGGCAAGAGGTCCGGTCATCTTGGTTATACAGGCCGGGGGAAACGACCTAGGTCAACACAAGAGTGCTTAACTAATGGCAATAATGAAACTAAACACTGAGCGCTTCAGAGAATTTTTCACAAAACTAACTATAGTATGGTCAGAGATTGTGCCGATAGCAGTATGGCAAGGTGCCCGAGACATCATGGCCATTGAACGGACCAGGCGGGTAATAAATATTCGGATGGCAAAATTTAGAAGAGACAGAGGCGGTGTAGTGATACAACACCGACAACTGGAAGGAGATAAAGCATGCCTCATACGGCCCGACGGTGTTCACTTAATGGATATTGGACTGGACATATTCCTGTCAGGACTCCAGGATGGAGTGGAACAAGCGTTAAGAGTGATGGAAGGGGGTCAGTGTCCTGCATACGAGTACGCAGGATCCTCCGTGGCCTGGAAATAGAAAGGACATGTTGGAGAGTTACACTTGTTGGCCAACTTGCCGGTATGGAGACCCAGGGCATGCTGCAACAAGCTGAATTATTTTAGAACTAAAATTCCTTTCTAATGGAATGAGTATAAAGAGCTAATAAAGCTGTGACCGATCCTCACCCATCCAGTTGTAAGAGTTACATTATTGTATTGTCAAGGAAAGGGGGGCGGTAGGGGGGCTGAGCGTCTGGGTTTGGTTGGGAGTCCCAACAGTCTGCCTAGGCAAGATGCATTTAAAAATTCTTATTAGATACACAGGCGGTGCAGCTTGCTTCGCAGCTGGGCTACTACGCCCAAAGTATTGCCTAGGCTAGATGCAGTTAAAAATTCTATGCTGACTAGCAGACACTGAAGCTTTGGAGCAGACCTCTGAGTAAAGAGCTCTTCAGACTCAACCATCTGTGTTACCCCAAGCCATAGTGTATGTAGTTTCTTACGGTTAAAGGGGGGGGGGGGAGACCCAACCCACCTGGAATTGACGATGCCAACGTCACGTAAATCACAGCAAGGGGACTCCAAAAAGAGTCTCCATTTTTTCCAAAAATTGTGGCACAGACACCACTTAAGTGGCATCAATTGCCCCAGAGTTGCTTAAAACGGTTGGTGAAGTGATTTTACCAAATCCTCAAGATTTTAGTCTCCCCAGGATGACACAGGGGTAGAAAAGTCCTTGAGGATCCATGATTTGTTCATCTTTATGAACGTGAGTCTGTCTACATTCTCAGTGGACAGCCGCGTGCGCTTATCTGTCAGCACACCACCAGCAGCGCTGAACACACGTTCAGAGAGAACGCTGGCTGCAGGGCATGACAAGATCTCCAAGGCGTGAGTGGCGAGCTCCGGACATTTTTCCAGATTGGAATCCCAAAATGAGCAAGGGTCCAGTGACACAGTCATGGCTTCGATGTTCACTTGGAGATACTCCTGTACCATCCTCTCTAGGTGTTGACTATGTGTCAGACTTCTTGTCTCCTGTGGCCTTGCAAAGGATGGTCTAAAAAAGTGGTGAAACGATTCCACAAAATTGCTGTTACCAGCAGATACTGTGTTACTGTTACGGTTTGAGTGATGAAGACTCGGCAGTCCCATGGTTGGCAAATTAGGACTGTGAGATTCACTACGTGCACCACTGGTGTTTTGTGGAAAAGCACATGTAAGATTCTGCAACAGCCTCTGCTGATACTCCTGCATGCGTGAATCCCTTTCTATGGCAGGAATTATTTCGGCAAATTTACTTTTGTACCGGGGATCTAAGAGTGTGGCAACCCAGCAGTCAGGATTACTTCAAATTCTGACAATCCGAGGGTCATGTTGCAGGTAGTGCAGCAAGAAGGCACTCATGTGTCTTACGCATCCAGGAGGACCAAGTCCTTGTTGTGTTGGTAGCGAGTTGAGAATCATGCTTCCTTCCTCTGCCCTCTCCCCCCAACCTCGCACAACAGAAATGTGATCAAGGTCTCCCTCATCTGATGAGTCTTACATGCCCATCGCCAGTTCGTCCTCCACTTCTTCCTCGGCTCCTGCACCTTCCTCAACAGTTTGGCTGCTACCATGCGCCCTGGTTAATCCCTCTCCCCCACCCTCCCATGTCTGCCGCTTTGGTGCTGCCGACCGTCTGGACCTTGGAGATGTTATCCCTTCCGCATACGACTCCTCCTCTACTTCCTCCACCTTCTCTTGTCCCACCACCTGACTCTGAATTCTGTTTAACGTGTGCTCCAGCATGTAAATCACAGGAATAGACATGCTGATAATGGCATCGTCGTCAGCACTAAACATCTTCGTCGCCATTTCAAAACTGTGCAGAAGGGTGTGTGGCACCCCTGAGGGTTCAGTCGCCACAGAGGTACTGCATCTCACCCAGAGGTGTGGTATCTCACCCTCAGATAAGGAAGGAGTATGGCTCGGGACCCTAACTCCTGCATCCAACACATACCCACAGTGGGGGTAGGGCGAGATTGCTCCTAAGGGAGAGCACAGTCCCAGGTCCCTAGCTGGCGGGAGGGTCCTATGTAGTGGGTGTGGGTGGAGAAAGAAGCTTAGGGGCGCACATGACAGGGAGAGTATAAATAGGAAGCCATCTTAGAAAGAGTAAGCCAGTCAGAGGAGGAGAAGTGACAGGAGCAGAGGCTCTGCATGAGCTCTGCTCCGGAGGCGAGCCTAGCCTGGGAGGCCCAGGACTGAAGGAAAGAAGAGAGGAGTGGGAGCAGGAAGGCTCCAGGAACCGAAGGGACCCTAGGGGTACAGGCCGTGCAGAAGGCCACCAGTACGCCCGCTGCTACCAGGAGGTAGAGGGGTCAGGCCAGATAAGGGGAACCGGTCCCTCAACTAGCGGAGAAACAGCAAGGCTCAACTAGAAACCGGAGGCTGCAGCATTTCATGTACTGCAGGCCAAAGTCCACACCAGTCTCACTAAGAAGGTAGCCACATAGGACCCAGGAGATGGAACACATGTCGCCCGCCAAGGCCCGAGGATACTGGACAGAAGTGTCACTGGGTGTGAGGTGCAGGGAGAAGGCCAGAGAAAGGACACACAGAAGAGGGTCCTGGTAAGTACTCCGGAGCTATCTGAGGGTGGACTGAGCCCCTCACTGAGTACGCACAGCACGATGGGGGAGATTGCTCTGGTACCTGTAATCTGGACTGCAACAACTGTGAGTAAAGATCTTGGGACTGCATCACACGGACTCTGTGTTCATTACTGACTCCCTGCACTGCAACCACCATCATCCACCCACACTGCCCTGAAGCTACACTCTTCCTGTGGGGAGTAATAATACCATTGCTGCAAAACCACCAGCTTCAGAGGACTGTTCCGCAGCGGCGGCCCCTTTGGCCGCACTCCAGAGGTGGCAGAATCGGACATTATAAAACCCATATATACAAATTACCCTTGGATTGACCGCCCTGGGTCACGGACCGGGTCACCACCACAGTGACTACAACCCCCAGCGTCTACCGGCCCGGCTCCGGGTACCCCACGGCCCAGGGGGCGCGTCTACTTCATAGGTCCCTGATCTGAGACCACTCCTGCAGCGTGATTTGCCCCACCTCTGGATCTCGTTGACCCAGGCTATACGTCAGAACTTATTGCACCAGGGCTTGTCGGTGCTGCCACAGTCGCTGCAACATGTGCAGAGTTGAATTCCACCGTGTCGGCACATCGCATTTCAGCCGGTGAACTGGCAGGCCCAACGACTTCTCTGGAGATGTAAGTCATTGAGCTGCGGGATGCAAACGGCGGAAGTGAGCACACAGCTACCGTGCCCTCTGCAGAAGGCCATCTAGTCCGGGATAGTAGGCTAAAAATTGCTGGACAACCAGGTTCAACACGTGAGCCATACAAGGCACGTGTGTGACATAGCCCCGGCGAAGGGCCGCACCCAGGTTTGCAGCATTGTCGCACACAGCCTTCCCTGGTTGCAGGTCCAGTGGAGACAACCATTCATGAAACTGGGTCTCCAGAGCTGACCACAACTCCTCAGCTGTGTGACTCACATTTCCCAGACATTTCAGAGTAAACACCGCCTGATGCCGTTGAGCCCTGCTGCCAGCATAGTAAGGAGGTGTGCAGGATTCCTTCTGCGCAGTTAGAAAGCGGGTGGCATTACCAGACAGGCTTTGGGTGCAGGTGGAGGATCGAGAGGAGGTTGAGGAGGCAGAAGCAGTGGAGGAACTTCGAGATAAAGAGGATTGACGCTCAACTCGTGGGGACGGCAAGACTTGGACAGCAGACCCTTGTCCTGCTGTCACCATAGTTACCCAGTGCCCAGTCAGCGACATGTAACGCCCCTGTCCATGCCTACTCGTCCAAGTGTCTGTGGTGAAATGCACCCTGTCACACACAGAGTTTCTCAATGAAGCGGTGATGTTGTGTGCGACATGCTGGTGTAGCGCAGGCACACCTTTCTTTGAGAAGTAGTGCCGACTGGGCATCTGGTACTGGGGCACTGCGACGGACATAAGGTCTCGAAAATCCTCTGTGTCCACCAGGCGGAAAGGCAGCATTTCTGTAGCCAACAGCTTGCAGATGGTGAAATTCAACCTCTTAGCTTTGTCATGGCTAGGAGGAAATGGTCTTCTAATTGTCCACATCTGAGGGACCGAGGGCTGGCTGTTGTGCTTTGACGGGGTTGAGTAGGGTGTCCCTGGCAAACTGCCGGTCTGTGAGGAAGATGCAGGTGGAAAAGTTAGGTTGCCTTGATCCAAAGGTGTTGATCTCGATGTCGGAGAGCGTTCAACACCAGTTGGTGTTTCCACTTCCAAATGAAATGATGACCTGCCAATCACACTGGCTGTTGCGGGTAAAGAGGTAGCAGGTCTGCGTCCAAAAACATGTGTGACTGCTGTCCCCCCAGTCACAGAGGATGAAGAGGCCGTGGATGCACAAGATGGGGCAGACGGCAGTTGGCCCGGCCCGCTAGGCCGCATTGTAGCACAGTGAGCTTCCCACTGCAACTTATGCTTCATATCCATGTGACGGTTCATGCATGAAGTACTCAAACTATGGATTTTTTGGCCTCTACTTAGCTTTTGGTGACAAATATTACAGATAACACGAGTTGGGTCATGCTTATCGATCTGAAAAAATGCCAGGCTATGCAAGGCTTAGAGCCCATGCGACCTGAAGAGCCACCACGACTTGTGGTCAGAGACAGAGTTGTGGTTGAGGATGCAGTTGTTGATGTGCTTCCAGTACTCTCTGTCCAGGATAGTGCAACCTAACCTCGTCGTCAATAGCATCTGTGACGCCCAGCTGCGCTTGGTATCACAGATCCTAGAAGAGTGCATTGATGGAATCCTCCACAAGAGGCCCCCATAAACATTCACACATCTCCACCTTCCACCTCAGACAAGCGGAGGGAGCCCGTTAGGGATATAAATAGGGAAGGTGGAGCTAGGCAGTTCAGTTCCTCTGAAGAATTCCTGCAGTAGAGAAGCCTAAGAGAGGTCAGTCTGCAGTGGAGCTCAGTCTAGTCTAGAGAACTCAGTTAATAGTTCAGCAGTGGAGCACGAGGCTCCTGCTAGCTAGATTCAGGGAGCCCAGTTAGAGCTTAAGGTGCCATAAGATCGGTGAAGCGCGGCAAGCTGCCGCTAGTGTGTATAGCCTAGTGAGGGCCCGAGTAGGCCGAAGGCGAGTGGAGAGTTAGTACATAGGGGGCAGAGGAGCTTAACCAGCTCACCCCGAAGCATTTACCGGACACTGGATCCGAGCTTACCGGGATCTCTATGACCCAGTAAGGCATAACCAGAATCCCTGGAGAACTACAAGTCCCAGGATCGCTAAGGTGCTCATACATAACAGAGCCAGGAGACGCTTAGGTCCTGCATACTGGGAGCGTGAACACCAAGACAAGGCCCTACCACAAGGTCAGCCAGCGCAGGACAGAGACAAAGTTAGGCCTAGCTCCAGGCAGGTCAGAAACTTACTACGCATAGGCAAGAAACAGGAGGCCCTACACCCGCTCATTGGGGACGATCCTGATATGCACCCTTCACCCTACTGTGCTCCGGGAGGTGCCTGAATTTCCACCAGTAAAAGGTACTGAAGTGACTACCGTGTCCGTTCCCGTTCTTGCTTTGACCCAGCTGGGTCTCGCCTGTCCTGCATTGCCCTGCATACGCTTTTCTGAGGCCTAGCTCCACCTGTGGGGAGCTATACCTTCGAGCTGCCTTATCACCGGCCTCAGTGGACTGCTGCAGCGCTGGTGCTTCTCACCAGATACCACAGGTGGCGTCAAGAACTCTTATAAAATTAACAATTATCCACCCTTTTAAAGAGTGACCCCAGGGTACGGGCCAGGGAGCCGACCACCGCGACATCCCAAAGGCCAGGCAAAGGCCCGGGTACCGAGTCATCCCCATCCCCTGGGCTAGTCACATCTTCCTCCACCTCCTCTGCTGACCTCATTGACTGGCTGACTGTGGGTTGACAGTAAGTGGGATCTCCAACCTTGTCATCATCACCCTGTGTGTTCTCACACCCGTCGTCCTCAGAGCCAACCTCTTCCTGCCCTGACCGAAAAGTCAAGTTGTCGCTACAATCAGGTATTTGAGTCTCATCATCGTCTTCATCATTGTCTCCACCAACAGGAGTTACAGTTTGAGAACGAGGGTCTACATTATGCTCAGAACCTTCTTCATCTGGTCCTGGATCCGACTCATAAAGATTCTGGGCATCAGTGCAGATCATTTCCTCGTCTGGATTAACAGAAGCTCTGGAGCAGACCTCCATTTCCCAGGCTATAGTATGAGTAAACAGCTGTGCAGACTCAACCATCTGTGTTACCCCATACTCAGATGGGCAGCTGGAGACTTGGGAGCTGTGAGGAAGCAAGTGCGATTGGGGTGACACCTCTGAGGACTGGAGTATTTGTGATGTTGAAGTTGAGGTGGAGGAGAGCCCACTTGAAGGAGCACTTGATATCCGTTGAAGCACCTGCTGATTTTGTGCCTCATCTGGAATTTGTAGCGATGCGCGTGTCCGTAAGAAAGGGATCGTATCACACTGTCCACGAAAAGAAGTAGACATCTTAGTTTGGCTGGAAGATGGTCTTTCTTCTGCAGATGTTACTCCCCCCCACTGCGGGGGGGCTCGACCCACGAGCGGACAGGCACCAGTATTGGGAGAGGAGGGCTGGCCGTCAGGGTCCACCGCGGCTCTGGCGCAAACCCGGCGACACAGAGGTCACACGGGCAGGAACGAACTGGCCATATCGGCTTCGCACTCCAGCGTAGTCCCTCTGCCCGCTCGCGCCCGTAACCTTAAAGGGATGCGCAAGCGGCTTTTCTTCCCAGGGCTGTTCCCCGCCCAGCAGGAAAGTGGGGGAGCTCAGGTCGGCCTTCCACTGTACTCCCTTACCTCCCTCGCCCTCTTTCCTTCTTCCATTCTCCATCTAACCCCTCAGCTCTGTGGTGTCCGCTCTCCCTCCAGCTCTCTCCTTCTCACAGTTGGACTACTGCATGTATTCACACTGTGGCGAATCTTTTGGGCCCAGGCATAAGAAGGTGTCGAGGTAATGGATAATATGTGCCCCCTTCGAAACGTCCATTACAACCCATTCGAGGAAGCAACTAAACGCCTCAAATAGTGAGCAGGATCAGGAGCACCCCATGGGCTAACAGCGATCTATATAGTATGCTCCTTCCCAGAAGCAGCCCAATAGGTGGACACTATTCGGAGGCACAGGTAGTAAGTAACCGGAACGCCGCATCAATGTCTGTTTTGGCCATTAGGGTGACCCTTCCCAACTTCTTGATCCACCTGATTGCCTTGTCAAAGGATGTACAGTATATACTACTGTACTTGGTTCCGCGTCGATGTTGTCGTTTACTGACCTGCTCCTTGGATATGACAAATGGTGGATTAGTCCGAATGTATTGGGTTCTGTTTTTGGCACAACTCACAACGGGGATACCACTATGTCTTGTAAGGAAAGTGTTATGAATGGAACCGCCATTCTACCTACCTAAAGATATTTCTTTTTTTAATTTTCTTGTTACAACGTCTGGGTGTTGGGAGGCTGATTTTAGATTTTTACTCCAGCCTTTCTTGATTTTAGAAGGGCATGACATGCCTATATCTGTGTCTCCCCCTCCTTTTACTCCTCCACCTCTTTTCTTTTCGCATGACTATATGTACTTGTCACTTTTCCATGTGTTAGTTGTGTCTTCTGAGCAGTTTGTCAGCTTTTGGACACCTTTGAAGTGTTTTCTATGTGTTTTCTATGTGTTTCTATTTATTTGTGTTTGCCTGCCATTGGTTTTAATGGTGTTTGAAGGTGTTCGACGAACAGTTCGGCGAACATACGGGTGTTCGACGAACCGGACCGAACTCGAACACTATGGGGGTGGCTCAACACTACATATCACCTATAACAGTGTTCCAAAATCAGCCATTTCTTCTATTTTTATTTTGTTGCAATGTGTCGGTCAAACTATTCACACTAGGTCTCTGTGTAGAGTAATATTAGTAAATTACAGGCCTGCTATTTAAAACCATGGTTCTCTGTCAGACATATCACCTATAACAGTGTTCCAAAATCTGCTATTTCTGCTTTCCATTTCATTGCAGTATGTTGGTCAAGCTATTCACACTAAATCTCTGTGTTGAATAATACACTGCTCAAGAAAATAAAGGGAACACTTAAACAGAATATAACTCCAAGTGAATCAAACTTCTGTGAAATCAAACTGTTCACTTAGGAAGCAACACTGACTGACAATCAATTTCACATGCTGTTGTGCAAATGGAATAGACAATAGATGGAAATTATTGGCAATTATCAAGACACACTCAATAAAGGAGTGTTTCTGCAGGTGGGGACCACAGACCACATCTCAGTACCAATGCTTTCTGGCTGATGTTTTAGTCACTTTTGAATGTTGGTTGTGCTTTCACACTCGTGGTAGCATGAGACGGACTCTACAACCCACAGAAGTTGCTCAGGTAGTGCAGCTCATCCAGGATGGCACATCAATGCGATCTGTGGCAAGAAGGTTTGCTGTGTCTGTCAGCGTAGTGTCCAGAGGCTGGAGGCGCTACCAGGAGACAGGCCAGTGCACCATGAGGCATGGAGGGGGCCATAGGAGGGCAACAACCCAGCAGCAAGACCGCTACCTTCTTCTTTGTGCAAGGAGGAACAGCAGGAGCACTGCCAGAGCCCTGCAAAATGACCTCCAGCAGGCCACAAATGTGCATGTGTCTGCACAAACGGTTAGAAACCAACTCCATGAGGGTGGTATGAGGGCCTGATGTCCACAGATCGGGGTTGTTCTCACAACCCAACACCGTGCAGGATGCTTGGCATTGCCACAGAACACCAGGATTGGCAAAGTCACCACTGGCGCCCTGTGCTCTTCACAGATGAAAGCAGGTTCACACTGAACTCATGTAACATCCATGACAGAGTCTGGAGACGCCGTGGAGAGCAATCTGCTGCTTGCAACATCCTTCAGCATGACCAGTTTGGCAGTGGGTCAGTAATGGTGTGGGTAGTGTGCAAATTGAGGTGGTTAGTGGGGCGCTATGAACTGGATAAGGCACTGGATAAGGATAAAACAAACCTCTTTATTGAAGTTCTAATGCCCACAACGTGTTTCTGCAGCGATCTGCTGCCTTCATCAGGTGGAGTTGAAGGCAGCAGATCGCTGCAGAAACGCGTTGTGGGCATTAGAACTTCAATAAAGAGGTTTGTTTTATCCTTATCCAGCGCCTTATCCAGTTCATAGCGCCCCACTGACCACCTCAATTTGCACGCTTTTCACTTTTCCCTTGGGAGTTGTGGCTCGGGGCTCCGGAGATCTGGATACATTTTCAGCTGCAGGACCTGTAGGACCTGCGATGATGTCATCACCCACGTGATCCCACCCGGAACCACGTGATTGGAAGCTACGTCTGCTAACCCAGAGGAGACGCTGAAGGCATCGTGGCAGTGCTATCAGCACCAGCAGCTGTTTAACCTGGGTTGTGCGGTCTGCACAACCCACCCAGGTGAGCAGACCACTGTATCTGCACGCATATTCTACTTCCATACAGGTTCACACAAGCACTGCTCTTTTCCACCCCACCCCTTTTTTGTCTTCCAGTAATGGTGTGGGTGGCATTTCTATGGAAGGCTACACAGCCCTCCACATGCTCGCCAGAGGCAGCCTGACTGCCATTAGGTACCGAGGTGAGATTCTCAGACCCCTTGTGAGACCATATGCTGGTGCAGTTGGCCCTGTGTTCCTCCTAATGCTGGACAATGCCAGACCTCATGTGGCTCTAGTGTGTCAGCAGTTCCTGCAAGATGAAGGCATTGAAGCTATGGACTGGCCCGCCCGTTCCCCAGACCTGAATCCGATTGAGCACATCTGGGACATCATGTCTCGCTCCATCCACCAACGTCACGTTGCACCACAGACTGTCCAGGAGTTGGCGGATGCTTTAGTCCAGGTCTGGGAGGAGATCCCACAGGAGACCATCCGCAACCTCATCAGGAGCATGCCCAGGCGTTGTAGGGAGGTCATACAGGCACGTGGAGGCCACATACAATACTGAGCCTCATTTTGACTTGTTTTAAGGACATTACATCAAAGTTGGATCAGCCTGTAGTGTGTTTTTCCACTTTAATTTGGGGGTGACTCCAAATCCAGGCCTCCATTCAGGGCCGGTTCCAGGTTTTTCTGGGCCCCGTGCGAAAGAGTCTCAGTGGGCCCCTTTAATACATACCACGATTCATGATGCACAGATATCGCAGAGAAATATATATATATAGTACAATGCAAAGATTTCACTTCTTACATTACATGAGCGATATCTATTGTAAATTCCACAATAGCTCAGAAACCGGTGAATCGCTCCACACAGAATACTGGCCCCCATATAACGCCCCATACGGAATACTGGCCCCCATATAAGGCCCCATACGGAATACTGGCCCCCATAAAGGCCCCATACGGAATACTGGCCCCCATATAAGGCTCCATACGGAATACTGGCCCCCATATAAGGCTCCATACGGAATACTGGCCCCCATATAAGGCACCATACGGAATACTGGCCCCCATATAAGGCTCCATACGGAATACTGGCCCCCATATAAGGCTCCATACGGAATACTGGCCCCCATATAAGGCTCCATACGGAATACTGGCCCCCATATAAGGCTCCATACGGAATACTGGCCCCCATATAAGGCTCCATACGGTATACTGGCCCCCATATAAGGCTCCATACGGAATACTGGCCCCCATATAAGGCTCCATACAGAATACTGGCCCCCATATAAGGCTCCATACGGAATACTGGCCCCCATATAAGGCTCCATACTGAATACTGGCCCCCATATAAGGCTCCATACAGAATACTGGCCCCCATATAACGCTCCATACAGGATACTGGTCCCCTTATAAAGCTCCATACAGGATGCTGGCCCCCATATAACGCTCCATACAGGATACTGGTCCCCTTATAATGCTCCATACAGGATACTGGCCCCCATATAATGCTCCATGCAGGCTGTTACCCCCCGCATAATGCCCCATACAGGCTGCCCCCCCCCCTTATAATGCTCCATGGAGGCTGTTTTCCTCCCACTTAAAGCACTATGCAGGCTTGCCCCCTTCCCCTTATAATGCCCCATGCAGGCTGTTCCCCCACTTATAATGCCCCATGCAGGCTGTCACCCCTCTTCTTTATAATGCCCCATGCAGGATGTACCCCCCCTCTTTATAAGGCCCCATGCAGGCTGTCACCCCCTCTCTCTATAATTCCCCATGCAGGATATCACCCCCTCTCTCTATAATGCCCCATGCGGGATGTCACCCCCCCTCTCTTTATAATGCCCCATGCAGGATGTCACCCCCTCTCTCCATAATGCCCCATGCAGGATGTCACCCCCCCTCTCTTTATAATGCCCCATGCAGGATGTCACCCCCCTCTCTTTATAATGACCCATGCTGGATGGCACCCCCCCTCTCTTTATAAGGCCCCATGCAGGATGTCACCCCCCCTTTCTTTATAAGGCCCCATGCAGGATGTCACCCCCCCTTTATAATGCCCCATGCAGGATGTCACTCCCCCCCATATTATGCCCCATGCAAGATGTCACCCCCCCATATTATGCCCCATGCTTCCATACATTAAAAAAAAAAATCAATTACTCACCTCACTCCTCCTCACCTGCTGCAGCTGCTCGGGTCCGGACTCCAGCGTCTCCGGTATCTTCCCGCTCTGCGCTCCTTGTGACGGCTCAGGGGAGCGCACGGTGGAAAGACGTCACCGCACCCTCTGACCTTTGACGTCACAGGGAGCGCAGAGCAGGAAGACAGCAGATCTGCGGAGGCACGGGGAGAGGTAAGTATCCGGCTGCCGGGGCCCTGAGCAAGCGGGGGAGAAGGGCGGGCGCTGACACCGCTCTCCTCCGCCCATAGCCTGGCGGGGTGCGCGACCGCCAGTGGGCCCCTCTGCCTGCTCAGGGCCCCGGCACTTGCCCGGGTGCACCGGGTACTGACCCCGGCCCTGCCTCCATTGGTTAATAAATTTGATTTCCATTGATGATTTTTGTGTGATTTTATGTCAGCACATTCAACTTTGTACAGAACAAAATATTCAATGAGAATATTTCATTCATTCAGATCTAGGATGTGTTATTTGAGTGTTCCCTTTATTTTCTTGAGCAGTGTATTAGTAAATTACAGGCCTGCTATTTAAAGCTGTGGTTCTCTGTCAGACATATCACTTATAACAGCATTCCAAAATCAGCCATTTCTTCCATTTTTATTTTGTTGCAGTGTGTGGTCAAGCAATTCACACTAGGTCTCTGTGTGGAATAATATTAGTAAATTACAGGCCTGCTATTTAAAACCGTGGTTCTCTGTCAGACATATGACATATAACTGCGTTCCAAAATCAGCCATTTCTCATGAACGTGGAAAATATTATCCTCCATTTAACTTGGGCAACGTGCGTGGCAAGGGACAGGGAAATGGACGTGATGGTGATGGTGCATGTAGAGGTCGAGGATGTGGCGGTGGGCAAGCTGAAATTGTGCCACAACAAACACCCACATTTTGTCGCTTGACCTTCCTGTCCCTATTACTAGGGGACCGCAGTACACCACTATTGAACGTAGAACAGTGTCAAAAGATTGTTGGTTGGATAGCAGATAATGCTTCCAGTCACTTTGCCACCACCACCACCCTGTCTCCCACACAGTCAAGTCTCAGTAGCCGTAAGTCTGGACAGCATATTCCTCACCCTGATCCTCCTTCCTCCCACCATGCTGAGTGCCCGGAGACAACTGATCCCACACTTGGACACTCAGAAGAGCTGTTCACTTTTCCATTTGTAGATTCGGGCCTCTCGCCCGGCCAGCTTCAAGCGAGTTAAGAGGAGAATGCGTGTAGTGATGCCCAAATATTGGAGCAGCCACGGTCACATGAAAGCAACTATGGGAAAGTGCAATTGCTGTCGCAAGAAGTGGATAATGATGATGATGAGACGCAATTGCCGGAAAGTCAGGAGGAGGACCAGGGTACGGAAGTGGAAGACGAGGTGGTGGATGATATAGTAACTGACCCAACCTGGCAGGGGTACATATAGAGCAAGGACAGCAGAACACAGGGGGAGGAAGGCGTAGCACCACAACAGGCAGGAAGAAGCAGTGTGGTGGCCGAAGACACAAGGTGGGAAAGCAATCCTCGTAACGCCAACACGACGGAAGTTGCCAGTAGAGCTGTTAGGTCTTCCCGAGTGGTTGTTTTTTGAAGACTCTGCAGATAACCCCAAAAAGGCCACTTGCACCACCTGCCAGGCCAGCATCAGCAGGGGTAGCAAAACTAGCAGCCTGACCACCACCAGCATGATCAGGCACATGGCAGCAAAGCACCCGATAAAGTGTGCCAAACCCCAGGGTCCAGATACAGTGTCTGCGGGTGACACCACTACTTCTTCCGCTGTTGTGCATGCATGCCAATCCCCTGTCCATGGTGCATGCGAAGATGGCTCCCACCCTGCATGTGCCATTTCACACTCTCAACTAGCACCATCAGCAAGCATGTCCACATCCTTGTCCCAGTGCAGCGTTCAGATGTTCCTACCCCAGTCCTTGGAACGCAAGCGCAAATACGCAGCCAACGCCCCACACTACTAAATTCACACATTTCGCGAATGCTTGCGCTCAAAATATTGCCTTTTTGGCTCCTGGTGACGGAAGCTTTCCGCAACCTGATGGCAGCAGCCGTCCCTCGGTACTCAGTCCCCAGCTGCCACTATTTCTCTCGGTGTGCCGTCCCTGCATTACATGAGCACATGTCCCACAACATTAGCAGTGACCTCAACAACGCAGTTATTGGGAAAGTCCACCTAACCACGGGCACGTGGACAAGTGCTTGTGGGCAGGGACGGTACATCTCACTGATGGCACTCTGGATTAATATAGTGGAAGCTGGGACCCAGTCGGACCTTAGGACGGAACACGTCCTCCCAACGCCGAGGATTGCGGGCCTTGGGTCAATCAGGGTTGCCCCCACATTCTACAGCTCCTGCACCTCATCCTTCTCTTCAGCCTCCATCTCTGAAATAACCACATCAGTCACAAACTTGAAGCACTGCAGCACTGCTTCAGCCAAGTGGCAACAGACTGTGCTGAAGCTAATATGCTTAGGTGACAAACCGCACAACACTGAAGAGTTGTGGACAGCTCTGAAAGAACAAGCAGATCTGTGGCTGACACCACTGACCCTACAGCCAGGCATGGTCGTGTGTGACAATGGCTTGAACCTGGTGGCGGCTCTGAGACGAGGCGAGCTCACACACGTATCATGCCTAGCCCATGTGCTTAACCTCGTGGTTCAGCGGCTTCTCAAAATCTACCTGGATCTGACGGATCTGCTTGTCAAAGTACGCTGTGTGTGTGCCCATTTTAGAAAGTCAGCTACAGCTTCCGCCGCCCTTGCCCTGTTTGCAGCTTCTAGCTCACCGACTGATCTGCTATGTCCCCCACACTTTGGAACTCTGCATTGCAGATGTTGTGAAGGATTTGTGAGCAGAAGAGGGCAGTTGTTGACTACCAGCATCAACAAGGCCGTCGGTATTCAGTTAAGACTCCACATATAAGACCTCAGGAGTGGACATGGATGTCAGACATATGTACCATCCTCCAAAACGTTCAGGACTCCACCAAAATGGAGAGCTGCGATGACGGCATAATCATCATCCTGCTTCTCTGTACTCTGAAACGCTCTCTGCTCACAATTAAAGAGGACGCATTGCAGGCAGAGCACGATGAGATGGAGCAAGGAACCATACAGGGTGATTCCACACAGCCCAGCCTCATGTCATCCCAATGTGGATTGGGTGACAATGAGAAAGAGGAGGAGGAGGAACAACAGGAGCTAGTTTCCTGCGCTATAGACGGTACTACCTGCACAACTGTCATACCGTCTGTTCAGCGTGGATGGCCTGAGGACAGAGAGGAGTAGGAGGAGGAGAGCATGGTCACTCGTCCTCTTGGTGAGGACAAGGAAGTCTTGGCTGTTAGCAGTCTGGCATGCATGGCTGAGTTTATGTTACTGACGCGCCCCCTGGGCCGTGTGTGTGTGTGAATACCCGGGGCCGGGCTTCTGTGTAACGCTGGGGGTTGTAGTCTCCGTGGCGTCAACCCAGTCCCGTGGCTCAGGGCGGTCAAACCAGTGGCGGATCTGTCTCTTTGGTTGTGTAATGCTTAAATGTCCGACTACGCCACCCGTGGATTGCGGTCACTGAGAACCGCCACTGCAGGGCAGACCGCCGAGGCTGATGTTGTGTGTGCAGCAGGGGGTAGTATAACTCCCCACGGGAGGAGTATAGCCTCAGGGCAGTGGGTGCAGATGATGGGGGTGATGGTGCGCGGGAGCAACAGTAATGACTCAGAGTCCAGTGATGCAGTCCAGGGTCTTTACTCACAGTTTTACACTCCAAGCCACTTCTGCAGGTAATGGCCGCCCACGTCGTGCTGTGCTCACCAGGTGAGGGGCTCGGCCAACTCCCAGGCACCTTTGGAATGCTTTTCAGGACCCCCTTCGTGTGTCCTTTCTCAAGCCTGTCGTACCCCACTATTGACCACGTTTCTGTCCAGCTGCCTTGGGCCTTGGCGGGCAAACGTATGTTCCGTTTCCCTGGGTCCTATGTGGCGCCTTCCTAACGGGTGTAGTGAGGGGCCGTGCACGGCCTCCGGTTACTAGCTGAGGGTAGTTGCTCTCCTCCACTAGATGAGGGATCCGGTTCCCTTTTCTTGGCCTGACCCCCCTACTCTAGTAGCGGCGGGCGTGCGGTGGCGGCTGGCCAGTCCGCACCCCTGGGGTCCCTTCAGTCTTCTCCTAGAGCTTCCTCCGTTCTTCTCCCTTCCTTCGTTCTCCTCCAGGACCAGGCCTTAAGACTTGGCCTGCCTGCGGAGTAGAGCCCATGCTGAGCCTCTGCTCCCCGCCTCCTTCTCTCTCTGCTCTCTCTCTTCTTCTACTGCTTTTCTCTCTACTACTGACTCTAAGATGGTGCCAACCTTATATACTCCCTTTTACAGTGCACCCGGGATCTACTCTCCCCACCCACACACTACCGGGTTCCCCCTTTCTAGGTGTTCCCTCCCCCCACTCCAGGCAGGGAAAGGGACAGTTGTGCTCACACCCGGGAGCATTGTCGCCCTGTCCCCCAGAAATGTGGTGTAGTGCATGTGGGTGTTGGGGTCCTGAGCCACACTCCATCCTTACCTGGAAGGGAGATATCACACCTCTGGGTGAGATGCAATACCTCTGTAGCGACCGAACCCTCAGGGCGCTACATTACGCTGCCTTTCCCGTGACCCTCGCATTGTCCAAATTTTGCGTGACAGTCATTACTGGTTGGTGACACTTCTGGACCCACGCTACAAGGAGAACTTTCTGTCTCTTATTCCCGCACAGGGCAGGCCTAATAAAATGGGGCAGTACGAAAAGGCTCTTGTTGCGGAATTGTTGAAAAGATTCCCATCTGAAAACGCTGGCGGCAGAGGTCACAGTTCGTTGGACAACCAAGGAGTACAGGCGAGAGAGACAGAAATGCAATCCAGCAAAGGTAGGGGAACAATGTAAAAGTTCTGTGACAGTTTTCTCAGACCCTCCCATCGCACAGGCCCTGAGGCGTGGGCGACTCTCCCAATGAGGGAAAAGTTTCGGAAGATGGTGAGGGAGTACCTTGCCAACTGTACCAACGTCCTCCGTGATTCCTATGTGCCTTATAATTATTGGATATCGAAGCTGGACACATGGTATGAACTGGCTCTCTATGCCTTGGAGGTTCTGGCCTGCCCTGCCGCTAGCATTTTGTCAGAGCGGGTTTTTAGTGCCGCCAGTGGAATTATAACCAATAGGCGCATCCGCCTGTCAACTGAAAATGCTGACTCTTCTAAAAATGAACAAGGGCTGGATTGGGCCAGACTTCTCAACACCACCGAATGATAGCAGCGTAACATAAACTCAAATACAGTGTTTTTTTTTGGGAGGTCTAACTCTATTACCATGCACCTCTGTCTTCACAACCAAACATGGGTATACGCTTCCTGATTTTGTCTATTTGCTCTTACCTTCCTCCGTCTCTTCATCCTCATCCTCCACATCCTCCTCCATATCACCACAATATCTACCATATCACCATATCTACGTCTCTTGCAAGGGACATCGGAGTTTCTCCAAATTTTTGGTAGCCGTTGCATTCACTGGATAGGCAAACAGTATGAGAGACCCACTCCTTTTTAATGGGAACATGTCATACTCGTTACTGTAGCCCAGCTCCATGTGTCTTTAAATTGTTAGTAGGGTTTTTCTTAAATTTTGGCAGCTGGGTGACTTACTGCATACCCTATAACTGGATAGCAGACCCTCTCCTTTCTAAAGGAAGCATGTCATTACTTTGGTCCAGCTCTATGTTTCTTTAAATTGTTAGTGGGTTTTTTCCCAAATTTTGGCAGCCCTTGCATTCACAGCATGGGCATTACCTCTATTTGAGACCCACTTTTTTATAATGGGAACATTTTTTTTTTACTGAGACCCTCCTCTATGTCTCTTCAAAGGGGTATTGGGGTACGTCCAAATTTTTGGCAGCTCTTGCAGTCACTGCATATGCAATAGCAGAATAGGAGACCCACTCTTTAATAATGGGAACAACAAAGCATAGCTGACTGCCGGCTCTTTAAGAATAGTAAGGCTGTAAAAATAGTGCATGCGACTTTCACAATCCCTCCTCCCATCCATCCTTCAATGAAACAGGATGTGTCTGATGATGTTTCACACACCACATGGCCAGATAAGGTTGTAAAATGTTAAAATGACATTTCCTGGTGAATGCATTTGTCACAGTTGAAAGCAATGCAAAAGTGCAAAAACACATCCAAAACGCTATGTGTGAACATAGCCCAAGGTGTGGAGGAGCATTTTTGTTTTTGGCTATTTATTTTGCCTTATATACAAATCATTACCCTGGAAAGGATGTTCCTTAACATATTTCCCAAGAAAATCCATTTTGGTTTAGTTTTTGTATGTTTTATTGTGAGTCCGTAAAAGTGGCGTAATACCTCTGACAACATTGTTGACAGCATTGACTTGGAAGTTAGAAATGCTTCCAGGGGTCTTCCCCATGTTGTTCCCAAGTCATTTGAGCACTGTTCCCATCGGTTTAGGCAATTTTTAGGCCCTCTTCAGACTGCCGGGAGGAGCGGTCGGAAAAATGCACGAGTTTCCCATTGACTTACATTGGGCCCGTTACTCGGATCGAGCACTCGAGCATTCCAATTTGCTCGAACTGAGCAACGAGTACCCAAGCATTTTAGTGCTCGCTCATCACTAGTGTTTAGCTATATTTATATGCAATTACATGAGCTGGGTAAGTAGACAATGCAGAGGATGTTGCTTCTAGGTGCACAATAGAAACTGATGGGCTTCTTTTATTACAAAAAATAGCATTGACACAGTAACATATTACTATAAAATGTAATCCACTGAAGATGTATCATATTTTTCTGATATAAGACGCACCGGACCATAAGACGCATCTAGGTTTTATAGGAGAAAAATAGAAGAAAAAAAATGAAGCAAAAAATGTAGTCATGATGCATTGTTATGCTGTTATAGGGGAAGATGTTGGTGCCGGCACTGTTATAGGGGTAATATACCCCAAATCTATACTAATATCCCCCATCCTGGTATATATATGTCCCCATCCTGGTATATATGGCCCCCATCCTAATCCTGGTATGCATGTTCTCCTAATCCCCATCCTGGTATGCATGGTACCCCTCATCCCCATCCTGGTATACATGTAACCCTTCATCCTCATCCTGGTATGCATGGCCCCCCATCTTGGTATTTATGGCCCCCCCATCCCGGTATCCATGGCCTCCATCCTCATTCTGGTAAGAATGGCCCCCCCATCCTCATCCTGGTATGCATGGCACCCCTCATCCCCATCTTGGTATGCATCGCCCTCTCATCCCCCATCCTGGTATGCATGGCCCCCTCATCCCCAATCCTGGTATGAATGAATATTCACTCCTCTCCACTCCCATGGGTGTGGAGAGCAGTGAACATTCATTCTCTTTATTAGCGGGCACACGTGATCACTGCAGCAGCCGGCTACTGCCTGTGCCCCGTTCCTCCGCCCCCCCCCCACCCCACCATCCACTGCCGGAATGTCTCTCTCTCTCTTCACCATTGTGATAAAGGAACAGGGCCTACCATGTGGCTTTTTAAAACACTGAAGTCATCATTCATTGGCAAATTAATGTCACATGGGCACCGACAATTTTCTCTTTTGTATCTACATTTTCTATTCTGACTCTCCGTGAAAGTCGAACCACACTCGAATGTTATCCGAGTGCAGCCGATTTTTTCACTGACTTATTGACTAGCATTGACGATTTTGATCCAACGCTCGGATTAAAATCAGACATGTTTCCAATATTTTCTGCTGACCATTCAGTCCAAGAAAAAAATAAAACATATGAATGGCCCCATACACCATCAGAGGTACGAGTGTTAGCCCTGAAAATCACAAATAGCATTCGCATGCAAAAACGGACATCTGAAAGAGGCCTTATACTGAAAGGTAAAAAAAATGATAAATAAAGTCTTCTGTGCCCCAAAATGGTACCAAATAGATCTTAGATTCTGAAAACAGAAAAGCAAATGATTTGTTAAAATGCTATCTACTGTATAAATGTAATAAAACATAAATAAAACTATGTAAATCTTTTATCATCGAAATAATACTAATCCACAGAATAAAGTTAACACTTTTAGTTCAAGAAATGAAAAACATAAACTTTAAAGCATCAAATAACAAAAGCAGAATTGTTTTATTTTTAATTTCTTCCATAGTCAGTAAATAAAAGTAAGGCCACGGCCCCACTATCAGTATTTGGTTAGTATTCGGTCAGTATTTTTTCTCAGGAGTGGGAGCCAAACCCAGGAGTGGGTGATAAATGCAGACTTGGTGACTTGTTTCTATTATACCTTTTCTCTGATTGTTCCTTTCTTGGTTTTGGCTCCCACTCCTGAGAAAAAATACTAACCGAATACTGACCAAATACTGATAGTGGGGCCGTGGCCTTAGGAATTAAATTGAATTTAAAGCAAAATGGTGCCTCTGAAAAACACATCTCATCCTGCATAAAACAAGCCCTTATACAGTTACGCCAACAACTTTTTTTATTTTTAAATTATGGCTTCTGGAATGCGATGATTAAAAAAAAAAATGTGTGGACATGTGTGATTTGTAATGGGTTAAGTGAAAAATTCACTTTACAGTATAAAATGTCAATACTTATTTCCTTAGAATTCTTTTTCTTTAAAAAAAAAAAAAAAAAACCCACCGCTTTTAGGAATGTTTGTAACATCCCCCATTTCCATCCCCACTGTTAAAATTCTTGGCTCGCAATTTAATTGGGCCATCTTTTTTTTTTGTTTTGTTGTGTTTTTTTCTGATCTATTGAGGAAAGTACTAAAGGTATTTATTGATATACAGTATTGACTATAGAAAATAAACTGCAAAACAGAATGTCACAGCCGGGAACAACTTCAATCAAGTAAATGTATGAATTGAAATAAATTTATCTTAGCATGTGCCCAATTACTCATGGGCTTGTCACTTGTACATATTGATGAATTTTCTCCATACTAATATACTGTATGCTATTTATAAAGAAAAAAAAAACATTACAAATATAAGAGTAAAGTTTTGCTTTATGGTCTTTAATGACCAAACAAAGGTCGAATGTTTGGAAAAATAGTTAATCATTCAATATTGGGTATATTTTTTATTATTCTTTGAATGTTTCTCCTAATTTTTGACAGCACCTCACAGGATTTTAAAGGGTCTGTCTGGCACCTACAAATTGATGACCTATCCATTGGATAATTCATCAATGAGAGATTAGTGGGGGTCTGATGCTCAGCCCACCCACCAATCAGCTGACACCTGCTTCGGCAGCGGCCAGTTTAGTGACAACAGCTGTGTACTGAACCTTATCTCCTATTGAAGTGAATGGGAGATAAACTGCAGAAGTCACCATCGGCCACTAAACAGTGTACGGAGCAGCGGTGTTACATTTGCCCGCTGCAAATATCAGCTTATTGGAGGCTGGGCGGAGTGTCAGACGCCTAGTGATCTCATACTGATGACTTATCCTATGGAGAGGCCATCAGTATTTAACTTCCAGACAAGCCCTTCAGTTTTCCTATTATTATAGATATTTTGAAAAAATAAAATCAGGGAAGGTTCACTTGATGCAGTCACAGTACTTTTTTTTTTTTGCCCTGTTTTTTAATGCATTTCAGCAAACTACAGCAAAGCACCACAACCACATAGCGTGAACCCAATTCACATACAAATTAAGTAATAACTTAATCAACTTAGGATCACATCTAGATGTGGTCACTGGTAACAAAAATTAGACTGACAAGTGCCTAGTGTGCTTTTTGATTTGATTGTTAATGGCTGTACTATTTTGTAAGTAGACATCTGTTTTACTTGCAAAACCACGCAGCCAAAATCAGTCAGTATTAATGGCAACATGATTTTGCAGGTAGAACTCTGCAGATTACCTGCAAAATTGTGCGTCCATTAAAAATCAAGTGAGAGTTACGCTGACTAGGCATCAGCCCACTTAGGATACACAAAATTCACTGCTTCATCCTTGTCTTATGATCCTTTTTAAGAAGATCACACCTTAACCTGGTGCTTCCATTGGTGGTAAAGGGGAGCGCACTACCATATCTATCTATCTATCTATCTATCTATCTATCTATCTATCTATTGTATCTTTCTCTGCATCTATCTATCTATTGTATCTACCTATGTATCTATCTATTGTATCTTTCTCTGCATCTATCTATTGTATCTACCTATCTATTGTATCTATTGTATCTATCATCTATCTATCTATTGTATCTATCTATTGTATCTATCTATCTATTGTATCTACCTATCCATCTATCTATCTATTGTATCTATCTATTGTATCTATCTATTGTATCTATCTATCTATTGTATCTACCTATCCATCTATCTATCTATCTATCTATCTATCTATCTATCTATCTATCTATCTATCTATCTATTGTATCTACCTATCCATCTATCTATCTATTGTATCTATCTATTGTATCTATCTATTGCATCTATCTATCCATATATTGATCTATTGTATCTACCTATCCATCTATCTATCTATTGTATCTATCTATTGTATCTATCTATCTATTGTACCTACCTATCCATCTATCTATCTATTGTATCTATCTATTGTATCTATCTATTGTATCCATCTATCTATTGTATCTATCTATTGCATCTATCTATCCATATATTGGTCTATTGTATCTGACGCGCCCCTGGGCCTGTGTCGCGCTGCGTTGCGCACGCGGGAGCTTACCCGGAGCCGGATCTGTTTAGGGTTGTAGTCTCGTGGCGGTGACCCGGTCCGTGCCCAGGGAGTCAAACTGGACGGCAGTCTGTTAGCGGTAGAAAATGGTTGATGACTACGCCACCCGTTGAATGCAGCCAGGGGGCTGCTGCTGCAGGGCAGACCGCTGAGGCCGGTGGAAGGATGGTGCAGCGTGATAGTATAACCCCCAACGGGAGGGGTATGGCCTCAGGGCAGCCGACGTGGATGATGGGGGTAGCAGGAACCACTCAGAGACGGTATGGTAGCGTTCAGGGTCTTTACTGGTAACAACGATAGACCCTCCCGGAGTACTTGCTAGCGAACGGGGCCTGGTCAGTCCTTGAGCAGATGGGATCTCCCCTGGCCAGGCGTAGTTGTAGGCCTCCCAAGCTGACTGTACTCTTCTGGCTACCTTGCTAGAAGCTGATGTAAGTAGCCCACGTCCCTGAGTGTACCGTGTGGTGCTCACCCGTATGGCCGGTGACTCGGGGCCTTCTAATGGCTTCCGCTCCACGATGGCGGTGCTGGTCCCACGCGTGTGACCGGGCCTTCGGGCTTCTGGGCCAGGGGACCTGAAATCCCCTGCCTGACGGATTCTGCTGCTGGGTAGAAGTTAGTCCCCACAGCCTCGGACTCCGGGTCCGGTAAAGAATCTTCTTAGTCAGGGCGAGCTCTTTAGCTGCCAGCCCCTGACTCCTTGTGACTCTGCTGCTTCCTATGCTGCTCTTGTCTCTACTCTTCCTGGACTCACTAACCCTGCCTCAGCCCCGGGTTTATACAGGGGAAGTTCTTCCCCTCCCAAGGCTGGGCAGGAGGTGTGGCATGCACAGGATCCCTGACCAAAGGACCTCCCACCTGCTCTCAGACGTAATATCTCTATCACTGTGACAACCAGACCCCTGGGGTGTCACACTCCCCCCTAGTGAAATTTAGTACTCCGGGACTAAACACTTTTTAGAAAAATATAACAAGGTATATCAAAGAACAATAAAATACAATAAGGAAACACAATAAGATGGTCACGGATGTCCGCAACCGGGTGCAGTCTTTGAAGAAAAGCAAAGGTGTCCATTTCACCAACACAGGGAGACGTAACCAGGTAGGGGTCTGTCCTACCCCGAGTCCTTAACAGTCTCTAGTCCATCCTGGGTTACGCTCCAACTATATACAAAGGATTCCCGGTAAATCCACCGAAGACTCCTAAAAACAACTAGAAACACAAAATTACACACAAGCAACAATAAACAGGTAAACATTGTAAAACAACTTAAACATTTAGATCCTCCAACGTGCGGGTAACTGGCCTCTAGTGGCCCTAGTGGACCTACGGAGCTGACTGTCTGGCCCTGAACTACAGGGTGTAGGAGCTGTCAAGGGTAAACTGGGCAGCTGTCTACCGGCTCTTTGTCTCACTAGGGGTACGGCAGGCTCACTATAAGCAGAGGGTGGATTCTCCTGTTCCGCTTGGGTGGAGTCTTCTGCCTCCTGGACCGGCTGCTCTTCCAGCTCTACCCGTTGCTCCGTAGGTTCTTGGGATGATGGTTGGAGGAAGGTGAGTACGGGTACCACAACTGCACCATTGACTTGAGTCCAAGACCGAGGGAAGTCCCCGAGCACGGAACTAACCATATCTTCCCTTTCTTCCACGGGTCGATGGTCTTCCTGTTCCTCCTCAGGGTTCCTCAGTTGTTCGGGGCACTTCTTCAGGTGGTCCCGGGATACAATGGCTGTGGTTTCCCCTCCGTCTTTACTGATGGTACAGACCTTCGGGTTCTCGTGGCTTGAGGGCAGTACGGTGTACGGGTCCTTCTCCCACTGGTCGTCCAACTTGTGGAGCCGTCTCTTCTTCTTCAAGACCTGCTCTCCGAGTACCAGGGGAACAGCGGGAGCATACTGGTTGTAAGTCTTCTCTTGTCTTTCCCTAGCCTGACAGAGACTTCGCTCCACGCTCTCCTGTACTTTCCGGTACTGCTGCTGCCTCTCTGTGTCCCAGTCCGTTTCTGGTGAAGTGTCCTCGGGCGTCAGGACTCCCATTTCCAGGTCAACAGGTAACTTACCAGGTCTTGCCCTCATTAGGTAAGCCGGGGTACAGTTGGTGGAACCTACCGGGATGTGGTTGTATAGGTCCACCAGATCGGGCAACTTCTCAGGCCACAGACTGCGTTCTTCCAGGGGCAACGTTTTTAGAAGATCCATTACCACCTGGTTCATTTTCTCACAAAGTCCATTAGTTTGCGGATGGTAGGGTGTCGTCCTTATCTTCCGGCAGCCATACAGATTGCAGAATTCCTGGAAGACCTCCGCTTCAAAGGCAGGTCCCTGGTCCGTCAGCACTTGGTCCGGGTACCCGTGTGGACGGCAAAAGTGCTGCTGGAAGGCTCTAGCTGTTGTTTGAGCCGTTAAGTCCTTGACGGGGACGACAACCAGAAACCGGGAGTAATGATCCACGATGGTTAACGCGTAGACGTAGCCACTTCTGCTGGGGGTCAGTTTTACATGATCCAAGGCTACCAGTTCCAACGGTTGCCGGGTGACGATGGACTGCAGGGGAGTCTTCTGGCTGGCCCGGTCCTTCCTTCTCAGATTGCACGGGCCACAGTCTCTGCACCACTTCTCGATGGTTCCCCTCATGCCTACCCAGTGGAACCGCTCGCGCAGCAGGAACTCCAGCTTTTTCCACCCGAAGTGTCCAGCTCCGTCGTGGTATGCCTCCATCACCATGGCTGCGTCTCTTCGTGGCACCACTACTTGCCAGAGTAGTTCATGCGTCCTGGAGTTAACCATTCTGCGGCACAACTTCCCCTTGTAAAGGAACAGTCGACTCTTCTCTGCCCATAGTTGTTTGGCTTCCTCTGGAGCGTCTGATTCCAGGCTAGCCTCCGGGCGAGTCAGCATCTCCTTCACCAGTCGGACGGCAGGGTCGCTGTCTTGCGTTTCCGCCCAGTTGTAGTGAGGTAAGGGGTTCAACGTAGCAGCCTGCTTACTCCTTACCCGGTGAGAATACTGGATAGTCCCATGACGGTGGAACGCAGGGAGTTCAACTTCTTCCAGTCCCTCCGGATCTTCTCCTCCGTCCGGCAGGTTGGGCATCCTGGACAGGGCGTCCGCGTTGGTATTGGAGCGCCCTGCCCGGTATTTAATTGTGAACTCGTAGTTGGACAGACGGGCCATCCACCTCTGCTCCAGGGCACCGAGTCTTGCCGTGTCCAGGTGTGTCAGCGGGTTGTTATCCGTGTATACGGTGAACCGGGAAGAAGCGAGGTAATGCCTAAAGCGCTCGGTGACTGCCCATACCACGGCCAGGAACTCTAGCTTAAATGAGCTGTAATTTTCGGGGTTCCTTTCGGTGGGTCGCAGTTTTCGGCTGGCATAGGAGATTACTCGTTCTCTCCCCTGCTGAATCTGGGACAGTACGGCTCCTAGCCCGATGTTACTGGCGTCGGTGTAGAGGATGAAGGGCTGGCTATAGTCCGGGTACGCCAAGATTTCATCCCCCGTGAGGGCCATCTTCAGCTGGCGGAAGGACTCTTCTTCTAGCTTTTCCCATTTGAAGGGCGGCTTCTGGTTCTTGGCCTTCCGGGACTGGCCTATCAGGAGGTCCTGCATAGGTGCTGCCTTTTTGGTGAAACCGGGAATAAACCTTCGGTAGTAGCCTACCAACCCTAGGAACTGCCGCACTTCTTTTACGCTGGAGGGGCTTGGCCATCCCTTAATTGCGGTGATCTTATCGGGGTCGGGAGCCACTCCGTCAGCGCTCACCACGTGTCCCAGGTATTGCACCTTTGGTTTCAGGAGGTGACACTTGGAGGGTTTCACCTTTAGGCCGTAACTCGCCAGAGCTTCGAACACCTCCGCCAGGTGTTTCAGGTGGTCCTCATAAGTTTTGCAGTATACGATGACATCGTCCAGGTACAACAGGACCGTCTCGAAGTTTCTGTGGCCCAGACAGCACTCCATTAATCGTTGGAAGGTTCCTGGGGCGTTGCAGAGTCCGAACGGCATGCAGGTGAACTCGCTAAGTCCCATCGGGGTGGTGAATGCGGTCTTCTCCCGGTCCGCCTCTGCTACAGGAACCTGCCAGTACCCGCTAGTGAGATCCAAGGTAGAGAAGAAGTTAGCAGATCTTAAAGCAGCCAATGACTCCTCTATCCTTGGTAAGGGGTACGCATCCTTGTGTGTGATACGGTTGATTTTCCGGTAATCTACACACATCCTCATGGTGTTGTCTTTCTTTTTGACTAAAACTAGTGGGGCTGCCCAGGGGCTACAGCTATCCCGGATTACCCCAGCCTCCTTCATGTCTCTAAGCATCCCCTTGGCGTGTTGGTAATGTGCAGGGGGTACGGGTCGATACCTCTCTTTTATGGGAGGATGATCTCCCGTGGGGATGCGGTGTTCTACCCCCTTGACTCGCCCGAAGTCTAACGGGTGTTTACTAAACACTCTCTCATACTCTTGAACCACCCGATAGACTCCTTGTTTCTGGTGTGAGGGAGTGGAGTCAGTACCCAGATGTAGTTGCTGACACCAGTCCTCCATGTCTTTCTTAGAGCCGTTACCTTCCTCCGGGTGAGATGGAGGCAAGGGTTCCACAGATTGTATAGAATTTTGATTAGTGGTATATAATTTGGCTAGCGTGGCATACCGGGGCAGGTACACTTCCCTCTCCCCGATATTTATTATGCGAATGGGCACCCTCCCATGGCGTACATTGACCACCCCCCGTGCTGTCAAAATGGTGGGCCTACTGTCTGAGTAAACTGGTTCTACCATTGCCTGGTAATCTCTACCTCTCAGACCAATAGCTGCCCGGCACCAAATCATCATTTCACTTTTTGGGGGCATGGCAATAGGAAAAGGGTCACACATTCTTACGCTACCAATCTCACCGCCGGAGAGTTCCACTTGTTGCCGTTGCATCAGTGCCCGGATCTCTTTCTGGAGCACCCGCTGCTCGCCGGAGCTGGCATTCTTGGCAACCTGCTGTAAAAGGAAAATCACCTCTGCAAGACAATTTTCAATTACATTAGTTCCTAGAGTTATTTTTGGGTGACTCTCATGTTTGTCAATATCTACAATGATCAGTCCCTGTGCGGCCAGTTCGACTCTACCAATTTTGATGGTCACCTCTTTAAATCCGATCTGTGGCACGGGCTGACCATTGCTGGCGATGATACTCAAGTCGTCGTCAGGGTAGCGGGTAATATCCGAGTCATTCCAGTACTGCTTGAAGAGCACGTACGGGATGGTGGTGACCTGTGACCCGGTGTCCAGTAGGGCACTCATGGGAATGCCATCCAGTACCACAGGCAAGACTGGACGTCCTCCCACATATCTGTCGCGCCAGTTCGATGGGCCTGGTGATCTTTTTCCTGGGGGTTGGCCCTCTACCCCAGGTTGTGCCCGTTTAAAGAACAGTACCTTTCCATATGTCCGGGTTGATTGCAGCGGCGGCAGATGGGTCGTCCGTCCTCGCTGTATCGGTCACTGGGTCTTCCTCTGGCCGGTGGGGTCCTCCTTGGTCGACGCCACGGGATGTCCTCCGATCCGGATGCCAGCTGGATCTTCCCTGGAGTGGAAACCTGTAAAGACTGCACAGTTCGGGTTAGCGCAGCAACGCTTTTAGCTAGCTCTTGGACCTGATGGTGTAGGTCTGGAGCCGGGTCATTGTCCAAAGCCTGCGCATCAGCTCCCACAGGCCCTGCTGACAAGGGCGCCGCCTCCTGGTAGTAAGTGGTAGTGGGGCGTCTGTGGGTCACAACGCCACCTGGTGCCGGTTCTCGGAGCACCCGGATGGCTCTGTCCTTGAACTGTGCAAATTCTAGATGAGGGTCCTGTAAGGCCATTGCCCGCAACTGGGTGCGGTGGGCATTGCAATATAAACCCTCTATAAATTGTTCGGTCAACAGCCTGTCCTCGTTTCCCACTCCATTAGGGTCGGTCTGCTTAATGGCCCTCAGGGCCTCTTGTAGGTTGAGTGCATAGTCCCTTATACTCTCATGCGCTCGCTGCTTGCACCCGTAGAATCTAAGTTTAATCTCGGCTGAGGTGCGGGTATCAAAGGTGTCCTTCAGCCGGGTTAGTATCCCTGCGACAGTCTTCCTCCCAGGTGGCCAGGATTTTACTTCCCTTTTGGCTGCCCCAGTTAGCTGGGCCACCAGGATGCTCACTTTTTGCTCTTCTGTGAGGGGGTACACCTGGAAGAGGCTATCCAGCTTTTCTCTAAAGTCATGCAGGGTATGTGACTCCCCTGAGTACTGGGGTAGCCAAGCTGCTCCCGGGATATAGGGCATGGTGAAGGGCATAACTGCAACAGCGGTAGCGCTGGCGGGGGTTGAGGCAGTGGAGCTCTCCTCCGTATCCGACATCTTCCTCCCCCCTAGTGGACCGTGGCCTACCTTGCGATGATCCTGTTCCGTAGGCCGCGGCTCCGCAGTGGATCGTCAGGGTTGAGGACCTTCCGTCGCGCTCCTGTGACGTCGGCGTCTGCTGGGCTCCTTCCAGGACCTTACGCAACGTCCGGACGTGAGGCGGGGCTTCAGTTCTCGCGCGCTTTCGGAGTCCACGCCCCTCTTCTTCCCGCGCGGCGTCCTCAAGATGGCGTCCAATGGCGGGAAAACTCCACGGATGGCGGGAAGAAGGCTGAAGATGGCGCCGGATGGCGGGAAACTTCACCGATGGCGGGAAGAAGGCTGAAGATGGCGCCGGATGGCGGGAATCTTCACCGATGGCGGGAATCTTCACCACTGGTAAGTTTGAACAGTCTTTGCTTTTCAGGCACGCAGTACCCGGTGGTTGCGGGCACGTGATCCTGCCGGCTACGCCAAAGTTGACGCGCCCCTGGGCCTGTGTCGCGCTGCGTTGCGCACGCGGGAGCTTACCCGGAGCCGGATCTGTTTAGGGTTGTAGTCTCGTGGCGGTGACCCGGTCCGTGCCCAGGGAGTCAAACTGGACGGCAGTCTGTTAGCGGTAGAAAATGGTTGATGACTACGCCACCCGTTGAATGCAGCCAGGGGGCTGCTGCTGCAGGGCAGACCGCTGAGGCCGGTGGAAGGATGGTGCAGCGTGATAGTATAACCCCCAACGGGAGGGGTATGGCCTCAGGGCAGCCGACGTGGATGATGGGGGTAGCAGGAACCACTCAGAGACGGTATGGTAGCGTTCAGGGTCTTTACTGGTAACAACGATAGACCCTCCCGGAGTACTTGCTAGCGAACGGGGCCTGGTCAGTCCTTGAGCAGATGGGATCTCCCCTGGCCAGGCGTAGTTGTAGGCCTCCCAAGCTGACTGTACTCTTCTGGCTACCTTGCTAGAAGCTGATGTAAGTAGCCCACGTCCCTGAGTGTACCGTGTGGTGCTCACCCGTATGGCCGGTGACTCGGGGCCTTCTAATGGCTTCCGCTCCACGATGGCGGTGCTGGTCCCACGCGTGTGACCGGGCCTTCGGGCTTCTGGGCCAGGGGACCTGAAATCCCCTGCCTGACGGATTCTGCTGCTGGGTAGAAGTTAGTCCCCACAGCCTCGGACTCCGGGTCCGGTAAAGAATCTTCTTAGTCAGGGCGAGCTCTTTAGCTGCCAGCCCCTGACTCCTTGTGACTCTGCTGCTTCCTATGCTGCTCTTGTCTCTACTCTTCCTGGACTCACTAACCCTGCCTCAGCCCCGGGTTTATACAGGGGAAGTTCTTCCCCTCCCAAGGCTGGGCAGGAGGTGTGGCATGCACAGGATCCCTGACCAAAGGACCTCCCACCTGCTCTCAGACGTAATATCTCTATCACTGTGACAACCAGACCCCTGGGGTGCCACATATCTATCTATTGTAGCTAACTATCTTTCAAAAATAGAAAATGGAACAGCACATTCAACACATGATAAATGGGTGCAAATGCCTTC
Organism: Phyllobates terribilis; assembly: GCF_046119375.1. Lineage (NCBI taxonomy): Eukaryota > Metazoa > Chordata > Amphibia > Anura > Dendrobatidae > Phyllobates > Phyllobates terribilis. The sequence goes on along the minus strand of NW_027362771.1, from coordinate 443,448,374 downwards.
TAAACAAAATATCCAGGTTTTGCCGGAATATATACATATAAAAAAGGTAGGCAGCACTCCAATAGTTACCAAAACAAGAGGACTTTATTTAGCCCATGTGGCATGGCAACGTTTTGTTTCAGATGAACCTTTCTCAAGACGCTTGAGAAAAGGTTAATTTGAACTGAAACGTCACCATGCCATTGGTAACTGTTGGAGTGCTGCCTACCTTTTTAATCTCTTTATCTATCGATCGATCGATCGGTTTGTCTGTCTCTCTGCCTGTCTGTCTGCCTGTCTATTCCAATCATACTTAGAATAAATAATAATCTACACTAACATCATAATCTATATTAATAAACTGTTAATTATCCAGATAAAATTTAGAAGATGCCAATAAATAAAAGCAATTGGAGAATTAGAGAAATACTTAAATTATTAACATTGCAATAAAAAGTATAATATTTAATTGGTATGACTGTAAGCATGTCTGTAATCCTATAAATGAGGTTTTGCATTGCTTCCTTTTCTTACTATTATTCTCTATTACAAATGAAAGGCATCAGATGTGTCTCAGTAAGTTCTATGCCTATTGTAGTCCTGCGCTCCCTTTCATGCCATTTTATCTGTGTGTGGATGATCGTGTAGTGGGGTGTGGTTATGTCTCTGGTGGATACAGACCTCTTATATATATACGTTGCTATACAAGCTAGGACTAGGTATTTTTCATATTATCTCTTGCCATGAAGGAACTTTCCATGACTGTTTCATCCCCAGAATACACTGATATTCTCGATCAGGGGATCTTTAAATGCTTTGTAACAGTGAGAAAGTGACGATTCTGTGTTAGCAGAATTACGTTATCTTTTTATCTACAGTGGATAATGCAATTTTGAAGGAGGGATTTGCATCTTGCTGAGTGCTTTCTGCAGCCCACATAATGCCATTAAACATACAGAAGGAAGTGCATAGGATTAAAGCCCAGAGGATGACGACAGGAACAGCTGAGTGGCATGCAAAGATAAATTATGGCTAATACAGCTGGTGCCAACCTATGCCACCCTCACAATGACTTCCTCTCCTGTTGCAAATGATGCTTGGCAATAGTGCTAATTGCAATAGATTTACACTGTTTCCCTGCAATGTGGGAGGCAAAGGCAAAGCTGCTTAGCAGCATCCTGATGGATATACGCTGACATTTGCAGTCTGTTGCCATGGTCGCTCTGGGACTTTTGTTTTGAAAAGGGATTTTTTTTTTCATGCTTCTATCAGATGACGTCATGGATGTCCATGGATGTGACAGGCCACCTTTTGGTTGGAGGTTTAAAGAGACAGCCTCCAGCTGCAACACTAGCCCTGGCTATTGTCTCAGATGCTGATATAAAGATGGGGGAATATATTTTTCCCTAGCTCAGTTGCCAAGAAGCTTCTCACTTAGCACTACCTTCAGGAAAAGCATCTTAAGTTAGCATGCTCGCACTGCCTGAGTGAAGAAGCACGTTCCTCCCGCGCCTCCTCTTTATTAAAGAGTATCAAGTGAAATCCTCTTTTTTTCTTAAAGAAGCACAAAGCAGCCAATAGAGCACGATTACGGCTGGGAAGAGTACGGAAGTCATGTGAAAACTTTAAAGAAGGACACAGACAGCTTTGAAAGAAAAAAAGGTAAGACACAAAATCAGACAGTAACCTTCCATGTTACTAGCAAGATATTTGTACTAAACATGTGTCTGATGGAATAAAGATACACCTTGCCTTTTCACTGGATGGAGCGCTGCAGTTATGGTATTTTCCTATACTAAGCAGTAAAAAGCAATGATAATCAGATCAGAAATAGCTATAGAGGCATAACTAGATAGAAAATTGATGAGAAAGAAAAGAAAGAGAGAGAAAGAAAAAGAAAGAGGCAAAGAAAGAGAAAGGGAGTGAGTGAAAGAAAGAGAAAGATATAATGACTTCTGTGCCCACACATATTGATATACCTGTCTATACCTGTAATTTCTAACAGTGACATATAGATAAGTAAAGCTCATATAGAGAGAAATGTAATGCTTGTGCATATATACAGGACATGTGCCTGTCTATACTGAATTAAGCAGCTCACACCCTGGAATGTGCAACAGTTGAATTCTCGCTAAATACAAAGTTTTGTGCAGAAAATCAATTGTTTTGCCATAGAAGATAATACTGTAGATTTACTTTAGTTACAGACACATGGTATTCTTATTAAATGCAATTGTGTTTTGAAAATGGTCTCTAAAAATCATATTGCCTATATAGATGCAGCAGTGTTGAACTTGTTCTGCACATTAGGGCTGAGTTTGTCATGACACAGACTATAGTCTGAGGTTCTCCATTGACCTGATGGTATATTTGAACTCCTAGAGTTGTCACAATGCACTCCTAAGCAAATAATTGACTTATTCTACTCTGCACACTGTTGTAAATTGATGCATTGTCTGTGTAGCATTATTGACTATGAACGAAGATAGTTGCAGGTAATTGATATCCGCTGCTTGTGTATTTGCAGCTTTCCCTTTCAGTCATAGTACAGACCTGTGATATACAGTAAAGATAAAGCTGTGGATTGTGGCTAGCATCTCATGAAACTATGTGTAGGCTGCAAAAAGGCTTTCAGGACTTGTGTTACTCATTTTAGTTGTGCTTTTCCAAAATGTGTATTAATAGAAAATAAACAGATCAGAATGCCTGGATGATAATACGATTTAGGAAATCCTTATTTCATTATCGTATTGTAATTTAATATTACTGGACTGTGTGGATTTCTGGATCTCCTCCAACCTAAGGAAGGGGGGAAGAATCCCTGCTACAAAATTACATTATATATCAATTACATTGACTACTAACATAGTATATGCATTTGTTATCTTACCCAGACACACAACCTCATATATCCAACAGCAGGTTTATGTTCTGTACAGATCCATAGTCGTAGACCATGTAGGCAATAAGAGATGTATGGTTACAGTGGGTACATGTGCTAAATAAGTTTGGGAGTGTAACTTATACATCTATATGGAATATAAACAACCCTATCATATCTATCCATCCATCCATCTATCTATAGTATTTAATCTATCTATCTATCTATCTATCTGTCCTATTCCTTATCTATCTAGCTATATATCTATCTATAGTATTTATGCTATCTAACAATCTATCTACAGTGTCTATTATTCTACTTTATATCTTTGTATGTACTGTACCTACAGTATCTGTATTATTTTTGTTTTCTTTTTCTACCATCTACCTACCTAACTATATAAAACGAGACATTATATATATACTGTGTGTATATGTGTATATATATATATATATATATATATATGCATATATATATATATGTATATATTATACTCCATGGTGTAAATTCATCTGTTGAATAGACAGGGCTTTCTGTTGACAAATGGTGAACTTTTCATCTTCCAGCTATCTCCCAGCAATGTATTCTGGTTAATAATTGATCAGCTAGATTAGCCTGGCTTTGTATTGTTGGCTTGAATGGTAACCAGAGATTTTCATTAAGAGACTGACAGCACCACCCTAATTAATACGCATTCAGTTCAATTCAAATAAACTAATCTACAAAACCACCATAGCAAATAGCTCTTTCCTCCTGCTATTTTCTTTCATCTCATGTTTTCCTGTTGTGTCCCTGCTTTGCACCTACATATCCGATATAAGTAATGTTAGCGATAGTACATGTCTGTGTTAGTAATACATGTTACTAGGATCATACACTATTACTTACATTTTAAGCCTCAGGCTTGTAAGACTCCAGGTTATATTGATATGAGCACGTTCAGCACCACTCCTTTGGACAGCGGCCGCCAGTTGAGCCTCTTCGAAATTTGTCTCAAATATTTCAAATATTTCTTGTTCTACTTTCATAATCCTAATTAGTTTCATGAGGCCTATGTCTACCCCAAGTAGACACTTGATTACTTTTCTTTAACACTTATTTTGAATCAATATATAAATTGAATCATTGATTTGTTTGGTATCTTTGTTGTTTTGGATATTTCCATAAATGTGGACAGTGAAAAGATTTTGGATGTGTATATTATAACATTATGAATAATTGTAAGAGACATGATAATCACAGCAACATACAGCCTTACCTGACTGAGACACCCTACACCTCAAAATTCAATGATGTCTTTGGGTAGGCATTTTCTAGTTTTGTTAAAGACGAATTATAATGATATAAAATGTTCATAACGTTAATAATGCTGTGACTTAAAATATTGAAATATTAGCATTTATATACAAATCATATAGAATTAATCTACACTAATTTTATTTATTAAATCAATATTCCCAGCATTTAGTTTAAAAGGCGTTATATACCGGCTGTACGCCATTTTTAGGACTTGTTACAGTTTTGTATATTTTTATTGTGGGTGACTTTTGATTCCAAACAATATTAAAAAATTAAGTCTTAAAAATAAGTCTTAGATTTGCTTGCTTGTCACTGATATGAATACACTCTTACCTGTAAATGACTCGTTTTACTATTATTATTTTAATTTTATAGATATTTTTTAGTAAGTAAGTGCTATTCTTACATATTCTTCATTTTTGGACATGGCTAAAGAACAGCTTCATACATTGTTTCTTTTAATTTGCTTTAGCTTCATGTTTTAAGGAATATTGAAGATGTTACCTTTTACAATTTCTTTGTTAAAGACTTGCATTGGGAGAAAGTATTTTATTGGCTATGAAAATGGTGCATAAACAGCATATAAATAATATTTTTTTTATTTCTTAATCCACAATTGTGAGACCGACCATCTTCAAAGATATCCGACCTTTTAAACAGTCCATCATCAAGATGTTGCACTGTGTGAAATTCGCTGGGTTGTAGTAGCTCAAAATTCCGCAAAACTCATTGATGCCAATTTCACCTATAAAAAAGGTGGGTGTATAGCGCCAACCCCACCCCTTATATACAATACATACATATATGGTCATGCAAAAGGGAGGTTAGAAAGAGAGCAAAGAGAACGGGAAATAACAGACAAAGGCATTGTAAGAAATGTTGTGATTAATGGAAGAATTAATGGGTGAAACATTTTTTCTGGTGACTAATATATTTAGTATAATACTGTATCACAACGTGAAATACTCAAGGGGCTTCAGATATTAATATTCCTGCTCAAGCCATGTCTATATTATTGATTCATTTTTTTTTTAAATCCCCAGAACACTACAACGTGACTCAACATACCAGTGTATTCATTTTACCTTTACAGATTTTCCTAGGCTGAGCTCAAAGGCACTGCCCATGAGAAAAACAGCTAGCAGGACAAAGATGAGAGAAAAGAAATGACATCCTGTTTTCTTTGGAGAAAACACTTGTAAGGTCTGTGCTCTTTTTACAGCTAATGAAAATATCCATAATAACGATTTCTGTCTTCTTGTGTACATGCTAAATCTGACTACTACTCTATCTATCTATCTATCTATCCATCTAATATCTATCATCAATGTAATATCTATCTAATATCTATCTATCATCTATCTAATATATATCTCATATCTATCTATCTCATATCTAATATCTATCTCATATCTAATATCTATCTCATATCTATCTAATATCTATCTATCTAATATCTATCATCAATGTAATATCTATCTAATATCTATCTCATATCTATCTATCTATCTAATATCTATCTCATATCTATCTATCATCTATCTAATATCTAATATATATCTCATATCTAATATCTATCTCATATCTATCTATCTATCTATCTAATATCTATCTCATATCTAATATCTATCTCATATCTATCTATCTATCTATCTATCTAATATCTATCTATCTATCTATCTAATATCTATCATCAAAGTAATATCTATCTAATATCTATCTCATATCTATCATCTATCTAATATCTAATATATATCTCATATCTAATATCTATCTCATATCTATCTAATATCTATCTATCTAATATCTATCTAATATCTATCATCAATGTAATATCTATCTAATATCTATCTCATATCTATCTATCATCTATCTAATATCTAATATATATCTCATATCTAATATCTATCTCATATCTATCTATCTATCTAATATCTATCTCATATCTAATATCTATCTCATATCTATCTATCTATCTAATATCTATCTATCTATCTAATATCTATCATCAAAGTAATATCTATCTAATATCTATCTCATATCTATCTATCATCTATCTAATATCTAATATCTATCTCATATCTAATATATATCTCATATCTATCTATCTCATATCTAATATGTATCGCATATCTATCTATCTATCTATCTAATATTTATCATCTATCATCTATCTAATATCTATCCACATATCTATCTATCTATCTATCTATCTATCTATCTATCTATCTCATACAATACAACATGTCCTCTATTAAACTTTAGAAAAGTCCTATTACATTTCTGTTTTCCTTTGTTTGATAAATCTAAACCAGACAGAAGAATAACTATATGATATGTAAAAAACTGATTTCACCATCACATCTTAACATCACCAACCATGTTTTTCTTACACACCTTTCTTAGCTGTTATTTGTAATGATTATGAATGCAATATATGGAATATGGTGCGCAATATTTGGCTGGTTTTGCTCCCTATTGATATTAATTAAAATGCATAGAGATATGTTACAAAATTTTAATACTGGTACTGTTGGGTTCAATACATAATTGTCAATGGTTAATGTTAAATTGGTAAATATTGGGAACATTTTAAATAGTTGATCATATATATAAAGTTTATATCATATAAATATAGTTTAAATTAAAGATTTTTTAATTATATATGATCTTTTTTATTAAGAATTTTAGTACACATATACTGTATAACCAGAAGAAGAGCACAAAATGGAGTATTCTTCATACACAAGATCAAATTCAGGCAGTACGGTAGATTAAACTACTACTACTATTATTACAGTTGCACACATTCTCAGCGGATTTTACTACAGTACATACAACTTTCATATATCAGTGAAATACAAATGTCCAATTTCTACAACTATCCAGATCTTGGTTGTTTTATGATTTTCGTATATATTACCATTCTCATCTTTAACAATAAAACAATACAATTCACATGTAGCTTGTTGCAACTACTTAGCTAGACTTGTAATCTTTATCAGAGGTGGGGGCAGGGAAGGCTTGTTCCCAGGAATCAAGAAAATGGGTCTTCAATGATCCACTAAGACTTGGGCAGGGCATGTAGATACAGGGTTTGGGTAGCCAACCTTATCTTCGCCCTGGTCGAAGCACAGCCATGCTACAACTATTATATAGGCTGGGAGGACAATCTCTCTAAAGGTCACATCTATAATATTGGAGAGTTTAAAATAATAACAATTTGTATCTGTTTGTAACACTGATCATAAACAACCCTGAAAGAAATACATGGAATGACTCCTTCCACTCATTATAATATATCTGCATATATTCTTATTGCCAGGTACTTATTGTGATGCAAATGTGCTTGTTTTGATGAGCCCTACTTGAATGAATAGTTTTTGTTAAAATGCTAATTCTCTTTTTTATGAAAATCAGGTAAAATAAATATATAAGTAATAGTTGTGCACATTCATGTCACTTGTAATTGTTACTCATAATTGTTCCACCACTGAGAATTGGATTCAGACATATTTAGCATATTCTGCTAATAGAAGTGGCACATATGTTTTGCACTACAGTATTCAGATAACACTTGGTTCTTCTCCTTTGTCACACCAATGTAACCCATGTCACCTGGATCTACATGCATGTGATAGTGGTTATCTATTGTTGACAGCACAATGCCATACAAAAGATTCATTCAGTCTTGGAAGAAGAAAACATGAAAGTATTGTTGCACTCATTTTATTTGGCACAGTGGGATATACTTGTGTATTCACATGACTCTTCCAGTTAAGTGATCTATTTTCAATACCTCCCTCCAAAAGCAATGCAGTTCCAAAGAGCAAAAAGAAGAAATCTCTGCCACATCTACTAAGGCATTAATACATTGACTTTCAGATCAAATTATCTATATTTTTTTTAATTTTATGTCATGTTTTTTTCGTTACATCTATATAAACAATTATTAAAAGAAATCAATGACTGTAAACAACATTCTGCATCTGGTTAATATTAAAAGCGAATAGATTTTGTAAAGGAAATGTATTTCACATTATAGTAACTATTAGCTGATCTGCCTCAATTAAACAATACATTTTAAAACAACATGGAAGTAAACGCTTGCTGATTGGACCTCACCTAGAACCACCTCCCACAGTTTTTTGATATGGTCCCAATGTACAGAACAAAACTACCCATGAATATCAGATACAATTGGAAAATTGTGACTATTAAGAAAAGAAGTAATGTCATATTAACCAAAACAATGTCCAATTTATTAATTCAATGATTAACAATTAACAAAATATCAAATTAGTCATAATGTCCAATTGATTGACCAAATTATTAATAATTAACCAAACATCAAATTAGTCATAATGTCATTATAACCAAAAAATCAAATTAGTCTTTACTTGTCTGAAACAGCATTGATCATGAGAAAACATTCCCTATTGGCTGTTAAGGTCTGGAGTAGATCTCTAAATGTGATAATTACTGGTAGTAACCCTTATTAATGTTGGATTGTTTTCACATAACAATGTTTAGATATCATGTAGTTTAGTTTCTGATAACTTGTCAGATGTAGGAGGGCTGATTTTGTCATTTGGCATCTTAACGTCATCTGTGATTTTACAGAATCTAATGTGACAACTCAGTTACTCAGCGAGCTGCCACAATGACAGCAGACTTGGGAAAGACATTGCTGTAGCAAAAAAAGCTGATGTAGAAATCATATATCCTGCCCAGTATTAAATATATATATCCTACCCAGTATTACATATATATATATATATAAATATATATATACAATATATATATATATATTGTGTATATATATATATATATTATATATATATATATATATATATATATATATATATATATATATATATATATATATATATATACACATATATATTAATATAAATTCAAAAGAGGAGGCAGCACGTCCGAAGATAGTGAAAAAGTAAGGATCCTCTACTTACCAACGCTACCTACGTTTCAGCCTCTCTATCGAGCCTTTCTCAAGCCGTGTTTTTCTGGATTTAAATATACATATGTTGTGTAGGACATATGATTCCTATATTACTAGTGCACTCATGTTCCAGGTATCAGCTTTTTTTGCTACACCAATGATTACATATGTATATATCATACCCTCAAAACAGATTAAGAAATATTAGTAAATACATATGGACTGTTAATTAAAAAAAACCCTCATCCTTTTTTGTTATTGCAGCGTCTCTTTTTCCTCTCTGCTTTTTAAAGCTGGTAGTACATTCAATACTTGCATCTAACATAAAGTAAGGGTAAGCGTGATCTTAGAATAGAGGTAAGTAAATATCAGAAAAAATTGTATTCCTGCCTTTAAAGATGCCTTACAGAGTAACCTGCCAATAGAAAATACAATAATTATATATAGTAAGACGTAGATGACTTGATGATACCATTTAACTCTTTGTAGCTGATATTCCACTCCTTCTTGATCAGTCTGGGGGATAACAACATAAATGCACCTGTATAAAACATTTGCTAGATTCGGCACCACCACATCAAGCTCACAGCTATGTGCTGCTTTTGTGCAAGGTTCAGAGTTAGTCATGTTCTCAGCCTGATGTGGCGGCACTATTTCTGGGAGCTTGCGGACTTCAGATTTGCTTTGAAGTGTTCCATTTAAAAGATACAAGATTTTGGTCATTGTGTCTTGATTGCGTTCCATGCGGAGTCAGCTCCGTGCACCTGTCAAGCAAACCCCACAGTTGTATTATATGTCTCGCTCTCTTTTGTCGCTTCCACGGCACAGAGAATAGTTTGTTTACTACAGCACAGATGTTGCGCCCGCAGTTTACCAGTAGGTAACTACATATTAACAAAATGCCTATTGCTACTAAACTAGACATAAAACTAAAAGCAAGCAGCGGCAGGCAGGAACACAATGGCCTGGTGCAAACAATTTTAGATCATTTAAACTTAAATAATAACTTGGAGAAGAAAGTATGAATCCCTGTCAAGAACCAGCGACTGATAAGAAATGGGCAAAATTGGTGATTGATGTCGCTGTGCCTTTTCACAAAAATGTTGGAATTATGGCCCCTCCTGCCTACGGCATTGTGAACCCCCTGAATAAGACACTTAACTCCAGGATACACTTAGCCCTGCCGGAAAATTAGCCTGATGAATATATTTCACTCTGCTTTCCACTCAACGAAAAATTATGAAAAATGGTCAACGAGCTCACTGTAGAATATTTTGTATTGGGCAGTAGTGCTGGCCATAGATGGGGTCATTTTTTTTTTCACCCCACCCAATGATGGAAATAATAAGTTGGGGTCATGATATAAATGTAAGTGATTTTTCGAATAGAAATAGAAAACACTGATCACCGGTCGTGTCAAGTAAAATCAAATTATTCTATAGTACTAGCAGTTTTATTGTCCCATTTTAGACAGTTTCTATAGATATCCATATCAAATAGATAGTTTTTTACATTTATTTATTTATTTGGCATTATTATCAGAAATGTCAGCTTCTTAATGAACAGTAAACAGGAATCAGCATGATGTCACATAGTAGTATCTCCCCCCTGATTGCTACAGATCGGTAAATTGTTTCATAACCCCTGCAATCACTGCGCAGCAGTATTAGTGGAGCGGACCTGCAGCGAGACAACGGAGATTGCAGCCAGCAATAACACTTATGGACTTATATTATGTAATTAGGAATCATTATCTGACATGCAAGAAATGGCCGTTATCGTCCTTCAGCCGCAGGGCACATTTTTTTTTTTTATGTCAGATTTATAGAAAAGCTTTAATTCACTATAATTTCTGCCAATTTTATTATTCATTCTAAATTGTAAGTGTTCTTGAAGTGGAAGTGCGGTGATATACGCCGTCCCCTCCATTATAAAAAGCCGTGCATATTTTATTTACTATTAAAATTGTATTTCTGGAAGCCGACATTACAGTGTACGTCAAGCATAATTTTTTTTTGGTACTTATGAAGTTTTATGACAAGGAAAATTAGAACTAATTAAGTAGAGATAATTAGATTAATACCATTTCAATTAATGGAATTAGCTAGAACTATATTTTCAAAATCTTACTTGGCAGGAAATTGTATAAATGAACAAAAACTCTATCTCATGCTAATTTGCCCTCAATATACTTTGCCCATTACCTATCACAGGTTCTTTTTTTTAAGATCAAATTAAACAATGGTAGAGAATTTTTGTTGAATTTGTCTGAATATTTCTGTAGAAATGTAATTTGTGTTATCCATACGAAGTCAATTAGAAATATAAAAAAAGGATCATTTTCATAATTGCTCCTGTACCAATTACGTTTATTGAGAAGTTTAGTCTTCTAATGACTTTTGTATGGCAAAACCAAATGAAATGTAGAACATTGATGGCTGAAAACACTTGGTCTATCTGGTCTGCCTTTATATGATCTTCCCTTTCATTTAGATCCTAGGATAGATTTATCTAAGGCATGATTCAATTCTCTTGCTATTGATTTTCCAAGCACATCTATTGTAAGTGTGTTTGAAGAATGTCCTACTCTTTCAGTAATATAATATTTTCTGCCTTAACTTCTGATGATCTCCCTGGTAAATTTCGACTTGTTCTCCATTATTTAAAGAGGGCGCACAATTTGTTAAATTTCCTATTAAACTTTTAATATTTTTATTATGTCTCCTCTTTCCTTTCTTACCTCAAGGCCATACAAATTAAGTTTTTTTGTGTTTCATATTTTGTGTTTAATACCTTCCATCATTTTTGTAGATTGTCTTTAGAACCATTCAGCCATTTTGTAGGCGAGATCTCCAGAACTATTCCAGATGTGGTCTTAGTACAGCGCTATATACTAGGATCACAATCTTCCTATTTTACTGATGATAATTCTATCTATGCAGCCAAGCATCCTACCATAGTAGGATACAAAGGCCATTTTGTCATAAAAAGAAAATGTTTATTCCTATTAAAATATTAAATACAATTCAAAGTAGTAAGAGAGAAAGATGGGCTCCTAAATTTCGCCGCCCTACAAACTGTAAACACAGAAAAAAAAGGCACTTCTCGACAATTAAATTAGATCCCCTCAATTATGAATAAAACCTAAAGTGACCTAGAGGACCATGCATGATCAGTAGAAATGTATCATATATTTATTGAAAAAAAAATATTCATAGATATTAAACATAAATTCAAATATGAAAAAAGACTAAATAAAGACATAAACATGAAAAAAATATTATGAAGGATGGGCACAAAATATACAACACCTAAAATCACACGCGCACACACACACACACGTAATTAATCCAAAACAATGCTATCATATTGTCCTGGAGATCACTGAATAATGTAGTAATTGGAATGTATTATTAGTGGATCCCCAAAGTACAGTTAGAGTTTGAACATGCTGTCACCAAATATATATAACTTGGAGAAATGAAGTAGGACCTAAAACATGTGGCAAAAGGATATGACTAACATGGGCAATGACTACATAAGGCCATTATGAATATAACATACCATTATATAATGGTTCCATATATATATATATATATATATATATATATATATATATATATATATATATATATATATATAAAATTAAATGTTGCATTTATATTTATTATATAGAGATGGGTGAATCTGGAGCAGCCATCACATATAACAAGAAAAAGAAACCCTGAAAGATATATTATAGTGTTTTAGGTATTGCTCAAGTATAAACGATGTTTGCTCATGTAACAGCCATTTATGTGTATCCAAATGTAATAAGATAGGACCCCTACAACACAAGCAACAGAAATATAGTTAGCAAAAATCGTAGCTACCTTTAGCATTGATTATGATAGTGCTCAGAAAGCACCTCGACGCGCGTTTCATTGCCTCCATTCTATCAATGCAGCCAAGCATTCTACTATAGCACCTACAAACCAAAAGGATACAAAGGCCATTTTGTCATAAAAGGAAAACTTTTACTCTTATTACAATATTAAATACAATTCAAAGACGTAAGAGATACAGATGGGCTCCTAAATTTTGCGGCCCTACAAACTGTAAACACAGAAAGCTGTTTACCCCCCAGAAAAAAATCAGTCAGCTGTGACTAAATACATAAATACCCCCATAATTACAAAAATATCAAGTAATAAAAACAAGGTACTAAAACTGTTCAAATAAGGCTAAAGTAGAATAATCCAAAAGTGCATATGGCAGACGTATGATTATAAGCAGCTCACCCAAAAATAGATCGAACACTGAATAAACAGCAATAAACTAAGTACATAAAAGCATAAAACTCATCTAAATGTATTATAAATAGCCAGCATGGAAAACCTGGTGTAAAAAATACAATGGTCTAATGGTCTATGTTTTCCCTACTACCTGACCTCTCTTTTGACTCATTTTAAAGCTGGCAGAAATCAGCGCCCCCAAATACTTCTTCTCTTCTGAAGTTCAGCATGGCCAATACAGTTCTCAAATGATTAGTTCAAGTAAACATTAAACTTCAGTTTTCTGATTTTTCTTTTATTTATTTAGTCTCAGTAACAAAATCATTTTACACCTTGAAGCCCATTATTCTCTTTTGTGTCATTAGTACACAGGCAATCCTCACCTACCACACTGTCTCCTATATCAATTTTAAATATAATAAAAAGAATATGGCCAAGAAAAGAACTCTGTGATCACCACTTGTTTCCAGTCCCACTTCAGAATGCACACCGTTATCTACAACACTCTGACATCGATCTTTTAGAAAAAAGCAAATCCACTCAACTATTTAGAGTTTAAAGGCGTTGTTCATGATTAGAAAAACATGGCTGCTTTCTTTAGGAAATGATGCCACCCCTTAGAAGAGGTTATGTCTGGTATTGCAGCTCAATCCAAATGAAGTGAATGAAGTTGAACCGCCATACTGCTAACAACAAATGGTCAGGAGATGTGCTGTTTCCAAAAATAAAGCAGCCATGTTTTCTAATCCGGGACTACTTTTTTAACCCCTTAAGGGTTTACTCACATTAGTGTATAAAAAATCGTTCCCATTCTCATGCAGGAGAATGGGACGATTTTTTCTCAATTGTCACCTGTGTGCAGTCCCGTATACCCGTTGATCCGTTTTTTTTCTCAGCAGCTATTAATCTTTTACAGGACCATTTACAGTTTCCTATGTTACAGAATTGTAAGATATTAATACAAAACAGGCCAAATAAGAAAAGCACAGACAACAAATTGCAAAGTGCCGGTAGCACACAGGGAAGTACAAACGGGCCGTCATTGATTAACAGTACAAAAATAATAGTAAGCAAAAAATGGTGGCTGTAGAACCACAGATAGCTGCATCTTAGGCAGTTATATGACCAATCCAGTGATATTAAAGCCTAATATGTAATAGAACCGCACTAAAGCCGCACATAAACTTACCAAATGGTAGACACCGTCAATGACAAACCCTTTTTATGGGGAGTGATTGGGGAAACCGCCTCGATGTGCGTTTCGCCTATGGGGTGTGCAGCTTTTTCAAAAGGCTCAATTGAATTGTATTATTCTCGCACTGTCCAATTTCGAAGTGAAATCGCAGCATTCTGCGGTTTTTTTCTCATGGTAAACACAGCTGAGAAAAAATATGCAGATCTGCACTGTTTCATTGAATAACATTGGTCCGAGGGCAAGCCGAATTTTTATTGGATTTTCAACCTTTTCATTTTAATAAAGAACAAAAAATGGTCATTTTTGAAATTATAAGCATTAGCAGGTTATTACAAACTGAAATCAAACAGTTTTCAACTTAAAACTTTATTCTAGGTGATGTTCCATTTGCACACAGGACCCCTTTTTCGAAAGGAGCTTCTGAACTCTCTCGTCCATTGAATTTGTCAGGTTTTGGATGTTTTCTGCTTCAACTGTTTTGCATGAGGACAGAATACCCTCCCAGAGCTGTTGCTTAGATGTGAACTGCCTCCCGCCATCATAGACACTCCTTTTGATGATGCTCCAGCGGTTCTCAATGGGGTTGAGGTCTGGGGAGCATGGGGGCCACACCATAACTTCGTCCCCTTTTATGCCCATAGCAGCCAGAGATGCAGATGTGTTATGTGCAGCATGAGACGGGGCAATATCATGCATGAAAATTATCTTGCTGCGGAATGCACGGTTCTTCTTCTTGAACCATGGCAGGAAGTGCTGTTTGAGAAACTCAACATACATTATGGAGTTCATCTTTACCCCTTCAGGGATCCTAAAGGGGCCGACAATCTCTCTCCCCATGATTCCAGCCCAAAACATTACTCCACCTCCTCCTTGTTGGCACCGTAGCCATGTTTGCATGGGTTGTCCATCAACCAGCCATCCTCCACTCCATCCATCTGGACCATCGAGCGTTGCACGGCACTCATCGGTGAACAAAACAGTTTTGAAGTCAGTCTTCATGTATTGTTTGGCCCACTGGAGCCGTTTCTGCTTGTGTGCAGTGGATAGAGGAGGTCGACAGGATGGCTTATGCACAGCTGCAAACCTCTGAAGGACCCTGCATCTTGTTGTTCGGGGGACGTTGGAGGCACCAGCAGCTTCAAAAACTTGTCTGCTGCTATGACAAGGCTTTTTTGCCGCTGCTCTTTTAACCTGACGTAATTGCCTGTAGGAAAGAGTCCTCAATTTTCCCTTATCAGCACACACACGTGTGTACTGTGAATCAGCTACATACTTCTTGATTGTGCGATGATCACAATGAAGTGTCTTGGCAATGTTGATTGTAGTCATGCCTTGACCTAAACACTCCACAATTTGTTGCTTCTCAGCAGCCGACACATCCTTTTCTTTCCCATTTTAGCAGAAAATGTAGGCTGCTTAATAATGTGGGACAGCCTTCTTAAGTAGTCTTGCCTTTCATTGGACACACCTGCCAAACTAATTAGCACAGGTGTCTGCAATTGCTTACAGTGATATAAAGAGCCCTGACACACATCACCATCAATGAGTTTAACTGACAAACGAAAAAATTCTTACCTTATCACTCCTAAACACTTCTTGCATAATAATTTGGAACACAGTAATGTACTAACAAATTGCATTCTTGGCAAATATCCTGAATTTTCAAGAACGCTCAAGAATAAGGGGGTGAAGTTTATGTAAATCCCACCCATCAAAGGAAATTCCTGGACTGGGTGAGGGCATTACTGGGAGGTCTAACTCAGGCAGGTCTTAAACATTCCCAGAAAAGTTGGCAAATATGTAGTGGAGGGTGTGATGTTACGTCTTAATAAATTATGGGTATTACATGAACGGCAGAAGTATACTTACCGAGGCCTGATTAAACTTTCTGTAGCACACTCTGAGCCTTCTGCATTTTATCAAATGGATTCAATTTCCTAATGGCACAGCAATAAATATTGATGATTTAATATACATCTATTCTATTCTATCTAGTCTATTAATATAATCCATTAATATACAACTGTTAAACTGGTCCTACTATATTGACACAGAATAGAATTTATACAAATGTATTATTTACTTTTTATTTGTAAATATCAATTAATGATAACTATTGAGGTTACCATATAACACATGCCAAATCTAGCAACACGGTGGCTCAGTGGTTAGCACTGCAGCCTTGCAGCGCTGGGGTCCTGGGTTCGAATCCGACCAAGGACAACATCTGCATGGAGTTTGTATGTTCTTCCCGTGTTTGCGTGGGTTTCCTCCGGGTTCTCTGGTTTCTTCCCACATTCCAAAGACATACTGATAGGGAATCTAGATTGTGCCCATAATGTCTATAAAGCGCTGTGGAATTAATGGTGCTATATAAGTGAGTAAAATAAATAAATAAAAAATCTAAACCTGTAACTACAAGAATCTTCAAATGCATAATTTCACAATTGTCTTTAGATTCCAATGCTTATATAGCACTAACATATTCCATAGCGCTGAACATAACTATAATTACTTTCCCCTGCCCCAGTCTAGCTTCCTGATCACTAGGATACACTAGGACTAGCTTCCAATAATAATCAATTAGTATTCTTCTGGTGTGTGGTAGGATATAAAAGTTCTCAGAATAAGCGCAGGGATGTAAGGGGGATATATTAAATCCATATGCACTTTGAGTCCAATGTGAGAATAGCGCAATACAAATGTTTGTTGTTGCCCATTCAGGCATATCAACTCCACACAGATGTTTCAAACTCAATGACACAACCATAGAGCCACAATTTCATCCTAAGTTCATAGTATCCAATTAGTCCTCAAAACTACTTATTCACTGCCAAGAGTTTATTCTCATTTTGTGGGAATGTATGAGAGTCATCTGATACAAAACACACTTTTAAACGCCTGTTGAAAAAATTATTCAAATAATTCTATTTATTTATTTTATTTATTTAATTAATTAATCAATAAAGTATAAATTAAATAAATGATGATAAAAGAATAAATGAAATCATGTTCACCCCAGAAATCTGTTTCCCAATCCAGCGCTAATGGTCTCTACTGACCTTGAAGCACTGATGTCTAAAGATGAGCAAAAGGTTCAGGGTTCGTACTGGACAGTTAGTGTCCGGTGCTAAACGCTGAATACGGACTTCTCCCAGAAGTCCGGCAATGTTTAGAGTTCTGGGGGATGTCCGTTGCACAGAGAGAGAGATATTTTTTTTTCCAGCTCAAAAGTCCGGGTCTTCATTGTTTTCAATGAGGTTCAGGTTCTGGTTCACATTCAGGTACAGTTCTGGTACCCGAACCGAACTCTGAAATAAAGTTTGGATCGGGTACCAGAACCCGAACTTCCACGGGTCCGCTCATCTCTACTGATGTCCCAACCACCATTCTCCTGACCCTGCAGCTGTTCAATGGTCGCAGAAACTCAAGTGAGTTATGATCCGGCGGTCACTGTTAGAGTGACAGCACCGGAGCTCCTTTCAGTAGGGTTCCCCAAAGTGAACTTTTAGAAAAGGATCGAAAACTCTTCAAGTGATATGTACCTATATGTATTAAATAGGTGTTTTCCTTGTGTACCAAATAAGCCAGTAAAGAATTTATTAGCTATTTTTCCCTCCAAAATATTTTAAATATACTCTGTAATATATGGTAATTAGGAGGTTTGAGAGATACTTTTATGACAAGTATTTTATAAGATACTATTAGTCTATATGGGATCATGAAAACTCATGCACCAATTGATCCATTTTGTATCATCCTGCCAGGATACTTTTTCCGGTGATCTATAAATACAATATATAACTCCTCTTTGAAGTAGGTGTATAAAAATATGGTAAAATTGAAGTGAGAAACTTGCAGAATTTATGATGGGTTTATATGTTTATATTTTCCCAAATATTTACAGCACCACTAAATTCATCAAACTTGCCCTAGCATTACTAATATATTCATCTGTGAAAATAAAATTAGTACATCATTTCCTGGATAAGTAAAATAATGTTAATGTCTATGTGTAGTTATTAAGTATCTGTGGGGTGCATTGCATATATATTTGTATATTTATTTAGTAGCTGTCAATGAAGTAGGATCTGAACAGCAGGAATTGTCTAATGTGTTCTATCCATAAACACTTCGAAACATGTTAGTACTAACTTAGATTAACCCTTAAAGGGGAATCTGTCACCAGGTTTTTGCAACCTAATCGGAGAGCAGCATGATGCAGAGACAGAAATCCTGATTCTAGTGATATTTCACTTACTTGACTGTATGGTTTAGTTTACAGAAAATCACTGTTTTATCAATAGGAGATTATCACTGGATGACTAGTGATCCTGCAGCCATACATTCCTCCATATTCATGTGGTCTGTATAACTCCGCCTCCACCACTGATTGGCAGCTTTCTGACTATGCACAGTGCACACAGAAACCTGCCAATCCGTTATGTGGGCGGGATTATACAGAGCTCAGCATTCGGAGAAGATAAAACAGTGATTTTATCAATACTACATCAAGCAGCCAAGTAAGAGATCAATCAATGGCATCATGGTGTCTGCCCTTACATTATACTGCTCTCAGATTAGGTGGCAAAAACCGGGTGAAGGATTACCTTTAATGACACAGCCAATTTTTCTTTTTGCCCTTTTGTTCTTTCCTCCACTTATTTTTCCATCAGCATAGACATATGACGGCTTGCTTTTTGCGAGTTATAGATTTGATTGACACCATTCATTTTACCATATAATTTGCTGAAAAATGGTAAAACAAATTCCAAGTGAGGAGAAATGTTCAAATAACCCCACAATTCTGCCATATTTTTGTGATTATCGTTTTTATACACCGTCTGCTAAAAAACATTCCTGAGGTCAGAGCGATTATGGTAATACTTTTTGTTCTGTTTTACTATTTCAGTTGCTTAAAACAAATTGAAACATCTTAAAAAGAAAACTTGTATTTTATTGGTTCTTTCTTGGGAAACATATGACGTTTTGACCTCTCTGTATTACATTATTTGGGAGAAATGTAGTAAGTGAAAAACTACAATTCTGTCGTTTTGATTTCTTTTTGTTAACAGTGTTAATCTAAAATAATTTAAGATTTTATTTATGTTTTTATGGTGGGAAGGAGGAGATTCAAACTATTATTTTTCATACATATATATTTTAATAAACCAAACTTTATTACTTTTCATTTTATTTTTTATTTTCTCTAAGAGAATTGAACCTGCGATTGTTTGATCGATTGTCAATATATTGCATTACTTCATTATTGCATTACATTTTACAAATAACGATCTCCCAAAAAGACCAGGCTGGGCTTCCCACTACCACCAACATAGCAGCAACAGCCATAGCAGCCCACCAGCATCCCACAATAATATTGTAGGTGGGGCAATTTACAACGGAATGGATGAGCCATCGGGATTGAGCCACTTTAGATGTGGCTGTCAGAGACTGACAGAGGCATTAAAGTGGTTACATTTCAGGGATTGAAGCTAACCCCAATTACTTCTGTTAGAGGGTAGTGTCAGCTTTATAACACAGCCAGCTCCTGCCCTGTATGGTGCGAGTTCAGCATTCCTACCTTCCCTAGGAAATATTATTAGCTCTCAGGGAGGGAAGGTGTTAAAGTGGTATTCCCAGCATTGACATTATTATCATATCTACAGGAGTGCCTGATAGAAACACCTCTGGAGAGTACGGGGGTCAGAAGTGTCAGATAGAAGCACCTATGTGGAGTAGGGGGGTCAGGAATGCCTGATAGAAGCACCTATGGGGAGTGGAGGGGTCAGGAGTGCCTGATATAAGCACTTATGGGGAGTACGAGAGTCAGGAGTGCTTGATAGAAGCACCTATGGGGAGTACAGGGGTCAGGAGTGCCTGCTAAAAGCACCTATGGGGAGTACAGGGATCAGGAGTGCCTGATAGAAGCACCTATGTGGAGTAGGGGAGTCAGGAGTGCCTGACAGAGGCACCTATGTGGAGTACGGGGGTCAGGAGTGCCTGATAGAAGCACCTATGTGGAGTAGGGGGGTCAGGAGTGACTGATACAAGCACCTATGGGGAGTGCAGGGGTCAGGAGTGCCTGACATAAGCACCTATGGGGAGTGCAGGTGTCAGGAGTGCCTGATAGAAGCACCTATGTGGAGTAGGGGGGTCAGGAGTGCCTGACAGAGGCACCTATGTGGAGTAGTGGGGGTCAGGAGTGCCTGATAGAAGCACCTATGTGGAGTAGGGGGGTCAGGTGTGCCTGACAGGGGCACCTACAGTATGTGTAGTACGGGGGTCAGGAGTGCCTGATAGAAGCACCTATGTGGAGTAGGGGGGTCAGGGGTGCCTGATAGAAGCACCTATGGGGAGTACATGGGTCAGGAGTGCTTGACAGATGCACCTATGGGGAGTACAGGGGCCAGGAGTGCCTGATATAAGCACCTATGGGGAGTACAGGGGTCAGGAGTGCCTGACAGAGGCACCTATATGGAGTACGGGGGTCAGAAATGCCTGATAGAAGCACCTATGTGGAGTAGGGGCTCAGGAGTGCCTGATAGAAGCACTTATGGAGAGTACAGGAGTCAGGAGTGCCTGATAGAAGCACCTATGTGGAGTAGGGGCTCAGGAGTGCCTGATAGAAGCACTTATGGGGAGTACAGTGGTCAGGAGTGCCTGATAGAAGCACCTATGTGGAGTACAGGGGTCAGGAGTGCCTGACAGAGGCAATTATGTGGAGTACGGGGGTCAGGAGTGCCTGATAGAAGCACCTATGGGGAGTACATGGGTCAGGAGTGCTTGACAGATGCACCTATGGGGAGTACAGGGGTCAGGAGTGCCTGATAGAAGCACCTATGTGGAGTAGAGGGGTCAGGAGTGCCTGACAAAGGCACCTATGTGGAATACGGTGGTCAGGAGTGCCTGATAGAAGCACCTATGTGGAATAGGGGGGGTCAGGAGTGCCTGATAAAAGCACCTATGGGGAGTACAGGGGTCAGTAGTGCCTGATAGAAGCACCTATGTGGAGTAAGGGTGTCAGGAGTGCCTGATAGAAGCACCTATGGGGAGTTCAGGGGTCAGGAGTGCCTGATATAAGCACCTATGTGGAGTAAGGGGGTCAGGAGTGCCTGATAGAAGCACTTATGGGGAGTGCAGGGGTAGGAATGCCTGATATAAGCACCCATGAGGAGTAGAGGGGTCAGGAGTGCCTGACAGAGGCACCTATATGGAGTACGGGGGTCAGAAATGCCTGATAGAAGCACCTATGTGGAGTAGGGGCTCAGGAGTGCCTGATAGAAGCACTTATGGAGAGTACAGGAGTCAGGAGTGCCTGATAGAAGCACCTATGTGGAGTAGGGGCTCAGGAGTGCCTGATAGAAGCACTTATGGGGAGTACAGGGGTCAGGAGTGCCTGATAGAAGCACCTATGTGGAGTACAGGGGTCAGGAGTGCATGACAGAGGCAATTATGTGGAGTACGGGGGTCAGGAGTGCCTGATAGAAGCACCTATGTGGAGTAGAGGGGTCAGGAGTGCCTGACAAAGGCACCTATGTGGAGTACGGTGGTCAGGAGTGCCTGATAGAAGCACCTATGTGGAATAGGGGGGGTCAGGAGTGCCTGATAAAAGCACCTATGGGGAGTACAGGGGTCAGTAGTGCCTGATAGAAGCACCTATGTGGAGTAAGGGTGTCAGGAGTGCCTGATAGAAGCACCTATGGGGAGTTCAGGGGTCAGGAGTGCCTGATATAAGCACCTATGTGGAGTAAGGGGGTCAGGAGTGCCTGATAGAAGCACTTATGGGGAGTGTAGGGGTAGGAATGCCTGATATAAGCACCCATGAGGAGTAGAGGGGTCAGGAGTGCCTGACAGAGGCACCTATGTGGAGTAGGGGGTCAGGAGTGCCTGACAGAGGCACCTATGTGGAGTACAGGGGTCAGGAGTGCCTGACAGAGGCACCTATGTGGAGTAGGGGGGTCAGGAGTGCCTGACAGAGGCATCTATGTGGAGTAGGGGGGTTACCAGTGCCTGATATAAGCACCTATGGGGAGTGCAGGGGTCAGGAGTGCCTGATATAAGCACCTATGGGGAGTGCAGGGGTCAGGAGTGCCTGATAGAAGCACCTATGGAGAGTGCAGGGGTCAGGGATGCCTGATAGAAGCACCTATGGGGAGTGCACGGGTCAGGAGTGCCTGAAAGAAGCACCTGTGTGGAGTAGGGGGGTCAGGGATGCCTGATAGAAGCACCTATGGGGAGTGCAGGGGTCAGGAGTGCCTGATAGAAGCACCTATGTGGAGTAGGGGGGTCAGGAGTGCCTGATAGAAGCACCTATGGGGAGTGCAGGGGTAGGAGTGCCTGATATAAGCACCTATGAGGAGTACAGGGGTCAGGAGTGCCTGACAGAGGCACCTATGTGGAGTACGGGGGTCAGGAGTGCCTCATATAAGCACCTATGGTGAATACAGGGGTCAGGAGTAGTGTTGAGCATTCCGATACTGAAATATCGGGTATCGACCGATATTCGCTGTATCGGAGTTCCGATACTGAGTTCCGATACTTTTACAATATCGAATACCGGAATCGGAAGTTCACATAATGCCTGCGCTCTGCAGTGTCTCTGAAGGATGACAAGCTGAATGGCAGCGCTCAGCTGCGATCCAGCCTGTCATCAGAATGCCATCCCAGCGTGGGAGAATTCTCCTGCTCAAGCGCTGACATTACATTATCTCCCTTACATTACAATTAAATGGAATAGCAGGAATTAATATTTTTTTAAGACGTTAATGCCACAGCCATGGTGGTTGTGGCATTATAGTGGTTGCCCAAATCGATGGGAACAGTGCTCACAGTGAAACATGAAAAGCCGGCAATTCATCAGCGGCATATACCGGTACCTGACAATTTAGAACAGAAAGAATAGAGCTTCATACATAGATTAGATAGATAGAAACATGTCAGTCACATATATAATAAGTACAGTGACAGTGTTGCTTACTGTACTTGTCATTTAGTGTAAAGGATTTATTTAAAAAAATAATAGTGTTTTCATGCACCGTCTCTTTAAAAAAGCCGGCCGGCAATTCAGCAGCGGTACCCGACAATTTAGAACAGAAAGATAGAGCATCACACATAGATTAGATAGATAGAAGCATGTCAGTCACATATATAATAAGTACAGTGACAGTGTTGCTTACTGTACTTGTCATTTAGTGTAAAGGATTTATTTAAAAAAATATTATTGTTTTCATGCACTGTCTCTTTAAAAAAGCCGACCGGCAATTCAGCAGCGGTTCCCGACAATTTAGAACAGAAAGATAGAGCATCACACATAGATTAGATAGATAGAAACATGTCAGTCACATATATAAGAAGTAAAGTGATAGTGTTGGTTAGTGTACTTGTCATTTAGTGTTAAAATAAAGGATTTATTAAAAAAAAAATTGGCGTGAGGTTCCCCGTAATTTTAGTCTCTAGCGGAGGTTAAGCAGACGGCTGGGGCAGATGTTTAAAGCCTGGGAAGGGGGTAATACCCACGGAGCTTCCCAGGCTGCTAATATCAACCCCCAGCTGAATACCTAGCCTTTACTAGCTATTAAAATGGGGGACCCCCCCAAAAAAATGACGTGGGGTCCCCCCTATTTTAATAGCTAGCAAAGGCTAGGCAGACAGTTGGGGGCTGATATTAATAGCCCAGGAAGGGTGCCATGAATATTGGCCCCCTCCCAGGCTAGAAACACCAGCCGTCAGCCGCCCCAGAAATGGCGCATCCATAGGATGCGCCAATTCTGGCACTTAGCCTCGCTCTTCCCACTGCCCTGTAGCGGTGGCAGTGGGGTAATAGGGTTGGGGTTGATGTCAGCTTATAATGCCAGTTGACATCAAGCCCAGGTTAGTAATGGAGAGGCGTCTATAAGACACCCTCATTACTAACTCCATAGTCAAAGTTAAAAAAAACACAAACACCCAGAATAAAGTCCTTTAATTGAAATAAAGACACAATTCTTTATTGTTCTAAATTAAACCATACTTACCATCACGCCCATTCCAGCTGAAGCCAACGATCTCCTGAAATAAAAGAAAAATAATAAAGCAACATCATCCTTACCTTTCCATGGTTCCTAGGACAGCTTCAGCTCTGCTACATCGAGATGACAGGCTGGACCGCAGCAGAAAGCTGCCATCCAGCCTGTCATCCCGCAGACACTGAGAAGCTCAGGCTTGCTTGCGCTCCTCAGTGTCTGGCTGTGACGGCATCCAGATGAGCCAACAATGAACTCAGCTCACCTCATGCACGTCACTGACAGCGTGGGAGAATTCTCCTGCGGTCAGTGACGTGCATGAGGTGAGCTGAGTTCATTGGACATGACCTCGGCTCACCTGAATGCCGTCACAGCCTGACACTGAGGAGCGCAAGCAAGCCTGCGCTTCTCAGTGTCTGCGGGATGGCAGGCTGGATGGCAGCTTTCTGTTGCGATCCAGCCTGTCATCTCGATGTAGCAGAGCTGGAGCTGTCCTGGGAACCATGAAAAGGTAAGGATGATGTTGCTTTATTATTTTTCTTTTATTGCAGGAGATCGTTGGCTTCAGCTGGAATGGGCGTGATGATAAATATGGTTTAATTTAGAACAATAAAGAATTGTGTCTTTATTTCAATTAAAGGAATTTATTCTGGGTGTTTGTGTTTTTTTGTAACTTTGACTATGGGGTTAGTAATGGGGGTGTCTTATAGACGCCTCTCCATTACTAACCTGGGCTTGATGTCAACTGGCATTATAAGCTGACATCAACCCCAGCCCTATTACCCCACTGCCACCGCTACAGGGCAATGGGAAGAGCGAGGCTAAGTGCCAGAATTGGCGCATCCTATGGATGTGCCATTTCTGGGGCGGCTGACGGCTGGTGTTTCTAGCCTGGGAGGGGGCCAATATTCATGGCACCCTTCCTGGGCTATTAATATCAGCCCCCAGCTGTCTTGCTAGCTATTAAAATAGTGGGGACCCCACGTCATTTTTTTTGGGGGGGTCCCCCATTTTAATAGCTAGTAAAGGCTAGGTATTCAGCTGGGGGCTGATATTAGTAGCCTGGGAAGCTCCATGGGTATTACCCCCTTCCCAGGCTTCAAACATCTGCCCCAGCCGTCTGCTTAACCTCCGCTAGAGACTAAAATTACGGGGAACCCCACGCCAGTTTTTTTTTTAATAAATCCTTTATTTTAACACTAAATGAAAAGTACAGTAACCAACACTGTCACTGTACTTCATATATATGTGACTGACATGTTTCTTTGTATCTAATCTATGTGTAATGCTCTATCTTTCTGTTCTAAATTGTCGGGTACCGCTGCTGAATTGCCGGCTGGCTTTTTTAAAGAGGCAGTGCATGAAAACACTATTATTTTTTTAAATAAATCCTTTACACTAAATGACAAGTACAGTAAGCAACACTGTCACTGTACTTATTATATATGTGACTGACATGTTTCTATCTATCTAATCTATGTGTGAAGCTCTATTCTTTCTGTTCTAAATTGTTGGGTACCGGTGTATGCCGCTGCTGAATTGCCGGCCGGCTTTTTTAAAGAGACGGTGCATGAAAGCACTATTATTTCTTTAAATAAATCCTTTACACTAAATGACAAGTACAGTAAGCAACACTCTCACTGTACTTCTTATATATGTGACTGACATGTTTCTATCTATCTAATCTATGTGTGAAGCTCTATTCTTTCTGTTCTAAATTGTCGGGTACCGGTATATGCCGCTGATGAATTGCCGGCTTTTCATGTTTCACTGTGAGCACTGTTCCCATCGATTTGGGCAAACACCTCCCCCAATACATTCTACTTTATTGTTAGTTGTTTTCCTTCATGTAGAATTAACCTACAAGGAAAGAAAGGGTTTATTTTCATTCCGATATTTGTGTCCCATTGACTTGAATTGGTTTCCGGTATCGGAATCGGCGATATCCGATACTTTTTAAGTATTGGCCCGATCCAATCCGATCCGATATTTCCTGATATCGGAAGGTATCGCTCAACACTAGTCAGGAGTGCTTGATAGATGCACCTATGGGGAGTACAGGGGTCAGGGGTGCCTGATATAAGCACCTATGGGGAGTACAGGGGTCAGGAGTGCCTGATAGAATCACCTATGTGGAGTAAGGGGGTCAGGAGTGCCTGATAGAAGCACCTATGGGGAGTACAGGGATCAGGAGTGCCTGATATAAGCACCTATGGGGAGTACAGGGGTCAGGAGTGCCTGACAGAGGCACCTAATGTGGAGTACAGGGGTCAGGAGTGCCTGATAGAAGCACCTATGTGGAGTAGAGGGGTCAGGAGTGCCTAACAGAGGCACCTATGTGGAGTACGGGGGTCAGGAGTGCCTGATAGAAGCACCTATGTGAAATAGGGGGCTTCAGGAGTGCCTGATAAAATCACCTATGTGGAGTACAGGGGTCAGGAGTGCCTGATAGAAGCACCTATGGGGAGTACAGGGCAGGGGCCAGGAGTGCCTGATATAAGCAACTATGGGGAGTACAGGGGTCAGGAGTGCCTGACAGAGGCACCTATGTGGAGTATGGGGGTCAGGAGTGCCTGATATAAGCACCTATGTGGAGTAGAGGGGTCAGGAGTGCCTGATAGAAGCACCTATGTAGAGTAAGAGGGTCAGGAGTGCCTGATAGAAGCACCTATGGGGAGATCAGGGGTCAGTAGTGCCTGATATAAGCACCTATGGGGAGTACAGAGGTCAGGAGTGCCTGATATAAGCATCTATGGGGAGTACAGGGGTCAGGAGTGCCTGATAGAATCACCTATGTGGAGTAAGGGGGTCAGGAGTGCCTGATAGAAGCACCTATGGGGAGTACAGGGGTCAGGAGTGCCTGACAGAGGCACCTATGTGGAGTACAGGGGTCAGGAGTGCCAGATAGAAGCACCTATGTGGAGTAGGGGGGTCAGGAGTGCCTGACAGAGGCACCTATGTGGAGTATGGGGGTCAGGAGTGCCTGATAGAAGCACCTATGTGGAGTAGAGGGGTCAGGAGTGCCTGATATAAGCACCTATGGGGAGTACAGGGGTCAGGAGTGCCTGATATAAGCACCTATGTGGAGTAAGGGGGTCAGGAGTGCCTGATAGAAGCACCTATGGGGAGTACAGGGGTCAGGAGTGCCTGATAGAATCACCTATGTGGAGTAAGGGGGTCAGGAGTGCCTGATAGAAGCACCTATGGGGAGTTCAGGGGTCAGTAGTGCCTGATATAAGCACCTATGGGGAGTACAGGGGTCAGGAGTGCCTGATATAAGCACCTATGGGGAGTACAGGGGTCAGGAGTGCCTGATATAAGCACCTATGTGGAGTACGGGGGTCAGGAGTGCCTGATATAAGCACCAATGGGAGTACAGGGGTCAGGAGTGCCTGGCAGAGGCACATATGTGGAATACGGGGGTCAGGAGGGCCTGATAGAAGCACCTATGGGGAGTACAGGGGTCAGGAATGCCTGATAGAAGCACCTATGTGGAGTAGAGGGGTCAGGAGTGCTTGATAGAAGCACCTATGGGGAGTGCAGTGGTCAGGAGTGCCTGATAGAAGCACCTATGTGGAGTAGGGGGGTCAAGAGTGCCAACAACCTATTAGGAGTACAGCGGTCAGGAGTGCTTGATAGAAGCACCTATGGAGAGTGCGGTGGTTAGGAGTAGCTGATAGAAGGGGGTACCTTGACCTGGCTGGTTAGGTGGCTGCAGCATCCAGAGAGAGTGATATTGAAACTAATTATGGAATAAGTTATCAAGGCAATGCTCTTCTTTATTTTAATTCTTTATACATATATTGGTGCACAGAAATAATAACATTTACTTTAATTTTTGTGTGGACAGTGAAATAGATAAAACAGTCTGCTTATGGTAATGAAACAAAGTCAATTTGTCCATTTCTAAAAAAAAATAATAATAATAAATGGGCAATCATGTGTAATCCACAAAAAGAAAAACAAAACCCGATCACAGGAGGAATTAGTCTGACACTGAGAGACATCAAATAAAAAAGGAAAATATACAAGGTGTAGCCTAATCCGATATTGAGAAATGGAAATTGAAAATGGGCTAATGGAATAATTCTTACATCCATGTATTCCTATTATATCCATCAGCATAATGTAGATGAAAAACGTGCCTCGTAAGGACATTACTGTGATTACTAAAATGGCTCTATACGTCCTCACGACACAAGAAAAATAACTGCAACCACGTACGAAATGCTAAAGTCAGAAAATTAGGATCATGTTTGAATAAGTCATTTAATATTGAGTCTGGCTGGGGGAATAAGAAGGTTTTAGGGGTTGGGTTTTATAAAATTGCATTCTTTTGGCTGATAGAAGGCACGGAGGAAATGGGGACAATGAAATGGTTGCTGCTTTAGGCGAGGAGGAGTGCAAGCTGCAAGAAGGGTTAGGGATGAGGGACTAATACTGTATAATTAGCAGTAATATAAGTAATGGGGATGGTGGTTTGGTGAAACATTTAATGCTGGTTACTTACTGGGGGTCAAGTTGCAAATGTATGATATAGCTGGAAAAAGATGGGAAAAAATACCATCCATTGTTCTTGTCTATATCTGTGTATCAACCTAAATCTTCTAAACAGCTATATACTGTATATATACAGAAACAATGTATGTAATCGCTTTAAAGATTTTCCATTATGCTGCATGTGTTAAAGGGAATCTATCAGTAGGATCAACCCATCTTAGCCGTCAATGTGGGCATGTAGGTCATAGGAAGCTGAATAAATGATACCTTGATATTTGTGATCTGATGTCGTATTCAACAGAAATCCACATTTTTCTTATATGTAAATGACCTCTTCCAGGCTATGGGGGAAGATGCTGCCTGGAAGATAACTCTGCCTCCAGAGCTTATACATGAAGGGGACGTTACCAGTGTGAGACAAGTAATTAATACAGAACAGGAGAAATGATATTTGTCTTCTTGCAATCACATTTTTTGCAGCTCTCTGAGCTCTGCTGTATTGTAACAATATTACAACCCTGTCTGCCTGTGAGCTGGAAGCAGAAGCTGAGAGGAACCTTCAGATGTGTCAGGTAGAATCACACACAGCTCTGCAGTGAGATCAGGAGAGCAGAGAGCTGCCATTACACATCACACTGGGAACACTGGGAACCATTACACATCACACTAGGAACACTGGGAACCATTACACATCACACTGGGAACACTGGGAACCATTACACATCACACTAGGAACACTGGGAACCATTACACATCACACTGGGAACATCCCCATCCTCCCCAAAGCCTGGAAGAGGTCATTTACATAAAGTGATAAAAGAAGATTTCTCAACAACCAGGCATCTGATATAAGACATACAGGCAGTAGTATTTCAATATTTGCAGATGACACTAAACTCTGCAGGGTAATCAATACAGAGGAGGACAATTTTATATTACAGGAGGATCTATGTAAGCTAGAATATTGGGTTGATGATGAGGTTTAATAGGGATAAATGTAAGGTAATGCACTTGGGCAGAGGAAATACAATGTATAATTATATGCTTAATTGCAAATCACTGGGCAAAACTGTAATTGAAAAAGACCTGGGTGTATTGGTGGATGACAAGCTTATGTTTGATGGCCAGTGTCAGGCAGCTGCTGCAAAGGCAAATAAAATAATGGGATGCATTAAAAGAGGCATAGATGCTCAGGAGGAGAACATAATTTTACCTCTATACAAGTCATTAGTGCGACCACACTTAGACTACTGTGTACAGTTCTGGTCTCCGGTGTATAAGAAAGACATAGCTGAACTAGAGAGGGTGCAGAGAATAGCAACCAAGGTTATTAGAGGACTGGGGGGTCTGCAATACCGAGACAGGTTATTACACTTGGGGTTATTTACTGTGGAAAAAAGAAGGCTTAGGGGTGATCTTATTACTATGTACAAGTATATGAGGGGACAGTACAAAGACCTTTCTACTGATCTTTTTACTCTGAGGCCTGAGACGGGGACAAGGGGGCATCTTCTACATCTGGAGGAAAGAAGGTTTAATCATAATCACAGACGCGGATTCTTTACTGTAAGAGCAGTGAGACTATGGAACTCTCTGCCGCATGATGTTGTAATGAGTGATTCACTACTAACATTTAAGAAGGGCCTGTGACGCGCCCCCTGGGCCATATTCTTTAGGGGGAATATCCGGAGCCGGATCAGATGGGAGTTGTAGTCTTCCGAGTGGCTGTGACCCGGTCCGTGCCCAGGGTGTCAAACTCAGTTGTATGTGGCAGTCCTACAGATGTTATTAAGTTCTTAATGTCGACTACGCCACCCGTTGTGTTGCGGTCACTATGGCCGCCGCTGCAGCAGGGTCCGCTGAGGCTGATGGTGTAGGTGCAGCTTTTGATGGTATAACCCCCAACGGGTGGGGTATAGCCTCAGGGGGTCAGGTGCAGAGGATGGGGGTTGTGGTGGTGCAGCATAGATGGTAATGAAGACAGAGTCGGGTTGTGCAGTTTAGGGTATTTACTCACTGCTGATGTTCCGGTCACTCCAGCTTCAAGTGACCTCCCGAGCCGTGCTGCGTCCACCAGGTCCTGGATCCAGCCAACCCCCAAGCGAGTCCGGAGCGTGACCCTGAGCTCTCCTCCTGTCCTTTCTCTGGCCGTCCCCACTAGTGATCCACCCAGGTCCAGCTCCCTCGGGCCTTCTGTTGGGACACCCTTGGCCTTGGGTTCCCTGACCCTCCACGTGGTATGCCTTCGGGGTGGATGTGGTGGGTGGCCGTGGCAGACGCTGCCCACGGCCTCCGGTCTCTGGCTGGGGTGTGTTTTTGCCCCCACCAGCTTGGGTTCCGGTACCCTGATGCCGGCTCTTCACCCGTGGATTGGATTTGGGGTCTTAGAGTCCTCTCTTCTGCTTCCCCCTCTGGGTCTCTCTTTCTTTCTCCTCTCTCTCTCTGGATCTGCTCTGCTCCTCTTCCTGTGACTCCTCTGCAAAGGCTGACAGACTGACTGACCCTGATCTCTGATGGTGCCCACCTTATATACACCCTCTATGTGTGAGCTCAGGTGACCAGCACCCAATGAGCTCCTATCTTTACCCAGGCTGCTCCCCCTATCTGCCCCTACACTACTTGGGATGTACCACCCCCCTCCCACTCCAGCCAGGAACAGACTCGGTCGTACCTGCACATTTCTAAGTGGGAGTACCGTCGGTCTGCTCCTCGGAAATGGGATGTGTGTAGTGCATGCAGCCTACCGAGCTCAGTTCCACACTCCATCCTTACCCGGGAGTGGAATATCACACCTCTGGATTGAGGTGCAATACCCCTGTAGCAGCCGAATCCTCAGGGTGCTACATTCCCCCCTGGTAAATCACAGCACGCCCTCGGGCTGTAAGACATAACATCCATAAACATACATTTTTTTTTTTCATAAACATAAACATAATAAAACATCATATAAAACTTTTCATATAATCATTCTCGTCGCCTCAGGCTCCTCCTCCGGTCACTGTGCAACTTGTGACCGGGTAAAGTGCGACAGTCTCTCTGGAAAACTGGTTTTCCTATAAAACCGGTAGGGGGCGCTTTAGGACGCGCAACTATTTACAGGGGTATGGCCGCTCTCAGTCCTCGGCCAGGTATTGGGGAGGAATGACCGCTCTCAGTCCTCGGTCAGTGGGATTTAGGGGTTAAACGGGTAACAGTTCACACTTGCTGGTCCCAACGGGGACTATTTTTAGCAACAGTTACAGTTTCAGTTTATGGTGCCCCGACGGGCAACTATATACAGCTCCTGCTTCGCTGTACTTAACGACGGCGTCCTCCTGCTCTTTCTTTATTGTTACCTTTGGCTCTAGTTTCAGACCCGTCCGGGTCCTCTTGTTCTTCCTCCTCACACCGCAGCTCTTCCTCCGTCAGGCGATGCACATGGAGGGCGTAGGGTCCTTTGGCACACTTGTGCCGGGTGAAGGTGACCTCGTCCCCGATGTAAAGGTCACGACCTCTGTGTCCCTCCGGTAGGTGGGACTCAACGTCTCTCCTGGTTACGAAGACGTCGCCTAGGGTGTGGTGGTCTCGGATGAAGCCCCACCCATGCTGCAGGTTAAACTTTATCACAGTCCCGGTGGTGCGGGGACTATGCGCTGCACGGGGGTCTCTCCTGGCCCGGCTTTTCTGCTCCGCGCTCCTTATTTGAGCTTGCTGTTCCCGGACCCGCCTCTCTCTCCGCTCCCTCTCGAAGTCCTCGAGCTGTTGGCGGCAGCACTCAGCACGCTCCGCTGCAGCTGCCCGAGTTTCTTGAGTGAACCCCATAAGATCTTCTCCGGTGGGGTCCCACTCAAACTGCGCTTCCGCTAGCGGGGGCGAGATCCTCTTTACGGGCTTTGGAGCCGGGATCAGGGGTTCATCCAGGGGTCTCTCTCTCCGGAGTCGGGGATGGTGGAACTCCGGTGGCCATATAAATGGCTGCCCATCCGGGCACGTGTGCTGGGCGTACAGGTCCTCTCCCAGATGCGGCACTCTTGGTCTTATGGGCGCGGTGGTGTTAGCGCCCGGGTTGCCCGGGCCTTGCGGCCAGGCCTGGGGTATCTGGAAGGTAAAGGGCACCGTAAGGACGGCGGCGCCCTGGGCTACTTGGCCCTGCGACCAGGCCGGGGGCTCCGCGGAGGTAGGGGGCGCTGTTGGTATTGCGGCGCCCGGGGGTACTAGGCCTTGCGACCAGGCTGGTGGTACTTCCTGCTTGGTCACGCTCGGGGTCGAGGCGTGTGACGTCACAGGGGTCGCGGCTCCCGTTTGAGGCCCAGTCTGCGGCGGTGACGTTGCAGCGACGGGCACGGCAGGATAGACTTCGGGCTTTGCGACGGGGAGCTGGGGCAGGTACGCGGTTTCCCGGTTTGGGGTATAGACGTCCCCTTTACCTGCCTCCACTCGTTCGGCTCCCTTCTCGGCGCCATCTCCGGCCTTCAGTCCTCCCGCGCCATCCTCAGAGGCGGTCTGTCTCCTCGTCTCGGGTGGCGTGCTCCGCTGACAGGTCTCGGTCTGCTGGGCCATCTCACGGCTCCACTCCGCCAACGTCTCTCGCTGCACCCGGGCCATCCTCCTTGCGAGGCCCTCCAGAGCGGTCTGTGCACACTCCCGGTCTCGGGGGAGCTGTGCTAGGACCTCCACTAGGCCTAGTGGGGTCGTTGTTTCCAGCAGGCTCCTGACCAACGGGTCGGTGCTGCTCTGCTCTCCTACAGTCGTCTCCAGCAGGCTCCTGGCCAGCGGGCCGGTGCTGCTCTGCTTTCCCTCCTCGGTTTCTAGCAGGCTCCTGGCCAACGGGCCGGTGCTGCTCTGCTTTCTCGCCATCTCCGGGTAAGCTCCTCCGATATTCTTCTCCAGGCTTCTTGCCTCCGGGTGCGCTCGCTCCAGACTGCTCCAGGCGGCACCCATCTTTGTTCTCTCCTTTCGTCTCCTCCCCCTTCGAGGGCGGTCCCGGGGCCACTTGGTGACTGTCAGCTCCAGGGGCTGTTCTTTCACGCTGACAGACACCTCTAGCATCACAGTCTCTGTTGGTGGGGGCGGTTTCCACTTTTGGCGCCATTTTCGGTCCTGGCCCACGATGGGAGGCGGCCTCTCACCACCCTCTGGCACGCCCATAATGGCGTCCGCTCTTCCAAGGCGGGAAACCTTTGGAAATGGCGGGAATCGCTTCCCAGTGGCGGGAAACTCTGCAGATGGCGGGAAAAAGCTGTTAATGGCGGACAACCGGCGGGAATCGACCTGTGATGGGGTCCGATGGCGGGGACCCTCCGGAACCGGCAGGAGACTTCTTTTTGAGGTAAACTCGTTCTTTTCTTCAGGCACGCAGTACCCGGTTGTTGTGGGCACGTAATCCTGCCGACTACGCCAAAGTTGACGCGCCCCCTGGGCCATATTCTTTAGGGGGAATATCCGGAGCCGGATCAGATGGGAGTTGTAGTCTTCCGAGTGGCTGTGACCCGGTCCGTGCCCAGGGTGTCAAACTCAGTTGTATGTGGCAGTCCTACAGATGTTATTAAGTTCTTAATGTCGACTACGCCACCCGTTGTGTTGCGGTCACTATGGCCGCCGCTGCAGCAGGGTCCGCTGAGGCTGATGGTGTAGATGCAGCTTTTGATGGTATAACCCCCAACGGGTGGGGTATAGCCTCAGGGGGTCAGGTGCAGAGGATGGGGGTTGTGGTGGTGCAGCATAGATGGTAATGAAGACAGAGTCGGGTTGTGCAGTTTAGGGTATTTACTCACTGCTGATGTTCCGGTCACTCCAGCTTCAAGTGACCTCCCGAGCCGTGCTGCGTCCACCAGGTCCTGGATCCAGCCAACCCCCAAGCGAGTCCGGAGCGTGACCCTGAGCTCTCCTCCTGTCCTTTCTCTGGCCGTCCCCACTAGTGATCCACCCAGGTCCAGCTCCCTCGGGCCTTCTGTTGGGACACCCTTGGCCTTGGGTTCCCTGACCCTCCACGTGGTATGCCTTCGGGGTGGATGTGGTGGGTGGCCGTGGCAGACGCTGCCCACGGCCTCCGGTCTCTGGCTGGGGTGTGTTTTTGCCCCCACCAGCTTGGGTTCCGGTACCCTGATGCCGGCTCTTCACCCGTGGATTGGATTTGGGGTCTTAGAGTCCTCTCTTCTGCTTCCCCCTCTGGGTCTCTCTTTCTTTCTCCTCTCTCTCTCTGGATCTGCTCTGCTCCTCTTCCTGTGACTCCTCTGCAAAGGCTGACAGACTGACTGACCCTGATCTCTGATGGTGCCCACCTTATATACACCCTCTATGTGTGAGCTCAGGTGACCAGCACCCAATGAGCTCCTATCTTTACCCAGGCTGCTCCCCCTATCTGCCCCTACACTACTTGGGATGTACCACCCCCCTCCCACTCCAGCCAGGAACAGACTCGGTCGTACCTGCACATTTCTAAGTGGGAGTACCGTCGGTCTGCTCCTCGGAAATGGGATGTGTGTAGTGCATGCAGCCTACCGAGCTCAGTTCCACACTCCATCCTTACCCGGGAGTGGAATATCACACCTCTGGATTGAGGTGCAATACCCCTGTAGCAGCCGAATCCTCAGGGTGCTACACCTGGATGCCTTTCTTGAAAAGTATAATATTACAGGTTATATATACTAGATTCCTTGATAGGGTGTTGATCCAGGGAACTAGTCTGATTGCCGTATGGAGTCAGGAAGGAATTTTTTTCCCCAATGTGGAGCTTAGTGTTTGCCACATGGTTTTTTGCCTTCCTCTGGATGAACATGTTAGGCTATGGGTTGAACTAGATGGACTTAGTCTTCCTTCAACCTTAAAAACTATGTTACTATGTTACTATCACTCTCCTCAGCAGTCTATAACCTACAGGTATATGCCCATATTAATAGTTAATTGTAATTGTTATGTTAATGTTAATTGTAACAGTGCACTTAAAGGGGTTTTCCCAGGAACAAAAGTTCATTTTTAAAATTGTCTGTGTCTGACCGTGTACGGAATATACCACATCTCCTGGACAGGGGAGGAAGAAAAAGAGTATACAGACATTACAGCAGGGATTTGCAGATGATTTATATTGTGAGGTAAAATATTTCACTGCCTGTTTTTAAACAATATTTTACTTTACAAAATGAATCCTCTGCGATCCCCGGCTGTAATGTCTGTATTGTCTTTTGCTTCCTCCCCTGCACTGGAGATGTGGTATGTTCCGTACACGGTCAGACACAGACAATTTTTAAAATTAACTTTTGTTCGTGGGAATACCCCTTTAAGTGCACTGTTCCAATGGTTATTAGTCCTGATGAAACCAATGTCTAATTAGCCATTTCCAAAATGTCTCATTTTTATATCTGAAGGGATTGAGAAAAGAAACAGCATTAAATGCTGAGCTGTGGGAGTTTTAAAGGGAACCTGTCACCATGAAAATGCCGTCCAATCTGTTGTCATCACGTTATAGAGCAGGAGGAGCTGTGTAGATTAATATATAGTTTTGTGAGAAAAGGTTTAATATAA
Organism: Phyllobates terribilis; assembly: GCF_046119375.1. NCBI lineage: Eukaryota > Metazoa > Chordata > Amphibia > Anura > Dendrobatidae > Phyllobates > Phyllobates terribilis. The sequence goes on along the minus strand of NW_027362771.1, from coordinate 443,411,779 downwards.
CCTGTACTTTCATCATTTATATCTCTGCTTGTTCTGGGATCTTCGGTCCAGTCGGTGGTCCTATCAGTGACTGTCAACCATCTCTTTATGCAGTTATACGAAGAAAACTGTCAGTCACTGATAGCACCGCCGACTGGACCGAAGATCCCAGAACAAGCAGAGATATAAATGATGAAAACACAGGAAATGCTGAATCTTTTCTCACAAAACTATATATCAATCTGCTCAGCTCTCTATGCTCTATAATATGGTGACAGTAGATTGAACTGCATTTTCATGGTGACAGGTTCTCTTAAAGGAAAATGCCTTGTAGCTGGCCTCCCCTTTAAGAATCTGGAATAAAACATGCTCCAATTAATTAGTATCCTCTGTAGACATTTCCCTGGCCTTGTCCCAGAGCACCTCTGTGTTTGCAGAATCAATTTTCATTGCATACAATAGCAATTAGTAACAGCTATCCTTCTGCACGTTTACCAAGCCAAGTGGCTCCAATCCAAATTAACTTCTTTCACGTCATATGCTCCAGATGTGACTAAAGCTTTGTTGCCTGTTTATTACTTTTGTCTTTTTCAAAAGTCATTGAAAACATCCACAGTTCTCACAGAACAGTTTTTCACAGAAATAACGGGCCCTCATTTACTTTTCATGCCAAATTTGTGGAGTAAGGGCTCATTCACATGTCCGTTTTTATTGTACTTGCGCTGTCAGTATTTTTCAACTACTGCAGTGAGCGAACACTACACATTCTATGGAGCCATTCACATGTCAGGGTTTTTTGTGCGTGGAGACATGTCCTATTCTGGTCTTCTTTGCAGAGAGAACTCGCCCATTCAAGTGGATGGTTCAGTGGGGAAGAAACACACAGCAGTAAGATGCCCTGCTAGTTGCATCAGAGCACTGTCAGTTTTAGACTGACTGGCTGTAAGTAGAAGCTGAGGAAACCTCCAACACTTGGTTTTTGCATACAAGAAAGATGGATGAAACACGGATGGTAAAAACAGACACAGAATAAAATCGGATTGAGAACGCTGATAAAAAATGGTCTGCCTTTTTTTTTTTTTGCACATGAGAAAAAACTTTCATTTTTCATCTAGAAAAAAAACAAACAGACTATTTTTAACAGACCAAAAGTTTGGACACACCTTCTCATTTAAAGATTTTTCTGCATTTTCATGACTATGAAAATTGTACATTCACACTGAAGGCATCAAAACTATGAATTAACACATGTGGAATTATATACTTAACAAAAAAGTGTGAAACAACTGAAAATATGTCTTATATTCTAGGTTCTTCAAAGTAGCCACCTTTTGCTTTGATGACTGCTTTGCACACTCTTGGCATTCTCTTGATGAGCTTCAAGAGGTAGTCACCGGAAATGGTCTTCACTTCACAGGTGTGCCCTGTCAGGTTTAATAAGTGGGATTTCTTGCCTTATAAATGGGGTTGGGACCATCAGTTGTGTTGTGCAGAAGTCAGGTGGATACACAGCTGATAATCCTACTGAATAGACTGTTAGAATTTGTATTATGGCAAGAAAAAAGCAGCTAAGTAAAGAAAACAAGTAGCCATCATTACTTTAAAAGTTTGCCCAATTTTTCGGACTGACTGACTTTCATTTCTTAAAGTGTCCCCAAGTGCAGTTGCAAAAACCATCAAGCGCTACAAAGAAACTGGCTCACATGAGAGTCACCTCTGCTTCTGAGGATAAGTTTATCCGAGTCACCAGCTTCAGAAATCGCAGGTTAACAGCAGCTCAGATTAGAGACCAGGTCAATGCCACACAGAGTTCTAGCAGCAGACACATCTCTTCAACAACTGTTAAGAGGAGACTTTGTGCAGCCGGCCTTCATGGTAAAATAGCTGCTAGGAAACCACTGCTAAGGACAGGCAACAAGCAGAAGAGACTTGTTTGGGCTAAAGAACACAAGGGATGGACATTAGACCAGTGGAAATCTGTGCTTTGGTCTGATGAGTCCAAATTTGAGATCTTTGGTTCCAACCACCGTGTCTTTGTGCGATGCAGAAAAGGTGAACATGCCTGGTTCCCACCGTGAAGCATGGAGGAGGAGGTGTGATGGTGTGGGGGTGCTTTGCTGATGGCACTTTTGGGGATTTATTCAATATTGAAGGCATACTGAACCAGCATGGCTACCACAGCATCTTGCAGCGGCATGCTATTCCATCCGGTTTGCGTTTAGTTGGACCATCATTTATTTTTCAACAGGACAATGACCCCAAACACACCTCCAGGCTGTGTAAGGGCTATTTGACCAAGAGGGAGAGTGATGGGGTGCTACGCCAGATGACCTGGCCTCCACAGTCACCAGACCTGAACCCAATCCAGATGGTTTGGGGTGAGCTGGACCGCAGAGTGAAGGCAAAAGGGCCATCAAGTGCTAAGCATCTCTGGGAACTCATTCAAGATTGTTGGAAGACCATTTCCGGTGACTACCTCTTGAAGCTCATCAAGAGAATGCCAAGAGTGTGCAAAGCAGTCATCAAAGCAAAAGGTGGCTACTTTGAAGAGCCTAGAATATAAGACATATTTTCACTTGTCTCACACTTTTTTGTTGAGTATATAATTCCACATGTGTTAATTCATAGTTTTGATGCCTTCAGTTTGAATGTACAATTTTCATAGTCATGAAAATACAGAAAAATCTTTAAATGAGAAGGTATGTCCAAACTTTTGGTCTGTACTGTATATGGTGTTTCATATGTCCATATTTCACATCCGTATGTCATCCATATAGATGTATGACGTTGCTTTTATATATAAGCATCACGTTTCTAACAACTTCCTGGGTAATCTTCAATAATCTAATAATGGTGTCCAAGGTTTCCAAAGGTGTCATCCACCTAAACCTCCTTAATTGTAGTGGTTTGCCACAGTTGTTTTTTTTTCTTCTATGGGGGAGTTTCAGCTTGATATACATTTCTGATGCAGGGGGAATGTGGTATTACCTGCCAGCCATAAATCATGTTTTTGCTCAATCCTCCAGGTGGGAGTTGTGGATGCTTGACTTTCCACTCTGGCTCATAGGGGAGAGTCTTGAGTAGAGATGAGCGTGGTTCGACTCGAACTGTTCGCCAATCTCAAATTCGAGCTGTTTTGGGCGGTGTTTGAGCCGTTCGGCGAACACGAACGATTTGAGAAAAATTTGGCTGTTCGAGGTTATGTTCGATAACTATTCGTGCACCAAAATCATAACTGGATTTTTTCTCAGTAATGATGAAAATTAATGTTAATACGCAGTTTGAGTGTACAGCGGGGTGGGGGGAGGGGCAGGGGATGGATCTCTGCAGGAATAATGAAGATCTCCATTTTTTTTTCTCTTCCCCGCATTTACAGTGGGGCGGTGCAGTCTGTCAGCCTATCAGCAGCGCACACACGGAGCAAAGTGCTTTTTTTCACACAAGCAAGGGCATGTGTCATTGGCAGTGTATGTCACATGTCCTTGCCCTATAAGACCAAGCCATTTTCCCTGTCGGCCACCACTTTCTCACTGCTGCAGCTGCATGTTAGACGACACCGCTGTTGCTGTGTGCGCTATACCTTGTTAATTTCAAGCCAATTTTCGCACAAATCTACAGATAGCTTGGGAGTAGGGAATAGTTGTGATTGCAGTCCTTTTAAGGACTATATTACATCATTTCATACGACTTTTATCAGGCAGGTCTGTGCTCTTAAATAGATAGGTTGGGAGTAAAGACTAATTGTAACTGCAGTCCTTTTCAGGACTAGGTTACATCAGTTCCTATCAGTTTTTGCCAGGCAGGTCTGTGCCAGTGCTGTGCAAGTTTTTTTCACAGCATTTGGCTGAATCTAGCAAAGCTAATCCTTTTTGGCCTATTGCAGAGTGTAGTAGTCAGTGGAGTAGCCTATCTGTGTTGCAAGATACACCACCTGTGTATAGAATACCAATTTTTTTACTGCACCTAGTGAAGTAAAACCTTTTGGGCATAGCATCATTCTATTAGTCCATCTATACTGACCTCCATAAGGTTGCAAATTGAATATAATATTTTTCTGCATCTAGCTCTCAAAAAATATTTGGGCTTCTAGCTGTGTGTGGGACTTGTTCTATTAGTCCATCTATACTGACCTCCATCATGTTGCAAATTGAATATAATTTTTTTCTGCATCTACCTCTGAAAAAATATTTGGGCTTCTAGCAGTGTGTGGGACTTGTTCTATTAGTCCATCTATACTGACCTCCATCAGGTTGCAAATTGAATATAATTTTTTTCTGCATCTAGCTCTGAAAAAATATTTGGCCTTCTAGCAGTGTGTGGGACTTTCTCTATTAGTCCATCTATACTGACCTCCATCAGGTTGCAAATTAAAAATAATTTTTATCTGCATATAGCTCTGAAAAAATATTTGGCCTTCTAGCAGTGTGTGCGACTTGTTCTATTAGTCCATCTATACTGACCTCCATCAGGTTGCAAATTGAATATAATTTTTTTCTGCATCTAGCTCTGAAAAAATATTTGGCCTTCTAGCAGTGTGTGGGACTTTCTCTATTAGTCCACCTATACTGACCTCCATCAGGTTGCAAATTAAAAATAATTTTTATCTGCATCTAGCTCTGAAAAAATATTTGGCCTTCTAGTAGTGTGTGGGACTCATTGTATTAGGCCATCTATACCAAGCTCCACCAGCTTTTAAATTAATAATAATTTTTAGCTGCATCTAGCCCTGAAAATAATTTTTCTTCCCAATAGTGGTAGCAATAGAAATATGGGGCGCGCGCCTGGCTTACAAAAATATACGCTTCATAACAAAAAACACCAGCCTAGCGCACTGCATTAATAAGATGGCATCATCGTCTCTCCCAGTGCTAGGCCTACTACCCAGGCTAGCATTCCTGTGCCTAAAACACAATGTATGGGTCCGCGCTAGCCACTATGTCAAGGGGGCTAAAGCTGCTGCTAACGCTTTATAACAATTCAATTGGCAGATTTTCACAGAGCTCTTCCACAACGCCCACCCATCGGGCAACAGTTGCCCACCTTCCCTATGGGATCTAGTGGCGAATAGTTGATGCCATTAATCAGAGCGTCGACGTGGCAAGCATACGGTAAGGCATGGGAAGAGTGGACACGACTAGTAGCAGGCAGACGGGTTGACCAATGTGAACAAGCCAGATCACAAGTCACCATAGAATTTCTCCACCAGCTAATTATGAGGGGCATATCAGGGGCGTCAGCGCAGCGGTGTCTGACCGGAGTAGCATTTCACTTCCAACTACTGAATTGGGGAGATGTGACAAAGGTTCATCATCAGACAATCCATAAAAGGGTGGAAAAGGGGTCAGCCAAGTCAGGAGTGTAGACGTCCCGTCCCGTGTCACTAAAACTGATTTCTCACATCATATCCCTAACACCATTAACATGACACTCACAATTTGAAGCAACACTACTGTCTACTGCATTTGTGATCGCCTTCTTCGGGGCGCTATGCATAAGCGAATTAGTCCCTCAATCCAAAATTAACACCAGTGGAGGCTTATTACACCAGGACATAGTCATAGCCAATAATGCAATAAGTCTACACATACACAAATCGAAAACGGTTCCAGCGGGCAGGGGCACTTGGGTACTTCTACAACCCACAAACGGTACACTGAGTCGGGTAACAATAGTAAAAACATATCTAACCATCAGATCACAAAGTAATTTCTTCCTATCACACATTGATGGAATGCCATTATCAAGATACCAGTTCCAAGCTATATTTAATAAATGCATAATGTGACACCCCAGGGGTCTGGTTGCCACAGTGATAGAGATATTATGTCTGAGAGCAGGTGGGAGGTCCTTTGGTCAGGGATCCTGTGCATGCCACACCTCCTGCCCAGTCTTGGGAGGGGAAGAACTTCCCCTATATAAACCCGGGGCTGAAGCAGGGTTAGTAGTCAAGGAGAGTAGAGACAAGAAACAGTCACAGGAAGAAACAGCAGAAGCTCAGTGGAAGCAATACTACTACAAGTCAGGGGCTGGCAGCTGCAGAGCTCGCCCTGACTGAGAAGCTTTCTTACCGGACCCGGCGTCCGAGGCTGTGGGGACTAACTCTTACCCAGCAGCAGAAGCCGACCGGCAGGGGATTTCAGGTCCTCAGGCCCAGAAACCCGAAGGCACGGTCACACGCGTGGGACCAGCACCGCCATCGTGGAGCGGAAGCCATTAGAAGGCCCCGAGTCACCGGCCATACGGGTGAGCACCACACGGTACACTCAGGGACGTGGGCTACTTATATCCGCTTCTAGCAAGGTAGCCAGAAGAGTACAGTCAGTTTGGGAGGCCTACAACTCCGCCTGGCCAGGGGAGATCCCATCTGCTCAAGGACTGACCAGGCCCCGTTCACTAGCAAGTACTCCGGGAGGGTCTATCGTTGTTACCAGTAAAGACCCTGAATTACACCGCACCGTCTCTGAGTGGTTCCTGCTACCCCCATCATCCACATCTGCTGCCCTGAGGCCATACCCCTCCCGTTGGGGGTTATACCATCTACGCTGCACCATCCATCCACCGGCCTCAGCGGACTGTCCTGCAGCGGCAGCTCCATAGCTGCATTCAACGGGTGGCGTAGTCGTCCTGCATCTACCGCTGTTACATCGCCGCTCAGTTTGACTCCCTGGGCACGGACCGGGTCACCGCCACGGGACTACAACCCTCAAGAGATCCGGCTCCGGGTAAGCTCCCGCGTGCGCAACGCAGCGCGACACAGGCCCAGGGGCGCGTCACATAACATCGGCAGGGAACCACCCCAAAGATTACGGGACACACTCATTCCGCATAGGCGCGGCCACGGAAGCAGCAAGAGCAGGACTGTCAGAAATGGAAGTTCAGAGGATAGGGAGATGGCGATCCACATGTTTGGCAAGATACATAAGTCCGGACTTGTTATCCTAACGTGGTTTGTTTCTTTTGCAGGTGACGCTAAGCCAACAGTGTGGGTGATAGGCCACTCGTATATGTATTGGGCATAAAAAAGGGCGAAAGTCTGCCCAGGCAGGAGGAAATTAGAGTTTCATAACACATATTTCAACTAGAGAGGTATTAGAAGCCTGCTATGGCCACAGGTACTAATGGAGGTAATCAAGGTAGGGAGAGAGGCAAGATGTCCGGTCATCTTAGTTATACAGGCCGGGGGAAACAACCTAGGTCATCACAACAGCGCATAACTAATGGCAATAATGAAACTAGACACTGAGCGCTTCAGAGAATTTTTCACAAAACTAGCTATAGTATGGTCAGAGATTGTGCCGATAGCGGTATGGCAAGGTGCACGAGACATCACGGCCATCGAACGGACAAGGCGGGTAATAAATATTCGGATGGCAAAATTTAGAAGAGACAGAGGCGGTGTAGTGGTACGACACCGACAACTGGAAGGAGATAAAGCAGGCCTCATACGGCCCGACGTTCACTTAATGGATATTGTACTGGACATATTCCTGTCAGGACTCCAGGACGGAGTGGAACAAGCATTAAGAGTGATGGGTGGGGGTCAGAGTCCTGCATATGAGTACGCAGGATCCTCCGTGGCCTGGAAATAGAAAGGACATGTTGGAGAGTTACACTTGTTGGCCAACTTGCCGGAGTGGAGACCCAGGGCATGCTGCAACAAGCTGAATTATTTTAGAAATAAAATGCCTTTCTAATGGAATGAGTATAAAGAGTTAATAAAGCTGTGACCGATCCTCACCCATGCAGTTGTAAGAGTTACATTATTGTATTGTCAAGGAAAGGGGGGCGGTAGGGGGGCTGAGCGTCTGGGTTTGGTTGGGGGTCCCCACAGTCTGCCTAGGCTAGATGCATTTAAAAATTCTTATTAGATACACAGGCGATGCAGCTTGCTTCGCAGCTGGGCTACTACGCCCAAAGTATTGCCTAGGCTAGATGCAGTTAAAAATTCTACGCTGACTAGCAGACACTGAAGATTTGGAGCAGACCTCTGAGTAAACAGCTCTTCAGACTCAACCATCTGTGTTACCCCAAGCCATAGTGTATGTAGTTTCTTACAGTTAAAAGGGGGGGGGAGCGACCCAACCCACTTGGAATTGACGATGCCAACGTCACGTAAGACACAGCAAGGGGACTCCAAAAAGAGTCTCCATTTTTTCCCAAAATTGTGGCACAGACACCACTTAACCCTAGAACGCATACCTGGGGCCTCGCAGGCCCGCCCTGTTAATTGTTTTCTATTTTCTGCAAGATTACTTTAGTTAGAATTTTGAAACTCTAGGTATTCTTCATGTATATAGTTGTTTGTCATTTTAGTTTGAGTTATTCCTTGTTGCACACGGGCCTAAAAGGCCCCAGGTATATGAAAGTGTAGATTTTTATGGTCATGCGTTCTAGGGTTAAGTGGCATCAATTGCCCCACAGTTGCTTAAAACGGTTGGTGAGGTGATTTTACCAAATCCTCAAGGTTTTAGTCTCCCAAGGATAACACAGGGGTAGAAAATTCCTTGCGAATCCATGATTTGTTCATCTTTATGAACGTGAGTCTGTCTACATTCTCAGTGGACAGATGCGTGCGCTTATCTGTGAGCACACCACCAGCAGCGCTGAACACACGTTCAGAGAGAACACTGGCTGCAGGGCATGACAAGATCTCCAAGGCGTGAGTGGCGAGCTCCGGACATTTTTCCAGATTGGAATACCAAAATGAGCAAGGGTCCAGTGACACAGTCATGGCTTCGATGTTCACTTGGAGATACTCCTGCACCATCCTCTCTAGGCATTGACTATGTGTCAGACTTCTTGTCTCCTGTGGCCTTGCAAAGGATGGTCTAAAAAAGTGGTGAAACGATTCCACAAAATTGCTGTTACCAGCAGATACTGTGTTACTGTTACGGTTTGAGTGATGAAGACTCGACAGTCCCACGGTTGGCAAGTTAGAACTGTGAGATTCACTACATGCACCACTGGTGTTTTGTGGAAAAGCACATGTAATATTCTGCAACAGTGTCTGCAGATACTTCTGCATGCGTCAATCCCTTTTTATGGCAGGAATTATTTCGGCAAATTTACTTTTGTACCGGGGATCTAAGAGTGTGGCAACCCAGTAGTCGGGATTACTTCAAATTCTGACAATCTGAGGGTCATGTTGCAGGTAGTGCAGCAAGAAGGCACTCATGTGTCTTGCGCATCCAGGAGGACCAAGTCCTTGTTGTGTTGGTAGCGAGGTAAGAATCATGCTTCCTTGCTCTGCCCTCTCCCCCCAACCTCGCACAACAGAAATGTGATCAAGGTCTCCCTCATCTGATGAGTCTTCCATGCCCATCGCCAGTTCGTCCTCCACTTCTTCCTCGGCTCCTGCACCTTCCTCAACAGTTTGGCTGCTACCATGCACCCTGGTTAATCCCTCTCCCCCACCCTCCCATGCCTGCCGCCTTGGTGCTGCCAACCGTCTGGACCTTGGAGATGTTATCCCTTCCCCATACGACTCCTCCTCTACTTCCTCCACCTCCTCTTGTCCCACCACCTGACTCTGAATTATGTTTAATGTGTGCTCCAGCATGTAAATCACCGGAATAGTCATGCTGATAATGGCATCTTCGTCAGCACTAAACATCTTCGTCGCCATTTCAAAACTGTGCTGAAGGGTGTGTGGCGCCCCTGAGGGTTCAGTCGCCACAGAGTTACTGCATCTCACCCAGAGGTGTGGTATCTCACCCTCAAGTAAGGAAGGCATATGGCTCGGGACCCTAACACCTGCATCCAACACATACCCGCAGTGGGGGTAGGGCGAGATTGCTCCTAAGGGAGAGCACAGTTCCAGGTCCCTAGCTGGTGGGAGGGTCCTATGTAGTGGGTGCTCAGGGGAGCAGCTTAGCGGAGCACATGACAGGGAGAGTATAAATAGGAAGCCGTCTTAGAAAGAGCAAGCCAGTCAGAGGAGGAAAAGTGACAGGAGCAGAGGCTCGGCATGAGCTCTGCTCCAGAGGCGGGCCTAGCCTGGGAGGCCCAGGACTGAAGGAGAGAAGAGAGGAGTGGGAGCAGGAAGGCTCCAGGAACCGAAGGGACCCTAGGGCTACGGGCCGTGCAGAAGGCCACCCGTACTCCTGCTGCTACCAGGAGGTAGAGGGGTCAGGCCAGATAAGGGGAACCGGTCCCTCAACTAGCGGAGAAACAGCAAGGCTCAACTAGAAACCGGAGGCTGCAGCATTTCATGTACTGCAGGTAAAAGTCCACACCAGTCTCACTAAGAAGGTAGCCACATAGGACCCAGGGGACGGAACACAAGTCGCCCGCCAAGGCCCGAGGATACCGGATAGAAGTGTCACTGGGTGTGAGGTGCAGGGAGAAGGCCAGAGAAAGGACACACAGAAGGGGGTCCTGCTAAGTACTCCGGAGCTATCTGGGGGTGGACTGAGCCCCTCACTGAGTATGCACAGCACGACGGGTGAGATTGCTCTGGTACCTGTAATCTGGACTGCAACAACTGTGAGTAAAGATCTTGGGACTGCATCACATGGACTCTGTGTTCATTACTGACTCCCTGCACTACAACCACCATCATCCACCCACACTGCCCTGAAGCTACACTCTTCCTGTGGTGAGTAATAATACCATTGCTGCAAAACCACCAGCTTCAGAGGACTGTTCCACAGCGGCGGCCCCTTTTGCCCCACTCCAGAGGTGGCATAGTCGGACATTATAAAACCCATATATACAAATTACCCTTGGATTGACCGCCCTGGATCACGGACCAGGTCACCGCCACAGTGACTACAACCCCCAGCGTCTACCGGCCCGGCTAAGGGTACCCCACGGCCCAGGGGGCGCGTCAACTTCATAGGTCCCTGATCTGAGACCACTCCTGCAGCGTGATTTACCCCACCTCTGGATTTCGTTGGCCCAGGCTATACGTCAGAACGTATTGCACCAGGGCTTGTCGGTGCTGCCACAGTCGCTGCAACATGGTCAGAGTTGAATTCCACCGTGTCGGCACATCGCATTTCAGCCGGTGAACTGGCAGGCCCAACGACTTCTGCAGAGATGTAAGTCGTTGAGCTGCGGGATGCGAACGGCGGAAGTGAGCACACAGCGACCGTGCCCTCTGCAGAAGGCCATCTAGTCTAGGATAGTGGGCTAACAATTTATGGACAACCAGGTTCAACACGTGAGCCATACAAGGCACGTGTGTGACATTGCCCCGGCGAAGGGCCGCACCCAGGTTTGCAGCATTGTCGCACACGGCCTTCCCTGGTTGCAGGTCCAGTGGAGTCAACCATTCATGAAACTTGGTCTCCAGAGCTGACCACAACTCCTCAGCTGTGTGACTCACATTTCCCAGACATTTCAAAGTAAACACTGATGCCTTGAGCCCTGCTGCCAGCATAGTAAGGAGGTGTGCAGGATTCCTTCTGCGCAGTTAGAAAGCAGGTGGCATTACCAGACAGGCTTTGGGTGCAGGTGGGAGGACCAAGAGGAGGTTGAGGAGGCAGAAGCAGTGGAGGAACTTCGAGATAAAGAGGATTGACGCACAACTCATGGGGACGGTAAGACTTGGACAGCAGCCCCTTGTCCTGCTGTCACCATAGTTACCCAGTGCCCAGTCAGCGACATGTAACGCCCCTGTCCATGCCTACTCGTCCAAGTGTCTGTGGTGAAATGCACCCTGTCACACACAGAGTTTCTCAAAGAAGCAGTGATGTTGTGTGCGACATGCTGGTGGAGCGCAGGCACACCTTTCTTTGAGAAGTAGTGCCGACTGGGCATCTGATACTGGGGCACTGCGACGGACATAAGGTCTCGAAAATCCATTGTGTCCTCCAGGCGGAAAGGCAGCATTTCTGTAGCCAAGAGCTTGCAGATGGTGAAATTCAACCTCTTAGCTTTCTCATGGCTAGGAGGAAATGGTCTTTTACTTTTCCACATCTGAGGGACCGAGGGCTGGCTGTTGTGCTTAGACGGGGTTGAGTAGGGTGTCCCCGGCAAACTGCCGGTCTGTGAGGAAGATGCAGGCGGACATGTTAGGTTGCCTTGATCCAAAGGTGGTGCTCTCGATGTCAGAGAGCACTCAACACCAGCAGGTGTTTCCACTTCCCAATGAACTGACGACCTGCCAATCACACTGCCTGTTGCAGGTAAAGAGGTGGCAGGTCTGCGTCCAAAAACATGTGTGACTGCTGTCCCCCCAGTTACAGAGGATGAAGAGGCCACGGATGCACAAGATGGGGCAGACGGTGGTTGGCCCAGCCTGCTAGGCCGCATTGTAGCACAGTGAGCTTCCCACTGCAACTTATGCTTCATATCCATGTGACGGTACATGCATGAAGTACTCAAACTTTGGATTTTTTGGCCTCTACTTAGCTTTAGGTGACAAAAATTACAGATAATACGAGTTGGGTCATCCTTATCATTCTGAATAAATGCCCAGGCTATGCAAGGCTTAGAGCCCAGGCGACCTGAAGAGCCACTACGACTTGTGGTCAGAGGCAGAGTTGTGGTTGAGGATGCAGTTGTTGACGTACTTCCAGTACTCCGTCTCTGTCCAGGAAGGCGCAACCTAACCTCGTCGTCAATAGCATCTGTGACGCCCCACTGTGCTTGGTATCACAGATCCTAGAAGAGTGTATTGATGGAATCCTCCACAAGAGGCCCCCATAAACATTCACACATCTCCACCTTCCACCTCAGACCAGCAGAGGGAGCCCGTTAGGGATATAAATAGGGAAGGTGGAGCTAGGCAGTTCAGTTCCTATGAAGAGTTCCTGCAGTAGAGAAGCCTAAGAGAGGTCAGTCTGCTGTGGAGCTCAGTCTAGTCTAGAGAACTCAGTTAATAGTTCAGCAGTGGAGCACGAGTCTCCTGCTAGCTAGATTCAGTAAGGCATAACCGGAATCCCTGGAGAACTACAAGTCCCAGGATCGCTAAGGTGCTGATACGTAACAGAGCCAGGAGACGCTTAGGCCCCGCATAGTGGGAGCGTGAACTCCAAGAGAAGGCCCTACCACAAGGTCAGCCAGCGCAGGACAGAGACAAAGTTAGGCCTAGCTCCAGGCAGGTCAGAAACTTACTACGCAGAGGCAAGAAACAGGAGGCCCTACACCCGCTCATTGGGGAGGATCCTGATATTCACACTTCACCCTACAGTGCTCCGGGATGTGCCTGAATTTCCTCCAGTAAAAGGTACTGAAGTGACTACCGTGTCCGTTCCCGTTCTTGCTCTGACCCAGCTGGGTCTCGCCTGTCCTGCATTCCCCCTGCATACGCTGCCCTGAGACCTAGCTCCACCTGTGGGGAGCTATACCATCGAGCTGCCTTTTCACGGGTCTCAGTGGACTGCTGCAGCGCTGGTGCTTCTCACCAGATACCACAGGGGGCGTCACGAACTCTTATAAAATTAACAATTATCCACTCTTTTAAAGAGTGACCCCAGGGTACTGGCCAGGGAGCCGCCCACCGCGACATCCCCAAGGCCAGACAAAGGCCCGGATACCGAGTCATTCCCATCCCCTGGGCTAGTCACATCCTCCTCCACCTCCTCCGTTGACCTCATCGACTGGCTGACTGTGGGTTGACAGTAAGTGGGATCTCCAACCTCGTCATCATCACCCTGTGTGTTATCACACCCGTCGTCCTCAAAGCCAACCTCTTCCTGCCCTGACCGAAAAGTCAAGTTGTCGCTCCAATCAGGTATTTGAGTCTCATCATCGTCTTCATCATTGTCTCCACCAACAGGAGTGACAGTTTGGGAACGAGGGTCTACATTATACTCAGAACCTTCTTCATCTGGCCCTGGATCCGACTTATAAAGATTCTGGGCATCAGTACAGATCATTTCCTCATCTGGATTAACAGAAGCTCTGGAGCAGACCTCCGTTTCCCAGGCTATAGTATGAGTAAACAGCTCTGCAGACTCAACCATCTGTGTTACCCCATACTCAGACGGGCAGCTGGAGACTTGGGTGTTGAGAGGAAGCAAGTGCGATTGGAGTGACACCTCTGAGGACTGGAGTATTTGTGATGTTGAAATTGAGGTGGAGGAGAGCCCACTTGAAGGAGCACTTGATATCCGCTGAAGCACCTGCTGTTTTTGTGCCTCATCTGGAATTTGTAGCGATGGGCGTGTCCGTAAGAAAGGGATCGTATCACATTGTCCACGAAAAGAAGTCGACATCTTAGTTTGGCTGGAAGATGGTCTTTCTTCTGCAGATGTTACCCCCCCCACCGCGGGGGGGCTCGACCCACCAGCGGACAGGCACCAGTATTGGGAGAGGGGGGCTGGCCATAGGGGGCCACCGCGGCTCTGGCACAAACCCGGCGACACGGAGGTGGCACGGGCAGGAACGACCTGGCCGAGTCGGCTTCTCGCTTTTTGGATTTTAGAAGGGCATGACATGTGTCTCCCCCTCCTTTTACTCCTCCACCTCTTTTCTTTTCGCATGACTATATGTACTTGTCACTTTTCCATGTGTTAGTTATGTCTTCTGAGCAGTTTGTCAACTTTTGGACACCTTTGAAGGTGTTTACTGTGTGTTTCTATGTGTTTTTGTTTGCCTGCCATTGGTTTTAACGGTGTTCAAAGGTGTTCGACGAACAGTTCGACGAACAGTTTGGCGAACACACGGGTGTTCGACGAACCGAACCGAACTCGAACACTACGGGGGTGGCTCAACACTCGTCTTGAGTGAGGGATCCCTCCTCTATAATGTCATATGCCCTAAATGTATTATAGAAAAGGTTGAATTTGTGATGCATCCTCTTTACAAGGAACCAGACAAAAGAAAATCCTCTTTCAAGGACCTGTAACCAATTCTACAAAATTAATGGCTGGAACGGCATTAAAGGGATTTTCCCACAAGCAAAAGTTCATTTTAATGAATAGATCTTGGAATAATAATAACTTCCACATTTGAATGTGTTTAAATAAAATGTTCCTGTGCTGAGATAATCTTATAAATGTTCCCCTGTGTAACTGCTGTGTCTGACCGTGTACGGAACAAGTTCTGATCATACCACATCTCCTGGGCAGGGGAGGAAGAAAAAGAGTATACAGACATTACAGCACGAGATCACAGCTGATTCTTTTTGTGAGGTAAAACATTTCACTGCCTGTTTTCAAACAATGTTTTACTTCAAAGAAAGAATCAGCTGTGATCCCATGCTGTCCTGTTTGTATACTCTCTTTTTCTTCCTCCCCTGCCCAGGAGATGTGGTATGATCAGACCATGTTCCTGCACAATCAGATACAGCCATTATACAGCACATTGCAGGGACACATTTATAAGATTATCTCAGCAGAGGGACATTTTACTTAAATACATTCAATTGTGAAAGTTATTATTATTCCAAGATCTATTGATTAAAATGAACTTTTGTTCATGGGAAAACCCCTTTAACCCCTTAAGCCCCGCGGGTGGTTTGCACGTTAATGACCGGGCCAATTTTTACAATTCTGACCACTGTCACTTTATGAGGTAATTACTCTGGAACGCTTCAACGGATCCCCCTGATTCTGAGATTGTTTTTTCGTGACATATTGTACTTCATGATTGTGGAAAAATTTCTTCGATATCACTTGCGTTTATTTGTGAAAAAAACGGAAATTTTGCGAAAATTTTGAAAATTTTGCAATTTTCAAAATTTGAATTTTTAAGCCCTGAAATCAGAGCGATATGTCACACAAAAGAGTTAATAAATAACATTTCCCACATGTCTACTTTACATCAGCACAATTTTGGAACCAAAATTTCTTTTTGTTAGGGAGCTATAAGGGTTAAAAGTTGACCAGCGATTTCTCATTTTTCCAACAAAATTTACAAAACCATTTTTTTAGGGACCACATCACATTTGAAGTCACTTGGAGAGGTCTTTATGACAGAAAATACCCAAAAGTGACACCATTCTAAAAACTGCACCCCTCAAGGTGCTCAAAACCACATTCAAGAACTTTATTAACCCTTCAGGTGCTTCACAGGAATTTTTTGAATGTGGAAGAAAAAAATGAACATTTAACTTTTTTCACAAAAATGTTACTTTAGACCCAATTTTTTTTATTTTCACAGGGTAACAAGAAAAATTGGACCCCAAAATTTGTGCAATTTCCCCTGGGCACGCAGACACCCAATATTTGGGGAAAAAACACTGTTTGGGCGCACGGCAGGGCTCGGAAGGGAAGGAGCGCCATTTGACTTTTTGATTGTAAAATTTGCTTGAATAATTAGCGGACGCCATGTTGTGTTTGGAGAGCCCCTGTGTGCCCAAACTTTGAAGCTCCCCCACAAGTGACCCCATTTTGGAAACTAGACCCCCCAAGGCACCTTCATAGATGCATAGTGAGCACTTGGAACCCCCAGGTGCTTCACAAATTGATTCGTAAAAATGAAAAAGTGAAAAAAAAACACTTTTTCATTTTTACGAATCAATTTGTGAAGCACGTAGGGGTTCCAAGTGCCCACTATGCATCTAGATAGGTGCCTTGGGGGGTCTAGTTTCCAAAATGGGGTCACTTGTGGGGGAGCTCCAATGTTTAGGCACACAGGGACTCTCCAAATGCAACATGATATCTGCTAACAAATTGAATGGAAAATCGGCTCAAATTGTTAGCGGACACCACGTTGCGTTTGGAGAGCTCCTCTGTGCCCAAACTTTGGAGCTCCCCCACAAGTGACCCCATTTTGGAAACTAGACCCCCCAAGGCACCTATCTAGATGCATAGTGAGCACTTGGAACCCCCAGGTGCTTCACAAATTGATTCGTAAAAATGAAAAAGTGAAAAAAAAAACACTTTTTCATTTTTATGAATCAATTTGGGAAGCACCTGGGGTTCCAAGTGCTCACTATGAATCTAGATAGGTGCCTTTGGGGGTCTAGTTTCCAAAATGGGGTCACTTGTGGGGGAGCTCCAATGTTTGGGCACACAGGGACTCTCCAAATGCAACATGATATCCGCTAACAAATTGCGTTTGGAGAGCCCCTCTGTGCCCAAACTTTGGAGCTCCCCCACAAGTGACCCCATTTTGGAAACTAGACCCCCCAAGGCACCTTTCTAGATTCATAGTGAGCACTTGGAACCCCAGGTGCTTCTCAAATTGATTCATAAAAATGAAAAAGTGTTTTTTTTTTCACTTTTTCATTTTTACGAATCAATTTGTGAAGCACCTGGGGGTTCCAAGTGCTCACTATGCATCTATAAAGGTGCCTTGGGGGGTCTAGTTTCCAAAATGGGGTCACTTGTGGGGGAGCTTCAAAGTTTGGGCACAGAGGGACTCTCCAAACGCAATGTGGTGTCCGCTAACAATTTGAGCCGATTTTCCATTCAATTTGTTAGCGGATACCATGTTGCATTTAGAGAGTCCCTGTGTGCCCAAACATTGGAGCTCCCCCACAAGTGACCCCATTTTGGAAACTAGACCCCTCATGGCACCTTTCTAGATGCATAGTGAGCACTTGGAACCCCTAGGTGCTTCACAAATTGATTTGTAAAAATGAAAAAGTGTTTTTTTTTTTCACTTTTTAATTTTTACGAATCAATTTGTGAAGCACCTGGGGGTTCCAAGTGCTCACTATGCATCTAGATAGGTGCCTTGGGGGGTCTAGTTTCTAAAATGGGGTCACTTGTGGGGGAGCTCCAATGTTTGGGCACACAGGGGCTCTCCAAATGCAACATGGCGTCCGCTAAGAATTTGAGCCGATTTTCCATTCAATTTGTTAGCGGACACCATGTCGCGTTTGGAGAGCCCGTGATGTGCCTAAACAGTGGAGCTCCCCCACAAGTGTCCCCATTTTGGAAACTATACCCCTCAAGGATTTTATTAAGGTGTATAGTGAACATTTTGAACCCACAGGTACGGCACAGAATTTGTTTACATTAGGTCATCATATTGAATAAGTTGTCATTATTCTTGAGCGCAAGTGCTCGCTACTTGAGTTTGCATCGGGTACTCAGGTATGCACCATGTACAGCGTGTGCTCGAGTGACATGCTCGAGTCCCTGCTCCGCATGTTTCACGGTTATTAGACACCCAAAAAAAAACATGCGGGGATCGCTCGTGCATGGCAGGCAATCCCCGTAAAGTTTTTTGGCCGCGAAGCATATGGGGCAGAGACTCGAGCATGTCACTCAAATACCCACGATACTCAATGCATACCAGAGCACCCGATGCAAACTCAAGTAGCGAGCACTTGCTCTCAACACTAGTCGCCATATCGTCATCTTTTTTTCTTACTTTTGAAAAAAATCCCAACCCCAGCCCTAACCCTAGCACAACCCTAGCCCTAGCACAACCCTAGCCCTAGCACAACCCTAGCCCCAGCACAACCCTAGCCCCAGCACAACCCTAGCCCGAGCACAGCCCTAGCCCCAAACCCAGCCCTAACCCTAGCCCAATCCTAACCCAAGAGTTTATTTTTGACGCTGTTCCTTGTGCGGTATAAGTGATTAGACGACTTTATTCTTCGGGTCGGTGTGATTACAGCAATGCCAGAATCATATGGGGTTTTTATGACTGACAGCTGTCACACACTAAAAGACGCATTTTTTGTAAAATCTAGTTTTTGCATTGCCATATTTTGAGAGCTATAATTTTTCCAGATTTTGGCAGACAGTCATGTGACGGCTCGTTTTTTGCGGGATGACTTGACGTTGTTATTGGTGCCATTTTCAGGCACGTGACATTTTTTGATCGCTTTCTATTCCGATTTTTGGGAGGCAGAATAAACAAAAACCAACAATTCAGGAATTGTTTTTTTTTTTTTTTTTTTAATTCTGTTCCGCGTGTGGTAAAATTGATGAGGTAGCTTTATTCTTCGGGTCAGTACGTTTACAGCGGTACCACATTTGTATAATTTTTCTATGTTTTGGCGCTTATAAACAATAAAAGCTATTTTATAGAAAAAAATATTTTTTAGCATCACTTTATTCTGAGAGCTATAACTTTTTTATTTTTCGGCTGATGGAGCTGTATGGCAGCTTGTTTTTTGTGGGACGAGATGACGTTTTCAGCGGTATCATTTTTATTTATATGCGTCTTTTTGATCGCGTGTTATTCCACTTTTTGTTTGGCGGTATGGTGATAAAGCATTGTTTTTTGCTTCGTTTTTTTTTTGTTTTTTTTTTACCGTGTTCACTGAAGGGGTTAACTAGTGGGACAGTTTTATAGGTCATGTTGTTCCGGATGCGGCGATACCAAATATGTGTACTTTTATTGTTTTTTTTTATAATAATATTTATTGATGGGTACATTATATTTTTATTTTTGGTGGATTATTTTTTTTATTTTTTTTTTATATTTTTGCAAATTTTTTTTTAATTTTTTTTTTCCACTTTCACACAGTTTATACACTTTATTACTTTGTGCCACTCTGGGACTTTCACTTTTTTTTCTCTGATCGCCTGCATGGCACAGGAATTCAGCACCATCCCTATGCCATGCAAGCTGTCAGAAATGCACAGTGTGAAGATTGCTTGGAGATGCACTGCGCATGTCCAAGCAATCTTCCTGCTGTCTGGTGACCCGGATGTTATCATGACGACATCGGGTTGTCATGGCAACACCCGGGAAGCCTTTGCAGACTGCGCTGGAAGCCGGAAGAGGAGGTGAGTATCGGCGATCACCTCCCCTTGCCCCCGCAATGCCGCGATCGACTTCGATCGACTTCGATCGCAGCATCGCGGGGGTTAATGTGCTGGGAGCGGTGCAGGACCGCTCCCTGCACATAGTACCGGGTGTCAGCTGTGACAATCAGCTGACACCCGGCGGCGATCGTGCCCGCACAGCCTGTGTGCGCGATCGCCATGACGTACTAATACGGGTCTGGCTCTTAAGTCCCAGGGCACAGACGCGTATTAGTACGGCAAATGTTGTTAAGGGGTTAAATAGAGGTCTTACTGCTGTCAATCAGGATGTTAGAAAAAAGTTTGCCACATATTGTCTTTTTAATAAAGGTGTCAGTTTTTTTTTACAAGGTTGTATATTCTTATATTTTCACATTTTCTTTAAAAATATGTATGTTATATTAAATATTGTCTGAGCTGTCAATGAGTCATTATTAGCACAGTCCATATTCGCTTCCTCTGAATGTCTCATTGTTGCCTTCTACATGATTTTGGAATGACTGAACTTTACTACATGAATGAATAATAGATGATTTACCCAAAATCCGCTTTGGACAGAATGGGGTAAAACACCTTCTAACCTTCTATATTCAGCTGGGTCTTTACGCAATACTCATGGTGGTGTTGTGGTAGCATCGTCAGCAGATTGCATTGTGTTCACTGCATTACCAGTATACCAGTTGTTTTGAATGGTGGCACATCTATAGTATGTGATTTCTAATATTTTGGGAACATTGAATGCTATTCCTACTATTAAAATGGCAAAAACCTTGACATAGCCTAAGCAGATCCCTTTTATCAATAGTCCGTCAGTCAGGACAGCAGTATAGCAGAGCTCCTTATGGGATAGTCCTAGCTCCTAGAACACAAGCTCCGCTCATTACTGATTAGTTTTTCAGTTTCCTAATATAAGAATTAAAGTGTTTCTTTAGCAAGGCTTTACTTTTACACTTAGTAATCCTGGGTAGAGATGGGTGAATTTATTTGAGTGGAACTGAATTCTACTAAAATTTGACAATAATCTGTGTTTTCCAGAATACAGAGTTTTTTGTATTTCATTCCTTGCAAATTCGGCAAAGTGGTGGTCGCTATTTTGCTGAATTATAGAAGGCCAGCAAAAGGTTCCAAAAATAAAAAACATAATTCTCACTGCTCTCTTGTCTGAAGATACCAGAGCACGAATGCAGAAGGAAAGGCAACGAGGACCATACGGGCGGACTGCAGACACTGGAAGCAGCCGGGTTTCTGGGATAAGTGAGCAGTGAGGAAATTTTTTTTATTTTACAGTTTACGTTTATTATGCTCTGGGGTCTGTATAGAGCATAATAGGGCACAATAAATTTGCAGAGAATAACTTTTCTACAAATCAAATTTCCCAGTAAAATTAGCACGATTTGACGACTTTGAATCTGCCAGATCCACTGATCTCTACTGCTTGTAATTTACAATTTTGCCCACATATGACTTGCAATATGCATGAATTGCATCTATTTTTTACAATCTGCTGTCTGTGCCACAAGAGAAAATCATATTAGATATTTTGGTATTCTGCACATTTTTGCCCACTATGATCTAAAGTTCAGGGTTGGATCCTCCTAAGAGTCTGCATTGTGCTTATTCTCATGTTAGCCCATCAATGTAAACATTTTATTCTATGCTTAAAACCGATAGTTATTTAAACAAACAGTGTTTGTTCTTTGACGAGTTTCAGCGGTGTTTTATGAAATGGTTGTCATTGATAAATTCATTGCTATGCTGTAATACGCCTTCCAAAGTGTCTTTTAAACTGGCTTTAAAAGCTGTAATTTTGGATACCATGCAATTAAACATAACATATGTGAAATGAGAATGTATTGATCAAAATAATAGTCCAAAGACAGATTGTACTTTATGGTTATACTGGAATTATCACAACATCCATTATCATTTGGGTTGGTAGAATGTAAAAAACAGACGTGTCTGACTAAGGTCTCATTGTGTCCTCTATTACACTGAAAACTGAGTTTTACATTCATGCCGCCATCTCCTACCTCACAAGTTCAATTTTGGTTTTCTAACAAGGTCCAATAGGACCTGTAAGCTGGAGTTCGAACTATCAGAGTCTATTATGTTTGTCCAGCTACTTATTTCCTTTGTTAGGGAAGCTGGGACATGTACAGATGTAGCAAAGGTTATTACGACTCACAATGCACAATCTTGATAAATTGTCAACGAAGGTTATTTCACAAGAAGATTAAGATAACATAACATTGCACAAGTCACCGATCAACGCCAACTTAGGTTTCAAGTTACAAACGCTTTTTTGTGTTGTGATATCCCAGTGCAATGTTATCTGAGTCAACGTAACTTTTGCTTGCCCTGTAATTCTGCATCTGAAATTAGATAGAAAAAATGGTAGCAACAGCCAATATGCCATCAAATATCTCATATTAGATGGACAAACATTTCTCTGCATCCAATATGTCATAAAATAAATGCATCTTAACCAAAAAATATTGGTGAGGTTGATATATACTTATTATTACAACTGAAATGATAACTAGGCCAAATGAAATGCACCACTCCATACTTTATTTAGGTAAAAAATGTGCCATATTAATTATTTTTTTTGCATCATGTACAGTACAGACCAAAAGTTTGGACACACCTTTTCATTTAAAGATGTTTCTGTATTTTCATGACTATGAAAATTGTACATTCACACTGAAGGCATCAAAACTATGAATTAACACATGTGGAATTATATACTTAACAAAAAAGTGTGAAACAACCGAAAATATGTCTTACATTCTAGGTTCTTCAAAGTAGCCATCTTTTGCTTTGATGACTGCTTTGCACACTCTTGGCATTCTCTTGATGAGCTTCAAGAGGTAGTCACCGGAAATGGTTTTCACTTCACAGGTGTGCCCTGTCAGGTTTAATAAGTGGGATTTCTTGCCTTATAAATGGGGTTGGGACCATCAGTTGTGTTGTGCAGAAGTCTGGTGGATACACAGCTGATAGTCCTACTGAATAGACTGTTAGAATTTGTATTATGGCAAGAAAAAAGCAGCTAAGTAAAGAAAAACGAGTGGCCATCATTACTTTAAGAAATGAAGGTCAGTCAGTCCGAAAAATTGGGAAAACTTTGAAAGTGTCCCAAGTGCAGTTGCAAAAACCATCAAGCACTACAAAGAAACTGGCTCACATGAGGACCGCCCCAGGAAAGGAAGACCAAGAGTCACCTCTGCTTCTGAGGATAAGTTTATCTGAGTCACCAGCCTCAGAAATCGCAGGTTAACAGCAGCTCAGATTATAGACCAGGTCAATGCCACACAGAGTTCTAGCAGCAGACACATCTCTTCAACAACTGTTAAGAGGAGACTTTGTGCAGCAGGCCTTCATGGTAAAATAGCTGCTAGGAACCACTGCTAAGGACAGGCGGCAAGCAGAAGAGACTTGTTTGGGCTAAAGAACACAAGGAATGGACATTAGACCAGTGGAAATCTGTGCTTTGGTCTGATGAGTCCAAATTTGAGATCTTTGGTTCCAACCACCGTGTCTTTGTGCGACGCAGAAAAGGTGAATGGATGGACTCTACATGCCTGGTTCCCACCGTGAAGCATGGAGGAGGAGGTGTAATGGTGTGGGGGTGCTTTGCTGGTGACACTGTTGGGGATTTATTCAAAATTGAAGGAATACTGAACCAGCATGGCTACCACAGCATCTGGCAGCGGCATGCTATTCCATCCGGTTTGCGTTTAGTTGGACCATCATTTATTTTTCAACAGGACTATGTCCTCAAACACACCTCCAGGCTGTGTAAGGGCTATTTGACCAAGAAGGAGAGTGATGGGGTGCTACGCCAGATGACCTGGCCTCCACAGTCACCAGACCTGAACCCAATCGAGATGGTTTGGGGTGAGCTGGACTGCAGAGTGAAGGCAAAAGGGCCAACAAGTGCTAAGCATCTCTGGGAACTCAAGATTGTTGAAAGACCATTTCCGGTGACTACCTCTTGAAGCTCATCAAGAGAATGCCAAGAGTGTGCAAAGTAGGCATCAAAGCAAAAGGTGGCTACTTTGAAGAACCTAGAATATAAGACATATTTTCAGTTGTTTCACACTTTTTTGTTAAGTATATAATTCCACATGTGTTAATTCATAGTTTTGATGCCTTCAGTGTGAATGTACAATTTTCATAGTCATGAAAATACAGAAAAATCTTTAAATGAGAAGGTGTGTCCAACTTTTGGTCTGTAATGTATGATTAATTTGAGAAAGATGTCCCAAAGGGATGTGACTTGCTTTCATACATGAGTCATATAGCTGTCGTGTATATATATATATATACATACATATATATATCTTTGTATATATGTGTATATATACAGTTTAAACCAGAAGTTTACATACACTATATAAAAAGACACATATGCATGTTTTTCTCAATATCTGCCATGAAATCAGAATAAACCTTTCCCGTTTTGGGTCAATTAGGATTACTATCATTTTTAATATTTGCCAAATGCCAGAATAATGAGAGAGATAATGTTTTAAGGCATTTTTATTACTTACTCCAAAGTCAAAAGTTTACATACACTAAGATTACTAAACAATTCTGAATTGCCCATATGATGTTGTCATGTGTTTGGAAGCTTCTGATAGGCTTTTTTGGCAACATCTCAGTTAATTAGAGACATACCTGTGGATGTATTTTAATGCACACCTGAAACACACTGCTTATTTGTGTAACATCATGAGAAAGTCTAAAGAAATCAGCCAAGATATCAGGAAGATAACTGTGGACTTCCACAAGTCTGGATCATCCTTGGGTACAATTTCAAGATACCTGAAGGTGCCTCGTTCATCTGTACAAACAATTATATGCAAGTACAAACAAGATGGGAATGTCCAGCCATCATACCGCTCTTGAAGGAGAAGGGTTCTGTGTCCTAGAGATGAACGTGCTTTGGTCCGACATGTGCATATCAACCCAAGGACAAAGGCAAAAGACCTTGTGGCGGAAGCTGGTAAGATTGTGTCAATATCCACAGTGAAACAAGTACTGTATCAACATGGCCTGAAAGGCCACTCTGCCAGGAAGAAGCCAATACCCCAAAAGGAACATAAAAAAGCCCGATTAATGTTTGCAAATGCACACAGGAACAAAGACCTTAATTTTTGAAGACATGTCCTGTGGTCTGATGAAACTAAAATTGAACTTTTTGGGCATAATGACCATCGTTATGTTTGGAGCAAAAAGGGAGAAGCTTAGAAGCCTAAAATCACCATCCCAACTGTGAAACACGGGGGTGGCAGCATCATGTTGTGGGGTTGTTTTACTGCAGGAGGGACTGGTGTACTTCACATAATAAATGGCATCATGAGAAAAGAAGATTATGTGCCAATACTGAAGCAACATCTCAAGACATCGGCCAGGAAGTTAAAGCTTGGGCGGAAATGGGTCTTCCAAATGAACAGTGACCCAAAGCATACTGCCAAAATGGTAACAAAGTGGCTTAAGGATAACAAAGTCAATGTTTTGGAGTGGCCATCACAAAGCCCTGATCTCAATCCTATTGAAAACTTATGGGCAAAGCTGAAAAGGCAGGTGCGAGCAAGGCGACCTACAGACCTGGATCAGTTACACCAGTGTTGTTTGGAGGAATGGGTCCAAATTCCAACCAACTATTGTGAGAAGCTTGTGGAACGATATCCCAAACGTTTGACCCAAGTCATTCAGTTTAAGGGCAATGGTACCAAATACTAATGATATGTATGTAAACTTTTGACTTTGTAGTAAGCAATAAAAATGCCTTAAAATATTCTCTCTCTCTCATTATTCTGGCATTTGGTATTATTATTATGGTAATCCTAATTAACCTAAAATGGGAAAGGTTTATTCTCATTTCATGTAAGATATTGAGAAAAACATGCATATGTGTCTTTTTATATAGTGTAATGTGTTTGTATTATTCAACTTACTAATATATTTAACATGATGACACATTCCCTTTAAATGGGTTTTTCAGTAAATAAAAGTATCTTTAAATTATCAATATTGTTTCTCCGATACTACTAAATCCTGAGTAGCTCTAGCAAACATGGTATAGTCTTTATACAATCTGACTCTTCCAATATTTGCTTACAGTGATCGTGTTAGAGAGAACTTGAGTCAAACATCACATCCATCATTTTGAACACATTTTGAGTAAATTTGGTAAGACTGACATTTCAGACGTCTTGAACGTCCTACTCCAGAGCATAGTGGTGTAACACATATTGATCTCTCCCACGATACCTGAACTTATACCTGGACCAAAAAACGTCTGATGACAGGTACAGTGGCGACCAAAAGTTTTGCATTCTTTTTAAAAGCGTGATTTCTTCTGTCTGGTTGTGACACTTGACTCTGAGAACAGTTGATCAGTTGAATTCCATAGCTCTCTCTTTTGGCTTTTGCCTGACTTCACTCCTCAAAATAATAAGCTTCCTGACATCTGGTGATAAAGTTGGCTTTGTCTTTGCCATGTTTTAACCTAAAAACAGTAAAGTCAATTCATCGCATTCTCATAGTAATGATGGCCTTATTCAATTCAGTCGCTAAGTAGCGACTGAATTGAATAAGGCCAGTTCAGGCCAAAACGTCTGTATTGTCGCCACCCACTGTTGGTTTAAGTAAAAATTCTTTGGTTTATGCTGTATAAATAAATCACACTTTTCTATCATCATTACTATGAGAGTGCGATGAATTGACTTTACTGAGTAAGCTTGGGCATACAAGCCCATTGCATCTGCACCTCGCTCTAAGACAGAGTGCACGCCAACTTAACCCCCCATTAACCTAAAAACACACACATAACAAGAAAAAAAAACTTTTAGGCAAAATTCGACTACCCATGACAATATATGCAAGACATTTGGCCCAACAAATGTTGAAAACTAACACATAATGGGATAAAACAATGTCAAACACAGTTTTCGTCCTTATAGCTGACAACCATTTGCTTCTAGTTTACCAAAATCACCAGGAAAATGGCATCACAACAACCAGACAGAAGTAATCACACTTTTAAAAAAAATGCTAAACTTTTGGTCGCTACTGTATCTGTTAGTAGTGCCTTAGCTGTCTTCCAAACAGGGATCCAATAAAGTTGCTATTAGCCTTCAGTTTTCATATATAAGAACCCAGGAGGTATTCTCACCTCCACCTCATCCCTTATTTCATAGTCTTGCAGCCAGTGTTATTAAGTTGGTGATGCATGGACTAATCCTCCATGCTGCACACACATAGGCGGTTGTATTGTACAGTTCAGCCTTTCTGTCTTTGGTGCCTTTCAGCTTGACTGGCATTAATTCAGGTGGAAGACGACTTTATTCTGCATTTCTGGGCAGCTACAGTATATTATTACATTCAGGAGTGGACATGATATTTATTATAGCAGCGCTGAAAAGCATTGACTTTACATTTGCTGAAGCTCTATAAAATATGAAACATTACCAATTACACTCATGCTCTTACTGTATGGACGTTGCTGCTACTTACATTTTATGTAAAATTATGTCTGTAAAGCAATGTGATCAGCAAAGATGAGAAGAAACTGACAAGTTCAGGAGATGTGGATAATGTATTGATAGTGTTATACAATAGTTCTAGGAAAAATTAACTTTTGGTTCATTTATTTTAAATGGTGGCTTAGTGGTTAGCACTGTACCCTTATAGTGCTAGGGTCCTGGGTTCAGGTCCCACCAAGGACAACATCTGCAATGAGTTTGTATGTTCTCCCCGTGTTTGCGTGGGCTTCCTCAGGGTTCTCCAATTTCCTCCCACACTCCAAAGACACACTGATAGGGAATATAGATTGTGAGCCCCAATACAAATGTTGAATCTGAAGTCTATAAAGCGCTGTGGAATTAATGGCGCGATATCAGCAAGTGAAATAAATAAATATGAATAAAAATTTGAAAGTGCATAAATAGCAAATCATTTAATACTTTCTTATTCATTGAGTCCTAACAATGAAACACTTAAAAACAGATATAGGGAGAATCTATATTCTTATACCGTGTTAGCCAGTAGATAGAAAAATATTTAGATATGAGAGTCCTCAGTGGTTGATACTTTTTAATGGCTAACCGAAAAGAATAGTAACAAATTGCAAGCTTTCGAGACTACGCAGGTCTCTTCATCAGGCATAGTAAACCACAAAATCTGAAGTCACATATTTATACACAATAAGACACAAAAATAATGCAATAGGTAAGACAGGTGATGGAAAGCAGAGTTAACTGATAAAATATTTATAGCCAGAACCGTTTATCTCTACCATAATAACTCTGCTTTCCATCACCTGTCTTACCTATTGCATTATTTTTGTGTCTTATTGCGTATAAATATGTGACTCTTCAGATTTTGTGGTATACTACGCCTGATGAAGAGACCTGAGTAGTCTCGAAAGCTTGCAATTTGTTACCATCTTTTCGGTTAGCCATTAAAAGATATCAACCACTGAGGACTCTCAAATCTAAATATTTTTAAAACAGATGAAACTCTAAAGTAAAACGTATGGCTTCCTAGTTTCATCCATGTCCATTGAAACATTCTCTGAGACTCCTGGACCAGAGACACAAACCCATTTATAAAACTGATGTGTGTATGGTTCAGTGAAACCCTATGTATCACATGAAAATGTGACTGTTGCCTAAGTGGGAAGCTAATTTGATTTTTACTATTATTCCTGTTTCACACATTCTGTTTTACACACTCTGCCAGAAGAGTTTTGAAAAACACCTGGTGGAAAGAAAAAGGAATATCACTTCTTAGAAGTGGATCCTAATGAAATCCTCTCAAAACTAAGATTTGTCAAATCAAAAAGATGAAAAAAAATGTTTTAGGAAAAGTTTAGTTCAAAACACTTTAAATCTCTTCAAAACAGCTTCAGGATAAGCTTCAGGAAAAGGAAAACTCCTCCAAAACCTTCCCCAAAAAGGAGCATTTCCGGAAGTGGTTTTGCTTGAAAAACGAAAACATTTTTGAACACCCTAAAAAACTCTGTGTAAACATAGCCTAAGGGTATGTGCACATGACATCCTGTTCAAACAGGTAAACCAACTGAGTTGCTCAAGAGGTAGATGCCAGCATTTTTTTATCCGAAGCCTCTATTTATTGGGGGGGATAATGAGGGGGGTTGTTTCTCGAGCATTTTTTTTCAATATTTTTGATGGCCAGCGCATCTATTTTTACCATTCTTTGGATGCCATTAAAACTGAATGTTTTTTTTCCCCCACAATGAAGAAAATGCTAGCGTTTTTTTTCAAGCAAATCCATTGGCAAAATGGTTGAAAAAAACGTCCAGGTATATTCCAGGCATCTTTTGAGCCTTGCTGTTGACTTCTGTTATAACTTTTGTTTTCTATCATAACGAATAAAGGGTCTTCAGAGTGGAAAACACCTTATCGTCTGCTCACTTTTTTTTTAACGTCTTTAGAAGCCTGAAGCTCAAATGACTGAGCATATGAAAAGCAAGTCGTTTTTACATAAAGATGCATAGGTTCATTCTTTTGTGCCTTTTCTTGGGTTTTGGAGCACAAATGATTGAAAAAGACATTGTGTGCACATACTCTAAGGCCACGTTCACACGTTCAGTATTTGGTCAGTATTTTACCTCAGTATTTGTAAGCTGAAACCAGGAGTGGGTGATAAATACAGAAGTGGTGATGTGTTTCTATTATACTTTTCCTCTGATCGTTCCACTTCTGATTTTGGCTTACAAATACAGAGGTAAAATACTGACCGAATACTGAACGTATGAATTCAGCCTAAGGTCTCATTCACACATCAGTATTTTTTATCAGTATTTCATCAGTATTCAACCAGGAATGTCTCCAAAACACAGAACAAGTGTCAATCGTTCAATTATACTTTTCCTCTGATTGTTCCACTCCTGGTTTTGGAGAGTTACTGATGATCCCATCTCTCTTTTTCCGTAATTTCCCCTCCCTCTCCTTTTTCTCTCGTTTCCCCCCTTATAAATGATTCTTAAAAATTCAATAAAAAATTATTGAAACACAAATACTGATGCAAAATACTGACCAAATACTGATAGTGTGAATGAGGCCTTATACTGCATTTTTGGAGCATGCATGCCTGATTCACAGACTCAGTGTGCCTCCATATAAAATTGGCGGCACATGGCGGGTAAATATAAGAGGCATCCATGTTATGGATGTTGTGTACATTGAACTGCTATTGGCACCACTGATTTTTCAACTCCAGTCTAAATGTTATACTTTTTAGAAGTAGCTTAAAATACATCTACCGGTAAATGGTGTGATGTGTGATACAGACATCACAATGCGCCTGTATGTTGTGACCACTTCAGTTATAAGGAAATGATAATGCTGAAGTAAATAATTTATCGAAAAAGTACAAATCTGCGTCCAGCACGGCAAAGCATTGCAGGCGCATGAGTGAGATGTGTCTTTGGGATACACGGCTCATACTGTTTGTACTGCTATAATTACTAGCTGTCCCTCAGTACTTTACGGGAGGCTTTCTTCCACTGAAGACACTGTGGAGACCAGAGCTTATTTTTCAAGGCTGTGTCAATATACTTCAACAGAACAGATATTCAGATGAAGAGGGAGTTGTGTGGATTTGACTTGAAAGGACACCCAATTTCTGTTGAAACGTCGCAGGCCTCAGATCACAAAAGCAGGTAGCTCTTGACAAAATTGCATGTCCTCGTACGTCTGTAAGCATACAGAGAACTTCCTTTCAACTTTTTGAAGAAATAGTGTGTCTGCTGTAGACTTTATTGGCTCAGGAGGTTTCAAAGTGACTGCTCAGAAGGCCGTCTAGTACAGAGCAGACTCACAGAGTGTCATTGCATGTACTGATCAATACGTGGATGAGTCATTCTGACAGAACCTCTTGTGCTCGTCCGATGAGATACACACAATTTATATTGTCTGGGATGACAAGGAACTTGTGATCTACAGCTGAGACGTTGTACATTAGATCATGTGTGCAATGGGCAAAAAAAACAACAGCAGATAATAAAATCAATTAAATTAGGCTAGGGAGACATAAACCAGATTAGGTAAAGCTCTTCAGATGAAGTAAAACTTCTAATCCTGACTAAATTTACACCATTCTCTTCATCTGTTACTCTAAGAATTAGAACAAAATCTCATACAGCGCTCAAGTACTTCTAGATTTCCAATATGCTATACAAGGTTACATATCATATTATTCCTAATATTTTGGTGCTGGTAAATGGGTTTATTGCATACTGGCCATCTGTCCTGGAATATCAAAAAGATTCCAGAAAAAAAATGAAGACCTCCCAGACCCCCATGAGAGGTGACATATCGCCTAGGTGAATGGTGAATCCTCCTGAAACTGCCTGGAAAGCAGTGCTTCCTTATGGTTTCTCTCATAAATGGGCATGAAAGAGGCACAGATGGGTCGTAAACTGGAAAAGGGACAAAACTGCAATGAAAATTTTCTTGCAGAGTGCTCTACACTCATATTCACCCAGAACTGTTTCCCTTCTTGGCAAGTATGGTTTATAGGTTCTTTAAAGATAACCTGTCACCATGAAAATGCAGTCTAATCTGCAGACACCAAGCTATTGAGCAGTGTTTCCCAAACTCCAGTCCTCACGGCCCCCAACAGGTCATGTTCTCAGGATTTCCTTAGTATTGCAGAGGTGGTGGAAGTATCATCAAGGCATCAGGAATTCTGTCACTTGTGCAACACTATGGAAATACTGAAAACATGAACTGTTGGGGGTCGTGAGCACTGGCGTTTAGAACGTACTGTTATAAAGGAAGGGGAGCAGAGCAGACTGATACAGTTTTCTGGAAAAAAAATAGCATAACCTGTGTTTTATTCATTTGAACCTCTCCTCATTTTGGGATTTTTGATCCAGTGTGCTGTCCTATCAGTGGTTGACACCTATCTCTCTATGCACGCTTGTACAAAGAAAGCTGGCAATCACTTATAGGTCTGCCCAATGGACTGAAAATCCCAGAAAGAGTATACGTTAAAATAACTAAAGCATCGGTCTTTTCACAAGCTACTCAGCTCCCCCTGCTCTACAACATGATGCTAGCAGATTGGACTGCATTTTCATGGCATCAGGCTTAAGGGCACAGTCAAATGGGCATATAAATCAGCCCAACATTGGACCGTAATACACGAACTGGCCGGCGGCTCTCCCGATCCGAGTGTGACAGCTTCGTATATTTCTATGCTGTCGCGCTTAGCTCGAGAGAGCCGTGGCCAGCCAGTGGTCTGATCTTAGGTTCTATCTTAGGCTGATTTTTGTGGTCCGATCTTAGGCTGATTTATACAGCGCCCTTACAATGATCGCCTATCCATAGCAGATATAAGGAATCCTAATTTTTTCTACATGCCTAGTGCCACAGATATCATTGTGGCTGGGCCTGATGCTGCTGTTCAAGGCTATGCAATATTAAATCAATAGATATTAGGTTAACATTAAAAAGGTATTCTGACTCCTTAAAAAACAAAACTTCCTACACTGTATGCATGCTAACAAATGCTCCTGCATCCCTTCTTGTAGTCTTTTTTTTTTCAACTTTCTGCAGTTTACCCATCCTGGCATTGCAGCTTTCATGTACTGCTCCAGAAGACTTAATGGATGGTGCACTCAGTTAGTTTAGAGGGAAAACCGCATATGCCGCGATTCCCCTTTTAGCTGTTACTAGTAGTGATGAGCGAGAATGCTCGCTACTGCTCGATGCTCGCCCGAGCATCTCAATGCTCAAGATGCTCGGCGCTCGCCGAGTATTTCCGGGGTTGCTCGGCGGGAGCTCGGGTCGCCTCTCTGCATGTTTGACCCTCTTTACAGAGTCAATGAACATGCAGGGATTGCCTGCCACTCACTGAAATGCTGTAGCCATGTTGGTTGTGGCATTACAGTGTTTGGCTGGCCGCACAGCGTCATCAGGTCTATATCAGACCTGGCGCCGCCATGCTCATCACAGTCACTCTGGAATCAGACAGTGTAGGAAGAGGTGCTGCTGGGCTAGGGAGAGATTTGCTTGTTTCTAGTTAGTGTAGGTGTACCAAACTATATTAGAGACACA
The DNA here is from genome assembly GCF_046119375.1 of Phyllobates terribilis. NCBI lineage: Eukaryota > Metazoa > Chordata > Amphibia > Anura > Dendrobatidae > Phyllobates > Phyllobates terribilis. Next base: position 443,379,096 of record NW_027362771.1, on the reverse strand, counting down.
TATCCATCTCAACAAAAAGTCCTTCTGAGGATTAATCTATCTGCAGAGATATCAGGCAGGCAGTGTATATAGGCCGGCAGGGTATATAGCAGACTGCAGTTCATATAGCACAAGAGGCTCAATTCCAGTTTTGTCTGCTGCTGCTGTTAGATATTTCTAGAAATAGGCCCAGGTCTCAGGGACCAGGAATAATTTTTTTTTGGATCTTAATCCTCATTATTTGCTTAAAAAGCAATTCAGAGAACACTGTTGTTCTGCGCCATTTGCTTGTTTGCACTGCAGAATACAGCCAGGTCCTTTCCATATTACAGCGCTAAAAATCCAGCTATATACAACTGTGGTTTGTCCGTCACACAGATCACATATAATTGCGCTGAAAATACTGCCATTTTTGACATCCATTAAAGATTTGTTTCAGTGTGTCAGTTAAGCTATTGACACCAGTTTGCTGTTCAAAATAGTTACCTACAGGCCAGGTATTTAAAACTGTGGTTTCTCGGTCACACGGATTGCATATAACTTCGCTCTAAATTCAGCCATTTGTAGTGAGCGTGGAAGATATTGTCCTCCATTTAAAATGGGCAAGGCGCGTGGCAAGAGACTGGGAACTGGACGTGATGGTGATGGTGCATTCAGAGGCCGAGGCCATGGGCAAGCTGAAATTGTGCCACAGCAAATATCTTCTCACACGACCTTCCTGTCCCAATTCCTAGGGGACCGCAGCACACCACTATTGAACCCAGAGCAGTGTCAAAAGGTTGTTGGTTGGATAGCGGATAATGCTTCGAGTCACTTTTCTACCACCACCACCACCCTGTCTTCCACACGGTCAAGTCTCAGTAGCTGTGAGTCTGGACTGCATATTCCTCACCCTGATCCTCCTTCCTCCCACCATGCCGTGTGCCCGGAGACAACTGATCCCACACTTGGACACTCCAAATAGCTGTTCACTTTTCTATTTATAGATTCGGGCCTCTCGCCCGGTCCCCTTGAAGCGGGGCAAGAGGAGATCGCATGTAGCGATGCCAAAATATTTGAGCAGACACGGTCACACAAAGGCGACGGTTGGAAAGTGTCACAAGAGGTGAACGATGATGAGACACAATTGCCAGAAAGTCAGGAGGAAGACCAGGGTGCGGAAGAGAAACACAAGGTGGTGGATGATATAGTGACTGACCCAACCTGGCAGGAGGACATGCAGAGTGAGGAGAGCAGCACACAAGGGGAGGCAGAGCACCCCAACAGGAAGGAAGAAGCAGTGTGGTGGCCGCAGACAGAAGGCAGGCAACCATTCCCCGTAATACCAACACAAAGGAAGTTACCAGTACAACTGTTAGATCTTCCGGAGTCTGGTTGTTTTTTAAAGACTCTGCCGATAACCTCAAAAAAGCCATTTGCACCACCTGCCAGGCCAGCATCAGCAGGGGTGGCAAAACTAGCAGCCTGACCACCACCAGCATGATCAGGCACATGGCAGCAAAGCACCCGACTTTGTGAGCCTAACCCCAGGATCCAGGAACAGTGTCTTCGGGTGGCACCACTGCTTTTTCCGCTGTTGTGCATGCAAGCCAATCCCCTGTCCATGGTGCATGCAAAGATGCCTCCTGCCCTGCACCTGTCGTTGCACACTCTCAAGTAGCAGCATCAGGAATCACGTTCACTTCCTTGTCCCAGTGCAGCGTTCAGTTGTCCATACCCCAGTCCTTGGAACGCATGCGCAAATACACAGCCAACGTCCCACAGGTCACACTACTAAATTCCCACATTTCATAACTGCTTGTGCTCGAAATGTTGCCTTTTAGGGACCTGGAGACAGGAGCATTCTGCAACCTGATGGTGACAGCCATCCCTCGGTACTCGGTCCCCAGCCACCACTATTTCTCCCTGTGTGCCGTCCCCGCATTACACAAGCACGTGTCCCAAAACATTAGCCGTACCCTCAACAATGCAGTTACCGGGAAAGTCCACCTAACCACGGATACTTGACAAGTGCTTGTGGGCAAGGACGGTACATCTTGCTGACGGCACACTGGGTTAACATAGTGGAAGCCGGGACCAAGTCGGACCTTGGGATGGAACACGTCCTCCCGACACCAAGGATTGCGGGCCCTAGGTCAATCAGTGTTGCCATCACAGTCTTCAGCTCCTGAACTTCATCCTCCTCAGCCTCCATCTCCAAAATGAGCACATCAGTCATAAGCTGGAAGCACTGCAGCACTGCCTCGGCCAAGCGGCAACAGGCTGTGCTGAAGCTAATATGCTTAGGTGACAAACCGCACAATGCTGAAGAGTTGTGGACAGCTCTGGAAGAGAAGGCAGATCTGTGGCTCACACCGCTGAACCTACAGCCAGGCATGGTCGTGTGTGACAATGGCCGGAACCTGGTGGTGGCTCTGAGGCGAGGTGAGCTCACACACGTACCATGCCTAGCCCATGAGCTTAACCTCGTGGTTCAGCAGTTTCTAAAATCCTACCCGGAGCAGCCGGATCTGCTTGTTAAAGTACGCCGCCTGTGTGCCCATTTTAGAAAGTCAGCTACAGCTTTCGCCGCCCTTGCCGTGTTTCAGCAGCGTTTGCAGCTTCCGGCTCACAGACTGGTGTGTGATGTCCCCACTCTACACTGCCGATGTTGGGAAGGATTTGTGAGCAGAAGAGGGCAGTTGTTGAGTACCAGCATCAACAAGGCAGTCGGTATTCATTTCAGACTCCACACATAAGACCTCAGGAGTGGACATGGATGTCAGACATATGTACCATCCTCCAAAACTTTGAGGACTCCACCAATATGGTGAGCGGCGATGATGCCATAATTAGTATCACCATCGCGCTTCTCTGTCTTCTGAAACACAATCAAAGAGGATGCATTGCAGGCGGAGCACGATGAGATGGATCAATGAACCATACAGGGTGATTACACACAGCCCAGCCTCATCTCATCCCAACATGGATTGGGTGACAATGAGGAAGAGGAGGAGGAGGAAGAACAGGAGCTAGTTTCATGCGCTATAGATGGTACTACCTGCACAACTGTCATACCATCTGTTCAGCGTGGATGGCCTGAGGACAGAGAGGAGGAGGAGGAGAGCATGGTCAGTCGTCTTCTTGGTGAGGACACGGAAGTCTTGCCTGATAGCAGTCTGGCACGCATGGCTGAATTTATGTTACGCTGCCTTTCCCATGACCCTCACATTCTCAAAATTTTGGGTGGCAGTCATTACTAGTTTGTGACACTTCTAGACCCACGCTACAAGGAGAACTTTATATCTCTTATTCCTGAGGCGGACAGGTCTACAAAAATGGTTCAGTACCAGAAGGCCCTTGTTGCAGAACTATTCAAAAAATTCCCATCTGAAAACGCTGGCGGCAGAGGTCACAGTTTGTTGGACAACCAAGGAGTACAGACGAGAGAGACACAACTTCAATCCAGCAGAGACAGGGGAACACTGTCAAAATTCTGGGAGAATTTTCTCAGCCCCTCCCATCGCACAGGCCCTGAGGTGCTTGGTACTCTCACAAGGAGTGCAAAGTTTGGGAAGATGCTGAGGGAGTACCTTGCAGACCGTACCAATGTCCTCTGTGATTCCTCTGTGCCTTATTATTATTGGGTATCCAAGCTGGATGCGTGGAATGAACTGGCTCTCTGCGCCTTGGAGGACCTGGCCTGCCCTGCCGTTAGCGTTTTATCAGAGCACGTTTTTAGTGCCGCTGGTGGAATTATAACTGATGAGCGCATCCGCCTGTCAACTGAAAATGCTGACAGGCTGACTCTTATAAAAATGAACAAGGGCTGGATTGGGCCAGACTTCTCAACACCACCGAATGATAGCAGCATAACATAAACTCAAATCCAGTGTCTTTTTTTGGGAGGTGTATTCCCATGCACCTCTTCACACCTACACATGGGTATACGCTTCCTGATTTTGGCTATTTGCTCTTGTCCTCTTCCTATTCCTCATCCTCATCCTCCACCACCATATCACCAGGGTGACCGTGGTCTGTGATGCAACACCCACATAATTTTTTTATACAGTATGTTCATGTATACCCCCCAGGGGTAAATGTTTGTCAGCCCATACACTTAGTGCATGGGCGTTACAAGTATAGGAGACCCACTTCTTTTTAATGGAAACATTTGTTATGAGGCCCTCCTCCACGTCTCTTCCAAGGGGCATTGGAGTGCTTCTCAATTTTTGGCAGCCATTGCATTCACTGCATAGGCCAACACTATGGGAGACCCACTTCCTAATAATGGGAACATTTTTTTTCAGGAGGCCCTCCTCCACATCTCTTCCAAGAGGCATTGGAGTGCCTCCAAATTTTTGGCAACCCTTGCATTCACTGCATAGGCAAAAACAATGGGAGACCTACTTCCTAATAATGGGAACATTGTTTTCAGGAGGCCCTCCTCTAAGTCTCTTCAAATGGGTATTGGGGTGCCTCCAAATTTTGGGCAGCCCTGCCACTTACTGCATACGCAATAACAGTATAGGAGACCCACTCTTTAGTAATGGGAACAATAAAACATAGCCGGCTGATGGCTCTCTAAGAATAGTGAGGGCCGACTGCTGGCCCTTTAAGAATAGTAAAGGCCACCTGATGGCCCTATAAAAATAGGCATTGTGATTTTCAGAGTCCCTCCTTCATAAATGAAACGCAATGTGTCTGATGATGTGTCACACATCACATGGCCAGATAAGGTTGTAAAATGTTAAAATGACATTTCCTGGTGAATGCATTTGTCACGGTTGAAAGCAATGCAAAAGTGCAAAAACGCATCAAAAACGCTAAGTGTGAACATAGCCCAAAGTGTGGAGGAGTATTTTGTTTTTGGTTATTTATTTTACCTTATATACAAGTCATTACCCTGGAAAGGATGTTCCTTAACATATTTCCCAGGAAAATCCATTTTGGCTTCGTTTTTGTATGCTTCATTGTGAGTCTGTAAAAGTGGTGTAATACCTTTGACAACGTTGTTGACAGCAGTGACCTGGGAGTCAGAAATGCTTCCAGGGGTTTTCCCCATGCTGTTCCCATGTCATTTGAAAACTGTTCGATTTGGGCATTTTTTAGGCCCTCTGCAGACCGCCGGGGGGAGCCGCCTCAAAAATGCTCGAGTTTCCCATAGACTTACATTGGGCTTGTTGCTCGGGTCGAGCACCCGAGAATTCCAATGTGCTCGACCAGAGCATCGAGCACCCGAGCATTTTAGTGCTCGCCCATCACTAGTTACTTCACCCTCCCTCACAAACGCTAATTAATGCTCTGGTAACTCCCCATGATAAATCAATCTGGAGAATTTGATTACTGATGCTAATAATCACATGGTCTGTGACATTTCTGACTTGATTCACAGAGGGAAGAAGCGCCATGTGATCACCAAATGAAATATCACAAATAATAGAGGTGAACAGTGGAGAATCAAACACATGACCCAATGTTGTTCTTGTGCATAAAGGCAATGCAAAGTATACTTATGTGTTTATATTTAAAGAAATATATATTTTTAAAGGCTGGATAAACCCTTTCAGGGAAATCTTTTCTTTCTCACCATAAGTTACAAAGTCCTTGAAGCTAAAATTTTGGATATTCTATTTCTAGTGTTGGCTTCTTATTAAAGGTCTAAATTAACAGTCTCTGAACCTGCCTTAAAAATGGGAGAACACAATGGTCACTTATCAAATATGTAAGTTTAATTCAGGTTTGGAATTTTTTTGGTAAAAGAATGTGGACACAAAAATGGAATATAGATTTAGTTGTGTGAATAGGCCCCTGGTAAAAGTAGACTTACCGTTGTGTTGTGTTGCAAAAGGTTGTGTTTCATAGAAATGCTTTGATTTATGATTTGTTCATGTAATTTGGAACACAAATTTTGTTCTTAGTCATGATGTTATACTCGGCATGATTATTGCAATGTGGACCTCTTTGAAATATAATATGGTTTTTCATCTGTATGCCTTCTCATAATAAAGGTAGGACTATGGTTTAAATATTGATATAATATACAGATCACTATAATATATAGGGCAGCACGGTGGCTCAGTGGTGGCTTGCAGGGCTGCGCTGCACTGGGCGCTGGGGTCCTGGGCTCAAATCCCACCAAGGACAACATCTGCAAGGAGTTTGTATGTTCTCCCCATGTTTGTGTGGGCTTCCTGTGGCTACTTTGGTTTCCTCCCACTCTCCAAAATAAAAACCCATACTAATAGGAAATCTAGATTGTGAGCCCTAATGGGGACAGTGCCGATAATGTCTGTAATGCGCTGTGGAATTATAGGTGCTATATAAGTGAGCAAAATAAATATATCCTTATTTCCAGGCTCTATGCACAATCAAGACAACACAGGATCCTGTGACTAGTTCATTGGGCCAAGATCTTCTTAATACAGAATGAATATATATCCCAAATACAAGCATAGGAAGATCTTCGCTGGCTAAAGGGGAACAATTCAGACACTTTATATTAAGACATGCCTTAATATAATACAATAAGTCTAAAGGTATAGCTAATCTAAGATGCACTATATGGCTAAAAGTATTGGGACAACTACTCAGAGCTTTTATGACCTCTCATTTTAAATCCATAGGCATTAATGAGGAGTCCGTTCCTCCTTGGCAGCTAAAACAGCCTGCACTCTACTGATAAGAGTTTATACAAGATTTTGGAACATCTGTTGGGATTTTTTTTCCATTCATCCAGAAGAGCATTTGTCAGGACAAACACTGATGCAGGATGGAAGGACATGGCTCACAATTACTGTTTTAGTTCATCTCAAATGTGTTCGTTGGATTTGAGGATTGGAGTTCTGTGTAGGTCAGTCAAGTTCTTCTCCACCAAACTCACCCAACCATGCTTTTATAGAACTTCTCAACAACGAAAGGACCTATGTCAACCCCTTAAAATCCTCCACAGCATTATCTATCCTCCATCTATCTTTAAAATTGGTACAGTGCAGTCAGGCAGGTAACATTCTCCTGGAATTTGCCAAGCCAAATCTGATCTTTCAGACTGCCAGAAAGAGAAAGACATCCGTTACTCCACAGAACACATTTCCTTTGCTCCAGAGTCCAGTGACAGCTCCGTTATAACACTCCAATCCAACATTTGGCATTGTGCTTGGTAATGTAAGGCTGCTTTGCCAGAGAAACTCATGCTATGAAGCTGTGGAATACAGTTTTTTGCTGATGTTAATGCCTGAGAAGGTTAATGAGTCAGCAGAGAATTGGCGACTTTTATGCACTATGCTCACAAAGACTCGTTGACTAATTTTATGTGTTCTGCCCCTTTTATGGTCGAGTTGATGTGGTTCCTATACACTTCTACTCACAATTTATCATGGAATATTTCAAAAGGGAGAAATTTCATGAGCAGACTTGATACATAGCTATTTTTCAAGCTGTGATCTTTTCTTTGGTCCTATGTGTCGATATTGTGGTGTCTTTTCATCCGTTTACTTCAATGAGAGAAATATGCAACATCAACACCACATGAAAAACCTCATTTGGTTTTCCATAAATGTTGTCCCCTACAAAAAAATGTCAACCATCGCTCCAAATCCCCATACACTTACGTATTTTTTGTAGAATTTTTCAGAAGGTAGAGTATAAAGCGCCACATCACTATCAGAGCTTTGTGCACCTCTGTATATATTGTAGCTAGCATTCCGCTTGGGTAGACAATATTTTTTTGCTGTGGACTAAGAAACACTTGTACAGAAATGCAAATTTTTAGAGAATAAATTATATTCTTAGGAAATGTTACCGCATCTACGACATATGAAGATATTTTAAAGGTTAGATGGCATTTTGACATGATCCCGTTCAGGTAGTTCCCAGCATAGTAATCACTTCCAAATAAGCACACTCGATCATCTAATAATACAGAATGTACTTATCTCTAAATCCAGGGTGTCTATGCTTTCTGCTTTCTCTACCGGCTGTTTGTGGAATCGAAAGGTCATATGAATATTTACTTACATTTCTGCATACTTAAGAACTGAAAGAAAAGTGGAAGAAAATAGTTTTAATTCTTAGGTATTTTCAGATACAAGTTTTTGACAAGGCAAGGACATTTTCTACCCTTTTATACATACAAATTTGACAAGGAAATGAATGGTAAAAATAAATAAATAAAAATCTTAATCAGGTGCGAGGGGCAGAAAAGTGATAAAAGCCTTTCTAAATGTAAAATGACTTCTTCCTTTACCCATCTCAAAAAGTGATGGCACATTTGTAAGATATGCCATCACTGTACAATCAGTGGGGTCTAACCTCTGGACCACCACTGATCATAAAACTGAATGGGTGCAGCATTGGTTCAGCACTATATCCTGTTCACTGTTGTTCCCTGCACAGCATCAGTCGGCCACCTGGCCTTACAGGGAACTAGACCATTCAAGTAAATGCGGCTAAGAGCAGAAGATAAAGATGAGAAGGAAACGCAACACTACACCAGCATTGTGGCTGCTTCATTTTCACAATCAGTGGGGCTTCCAGAGGTCGGCCGAAGTACTAGATGTAAGAGATCACATTAGGATAATGTTCCCCAACTCCAGTCGTCAAGGCCCACCAACAGGTCATGTTTTCAGGATTTCCTTAGTATTGTACAGGTGATGGAATTATTGCCTGTGCAGGTGATGCAATTATCAAATGGGCAATACTAAGGAAATACTGAAAACATGACCTGTTGATGGGCCTTGAGGACTGGAGTTGGGGAACACTGCATTAGGAGATGGAAAAATTCCTGGTGTCAGATGAAGCAGGAGTGGTGGAATCATGGGCCAGATGCTAAAACAACCATTGGAAGTCTAACCAGCATAGGAGCTTTGCAGAGGAAACATGTACATCTCTGAACTAATCTCCTGATATATTCCCTCTGGTCCTCCCGAGACCTCCTTCTCTCCTCCACACTTATTCGTTCCTCACGCAATCGCCTCCAAGATTTCTCCCGAATATCCCCCGTCCTATGAAATTCTGTGCCTCAACACGTCCGATTATTCACCACACCTGGATCCTTCAGACGGAACCTGAAAACCCATCTCTTCAAACAAGCTTACAGCCTGCCATGACACCCCCAACAACACCGGAGCTACTGCAACCCCTCAACCTACTGTCTCCTTCCCCATTCCTGTAGAATGTAAGCCCGCAAGGGCAGGGTCCTCTTCCCTCTGTACCAGTCTACCATTGTTAGTTTGTTTACTATAAGTGATAACGGTATTTGGTATGTAACCCCTCGTCATGTACAGCACCATGGAATCAATGGCGCTATATAAATTAATAATAATAATAATAATATTAATATGCTTACCACCCTGCCGCATTAGTAGTTTCTCCAGCTGCCAGTTTTATATCTTGGGTGGGTTTCATATAAGCACTATGCTTCATTGATGGCTCTACTCTCCCAAAAGCTATATGCGATGAAGAAATTGGATCTTCTCATAGTAATATTCTTAAGCTATATATAAGTCGTGCTATCAAGGAGTACAGTATCATACATTGTAATCCAGGGAAATACAGAAAAATAAACACCAGTCACGACAGGCCCAATAGCAGTATGTCACTGACTCACATAATGGCAGAACTTATTAGGTGATAGATAGTCCATTCCTACATGCTAATCAATCACATGAGGTAAAAAAAAGCCCAATATATTGTAAGAAAACATCTAAATATAATAAAAGCCTTCATGCTGACTATATATACAGTATATATATATAGATATACCAGTGTGTGTGTGTGTGTATATATATATGTGTGTGTGTGTGTGTGTTTGTTTTAGTATAGTATAGCACAATGGGTAAATGTAGCGGATTCCACTTATTTAATGTACCACTACAGTGTTTTCTTTATTTATCAATCCGTTAACTATATCAGTAATGTATCTTAACCTAAAAAACTGGAGTATAAGTTGGTATGTATGCAAAATAGGATCATGTTCACACTTGCTATTAAACAGACAAAATCTAAGACAGAAATAAAATAAACACATACCCTGCTGTAAGTAAATAAGTAAAAGCAGTAATGCATATAAATAACATAGGGTATTTTGTAAACACTGTTTTTGATTAAAAAAAGCATAAACGCCAGCCCATCAGAATCAAGTTGTACCCAAATCAGGATGGTCCTAACTTCTAGTATTAAAACTTTACCATGTGTCAAAGTAACATCAATGTGAATAAGGGCCGAGCAGGACTGAGTCCCGAATATGGATACCCAGCAAATGGGAAGCTATATAAATGCAATGTTCAGCACTAAGTAAGGGAGGCCACATCCTTTTCTGCACTAAAGGCAGAAATCTGAAACTTAACCGAAAAAAATTAACTTGAGTATAAGTTGGTATTGCATTAAGACTATCATGATTTGGGTACACCTTGACACTGGTGGGATGGCCTTTACGCTTTTTTATATCAAAAGTGGTGTTTACTAAGACTAAGTACCCTATGTTATTTACAGTATATGCAATATTGCTTTTACTTATTTACTTACAGCAGGGTATATGTTCATTTGTTTCTGTCTTAGGTTTTATCAGTAATATATGCACGATGTATGCATGGAAACACTTATCAGTTGCTGTCTCCTGCCCCGGTCTCTCTTCTGCATAATGTGACTGCAACTTTGGCATCACACTGCTGACCGTTACTTCATATACTTATGTAAGACTATGAGAGCCTAGGTCCTGATTCTCGTAGACTTACACTGAGAAAGTGACTTGTGGTCAATACAGAAAATGCTGTGTGAGCCGGCTGGCCACCACTGCGTCACATGATGCAGGAAAGGGACCGGAGTGACGCTGAAGTGGCAAAAGACAGAGACCAGTAAGTATTTTACTGTATATAGTGAACATACATTACTGATAGCTAACAGATGGGGAAATAAAAAACATGCTAGATTGGTACCTTAATAAGGATTGTACTATAGTGCTGCTACAGGGAGACCTTATTTGTTCTTGTTATATAAGATGAATGACACATCACAAAAGCAGAGGACAATGGGGATCGTTAATTTTTCAGTATCCACATCAGTTCAGTTTGTCGGTTCTATTTAGTCCTATACAATGGAATAGGTGTACAATGTACAGTATACAGTTACACCAACTAAAAACCTAAAGGGGTTCATAAGGAATAGAAAATAAAATAACCAAAGCAAATGTCATTTAAAATACATTTTTAAAATACCTTTACTTTGTAAATTACCCTTCTTTGTCTTGAGAGTTAATTACTATAGAATTAAAATGGCTGCCGTTTGGTTACACTGACCTAGAATGTTAATGGGACCGGTGCCTGTGAGCATGAGAGGTAGGAAGCTCCGCTGCTGTGACCTAAAGATAACCTACACCACATACTATAAAGTTATCTTCAGGTCACAGCAGCAGAGTTTCCTACTGCTCGTGCTCACAGGCACCGGTCCTATTAAGATTTTAGGACAGGTTTCTGTCAGTGTAACCAGACGGCGGCCATTTCAATGTATTATAGTGATTACCTTCCTAGACAACATGAGCATGATGATAACTAAGAATATTTAGGAATTCATTTTGAATGACATTTCGTTCATGAAGCACTCCTCAGGTCCTCTGTAGCACTCTTCAGGTCCTCTGTAGTACTCCTCAGGTCCTCTGTAGCACTCCTCAGGTCTTCTGTATGACTCCCCAGGTCCTCTGTAGCACTCCTTAGGTCCTCTGTAGGACTTCTCAGGTCCTCTGTTGCACTCCTCAGGTCCCCTGTAGCACTCCTCAGGTTCTCTGTAGCACTCCTCAGGTCCTCTGTAGCACTCCTCAGGTCCTCTGTAGGACTTCTCAGGTCCTCTGTTGCACTCCTCAGGTCCTCTGTAACACCCCCCTGGTCCTCTGTATGACTCCTCAGGTCCTCTGTAGCACTCCTCAAATCCTCTGTAGCACTCCCAGGTCCTCTGTAGCACTTGTCAGGTCTTCTGTTGCACTCCTCAGGTCCTCTGTTGCAGTCCTCAGGTCCTCTGTTGCACTCCTCAATCTCAGGTCTTCTGTAACACTCCTCATGCGCTCTGTAGCACACCTCGGGTCCTATGTTGCACTCCTCATTCTCAGGTCTTCTGTAACACTCCTCATGCGCTCTGTAGCACGCCTCGGGTCCTATGTTGGTCTCTTTATTTCACATTGGTCCCTTCTGCAGAATGCAGCAGCTTCACAAAAGAGAAAGCAAAGAGACAGGCAGCCAACAGAGGAGTTGCATGGTAATGATGGGCGAGTACAGAATTTTTTTTATGTGAGCTCAGTTAAAAAATGGGGGTGGGCAACTCCTTTTAAAAGGTAGCCTTTTATTAAATTCCCATGTTTCATACTTGAAAAAGTCCCAGAATAAATGGGTTAAAATGTTGCACATGTGCTTACAAAGTCCACTTTTTTCACTGGGATTTTCAGAGCTCTCTCCAGTAATTAGGTGAAAAATGTATTGCTGCCAACATAAAACCAAAGGTAATTATTATTATATATTTCCTTTTTTTTCATATAGAGACTCCAAATCCTTGTATAGAGATACAGTAATCATATTTTATCTGACTTCCTAACTGATCAATTCCTTAGCTCCCCTTAGTGGTGACTGCAGGCGATCTATATGTTATTATTTACCTCTATGTCTATGCAGCCAATTTGAAGCTCTGTATTAGAAAATCAGAAGGTACAATTAGTTCCCAATCCATAGATGAAATATCAGGGCTTGGTACAACCTGACTTCTAGATAGGGCGGTAATGCTCTTGTTAACTGGGTCCTTACTCTTATTTTTGGAATTGTTGATTAGTTTGTTATTCTTTTCTACAATATACAGGTGCATCTCACTAAATTAGAATATCATCAAAAAGTTAATTTATTTCAGTTCTTCAATACAAAAAGTGAAACTCCTATATTATATAGAGTCATTACAAACAGAGTGATCTATTTCAAGTATTTATTTCTGTTAATGTTGATGATTATGGCTTACAGCCAATGAAAACACAAAAGGCAAGGAAACTTGTGCCTTTGTGGACCTGTATACACATTTTATATGTCTATATATAATATGATGGTGACATAATCTATAGCACAGTTAGAAAATATACATACCTATATACAGTATATAGTTTACTACAATAAATGCGTTTATTTGAATGAGCTATAAGGTTTCTCTGTAGCAGTGTTCTTTGAAGAATTATTTTTGTGCCTCCTTGTGCCACAATGGCATTATTTTTGCTACCATATCAAAAATCAGTGGTTTGCGTCCATATAACAAATCAGTGGTTCCATTATCCTAAAGTCTTTGCTGTTTTTCTTTCTGAAAAAAGACCTTTCACAAAGGTTCTATTGATTTCTCCTGTCTATTATCTTTTCATGAGGGTACGACTCCATGCTGCCCACACACATCCTCATTTTCTGGGGCTGTTTATATAACAAGGACTGGGATGCCCCACTGTGTCCCAGATTTTCGGAATAACCAAACAAATGGTCATTACAAGCTGACGAGGATCAATAGTGCAATTGTGGTTGCTAAAATATGACAGACACTCAAATCTATAATGTCACAGGTTGCATTGAGCAAAATATATCAGGTAGGAAACAAAAAAGCATTGTGGGGCATTAATCCCTCATCAGCGTTATCGGCAAGCAGATCAATAAAATACATGAGTAGTAAGAAAACACTGTAGATCTAAACTTCTTTTTTTACATGAACCAGTTAGCGCTCATGTTATGAAGATTTTTACTTATAGCTCTAAATACCAGAAAAAAATCTTGTTTTTGTTCCAGTGATAGCACCAACGGCAGTCATTAAAATCCAGCAAATTGTTTTGGCACGATTAGCCAGTTATAAGCTACCTGTAGTGAGAGCTTTGCCATCTGGACAACAAAAATGGTACTCAGTGCCAATGTTATTAATAGGGTACTAAGAAAACAACATAGTAGATTTGGTGTTTTAATATAGAATATAGTGTAGATACAGTTGAGAAGATTTATTAGACATTAAATGAAAACCCACAGCCATGTTATACACATATATACAGTATTTTTCGGACTATAAGACACACCGGACCATAAGACGCACCTAGGTTTTAGAAGAGGAAAATAGAAAAAAAAATTGAAGGAAAAAATGAGGTCATGATGCACTGTTATGATGGGGGGTCGGCTGCTGACACAGTTATAGGGGTGATGTCCCCCAATTCTGTACTAATATCCCTCATCCTGGTATATATGGCCCCCATCCTAATCCTGGTATGCATGGTCCCCTAATCTCCATCCTGGTATACATGCCCCCCCATCATGGTATACATGGCCCCCCATACCCATCCTTGTATACATGGTCCCCTATCCCCATCCTGGTATACATGGCTCCCATCCCCATCCTGGTACACATGGCCCCATCCTCATCCTGGTATACATGGCCCCATCCTTATCCTGGTATACATGGCTCCCATCCCCATCCTGGTATAAAAGGCCCCTTATCCCCATCCAAGTATACATGGTCCCCATTCTGGTATACATGGCTCCGATCCCCATCCTGGTATACATGGCCCCTTATCCCCATCCAAGTATACATGGTCCCCATCCTGGTATACATGGCTCTCCATCCCCATCCTGGTACACATGGCTCCCCATCCCCATCCTGGTACACATGGTCCCCCATCCCCATCCTGGTATACATGGCCCCCCATCCCCATCCTGATATGCATGGCCTCCATCCCAGTCCTGGTATACAGTACAGACCAAAAGTTTGGACCTTCTCATTTAAAGATTTTTCTGTATTTTCATGACTATGAAAATTGTACATTCACACTGAAGGCATCAAAACTATGAATTAACACATGTGGAATTATATACTTAACAAAAAAGTGTGAAACAACTGAAAATATGTCTTATATTCTAGGTTCTTCTAAGTAGCCACCTTTTGCTTTGATGACTGCTTTGCACACTCTTGGCATTCTCTTGATGAGCTTCAAGAGGTAGTAACCGGAAATGGTCTTCCAACAATCTTGAAGGAGTTCCCAGAGATGCTTAGCACTTGTTGGCCCTTTTGCCTTCATTCTGCGGTCCAACTCACCCCAAACCTTCTCGATTGGGTTCAGGTCTGGTTACTGTGGAGGCCAGGTAATCTGGCGTAGCATCCCATCACTCTCCCTCTTGGTCAAATAGCCCTTACACAGCTTGGAGGTGTGTTTGGGATCATTGTCCTGTTGAAAAATAAATGATGGTCCAACTAAACGCAAACCGGATGGAATAGCATGCCGCTGCAAGATGCTGTGGTAGCCATGCTGGTTCAGTATGCCTTCAATTTTGAATAAATCCCCAACAGCGTCACCAGCAAAGCACCCCCACACCATCACACCTCCTCCTCCATGCTTCACGGTGGGAACTAGGCATGTAGAGTCCATTTGTTCACCTTTTTTCTGCGTCGCACAAAGACACGGTGGTTGGAACCAAAGATCTCAAATTTGGACTCATCAGACCAAAGCACAGATTTCCACTGGTCTAATGTCCATTCCTTGTGTTCTTTAGCCCAAACAAGTCTCTTCTGCTTGTTGCCTGTCCTTAACAGTGGTTTCCTAGCAGCTATTTTACCATGAAGGCCTGCTGCACAAAGTCTCCTCTTAACAGTTGAAGAGATGTGTCTGTTGCTAGAACTTTGTGTGGCATTGTCCTGGTCTCTAATCTGAGCTGCTGTTAACCTGCGATTTCTGAGGCTGGTGACTCGGATAAACTTATCCTCAGAAGCAGAGGTGACTCTTGGTCTTCCTTTCCTGGGGTGGTCCTCATGTGATCCAGTTTCTTTGTAGCGCTTGATGGTGTTTGCAACTGCACTTGGGGACACTTTCAAAGTTTGCCCAATTTTTCGGACTGACTGACCTTCATTTCTTAAAGCTCATCAAGAGATTGCCATGAGTGTGCAAAGCAGTCATCAAAGTAAAAGGTGGCTACTATGAAGAACCTAGAATATAAGACATATTTTCAGTTGTTTCACACTTTTTTGTTAAGTATATAATTCCACATGTGTTAATTCATAGTTTTGATGCCGTCAGTGTGAATGTACAATTTTCATAGTCATGAAAATACAGAAAAATCTTTAAATGAGAAGGTGTGTCCAAACTTTTGGTCTGTACTGTATATGGCCCCCATCCTGCTGCACAAAAAAAAATAAAGGATTCTACTCATCCTCCCTGTTCTCCAGCAGCATTCTGTTCTGCTGCCAGCAGCTGATTTCAGCATGTAAGAAGCCAAGTTCAGTTGACGGAATATTCATTGTTCCCCACGCTCATAACTATGGGTGTGTGGAGCAGTGAATATTCATTTTCTTTAATAGCATGCATGTTGTTAGCCACAGCCGCCGACTTCCTGCAGCGGCTGGGTGATCACGTGTGCCCGCTATTAAAGAGAATGAATATTCACTGCTCTCCACTCCCATAGTCCCGCCCACCTCTCAGCGCCGGCTTCAGTGCACAGAGGTGGGAGAGACTATGGGCGTGGGGAATGTTATGCTTAAGTCACTCCATGTGCATCATTTGCGACTGTTTGACAGCTTTAGTAAATGTGAGGAATGTCTGCTTATTAGGCATTCCTCACATGTATTAAAGCTGTCAAACAGTCGCAAATCATGCACACACAGTGACTCAAACATAACATTCGAGCACGCTGCAAATACTCGGCGAGCATCCGAGCATGCTCGCCGAAAGGGTTAACACGCTCACTCATCACTACTGATAAGTTTTCAAGCTGATATGATTTTGTAAACCAAGCCAATAAACTGTCACAATACATCTACATGGCAGTATGCATTCATGTTGGCTAAAGGCGCAGTCAGATGGCCGTATAAATCGTACCGAGATCGGAGCGCAGTGCATGGACTGACCAGTGGGTCTCCCGACCTGAGCGTGACAGCTGCATAGAAATACATGAAGATGTCATTCCTCCTCTTAGCAGCGACACCACCGTGCTCACTTACCCTCCCATGCTGCTCTGGTCGACGCATCATCTGCTTTCTCCCCAGACCTGCGCACGGCACGCAGGTCTCCTTTGAGTGTGCTTAAGGCCCATGCATGCACACTCCCTGCCTCTTAAAGAGGTAGCTCATGTTTCTGAAAATATCCCCAACCAATAGGCGATGTCTGACATTTAAGGCACCCTACCCTATTGGGAGGTGCCTTAGCAACATTAGCTATCAGTGTGTATTCCTGCTACCTAGCTCTAAGGTCACTGTACATGTGCTTCCTGAATCTGTTCCTGTCTGAACTTGATCCTGTCTGTCCTGCTGTAACCTGTTGTAACGACCCGCACAACACAGTGATCAGATTATTTACAGGGATCGGTAAATGGCACAAAAGTGTAACGCTGAGGCAGTGTTCACACATAGCGTAAATGCTATGTTTGTTTCAACTGTGTTTTTTTCTGCACATTTTCTTCAGGTGACCGCACCACATGACGCAACAACAGTCATCTCTGATTATTGCGTGTTTGCTGCGTTTCTTTTATTCGTGTTCCCCCATATTTGATGCGTTTTTAGTGCAGATGTGAATCCGTGCTTTTAATGCTTTTTTAATACTACAGAAAAGCTTTGATTCTGCACTTAAAAATGCAATGGCATTTTTTTTTTTTACATGCGTTTTTTTCAGGCCCCCTATAGAAGCCTATAGAAGAAAAAAGCACCAAAACTGCACAGTTTAGCAGCATCTTTAGACACACAGAGGGCGGAGATTTCATGGAATCACATCCACTTTGCTTGGACACTTAGACCATGTTCACTTGTAGCGTAAATGCTGCGTATTTTCAGCTGCTTTTTTTGCACAAAAATTCCGTTGTGTTTAACTGTCCAAGCAAAGAGGATGTGATTTCCTGAGAACTGCACCCCCTGTGCATCTAGAGACGCTCTGCAGTCTCGGGCATCTGCTGAATTTCCCATACTACCACCGCCCCTCTGACACCTCCTCCTTCCAGGGGAGAAAGAAATAGTAAATGGGTGTGGATTGGGGTGCGGTGGCCGAAGAGCGCTGAATAATTTGCCCTTCTGTCCTTAAAAAGCTGGGAGGAATGCAAGGGAACAGAAACAGTTTTTTTTTTGTTCTTAAAAATAGTGTAGATATGTGCAGCATATTTAATAAGGGGGATAATCCAGTCACACACAGCATTGCATCTCCTCATCTTGCAGCAATGTGAGGCCATCTGCCTTGTCTCATCTATCTCATCAGCTTTGTTGTTGGCTGTGACGTACAGGCAGGTAGACACGGAGTATGCATGAGATCAGGCCCGCATCATTCAAGTGTGAGAATGAAAAAAAATTGAATTATTTATGGACATGTGAATAGCGGTGACTGGATCTAAATTGAAAAGGTCTAGTTTCCTCGGAGTCAGTCTATGCTGTTTGCTCATTCAGGTCCACACCTATGTCCTCAGACATATCTGACATACTGGAGTCGGCCAGGCAGCTCCGTCATTAATAATAGCATCTTTATTACATAGTCATTCTATACATCATATTTTTTTGACCATTTGCAAGAGACAGTTGTACCAAATGGCTATTTGTGTATTTTGTAAAACCGTGCGCCCACAGTTGCCAGCTGTCATTAAATTTAATGTCAGTAAATAATATAGTCAGATCTGTACCTAGTGGTAATAGTAAAGTAATTGAAACCTTAGATCAGATAGTGAGAAAAATGAGAATCAGATAGTGTAGCACTGGAGTGGATTTATTATCAGGATACTGGAATGAGGCACATAATAATATATCGGGTGGTCATAGGTGTGACATTAATTCACCGGATCTGAATATGCTGAGATGGCAATACATTTACTCCTGACAAATGCAAACACGTTCCATCAATCCACAAATATATTGAACATGTATAGATTATCTGTCATTAATTATGCCTTCTATTTATTGGAAAAAAATAAAGAAATCCAGCTCTACCCGCAGGGAAATATAGCATCAATAGGACATTTTAATGAAGGGCATCTATAAGATGTTTATAGTAGGGGGCTGCAGAGAGAGCTGCTCACAAGTCATCATATGGCATGCGGGTTATAGTCAGAAGCATGTGGTACCTCTGAGTCCATCAGACTGATGGATGCATTGATAAGAATACAGTGTCATGCATTAGGTGTGAACACGGTAAACCCCCTGAGTCTCCTAGACTCAACACTGTACATACACAAAGCATTGTATATATGCCAAAATGGGTCACTTTGCCACTCTATTCAAAAAACATGTGAAGGACAGTGAGGTAGTTCAACTTATCACCCGATCAACCAGGACATACTGTCCTGGTTCTTGCCATCTCTACAGCAAAGTTGCACATCCATCCAATATAGCCAACTGCAACCGCCTGCACCTAGCAGACCACCCCAGGTAGCCACTGAATGCCCAAGACAGACCACAAAGGCCCAACTATCCATGTTCCTGCCACACAGGCTGCACTCTCCATGACTGCACAACTGTGCCACAAAGCTGCGGCACATAAACTATCATCTCTTGACATGTGTGGTATTGTGATCCCTTCCTTAAAGACTCACCATTGCATATCTTACAACTTGCTTTCTAGGTATAGGATCATGTGCATTATGCACAATTTTCCCAGTTCCTCTGCCTACAGTCCACTCTCATTCTTAATTGTACCAACATGGGTACACTGCACAAACTTACAGTATATCTATTCACTACTGTGATTTGCTTGTATTATTGTATGACTTGTCTCCTGATGAACCTCTTGCATAAGGAAAAGTGTAAGAAGCACATTGGGTTGGATTCTTGTCTTTAAGGATTTAGAGTCTCACAAAGAGTGATTTTGGGGGCAGTTGTCCTCAGCCTGTTCTTCAGATCTTAAGGCAGATATCATGTGCTGCTGTACTATTTGAGATTGCCTATCCTTGAATTTTGCATATTTGATGACATTATCATATTGCTTATCAGTGTATCTCTGTTATGGTAATGGTGCCTTTGTACTGATGCATATTTCGCCGTTTTTTTTCCCTCTGTTGTTATATATTGTGGTAATGCGGCTTGCTCAGCTGTACACGGAGGTAGGCACGAAATACTCTCTTTAAGTTTCGAGTTGGTTTATTAAAACGTCATAAACTAACCTAGAGTTCGTAAAATAAATACAGCCCATTCGGCATAACGGCAAAACAAAATACAAAGATGCAGCACAGTCCATAGATCAACCGGAGTCCGGCCACTCAGAGTTAGCCACACACGGTTCAGCAAAACACATGCAAGCTCCTCTCTGGAGCAAGTCTCTCCAGATACTGACCCACACCTGAGTCACAAGGCTGGCTATTTAAAGCCCAGACCACACCCTGGGGTGGAGATATGGTGAATGACCTCTCGCACGCACTATGACTATTCAGCTATAAAAAATGCCCTTTTAAATGTGACTGATTAACCCTCTCTGCACCGACTATACAGGAGAAGAATTCCACGTTTTACATTACTGAAGCTAATAGCCTCAGTGAAACATATCTCCCCTCCAACACTCTGCCAGTGACTTTGTCACAATATATTTACATATTAGTGTATCTGTTAGAAATGTTAGGTCATTATTCAGCTTTTCTTTCATTGATCGTTTTGTTAAGATCTTTACTTTCAGAGGTTGCACAATTTTATTTGTTATAATGCATCATTCAGTTACTGGTTTATGATTTCACAATGGATAGATTTTATGTTTTTGAAATAGTTACTGTATGTCTCAGAAAATACAGCTATAAAACCAAGCTTGTTTCTGCCTATATTATTTTCCATTATTGTGTAAGCCAAGGGTGCAAAACCTTTTTGGTTTAAGTACCACATACTTACATTGTACCACTTGTGTTACCTCCTACAATTGGTGATGCTCTAATGATTCTGCAACAGCTTTTCTTTTTCTTCTGTGACCCGCTGTTCCAAAATGTTGACACTGGCAATATATCTGCAAATTTTTCCTTTAACCAACATGTTTTTGACTGGCAAGCAAAACGTTTACAGAGAAGTTCTGTGTATTATAACAATATTCATAAAGCACAAAATATGAAACCAGGCTGAGAACATATCCAAAATATTTTGCAGTGTTCTCCCTCTGTTTAAATATGAAAGAGATTAGAGCAGTAGAGTACTCCTAAACATATGGAAAAGCACCATGAAAATGGAGTAACCATAAACCGCTAAACGTAAGTAAATAGTAAAAAATAACAAGTTTATTAGAAAAATACCATAAAAACTACATATATATGAACCATGTAAAATATCAACATTTATGCATTATGATAAACATGCAATGAGAGGCACAGTCAAATATGGAATAGGGGAGCCACAGACAGATATTTGAAAAAATGCAAAAGACAGTCAAAAACACAATCATAGTGCCAATAGAGACCCCCTGACAGTAGATCAAATGAGCTGAAATAAGTACAAGATTCAAAATGAAGCTAACTGGTGCTTACCCATAGTGTACCTGGACCGCAGATGCCCTCCTTGCAGCCCCTGACGCGCATTTTGCGTAGCTGCTTTCGCAAAGGGGAGTCATGTTTCCTCTTTATACATGAACCTTGATATTTTACATAGTACATATATATGTAGTTTTTATGGTATTTTTCTAATAAACTTGTTATTTTTTACTCTCTACTTCCGTTTGGTAGTTTATGGTTACTCCAATTTCATGGTGCTTTTCAGAGAAGTTCTGTGGTATACACACGGTTGGTTAAAGGGAACATTTGCATCTGTATTTCCAGGAGCATAACTTTGTAATGGGAGGGAACAGAAGAAAAAGAAAAGCTGTTTCAGAATCAATGGAGCAGCACCAATTGAAGGAATGTCTCAATTTAAATAAAGAAAAATCAAAAAATCCATTGAAAGGTTTTCTTTAAAGGGGTATTCCCATTTTCAACATATGAATAGTATATATCATAAGTGGAATGTGAGGGGTCGTTCCACTTTTGTGGAGAGTGTCCCCTGCTTTCCTATTTGGCACTTAAGAGAAAAGAAGTGACATAGCCCAAGTAGCCTCAAATATGCATAGGTGACTCCACTGTGGTCTATGAAAATTAGGGAAAGGCCAATCATGTCATTGCCCTTATAAACTGTGAAGGAGAACGCCACATTTATGCACAACCATCTAGTTCTTTCTGGAGAACTGAAGAGAGTAGTCCTAAATATGGTGCTGCCAGAGATAGACGGGAACTTAGTATTTCTATGACTAAGGACTCTTAGCAGTCCAAAACGCGTAAGACTAAGACTGATATATATGCTTTATATATGCTTTATTTATCTAATTTCTAAGGAGATGTTTGTTTAATAAAGATTATACTTTAATTAATAGTTTTGCAATATCGGACTACAATATATTTTTTCTACCATATTCAAATGGCATAGCCCTAAATAACAACCTATTTGGATGCCACCAGGATTATTCTTTCTTCAGTCTATAATGTCTGTTTTACTGTTTTGTCTTTCATTGTACTTACAATGATTAGCTTTGTAGTCTGGTCCATGTTAAAGTTCTTCATCTATGATCGCGCGCCTGCTCTGGATCTCAAAAGTAATCTCACTTTTCTTAAGAAACCCTCAGATATTTTTTTGCTTTAGCATTGGTCATGGGTCCAATTACTAATATTATTTTATTATTAAATTTCTAACTCTGGTCTCTTTATATTCACAGAAAGCGTCCTCCTCAATGGCTGCAAGTAAATATTACAGTTGCAGCTCAGCCAATTTTTCTCCCCTACCCAACCCCCTATCCAATTTTATTTTTTTCTACTGCTTAGCTTATTTATATAATTACCTGTCTTTCAAAGGGGTCATAAACAAAGATGATTGGTAACCTGTCGTACAGAATGATCCCCAATTAAAATAGCAATTTTTTTTACTGTTATTACGAGACCCATCCCCCACTATGCATTCATTTATTATAATCAATTCAGGTAGTTCTGATAGAATAAAATGTGTACATTAAGTTTTCTTCCACTTAAAAATTCACAATGGTGCCTGCTGTAAATGTTTTCACCCCAAGTAAATTTTAAGCTGTTTAAAATAAAGAAGAATATTAGTTTTATCCCAATATTTGGCTTGGACTACAATTCATATTAGTTGTAATATTTAATACCAGAAATCTGATGAAAAGTTCATTTGGTAATTTTTCACATATACGTCTCATCCTATAAACATCTCTATGCAAACTAAATCATGTAATAGAACAGTACGCTATATGTAATAAAGGCAGTCCACATCTGTATAGAATTCATGAAAGGCATATACAAGCTTTTTAGAAGGGGAGGTATATGGGATAAGGTAATCATGGAATGGTAAATATTTTTATCGTTGTCCTGTCATTGAAGTCATCATCCCACTAACATGAAATTAATGTTTGTGGTACATTTATAAAACTGTCACAGAAAATGTATGGGTGCATAGAGCTGAATATGGAAGAAGAAACAATCAAGTTGTATACAGCTCTAAAACAAGCAATCATAAAAGTATATGGCCCCTTCCTGTACCTCTGTAGACCTCCAATTACATTCTATGGGAATCTAATAGAAGAAAATCATGGCATGCTCCATTGGATTTCCTGCATTGCTTCTCTGGGAGAATATGTTCACATGTACAGCAACCAGTGAAGCTTGAACATCAGCACATAACTGTGTGACCGCTTACTAGGGAAGCTCCATGCCCAAGAAAGACCTTGTGAACAAGACTTTGCTTAGGCACAGGACTACTGATTGTGACGCGCCCCGAGGGCCGTGGGGTACTCGGTGTCGGGCCTGTAGATGCTGGGGGAGGGATATGTCACAGTGGCGGCGGCTCGGTCCGTGGCCCGGGGCGGTCAACAAAAAGGGGGATTGAATATATTTATATGGGATTTGTAATTCTTAGAAAGTGTTCGTGATGCCACCTGTGGTTTCTGGTAATAGATACCAGCGCTGCTTCAGACCTCTGGGGCGGTTGGTAGGGCAGCTGAGTTGGAACGGCTCCCCACAGGTGGAGCGGGCCCCAGGGCAGTGTAGGTGCAGATGATGGTGATGCTGGGGCTTGTGGTGCAGGAGAGATGGCGCAGCGGAAATAACTGATGGAGGCAGTGGAGTGCAGTCATCCGAGTTTACTCACAGTTCTGTTCAAGTTCCTCAGGTACACTGTACGGGTGTCAGCCTCCCGCGTCGCACTGCGTCCACCAAACAAGGGGTCCAGCACTTTCTCAAGTATATCAGGAGCGCTTGACGGAACCCCGCTTTCTTTGTGCTCCTTACTAGACCGACTTCTCGTGCCGGGTCTTCTCCCTCCTGCCCTGCGCTTTCCCACACACAGTCCCGATCG
Source organism: Phyllobates terribilis (assembly GCF_046119375.1). Classification (NCBI taxonomy): domain Eukaryota; kingdom Metazoa; phylum Chordata; class Amphibia; order Anura; family Dendrobatidae; genus Phyllobates; species Phyllobates terribilis. The sequence goes on along the minus strand of NW_027362771.1, from coordinate 443,354,841 downwards.
GGTGCTCTGAAGTCCCTCTGGGCAACCTGGAGTTCCCGGACCTACTTGATGCCCTTCACGGTGACTAGGGTGAGACTGTGGCAACTGCACCATGGAAGTGCAGAAGCCTCCGGTTTTCCAGCCGAGACCTGGAGTAACACGGCTGGTCCAGGGACCGGTTCCCTTCTTGCGGCCTGATTCCCCTGACAACTGGCAGATTCGGGCATACGGGTGCCGCCCTGCACTCACCGTACCCCCTGGGATCCCTTCTGTCGACGGAGCCTTCCTCCTCTGCTCCCCTCCTGGGCCTCTCTTACTAGGCCCCTTATGGAGCAGAGCTCCTAAAGAGTCTCTGCTCCCCTCCTCTCCTTGCTACTCACTCTCTGTCCTCTGCACTACTCTGCCACCCTAAGATGGCTTCCCTTTATATACCTCCTATTATGGTGCTGCCCTGTTCTGTATCCTCCACCCTCACCCACTACTGGTTCCCCCTCTCTTTGGTTCCCCCCACTCCAGCCATGGACAGGGCTCAGCAAAAACACAGTGCATCTTGCCCTTCCAGCCGGCATGGAGTAGTGTAATGTTGAATGCGGGTGTTAGGGTTCCGGGCAGCACTCCCTCCTTACCTTGAGAGAAGGGGACACCACACGTCTGGGTGAGGTGCAGTACCTCTGTGGCGACTGAACCCTCAGGGGCGCCACAATTGACAAGGTTCATACATTGGGCATGAACGTGAGAAGTGTTTCTTAGCTCTATTCCTCAGTAATCCTAAACAATACATGGTTTTAAGATTAACATCTTGTAGTCCCAAAAAAGATTTAGGAAATTTGGAGTTATTTCCATTCATATGAATCGATCAGAATCCATAGTGGAGAAAAAAGACATCTATATAGGTGCATTATAAGTATAAATAGTCCTTTATTCAATGGAAATACGACGTCTAAAAGGTGACGTATTTTGAAGCAATCAGCTCCCTTCTAAAATCTAAGATAACTTTTAAGATAGCTCCAAAACGTGTCATGTTTTAGCCTTTGCATGTCCATTGTATAAAGGACCATTTATACTTGTGACTTAGTGCACCTATATGGAGGTTATTTCTCTCCACTTGTGAAACCAATCAACTGGTCTTCTCCTGTGTGGTGTCCCAGCCACATCACCTTACAAGATAATGACATCTGCCTGCACATCACATATTAATAATGTTATGCCTATGCAATCACAGCTAATAAAAGGGTTGTTCGGTCTTAAGGACAGCACGATGGCTCAGTGGTTAGCACTGCAGCCTTGCAGCACTGGGGTCTTGGGTTCAAATCCCACCAAGGACAACATCTGCAAGGAGTTTGTATGTTCTCCCTGTGTTTGTGTGGGTTTCCTCCAAGTTCTCCGGTTTCCTCCCACACTCCAAAGACATACTGATAGGGAATCTACAGGGCGGGCCATTTATATGGATACACCTAAATAAAATGGGAATAGTTGGTGTTATTAACTTCCTGTTTGTGGCACATTAGTATATGGGAGAGGAAAAGTTTTCCAGATGGGTGGTGACCATGGAGGCCATTTTGAAGGCGGCCATTTTGGATCCAACTTTTTTTTTTCAATGGGAAGAGGGTCATGTGACACAAACTTATTGAAAATTTCAAAAGAAAAATATTGGTGTGCTTGGTTTTAACATAACTTTATTCTTTCATGAGTTATTTACAAGTTTATGACCACTTATAAAATGTGTTCAAAGTGCTGCCCATTGTGTTAGATTGTCAATGCAACCCTCTTCTCCCACTCTTGACACACTGATAGCAACACCGCAGAAGAAATGCTAGCACAGGCTTCCAGTATCTGTTGTTTCAGATGCTGCACATCTCGTATCTTCACAGCATAGACAATTGCCTTCAATTGACCCCAAAAATAAAATTCTAAGGGGGTCAGATCAGGAGACCTTGGTGGCCATTCAACTGGCCCACGGCGAGCAATCCACTTTCCAGGAAACTGTTGATGTAGGAATGCTCGGACCTGACACCCATAATGTGGTGGTGCACCATCTTGTTGGAAAAACTCAGGGAACGTGCCATCTTCAGTGCATAAAGAGGGCAACACATCATGTAGCAATTTCAGATATCCAGTGGCATTGAGGTTTCCATTGATGAAGAATGGCCCCACTATCTTTGTACTCCATATACCACACCATACCATCAATTTTTGTGTTCCAACAGTCTTGGAGGGATCTATCCACTGTGGGTTAGTGTCAGACCAATAGCGGTGGTTTTGTTTGTTAATTTCACCATTCACAAAAAAGTTTACCTCATCACTGAACATAATGTTCTGTGTAAACTGATGGTCCTTTTCCAATTTTTGGTTTGCCATTTCTGCAAATTCAGTGTGCCGATCTGGGTCATCCTCGTTGAGATGCTGCAGCAGCTGGATTTTGTAAGGGTGCCATTTGTGAGTAGCTAAGGGATGTTCAACTGATGCCACTCCCCGGTGATATGTGGCGAGCGCTACACTGTGGGCTCTTGCTGAATGAAGCTAGGACTGCCACTGATGTTTCTTCATTAATGACAGTTTTTTTGTGTCCACATTTTGGCAAATCCAACACTGAACCTGTTTCACAAAATTTGGCAAGCAGTTTGCTAACTGTAGCATGGGAAATGGGTGGTCTCGTAGGGTGTCTTGCATTGAAATCTGCTGCAATGACCCGGGTACTGCGTTCACCAGACATCAACACAATTTCTATCCGCTCCTCACGTGTTAACCTCTGCGATATGTCAATGGCTGTAAACAAAGAAAAACTTGTAAATAACTCATGAAAGAATAAAGTTACGTTAAAACAAAGCACACCATTGTTTTTCTTATGAAATTCTCAATAAGTTTGATGTGTCACATGACCCTCTTCCCATTGAAAAAAATAAAGTTGGATCCAAAATGTCCGACTTCAAAATGGCCGCCACCCATCTGGAAAAGTTTTCCCCCTCTCATATACTAATGTGCCACAAAACAGGAAGTTGATATCACCGACCATTCCCATTTTATTTAGGTGTATCCATATAAATGGCCCACCCTGTAGATTGTGAGCTCCAATGGGGACAGTGATGATAATGTCTGTAAAGCACTGTGGAATTAAAGGCGCTATATAAGTGAGTAATCTAAATAAAATAAATAAGTTTGCAGTCACTCAACATATGAATCCTCACATTGCATAGTGATTTGCATACATGTGGTCACGTGCTGACTAGATGGGCGTGGCCTCGTTCAATGCAAGTGTATTGAGCGAGGCCGGATACAGTCTAGTCGGAATGTGGCCTGAATGCTGCCGGCACCGAAGAATCCTCACAGCGCGTAGTGCTTTTTTAAGTATACTAATATATTAAGTATACTTAAAAATATATATCCTATATACTAGTATATAGTATATTTGTTGAATACTACCGCTATCTATGCTTACTCACCCTCTGAGTGCCTCTTCCATTGCGTCTATGGCACCAGGCATCCCGTATTGGCTGCTATCTGACTGACATTTATATCCACTTTATCCAGTCCTAATGCCATTATTGCTTCTCTGTGCCCCAAAGAGTACTAGTAAAAGTTGTCTTAGGAGCTGCTGACTGTCAGTGTATGCAGGTAACATAGGTAGAAGGATAGAAGTAGGTTGTCATGTCAATGACAGTTCTGGCCTACTATCTTCTTCATAGATGTCCAAAGAAATATCCTCAGACTGTGCTCAGGTTTCCAGAATGTCTCTTGTGAAATGATGTAAAAAACACAGAAAAAAAAAGAAGACAAAGACATTTAATTGTTTCCATGGTTATTTGAAGTGCTTCATTTAAGCCAGCTGCGTAATCAGTGACTGGCACAAGGGTAATTCAGGGGGGACTGAATGTGTTGTGCTGTGACTGATATTGCTAAAAAGCAGCGAACGTAGAAGGCCTTTTATCAGCGGAATGAATGATAGGTACAAATAAGCTGGAACACACCAGCTCTCTGCGTGAGATCCTCAGGAAGCCGGCCTCTGGCATTCATTTTCAGTGCATTTTAATTTACAGTGAAATTATTTAACACAAAAAGGTTCAAAGCACCAGATTTCTCATAAATTGGGAACATTGGACATTCATAGTAAGCTACAAGACTTGGGATGTCATCATTTCCTTTTATGTAAATACATAACCCTAATTACATAGGTTGAAAAAAAAGAAACAGGTCCATCAACTTCAATCTTTCTTGACTAATTATATATTATCTATCACTAGATGATTTGTACCCCCAATAACATGCTATGATGAATGGATCCAGACCCTTTTTTTAAATGCTGTTATAGTATCTGTCATTACTACCTCTTGCAGGAAGACTTTCCACAGTCTGACTGCTCTAACTCTAAAGAACCCTTTCCAGTATAGATGTCGGATTCTTCTTTCCGCCACATGAAATGAATGCCCCTTGGTCCTTTGTAAAGTCCTTGGAAGGAATAAGTCATTTGCCAGTCCTTTGTATTGACCATACCTGAGATTGCCTCTGAGGTGTCTTTTTTGTAAGCTAAGCAATCTCAATTTTTCTAACCTCTCATTATAGGACAATAAGGTGTTCCCTAGTGGGGTGTGAATTAGGGTGTTAAACTGGAAATTTGTAAAACAATTTGAAAACAATAATTTACAACTAATCATCTAAATAAATCAATTAAATGCATCACAAGGTTTCTATCTTTCATACAGATCTACTGTATATCCCCCAGCAACCTTGGCTCGAAAATAATAATGATTTGCATGTAATGAACAGTATTATTCAGATAATGCAAATTTACTTCTTTTAACCTTTGTTCAGTCAGTTATAATCCATTTTGTTACTTTGCTCCACACGCTATTTGTAAAGCGCTAAGTAGAATATAGAGTTGTCCCATACGTAGACGACTTGGGTTATTAGGGCTCATACACACGACCATAAACACCAGACTAGTGCTATCCTGAGTTTTGACAGATAACACTCGTCCCCATGTTATTATATGGGGCCGTGGACATGTTCGATTCGCGGTGTACACGAGTTGCATCCAATTATTGGGTAAAAAATAAAAATATTATCCTGACCTCGCCCTTCACCTGTTCTGGCACCGCTGCTCCCCACCTGTTCCTCCACTGGCTCACTCAATCCCTCCAACTCCAGTCATCTCCTTCTCTCCTTCATCTTCAGTCTTCCTCACTCTTCAGCACATCCAGAGCTCACTAGGTCTCTCGTATCCTCATGACATGTGTCATCCCGTGATGTCATGATGTCACCTGAGGCTTAGTCAAGCATCGGATTAAATTAAAATTTCCTGCTGTTTTTCTTTTAACCCATCATTTTTTTATGATAGGTCCTCGGCATCCCATAGGAAGACTTTATATTACCACAGAGTCAAGCGGACAAATGCAACACGGAAAAATTAGAGAAAACAAGAGGAAATAAAGAGGGGGTACTTCTAGCAATCTTTGTATATTTTATATCCATCTCTTATTTTTTTCTGTTAAAGAGAATATGACATTATGATAACCCATACTAAAATATGCACCTATTAAGACAACTCATGCATGCCTCATTATGCCAACCCATATCTGTTATGCCAATACATGTCCATATGCCCCTTTATGGCAGCCTAAATATTTTTATAACCTTCTATACCCTAATGTCCATATATCCGATTAGGAAAAACTATGTACATATAAAAAAAAGTAATATAGTAATGAAATATTGTAATAAAACCAAGTTCTGACAGCATCATAATAATACTACACAGAAATTATTTATCTTCCAGTTTTCTCCCAGAAGGATCAACTCTATATCTTCAGTAAATTTAATGAAAACAGACTAAGCAACACAAAATGTCACAATAAAACTGTAACATAAGAAATACAAAAGGATATATTAGTATTTTTGACATATAGTGACAACTAGTGATGAGCAAATATGTTCTGTTAACCTTTTCGGCGAACATGCACGGTTTCTTGCCGAGTATCTTCAGCGTGCTCGGGTGTTACGTTTTAGTCAATCGGTGTGCATGATTTGCGACTCTTTGACAGCTTTAATACATGTGAGGAATGCCTAAGAAACAGGCATTCCTCACATGTATTAAAGCTATCAAACAGTTGCAAATCATGCGTACAGAGTGACTGAAACATAACACCCGAGCATGCTGAAGATACTCGGAAAACACCCGAGCATGCTCGTAAATCTCGAGTAACGAGCATGCTCACTCATCACTAGTGACAACCCATGCTTATATGCACCATTATGCCAATCCATGTCCTTATGCCTTACTATGACAATTCATGTCCATATGCCGCATTATGACAACCCATGACTGTATACTACTTTAGGCCTTATGGATAATATGGAGAGAGTTTCCACCGTTGTGGACCCCCTCTGGAAGCTAAAGAACAAAACCTTTTCAAAGTAACCAATTATTTGACTACTATCTGCATTTTAGAAGGTGTAATCGAGATGTGACCACCCCTTGCACACAACTCTTTTATTTAACTTCCTTTTTGTATCACATAAAGCAACTCATGATTCTACATTTTGCTCATAAAACGATTACAGCGAGCTGTTTTAGATGAAATATATTTTTAGCTTTTATGTTGAAGGGCTCATGAGACATCCATCACTGTAACACCTACATCTTGACAGGATTATATGACATGAAAGGTTTCTGACATATGGTTGACATACAGAATCCATTGTATTGGATCAATTTATCTGATATCATAGTTTTTCCACTGAACTAGTCTGAAACAACGTACATCATTGTATTATGTCAAGAGTGGTCTTACATTTTCTATAGTTAAACATATCCACTAATAGTGAGAATAATATAAAGTCATAATAAATTGTAATAAAGTTCAACACTGTTGTGATGTCTTTGGATTCCTGAATATCATGGATGTTTGACCAAACATATAGTAAAATGGCTAAGATTACCTACACATATTAGATAATGGACCGATGCTCTAGTTATAATAATTGCACACTGAAGATAATCAAATTTACATGTGTATGACAATCCAGACATAAAGGAAAAGTGATAGCTCCTGAATATTAATAATGCTCATCTGAACAATCACACCTATATCCCAGAAATCAACCACTTACGGATTTCTGACACTGTCCATAGGTATATATTTCTCACCTTGTCCGCTTCTAGCAACTCGTCCTAGAGATTGGGTCCAGCAAATATCCTCATCCAGTTGGCTTGTCCTAATCTAAGTCATGGCCTTTTTGGATTTCCTGAAATCTGTCACTAGGTTTTTGCCACCTAATTCGAGAGCAGCATAATGTAGAGACAGAGATCCTGATTGCAGCGATGTATCACTTACTGAGCTGCTTAGTGTAGTTTTGAGAAAATTACGGTTTTATCAGCAGTAGATTATCACTAGAGGACTAGGAAACCTGCATCCAGGTAGTTCTCTATATTCATGATCTCTATATAACCCCGCCCCCACCACTGATTGGCAGCCTTTCACCCATACACAGTGTACACAGAGAGCTGCCAATCAATGATGTGAGCGAGTTTTACAGGGCTCAGCATTCAGAGAGCTGCTAGATCAGCAGCAGATAAAATAGTGATTTTATGAAAATGACAGCAAGCAGCCAAATAAGTTATACATTGCTGTAATCAGGATCTCTGCCCCTACAATATGCTGCTCTCAGACAGTGACAGATTCCCTTTATCTTGGCCTCCAGCGTTGTAATGCCAGGCAACTGGTTTCTTCACATTAGGTCAAGCCTTATGACCTTCTTTAGAGGGAAATTGACCTTCAATGCTTTGCCTGCTAATTAAGATTCTCATTTTGCGTGGCTCATTTTCCTATGTGCTTGTTGCTGATCTTTTGTTCCTGAATCTGCGCTCGTTTGTGAATATGCTCCCGCATTGCCATTTTGATTATTTCACTGTTACCCGTCATTCCACTCTCGGTCTTGACTTCGGCTATGTGCCGACTACAGTCATGTCTGATCTTCTGGCCTGTCGTATCCTGACTGCTCTCCTGTTGGCAACCTTTGGCTTCATTTCTGACTACATTACTACGCAGTTCACTGAAAAGGACATAAAATTAAAAAAAAAGGTAAGAAAAAAAAACTGCCATACTTATCAATAATGCTCATTATACGGATGCGCTGCAGAATGCCGCAGGCTCCTATGAGAAAGGGTGCAGGCAGTATAGGTGCAAAATACTGATAAAACAATCACTCACAATCTACCAACCACAGAGGGCGTGGTTGCTTAGTCCAAGTGGTGGACCCCCCCTTTAAGGGTTCGCTCACACTTGCATATAAAGCGGACAAGTGCAATCCGATAAATTGGATTGCACTCAGGCCAATGTTATTCAATGAGGCAGTGTTCATATGTATTCAGCATGAGAAAAAAAATTGCAGCATGCTGAGATTTCACTCCGAAATTGGACAGTGCGAGAAACAAATCACATGCAATACCGACTATCAGTATGGCAACCGATTTGTACGGATACATTACAGTTCTGTAACATAGGAAACTGTAAATGGTCCAGTAAAAGATTAATAGCTGCTGAGTAAAAAAAAAGGATTGCACATGGATTACAAGTGAGAAAAAAAATTGTTCCATTTTTGGACGTTTTTTTATGCGCTAAAACTGTTCTAAGCATCTGAAGAAAATGTGACTCACTTAAAGCCTAAGTGCACCTATGGCACATTCAGATGTCCATGAATGACGTATGTGTTCTGTCTATGCTTTTCAGTGAAGAAAAGTATTCAATATGCATGAGGAGATTGCGAATACGTGAACATGTATTCCCTCTAAAGCAATAGATTTTATTTAGTTGATTAAAAAAACACACACAGTATCTGGTCAGTATTTTACATCAGTATTTATAAGCCAAGGAGTGGGTGATAAATACCGAAATGGTGACGTGTTTCTATTATACTTTTCCTCTGATTGTTCCACTCCTGGTTTTGGCTTACATACACTGAGATAAAATACTGACCAAATACTGAATTTGTGAATGTGGCTTTATGGTGAAAAGCATAGATAGTACGTGAACATGTATTACCTCTAAAACAATAGATTTTATTTAGTTGATTAAAAAACACACACCAAAAAAATCCCATGTATTAAAATATCTTGCTGTCTTATTAGAAGACAATAAAGGCTCCCAAAGTGATATGATGGCCTCGACAAGCCCTGATATGCCACTAATTAAATCCTGCCTAACGTGGAGGTTGGCACCCTAAAGTTGCGTATTTGGCGCCCCCACTCAGCGATAGCTGTCCCTGACTCTCCCTGTCAATCCCTATCAGGTGATCTAAACAGGGTAATAAGGTGACTGCCTGGTCTAGTACAGAGTTGCTCTTATTTCTAATCAAAGTATACAGCAGATATTGATAGACATTTTGACAAAAAGAAAATTGATAGACTTATCTTGTATCATATTAGCGCCTCAACGCGTTTCCCCAACTGTATCTGGTTCATCAGGAGGCCGATGTAGGTATTATGGAATCATGAAAGCTGGAGCTGCATGATAAAAGCTGCTGCAGGATGGCTGGCTCTCAAGCTAGATAAGTCTATCAATTTTCTTTTTGTCAAAATGTCTATCAATATCTGCTGTATACTTTGATTAGAAATAAGAGCAACTCTGTACTAGACCAGGCAGTCACCTTATTACCCTGTTTAGATCACCTGATAGGGATTGACAGGGAGAGTCAGGGACAGCTATCGCTGAGTGGGGGCGCCAAATACGCAACTTTAGGGTGCCAACCTCCACGTTAGGCAGGATTTAATTAGTGGCATATCAGGGCTTGTCGAGGCCATCATATCACTTTGGGAGCCTTTATTGTCTTCTAATAAGACAGCAAGATATTTTAATACATGGGATTTTTTTGGTGTGTGTTTTTTTAATCAACTAAATAAAATCTATTGTTTTAGAGGGAATACATGTTCACGTACTATCTATGCTTTTCACCATAAAGCCACATTCACAAATTCAGTATTTGGTCAGTATTTTATCTCAGTGTATGTAAGCCAAAACCAGGAGTGGAACAATCAGAGGAAAAGTATAAGAGAAACACGTCACCATTTCGGTATTTATCACCCACTCCTTGGCTTATAAATACTGATGTAAAATACTGACCAGATACTGAACGTATGAACATGGCCTTAGAATGAGTACCCATTATAGTCTGTGATGTTATTCACGTGTCTGTGCTTTTTCTGGACTCTGTGTCCTCTTAAAAATCATGGAGACATGTACAATTCTGATCGGAGTCACAAATTAAATTTACCCATACAAGTCTATGGATCCATTAAAGTCACGGACAGCGAGCACACGTGTGCCATCAGCATATGATCTGTGCGCTGTGCTGTCCGATATTAATATTGTAATGTTTAGGAGAAGCTTTGCAATTTTTTTTTTGATTTTATATGAGAAAAATAACTAATAAAAAACTGATATCAAAAACTGACACACTGGCCAAATACTGATGAAACATGGACCGTTTTTTGTCTATGTGAAAAATTACAGACGTCTGAATAAGGACTTAAAGTGAATGTATCATCAGCAAATTAGTTATTGTTTTAATTACGTTTTTATATTAAATGTATATTTCAAAAAATGTTTCGAGGTATTTTATATTGACATATTAAGGTATAAATGGCTGAAAACTGCAGATTTCACATTGCTGTCAATTCTTGGTTTTCAGCAGTCCCTTCATTAATATCGGAGGTTAGAATTACAATGAAAGGTGACAGAACATGCCCACAACACTCTCCCACAGAAGTCAGTAGGTCTTTTTCATATGTCCATATGGTTGCTACAACTCTGAATTATTTTTCCCAGTTCAGAGCAGCAGTTCGCCCAAAATCCTGTGTCCATAATCATTTACACAAAATTAAAAAGAAAAAAAAGAAAAGAGGTGATGCATTCCCTTTAATTCTTGCTCTAAAAAGAAAAGTAATACAGTGTGTATTGCTCATTAGCTTCTCAATAGTATAAGACAGTATTTTAGATTTATTATTCCTGTCTATATCTGTTCATGTTATTGACAAATCTAGTAATAAAACCAAGTTCTGACAGAACTTCTATCACATTCATAATAATACACATAAATTATTTATCTTTCACTTTTCTCCCAGAAGGCTCAACTCTATGGTTTTTCAGTAATTTTAACAGCAACAAACTAAACAGCATAAAATATCAGTATAAAACTGTAACATGAGTAATAAAAAGAGGGTATATTAGTATTTTCCTCATCTAGTGATCATCACGACCAAAGAAGATGGTAGATTGAGGCATTAAACAATGTGAGAAAACAAAATATGCTGAAAATCTATGGATGACGTTTTATTTTGCTCTGAATGGAAACCGATATAACAGACTTTTTATGTCTTAACCACGTACAGTAGAGAAGGGTTCATGGTAAAGGAAGAAGTATTACATGAATCTTTTAGGTTTAGGGGATCTTGCTTGCAGACTTGCAGGACTTACAGGTCAGTCAATGTTCCCTGGGAAATGGGTTTGCAAATTAGCTCTCTACCAATGAGAAGATGACTGTTTCAGGCTTCTCGACCTTCATCAGTGCAAAGTAGGAAAATGGTTGGAGGAGTAGCCTTTCACAGGCTGCCAACCTGTACTATACTTTTCCCTGATGAGTAAACACTAGTTTGAGTAAATATCCTTAGACAATAGCAAGGCATGTTAAAAGGTCAACATTGAATAATAGGTTAGCTACTTCCAAAAGGTGGTACTAGAGACCCAGCAATCTTCCTTTTGACAAGGGCTAATTTGCAATTATTATACTTACATTTACTTGGTTGTCCGCCTTAAAAAAAGTTGATTTCAGGGCCTTCTTTTGCTGCTATCACTGAGGACAGTGGCTGCATAATAGTTCTTCACATTACGTGGAGACCACTAGTGAGGGCACTTCTAGATGAAGAACTGTTCATTGTAAAATCTCTACTCTAATGTTAAAGGGCAAATCCAAAGGGCAATTAATAGGTGTTAAAAATGAAATGGACTTTCCAAACTGGACTAAACTGTTTAAATAGACCTTTCACCAGTTTGAGTATGTTAAAAACTGGCCACATCATGGAAAGGTGGCTGCAGAGCTGAGTAAAACATAGATTTTATTTTTTTATTTTTCCTCTCCTTTGCAGAGATATTAATTTGTAAAGTTTAGGTTATATTTCATGTTATAGTTCTACTTGGTGTTACCAGATATTTGCCTTTGGGGGCGTGTACTTCTTCCCCTTTATGAGGTTGTCTATTCATTAGCAGGCAGCTACACACAGGGGGGAAAGAACACACCCTCCTCTCCTCACTGATCTCTACAGAAATTGTGTAGAGATACAGCAGAGCTCACTTACTCATCATTATAAACCCTTCCAGATCTCATCTCATGACAGTCAGAGTATGGGGAGAGTCAGAAGCCATATATCAACACAATCCCGAAATGTCTTTTCTGGGCCAAAGCTCATTTGAAATGGATTGAGACAAAATGGAAAACTGTTCTGTGGTCAGATCAATCAAAATATCAAGTTCTTTATGCAAACCACAGATTCAAGAGTAGAGGGAACATCCAGCTTGCTATCAGCGCACAGTTGAAAAGATGCATCTCTGATGGTTGGGGTTGCATTAGTGCCTCTAGCATAGACAGTTTACACATCTTAAAAGGCAGCATCAATGCTGAGGTTTTATATCTACATACAGTATGTTCCCATCCAGACAAGTCTATTTCAGGGAAGGCCTGCGCCATTAATTCCGCAGTGCTTTACAGGCATTATCGGCCCTGTCCCCATTGGGGCTCACAATCTAGATTCCCCATCAGTTTGTTTTTGGAGTGTGGGAGGAAACCAGAGAACCCAGAGGAAACCCCACACAAACACAGGGAGAACATACAAAATCTTTGCAGATGTTGTCCCTGGTGGGATTTGAACCCAGGACCCCAGATCCAGCAAGACAATGCTAAAACACATACTGCATCCATCAAACAGCATGGCTTAGCAGAAGAGTTTGAGTGGTGAGCTGGCCGCCTGTGGTCCAGACTTTTCTCCGATAGAAAAAATTTAGTGCATTATGAAAAGAAAAATATGGCAAAGACCCAGGATTAAACCTACATCAGACAAGAATGAGACAACATTCTTTTCCCAAAACTCCATCTCAGACATTTACAGACTGTTGTAAAAAAGAGGTGATACCACACAATGGTAGATAAGGCCCTGTCCAAACTTTTTTGAAATATGTTAATTTTTTTCAAATGAAATGGAAAAATGTCTAATTTTCAACTTCTGGTCTTTACTCTATGTTTTGTTGTGAATAAAATATTGCTTTGAAAAATTCCAAAACATTCCATTATTGTTTTCTTCACATTTTACACAATCTCAACTTTTTTATTATTGGGGTTGCAGATTAAATCTACTGTCTATGAGTTTCCAAAATATAACCTGCAAATTGAATCTTCAAAGAAAAAGAGGACTTGAACTCTATAGCGCCACCTATTGGAAGCAGCTATCCTACAAGTCACAATCAACCCTTTAACGAGTCGTGCAATATGACTTAAGATAAAAGCCAAAATCAGAATCTCAATTTGCAGACACAGTGTTTCGGGCTGTTGGCCCTCATCAGTGCAAAGTATGAGAACTGATTTGGCTAGATGAGAGGCTCTGGACTGAGGTCTATGGGGTAACGTTTCTCCTTGCGGAGAGTGACATACAGGTTCTGGCATGTCAAAGTAAGGAGGCTTATTCGCCGTGCAATGCTCCTCTGGGAAATTTAATATGCAAATTGCCTCTTCAGAGAAAAAGAGGACTTGTACTCTATAGTGCCACCTATTGGAAGCAGCAATCCTACAAGTCACAATCAATCTTTCAACAAGTCGTGCAATATGACTTATATAACCTCAACTGATAACCAATTTTGTAACCACATTTTTGCCCTTTAGAGTCCTTGAAGTAAGAGGGTCAGATCTAGATCTAGTTTGGACCACCATTTTGCATCCACATAAGGCAATGGTCTAATTTTTCTGTTATTGTAGATAAAGTATAACGCCTTCTGTAAATTCTGTTCTATTTCAGCTTTCCATTTCAGATTTTGTGATCCTTTAAGCAAAAGGCTTGGAAATCTAACCAGAATAAGACAAACTCTCACACCCTAGCACTTGATAAAGTTTAGAGAGTCATATATTTCTGGATATAATTTCTGCAGATATCATCATAATGGAGGTTCATTTTTCCAATTAAACTAAATGGCTAATTATGTTACAATTTGATTCCCTCCTATACCACAGGTTGGTGGCAGGTGGTAGCCTCAGGTTTTAGCAGAACATGTGGGGCTTCATTCCAATGTCCTCAATCACTATGGAAACTCGCTATTGTTGTGACGTTCTCCAGCTGAAAGACTGACTTAGAAATGAGATCACACCTTTCTTTTTGTGCAATTTTTAGAAAATAATTTTCTAACAGACATTTAAGAGAAGCAGAATTTTAGAGACAGTCTGGTACTAAGATGGACAAATCTCGTGACACTCCATTAGAAAAATAAAAATGAAGATCACTGTATAAGTGCACGATGGAGCAGTAGGACATTCTTTTTTACACCGATGGACTTCGATCCTTTACTACCTTGGCAATTATGGATACAGCTTTTCTATAGAAGTGGATCAGACCAATCTTTTTATAAAATATTTCCTAAAATGACAATTCTCAAAGGGTTAGCCTTAAATATTAGCGGTTCTATCTCCATTTGACATGTATGGTTCTGTGCAGAAAAACAGGTTGACTTTCCGATGCAAAGCCATCTGCTGGGTTCTACACTGCTTGAATCCCTACTGATGTAATCTGCATAATGTGTTCACATAATGCCGTCTTCATTGTTGAACTCTCTAATTCCATATAACTCCATTTGTTTGTTTCCAAACATGTCATGTAACATTACCATAGTGGAGGATCTAGGGTTTTTTTTTTTCAGAGCAATAGTGTGAGCAAACAAATAATCTGATTCACTTTCTCTTATGCACACGTTGTCCTAATGGCATCCTTATGATCTGACCAATAATATGATTCTGTTTCTTGCTGTTATGAAGAAATGAGGAAGATAAAAAAGGGAAAATAAAATAATAACAAAAAAAAAAACAAAAAGGAATTAAAAAGCAGCATGGATAGAGAAGGGTAATTATCCTTTCGTTCTATCTGAAATACAATTAAGCCAGCTCTCCACGAGCCCCCTGGATATTGTGGTTTACTAATTAACAAGTGGATATGCTGTGGCCTTAGTCAAGGCAATTATGGTGAGAGACAGGCCTTAGGATTTCTAATTACACATCAGACTGCGACACATGCTGAATCACAAATTAACAAGGGTCTTTGGCATTAAAGGGAATACCTAACAAGTGATTACTGCCAATAAGTGATTGAAATCCAGGTTGGGGGGATGGAGCTAGTAGGCTTTGGAAATCTCTTTGTATTAAACTTTTAGTTTGGCAAATGGATAGTCATCAAGAAAGATTTAAAAGATCTTGGCTGAGATAATAGCCTGGGGACTGTTGGGTTTCACTGCTAGTAAGGGTTTCAGAATGAGAGAATACAGCTAATGCATCTCATATAGATGCCACCTCAAATGCGTTGCTAAGGTTAGATTGATTAAACCTGCAATAGCAAAAAATAATAATATTAAAATGATGATGACTAATAATCTTTTCAGCAGATGGATTGATCTACAAAGAGAATCTCCATTCACAACTGATATTACATCATTTTCAATTAATCACTTGTCTACATACAGTACAGACCAAAAGTTTGGACACACCTTCTCATTTAAAGATTTTTCTGTATTTTCATGACTTTGAAAATTGTACATTCACACTGAAGGCATCAAAACTATGAATTAACACATGTGGAATTATATACTTAACAAAAAAGTGTGAAACAACTGAAAATATGTCTTATATTCTAGGTTCTTCAAAGTAGCCACCTTTTGTTTTGATGACTGCTTTGCACACTCTTGGCATTCTCTTGATGAGCTTCAAGAGGTAGTCACCGGAAATGGTCTTCCAACAATCTTGAAGGAGTTCCCAGAAATGCTTAGCACTTGTTGGCCCTTTTGCCTTCACTCTGCGGTCCAGCTCACCCCAAACCATCTCGATTGGGTTCAGGTCTGGTGACTGTGGAGGCCAGGTCATCTGGCGTAGCACCCCATCACTCTCCTTCTTGGTCAAATAGCCCTTACACAGCCTGGAGGTGTGTTTGGGGTCATTGTCCTGTTGAAAAATAAATGATGCTCCAACTAAACACAAACCGGATGGAATAGCATACCGCTGCAAGATGCTGTGGTAGCCATGCTGGTCAGTATGCCTTCAATTTTTAATAAATCCCCAACAGTGTCACCAGCAAAGCACCCCCACACCATTACACCTCCTCCATGCATCACGGTGGGAACCAGGCATGTAGAGTCCATCCATTCACCTTTTCTGCGTCGCACAAAGACACGGTGGTTGGAACCAAAGATCTCAAATTTGGACTCATCAGACCAAAGCACAGATTTCCACTGGTCTAATGTCCATTCCTTGTGTTCTTTAGCCCAAACAAGTCTCTTCTGCTTGTTGACTGTCCTTATCAGTGGTTTCCTAGCAGCTATTTTACCATGGAGGCCTGCTGCACAAAGTCTCCTCTTAACAGTTTTTGTAGAGATGTGTCTGCTGCTAGAACTCTGTGTGGCATTGACCTGGTCTCTAATCTGAGCTGCTGTTAACCTGCGATTTCTGAGGCTGGTGACTCAGATAAACTTATCCTCAGACGCAGAGGTGACTCTTGGTCTTCCTTTCCTGGGGCAGTCGTCATGTGAGCCAGTTTCTTTGTAGTGCTTGATGGTTTTTGCAGCTGTACTTGGGGACACTTTCAAAGTTTTCCCAATTTTTTGGACTGACTGACCTTCAGTCAGTCCAAAATGATGATCACTCATTTTTCTTTACTTAGATGCTTTTTTCTTGCCATAATACAAATTCTAACAGTCTATTCAGTAGGACTATCAGCTGTGTATCCACCAGACTTCTGCACAACACAACTGATGGTCCCAACCCCATTTATAAGGCAAGAAATCCCACTTATTAAACATGACAGGGCTCACCTGTGAAGTGAAAACCTCTTGAAGCTCATCAAGAGAATGCCAAGAGTGTGCAAAGCAGTTATCAAAGCAAAAGGTGGCTACTTTGAAGAACCTAGAATATAAGACATATTTTCAGTTGTTTCACACTTTTTTGTGAAGTATATAATTCCACATGTGTTAATTCATAGTTTTGATGCCTTCAGTGTGAATGTACAATTTTAAAAGTCATGAAAAGTCATGAAAATACAGAAAAATCTTTAAATGAGAAGGTGTGTCCAAACTTTTGGTCTGTACTGTACATGATGGTAAAGCTTGATATTGTAGAATTGTTTGCCATTCGGGATGGTAAAAATGGCATAGGTGGCCAGAAAACTGATATAATTGAATAAATGAATATTCTTCAATGTCCCCGGTAAAACCTTGCTTAATAAAATAATAAGCGATGATTTTACACATATTTTAAGGCAAATATATCAATGTGATTATACCATAAATACCTTGCCTCACTTGAGAAAAGGTGGAAGACAGAAAGGTAACGTAAAGCTAAAAAAAAAAATCTTAACAGCATCCTTTTAGTTTATCATATGCAATTAAACATATTGGTATCTGCTCATCTAACAGGGGTCCTTTTTGGTTTTAGGGTTAAAAATTGCAGGTGTTTCAAGTATATAGAGGAAATTACCTGCCAGAAATGGTCCAAGGTAGGACAACTTGTGAACTGATGATAGGACCATGACTGCTCAAGGCTCATTGATGCCTTTGGAGACTGAAGTCTATCTCATCAGTTCTGATCCCATTGAAGAGCTACTGTAGCAAAAATAGCTTAAAAAGTTTATGCTGAATGGTGTCAAAACAAGCAGTGCATTCCATCTAGCTGTGCCAAGGGTTGCATAGCTGCAGACCAATCAGAGTGCTTATGCTAACCTCTTTCTACCACCAAAAACACTTACATTGGGCATGTGAACATTAGAAATTGACTTTGGAGCAATGAAAGAAGGTGGCCTAATGTGATATTTCACATTTCAAGGGCAGGGTGCATGTATTGCTTATCTGAGAAGAAGCTGGCACTAGGATGCATATGGGAAACAAACAAGCTAGAGGAGACAGTTTTATGCCCTGGATAGTTTTGCGGGATGGCTAGTGATGAGCGAATCGGCTGGAATTTGAATTTGGCAGTTAGTTTAAATCTGGCCACGAGATTAGTGTTCCATTGTAGTTATCCAATGTAAATATAATGTGAAAAAAAGAAACAATACTCCCCTTGCTGCTCACCTGTCCTGCTGCTGCATCCACCAGTCTGGTCCTCTACAAATCTCCATCCGGCTCATCCTTTCTTTTGGTACCTGATGTCCTCTTCTGGCATCTCACTCTGGCCTGGCTGAGTAAACCTCTACAGTCTCAACATCATGACATGCGTTATAACCTACTTAGTGCTGAAAGACCTGGTGCAGAGTTAAGATGGCAGTAGCAGACGTCATACGCTGAAGGAAAGAAAAGGCTGGACAGAGCTTTGTGGAAGAGCAGATGGAGGGAGGAGGCTGCGGCAGTGGGACAGGTGAGCGGCAAATAATTTTTTCAATCACTTTTCTGCCACTCTACAAACCAGTGGAGGCTAGCTGGGTGCCATTTTGATTAATTCATGATGTAAATTACAACTTTTTTTGTAAAATTAGGGTGAATTCAATCCAATTTGCTCATCTTTAGTCATGCCATCCTTGTCAATTTTATTCAGGCACGTAACACCTACTTAAACATTGTTGTTATAGACCAAGTAAAGTACTTGCCCTAATGGCAAGTGCCACTTTCAGTATGATAATGCCACTCTGCAAAAATTCTTTAGGAATACTTGGCAGAACATGACAGAGATCTCACTGCAATTGAGCATGTGTGGAATGAGCTTGGAAACAATCTATGGAAGTTCTACATTGACACTTACAAAATTTATAGATCTGATGCAAAAATCTTAGTGCCAAATACTACTGGACGCCTTCAGAAGTGTGGCGGAGTTCATATCTCAATGGGTGAGAGCTGTTTGTTGAGAAAATGAGAACTTATACAGTAGTAGACTGGTAGCTGATCACTATTTTTCCATAAAAATGTCCACAAATAAACTAGCTCATGTTCACACAAAGTGATTAGAAATTGTCACCTTTTTACCATGTTTTTTTCACTATGAATTAATTGCTAATTATCATAGAAGATGTAGAAAACTACATGTAAAGTGTAAATCTTTAGAAAACTAAAGTCACATCTAAAAGGTCAGAACTACAGTAAAAGATGAACCATTTGGATGTGGTAATGCCAGCTTGTGTCAAGTTCCCTCATAACATCTAAATTCAGATCTTTAGTTATTAAAGATCTGTGCCCGAGTTGTGTGTCTACAGGTGCACGGTCATGTCTAGCACCTCTTCACTTCTTCCAAACTAATGAGACATGGACTGAGTAAAAAAGTACTATAAGTATGACAAGGTCAGAAAACCTAATTATTTTAAAGCTGCTAATGGACCTAACTTTATCAATGTCATGTATTACTGAGCTAAATAATGCTTTCAGTCTGAAAAGATTTTAACACTTGATAATACTTGCCGATTGTACAAACGTCAGATAAAGATTTTTAGATACACATGTAGCTGGCCTATGTAAGTCACTTTGCTGTTATAAAGATATGGAGAATTTGTGGATACCTTCCACTCTGCCGATTATTGTTTTTCAGGAATTTATTTAACATGCAGTTTTTATTCAACGCGTTTTGAAGCGACATGCACTTCTTCCTCAGGAAACAGCCGCATATGATCTGTGGTGGCTCATGCTGTATATAGTAGACTATGTGGGGCTCAAACTGCATATAAGAGGCTATGGGGTGATTCTCCCCCACCTCCCGAGCTCACACAGGTCTGACCTCTGGGTGAGATCGTTCTGTTTCACAGACCTGTGTGAGCGATTGAAGACAGACGCAATGTGGAAAAGGCATGTGTGCCACGTGGAGGTGCGCACATGCCTTTTCCACATTGCGCTGTTTTTCCTGGCGTCCCACTTCTATAGCAATCTGAGTCTGATGAAGGTCGTGGCTGAACGACCGAAACGTCACATGTTGTGGATTGCATTTTCATGAATTTCTAATAGAACCTTAATTATTTGATTAAAAATCATATCTCATACCATTGAATGAGTGCCGGATTCTATATTCGTAATATTTAGGAGTGGTTTCCTTTCCGTGCACCGTAACCTATCCGGAGTGACGTGTATCTGAACTTTACATGAAGACAGACGCTTCCTGCTCTTACAGAAAAAGTTCTGCATGCGGAATATTTTTTTTGTTCTAAAAAATAAAACAAACAGAAACCAGATGGACCCAATGGGCCCCTCTATTTCTGTATGAGGCAGGAATGCATAGGATGCTACTTCCGCTAATCTGTTCTATTCCTCTGCTCTAAATGGAACAAAGAAATGGAAAAGATAAAAGGACATGTAAACTGAGCCTAGTATGATCAATCTAGGATTCTAGAGAAGTGTAACTTTCCATTCATGCATTACGGATGTTCCCTCTTTTCCACTTGATTGTCAGCGCATTCTGCATCTAGTCCAGAGATTCAGGGCATCCTACATTTGTGTGTATTGATATGATACCCAGCTGTACATGCTGTGATAAAGCCAGGTCACGCTGTAGACATGCCGAGCTGCGGAGAGTGACAGTAGACTAGCCGCTAACCTCCTGCTGTTTGATTGGCTGAGGGAAGCTCTCTGCCTGCTATGCCGACTTACCAAACAAAACCTCCGCTGTGCCTGGTCAGTGCAATGATTGAGAAAACATTGCTTATGATAACACACCGCAGATTTACTACAATACATAAGAAGGGGGTGATTTGTTGTGTGCATATAGTGGGGACTGGAGATTTATTAGAATGGGACACACATATAAATCAGGAATAAAACAAGATAAAATGTTGTAAGACTTTTTTAAAAGAAATAATCTCCTCTGGAAAATAAAATAAAAAATAACCTATAAGTTATGGGCCCACGATGCAGAAATGCTCCGGATTTTTTCCTGAGCGTTTCTGCATCTCCCTGGCAGAAAAAACGCATGTGGATTGTACATGCGGATTGTACATGCGTTTTTCCTGCCAGGGACATGCGGATGTGAAGAGTTCTTCACTTGCATTTCCGCATGCGGGTTGACAAGCGCTTTGCAAGCGATTTTAGCATCACTTGGAAAGTGCTTGTCAACTTGGTCACACTATATAAATCCATGCAACCGGCATGGATATATATAGTGTAACCGAAAGAATGGTAAAAAATAAATATTATACTTACCTTCTGATGGCTACCGGTGTCTTTATCCGATGCGTCCTGGCTTATCGGCAGCTTGCGGTAGACTAAAGGACCTGCCGACGTCAGCGGTCGCGTGACCAGTCACATGACTAAATGACATCATGGCAGGTCCTTGAGTCCACCGCAAGCTGCCGGCAAGCCGAGACAAGGAGACCGGGGGCCATCAGAAGGTAAGTATAATGTATATTTTTTATTTTATTCTTTTTTTTACAGGTACTATGGTACCCGGGTCCAGAGGAGAGTCTCCTGTCCTCCACACCCGGGTACCATCAGCACATTGAAACGCATGGAATCTGAATGTACAGATGCAGTGATGCGTAATCCATGCGGTCCAATGCAAGTCAATGGCGGCGAAAACCCAGTGCTTCCGCAAAATAATTGGCAGTGCTGCGGATTTTTCCGCAATGATAATCCGCAGCGAAAATTTCCGCAGCATGTGCAAAACACATGCGGATTATCATTGGGGAACATGGCAGACCTTCTACCATGCGTTTTTTTAAGCGTTTCTGCAGCGGAATTGCCGCTGCGGAAACGCTTAAAAAACACATAGTGGGCACACAGCCATACATATACTCACCTCCCATACCGGCGCCATTGCAGTGATGTCAGTTCTGGGTTTCTTGCGGCCTGCATGATATTGTTATGCCATGTTAGCCCTGCAGTCAATCAGTGGGCTGCTATTGGGACAAATGTTAGACAAGCAGAAGTAGTAAGGGCGCAGCAGCCCAATGGAGGTCAACCCCTTTATTAAAAAACGATTCACTTATTACTTATGTGACTGATACTGTGCATTGGTTAGTGCTAACTTGGGGGACTGTGCTATCTCTTGCAGTATCTTAATTTGCAGGTTATTCTGCTTTACTGGAAAACTTTAGGCTGAATACAGGGACAAAATGAAGCATAGTGCAGAAAATTTGCCCCAGACATATGAATTGGTATGTCTGTACTGTAACATTGATCTGACACTGAGTCCAAATTAAAGCACCACTCCATCTATTTTTTTATTGCAGATCTGGAGTGGTGCAACCAGTCTAAGTTCCCTGCCATTAGTTTTATACTTACCAGCTGCTGTCTTCAGCTGTTCTTGGCGATGCTCTGGTCAGTCTCCAGCAGTCTGTGACCTGATGGATCGCTGCAGTGTTTGCTGGGCGATATGGAAGCCACTTCTCAATATAAGTCTATGAGATCCAGAACGAGCCTCTCATAGAGTTACAGTGAGAGCTTGTGACCGTTACCTCTGACTTCTGGTCAGTCAGAAGTTGTGGTTGCAAGATGTTGGAAAGGCGTCAGGAATAGCTGAAGATGGCAGCTGGTAAGTATAAGACTAGGCTCAGGGAATTTAGGATTAGTAGCACCATTCCAGTGCTGCAATAAAAAAAAACACTGGAGTGGTGCTTTAAAAAAATATACAGCATATCTAAAGTAGTCAAATATATAGCATATAATATATTTTAACATATTGTTGGACTGAAAAGCCTAGCCAACACTTTTTAATAAATTGAATTCCACATTGATAATGCAGAACAATTTACAGTGGAATACAGTACTATGAAAAAACAAGTAAAGAAAACATCTCAAATCTAATGAAGTACATTACATATTAGCTGTGCTTATTGTGTGCCACCATGTTTTTTCCCATTATGTCCAGTAGGTTGAAGTATGCATTATTCTAGATGATGCACTGCGTATAAAGCAATCCTCACAAGCGATATACATATAGCCACTGGATTTAGGGAACATGGATGCTGCAGCAGTCTGGAGTCAATAAACAAAGTAGACAATGGGAGATGCAAGTACTGTGACTGTCTTTTGCTTTACATTGCAAGCATGGTCATACATGAAGCAGAGCATCCTTTCTGATGCTGCTTTGTCCATATAATCACCAATAGCCCTTATTCTGGAGATCACAACACCTGATAGATATTATGGGAATGGACAGAAAGAGTGTTAATAATTCTGCCTTTGCAAAGATGTGACCATAGTGTCAAGCAAATAAATGATCTCTGGTCATTTCTGCACAAGTGTTATAAGAATATTGTTAATTTGGAAATGTAACTGGTGAAATGACCACACACGAACTTATTATCCAAGTTGAAACTTTTCATTCTTCATTGTAAGTCATTGTTAGGCTCCATTCACATGTCAGTGTTTCATATACAGTTAGGTCCATATATATTTGGACAGAGACAACATTTTTCTAATTTTGGTTCTAGACATTACCACAATGAATTTTAAACAAAACAGTTCAGATGCAGTTGAAGTTCAGACTTTCAGCTTTCATTTGAGGGTATCCACATTAAAATTGGATGAAGGGTTTAGGAGTTTCAGTTCCTTAACATGTGCCACCCTGTTTTTAAAGGGACCAAAAGTAATTGGACAGTTTTAATAATTGTAAATATAATGTTCATTTCTAGTACTTGGTTGAAAACCCTTTGTTGGCAATGACTGCCTGAAGTCTTGAACTCATGGACATCATCAGACGCTGTGTTTCCTCATTTTTGATGCTCTGCCAGGCCTTCACTGCGGTGGTTTTCAGTTGCTGTTTGTTTGTGAGCCTTTCTGTCTGAAGTTTAGTCTTTAACAAGTGAAATGCATGCTCAATTGCGTTGAGATCAGGTGACTGACTTGGCCATTCAAGAATATTCCACTTCTTTGCTTTAATAAACTCCTGGGTTGCTTTGGCGTTATGTTTTGGGTCATTGACCATCTGTAGTATGAAACGACGACCAATCAGTTTGGATGCATTTGTCTGGATCTGAGCACACAGTATGGCTCTGAATACATCAGAATTCATTCGGCTGCTTCTGTCCTGTGTCACATCATCAATAAACACTAGTGACCCAGTGCCACTGGCAGCCATGCATGCCCAAGCCATCACACTGCCTCCGCCGTGTTTTACAGATGATGTGGTATGCTTTGGATCATGAGCTGTACCACGCCTTCGCCATACTTTTCTCTTTCTATCATTCTGGTAGAGGTTGATCTTGGCTTCATCTGTCCAAAGAATCTTCTTCCAGAACTGTGCAGGCTTTTTTAGATGTTTTTTTTCAAAGTCCAGTCTAGCCTTTTTCTTCTTGATGCTTATGAGTGGCTTGCACCATGCAGTGAACCCTCTGTATTTACTTTCATGCAGTCTTCTCTTTATGGTAGGTTTGGATATTGATACCCCTACCTCCTGGAGAGTGTTGTTCACTTGGTTGGCTGTTGTGAAGGGGTTTCTCTTCACCATGGAGATTATTCTGCGATCATCCACCACTGCGCCCAGGTCTTTTTGCATTGATGAGTTCACCAGTGCTTTCTTTCTTTCTCAGGATGTACCAAACTGTAGATTTGGCCACTCCTAATATTGTAGCAATTTGTCGGATGGTTTTTTTCTGTTTTTGCAGCTTAAGGATGGCTTGTTTCACCTGCATGGAGAGCTCCTTTGACCGCATGTTTACTTCACAGCAAAACCTTCCAAATTCAAGCACCACACCTCAAATCAACTCCAGGCCTTTTATCTGCTTAATTGAGAATGACATAACGAAGGGATTGCCCACACCTGTCCATGAAATAGCCTTGGAGTCAAATGTCCAATTACTTTTGGTCCCTTTAAAAACAGGGTGGCACATGTTAAGGAGCTGAAGCTCCTAAATCCTTCATCCAATTTTAATATGGATACCCTCAAATGAAAGCTGAAAGTCTGAACTTCAACTGCATCTGAATTGTTTTGTTTAAAATTCATTGTGGTAATGTCTAGAACCAAAATTAGAAAAATGTTGTCTCTGTCCAAATATATATGGACCTAACTGTACGTGTTTAATCTGTTTTTTCACAGACACAACAAGTACCTCATAATCTATGTGGCTGTTCATATGTCCGTGCTTTTTTCACAGATTATGTGTCCATGTAAAACTCAAGGAGACATGTCCGTTTTTCCCTGGTATCACGGATAAAAGGTACCAATACAAGTCTACGGCCCTGTCAGAAACACGTACGGCACACGGATGGCATCCATGTACCATCTATGTGCTGCCCATGTTTAGCATTACAAAGGATAGGAGAAGCTTTGTAATTGATTTATTTATCCATCTGTGAAAAACAAAAACGGAGACACTGATCATACACTGATGACACACTGATAATACACTTATGATACACTGATGGTAAAAATGGAGACACTGATAATACACTGATGGTAAAAATGGAGACACTGATGATACAGTAATGACACACTGATGGTAAAGACAGAAACACTGATGATACACTGATGGTAAAAACGGAGACACTGATGACACACTGATGGTAAAAATGGAGACACTGATGACACACTGATGGTAAAAATGGAGACACTGATGACACACTGATGATACACTGACACGCAAATGGTAAAGACAGAAACACTGGTGATACACTGATGGTAAAAACTAAGACACTGATGATACACTGATGGTAAAAACGGAAACACGGATGACACACTGATAATACACTGATGATACCCTGATGACACACTGATAGTAGAAATGGAGACACTGATGACACACTGATGGTAAAAATGAAAACACTGATGATACACTGATGACACACTGATGATACACTGATGACACACTGATGGTAAAAACGGAGACTCCGATGATACAGTGATGACACACTGATGGTAAAGACAGAAACACTGGTGATACACTGATGGTAAAAATGGAGACACTGATGACACACTGATGGTAGAAACGGACACACTGATGACACAGTGATGGTAAAAATGGACACACGGATGACCACACTGATGGTAAAACCAGACACACTGATGGTAAAAATGGAGACACTGATGACACACTGATGGTAAAAACAGACACACTGATGGCACACTGATAATACACTGATGATACACTGATGACACACTGATGGTAAAAATGGAGACACTGATGACACACTGATGGTAAAAACAGACACACTGATGGCACACTGATAATACACTGATGATACACTGATGACACACTGATGGTAAAAAATGGAGACACTGATGATACAGTGATGACACACTGATGACACACTGATGACCACACTGATGGTAAAAATGGAGACACTGATGATACAGTGATAACCACACTGATGACACGCAGAAGGTAAAAATGGAGACACTGATGACCACACTGATGGTAAAATCGGAGACACTGATAACACACTGATGGTAAAAACAGACACACTGATAACACACTGATAGTAAAAACAGACACACTGATGGTAAAAACAGACACACTAATGACACACTGATGGTAAAAATGGAGACACTGATGATACAGTGATGACCACACTAATGACACACAGATGGTAAAAACAGAAACACTGATGACCACACTGATGGTAAAATCGGAGACGATGATACACTGATAACACACTGATGTATTCTTGCAAGGAAACACCATCAGACGCCCAGTAAATGGAAGCTTTGCAATTATGCAACGTGTGAACTTACCCATATCGTGTATTTACTGCAGATTTTGTTGCAGAAAGTCCTGCACCTTACCCAGTCATCTGAAACAACCCCACTCAGAAGATTAGAAACAATTTTCAGTCACAGAAACTTCTGTGCATCACGTGCACTGCACACTGTGTGGATTCGCCAGTTCAGGCACCAGAAGCAGCAGGCGTGTGACCGCAAGTATGCGATTTGCATACATGTGGTCACATGCTGACAAGATGGCCGTGGCCTCGCTCAATACAAATGTATTGAACGAGGACAGACACAGTCTAGTCGGAATGTGGCCGGGAGTATGCAAATTACATACTTGCAGTCACATGACCAGCACCGGAATCGGAGAATCCTCACAGCACATAATGTGAGGATTCACAAGTCTGCAGTCACATAGAGGGACTGCCGACCTGTAACCTAAGACCGGACAACTCCTTTCGGGTGAAATAATACAGACAATACATTCACTATTACATCCATATCCTAAGAATTTGTTCACACAAATCTGCCCAAAAGATTTTAATTAAAAGACTGCAGGGACTCAGGGCTGCTTTGGTTTTCAGATGTATCTGAACGTGGTATAAACAGAGCCTTACGTAGCAATTTTTCAATTTTTTGCTCTTTAGTTTTTTGCTCCCCTTCTTCTCAGAGCCCAAACTTTTTTATTTTTCCATCAATATCGCCATATGAGGGTTTGTTATTTGCCGGACAAGTTGTACATTTGAATGACACTTAATATTACCACATAGTGTACTGGAAAACAGGAAAAAAATTCCAACTGCGGTGAAATTGCAAAAAAGTACAATTCCACAATTGTTTTTTATTTACCTTGTTCACTATATGGTAAAACTGGGGATGTTCACCTAAGGACTATCACCCCTCCCCCAATGTGCGCACCAGGAACTCACAATTAAATAAGACAAGCAGTCACAATAGATAAAAATGTGGGTTCCTTGTGCGCACATTGGAGGAGGGGTGATAGCCCTTATGGTTTCTTAGCTTTTTTGCTTTTAATTGCTTTTATTATTATGTCACTCTTTACTTCTGTTTTGTTAATAAAATAATTGTTTAGATTGGTGATCCTGTTTTTTCACACTTCTTTTTCTTCAGTACATGATTGTCTCTGGTGTGTAGCTGGCTGATTCCAATTGTACTAGTAGTGCCGTCAGTACTTTCTTACTTTAAATGATTCCTCTGATCAGCACGAGTATGCAGATACCAAACACGTATAGGTTCATTTTTATTTAAGTGGTGAAAAAAATCCAAAATTTATAAGAAATGAAAATTGCCATTTTCCAAGACCTGTAGCGTCTCCATTTTTCGTGATCTGGGGTTGGGTGATGGATTATTTTTTGCAATGTTGCAGCAACCCCAAAAAATTAATTCTGGCGTTTTGATTTTTTCTCGTTAGAGTGTTTATCAATCTGATTAATTTACTTTATATTTTGATAGATCAGGTAGATCAGATCAGCTGTCATGTGCAGGGAAAGATGCAGGATCAGCACTGGAGCCCGCATCAAAGGCAGGGACACAACCTTTGATGTATCTATAAGTCAAAGGTCATGAAGGGGTTAATCATTCAGCTACCCCTCATTTCCTGACAAAGAAGCACACATGAATAGGATTAGTGTACATATTTATTAAAATGGGAGGAGGAGTAGATGTAGTTGGCAATTCTTCATATTACCCTTAAGAGGGTGGTCTGACACCATAAATTTTTTAGGCATGGATTATTTGATTATAACAAAGGAGGCATACTCACCTTCCAACGCCCCCCCCACATATCCAATGCTGGCCACTCTGGAGATCTGCGGCAGCCTCAGAAGGGGTGTCTGCTGTGTTCGGAAGCCTGTGATTGGCTGCTGAGGTCAGATGCCTAGAAGAGCACGTCATTGGATGTTTCTCCGATGGTGCTTCGAAACGAGTATGCCTTCATTTATTACTTTCAAATAATCCATGCCGAAAAAAAAAGTTTTATTGACGGACAACACCTCTAGAGTATGTGCACATACAGCCCTGGCAAAAATTAAGAGACCACTGCACAGTTTTCTAAAAATCACCATCTCTACATGTCTGACAGCCATTCCATTCCAGTGTCAGTTGAATTCCAACCAAAGTACACCTCATTCTACTTAATGTGATTCTGATTAGGTGATCACCTGAACCAAATCTTATGTAACGAGGGAAAGTATAAAAAACACTTCTGTGGTCTTCACAATCTTCTTGCAATAGGACAAGCTGGATGGCAAAACAAGTGCTAGGAATAGCCCAAAAGTAATTTGAATGAAAGAATAACTTTTAACCATGCCAAAGGAGTTGAGAAGAAAAGTCTTGAGTGAGGAAAAGAAGGGCTCAATTCTGGCTTTACTAGCAGAGGGATACAGAGAGCGTCATGTTGCCTCCATCCTTAAACAAGGTCAAGCAGCAGACATTGGGGACAACAAAGCTACAGACCGGCAGACGGCGAAAGTGACTCTCCACTGACCGGGATGACCGTCATCGTATTCCAATGTCACTCAGCAACCGCAGGATGACATTGTAACCTACAAATGGCAGCTGGGGTGAAGCGCACGGCAAGAGCAGTCCGTAACAGGCTCCTAGAGGCAGGCCTCAAGTCATGTAAAGCTAGAAAAAAGCCTTTTATAAATGAGAAGCAAAGGAGAGCCAGGCTGAAGTTTGTCAAAGACCATAAGGATTGGACCATTGAGGACTGGAGTAAGGTAAACTTCTCTGATGAGTCTAAGTTTGCCCAACACCTGGTCATCTAATGGTTAGACAGAGACCTGGAGAGGCATACAAGTCACAGTGTCTTGCACCCACTGTGAGATTTGGTGGAGGATTGGTGATTATCTGGGGATGCTTCAGCAAGGCTGGAATTGGGCAGGTTAATCTTTGCGAAGGACATATGAATCAAGCCGCATACAAGGTTATCCTTGAAAAACACTTGCTTCCTTCTGCTCAGGCAATGTTCTCCAACTCTGAGGACTGTTTTTCCAGCAGGACAATGCCCCATGCCACACAGCTAGGTCAATCAATGTGTGGATGAAGGAGCACCACATCAAGACCCTGTCATGGCCATCCCAATCAGGAGGAAGATGGATAGTCACAAGCCATCAAACAAAGAAGAACTGCTTAAATATTTGTGCCAGGAGTGGCATAAGGTCACCCAAAAGCAGTGTGAAAGACTGGTGGAAAGCATGCCAAGACGCATGAAAGCTGTGATTAAAAATCATAGTTATTCCACCAAATATTGATTTCTGAACTCCTCCTGAGTTAAAACATGAGTATTGTTGTTTCTAAATGAATAAGAACTTGTTTTCTTGGCATTATTTGAGGTCTGAAAGCACTGTTTCTTTTTTATTATTTTGACATTTTCATAGAATCATAGAATGGTAGAGTTGGAGGGGACCTCCTGGGTCATCTGGTCCAACCCCCTGCTCAATGCAGGATTCACTAAATCATCTCAGACAGATATCTGTCCAGCCTCTATTTGAAGACGTCCATTGAAGGGGAACTCACCACATCTCGTGGCAGCCTGTTCCACTCATTGATCACCCTCACTGTCAAAAAGTTTTTTCTAATATCTAATCTGTGTCTCCTCCCATTCAGTTTCATCCCATTGCTTCTAGTCTTTCCTTGTGCAAATGAGAATAAAGATGATCCTTCTTCAATGTGACAGCCATTGAGATATCTGTAGACAGCTATTAAGTCTCCTCTCAGTCTTCTTTTTTGCAAGCTAAACATTCCCAAATCCTGTAACCGTTCCTCATAGGACATGATTTGCAGACCGGTCCCCATTCTGGTCGCTCTTCTCTGAACTTGCTCCAGTTTGTTGATGTCTTTTTTAAAATGTGGTGCCCAAAACTGTACACAGTATTCCAGATGAGGTCTGACCAAAGAGGAGTAAAGACCGATAATGACTTCAAGTGATTTTCTCATTTGCTGCAAATAAACACAAAATTTTTAGCTTTGAATTTTGGAGACATGTTGTCAGTAGTTTATAGAATAAAACAACAATGTACATTTTACTCAAAAATATACCTAGAAAGAGAATCTGAGAAAATTAAAATTTTGCAATGGTCTCTTAATTTTTGCCAGAGCTGTATACTTACATCTTCCTCAAAAACTGCAAACTCCTCAAAAATTTGGAGTTTCGGCTCAGTTTCTGCTCCAAAAACTCGGCAAAAAAAAAAAAACACTGTAAGTGTGCACATGACCTGAAAAGGAAACAGGAAACAATATAGGTAACCTTTAGTTTCTCTGGATCTTTTCCTTCGTTTTTTTGTTACAATAACAATTTTTAAAAGCATTAGATAAAATATTGATGGCTGGGATACAATAGTGAATATATTGTAATTGTATAGATGTAAGTGCAGAAGACACATTCAAATCACATCAAATCACATCAAATTAGCAAATAAAAAATGACAAGATTTTTTTTTTCTATATAGTTGCTTTGCTTCCTGCTTCTAGGCTTTATCTAAAGCCATAAGTAAATTGCCATTGCAGTTCATATTCTTGACATTTTAGATAATATCCATAAAAATTGGATTCTCTTGGCTCACTGAAATAAATCACACTCTGTAAATATGCCTCGCAATGCTACAATGTATTTATTACAAGCCCGCTATAATATTGCAGCTGATCTTATCTGCGATATATTCCAGTCTAAGATCTATTCCTAGTTTACACAGATATTACTTGAAATTGACTGCTATACAGTCACAATGTAGTGCAGGAAACCATATCTCAGCCGGCTGACCTAGAGAAAGACACATTGCATTCACGGGCCTTATCATTTGACATGGCCATGTGGATGAAGATGGATAGATGTGCTAAATGGGCAGTAAGTGAGCTGGATGGAACATCAACCATATGTCTGTATTTGCTCAGAAGAGATTGGAGACCTTTCAGTAATAAGCACTCCATAACACTAAGCTTTCGATGACTGAACCTGTCAGAAATCCCCTTCGAACCCTAAAGCGTGCACATAGTTCATGTTTGTTCTATGCTTTTATTCAAACAAATCAATCACAGAATAAAACAGCTGTCGGGAAGAGAATTCATGTTTTATTTCACCGTGCTGCTTAGTACCACATGTGCAAGCCTGAGTCTTATATTACTTCATAAGCTTAACTGTAAAAGTCTTCATTATAAATAGTGATGTTTCATGAGTCATATTGACAGAAATGTAATATATGCAAAGGATAGGTCTATAGACAGGTAACCTATTGCTTTATGTGGAAGGACACAATCCCACTCTCTTATAGGGCTCGTGCACACAACCAATTTTCTCAGATGAGTGCTATCCATGGTTTTGACGGATAACACTCGTACCCATGCTATTCTATGGGGCTGTGCACAAGTCTCCGAGAATCGGATGGCACTCGCCCATTCATGTCTATGAGTCCGATTTTCATGGACTGACATAATGGAGTAATTGGAGAAACTTTTTTTTTTTCTTTCCCCCTCTGAGAAAATCGGATCACATTCTGATTAGAGTCTTATTAGCATAATCTCGAATGGAGAGAAAAACTGTCATCTGCACCTGCCCATTTGCTCATGTGTGTAGAGAATAGAAATTTTCACCGCACACTTAAAAGGTTCAATGCAAAAGTTTTTAGTAAAAAGTGCAAGTGGCGGACAAGACATGGTACTTGTATTAGAGGTGACTTAACATTCGTGAGGGGATCACTTTCTCAACCTCTTTAAACAGTGAGGATTGGCTGCCATGTGCTGTATATCTATATGTATATACAATGTTGAGTCCTATATCTATATTTCTTTTCCTAAAGGTGCCCGCACACATCATATAGCTGTCAGTCACCAGCTAACACTCCCATTACCTCTGGCAGTTGGTTACCTTCCCAAATGTATTTACTATACTTGTCTATATACCACCAACGTATTCTTTGAGTCATCAAAGGTTTTACGCCACGTAAAATCGATGAAAATTCATATAATTTTGCAACTTTATTAATTTTTTTCCAGTTCGACTCAGCCTTGCAGAAACAGGCCAATCTGGGGTGGAGTTGGTTGCGGGATGCGGGTGTGGCAACGCCCACCCGTCAAATATGCTGGCACTTTGTATGGCAGAAATTCTACTCCAGTTCTTAACTGGAGTAGAGTTTTTGGTGCAGCGCACACCACTTAGAAGAGGAGCCGAGTTCATTAAGTAGTGTGCTCCTCTTAATAAACTCAGTGCCTTCTATTTGAGTAAGACTGGTATACTGCGATTGTGCTTTACTCCTGACTTGAGGAATTGGCCCATAGTCTTCACTGTCCTCATTTGCGTTCACATTCCAAATTCCCTATCAGTATCTCTTTGGAGTGTGAAGGAAACCAGAGAACCTCAAGGAAACCCACGCAAACACGGGGAGAACATACAAACTTCATGTAGATGTTGTTCTTGTTGGGATTTGAACCCAGGACCCCAATGCTGCAAAGCTACAGTGGTAATTACTGTGGTCAGTGGTGGATAAATTTATGTTGCTTGATCCTATTTTTTACTGATATCATCGGTCTGGTGATAAATAATCAGAAGGTCCTTACTAGTGTTGAGCCACCCCCGTAGTGTTCGAGTTCGGTTCGGTTCGTCGAACACCCGTGTGTTCGCCGAACTGTTCGTCGAACTGTTCGTCGAACACCTTCGAACACCGTTAAAACCAATGGCAGGCAAACAAAAACACATAGAAACACATAGAAAACACCTTCAAAGGTGTCCAAAAGCTGACAAACTGCTCAGAAGACACAACTAACACATGGAAAAGTGACAAGTACATATAGTCATGCGAAAAGAAAAGAGGTGGAGGAGTAAAAGGAGGGGGAGACACAGATATAGGCATGTCATGCCCTTCTAAAATCCAAAAAGTGAGAAGCCGAGACGGCCAGTCCGCTCCTGCCCGTGCCACCTCCGTGTCGCCGGGTTTGTGCCATTGCCACGGTGAACCCTGACGGCCAGCCCCCCTCTCCCAATACTGGTGCCTGTCCGCTGGTGGGTCGAGAGAGCCCCCCTGTGGTGGAGGCAGCTCTAAGCTTTTTAATTTAAATTGTCCCTCTAATTTGAATGAATACACTTTAAATCCATTTACAAGGATCTATTGGAGGGCAAGTCTCATGCCAGCAGCCGCGTAATTCCAGCTCCAGTAGCGTCCACTAAAGCTGCTGCAGTTAAAAAGCTTTTATAAGGATCGAGCTCGGCTGTCCACCGCAAGGCATCCTAGTGCCAGTCCCAGCCCCTATGCCTTGGGGTGCCTCCTGATGCTCTTCACTGAGTATCCCGTGGTCCCGAAGCATTTCCTTTGAAAAAATTAAGTGTCCAAACTACAGGTGGTGTAGCTTGCTTAACAGCCGGGATAATCCGCTGACTAGCAGACACTGCTACTAGGCACAAAGTATTTCCTGGGTTAGATGCAGTTAAAAATTTGTAAGTAGATACTCTCGTTGGATGCTGAGAAAGCATTCCATAGAGTCTCCTGGCACGCCATATATGATTCTCTTAAAAAGCTTGGGGTAGGGGTCTAGGGGACCCTTTTATAGCCAAAATCACGGCCCTGTATCACAATACGTCACCTAGGCTGAAGATAAATGGAACTGTAGCACCGAGGGCTCGGTTGCTACAGACGTATTGCACCTCACCCAGAGGTGTGATATCTCACTCTCAGATAAGGATGGAGTGTGGATCAGGACCCGACACCTGCATGCATTACACCACATTGCCGTGGGGCAGGGCGACCAATATGCCCCTGAGATGGGCACGACCGTCCCTGTCCCTGGCTGGAGTGGGGGGAGGGAACACTGAGGAAGGGGAACCCTGCAGTGCAGGAGCAGAGAGGAAGCAGTTCCTGGGTGCATTGAGAAGGGAGTATAAAAGGTGGGCACCATCTTAGTTCAGTGCAGAGAAGTCTGAGCAGAAGTGGCAGGGAGCAGGGGCTCTGCATGAGCTCTGCTCCGGAGGCGGGCCTAGTAACAGAGGCCCAGGCCTGCAAGAGGGAGAAGGAAGGAAGAGGAGCGGAGAAGGCTCCAGGAACGAGGAATGAAGGGATCCCAGGGGTGCGGACGGGCAAGTCGCCACCGCACGCCCGAATCCACCTGCGTGGAGGGGTCAGGCCAAAGGGGGAGACCGGTCCCCGAACTAGTGGAGGCAGGAAACGACCCTCAGCTAGAAACCGGAGGCTCTGACATTTTATGTGGCGCAGCCCCTTGCTCCACCCGCTAGGAAGGCACCACATAGGGTCAGGGAAACTGGCGCCAAGTTTACCAAGAGGAGGCCCGAGGCAGCCGGACAGAAGTGTTGGTAAGAAAGGCCAGACAAAGGACACACAAAGGGGGTCCTGTGAAGCGCTCCAAAGTTATCTGGGAGTTGTCTGAGCCCCTCACCTGGTGAGCACAGTACGACGTGGGCAGCCGTTACCTGCAGACGTGGTCTGGATAATAAGAACTGTGAGTAAAGGCCCTGAACTGCATCACTGACTCCGTGTCGTTACTGCTGCTGCCCTGCACCATCACCCCCATCCTCCGCATACACTGCCCTGAGGCTATACTCCTCCCGTGGGGAGTTATGCTACGCTCTGCTGCACCCACTACACCAGCCTTAGCGGTCTGCCCTGTAGCGGCGGTTCACTCTGACCGCAATCCACGGGTGGCGTAGTCGGACATTTAAACATCAAAACCACATAAATAGTTCCGCCACTGGTTTGACTGCCCTGAGCCACGGAACCGGATCGCCGCCACGAAGACTACAACCACCAGCATCCACCAAAAAGGGTCCGGCTCCGGGTGTCCCAAGGCCCAGGGGGTGCGTCAGAACATTTTCATCACCTTTCACAATCACCAATGGGACAAGGCAGGGATGTCCTCTGTCCCCTCTCTTATACATCCTAGTGACGGAGCACCTGCTCTCATCAATTCGCCATAACCCCAATATTAGGTGGATTGAGGTGGGAGGCACCGAGTACAAGTGCTCTCTATTTGCTGATGATGTCCTAGTATATATCACTCAATCACATATATCCATCCCTGCTGTTATGGCTGAAATAGATCACTTTGTTACATGGTAAAATTTTAAAATCAATGCAGCGAAGTCTGAGGCCCTCGATGTCTCCCTCCCTAAATCCATATAGGATTCCATCCAGTCCAACTTTCCCTTTGCCTGGCCCTCACAGGGTATCAAATACTTAGGAATTCCTATTCATAGAGACCTCTCCCATCTATGTTATCTTAATTTTGGGCCCTTTATTGAACAATTCCATACAGACCACGGTTGGCAAGTTAGAACTGTAAGATTCACTACGTGAACCACTGGTGTTTTGTGGAAAAGCACATGTACACCGCGTTCCAAATTATTATGCAAAAAGTGTTTAGGAGTGATAAGGGAAGAATTTGTTTGTTTGTCAGTTAAACTCATTGATGGTGATGTGTGTCAGGGCTCTTTATATCACTGTAAGCAATTGCAGACACCTGTGCTAATTAGTTTGGCAGGTGTGTCCAATGAAAGGCAAGACTACTTAAGAAGGCTCTCTCACATTATTAAGCAGCCTACATTTTCTGCCAAAATGGGAAAGAAAAAGGATGTGTCGGCTGCTGAGAAGCAACAAATTGTGGAGTGTTTAGGTCAAGGCATGACTACAATCAACATTGTGCGATGATCAGGATGAAGTGTCTTGGCTATCAAGAAGTATGTAGCTGATTCACAGTACACACGTGTGCGTGCTGATAAGGGCAAATTGAGGACTCTTTCCTACAGGCAATTACGTCAGGTTGAAAGAGCAGCGGCAAAAAAGCCTTGTCATAGCAGCAGACAAGTTTTTGAAGCTGCTTGTGCCTCCAACGTCCCCCGAACAACAAGATGAAGGGTCCTTCAGAGGTTTGCAGCTGTGCATACGCCATCCTGTCGACCTCCTCTATCCACTTCACACAAGCAGAAACGGCTCCAGTGGGCCAAACATTACATGAAGACTGATTTCAAAACTGTTTTGTTCACGGATGAGTGCCGTGCAGCGCTCGATGGTCCAGATGAATGGAGTGGAGGATGGCTGGTTGATGGACACCCCACGCAAACACGGCTACAGCGCCAGCAAGGAGGAGGTGGAGTAATGTTTTGGGCTGGAATCATGGGGAGAGAGATTGTCGGCCCCTTTAGGATCCCTGAAGGCACTAAAGATGAACTCCATAATGTATGTGGATTTTCTCAAACAGCACTTCCTGCCATGGTTCAAGAAGAAGAACCGTGTATTTCACAGCAAGATCATTTTTCTGCATGATAATGCACCATCTCATGCTGCACATAAAACATCTGCATCTCTGGCTGATATGGGCATAAAAGGGGACAAACTTATGGTGTGACCCCCATGCTCCCCTGACCTCTACCCCATTCAGAACCTTTGGAGCATCATTAAAAGGAGTGTCTATGATGGCGGGAGGCAGTTCACATCTAAGCAACAGGTCTGGGAGGGTATTCTGTCCTCATGCAAAACAATTGAAGCAGAAACCATCCAAAACCTGACAAATTCAATGGACGAGAGAGTTCAGAAGCTCCTTTCGAACAAGGGGTCCTATGTGAAAATGTAACATCACCTAGAATAAAGTTTTGAGTTGAAAACTGTTTGATTTCAGTTTCTAACAACCTGCTAATGCTTATAATTTCAAAAATGACCATTTTTTTGGTCTTTATTAAAATGAAAAGGTTGATCGAAAAGTTTGGGGGATCTAAGAGTGTGGCAACCCAGTAGTCATGATTACTTCGAATTCTGACAATATGAGGGTCATGCTGCAGGTAGTGCAGCAAGAAGGCACTTATGTGTCTTGCGCATCTCGGAGCCCCAAAATTATTTTCCGGGCTAGATGCAGCTAAAAATTATTTTTAATTTTAAATCTGGTGAAGCTTATTATAGATGGCCTAATAGGATCAGTGCTGCACACTGCTACAAAGCCCAAATTATTTTCCAGTCAAGATACAGATAAACATGATTAGTAATTTGAAAGCTTAAAACGGTTGGTAGGGTGATTTTAACCAATCATCAAGCTTTTACTCTCCCCAGGATGACACAGGGGTAGAAAAGTCGTTTCGGATCCATGATTTGTTCATCTTTATGAACGTGAGTCTGTCTACATTATCAGTGGAGAGCCGCGTGCGCTTATCTGTCAGCACACCACCAGCAGCGCTGAACACACGTTCAGACAGAACGCTGGCTGCGGGGCATGACAAGATCTCCAAGGCGTAAGTGGCTAGCTCCGGCCATTTATCCAGATTGGAAGCCCAAAAAGAGCAAGGGTCCAGTGACACAGTCGTGGCTTCAATGTTTACTTGGAGATACTCCTGTACCATCGTCTCTAGGCGTTGACTATGTGTCAGACTTCTTGTCTCCTGTGGCCTTGCAAAGGATGGGCTAAAAAAGTGGTGAAATGATTCCGCAAAATTGATGTTACCAGCAGATACTGTGGTTCTGTTACGGTTTGAGTGCTGAACACTTGACGGTCCCACGGTTGGCAAGTTGGAACTGTGAGATTCACTACGTGCACCACTGGTATTTTGTGGAAAAGCACATGTAAGATTCTGCAACAGTCTCTGCTGATACTCCTGCATGCGTGCATCCCTTTCTATGGCAGGAATAATTTCTGCAAATTTACTTTTGTACCGGGGATCTAACAGTGTGGCAACCCAGTAGTCAGGATTATTTCTAATTCTCACAATTCGAGGGTCATGTTGCAGGTAGTGCAGCAAGAAGGCACTCATGTGTGTTGCGCATCCAGGAGCACCAAGTCCCTGTTGTGTTGGTGGCGAGGTAACAATCATGCTTCCTTCCTCTGTCCTCTCCCCCCAACCTCGCACAACAGAAATGTGATCAAGGTCTCCCTCATCTGATGAGTCTTCCATCAGTTCGTCCTCCACTTCTTCCTGGGCTCCTGCACCTTCCTCACTAGTTTGGCTGCTACCATGCGCCCTGGTAAAACCATCTCCCCCACCCTCACATGCCTGCCGCCTTGGTGCTGCCGACCGTCTGGACCTTGCAGATGTTAGCCCTTCCGCATACAACTCCTCCTCCTCTACTTCCTCCACCTCCTCTTGTGCCACCACCTGACTCCGAATTCTGTTTAACATGTGCTCCAGCATGTAAATCACCGGAATAGTCATGCTGATAATGGCATCGTCAGCACTAAACATCTTCGTCGCCATTTCAAAACTGTGCAGAAGGGTGCATAGGTCCCTGATCTAAGACCACTCCTCCAGCGTGATTTGCCCCACCTCTGAATCTCGTTGGCCCAGGCTATACGTCAGAACGTATTGCACCAGGGCTTGTCGGTGCTGCCACAGTCGCTGCAACATGTGCAGAGTTGAATTCCACCGGGTAGGCACATCGCATTTTAGCCGGTGAAGTGGCAGGCCCAACGACTTCTGTAGAGATGTAAGTCGCTGAGCTGCGGGATGCGAACGGCGGAAGTGAGCACACAGCGACCGTGCCCTCTGCAGAAGGCCATCTAGTCTGGGATAGTGGGCTAAAAATTGCTGGACAACCAGGTTCAACACGTGAGCCATACAAGGCACGTGTGTGACATTGCCCCGGCGAAGGGCCGCACCCAGGTTTGCAGCATTGTCGCACACGGCCTTCCCTGCTTTCAGGTCCAGTGGAGACAACCATTCATGAAATTGGTTCTCCAGAGCTGACCACAACTCCTCAGCTGTGTGACTCACATTTCCCAGACATTTCAATGTAAAAACCGCCTGATGACGTTGAGCCCTACTGCCAGCATAGTAAGGAGGTGTGCAGGATCCCTTCTGCGCAGTTAGAAAGCTTGTGGCATGACCAGACAGGCTTTGGGTGCAGGTGGAAGACCG
Organism: Phyllobates terribilis; assembly: GCF_046119375.1. NCBI lineage: Eukaryota > Metazoa > Chordata > Amphibia > Anura > Dendrobatidae > Phyllobates > Phyllobates terribilis. The sequence goes on along the minus strand of NW_027362771.1, from coordinate 443,315,174 downwards.
AGAGGAGGCTGAGGAGGCAGAAGCAGTGGAGGAACTTTGACATAAAGAGGATTGACGCACAACTCGTGGGGACGGCAAGACTTGGACAGCAGCCCCTTGTCCTGCTGTCACCATAGTTACCCAGTGCCCAGTCAGCGACATGTAACGCCCCTGTCCATGCCTACTCATCCAAGTGTCTGTGGTGAAATGCACCCTGTCACACACAGAGTTTCTCAAAGAAGCGGTGATGTTGTGTGCGACATGCTGGTGGAGCGCAGGCACACCTTTCTTTGAGAAGTAGTGCCGACTGGGCATCTGGTACTGGGGCACTGCGACAGACATAAGGTCTCGAAAATCCTCTGTGTCCACCAGGCGGAAAGGCAGCATTTCTGTAGCCAAGAGCTTGCAGATGGTGAAATTCAACCTCTTAGCTTTCTCATGGCTAGGAGGAAATGGTCTTTTACTTGTCCACATCTGAGGGACCGAGGGCTGGCTATTGTGCTTAGACGGGGTTGATAAGGGTGTCCCCGGCAAACTGCCGGTCTGTGAGGAAGATGCAGGCGGACATGTTAGGTTGCCTTGATCCAAAGGTGGTGCTATCGATGTCGGACAGCGCTCAAGACCAGCTGGTGTTACCACCTCCAAAGAAAATGATGACCTGCCAATCACGCTGGCTGTTGCGGGTAAAGAGGTGGCAGGTCTGCGCCCCAAAACAGGTGTGACTGCTGTCCCCCCAGTCACAGAGGATGAAGAGGCCGCGGATGCACAAGATATGGCAGATGGTGGTTGGCCCGGCCGGCTAGGCCGCATTGTAGCACACTGAGCTTCCCACTGCAACTTATGCTTCATGTCCATGTGCCGGTTCATGCATGAAGTACTCAAACTATGTATTTTTTGGCCTCTACTTAGCTTTTGCTGACAAATGTTACAGATAACACGAGTTGGGTCATCTTTATCGATCTGAAAAAATGCCCAGGCTATGCAAGGCTTAGCACCCATGCGACCTGAAGAGCCACCACGACTTGTGGTGAGAGGCAGAGTTGTGTTTGAGGATGCAGTTGTTGACGTGCTTCCAGTACTACGTCTCTGTCCAGGAGGGCGCAACCTGACCTCGTCGTCACTAGCATCTTCCTCCACCTCCTCTGCTGACCTCATCTCTTGGCTGACTGTGGGTTGACAGTAAGTGGGATCTCCGACCTCATCATCATCACCCTGTGCGTTATCACACCCGTCGTCCTCAGAGCCAACCTGTTTCTGCCCTGACAAAAAACTAAAGTTGTCGCTCCAATCAGGTATTTGAGTCTTATCATCGTCTTCCTCATTGTCTCCACCAACAGGAGTTACAGTTTGGGAATGAGGGTCTACATTATGGTCAGAACCTTCTGCGTCTGGTCCTGGATCCGACTCATAAAGATTCTGGGCATCAGTGCAGATCATTTCCTCGTCTGGATTCACAGAAGCGCTGGAGTCGACCTCTGATTCCCAGGCTATAGTATGAGTAAACAGCTCTGCAGACTCAACCATCTGTTCTACCTCATACTCAGACGGGCAGCTGGAGATTTGGGAGCTGTGAGGAAGCAAGTGCGATTTGGGTGACACCTTTGAGGACTGGAGTATTTGTGATGTTGAAGTTGATGTGGAGGAGAGCCCACTTAAAGGAGCACTTGATATCCGTTGAAGCACCTGCTGTTTTTGTGCCTCATCTGGAATTTGTAGCAATTGGCGTGGCCGTAAGAAAGGGATCTTATCACATTGTCCGCTAAAAGAAGTAGACATTTTAGTTTGGCTGGAAGATGGTCTTTCTTCTGCACCTACCCCACGGACACAACCTTTTTTCCCCTTCCCAACACGCCTATTCCCCTTTCCACCAGCAGCAGGCCTTTTTCCACTCATTTTGGTGGTTAACTAATTCACAACTCTGGAGTTGTTTGCACAAAAAAACAATGGATGGTAACCGAGCAGAGCTGAGTGGCCAAACTGTGGTATTAGGCCAAAACTATTGGCTGGGTTAGATGCAGAAAAAAATTATTTTTAATTTGCAACCTGATGGAGGTCAGTATAGATGGACTAATAGACCAAGTCCCACACACCGCTAGAAGCCCAAATATTTTTTCAGAGCTAGATGCAGAAAATTTTTTTATTCAATTTGCAACCTGATGGAGGTCAGTATAGATGGACTAATAGACCAAGTCCCACACACTGCTAGAAGCCCAAATATTTTTTCAGAGCTAGATGCAGAAAAAAATTATTTTTAATTTGCAACCTGATGGAGGTCAGTATAGATGGACTAATAGACCAAGTCCCACACACTGCTAGAAGCCCAAATATTTTTTCAGAGCTAGATGCAGAAAAAAATTATTTTTAATTTGCAACCTGATGGAGGTCAGTATAGATGGACTAATAGAACAAGTCCCACACGCTGCTAGAAGCCCAAATATTTTTTCAGAGATAAATGAAGAAAAAAATTATTTTTAATTTGCAACCTGATGGAGGTCAGTATAGATGGACTAATAGACCAAGTCCCACACACTGCTAGAAGCCCAAATATTTTTTCAGAGCTAGATGCAGAAAAAAATTATATTCAGTTTGCAACCTGATGGAGGTCAGTATAGATGGACTAATAGAATGATGCTATGCCCAAAAGATTTTACTTCACTAGGTGCAGTAAAAAAATTGGTATTCTATACACAGGTGGTATATCTTGCAACACAGATAGGCTACTCCACTGACTAACACACTCTGCAATAGGCCAAAAAGGATTAGCTTTGCTAGATTCAGCCAAATGCTGTGAAAAAAACTTGCACAGCACTGGCACAGACCTGCCTGGCAAAAACTGATAGGAACTGATGTAACCTAGTCCTGAAAAGGACTCCAATTACAATTAGTCTTTACTCCCACAATCTATCTATTTAAGAGCACAGACCTGCTTGATAAAAGTCGTAGGAAATGCTGTAACCTAGTCCTTAAAAGGACTGCAATCACAACTATTCCCTACTCCCAAGCTATCTGTATATTTGTGCGAAAATTGGCTTGAAATTAACAAGGTATAGCGCACACAGCAACAGCGGTGCCGTCTAACACGTAGCTGCAGCAGTGAGAAAATGGTGGCGACTGGGAAAATGGCTTGGTCTTATAGGGCAAGGACATGTGACATACACTGCCAATCACACATGCCCTTGCTTGTGTGAAAAAAAGCACTTCGCTCCGTGTGTGCGCTGCTGATAGGCTGACAGATTGCACCTCCCCACTGCAAATGCGGGAAAGAGAAAAAAAAATGGAGATCTTCATTGTTCCTGCAGAGATCCATCCCCTGCCCCTCCCCCCACCCCGCTGTACACTCAAACTGCGTATTAACATTAATTTTCATCATTACTGAGAAAAACTCCAGTTATGATTTTGGTGCACGAACAGTTATCGAACATAACCTCGAACAGCCGAATTTTTCTCAAATTGTTCGTGTTCGCCGACCGGCTCGAACACCGCCCAAAACAGCTCGAATTTGAGATTGGCGAACAGTTCGAGTAGAACAACGCTCATCTCTAGTCCTTACACACAAAAAATGTCACCCGATCCAGACAAAACCTTTGATCAACTTTAATATATATAGGGTCATTCATAATTTGAAATATTAATCTGTTTTGGTGATGTCCTCTTATGGACTTCTCTTGCTTTTAAGTTCTGGGACATTATGGAACTGTGGCACCTAGCACTGTCAGCCATATTATCACCAGAGCAGATGCTTTTACTGTCACAATGTTAAACCGATGCCCTCTCCCTATCTCCTTCTGGCAGTTAGCACAAGTGAGATAATTTCACTTTGCTATAAATGATCAGAGGATGAAAATGAAGCTTCTGGGCTCCAATGCAGAATCTATAACATGACTCCAACCTACCGTGTACCACTGATAATACTGGTGTCGTCAGGCTCTGTGTTCTAGGTATGACAGCTACTTCTGCACTCCTTATAGCTAGACCCTTGCTTCCACTGTGCCGCTGATTAATGGGAACCAGTCATCTCAGAATGAAGGCTTGTAGTCTACTGTAGGGTTTGTTAATACTTATTCTCAATGATGTCCAGAGAGTAGTTTGCATGTCGCGGTGAATGGAATAAATAATGTTATAATAATTCTACTCCTTATCCGTTCCAGTCATCAGGGTGGGGCATAGCACTAAGCATTCACTCCTGATGTCCCACTTATTCTTTGATTGATTGATTGATTGATTGATTGTGCTGAGTCGTTTGTCAACCAACTGAAAAGTGGGCATGATTGCAAGAACAGTGGTGACTTCTCGGTGCTGCAATAAACTGCCATGCCTTCACCTAGAAAGTCATTTCTAAAGCAACAGGTTCCCTTTAAATACTTAATTATGTCCAATGACAGGGAAAAAGAATCAGCGCTGATTGGTCACAGGGATCACGTGACGTAACAAAGTTACGCAAGCCTTGGGAGAGACAGTGATGACACTGATGGAAGAGTGCAGGTACTGGAGGTGAGTATAAGTGTTACTTTACTGGGGGCAAACATATGGATTGAGAAGGGGTTGTCCCAGTAGTGGACAACCCCTTTAAAGGGGTTGTCCGGTCTAAATTGATGAGTCTGCAGTCTTATGAATTCCTCCAGCATACGCATTGTGCATTGCGAAGATTCGCCGGTTTCTGAGCCGGGACCAGCGGCAACGTATGCGTTATGCATACTTCCGGTCAGAGCCTGTCTATTAGGCGCGTACCCGCCAGTCCCGACTCAGAAACCGGCGAATCATTGCAAGGGGATTCATAAGTCTGCGGTCACACAGAGTGACTGCAAACTTATCAGTTTAGACCAAACAACCCCTTTAAGAGTAGGGACACACTTCCGTATTGCATGTCCAAGGATCGCATGGTAAACCTCGTACTGGCCGGCACCTCTCCTGACCTGAGCTTGACAGCTGCATAAAAATCCATCATGCTGTCATGCTCAGGTCAGGAGAGGTGCCGGCCAGTCCGTTCAGTGCCATGCGATCATTGCACAAGTTATACGGCCGTGTGTCCCTGCCCTAAGTCTGTCTCTTTTGAACAAGATAGAATACTGGGATCTGTAGTTCAATGATGACATAAGTAGTAGAGGTCACTAGTTTGTCCTCCCACTTAGGCTTGAATAAAAATCTGTATATTTGTTAACTTGGTACTCTGCTGATATTGGCCTGCATTTATTAATAATGGCATATTTTGCACTTGTGAAATTTGGGAATGAAGTTGTCAAAATTGGAGGCAAACTATTAAAGTATACACGTTTTCCAATCTAATGCATTTGCAACTGTTTGAATTTCTTTATACACCTGTTGAGAGCAGACGTACATTTACACCACTGATTATGCCTTTGATAAATGGACATAACAGTACCTGTACAACCCATTTCCACTTTTGACTTCCTTTTTTTTTGTTGAGAAAATTTCATAATTTTGAGCAATTTTGCTGGAGTCTTAGGTGCAATATTACAACCTTGGCTAATCCTACCAAAATCTGGTGTAAGCTAATGTGAGCCAGTTTATTTAAAACAAACAAAACAACATTTCTAGCGATTTATTTGTGTACCATGAGGCTTGCATTAAAAACAGTTCAGCATCATTCAATTCTGCTCATATATCATGCATCTTTAAACTTGCCACTACATTTACTAAGACCGAAGTTTATTACGTCAGTTTTTGTCTAGACGTATTGTGGCGTTTCAGAGAAAATCATACTTTAAGGCCACATGCACACATTCAGTATTTGATGAGTTTTTTACATCAGTATTTGTAAGTTAAAACCAGGAGTGGGTGAAAAATACAGAAGTGGTGACGTGTTTCTATTATACTTTTCCTCCGACTGTTCCACTCCTGGTTTTGACTTACAAATACTGAGGTAAAATACTGACCAAATACTTAATTTGTCCACATGGCCTAAAAGCTGCTGGAGACTAAGCAGTGCTGGAGACTAGTCGGACAGGTGGGTCCCTGATGGATTCTCCCTGCCCGTTGCCCTAGAGTAACAGGTCTCTCTTTACGTGCACATAGTCCATGCAGTGTCTGATACATGGAATCACTGACTGGGTGGATCAGGGAAATGCAGTAGATACAGTATATCTCAACTTCAACAAAGCATTTGATAAAGTATCTTATACTATCCTTATTGAAAAAATTACCAAGTATGGGATTGAAAAGGCTATGGTTAGATGGATTCATAACTGGCTCAGAGATTGTACTCAAAGAGTGGTAATAAATGGTTGCACTCTAATTGGAAGAGTGTTTCAAGTGGGGTACCACAAGGCTATATCCTGGCTCCAGTGTTGTTCAACATTTTTATAAATGATCTAGATAAGGGAACTGAAGGTAACCTAATCAAATTAGCAGACAATACATAGCTAGGAGGGCAAGCTAACACTAGAGAAGACAGAGAAAGGATTCAGAAGTATCTAGATAAGCTTGAACAATGGGCAGCGACTAATAGAATGGTATTTAACAGAGAGAAATGCAAGATTCTACATCTGGGCAAGAAAAAAAAATTACATCTACAGAATGGGAGGAATAGAATTAAGCAACAGCACGAGTGAAAAAGACTTGGGTATACTAATAGATCACAGACTGCACATGAGTCAACAGTGTGATGAAGCAGCAAAAAAGGCAAATACCGTTCTGGGATGTATTAAGAGAAGCATTGAGTCTGGATCACGTGAAGTAAATGTCCCCCTCTACTCCTCCTTGGTCAGACCTCATCTGGAATACTGTGTCCAGTTCTGGGCACCACATTTTAAAAAAGACATAGAAAAACAGGAGCAAGTTCAGAGAAGAGCTACCAGGATGGTTAGCGGACTGCAAATTATGTCTTACGAGGAACGGTTAGGGGATCTGGGAAGGTTTAGCTTGCAAAAAAGAAGGCTAAGAGGAGACTTAATATCTGTCAACAAATATCTGAAGGGATGTCACAGTGTAGAGGGATCATTCTTATTCTCATTTGCACATGGAAACACGAGAAGCAATGGAATGAAACTAAAAGGGAGAAAATAGAGATTAGATATTAGAAAAAACATTTTGACAGTGAGGGTGATCAATGAGTAGAACAAGCTGCCACGAGAGGTGGTGAGTTCTCCTTCAATGGAAGTCTTCAAACAGAGGCTGGACAGACATCTGTCTGAGATGGTTTAGTGAATCCTGCATTGAGCAGGGGGTTGGACATGATGATCCTGGAGGTCCATCACAACTAACATTCTATGATTCTATAATTCTATGACATGCTGCCCATGGATAGGGCAGCGTTTATCAGATGTCAGGATGTCTTTAAATGGCAAAGGGCTTTTAATAAATTTGTGGTATCTTTTGCATGTTCTTACGCCAGATTTGGAAATGTACATGTTCTGTGAGCAATTATCAACATATTCTATTTCCATCAGTTTCTGACATAGCTTATAGTAAATCTTCAGAGAAGCGAACTGTAAATGTAAGGCGGTACGGTAGTACACCATTGCTAAATGCAGCAAACTCAGGAGCTGAACTGCCAGCTAACTGTGCGTTAGGAACTAGCTTCAATTGCAACAATTTAACCTCTGAAATGCCGTTGTGAAATTGTGACTGTTATTTAAGATATTGGGTATGGTGGAAGTAGTTACAAAAATAAGAATATTCAGTATAGCCAGTATAGCCCCATCCATAAAATGTCAATCATCATATAAAATTATTACACCCATAAGGTAAATGTCATATAGAAAAAAATGTAAACATCAAAATTTTCCACATTTTTTGTCATTTTATCATGCACAAAAAGCCAACTAAATGCAATCAAAACATCATATATAACCCAAAATGGTGCCACTAAAAATTACAGCTCGGCATGTAAAAAAAACTGGACATAACAAACCATTAAGAAATTTTTAAATCTTTAAAATAATTTGGTAAGTTTGGTATCTCAGCTAGGCCTCATTCAGACGTCTGTGATTTTTCTGGTAAGCAAAAAATTGTCCAAGTTTCATCATTGGTTTGGATTAGATTTTCATCAGTATTTGGTCAGTGTGTCAGCTATTCCCATCTTTTTTTTTTTCATCAGTGAATTTTTTGCATGAAATATATATAAATAATATGCAAAGCTTCTCCTATTCATTACAATTGTAATTACAGACTGCACATTGTTGAATCTGTGTGCTGTCAGGGATTTTTACCAACCCATAGAATTCTATGGGTAATTTTTAGACATGGCTCAAGTCAAAATCGAACATGATTTTTTTATGGACACAGTGTCAGCAAAAACCCAGACATGTGACTAGCACCATAGACTTTATTGGGTATGCATATGTGTTCTATCTGGGAAAAACACTGATTGGCTATGTATATGAAAAACGGACATCTGATTGAGGCCTAGTTGTACTGACCTGAAGAATCATATTGCCATGTCAGTTTTACTGCACATTGAATGCTGTAAAAAAAAAATTGCGGAATTGCCTGTTTTTACCATTTCTCCTTAAAATGTTATTCCTGTATATTATATGGTAATGTGAATGGTGTCATCCAAAACTGTAACATGTCTGTCAAAAAAAAAAAAAACTGTTAGACGGCTATGCCTATGGAAAAATAAAAATGTTATGGCTATTGGAAGGTGAGAAAGAAAAAAACAAAACTGCAAAAATGAACAATGGCCTTGACTCTGAGGCTTTAAACCTGTTGGCCCGTTGATGCTCTGTCTTCCCATAAACTCTATCCAATTTTATTGTCATATTTTTAAAAAGTGGTCAGAGATGCAAACAATGACCAACTGTAACACATTTTTGTACAAATGATGGTTGCAGCAGTGCTTATGGCATGCTCCAATAAAGAGGTTAGCCACTACTTTTTTTTGATGGTTAATACTTAGGACAAGGCATGAATATCTGATCAGAGGGAGTGCAACACACGGCACACTGGCCAATCAGCTGTTACTAGCACCGTCCAGAAGTTTTCCGATGCTGACAGGACACAGCAACTCCATTAAAAAAATCTATAGTGGCCATGGCCGGGTACTAAAGATCCACCCCCCTATTTATTTGAATAGTATTGGCCATCAATATCTCATTGGTGGGGGTTCAACACCTGGTACCCTTGCCAATCAGCTGTTATCGGTGCCGGCCACAAGTTCTTGGATGCTGGTAGAACACAGCAACTCCGTTAAAAAACTCTATAGTGACCAAAGCCTGGTATTATAGATCCACCCCCTATTTATTTGAATAGGATAGGCCATTAATATCTCATTGGTGAGGGTTTGACACCTGGTACCCCTGCCAATCAACTGTTACTGGCACAGCCAGAAGTACTAGGATGCTGCCGGAACACAGCAGCTCCATCATTTCTTTAGTGGCCTTGGCTGGGAACTAACGATCTACCCCCTATTCAAATAAATAGGGAATGGATCTGTAGTAGCCGGCCATGGCCACTATAGTTTTGACGGAGTTGCTGTGTTCCAGCAGAATCTGAGAACTTCCGTCCGGCACCGGTAAATGCTGATCGGTCAGAATGCCGTGTGTTGCACCCCACCTACAGATAGGCCATCAATAAAAAAGGAGGGGCAACCTTAAGTAATGGTGCAATAGAAAATTACATGTAGAAATAATTCAGAACAATAAATGCTTTCTAAAATATATCTTATAATATAATGAGTAAGATATCTTACTACTTAGATAAATACATTAATAAGTGTGTGCATTTTAAGAGATAATATATAAAGTTGCCTGGCTGAAAATGTGACAAATAAAGATAAATGAGGATGACATGTAGCTTCTCCGGTATTACATTACAATTTGAAGTATTCCTTAATTATAGCTGCCTCATTTACAAAGAGGTGAGAAAAAAGCAGCTGATCTTTGTTAGAAGCGGCTATTTCTAAAATTCAATGGCCGGGCGGTTAGTAGCCTCATTATGGCCTATTCTCCTGGTTAATTATAGCTGTGTGATTAAGTTAAAATTCTCAGCGAGAGGCTATGGAGTACATGGTATCCATCGTGTCTCATGATCATCTTCAGAGCAAATGATGAAAAGGAGGAAAACATTAAATGGTCTGTAAATAACATATTGAGCAAACAGCCTAGAACAAATCCCATTAAAAGAATGCACTTAGCAAAAAAACTAAAATAATGGTGCTAATTAAATGGAGAGTAGAGCATAGCTTATCTCTGCAGACAGGAAATTATACCTTGGACCTCCGTGTCTGACTTTTAATAACTCCTTGTATGAAATGCCATGGAAAATGAGGAAGCACAATGATAATCAAACCGCAAGCGTAATGTGATTGCGGAATTATCTTCTGGGCTTTTTTTTTTTCTGAATGTGTTCCTGGTTAACTCCTTATCACATATATAATAGTGCAAAGATGACAAATGCATTAGTGACATGGATGATCATGCTCTCTGCTGAGGGAATTGTAGACTTCGATCTCTGCTATAAGGAGTATTCTCCGCTGTGGAAATGATGCAATTTAAAGAATGCTTTTAGCTGATGGATAAAATGTATGGTTTTAAAGGTCTAGAAGAGAAAATGTATAGTTAGATACAAATCGTGCCTACACCGCACGTCAATTTGTTGTAGACTAATGGATTGATATTCAGAGATTACAAATGGCACCCTCGCCAACACCCACGAAGACATGAAAAACCTGCATTGCTAATACATTTACTTTAATGCTAATCAGAAGTCGTAGACCTTGGGATTGTTGGTTTTATTAGTTTAGTATTTTTATTGTTTAACTCTTTATTTTTGCTGGAAAAACTATAAATATGAAACTAACTATACTGCTATTTATGCAGAATTAGGCCTAATTCAGACGTCTGTGATTTTTCTCGCAGGTACAAACAAGGACAGTTGCCCATCAGTGTTCTGGATCTGAATTTCAGCAGTATTTGGTCTGTGTGTCAGTTTTTACCATCAGTGATTCAGTAATATTTCACTGATAAAAAAAAATAAACTGCAAGGTTTCCCCTACTGTTCACGATGTTAATCCCAGGCAGCACAAGGATTGCACATGGATACCATCCATGCGGCGTCTGTGATTTTCATGGACCCATAGACTTGTATGGGTAATTTTGATCCGTGACTCAGATCAAAAACAAGCATGACTCCATGATTTTGTTTCGACCACTGAAACTGCTAAAAATCATGGACATGTGAACAGCCCCACAGAATACAATTGGTACATATTCTCCTGTGAAAAAAACCCGGTTAGAGCACGCACATGACACACAGATGTCTTAACCTTATAATGACCACCGATATGCCTTTTAATGGTGGCAGTTAAGGGGCCTTATTACTCAGTGCCGCTTTTTAATGTTTTTTCCAGTCCCCTATTAAGTGAATATGTTCGACAAATAATGGAGATCATGTTAAAAAAAGTAGTCCCATTTAAAATTAATTTCTCTCCTCTGACATGATCTAACATGTCAGAAGAGAGAGAAATTATGTCTTCAGGTCCCCCACGGTACCTTAGTGCCGGATCCGCCATCCCCCGGCCCTCCTCCTCTTGTTCCCGAAGCAAACTGGTGGGTGCTTATGCAGTGCGTCCGCCGAGATCTGCCAGTCGGCACCCAGCACGCTTAGGGATTATTCCTATTGGTTCCTGATTTTTGAGCACTGTGATAGACCCTATCACAGTGATTAAAAGCTCAATAATTAGTGAATATGGAAGCTCTTGGACTGTGCCTCGCTGTGCACCACCTTGATCCCTTGATCATCCCCCTAGTCAGATTAATTTTTTTTTTTTAATAATTTTTATTTCTTTTATTCTTTGCCGTTAGGGTTACGCTTAGGGTTAGAGTTAGACTTCAGGGTTTTTTCAAAAGTTACAAAAAAAAAAAAAATGATGACGATATGATGACATATTCAATATAATGTCCTAATGTTATCAAATTTTGCGTAGTACCTGTGGGTTCAAAATGCTCATTATACCTCTGGATAAAATCCTTGGAAGTGTAGTTTTCAAAATGGGGTTACTTGTGGGGGGCTTCTGCTGTTTAGGCACCTTAGGGGACCTGCAAATGCGACATGGTGCCCGCCATCTCTTCCAGCCAAATTTGTGTTCTAAAATTCAGATATTGCTCCTTCCATTTCGAGACCTGCTGTTTATGCAAACAGAACTTTTTGAGTATAAGTAGGTTTTCGCTGCGCTTGTAACAAAGTGGGTAACAAACTGTAGGGTACACTTTTTGGTGTTACCAGTTGCAAAAGTGAAACAATTTGGGGCTCAAGCAACATTTTAGAGGTAAAATTTTAATATTTTTTACATTCCAGTTTGCATTAATTCCCGTGTAGCATGTGAAGGGTTAAAAAAATTCTGACAGAAGTATTTGAGGGGTGCAGTTTTTAAAATGGTATCACTTTTGTTGCTTTTTCAATATATAGGCCCCTCAAGGTCCATTTAAATCTGAATAGTTCCCTAAAGAAACAAATTTTGTAAATCTGTTACAAAAATGAGAAATTGCTGCTAAACTTTTAACCCCTGTAACATCCTAATAAAATAAAATGACATTTGAAAAATGATGCAGATGTAAAGTAGACATATGGGAAATGTTATTTATTAATTATTTTGTACAGCATGACTAGCTGGTATAAGGATATAAAGATTGAAAGTTTGAAAATTCCGTTGTTTTTTTCTCCAATTTTTCAGCCAAATTGGGATATCTTCACAAATAAACCCAAGTGATATTGAACAAATTTTACCACTATCATGAACTACAATAGGTCATAAGCATTCCAGAGTTATTAACACATAAAGTGACAGGGGTTAGAATTGTGAAATTTAGCTTGGTCATTAAGATCAAAATTATCTCTGTCACTAAGGGGTCAAGGGAGAGAGGTCTTTCAATTACATGGGCATTACTGTCATTAGGGTTCATGGGCAGCAATTAAGAATAAAACCCCTCTTAGGCCACGTGCACATGTTGTGAGTATTTGGTGAGCTTTTTACCTCAGTATTGTAAGCTAAAACCAGGAGTGGGTGATAAATACAGAAGTGGTGACGTGTTTCTATTATATTTTCCTTCCTCCTGGTTTTGGCTTACAAATACTAAGGTAAAAAACTCACCAAACAAGCAATGTGTGCACTGTGCACATGGCATTAAGGCTTGATCACATCACTTTTGGACCACATGTTCATGACTCCATCAGGAATTCCACCTGACTGCCAAAATTCAGGATTTGGACCTACCAACAACAGGGTATCGATGGAGCCATTAACTAAAATGAACCAAACAGGTATAGATGTACACAATAGAATGGTACATTATGTTTTTGTGTCCGCCTAAGAATGGATATTCTTGCAATGAAGGCCAGAAGGACTATAAAGTGTCTTTGACTAGGTCTGCCTCATTGTAGTGAATTGAGAAGGACAGAAGTGCACACAAAATATGGCAACACGTCTGGTAAAGGATAGCTGTAAGTGATGGTAGCACTCATCTAAAGGTGTTGTGTGCCTTCACACCTATAAAGACATGGAAAGCCACTGCTGCTGCCCTGTGGCTGGAGGAAATGGTTCTTACAGATGTATAATAGCAAAAATGCATTCTGGCATGTTAGAGGGGCTGCACTGTGGGAATGAAGAGCCTCGGGATTCCAAAACGGTTTTTATTAGTACAAACGTGTTTCTGCACCAGACCGGTGCCTTTCTCAAAGTATAAAAACCAAGTGACTTGTTTTGTTATACCTTGAGAAAGATGTTGGTCCGACGCAGAAACACATTGGTAATAATAAAAACCATTTTGGAATCCCGAGGCTCTTCATTCCCACAGTGCAGCCCGCCTAACGTGCCAGCATACATTTTTGTCATCATTGTAGTGATTGGCTCTGGGGGTTGTACACTTGAATCTCTTTTTTACAGGGTCAGATGGAACACTCGATGGAGGCATAAATGTGTGGCCCAAACTTGATATGAACGAGCCATTGTATGGTTTAGCATAAACAAGGAGCTTACATTGACTGCAGTTACATTGCAATTTCTCAGTATAAATTAGAGCATTGATCAAATATGCTGGGGCGTATTTGCAGGTCAGGCTGCCTTTCTATGTTCAAATAATGCAATGTCAGCCAAAAAAAATAGAATAATATACCATGCTCCTTCAGCAACGTAGAAATAATAACGCCATAAGTGCTTAAATAATACTGCTGTGTTATGCCCAACTTATATTCCTATATGACACAAATAGAGGGGGGCAAAAATAATACCATGTAGTGGTTTAATAATATCTTTACCTACTGGGCAAATATTATCATTAAGCACCCAAAGAATACCAGCATAAGGTGCCCTTACACTATGAGCAGCGTATAATATATATATAATATATAATCACTGAATACATACATGAAGACACACACTGACTACACTACTACAATACTGATAACGATTCAATAATAGTTGTGTTTTCACAGTTAATTAGCTCTTTTAGTAACGCTGAGTACCTCAGTCAAAAATACTTTTTTTTGAATAAACATCTTTGTTCTAAAAAATATCTTTCTCCTTTGTTTCCAGCAAATAATACAATTCCAGGAGATTCTTTGAACTGACAAATCAATTTTTCAATCAACTTTTATAGGTAAGTGAAACCACTAATTTTCTTCCTTAATTAGTAATGCCCAATATGCACCTCTGAGCTAAAGCTAGATAAGGGCAGACATATTTTGGGGGAATTGTAAGCTATGTTGAAAGGAACATTCATTTAAAATGTATAATTTAATTTCCTTTTTAAATCTTACATAATTAAATAATGTCCTGTTGTTTTGTTGCCCCAAAGAGAGTATCTGTCATTTTAATTGTTATTTCATAAATGAATAGTACACATGAAAATATAAAATATGTAATATATCCTATGAGAGAAGTTTGTGTCTTTCTCCTCCTGGATAGATCTTTCACTCTTAGTTCTTGAGTGAAATCTTTATTCAGTGAAGACAGACCTTTTTATTACGGAGATAGGAGATGGTGCTTTTAAAAATCTATGGAGAATGGAGGAGCTGGACGCCGACAGAGACATTAAGTTGCAAGTTCTTCTTAAACGACAGTTACAGTTCTCCGTAGAACTTTATGAGCACCAACTGTCATCTCCCATCTCAGTAATGAGAAAATCTGTATTCACTGAAGACAAATTATACCAGTGAATTGAGAATTTTGAGAATGAAAGATCAGTTCAGGAAAAGAAAGAATTAGATACATACATATACCCAATGGCATTAAAGATGTGGATTATGCCACTAAGTATGGTAAGACATTTCCACATAGAAAGTTTAAACCACTCCTAAATAACATAGTATAAACAGGAGGAAAACTTGGAGTTTAAATGGTTAAAATATATATTTTATTGATTACAAAATCATAGTAGAAAAATAGTAATTGCAAAATACAAAAAAGACAGGCTGCTAACAATTGCTGGTAAGTTATTTACTTGAAATAGACGAGAAATTATACCCACTAGGTAAGTATGGGGTCTCCCAAAGTGGTGACACAATGGTCAAAACTAACCACATTTGTTGCCTGACTTGTTACCACAAAAATAAGAGTCACCAAATCCCCTTGAAAAAGCTAGTTACTTAAAGGGCTTGTCTGGTCAAAAGTGATAAGTCCGCAGTCACTCTGTGTGACTGCAGACTTATGAATCCCCCCAGTACATGGACTGTGCACTGCAGGGATTCACCGGTTTCAGACTCGGGACCGGAGGGTAAATACCCCCGGCCAGTGGGCGTGGCCTCGATCTCCATACACTTGTATTGAACGAGGCCGCGCCTTCTAGTCGGACGCACCTACTGGCCGCCTGCATCACTAGATGGGGTGTGGCCTCGCTCCATACAAGTGTATGTGTAACTCATAAATACCCACCGGTCACGGGTCTGAAACCGGTGAATCCCCGCAGCGCACAGTGCCTGCGCTGGGTGGATTCATAAGTCTGCAGTCACACAGAGTGACTGCAGACTTATCACTTTTGACCGGACAACCCATTTAAGAAGAGAAACGCGTGTTGGGGAGTCTTACTTTTGTGGTAACAAGTCAGGCTGACTCTATGAATGGGTAACATGGTTTCCCCTTTTATCTTTAAACAAGATTACATGACATAAATGTGGTTAGTTTGGACCATTGTGTCACCACTTTGGGAGATCCCATGCTTACCTAGTAAGTATAATTTGATATCTATTTCATGCACATAATGCACCAGCAATTGTTACCTGTCTGTCTTTTTTTGTGTTTTGCAATTACTATTTTTCTACTAAGATATTGTAATCAATAAAGTTGACACCTGGCTCTCACTGCCAGAAGTGGTGTCCACACCGCCCCCAGATGTTTAGACCCTGAAATGTTGCGATCGATATCAATCACAGAATTTAAAAGCCAGGGCAAGGGATCAAGCTCCCTCTCCCCTCTGATAAGATTTTTTAAAAAAATCACAAAATTAAAAAAAAATTGAAAAAATATTATACCGTACCCATAAATATGTATTTTTATGCAAATAAAAAAATAACAAAAAAAAGTACACGTTTGGTATCGCCTGAACGACTCAACCCATAAAACTGTTATGCTAGATAACCCCTTCAGTGAACAATTAAAAAAAAACGAGAAAAAGCTTTGCTTTTTCATCATACTGCTGAACAAAAAGTAGAATAAAATGCGATAAAAAGGATGAATGTAAAGAAAAATGGTACCGCTGAAAACGTCATCTTGTCCCACAATAAACAAGCCATGATATAGTTCCATCAGCGGAAAAATAAAAAAGTTATAGCTCTCAGAAAAAAGCAATGCAAAAAGAATTATTTTTTTCTATAAAACAGTTTTTTTGTGTAAAAACGGCAAAACATAAAAAAAAATTATATAAATGTGGTATTGCTGTAATCGTACTGACCTGAAGAATAAAGCTGCCTTACCAATTTTAACACATGCGGTACGGCATTAAAAAAAAACACAAAAAACAATTCCTGAATCGCTGTTTTTTGTTTATTCTGCCTCCAAAAAATCAGAATAGAAAGCGATCAAAAAATGTTATGTGACCGAAAATTATAGCAATAAGAAAGACAACTCGTTCCGTAAAAAAAATGCCATCACATGACTCTGTCAACAGAAATATGGAAAATTATAGCTCTCAAATATGGTGATGCAAAAACTTGCTTTCCAAAAAAAAAGTGTCTTTTAGTGTGTGGAAAGCTATCAAACATAAAAACCCGATATAAATCTAGTATCGCTGTAATCGCACCGACCCAAAGAATAAAGTTGTCTAATCAATTATACCACACGATGAATGGCGTAAAAAATAAATAAAACCAGTTCTTCACCTGCTGTTGATTTATTCATTCTGCCTCTCAAAATCACAGTAAGGCTCAGCTCACATTTATCCTGTGCTCTGCGCTGAGCTCTTACAATGGGTTTTCCATGTAAATACGTGATTAAGACAGAGCCCCCAGAAAAGGACAATGCTGAACAGAGGCCAGACGGAGTCCAGAGTAACTCTGCTGCCTCATTATAGTGAATGGATCCCTCAGGGTTTCATCTGAATCATGTCACTCAGAGATTTAGAGGGAAACCCAGATGTAAGTGCTCAGTGCTAAGTGCTCAGTGTAGAGCAAAGGATAAACGTGATTCAAAATGTTATCTAAAATGTTCCCAACAAAAGCTTCAACTCGATCCACAAGTCCCCACTCAAGTCTGTTATCTGTCAATGGAGATATAGGGGGCTTCCATGTTACTGGTAGCACAAAGGCTCGGGAATAGCTAAATGGCTCCTCGACCCCTCAAAAGAAATTCAGCAAATTCTGTGCTCCCAAATCCAAATGTCCTTCTGAGTCCCACATTGTGCCTAAACCACATTTAGCGTCCACATGTTTGGCCTTTCTGTAATGATGAGAGCTTGCCTAATTTATGGGTGCATATCGCCAGAAGCATAAAATGGGCATAATGTATTGGGCACTACAATGTAATGGTCACTATAATGTATGGGCACTACACTAGCAGATTTGCAATTTTCACTCAGAAACATCCAGTGCTGCTTGTTTCTGAAAAAACACCCATGAAGTCAAATCATCACTACACCTGTAGATAAATTCCCAAAGGAGTATAATTTCCAAAATTTAGTCTAGGGGTAGAGCTAATCGTGCAGTGGTATGGTGGAGCGATGGTTACTGCAGGTTGTAGGCTTGTCGGAAGAGGTGGGTCTTCAGATTCATTTTGAAGGTTTCCACGGTAAGCGAGAGTCTGAAATGTTGGGGTAGAGAGTTCCAGAGTAGAGGGGATGCACGAGAGAAATCATGTATGTGATTGGGGGAAAAGGAGATAAGAGGGGAGTAGAGCAGGAGATCTTGTGAGGATCGGAGGTTGCTTGCAGGTATGTACCGGGAGACTAGGTCATAGATATATGGAGGAGACAGGTTGTGGATGGCTTTGTATGCTGTGATTAGGGTTTTTAACTGGAGTCTCTGGGCAATGGGGAGCCAGTGAAGAGATTGACAGGCCAGTGAAGGAATTGACAGAGAGGAGAGGCCAGGGAAGAGCAGGAGGACAGGTGGATTAGTCAGACAGCAGAGTTTAGGATAGATTAGAGGGGTGCAAGAGTGTTGGAAGGGAGGCCACAAAGCAGGAAGTTGCAGCAGTTGAGGCGGGAGATGATGAGGGCGTGCACTAGTGTTTTTGCAGATTCATGGCTGAGGAATATGCGTATCCGGTAAATATTTTTGAGTTGGAGTCAGCAGGAAGTGGAAAGGGCTTGGATATGTGGTTTGAAGGAGAGATCAGAGTCCAGGGTTACACCACAGCAGCGCTTCTTCCCTTCTGAACTTTGCACTGTGCTTCAAAAGTAGCTTTTCACCACTTATGGGCTATTGGCATACTCAAGAGAAATTGCACAACAAATTCCGGGGTCCATTTTCTCCTGCTATCCTTGTGGAAATGAAAAAATTTAGGGTAAAACAACATTTTTGTGGGAAAAATATATATATATTTTTTCACAGTTCAACATTGTAAAATTCTGTGAAGCACCTGTGGGTTCAAGGTGCTCACCACACATTTAGATATATTCCTTGAGGTGTTTAGTTTCCAAAATGGGGTAACTTGTTGTTTTTTTTCCACTGTTTAGGCCCATCAGGGGTTCTCCCATTGGAAGCGGTGCTCCTTCCCTTCCGAGCCCTGCCATGCACCCAAACAGTAGTTTTCCCCTACATATGGGGTATCGACATACTCAGAAGAAATTGCACAACAAATTTTGTCTTCTTTTTTCTCTTTTTACGCTTGTGCAAATGAAAAATTTTGGGTTAAAACAACATTTCTGTGGCTAAAATATGATTTTTTTATTTTCACAGCTCAACGTTTTAAACTTCTGTGAAGCACCTAGGGATTCAAGGTGCTCACTACGCATCAAGATAATATCATTGAGGGGTCTAGTTTCTTAAATGGGGTAACTTGTGGGGGGTTTCCACTGTTTAGGCACATCAGGGGCACTCCAAATGTGACATGGCATCAGTTATCGATTCTAGCCAATTTTACGTTCAAAAAGTCAAACGGTGCTCCTTTCCTTCCGAGCCCTGCCATGCACCCAAACAGTAGTTTTCCCCAACATATGGTATATTGGCGCATGCAAGAGAAATTGCACAACAAATTTTGTGGTCCATTTTCTCCTGTTACTCTTAAGAGAATAGAAAAAATTGGGGCTAAAATAACATTTTTGTGAACAAAAGTAAAATGTTCATTTTTTCCTTCCACATTACTTTAATTCCTGTGAGGCACCTGAAGGGTTAATAAACTTCTCGAATGTGTTTTTGAGTACTTTGAGGGGTGCAGTTTTTAGAATGGTGTCAATTTGGGGTATTTTCTGTCATATAGGCCACCCAAAGTCACTTGAAATGTGATGTGGTCCCTAAAAAAATGGTTTTGTAAATTTTGTTGGAAAGATGAGAAATTGCTGATAAACTTTTAACCCTTTCAACTTCCTAACAAAAAAAAAATATTTTTAAAAAATGAAGCTGATCTAAAGTAGACATGTGGTAAATGTTATTTATTAACTATTTAGCTTGACATAACTCTCAATTTTAAAGGCATAAGAATGAAAAGTTTGAAACTTCAAAACTTTCTCCAAATTTCCGATATTTTCACAAGTAAATCCAAGTCTTATCGAACAAATTTTATCACTATCATGAAGTACAATATGTCACGAAAAAACAGAATCACTGTGATCTGTTGAAGTGTTACAGACTTGTTTCCACATAAATTGATACTGGTCAGAATTGTAAAATTTGGCCTGGCCATGAACAGGAAAACAGGCTGGGGGGTGAAGACAGATGAATATTTATGGCATGCTTGAGAACATAATGAAGCCATAATGAAATATGAGTAAAGAACACAGTAGTAGTAGCTAAGGGTAGCATCAAGGGGCATAGCAAAGTTTCAGCATAGTGTGAGCCAAAAACATCTGAATGGACCCTTACCCTAGGTAGCCATGTTTACAAAGATGGTGGTGCTCCCTAATCATAGTGAGATATGGGTGAATCTCAGGAGATGACCATTTTGCTATTCAAAAAAATAACTATACAAAGTCCAATATTACCTCTGTAGTGTGTCCATATAGTGGAAGATACCAGTTCCGCAAAACATATTAAAGAGGACATGTCATGTGTCCAAAAAAATGACACCTTGCCAAAATCTCTGTACTCCTCTGAAACTGCTGCTGTTTTCCATCTGTCATTTTGTCTCTCCTTTGGGGAGATATGCCCTTTTTTCTTTTTTGGCTCCAAGTATGCTTATGGTCCCACAGAATATTCTACAAAAGTGTAGTCCTTCCATTCTATGATGCTGTCCACTCGCCACTCAGCAGCACCTGAACCTAGTTGAACAGTGTGATCTTGCAAGACGATTGGACAGCATCATAGAAGAGAAGAAATACAGAGTGAGATCACGCAGTTCAAACAGGTTCAGATGTTGAGCAGTGAATGGTTATCCAGCAAAATTAGTGAGAATAAAATATAAATTTTAATAATATCATTAAAAAATAATTGCCTTAAAAAATAGAGATAGGCTCCAAGCCTAAGTGAAGCTACAGTAACTATGCGAACCTAAGTCTCTATGAAAATGAAAACTATTCAACAAGTGCAAAGACAAATGTCTCTTAGAATAGGGTGATCAACAATTCAAATTGGACCCAAGACACAAGTTGTTCAAAGACAAAATGTCTAAAATAAGTCCAATATGTAGTCCAATCTTGCAAAATATTCTTAGTGACTGGAATTTCCTCAAAAGTCTATACGTATAGCAAAACATGATTTCATAGACTAAATTTCAAGTGAAACCACTTTGAGTCAAGAATAAGATAACTATTGAACTGTGAGATTTATCTGGAGTGGACCTTGTATGTCCACTAGTTGCTGACTTGAGCAGTGAATGGGCAGAAAAAAACTCTTGTGAAATACAAGAATACTTGGAGCCAAAAAAGGACATATCTCCACAATGGGGATTTTTGGCAAAAACACATTTTTGGACACATGACAGGTCCTCTTTAAGATATTACAGTACAATTATAGATAATTACTTACACGTGACATTCTTTCTGATGGAGTCGTTCACTTTTCCTGTCTTATTCATTTGGGCCAGACCGCCATGGCGACTTCTTTCAGGCATTACTTGTCTGCAGAGTAAACAACAAAGACATATTTGACTTCTCACTTTTCCAGTACTGTCAGCATCTATTCCCCACCTGAACAAACTCCCCATTCTGCTAACACCACAATGTTGAGCTTGCTGTTGCCATATTTGTTCCTATTACTTGACTTGCTGTATGGCATGGTAACAGTACTGCTTTTAGTGCACTGCATAATATTAATAATAATAGCAGTAGTAGTAAAAATGCCCACCACTGTGCCCCTTACATAATAAACCCCAAGACAATATTAATGCCTCTTGTTTTCCTTTAATGGTTATAATACCATCAGTGCCCCTATAATGTAATAATGCTTCTTACGTGGCCACTTGACATTTCATATTGTCCTCTGTGTGCTCCTAGAAAGTAATAATGTCCCCTGAGTGTCCCCTTAGCCATTAATGATGCCCCGAATGCTTAACAAAAGTAATAATAATGCCACTGTGCTCCCCTTGTGTAGTAGTAATACCCTAAGTACCTCCATGTAAAGTAATAATGCCCCTCTCAGACCCCATATACAGAAATAATTTCCCATGATTTCCCATGTATAATATATATATATATATTTCACCCCCTGATGAAGGCATAGCGCCAAAACGTGCGTAGGGGCACTGAGCAGTGTGATTCTGTACAAAGATGGCACATGGTTTGAATGACATCGGTCCTACTATTTGACATCTGATTTACCGAGGGGTGATTAGTACTGATTACATCTATATATATATATGCTCTATATCTAAAAGCTTTCACTAAAATCTATATTTGCTAATGTATAGTGAAGTGATCTATCTATATTATATACTCTGCTTTCCTTAAATATATGCATAGGGACTAAGTACATCACTATGTCTTACTAAAGCTATAATAAGATACATCATCTATACATTGTATGGTGATGCATTTATTAGTCTACACACTGCTTTTTAACTGAGTTTTACAGGTTTTCATGGGATTTTTTTGTCTCGCTGTTGTTATATGTATTTTATTCATAATAAACATTACAATTTATATCTAACCTTATAGAGTTATGTTCTAATTATCTATTTACTCGATGGTAATTATAAAAAGAGTTTCCCCATATATAGTAATGATTTTCCCTTAGTCCCTCCCAGATATATTAACAACTGTCCGAGTCCCTCCCCCCACATATACAAATAATGCCATTTGAGTTCCTCCATAAAAAAGTAATAATGCACTATAAAAAATCAAATCAAATACAATTCTGTGCCAAACTTTTAGGCAGGTGTCAAAAATCTGCAACAAAACAAGAATGCCTTAAAAGATACAAGTGTTAATTTTAACCAATTAACAAAATGTAAAGTTAATGAACAAAAGAGAAATCTGAATCAAATCGATATTTGGTGTGACCATTTTTTGGCTTCAAAACTGTATAAATACGTCTAGGTACACTTGCACAAAATCAATGATTTTGTGCGATTATCGTCAGGTGTATGAGAAAGAAATGATACCAAAGAGGTGATCATCTTTTTCATTTGTAGGTTGAAACACAGTCAATAACTAAAACAGAAACAGCTATGTAGGAGGCTTTAAAACAGGTGAGGAACAGCCAAACTCTACTACAAAGGTGAGATTGTGGAAGACAGTTTCATGTCACATGTCAATACACAATGGCAAGACTGAGAGCACCAACAGGACACAAGGTAATTATACTGCACTAGCAAAATCTCTCCCAAACAAATATTTCAAATTACACTGGAATTTCAATATTTGCTGTTCCATGGCTTTTTAAGAAGCATCGAGAAACAGGCAATGTTGAAGAATGCAGGTGCAGTAGTCTACCAAGGAAACTTAGTGCCGCAGATAAAATATATAACTTGCTTATTTCCCTTCTAAATCGGAAGATATCCAGCTGTGCCATCAGCTCAGAACTGGCAGAAAGCATTGGGACCTAGCTACTCCCATCTACTGATCAGAGAAATCTGTCTAGAATAGATCTTCATGGAAGAATTGCAGCCGAAAAGTCATACCTTGGACATGGAAACAAGTTCAAGAAGCTCAATAATGCACAAAAATAAGAACTGGGGTGCAGACAAATGGCAGCAGTTACTCTCGACTGATGAGTCAAAATGTTAAATATTTAGCAGTAATAGAAGGTAGTTTGTTCATGGAAGTCTGCAGGTAACAGTGACACATGGAGGAGGTTCCTTATAAGTTTGGAGCTGCATTTAAGCACATGAAGTTCAGGATGTGGTCAGGATTAATGGTGCCTTTATGCTGAGAAATACAGACAGATATATATTCAAGATGTAATACCATCAGGGAGGCGTCTGATTGGCACCAAATGTATTCTGCAGCAGGACAGCGACCCCAAACATGCTGTACAGCCTATGTCATTATGAACTATCTTCAGTATTAAGAAGGACAAGGAGTCTTGGAAATGATGATATGGCCCTCAAAGACAGTGCCGGCATTAGGAACCTGCAAACTAAGCATTTGTCTAGGGCCCCCACTTCCCAGGGGCCCATCCGCCAGTGGTTGCTACTGGGCTCGTGAGTCAGGGGGCCCGGTGTCAGTGCCGCCTCCGGCCCCTCCCCCCGCATCGCGCATTCAACTGTATCGGCATCATAGATGTCGATACAGTTGAAAGAAATGATGGAGGAGAGAGCGTCAGGTTACGCTCCCTCTCCCATAATTCCCCCTCTGGGTCTGATACAGCGAGCGTGATGATGTCACTTCATAACATGCCATACTGTGTCGGACAGTGGAGCTGCTGAGACGCAGTGCAGAGACCAGAGCAGCAGGAAAATGAGGAGAGGTGAGTATTTATTTATTTTTTTTAAATCTGTGAGTACGTGGTGGTCAAAATACTGGAGGACTATGGGACTGTATTATATTATATGTACTCTATGGGGGCTGCATTATACTCTATGAGGGCTGCATTGGACTTTATGGGGGGTGGCATTAGAATCTATGGGGGCTGCATTAGACTCTATGGGGCTGCATTGTACTCTATGGTGCTGCATTGTACTCTATGGGGCTGCATTATGCTCTATGTGACTGCATTGTACTCTATGGTACTGCATTGTACTCTATGGGGCTGCATTATACTCTATGGGGCTGCATTATACTCTATGGGGCTGCATTGTAATCTATGGGGAATGCATTATACTATATGTACTATATGGTGGCTGCATTATACTATATGGAGGACTATGGGGTGTGATTATACTATATGGAGGACTATGGGGTGCATTATACTTAACGAGCAAAATGCTGCCTATTCATCGAGTGATTGGATTGTTTAAGCCGCAACAAAAATCATTGTTCTCAGCAGCACATCGCCCGGTGAAAACTGCAGATATGCTGCTGATAACATGATACTGTATGAGGACAGACTGATCTACTAGTGATGATTCTGTGCCCATAATTCTTCCTCAGCTGGTGTGAAGAGGCCGGGAAACAAGAATCGAACGACTTCAATATTGTTGATCATGCTCGTTTAACGGCCCTAACTCAGCTCATGTAAATACAACCAAAATGTTTCTGTGTGATATTGCAATATGTTATCATTTGGAGCCCTACTTTAAACTTTTGCCCAGGGCCCCACTTTGTCTAAAACTGGCCCTGCCCACAGAGACCTGATCTCCGCATCATTGAGGCAGTTTGGAGTTATATGAAGAGACAGAACGATTTGTGCAAGCCCTGCGGTAGAACACACAATAACTAGACTCTGCTTCCTGGTTTAGCCCAGCACCAAATCTGTTAGTTACCCACTGGATCAACATCAATAGTTGGCTATCTTTACATAATTGTACCAATGAATTGCTAACTATTTACAGTTGAAGACTTGAAAAGTGTTAAGAAAAGGTCTGTTTATGTACATATACAGTCAAGGCTCCCTTAAAATTGTTCCAGAAAATTAAGTATTTTTCCCAGAAAATTATTGCAATTACACGTTTTGTTATACACATATTTATTTCCTTTGTGTGTATTGGAACAACATAAAAAAACATAGAAAAAAGGCAAATTGGACAGAATTTTACTAAAAAACAAAAGAAAAATGGGCTGGACAAAGTTGTTGGCACCTTTCCAAAATTGTGGGTAAACAACTTTGTTTCAAGCATGTGATGTTCATTCAAAATCACCTGTGGCAAGTGACAGGTGTGGGCGATATCAAAATCACACTGTCTGAAGACTTAAGAACCAAAATTGTTGAACAATATCAACAATCTCAAGGTTACAAGTCCATCTCCAGAGATTTTGATGTTCCTTTGTCCATGCTGCCCAACATAATAAAGAAGTTTACAACCCATGGAACTGTAGGTAATCTCCCTTGATGTGGACAGCAGAAAAAAACTGATGAAAGATTGCAAGGCAGGATAGACCGAATTTGGAATAAGCTGTCTCAATCAAGTTCCAAAGAAATTCAAGCTGTCCTGCAGGCTCAGGTTGCAACAGTGTTAGCACAAACTATACATCGACATTTGAATGAAATGAAACACAAATGACCCAGGAGGACCTCACTGTGAACACAGTGAAATAAGAAAGCTAGACTTCAGTTTGCCAAAATGTACATGAGTAAGCCAAAATCCTTTTGGGAAAGCGTTTTGTGGACAAATGAGTCCAAGATAGAGATTTTTCGTAAAATTGCTGTTGGGAGAAGGCACCTTTCAAATATGAGAGAGCTGGAGGAGTTTGCAAAAGAAGAGTGGTCCAAAATTGAGAGATGTAATAAGTTTGTTGATAGTTATAGGAAGCGATTGATACCAGTTATTTATTCCAAAGGGTGTGCAACCAAATATTAAGTTGAGGGTGCCAGCAATTTTGTTGGGCCCATTTTTGGAATTTTGTGTGCAATTATGTCTAATTTGTGTTGAGTTACCCTACCATTTTCCTCCAGCAGACTCCTCTGCGCCCATCAACTTTTCCTTTCCTACTGCTTATAAGATGATCACTTTTCAGTCCCAGGGTTGAGGGTTGTTTTAAGCGTTATTGAAAGCTCTTTTATAGTCATAACTTGAAATAAAGTTCTCCCTCAAAGTGGGTGATATGTTTTTAAAATTATGTGACAATTACAATTGTTAAAAGACACATACAAAGTACATAATGTAAGTTTGATAGACATTCACCTATTTCTGGATGTCTTGCCAGAGCACATTTACCTCCAAAACAAAGGATTTGGAGACTATTAAATATATGAAAATTTTCAATAATAAAAGAGGTTTATTTCAAAGTAATTATAATATTACAAATGTATAAAAGATAAAAATGGCAACATATTTGTTGGACGTATAGCTAAAGAAAAGACAGATTGCAAAAATGTAAAAGACAAAAACACACAACGTATACACAATGTAACAGACCTAACGAATTTTCCGTTTAGGGCCTGCATGAGGCCAGTGATGTTTTTTAGCGCTGCCCCTGGCACAAAGGAAAATCACAATGTATAAAGAAAACTAAAGTAAAGAAGTAATGGTGCAATTTTCTAAAACCGACAGATTTAGATTCCAGGTTTTTTGTTTTTTAAACCCATTGAAAGCTTTTTCCAAAACACTCCAAGTCATTTTGTAATTATAAAGTTGTGGTCCAAGCTTATCATATTGATGAGAGATAGGTCTTCTATATCGATGGCTATGGTCCAAAAACCAGCACCCCCATTGATCAGTTGTTTTCAGCCCTCACGGTGGCCGGATATAAACAGTGAATATGACCAGAACAACATAGCTCTGTTTACCGTGTAGTGGCCATTGCCGAGTCCTGCAGTTTAGCTCCTACTGAGGTGAACAGAAGCTGAGCAGCAGCTATCGGAAATTTCCCCTGGGCTTTTCTGGCTCCATTCACTAATTACATCTTGCTCCAGCAACAGCAGTAAACAGATGATCAGTGCAGGTGTTTGGTGTTGGAACTTGGAACGCAATCTGATATTGATAACCTGTCCAAAGGATAAGTCATCAAAATCATAAGCCTGGACAACCCTTTAAAACCTAAGTGAGAGCTCTATGTCATTAAGTAGTTTCACTCACTCTATTTAATTTAGTATGGCGCAAGAAAAAGGAGACTACTGCACTGCAAAACTTTACTTCCTCTCAGAAGATGGCAGCTTCAGGAACAGATAGAAAGCAAGGCCACTAAAGGAACGTGAATATCATACAAAAAATAAGAATTACAAGTTGCCTGTGAGTTTTTTCTCCTTGTTAATAAAGTCTTGATTACTACAGTCTCAGCACTGGCATTCATTGTATAGGAGTGCATGAAGAGGGTAGAAAAGAATGGTGGCAATGGTAATGTAGGTATTACTCAACAGTCCTGACCAACTTCAACCCTCACATCTTCCTTCCCTGCTGTCCAGCTCTCTTTGTTCTCAATACGCATTTTAGTTACCATAGTAATCCAACATGCATCTCTGAGGTTACTTTTCTAGACCTTTAAAGGCTGTTTCAAGTGGCTACATGCCGCCTGAGTAGTCAGGTAGTAAACCTACCCTGCTTCCAAGTAATGTCATCTCTCCTCATCCACTGGACAAACTTGACTCTGATGTATTATGGTGCCTCATTGCCTATTTGACTCCTGCCTGTTGCACACACAGCTTTGCTATATCAAGGTCCCTGACTGTCTATTTAGTTCTGCTGTTTCAAAGTACTTGTATCTAAGGGGTGACATTTCTCCTTGCAGAGAGAGACATGTTAATCATGTCAAAGTGAGGAGACTTTTAAAGCCGCAATGCTCCTCTGGGAAATATGCAAATTGTCTCTTTACAGAGGAAGAGGACTAGAACTCTAGTGCCACCTACAGGAAGTAGCAATCCTAAAAGTCAATAGTGACCCTTTAACAAGCCTTATCACATGACTTAAGATATAAGCCAGAACCAGAAACTCAATTTTCAGACACTGTGTTACGGGGTACTGCCCCTCCTCAGTGCAAAGTGTGAGTTCTGGTTTGGCTGGGTGAGAGGCATCAGACCGGTATCTAAGGGGTAACATTTCTCCTTGCGGAGAGAGACATGTTAATCATGTTAAGGTGAGGAGACTTTTAAAGCCGCAATGACTTTTAGAATTGCTACTTCCTGTAGGTGGCACTACAGTTCTAGTCCTCTTCCTCTCTTAAGAAACAATTTGCATATTTCCCAGAAGAGCATTGCTGCTTTAAAAGTCTCCTCACCTGACGTGCTTAACACGTCACTCTCCACAAGAAGAAATATTACCCCTAGATACCGGTCTGATGCCTCTCATCCAGCCAAACCAGAACTCACACTTTGCACTGACGAGGGGCAGTACCCCAAAACACAGTGTCTGCAAATGGAGTTTCTAGTTCTGGCTTATATCCTAAGTCATGTGATAAGGCTCGTTAAAGGGTCACTATTGAGTTTTAGGATTGCTACTTCCTGTAGGTGGCACTAGAATTCTAGTCCTCTTCTTCTCTGAAGAGACAATTTGCAAAGTACTTCTATGCACAGTCATCTTTTCTATATTAAGGCACCCAACTCTCTATTCAGCTTTGTTTTTCCAAGCAGTTTATTCACACTTTCAGCTCTGCTATATCAAGGTGCCTGACTACCTTTTTGTTTCTGCAGTTCCAAGGGGCTGTTTGCACACTCAGCTCTATTGGTGGGAGGTTAAATCTACAGCACACATGTAAGAGTTTTGAAGGCTCATATATACTACACATGAAAATCTGATTATACAATTAAGTTTTTACTTTGAAACTCAGAAAGTTTTTTGTTAATACATGTAGTTTGAAGGAGAAGTAAGTGTATATTTAGAAATATAAAATATTACTTTGGAACCCATCCTTCAAATGATGCAGCCTGGCCAGATACCCCAGACTATACATACCCAGATAGATAAATTAAGATATATTAAAGGGGTTTTCTAGGTTAATAAAACATAACAAGGGCAAAATGCTCTAAAATATTAAATAAACCATTATTTACCAAAGAGATGATCACTTCTCTCACCTGTCATTATTTACGCCATTATAACAATACCTGTGTGACCAATGTAACCAATTAGCAGCCCCTACACACTCATGCCATACACTGCTCTGAACACTGATCGGTCACCTGGGAGACAGGTACGTCATCACTGCAGGACACTTTTTCAAGGACCAACAGAGCTGGAACAATGAAGGGTTTATAAAATAAGAATATTACTTTCTGATAAATACAAATAAAATATTGACAGCAACATAATCTTTCATATGACTTAGAAGATTCACATCTATTTTAATCAAAAATGTAAACCCAATGAAAAACAAAGACTAAACACATTCCATAATTTTGGTTGCACTAATTATGTCTTAATGTTTCCTCTAAATTCCATAGAGAACTCAGAGAATTATTTACACTATGTGAATTTTGCTGGAATTTAAAAAAAAAATAGTCAATAAAAATTGTCTTATTCTCAGAGGATCAAAACTGTCAGAAATTGCTTCAAGGAGCAACTGTAAGTAAATTATTAGTTTGTATACAAGTAACCTTAAATGCGGCTCTGTTATAATGCCGGAGGCTTTAGAAAAAGGTCTCTAATATATTAAATATTGCCTATAGGACTTCATGATATTTACCTTAACTGCATCAGATCCATGGTCACACTTGAGTAAATAACACAAGGCTTGTCTTACAGGGTCACCATCAAAAAGCTTTCTTTCATACAGTTTCACTGTAATAGCAGGATATTAAATGACTGAGACACTGTATCTATTTTCTTTCTATATTACAGCTGTGTTACCCCATATTTAATGTGAAAGTGTATCAATATAATATTGAGGATGCCATATTGAGGGACAAAGGCAGTCTATCAATTATCTGATTTATTATCAGTTTATTTCCTACTTTTTATAACAGTGCCAACTAAACCTCAACACCATACACAGACCATAGTCAGTAGTCACCCATGATAGTTTGTGCCAATAAGGCTATGTGCCCACGTTGCAGAAATGAAGCAGAAAATTTCTGCTTCATTTCTGCAAGTCCTCTCCCAGAAAAACGCATGCGGAATTCTGCACGCGTTTATCGCGCGTTTTTCTTGCGTTTATCGCGGGTTTTCCACATGCGGAATTGCCTTGCGTTTTTTATGCATTGGACAAAGGCAATTACGCTTGCGGAAACGCAAAATTAATTGACATGCTGCGGATTTTTGAACGCAGCATAAACGCTGCGGAAAAATCCGCAGCATGTGCATAGAACTTGCGGAATCCCATTGGGGACCATGGGGTGCGGATTACCAAGCGTTTTACAAGCGTTTCCGCTGCGGAAATTCCGCATCAAAAACGCTTGTAATCCACAACGTGGGCACGCAGCCTAACCGGCCTCATGATCTACTTGGTCTCTCTCAAATGGACACCTCCAACCTCAGACTGATTTCATTGTATCTAAACATATAAATTGTTGCTTTTTGCAAAGAAATTAGAGAAATTTGTACTATAAAAATATAGAGATACAAATTATGTTTCAAAAGGCTCAGACTAGTAAAAAAAAAAGAATTGATACTCACCGATCCTCCACAGCTCTGGTAACCAGATCACTGCTGTTCTCCACATCAGAATGGCAAAGATTTCTGATCATTGGCTGATGCAGATAATTTTATGATAGGTGGTAGCTTCAGTTTTGGGACCCCCAGTGATGCTGAGAATGTGGGATAAGTCAGCGCTGCATTTCCTTTATTCTCAGAATTGGTGAAGGTACCAAAGGTCAGACACCCATCGATCCCTTTTTTAAGATAGGAATATCCCTTTAAGCACAGCATACAAACCAGTATTTTACTGTGATATGAGGATACAATAAAATAATGAATCTTGCCTGCTATCTGAAGCTACTTAGAAATATACCAAACCTCGGACATACAGTCTAAGCTATTTGATGAAAAGTAGAGCAAAGAATTCTCCCTTGTGCATTAATAATCAAGGTCGCTAACCACCTACAAAAGTAATATGTTTTTCTGGCAAGGTCCTTGGAGACTAATACAACTAGCTGGGTCCTTGTCAATGTCATGGGCCGTGAAGGAATACATGAGAGCGGACTGATGCATTATTGAAACTAGAAGTTTTGAGTGCTCCTAAGCTCTTGCCCTACCTTCACATCTCCAGTCTGATGCGTCATCTACAGGTTTCATCTCAACCCAGCACGAAGTTTTGCTCTTGGTGAATGAAAGGCTGGTAGCAAATTCTTTCCCACTGGAAGACTAATTTATGCAGATCTATTAATTTATTCCTTGAGGCTTCCAACTCATTAACTGTCAGCTTTGGTCGTCAGACTAACTCCATTTACATGTCCGCAGAGTGGGACGGATACATTTCTTTGCCCCTGGGCTCTCTGCAAGAGGGAATGCAAATCCCTGCTTGACTCTTTATTTAATCAGGTTTTACTTCAGGAATTATATTGTCCTGATGTTTTCCAAGACCAAAGTGTCAAGGACTTGAAACCAGTTAAAAATCCAATTTTTTCTTGTTTAATGCTAGAATGCTTGCAGAAATTCTATTAGACAAAGTCTGGCTTCAGCGCTGACCATGCTTCTAAAATCAACAAAGGAAAACACTACTTCCTGTATTCTTGTTTTTTTTTTCATTTCCATTATTTGTATGCATCCGTTTTATGATTAAAATTTCCATCTTTTATGCTAGAGACATTACTTACACTGTTTTATTCTGTAGACAAATAGCATATTTTATGCATTTGTTGTGCAACTGAACATAACCTTTGACCCTTTGTGCTGTTTCTTCCCAACTTATTGTGTATTTAAATCCCCTTTGTCATGGTTTATATATGGGACCAGTTTAGATAAGTATCAATAAAGGAGTAAAAGACCAAGTTCTGTCTCTTTGTATACACCCCTCATCACCTATTATCAGCACCTTTTTTGTGCTTTTTCTGACCCAAATTTAAAAGTATTGCACAGTAAATCTTTGTGTCCTAAACTCTAAATGAAGTAAGCAAAAAATAATTTAGATTACAAAACGGAAGATTGCTGCAGTCAAGGAAAGGACAGTACAGATTTTAATCACTTCAGATATAACTGCCTCCCCAACAGCGCCTCACCAACTAGGGAGGCTCCTCATTAGTTATGGCCACCTCAAAGTTTGATAAGAACTGCTCTGTGCTACCTTTTGTTAAGAGGGCACTTCCCAGAAAGCAAATCATCAATGTATTCTCTTTGTAGACTATAAGTCGGTAAGAAATCCTTTGAGATTTCAGCGCTAAATACCTAAACAACCCTAAGGTGGTCTCTTCTGCAATTTTTACTATCAACGCCATGCTAAAAAGTATGGTAATCTGACTGTGCTAGTGTAGTAGAGAGCAATGGACCATCAGGAGGATTCTTGCAGGAAGTGCCAGAGATGAGGAAAGACTGCCATCTGCTGGCCAGACTAAATAAAGTGGAACCAAGTTATGCTAGAAGAGTTGAAGGGGGAACAAATTCAGATGCTGGACCGGATCAGGTGACCCCCAGGAAGGATTTCCTGGATATAAAAGTCCAGCGAGCCAAGACACACAGAGATTTGGAGCCAGGCTGCAGAGTGGAGCAGATGTGCTCCAGAGGGACCGCAGAGCCCAGCGTGACGGGCCTCAGCCGGAGGCCTGCTCCACACCAGAGCCGGACACCGCCTAAAAAGCTCAGGACTCCTCACAGAAGCGCCCTGAGCCCTGCGCATGTTTGTCAGAGTCAGGACCAGCGCTCCACACAGAGTAAGTTCCTGGAACCCAACATCACCCATCAAGAGCCATGGTCTGGACCCCCTTACCCCAAGCGTGAGAGACTACCATCGACAGTCAAGCCGAGTAGAGCTGAGAGAGGACTGCGACAAGAGAGACGTGCCAGCAACAGCGGAGGAATCGCGCAAGTGAACAGGGCCGTCACTTCCAATTCTCACTCACGGTACTGGGGACAGTTGGGATTAGGATTTCAGGTTGGGAGGGGCCGGTTGGTGCTTGGGAGGCTAAACGGGATCTGATAGACTTTATCCGGAAGATACTTGCGGCCTAGCGGGAAGAACAGGTGACCCCCGCTAGGGCCATATAACGAGAACTCACGTGGTGACCGCCACGACTGGGTGCATCACACTTTTGCAAAGGACTTTACAATTATTCACTGAACATATTTCTTATTGTTATTCTAGGTTACTGTTGATTATCCCTGTTACTAACACCCTTGCATAATAGTTGTTTTATATATAAAGTGGTTATATCAATAACTGACTGTTTCCGCCTTGTGTCTCTGTGTTACACTAGCATCGATGTGCTGTGGTATGGCCGGCATGGGATTGGGTGTGCACTTTGCAGGAGATAGTTTATCTCCAGTCAGAATAAAGTTGCCATTCAGTTTTGGGCCAGTGGTGTAGCTGGGGGTTCAGCACAGTCAGGGGAGGGAGTGCAAAACAAATGTGAGTGAGACTCTAACCTGGGTGCCAAGTTTACAATTATGAAGGTGCACCACAATTATAAACGGTAATGGGTATAGAAGGAACCTCAGCCGATCCTCAACAGATGACAATTTTGTTACTAAATAAAAAACACTATACAAAGACTAAAAACAATATTATCACAATACAGTGACCATATAGTGGTACATACCAGTTCGGCAGACCAAGTAATTGATTACAGTACAGTTATATATAGTGACATACAGGTGACGATTTTTCTGATGAGCTCATTCCCTTTTTCTGTTCTTTCCATCTGCCCCCGACCGCCATGAAGGCTTCTTCGAGCCACATCTAGTCTGCAGAGTTTACAAAATAGGCACATTTGAGTTCTCACATTTCTAGCGTCCCTATTCTCAACCTACTCTAACTCCTCAGAAAACAGTAATGCCCTCTGTGAACACGTTAAAAAATAATAGTGCCCTCTTTTTGTACACCAGAAAGTAATAATGCCCCTTGTGGGCTCACTTGATGGTTATAAGACTGAATGCCCTCATAAAGTAATAATGACTTTTAAGCTCCCACTTAAAATAATATTATTCTGTAAATGCCACTAAAAGTAATAATTCCCTCTTAGTAACCTCTTTACAGTAATGCCCAGTACCCCAAATAGTAATAATGCCCCTCAATGACCCACAAGTAATAATGCCCTTGTGAACTCTTCCTTTACAATTATTAATGTCCTTAGTGCTCTTCCAAAAGTAATACATTTCTATATACAGCCCCATTCTGCAGTAATCACTTCTGTCCTCTATATACAACCACATCCTGCAGTTCATCACTCTTGTCATGTTACTTGCATACAGGCGCACTGCTTCACTTTAATCTTGGGAGCCTCTCTGCCCCTTTCCAAGTCACAACTCCTCATAGCCTTAAACTGCAAACTATAGTAGAGCAAACGGTGCCCCTGGGACAATGACATCCTGTATTTTTACCTACTTATACAGTGGGGAGAATAAGTATTTGATACACTGCCGATTTTGCAAGTTTTCCCAACTACAAAGAATGGAGAGTTCTGTAATTTTTTATCCTAGGTACATATCAGTTGTGAGAGACAGAATCTTAAAAAAAAAATCCAGAAAATCACATTGTATGATTTTTACTTAATTAATTATCATTTTATTGCATGAAATAAGTATTTGATACAATAGAAAAACAGAATCTAATATTTTGTACAGAAACCTTTGTTTGCAATTACAGAGATCAGACATTTCCTGTAGTTCTCGACCAGGTTGGCCTACTCCTCCATACAGATCTTATCCAGATCTTTCAGATTTAGGGGCTGTCGCTGGGCAACACTGAGTTTCAGCTCCCTCCAAAGATTTTCTATTGGGTTCAGGTCTGTAGACTGGCTAGGCCACTCCAGGACCTTGAAATGCTTCTTACGGAGCCACTCCTTAGTTGCCCTGGCTGTGTGTTTCGGGTTATTGTCATGCTGGAAGACCCAGCCACGATCCATCCTCAATGCTCTTACTGAGGGAAGGAGGTTGTTGGCCAAAATCTCGCGATACATGACCCCATCTCTCCTCCCTTCAATACGGTGCAGTCGTCCTGTGCCCTTTGCAGAAAAGCACCCTCAAAAGTATGATGTTTCCCCCACCATGCTTCATGGTTTGGACGGTGTTCTTGAGGTTGTACTCATCCTTCATCTTCCTTAAAACACGGCGAATTGAGTTGATACCAAAAAGTTCTATTTGGTCTCATCTGACCACATGACCTTCTCCCATGCCTCCTCTAGATCATCCAGATGGTCATTGGTGATCTTAAAACGGGCCTGGGCATGTGCTGACGTGAGCAGGGGGACCTTGTGTGCCCTGCATGATTTTAATCCATGACTGCGTAGTGTGTTACTAACTGTAATGTTTAAGACTGCGGTCCCATCTCTCTTCAGGTCATTGACCAGGTCTTCCCGTGTAGTTTTGGGCTGATTCCTGACCTTTTTCAGAATCATCCTTACCCCACGAGGCGAGATCTTGCTTGGAGCCCCAGACCGAGGAAAATTCACAGTCATCTTGTGTTTCTTCCATTTTCTAATAATTGTGTCAACAGTTGTGGTCTTCTCACCAAGCTGCTTGCCTATCATCCTGTAGCCCACCTCAGCCTTGTGCAGTCTAAAATTTTGTCCCTGGTGTCCTTAGACAGCTCTTTGGTCTTGGCCATGGTGGAGAGATTGGTGTGTTATTGATTGAGTGTGTGGACCGGTGTCTTTTATACAGGTAATGAGTTCAAACTGGTGCAATTAATACAGGTAATAAGTGCAGAGTAGATGGGCTTCTTAAAAAAAACTAACAGGTCTGTGAGAGCCAGAATTCTTCCACGTTGGTAGGTGATCAAATACTTATTTCATGCAATAAAATGCAATTTAATTATTTTAAAATCATACAATGTGATTTGCTGTTTTTTATTTTTAGATTCTGTCTCACACAGTTGAAGTATCCCTACGATAAAAATTACAGACCGCTCCATTCTTTGTAGGTGAGAAAACTGGCAAAATCGGCAGTGTATCAAATACTTATTTTCCGCACTGTATAGCGCCATCTTATTTCACAGTGCTTTACAGACATCACCATCACTGTCTCCACAGGGGCTCACAATCTAAATTCCTTACCAGTATGTCTTTGGAGTATGGGAGGAAACCAGAGAACCCAGAGAAAATCCACACAAACACGGGAAGAACATATAAACTCCTTGCAGATGTTGTACTTGGTGGGATATGAACCCAGGACCCCCAGGGCTGCAAGTTCTAACCACTGAGCCATTGTGCTGCCCATCACACATCCTGTGTGTGTCCCTGCCAGTCTGTCTTGTTCTCTGCTCTACCAGAGTTTAACTGTATTGGCGTACTATGTACGCTGATATAGTAAAGAGTAGTGGTCATCCACAGATCAGGATGGACCCCACAATATAAGTAGGCCTGGGACTACTGAGCCACTTGCCCTTAAAGTTTAGCGTGGAACAAAATAACTTTATTCAGCACTTCTAAGGGCCCCTTCACATTATCATAACGCTCTACATTGAGAACTCTGTTGGAGGATTGCAGTTGAATAGCCTGAAATAGTATTTAGACATACCCTGACTTATCCATTTATTTGATAGAATTTTGATTCCATTTGGCCTCCTTCCAGCAGGAGGTCAGAACTCAAACTGCTATAAAGAAGGTCAAACTGAGTCTAAAGTTTCATCTTTTAGACTCCATTTGCCTTATTAAAGTATGTGACTACATCGAGGGGCACAGCTGAATACTGTTATAAGTGATTTAACGGTAACCCTTTGATTGAATGCTCAAAATGCAAAATGATAATAATGTGCCCTTCAGCCTTCATAGGCAGGCACAGTTCAGATGTCTGTTAGCGTGATATGTGCAAATGCCCATTGTTTGAATTGCAGCCGATCAATTTCAATAGCTCCAGTCTCCAGCTGTAAGAATAGCTGTAACACATATTGAATATGACAGACGCCTCAAAAGAGAATAGTTCTACACCCTTACACAGGGAGAGACATAGGGAGAGAACGCCTGCTAACAGTAGTAGTCACAGTCAGCAAGTGTCCTTTCAAGTTGTGCATAGTATAAAAGATTTTGATGGGAAACTTGATGGGAAGAGGATGGGATTGCAGACGTTCAGAGATCCTTTCTCTTTGAGTACCAACAACCGCATCCCTTGTTCACAGATAAGTAGTTCCCAGGAAAGAACATTTTGTACAGCAGTCATTTTCCATCTCCAGAGTCGCTGGGTAAATTTCTCTCTTCTGTAGTATGTAAGCTCTTATGGTCAGCGGGATCCTCTCTCTTTCCCTTCTGTAATATGTAAGCTCTTATGGTCAGCACGGTCCCTCTCTCCTTCCCTTCTACAGTGTGTAAGCTCTTATGGTCAGCGAGGTCCTCTCTTCTCCCGTCTGTACAATGTAAGCTCTTATGGTCAGCGGGATCCTCTCTCTCTCCTGTAGATTGTAAGCTCTTATGGTCAGCGGTATCTTCTCTCTCCTGTAGATTGTATGCTCTTGTGGTCAGCAGGGTCCTCTTTTCTGCCCTTCTGTAGTGTATAAGCTCTTATGGTCAGCAGGATCCTCACTCTCCTGTAGATTGTAAGCTCTTATGGTCAGCAGGGTCCTCTCTCCTTCCCTTCTGTAGTCTATAAGCTGTTATGATCAGTGGGATCCTCTCTCTCCTGTAAATTGTAAGTTCTTATGGTCAGAGGGATCCTCTCTCTCCTGTAGATTGTAAGCTCTTATGGTCAGCAGGATCCTCACTCTCCTGTAGATTGCAAGCTCTTATGGTCAGCAGGGTCCTCTCTTCTTCCCTTCTGTAGTCTATAAGCCCTTATGGTCAGCAGGATCCTCTCTCTCCTGTAGATTGTAATCTTTTATGGTCAGAGGGATCCTCTCTCTCCTGTAGATTGTAAGCTCTTATGGTCAGCAGGGTCCTCTCTCTCTCTCACCTGTAGAGTGTAAGCTCTTATGGTCAGAGGGGTCCTTTCTCTCCTGTATAGTGTAATCTTTTATGGTCAGAGGGGTCCTCTCTCTCCTGTAGATTGTAAGCTCTTATGGTCAGTGGGGTCCTCTCTCCTTCCCTACTGTAGTGTGTAAGCTCTTACGATCAGTTGTGTCCTCTCTCCATTTCTCACCTGTAAAGTCTAAGCTCTTATGGTCAGCAGGGTCCTCTCTTGTTCCCTTCTGTGGTGTGTAAGCTCGTATGATCAGCAGTATCCTCTATTTCTCGTCTGTAAAGTCTAAGCTCTTATGCTTAGTGGCATTTTCTCTCTCTTACTCTCTCCGCACGTGTATTTTACAAGCAATTACAAATTTTCCTGTATCGAGATTTGCACAAATGTATTCACCGCAAATCAAATTTTTGGGGAAAATTTGGTAAAGTTGGCAAATTTGAATTCTAAAAGATCTTCTTATTTCTATTGACTTTTACTATGAGAAAGTATTCTCTCTTGAGCAGGTAGGGTAGTTGTACCGTACAGGAGACTCTGACGAAAAAAGGATGTGACTGTTGGTATTTGGGGTGAAAGTACAAGGGTCTTATCTTCAGCAGGGGAGACTAGGAAGATTTCTCCCTGATGACCGGCAACCTTATGTTCTGCTCGGCTGGCTGTAGTAGGGATTAGTTAATATCAATACATTAAAATAAATCAATGTGCCCAGCTGATTGAACTATAATATAAATGTATTTAATTAAGAAGGTGAAAATTAAGTCATAAAAATTAATTTCTGATAGAGATTATGTAGGTTGAGGGGGTGGCAAAGATTAATCTCCGTATAACTATAGAGAATAGGCAATTATATACCCCCTGAGGCTATTCATTCTCAAGTGAAACTCTCTGCCTCCCAAGTTCAGTAATTTCACCAATTTCTAATCAGCTAGTGTGACGAGCATTGGTTGAGCCGATCAAATATTGTTCTCTGGTGTTCATGCCATCTCCAAGCCTCAAGTGACAGCTGGACAACCCTCATGTTTAGCCAGAGGTTGCTGCAGAAGCATGTCTGCTGGCCCACAGCAAAGTAGCCTGATAAGCAGGTAATAAAGTCATTTTAGTCCTTCAGCAAAAAAAATAAGGAGGACACCATGAGAATCTGCTGAGATCTGAGGGAAGCATCAATCGGAAATGGTCAAACAAGGCTGGATGCAATTTATAGACAGTTAAAGAATATATTACTAAGAATTTGGTGAATCTTCGATGACGACTGCATTGTTTACCCCATTTCTGATTTAGGGGAAACTATAAAAATACAACGGATAATAAAAGGCATATAAAAACCTGCTTCTGCTAAATATAGTTAAGGGCACTGCAGTATATACAAAGGTTTCATGCAGTGTATGCTTTTACAAACAATATACCAATTATATGCCATGCTGTCTACTTAAATGCTATTTGCCCTGAATCCACAAGCGCTTGTGCCAGTAATAGAGCTTGATTTTCCAAGGCCTTAGCACAGTTGATATTTCAGTATCTTTATGTAAGCGGAAGTCTGGTGACCTCTTGTACTAAAGCTGTTATTTCTTCCTTCACGTCTTTTACTACAAGTTACAATCAGCTCTGAAATATTTAAATGCTAAGAAAACTGAGATATTTGCACAGATCAATTCTCCATTGGAAACATAATTGGAAGCATAAATAGTTCGTGCATACATTTGACATCTTGATGGATGTTGCTCTTGCCATGTAGTGTGTTTTACAAGGGACATAAGGACACAGTAATTGGATCTTTGCCTCAGGCCCACTGACATCTTAAAGCAGCCTTGATGTCTAGGTCTTTTATTCTTGCCTTTTTTTTGTAGCTCTGGTTATTTGCCATAGGAAATCTGTTACATGAAATTATTATCTCTAAATGCTCCCTACTTCTATCTTTAAAAGGAACATTTCAGGTTGGATAACACTATTAACCTGCAGATATAGGGTTAATCTGTGGGTTAATAATGTTAGGAAGGTGTTAGGCCGCCTTACTGAAACTGAAGAAAATGAACTTTAGCCCCGGAGATGCCGGCTTTCAGTCACTGAGAGCGACTGCTGTGAACATGCCCCGACACTATAATTGACAGCTGGCTCTGTACTAATTGCACTACAAAGCTGGCTGTCAGTCAAAGTCCCAGGGCGTGCTTAGAGCCTCTGTTCACAGTGCTGTGAGTAGTCACAGTAGCTGCATCAATATGCCTGTATGACTGAAATCCAGGGGCACCTGGGAAAAATAAAGTTCATTTTCTTCTTGGTGCCGTACATTCAGTGGTTGGGCATCTTCCTAATGCTATTAACATGCAGATTAACCTTATATCTGCAGGTTAATAGCTTTATCTGACCTGACAGATTCCCTTTAACCCCTTAATAACATCTGACGTACTAATACGCGTCTGTGCCCTGGGACTTAAGAGCCAGACCCGTATTAGTACGTCATGGCGATCGCGCGCGCACACAGGCTGTGCGGGCGCGATCGCCGCCGGGTGTCAGCTGATTGTCACAGCTGACACCCGGTACTATGTGCAGGGAGCGGTCACGCACCGCTCCCAGCACATTAACCCCCGCGATGCTGCGATCGAAGTCGATCGAAGTCGATCGCGGCATTGCGGGGGCAAGGGGAGGTGATCGCCGATACTCACCTCCTCTTCCGGCTTCCAGCGCAGTCTGCAAAGGCTTCCCGGGTGTTGCCATGACGACCCGATGTCGTCATGACAACATCCGGGTCACCAGAGAGCAGGAAGATTGCTTGGACATGCGCAGTGCATCTCCAAGCAATCTTCACACTGTGCACTTCTGACAGCCTTCATGGCATAGGGATGGTGCTCCATTCCTGTGCCATGCAGGCGATCAGAAAAAAAAAAGTGAAAGTCCCAGAGTGGGACAAAGTAATAAAGTGTATAAACTGTGTGAAAGTGGAAAAAAAAAAAAAAAAAAAATGTGCAAAAATATTATAAAAAAATAAAAAAAATAATACACCAAAAATAAAAATATAATGTACCCATCAATAAATATTATTATAAAAAAAATAAAAAAAAAACAATAAAAGTACACATATTTGGTATCGCCGCGTCCGGAACAACCTGACCTATAAAACTGTCCCACTAGTTAACCCCTTCAGTGAACACGGTAAAAAAAAAAAAAAAAAAAACAAGCAAAAAACAATGCTTTATCACCATACCGCCAAACAAAAAGTGGAATAACACGCGATCAAAAAGACGCATATAAATAAAAATGATACCGCTGAAAACGTCATCTCGTCCCGCAAAAAACAAGCCGCCATATAGCTCCATCAGCCGAAAAATAAAAAAGTTATAGCTCTCAGAATAAAGCGATACTAAAAAATATTTTTTTCTATAAAATAGCTTTTATTGTGTATAAGCGCCAAAACATAGAAAAATTATACAAATGTGGTACCGCTGTAAACGTACTGACCCGAAGAGTAAAGCTGCCTCATCAATTTTACCACACGCGGAACAGAATAAAAAAAAAAAAAAAAAAACAATTCCTGAATTGTTGGTTTTTGTTTATTCTGCCTCCCAAAAATCGGAATAGAAAGCGATCAAAAAATGTCACGTGCCTGAAAATGGCACCAATAACAACGTCAAGTCATCCCGCAAAAAACGAGCCGTCACATGACTGTCTGCCAAAATTTGGAAAAATTATAGCTCTCAAAATATGGCGATGCAAAAACTAGATTTTACAAAAAATGCGTCTTTTAGTGTGTGACAGCTGTCAGTCATAAAAACCCCATATGATTCTGGCATTGCTGTAATCACACCGACCCGAAGAATAAAGTCGTCTAATCACTTATACCGCACAAGGAACGGCGTCAAAAATAAACTCTTGAGTTAGGATTGGGCTAGGGTTAGGGCTGGGTTTGGGGCTAGGGTTGTGCTGGGGCTAGGGTTGTGCTGGGGCTAGGGTTGTGCTGGGGCTAGGGTTGTGCTAGGATTAGGGCTGGGGTTGGGATTTTTTTCAAAAGTAAGAAAAAAAGATGACGATATGGCGACTAGTGTTGAGAGCAAGTGCTCGCTACTTGAGTTTGCATCGGGTGCTCTGGTATGCATTTAGTATCGTGGGTATTTGAGTGACATGCTCGAGTCTCTGCCCCATATGCTTCGCGGCCAAAAAACTTTACGGGGATTGCCTGCCATGCACGAGCGATCCCCGCATGTTTTTTTTTGGGTGTCTAATAACCGTGAAACATGCGGAGCAGGGACTCGAGCATGTCACTCGAGCACACGCTGTACATGGTGCATACCTGAGTACCCGATGCAAACTCAAGTAGCGAGCACTTGCGCTCAAGAATAATGAAAACTTATTCAATATGATGACCTAATGTAAACAAATAATGTGCCGTACCTCTGGGTTCAAAATGTTCACTATACACCTTAATAAAATCTTTGAGGGGTATAGTTTCCAAAATGGGGACACTTGTGGGGGAGCTCCACTGTTTAGGCACATCACGGGCTCTCCAAACGCGACATGGTGTCCGCTAACAAATTGAATGGAAAATCGGCTCAAATTGTTAGCGGACGCCATGTTGCGTTTGGAGAGCCCCTGTGTGTCCAAACATTGGAGCTCCCCC
This sequence comes from Phyllobates terribilis, assembly GCF_046119375.1. Classification (NCBI taxonomy): domain Eukaryota; kingdom Metazoa; phylum Chordata; class Amphibia; order Anura; family Dendrobatidae; genus Phyllobates; species Phyllobates terribilis. The sequence goes on along the minus strand of NW_027362771.1, from coordinate 443,272,167 downwards.
ACAAGTGACCCCATTTTGGAAACTAGACCCCCCAAGGCACCTATCTAGATGCATAGTGAGCACTTAGAACCCCCAGGTGCTTCACAAATTGATTCGTAAAAATGAAAAAGTGAAAATAAAACACTTTTTCATTTTTATGAATCAATTTGTGAAGCACCTGGGGTTCCAAGTGCTCACTATGAATCTAGATAGGTGCCTTGGGGGGTCTAGTTTCCAAAATGGGGTCACTTGTGGGGGAGCTCCAATGTTTGGGCACACAGGGACTCTCTAAATGCAACATGGTATCCGCTAACAAATTGAATGGAAAATCGGCTCAAATTGTTAGCGGACACCACATTGCGTTTGGAGAGCCCCTCTGTGCCCAAACTTTGGAGCTCCCCCACAAGTGACCCCATTTTGGAAACTAGACCCCCCAAGGCACCTTTCTAGATGCATAGTGAGCACTTGGAACCCCCAGGTGCTTCACAAATTGATTCGTAAAAATGAAAAAGTGAAAAAAAAAACACTTTTTCATTTTTATGAATCAATTTGTGAAGCACCTGGGGTTCCAAGTGCTCACTATGAATCTAGATAGGTGCCTTGGGGGGTCTAGTTTCCAAAATGGGGTCACTTGTGGGGGAGCTCCAATGTTTGAGCACACAGGGACTCTCCAAATGCAACATGATATCCGCTAACAAATTGTCGGCTCAAATTGTTAGCGGATATCATGTTGCATTTGGAGAGTCCCTGTGTGCCCAAACATTGGAGCTCCTCCACAAGTGACCCCATTTTGGAAACTAGACCCCCCAAGGCACCTATCTAGATGCATAGTGAGCACTTGGAACCCCTAGGTGCTTCACAAATTAATTCGTAAAAATGAAAAAGTGTTTTTTTTTTCACTTTTTCATTATTACGAATCAATTTGTGAAGCACCTGGGGGTTCCAAGTGCTCACTATGCATCTAGAAAGGTGCCTTGGGGGGTCTAGTTTCCAAAATGGGGTCACTTGTGGGGGAGCTCCAAAGTTTGGGCACAGAGAAGCTCTCCAAACGCAATGTGGTGTCCGCTAACAATTTGAGCCGATTTTCCATTCAATTTGTTAGCGGATACCATGTTGCATTTAGAGAGTCCCTGTGTGCCCAAACATTGGAGCTCTCCCACAAGTGACCCCATTTTGGAAACTAGACCCCCCAAGGCACCTATCTAGATGCATAGTGAGCAGTTGGAACCCCCAGGTGCTTCACAAATTGATTCATACAAATGAAAAAGTGTTTTTTTTTTCACTTTTTCATTGTTACGAATCAATTTGTGAAGCACCTGGGGGTTCCAAGTGCTCACTATGCATCTAGATAGGTGCCTTGGGGGGTCTAGTTTCCAAAATGGGGTCACTTGTGGGGGAGCTCCAATGTTTGGGCACACAGGGACTCTCTAAATGCAACATGGTGTCCTCTAACAAATTTAACGGAAAATCGGCTCAAATTGTTAGCGACACCATGTTGCGTTTGGAGAGCCGCTGTGTGCCCAAACATTGGAGCTCCCCCACAAGTTACCCCATTTTGGAAACTAGACCCCCCAAGGCACCTATCTAGATGCATTGTGAGCACTTGGAACACTCAGGTGCTTCACAAATTGATTCATAAAAATGAAAAAGTGTTTTTTTTTTTCACTTTTTCATTGTTACGAATCAATTTGTGAAGCACCTGGGGGTTCCAAGTGCTCACTATGCATCTAGAAAGGTGCCTTGGGGGGTCTAGTTTCCAAAATGGGGTCACTTGTGGGGGAGCTCCAAAGTTTGGGCACACATGGGCTCTCCAAACACAACATGGCGTCCGCTAATTATTCAAGCAAATTTTACAATCAAAAAGTCAAATAGCGCTCCTTCCCTTCCGAGCCCTGCCGTGCGCCCAAACAGTATTTTTTCCCCAAATATTGGGTATCTGCGTGCCCAGGGGAAATTGCACAACAAATTTTGGGGTCCATTTTTTCTTGTTACCCCTGTGAAAATAAAAAAAATTGGGTCTAAATTAACATTTTTGTGAAAAAAGTTAAATGTTCATTTTTTTCTTCCACATTCAAAAAATTCCTGTGAAGCACCTGAAGGGTTAATAAAGTTCTTGAATGTGGTTTTGAGCACCTTGAGGGGTGCAGTTTTTAGAATGGTGTCACTTTTGGGTATTTTCTGTCATAAAGACCTCTCAAAGTGACTTCAAATGTGATGTGGTCCCTAAAAAAATGGTTTTGTAAATTTTGTTGGAAAAATGAGAAATCGCTGGTCAACTTTTAACCCTTATAGCTCCCTAACAAAAAAAAATTTTGGTTCCAAAATTGTGCTGATGTAAAGTAGACATGTGGGAAATGTTATTTATTAACTCTTTTGTGTGACATATCGCTCTGATTTCAGGGCTTAAAAATTCAAATTTTGAAAATTGCAAAATTTTCAAAATTTTCGCCAAATTTCCGTTTTTTTCACAAATAAACGCAAGTGATATCGAAGAAATTTTTCCACAATCATGAAGTACAATATGTCACGAAAAAACAATCTCAGAATCAGGGGGATCCGTTGAAGCGTTCGAGAGTAATTACCTCATAAAGTGACAGTGGTCAGAATTGTAAAAATTGGCCCGGTCATTAACGTGCAAACCACCCGCGGGGCTTAAGGGGTTAAAATGTAGCTGTAATTTTAGGAGAACTTGCAGCAGCCTGTCAGACTGTTATGATCATCAGGGACTCACAGTCTATGATGTTTTAGCACGATGTTGCAATGCATTTTTTGGTAAACTTATCGGCAGGGTTGATGATCATAACAGTCTGACAGATAAATGATGAAACGCTTAGGGCTAATAGACAGAGTATTGGACTGAGTGTTTAGGAAAGCCTGACAATATAAGGGTGAGAAACTCTGAGAATAGAAGCTATAATTAATGCACCTGGTAAAAACGGCAATATAGCTTCCATCCACCATAAAAACCCAGCTAACACAAGTGGTATAGGAAGCGGCAACCACTATCTATGGATCTAATATTACTAGATCCTAGTTTATTACAACTAATTTAGAGTAAAGATTCCATTAATAGCCGTAGGCACCTATAACAATTAATTGCTGAGACTGAGTGAGCACTCATTCAGGTCAGCTTAAATCGCACTGTGGGAGGATGACACCATAACACAGTGTGAACAGAATAAACAAGACACTGGATTGTAGTCCAATATTGAGATATTGACAATTAATCTTTCAGAAATATAAGATTTTAAATTTTTTAAAATAAAAGTTCATTTTTATATTACTCCAATTGGATTAGTCTGTGAATATTCTAAATTAGTTTGGAGCACAATTACAGATCAATATAAGGCAGTGAAGCGGTGCTCTTTAAGTGGTATCTGAACTTTCAACAAACTTTGCATAAATCAATAATATATCTTATCAAAGAATATAATACATCTTATGAGAGAATTCTGCTTCCTTTCCCGCCTAGGTAAGACACTTCTTCCCCTCTCCCTTGCCTCCTGAATATGTCATCCACTGTGAAAAAGCAGCTCAAGTCTGTCTTGTTCAGAGGAGACGAACTGCAGGTGCTATGTGACACAGCTTATTATACTCTATGGAGAGGGGAGCAGGTTGGGGAAAGGAGCAGGGAAAGAAAACCAGTCTTTTACCTCACTCCAGTTCTGATTCATATCAACACTGATCACTACACCTATGTGTAATTTCCTATCTGCTACTGCTGCTGCTTGTCCTCGTGTGACCTAACAAAGGCAAACAGCACAGGAATCCCTTTCAATGTGCTATGCAATGTATGGAAGACATTATAGCAGCTAGTCTCCTTCCACCAGCTCAGAGTGGATTGCAAAATAAGAGATGGGAAATCTGGTGAAAATGTAGGATACAAGTCAAATAATGGCCAGAAATAGTGTTAATCCTCATGTACACACAGGATACCTTGCTCTAAAAAGTTACTTGAAAATACTGGTACCTTTTAGACTGTTGTACTGTTTCTTCCCAAGCTTTATATTTTTTCCCCTTCCTATGTAAACTGGCTGCTAGGCTCTCTTAGGGAGCTGATTTCTATTCCAGATAAGACAGGATAATTAGAAAATGACAAGACACTAAACCACCTGAGATAGTCATCTTGATATTATGTTATTTCCAAATAAAAACGATGACAAATTAGCAACAATAGGGGAGGAAGCCTGGAGGAACACATTAAAGGGAATCTGTCACACCCTGACAGACCTCTACTATGGGCATACAGGTTATAGAAAAGTAAATCTATACATACCTGTATGGCCCATAGTAGAGGTTTGATTGCAGAGAAATGTATTTTTATCAACTCGGTTTTGCACAGGCTTGGCGTCCACCAAGAAATCCTCGCCTATCTTCTTAGAACCCTGTGGCGCAGTGCACAGACAGACGGGGCTGGGAGGAAACAAAGCGCGCTCTATGTGAGCGGCGCTTTGCACATGCTCGGGAAGTGAGGGACACCAGTGCACATCACAGGGCCTTGTGACGTGCAGGGGAGGGGCGGAATATGATAAATAAGCACATAGGTGGGTGTGATGATACAGAGTAAAATCTTAATTATGCCAGACATACTTTCTGATGGCAAGAGCAGCACATCTTTATTTTTATGTTGACTCTTTAATCTGTGTTCTTCTTTAGTTGGTTAACACAGACTATTATTTGTATAACTCTGAATGCTATCTGCTCTTTGAATCTAAAACAATGATGTGTATTTACAAGAGCCCCTGTGATACAAACTATGTAAATAGATTATCTAGAACAATGAATGTTTGCTAGATATGTTAAATACCATTGTAGGGTGTTTGCCAGTCAATTTTGGGGGCTGAGCTATGGATACTGGAGCACTGCACCTTTACCTCTTACCTGTGCCTGATGACTTCACACAGATGTAAATATAAACAGGGATGTCTGTAGTGCTGGAGTTAGTCAGACTTGAGACAGAGATTCAGACACACTTTGGAAGGAGAATGAGAGACATCCTCCAGGACAGCAGATGGGTTGCTTGGCATTACCAAAAGACACAGATTTGAATCCTATATTATTCTAGCCTAAGGGTACCTGACCTGACTGGAAAGATTCGGATCTGCTCCATTAACCATCAGAGAGACATGGATATATTTTGGGGAGTCCAGGAAAGGACGAAGAAGTCACCAGGCCCCATGGATATGTTGTTTTGGGGTTGCTAGGAGGGACCCACCGGTCGCCTAGAACCCATGTAGACATTTGGAGTTGGCAGGAGGGACCCACCGGTCTCCTGGCCCCATGGAAACTCTAGGAGAGGCCAGATTTGGACCCTCGGGTCTCCTGGTCTTGTACCTCCATGGACTGCTAGCTTCCTAAGCTTGCCGCTACCTCCTCTCTGTGGGGGCCCACCAGAAGCGGGGGGCCACTGGTTGAGGTAGTCGGCCCTGAAAGTCTCCAAAGTCACGGCTGTTCTATCCCAGGCGGGCGGAGCGGAAGAGTGAGACTGTGTAATGTTGTACCATCTTGGGCATTTGCTGGGACTGTTCTATGTGTTTATTGTCCGCTTTGTGGTTCAATAAAGTATTGCCACGCTGTTTTACCATCACCCTGTGTTGTCTGAGTAGCGTTACGCCCACGGAAGACCCCGGGTCTTCACAGAGGGGATTTCGGGGATTATTAAGAAGATAGGCGGGGATTTCAGGGAATAATAAACTGATAGGCAGAGATTTCTTGGCGCCTGGGGGACGCCAAGCCTGTGCAAAACCGAGTTGATAAAAACACGTTTCTCTGCAATCAAACCTCTACTATGGGCCATACAGGTATGTATAGATTTACTTTTCTATAACCTGTTAGCCCATAGTAGAGGTCTGATATCTCAAGCGAGTGACAGATTCCCTTTAAACCAGATCCGACACCAGATTTCATAATACAAACTACAAAGATTACCTATCTCTAGTGGCTCATTTAAAATTTGAGGATTACAGCTATTCTAAAGTACACCAGCCTCATCAGCCATAAGAAATCTATTTATCAATGAATGCAGTTTGTATTGTGAAATCTGATCTGCTTTAAAATTCAATGCATTTGAGCCATAAAAAAATCCAGATGTTGCTATACAGATGCCAAAATGCATATTAAAAGGGTTACACAAGACCATTTAATAATTTTACTATGGGCCTAAGAGCTAACAGGCAGGTAGTTGCTACTTACCTGACTATTGTTTCTGGCGCCGATCTTTGCTGTAACAGAGTGGTCACAGACCACTACTGCCGGTGATTCAGCGGCTTCCGCTCATATCACATAGACAGAGCAGTGGCTTCTCTTCTGCTCTTCTCTGTTGATGGAGTGTCACAGCCAACGTCATGCTGATTGACAGCTGGCTCCCCACTGCCTAACTGCGGGGATCTGGAGACAATCAGCATGATGTCAGCAGTAACGCCCTATCGACAGAGCAGCCCGCAAGAAGAAGATCTGTTCTGTTGATGTGAAGCAGCTCAATCGCCGACAGGAGTGGTCAGTGACTGAACTTAGCAGGCGCCGGGTAGAAAAGGCAGGTAGTTGCCTCCGTTAGCAACTACCTACCTGTTAGTTCTTAGGCCTATAGTACAAAAAATAGTCCAGGAACACCCCTTTAAAACAATGGAAAACTAGAGGAAGTTCATCTAGTTCATGCTGTACACGTGCAGTAGTTTGCTAAATGTGATTTTAATGGCTTTGTTATACCCATTTTAATAAGAATACATTCCCATTTCTCATCCATCTGCTGTTGACTTCTAGTAAAATGCATGTTTTATAGTAAAACACACACTTTTCAGTTCAGTAATCAGGACTTAATACTGTTGGTATATATCTGTAAAATAGAAGCCTATGGGTATGATACAGTATAATGTATGTGTATATGCCTTCTTTACATAGATGTATACACTATATGTAAGTAAAAAAAAAGCAGGGCGCAAACAGAATCTGCATCTGAAATCAATGGCTTTGGTTACAATTTATTTTATGTTTATGGGCAGATAAAGTCACATACCAAAGAATTATTGGCTGAGCAGATAGCAAGGTACATCACATATTTCCATGCTATAATAATATTATATTATATATAAAATTAATTATCATAGTTTCATATTAATAGCTACAAGTACAAATAGAGCAAGAAACAATCCGATAGAGCAGATTAAATAGAGTCTGTGTACCTTTAACAGCATGGCAAACCCCATCAAAACAGTCCAGGCTTTCTGTGGATTAAACCCTATATTTGTAACACTCCCAGTTCCTTTTGTATCCCTTGCCTAGGGTGCTGGGAGTACTTTGCTGGGAATGCTTTTAGTGGAGCAATTTCCTTAAAAATAGATTCTGCAGATGTTATTATTACAGGCACAAAAAATGGCATCCTCCCCACAAGCCTGGAACACGTAGTCATTCAGCCCCTATTGTGCTGGCGCTTTAAAAGCTCTGAGAGAAACACGGACAAGTTGCATATGTGATAATGCTATTCATTGTCAGCAGGTGCACGTGTCATGTTATGTGCTGAAATTATACCCTGGATTTCACAAGTGAAGCTCATTTTGAGCTCTCCTCTGTTGTTCACATTCACAGGTGCTCCTCAAGCCTAAAAAAAAGAAAACCCAATGGGCAGAGCAATGGATTATGCAGATGATGAAAAGCAGCCGAAAGAGAGTGGCAGGAACACCTTGTCTGAATTGAGAACAGTTGTATCCTTTATGCTAATCTAAATCCAGCAGTTCATCCTGAGCCAAGGTCACGGCCATTTAGATCTCTTTGGGACTCATTTACCTGGTACGGCATCTGCCATTAAATAATCTCAATGGAAGAGAGCGGCGAACTTAGCCTTTGTGCTCCTACCCAGGATCATTATCGGGGGAAGTGAAGGATGTTGACAGGGAGGATTTCAACTTTGCTGCCCGTCAAAAAAAAAAAAATCTTAGTAAATACCCTGTCAGTAAATATGACAGTGAATATCTAGCGATCACTACAGGTAACTGCACAATTAGAAAGCTGAAAGAATGGCACAGAAGCTGAAATCAGCAAAGGTGAAGAAACTAGACATTTTGTTATAATGACTACCTCATGTTTTAGAACAAGTTATTTTAGTAAATCATTGTATTCTGTATGAAAAAGCAGTTCTGTGGAAGCTTTATTCTGCATTGTGCCATCCCTCAGTTATTCATCCTAGAAATGTATGAATAAACTGACAAATGGGTGTTCCCCTACATATCTGATTCTGTCCAATCAGGGTTGTTATTAAACTGTGAAGGGACACACCCCTTTGACAACTGTAATGACAATGTATTCATAAATATTCAGGAGAAATTACAGAAGATTGGCACAATGCAGAATTAGAAGAGAATAGTCTCCAGAATTGTTGACTTATTTGCTATATCAGACATGTCAAAAGGAGTGACCGGCTCTCCTTAAATATTAGAATTTGTATTTCTACCAGATTTCAAATAAGGTACAATTATCAAGATCTGTCCCCAAGGGCTCATTCATATATCGGATTTTTTCACGTATGAGAAGAACGGATGGATCATTCTGATCAGACTTTGGAGTTTGATCAGAGTGTGGTCCGAGTTTTCTTGTACGTTAGGAAATAAACAGCTTCTCCACTTTCTCCATTCTGACAGTCATCCGAGTGCAGTCCGATTTTTTTCACGTTGACTTCAATTGTCGTTTTTGAACTGACCCTCAGATCAAAATCTGACATGTCTCTGCAATTTTCCACAGACCTCTCATTCCGCAAATAATCACGGGCATGTGAGTGGCCCCATAGACTATATCAGGTATAAGCGCTATCTGTGAAACACACAAATAACCCTTGTATGCTGTAAGGTGTCTGTTAGACACATGGTGGATGGGAGATAAACCCCGAGTAATGCTTTAGTGCATATAAGACTAACAGGGGTTAATCGGCAATGATATTATTGTTATTATTTATTTGTAATGCAGGTGTCAGAATGCAACGCGCAGAGTCACAAAATGAGGGCAGTCAAATAGCTATAAATAACAATATATATATATATATATATATATATATATATATATATATATATATACTGTATATTAAACAAGCTGACAGGGATTGCAACCGGGGTTAGTAATGAGAACACTATCACAATAGCAATAACAATAGCAATAACACACAATACATCACAATAGCAATAACAATAGCAATAAAATCCTTCTCTAAAATACTGTATCTAGCCCAAATATGAGATTCGTACTGAAATCCATTGGTTCTGCAAATGGCCCTAGTGGGGGTCTGCGGTTATTCCCGCTTGGCTTTTAAGTCTTTTTCTGACAGAGTCAATTAAATACCGTTTGGCTTGTCCCACCTCACCTGTCCCCCTCCCAACCCAAAGTGTCAGTGATGACACTCGTCGGCTTCTGCTGACGAGATCTCTCCGGCACAACTCGTTTCTATCCTCTCTTTGTCCTGTCAACCGGGTCGGTTAACCACGTCGTGGGTAGGAGGGTCTTGTACATTTCCTTAATGTCTTATCCAAGTCCCAGTCCTCTTCCATAGCCGTGACACCTGAGGGTCTGCTGCGCTGAATCCCCGCTCGTTCACTGGCAGCCACCCGTCTTGCCTTACGGGTCTCTCACCCCGGTCTCTCTCGCTGGTTCCTTCAGCCCGTCCGGTCTCTCTCAGCGTCTGGCGCCGAAATCACCTCAGGCACTGCGCGCTCGACCGTTAAATTTTGAAATCCTCTGCTGGAAGTCACCTGACCAGGTCCAGCGTGCAAACTTGAAATGCTCACCAGATGGCGCTCTTTCTCCTTATTACATACATCTCGCATTGATTCTCTGAAAGACTTTTCTCTTTCTATTACATTCCTCCCTCCTTTTTGATCGCCAGTCCTGCGCGAGTGGATTCTTTGCAAGATCGATGCCTCCTTCGAGGCAGCGTAAGTTCAGACAAGAGTTGAGCACACTCTTCTGTTTTCTGTTGAATCTGAGACCAGATAAACTCCTCTTGAGCATATCAGTTAGGAGGGATCCCAGCATTAGCCCGTTCGGTTCTGCGGGGTTCCTCTAGCGAAGGTGATTCTGGTGTATTTGATAAATCAAGCAGTGAAGATTGTAAATCGCCTCCTGATCCATTTTGTATCTCACTCGGGACTGAAGGGCTCAATTGCATTGTAGCCCATCCTTCTTAGTCTCCCAGAGTCACCATGTGTGGCACTTCAGTTCATTTTCCGCAGGCTCAATTCTGTTATAGTCCTCTGCTTCGGACGAACAGGGTCGTAGCATATTACGGTGCAACACCCTAGATGTCGTGGCATCACCCCCTTCAGGCCTAACCTCGTAGACTGAATTCTTTGGATGGATCTGCTTCACCACTCGATATGGTACCGCCTCCCAATGATGGTCTAGCTTTCTCCCAACCGGTTTGGCCCTTACTAGCACATGATCTCCTGGTCGGAGTGGGCTCACTGAAATCGGGGGCCGTCCTGTATGCTCTATTTCCTGAAATTTCTGCGCAACCAGCTTTCTCACTGTATCAAGCCGCCATCTGTGTTCTCCAGGTACTCGGACTGTTGTACTGACCTGAATCTTCTGAGTCTAGCTCCAGCTCAGTAATCTCTTGTCCATTCCTTCCAAACAGCAGCATATAGGGTGTGTAACCAGTAGTCACATGAACGTGATTATTATATACCCACACCATTTCATTTTCTTGTCCTCTTCAAACGTCCGTAACATCTGCAACAAGGTTCGGTTGAAGCGCTCACATGTCCCATTTCCCTGGGGGTGATAGGGCGTTGTTTGAGATCCTTTGATCCCACAGATATGATATAACTCATCCATGACTCGCCCTTGGAAGCAGGCCCATTGGTCAGAATGTATCCGCTTCGGACACCCATAGATCCGAATGAAATCTTGACAAATGGTCTTGGCTGCGGTTTCTGCCATCTGATCCCAAGTAGGTGTCACCACTGCAAACTTGGTGAAGTGATCGGTCATTACCAAACAATGCCCGTAGCCTTTGTATGAAGCTCCAATCGTCAGATAATTGATCATCAGAACCTCTAATGGTGCAGAAGTTTGATGGTCTGAATGGGAGCTCTTTGTTCAGGAGGCTTGCTCAACTCACATAGTCGACACTTTCGGCAAACTTCTTCGATTTCTTGCTGCAGTTGGGGCCAATATACCTGTCGTTGTAACCACCGGAAGGTCTTCTCCACGCCGAAATGGGCACCTCTTCCATGAGCCTCCGGGGCTAATTGTGTTACTAGTGTTCCTGGGACTAATACCTGCCAGGTCACATCAAACTCTCGAGGTAGCTGGATTTTCCGGCATAGCAAGCCATACTTCAAGAAGAGTCTTTCCCACTGACCTAAGATTCGTAGGGTACTTGGGAGTGAAGCAGCTCTAGCCTCCTGGTCGGGTCTCTGACCTAGAGCGACCCATTCCCTAAGCTTTGCCAACTCTGGGTCGAACTGTTGCAACTGTATCCACTCATCTCTTAAGCGACCCAGGATTTGAGTGGGCCTTGCCTTTTCTTTGGAGTTCTGAGCATCGATTACAGCTGCAGCAAATTGACAAAAATTCGTAGTCTCGTCACCTTCCAGCTCTTCATCTATATCTCTCTTCGGCCCCATCTGAGTAACCCAGGACAGAGCATCTGCATGGATGTTCAGGGCCTTAGACTGATAAGCGATTTTGAACTGATATTTAGACATCCTTGCAACCCACCGTTGTTCCAATGCACCCAACTTTGCGTTTTCCAAATGAGCCATAGGATTATTGTCCGTCCGCACTTGTACTTCTGAACCTGACAAGTACTCCGCAAATTTCTCAGTCATGACCCATACTAGTGCCAGTAGCTCCAGTTTGAACGAACTGTAGTTATCTGGATTCTTCTCTGTGTCCCGAAGTGACCAACTGGCATACGCGATCACCTGCTCTTTTCCTTCTTGCGCTTGAGCCAACACTGCTCCCAGTCCATATAGACTTCCATCAGTGTACAATATAAAAGGTTGTGAGAAATCAGCATAGGCCAGTATTGGGGTGTTCGTTAGCGCCATTTTCAATGCTTGAAACGCCTCTTCTTGTCGTGGTCCCCACTGAAGAGGTTGCCGCTTTGCTCCTCCAGCCGTTCCCCTCAGTAATTCATTGAGCTGGACCTCAATCTTAGCGAAGTCTTTTATGAATCTGCCGTAATATCCAGCGAGTCCTAGAAATGCTCTCAACTCCCTTAAGTTGACGGGTGTGGGCCACTTCTGCACTGCAGCTACCTTCTCAGCAGTGGGATGCACTCCCGCACTGGACACAGTGTGCCCCAATTCAATTTCTCGTTTGAAGAGATGATACTTACGAGGCTTGATTTTCAATCCATGCCTCTGAAGTCGTTCTAGCACTTGTTCCAGTGGGCGGAGATGATCTTCAAACGTGGCTGAATAAATAATTATATCATCCAGATAAATTAAAGTAGCTTCGAAGTTGAGGTCCCCGAAGCATCTCTCCATCAATCTTTGGAATGTTCCTGGTGCATTTGTCAGCCCAAACAGCATCCTGTTAAACTGAAACAAACCCATAGGAAGAACAAAGGCAGTTTTCGGACGATCTTTCTCAGCTACTGGGACCTGCCAATAGCCACGGGCCAGGTCAAGAGAAGAGAAGAATTTAGCACTTCCTAATGCGGATAAAGATTCTTCTATTCGGGGTAATGGGTAAGAGTCTCGCACAGTAGATGCATTCAATTTCCTATAATCTACGCAAAATCTCAGAGTACCGTCTTTTTTTCGAACTAGCACAATAGGAGCTGCCCAATGACTCTGACTTTCACGAATTACACCACCATAGCATATGGGCTAAAAGTTCTTTCACCTCCTGGTTCATTTGAGGTGGGATCTGCCGATACTTTTCCCGAATGGGAGCTGTATTTCCTGTGGGTATTTCGTGTTGAATATCTCGAGTGCACTCGAAATCATCTTCATGTTGTGCAAACACTCCCTGGTAACGCTGTAAAAGTTTGCTAAATCTGCTTAACTTGTCCAGCCGAGAACTCAGTGAGATTAGCCTCCATTTGCTCTAAGAGGCGACGCCCAGCCAAAGGTTCCCTTTTGACTTCTTGCCTGTGAAGGGACACCTCTAGGGTCCATGGTTCTCCGTCCACGGGCTCCAACTCTATAGTATCCGCTCTGGTTAGGTCCTCTGGCATTATGCAAACCCGTGCTATGTCTTGGCGGGGCAACAACTGTAGGCTTGTGCTACTTAGGTTAATACAGCATATGGGTATTCGACCCTGATGCATGGGAGCCAGTGTGCGAGCAACCAGAAGTCCAGCAGGTGCTTCTTCCCCTTCTATTGGTTCTATCTGAATGTCCATACCCTCTAATGATACACGTGCCAGCCCTGGCAGAGTGAGCACAGTCTGTCCTACTGGCAATGTAACTGTAGCTTCAGACGGCATAGACACTCTATCAAGATACTGAGAAGCAACAGGCAATTTTTGAATTTGACTGACTCGTACGAGGTGTTGAAAGACCCTCTTGCTGGCTGGGTCACGAGTGGTGCGGGTCCAGTTATTTCTGTTAGAATCCTCAGCCAAGAACTGTCCAATCTCCTTAAGCACATTCATGCCCAGGGTTACAATGGGTCCGTCACCTCCAGATCCAGTGGTCAGTATTATCCCCTTTCAGCCGAGGTTTTTTCCACATACCCGGACCGACATCCATACTACCCCTGCCACCGGGTTAGCTGCTACCAATTTGACGGTAGGTTAATCCAGGAACGAGCAATCTCTGGAAAATGACTTTGAAAATAAGCTTCAGGCATAGTGGTCACCTGAGACCCAGTGTCCATTAAACAACGAATCCGCTGTCCATTGAATTCAGCCCAAATAATAGGCCTCTCGGAGACAATGTCTTCAGAGGTTCTCCTTACACGCCCTGAAGTTTGAAACCCCAAGGTATGCTCCACGACCATGGGGCGTCTTAGTTTAACGGCTGCCCTTGTCTCCTCTTTTCTTTATTCGGACAGTCTCTGGAGATATGACCTCTACCGCCACAGGTCCAACACTCCGGTCCTCGCTCTACCGGTGGACTGAGTGCACGACTCGTTGGAACCTGATAGGAACGTCTTCCTCGCTCTTGTCTCCGTCCACGTGAGGCAGAGCGGTCCATTAACAAGGGGGCTGCAGGGGTCTCTTTAGTAGTGCTCAGTTAATTTCGAAGGTCTCGAATCTCTTGACGTATCTCTTGTGCCCAATCGGGCAACTGACTGAAAGCAGCATGCTGAGAATTGGGTGGAAAAGGGGTTATTGCCTCATGACTTCAGACATTGGCCTTGAGAACAAGAAATTCTTCCTCCAAGACTCTAGCTTCCGCCCCAATCTCTAAGAAACCTAGGCCGGGCCTCAGGCATAGCCGATTCTTTAAGATTTGTCTCAGGGAGGGGTCTTTTAAGCCAGCAATCAATTGGTAGCGCAATATTTCTTCTAATGATCCCAGTCCTCGATTCCCTTCTCCAGCCTTCTTAATGATATGGGCTGTCACTTCCTGCAATGCATTAATATATTGATTAATAGTCTCATCTTCCTTTTGAACTCTCTGAAATAACCGCAACCGTAAATGCCCCAGATCCGTAGTATCACCGTGCATGTCTTCCAGAATTTTTATCACTTTGTCTACAGTGTCACGGTCCCTGGGTGGGCGGTACAGTCTGTCGGGCTTCCCCATCAAGGGTTAAAAGGGCTAACTCAGCCTGGGCTAGGGGAGTAAGGGGATACATGCGTATCCTACTTTTCAGTCTCTCTACCCAGTCCCACAGTGACGTACCATCCCTCGTAAATTTGGGAAGGTGACTGAGCATAGCCCCCAAGGGTATATGTCCACTGACAGACCAAGTCATAGACTGATCCCCCATCTCTGCGTCTGAATGTTGCATCCTGCCGACTGCGCCAAATGTAATGCAGGTGTCAGAATGCAACGTGCAGAGTCACAAAATGAGGGCAGTCAAATAGCTATAAATAGCTAACAATTTATATATATATGTATATATACATATATAAAAAGAAAGCGCAGCAGCACTCCATTATGGCCAAGATACATAAAGACAATAAAACCATTTAATTTAAACTGTGTTATTACTCAATAAGCTTTACTTACAAATTTTTTTGTAAGTAAAGCTTATTGAGTAATAACACAGTTTAAATTAAATGGTTTTATTGTCTTTATGTATCTTGGCCATAATGGAGTGGTGCTGCGCTTTCTTTTTATATATCTTATGCAGTTTCTGCAGCTTGCACCTGTTCACATTTGGGATGTGCTGGTCAGTTTTTTTGACATGCATATATACATATATATATATATATATATATATATATATATATATATATATATATATATATATATATATATATATATATATATATATATATATATATATATTAAACAAGCTGACAGGGATTGCAACCGGGGTTAGTAATGAGAACACTATCACAATAGCAATAACACACAATACATCACAATAGCAATAACAATAGCAATAAAATCCTTCTCTAAAATACTGTATCTAGTCCAATTATGGGATTAGCACTGAAGTCCATTGGTTCTGCAAATGGCCCTAGCGGGGGTCTCCGGTTATTCCCGCTAGGCCTTTAAGTCTTTTTCTGACAAAGTCAATTAGATACCGTTTGGCTTGTTCCACCTCACCCGTCCCCCTCCCAACCTGATACTCTAAACCCGATTGTTCCGGGTTCCATTAGGGAGCGGTTGAAGTGACAGCCCTGTTCAGTGATGACACTAGTGGACTTCTGCTGATGAGATCTCTCCGGCACGACTCGTTTCTATCCTCTTTGTCCTGTCAGCCGGGGTGGTTTACCATGTCGTGGGTAGGAGGGTCTTGTACATTTCATTAATGTCATATCCAAGTCCCGGTCCTCTTCCGTAGCCGTGACACCCAAGGGACCGCTGCGCTGAATTCCGCTCTCGTTCATCAGCAGCCACCCGTCTTGCCTTACGGGTCTCTCACCCCAGTCTCTCTCTCTGGTTCCGGTCTGCGTCACGTCTCTCTCTGTGTCTGTCACCGAAATCACCTCAGGCACCGCGCGCTCGACCATTAAATTTTGAAATCCTCTGCTGGAGGTCACTTGACCAGGTCCAGCGTGCAAACTTGAAATGCTCACCAGATGGCGCTCTTTCTACTTATTACATACATCTCGCATTGATTCTCTGAAAGACTTTTTTCCTTCTATTACATATTTATATAGCGCCATTGATTCCATGGTGCTGTACATGACGAGTGGTTACATACCTAATACAGATATCACTTATAGTGAACAAAACTAACAATGATAGACTGGTACAGAGGGAAGAGGGCCCTGCCCTTGCGGGCTTACATTCTAGGTTGATTATGAGCAGCTGAACGGCTGCTCACCATATCTCCACTCCTGAATGTGGTTCGCTTGGTAAAATGAGACCTGTTTGTCTCACACATGCGGTGTGTATGGAGGTGTGCAGATCTCCTGGATTGAGTGCCTTTGCTAAACGACTAAAAAGCTGGACTCTAATGTCAATCTGACATTACTTTGTCTGTGTTGTATATATATAATATTTTAATTACACAAATAGGAGAGTGTGGGTGCTGACAGGCAGGGGATATACCAAGGAATAAATAACTACAGTAGATAATAGAATAAAAATGACAATAAATATACAGATAAAAATTCCAATGGTAAAAATCACTCAACAGTCCTTATAGTTATAAAAATAGTCCATAGTCAATTATGCCAAATTGCCCCTGGCACTGCTAAGCTGATTTCCTCCTTCCATGACTCAAGCATTCACCAAAGAAGCACGTGGACGTCTCCCTGCCAGCATGCATACTTACCTCCCCATGGCCAGAATCGGCTTGCTCCAGCGCCATTAGGATGCCAGCATAGAACAGGAAAAGGAGATAAGCCTCAAAGCAGCATCTACCCACCTACTGGTGCACCACTAAATCCAAGTAAGCATCATTTCCATTGCAGAATACCAGCAGGATTTCCAGCTTACCATACACTCTCTGCAACATTATCTTGTGTAAGGGAGATTTGAATGACTTACCTATTTCACTAAGAACCACCGGATTTCCCAGGATATTCTATTTCATTTGCCAACTAGTTATTTATTCCTTGATATATCCCCTGCCTGTCAGCACCCACACTCTCCTATTTGTGAAATTAAAATATTATTGGATCCACTATAGATATCTCCATCATACGTTGGTGGATTAATTTCAAACACATCCACTCCCTCCTTTTTCTTCCCCATCCTTTTTTTCCCTGTTATCATTCTACTCATCCTAGTGCAATAGATTTATTTATTTTAATTGAATTAGCCACTTTTGCAGATTCTCACACAAGATCTGCTTGTCTATCTGCAGTTTTTTTCCTCCCATCCCCCACCCCCCTTTCTTTGTTGACCTCATCTGTGGGGCACTTGTGGAACAGATATCTTTCTTAGGAAAAAATATATATATTTTCAGTATATGCCTTAAATCCAATGGAATACAGATTCCAGATTGTGGCTTTGGTGCAATCTGGTTCCAAAGCCAAGTGCTGTATTTAACCCCATACTGCCATACATACCACCCCATTCATTATTTTTATTAGATTGATTAAACTTTTATTACTTAGAAGTTTATTGAATTCAATGTTCAAAGCTGCTTTGAATTGTATATTCTATCAGGATATACTCCACATATTAGGCTCTGTGTATGTAGCATTTCATTTAAAGACTGGTGCCAGAAGTATGCACTCATTACACCTCCAACATAAGGCACTGACACAGTGAGTTGAAAGTGCAGGTGGGCACATGGTTAGCTACATTAGTGCAAAACTCCTTGGGCACCAAATTTCCAAATAAATAACGAATGTAGCAGTGCCGTCACAGCGCTGTATCAGCATTAATGACCCACAGTTGAATCCTCTGGTAGAGCAGGGGAGCATAGTCTTTCTGCCCCAGCACTCTCCATCTTGCAGGCTGCTATAAGCCTATATCCTATAATATGTCAGCGTCCTGGCACGGGTGGTGTAATGACTTCACTACATTGCTCTGCCTGTGCAGGGGAGAAAAAAACTCGGCTCAGATTAGGTCAGTATAAACTTTACATTTTGAGGAAGGTGGCATTATTACTTTTTGATGGGGCATCACCACTTTTAAGGTGTCAGTAAGGGGGCATTTTTTGCTTTAATGGGGCACACAGGCGGCATTATTTACTTTAAAGAGGTACTCAGGTTGAATTATTATTGGGATAGCAGATGAGATAATCAGAACTAGCAACCTTACTACATGACTGCTCAGACATTGCCTCCTTTATGGGCATACAATGGCATATGTCACTCATAGGATACCATAGTAAAAAAAAAAATAAATAAAAGCGGGGCGCTTTTTTTTTCTGGTTGCACTCTTTATAGGAAAATTGTAGTCTAAAGTACTTTCTATAAGTTGTAAACAGGTACCAGCCCAACAAAAGCCAAAAGGAAACTATGTCTAATGCATACACTGGGAGCTTTTCCCTGCATCCATGTTAAAGGGAACCTGACAGCTGATACATGCTGCCCGCGGATCGGCACTAGCTGCAGCGTTTCAGAGAAAACATAATTTAGTAGCCGTGTGCTCCCTTTGAGTGACATGCTTCTCTCTCTGCGTGCATGTATAGAGAGAGATCTACCGCTCAAGGCCTTTTTTTTTTCTAGCTTTCTATCTGCACAAAGGAAAGCGTAGGTAAAGTGAATGTAAATTGTAAATAAAAAAAAAATGATAAAAATAAACATAATTGATAATATTTAACAAAATATAATTATATATTTTTTTGTTGTAACTGCTGAAATATACAAATAACAATACAATATATAATGACATTCACTATAAAAGGTATAGTTAATATAAAATACTTGTATTTTGTGCAATATAAAAAAAAAGAAATATATTTCCCACATCAAAAATTCTATTATAGGCTCAGCAGGCAATATTAGATTTTTTTATACAATCAACTACTGGCTGGTACTATTGAATGTAAGGAGAGAAATGCTGCAGAATTTAATGGAGTTATTAAATCCTTCCTTTACTTTTCATTGAAGGAAACCTTGAGAAGGGATTGTTAGAGAGCATTATCACACTCTGGGAGGTTTCTTGGAATTACTGATCTACATTCAAGAACATGACTGAGCTAATTGGCTGTAATCCCATCAAATGTCTTCTACTTCTAGTTTGCTCTTCAGTAATATGGATCACACATGGGGAGCAAACTAGACCCGAATGCTCTCGAAATGTCAAGATGTCCTCCTTAACAGTCACATTTAATAGGACGTGGAGATCCCTATTTTAGGATAGTAATTTTAAGCTTATTGACCTAGCCTTTGCCCAGAAACATGCAACTACTAAAAATTGACTTCCCATAGAAAACGGCACGTAATAGAACAAAAAATGTCTTTAGATGTCTGTCCTATACCAGGCTACTTGTTTTCTAGTGGTTCAAAAATTAAACTTGTTGTATATAGGTGTGCTGCTGGGGATTTTGCTCCCAATAGCATTTAGCTTCCAAATCTGTGCACACAGAGTCTGAGCTTCTGCTGCAAAAACTCATCAAAGAATTCAGTGTGAACATAAAGTACCCAAGTTGGAACAGAACTAGGTCATTTAACTGAACATTTGCCTCAAGTAAAGAAAATCCTAGCTGTGGGTCTGGTGCAAGCAATATTATAGAATACAAGAAATGTTAGGTTTACTATAAAATAAATACATAATTAACCCATAATTCCTATTAGTATGTGTATATGTAATAAGGTGGTGGATATGTCTGGCTACTAGTATGGATGTTCCTATTCACAATCAACTTCTAACTGGAATGCAGTAGAGTGGTTCAGAAAGACACTTATTGTACATCACACACTTCTCATGGTTCTGTCCATCCCCCCTCATCCATTTTAAAGCATGGACCTTACCATTAGCCATACACTTAGCCGAACCATTAACGACTGGTGCAGAGTGAATCAATCATCAAAACCCTCAAGATAAAATCAAATTATATCTATTCTGGAGAGGGAAGAAGAGAGAGAAAGACATAGCCATGCAATAAAGCCATGAAATCAATCCGTCTATTTTATTAAAACTAGCAGTCGAGTACAATTTTACTTTGATATATATTATATATATATATACAGTACAGACCAAAAGTTTGGACACACCTTCTCATTTAGAGATTTTTCTGTATTTTCATGACATTGAAAATTGTACATTCACACTGAAGGCATCAAAACTATGAATTAACACATGTGGAATTATATACTTAACAAAAAAGTGTGAAACAACTGAAAATATGTCTTATATTCTAGGTTCTTCAAAGTAGCCACCTTTTGCTTTGATGACTGCTTTGCACACTCTTGGCATTCTCTTGATGAGCTTCAAGAGATAGTCACCGGAAATGGTCTTCCAACAATCTTGAAGGAGTTCCCAGAGATACTTAGCACTTGTTGGCCCTTTTGCCTTCACTCTGCGGTCCAGCTCACCCCAAACCATCTCGATTGGGTTCAGGTCTGGTGACTGTGGAGGCCAGGTCATCTGGCGTAGCACCCCATCACTCTCCTTCTTGGTCAAATAGCCCTTACACAGCCTGGAGGTGTGTTTGGGGTCATTGTCATGTTGAAAAATAAATGATGGTCCAACTAAACGCAAACCGGATGGAATAGCATGCCGCTGCAAGATGCTGTGGTAGCCATGCTGGTTCAGTATGCCTTGAATTTTGAATAAATCCCCAACAGTGTCACCAGCGAAGCACCCCCACACCATCACACCTCCTCCTCCATGCTTCACGGTGGGAACCAGACATCTAGAGTCCATCCGTTCACCTTTTCTGCGTCGCACAAAGACACGGTGGTTGGAACCAAAGATCTCAAATTTGGACGCATCAGACCAAAGCACAGATTTCCACTAGTCTAATGTCCATTACTTGTGTTCTTTAGCCCAAACAAGTCTCTTCTGCTTGTTGCCTGTCCTTAGCAGTGGTTTCCTAGCAGCTATTTTACCATGAAGGCCTGCTGCACAAAGTCTCCTCTTAACAGTTGTTGAAGAGATGTGTCTGCTGCTAGAACTCTGTGTGGCATTGACCTGGTCTCTAATCTGAGCTGCTGTTAACCTGCAATTTCTGAGGCTGGTGACTCGGATAAACTTATCCTCAGAAGCAGAGGTGACTCTTGGTCTTCCTTTCCTGGGGTGGTCCTCATGTGAGCCAGTTTCTTTGTAGCACTTGATGGCTTTTGCAACTGCACTTGTGGACAATTTCAAAATTTGCCCAATTTTGAGCACTGACTTCATTTCTTAAAGTAATGATGGCCATTTGTTTTTCTTTACTTAGCTGCTTTTTTCTTGCCATAATAGAAATTCTAACAGTCTATTTAGTAGGACTATCAGCTGTGTATCAACCAGACTTCTGCACAACACAGCTGATGGTCCCAACCCCATTTATAAGGCAAGAAATCCCACTTATTAAACCTGACAGAGCATACCTGTGAAGTGAAAATCATTTCCGGTGACTACCTCTTGAAGCTCATCAAGAGAATGCCAAGAGTGTGCAAAGCAGTCATCAAAGCAAAAGGTGGCTACTTTGAAGAACCTAGAATATAAGACATATTTTCAGTTGTTTCACACTTTTTTGTTAACTATATAATTCCACATGTGTTAATTCATAGTTTTGATGCCTTCAGTGTGAATGTACAATTTTCATAGTCATGAAAATACAGAAAAATCTTTAAATGAGAAGGTGTGTCCAAACTTTTGGTCTGTACTGTATATATCTATCAATGTATTTTCTTTTAGTTAGGTCACATGATGCATTTTCACCTCTTGATTGGGTACATCAGATTATTTAATTCTGAAATGTAATATAACTGAGACATGGGAGCAGATTTACTAAAATAGTAATCTTAGGGCTCGTGCAAATGACTGTATTATTGGTCCGAGTGCGAACCGGCAAAACATCAGTTTGCAGCCAGACCAATGTTAATCTATGGGACTGTGCGCTTGTACAATTTTCTACTTGGACATAGCTGGTCTGAGGGAAAAAAAATCGCTGTATGTCCAAGTTTTATTCGATATTCAGTTCAAACTTGGAAATTCAAGTCAATAAGTCTGTGAAAACCATCGGGCTGCACTCAGATGACATCTGAGTGCAGTCCGATTTCTGCGGACTCCCACAATGGAGAAGATGGAGAAATTTTTCTCTCCATTTTATCCTCATCCGAGAGAACTGGATCACACTATGCGCATTTTGATGAAAGTCTGATCAGAGTTTGATCAGAGTGTCATTTGCATACTTGGCCCGATTCTCTCGAATGAGAGAATATACGGCCATCTGCACGAGCCCTTGGGCTAAACAATCTAATACAGCAATGGTCACAACCTATTAGTTGGCTTACCTTGCCACAGTAATTTGAGCTAGAACTTTGGTGCAATTTAGTAGCAGTGTGTCACATTTCAGGACAAGTCAAGTCCTTTTCACTTGGCCCAGCATCTTGTGAAACGAGGTGAAGACTTACCCCCCATTTATGTGGAAATGTATTAAACCCTGTTCATATGGTATTGTGTTCATATGGTATTGGACCATGCAGCATAGTTGATAACTAATATATTGCTTGCAGAGATGCGGAAATGTATCGGCAAACAGCTAACTTGCTTCCAGAAATGTCTTTCCTAGATAGCAGATACTAAGGGGTGAAAAGCACAGTTGAGAGAAGTTGATAATCTGAAATCTTGATTGCAGAATTGTAGCCATAGAATACACGTAAGTACGTTGGACTGAGCTTGGAAATAATAGAGGGAGTAGAATAAAAGTCAGAGGAGATAGACACTTGGCTGATGCTGAGTCAATTGGAAGGAGAAGCAAACTCCTGAAAAAACACATTGTAGCTGAGAATTATGCTTTCTACATACGCAGTCTTGTGTGGGTGCCTGAGCCGACCTTAAAAAGCCTTGAGTGATGATTGCATTATTGGTGCTTGCCAGGCTACCAGAGTAACCCGATGCGGACTAGCACAGAGGAATCCAGCCATAGTAGAAGGAAGTGACGCGCCCCCTGGGCCATATTCTTTAGTGGGAATATCCGGAGCCGGATCAGATGGGGGTTGTAGTCTTCCGAGTGGCTGTGACCCGGTCCGTGCCCAGGGTGTCAAACTCAGTTGTATGTGGCAGTCCTACAGATGTTATAAGTTCTTTATTGTCGACTACGCCACCCGTTGTATTGCGGTCACTATGGCCGCCGCTGCAGCAGGGTCCGCTGAGGCTGATGGTGTAGGTGCAGCTTTTGGTGGTATAACCCCCAACGGGTGGGGTATAGCCTCAGGGGGTCAGGTGCAGAGGATGGGGGTTGTGGTGGTGCAGCATAGGTGTTAAAGGAAGACAGAGTCGGGTTGTGCAGTTTAGGGTATTTACTCACTGCTGATGTTCCGGTCACTCCAGCTTCAAGTGACCTCCCGAGCCGTGCTGCGTCCACCAGGTCCTGGATCCAGCCAACCCCCAAGCGAGTCCGGAGCGTGACCCTGAGCTCTCCTTCTGTCCTTTCTCTGGCCGTCCCCACTATTGATCCACCCAGGTCCAGCTGCCTCGGGCCTTCTGTTGGGTGACCCTTGGCCTTGGGTTCCCTGACCCTCCACGTGGTATGCCTTCATGGTGGATGTGGTGGGTGGCCGTGGCAGACGCTGCCCACGGCCTCCGGTCTCTGGCTGGGGTGTGTTTTTGCCCCCACCAGCTTGGGTTCCGGTACCCTGATACCAACTCTTCACCCGTAGCTTGAATTTGGGTTCTTAGAGTCCTCTCTTTGTCCCCTCTCTGGGTCTTTCCTTCTTTCTCCTCTCTCTCTCTCTAGGGCTTCTCTGCTCCTCTTCCTCTGACTCCTCTGCAAAGGCTGACTGACTGACCCTGTTCTTTGATGGTGCCCACCTTATATACACCCTCTATGTGTGAGCTCAGGTGACCAGCACCCAATGAGCTCCTATCTTTACCCAGGCTGCTCCCCCTATCTGCCCCTACACTACTTGGGATGTACCACCCCCCTCCCACTCCAGCCAGGAACAGACTCGGTCGTACCTGCACATTTCTAAGTGGGAGTACCGTCGGCCTGTTCCTCGGAAATGGGATGTGTGTAGTGCATGCAGCCTACCGAGCTCAGTTCCACACTCCATCCTTACCCGGGAGTGGAGTATCACACCTCTGGGTTGAGGTGCAATACCCCTGTAGCAGCCGAATCCTCAGGGTGCTACAGAAGCAGGACTCAGAGCTGGAGCCAGGACAGGTGAGTAACAGTAACAATGTGTTAAAGATTGATAGGTTTCTATTAAAGGTCAGGTGTTATGTTGGGGGTAGTTGAATCAAGCAAAGTAAAATGATTGACTGATGCATGCATATGCCAGGTCCACAAGAGAAGATGGCACTTTTACAGAGCATCTCTCAATTATGGAACATAGAGGGGTGTTTTTTAGATGGAAAACCATGTATATGAAATTCATATGCACTGAAAGGGCCTTTGTGCATGTTTTATTGATGTTTTAGTCATGATACAATTCTTTCTCTGAGTTAGGCTGTGTCATGAATCCAAAATTGGTTAATATAATGTAACTAACCCTTGGCTTGACAATCATGGAACATAGTTATCTAGATCACCAAAGTTAACGTAAACCTAATTGGTCTCAGCATTTATCCACTTTTTAACTGGTGGTAATACTGTCCTTGAGCTTAGTGCACAAGCAAGCTAACAAAGACAAGAGATTCCTCTTTAGTAGTGTTGAGCCACCCCCGTAGTGTTCGGTTCGGTTCGGTTCGTCGAACACCGGGATGTTCGAGGAACTGTTCGTCGAACTGTTCGTCGAACACCTTAGAACACCGTCGAACACCGTTAAAACCAATGGCAGGCAAACAAAAACACATAGAAACACATAGAAAACACCTGCAAAGGTGTCCAAAAGCTGACAAACTGCTCAGAAGACACTCTCTTTAAAAAAGCCGGCCGGCAAATTCAGCAGCGGCATACACCGGTACCCGACAATTTAGACAAGAAGGAATAGAGCATCACACATAGATTAGATACATAGAAACATGTCAGTCACACATATAAGAAGCACAGTGACAGTGTTGGTTACTGCACTTGTCATTTAGTGTAAAGGATTTATTAAAAAAAATATTAGTGTTAATATCAGCCCCCAGCTGTCTGCCTAGCCTTTGCTAGCTATTAAATTAGGGGGGACCCCACGTCATTTTTTTTGGGGTGTCCCCCATTTTAATAGCTAGTAAAGGCTATGTATTCAGCTGGGGGCTGATATTAGTAGCCTGGGAAGCTCCGTGGGTATTACCCCCTTCCCAGGCTTCAAACATCTGCCCCAGCCGTCTGCTTAACCTCCGCTAGAGCCTAAAATTAAGGGGAACCCCACGCCAATTTTTTTTTTAATAATAAATCCTTTATTTTAATACTAAATGACAAGTACAGTAACCAACACTATCACTGTACTTCATATATATGTGACTGACATGTTTCTATCTATCTAATCTATGTGTGAAGCTCTATTCTGTCTGTTATAAATTGTCGGGTACAGATGCTGAATTGCCGGCCGGCTTTCTTAAAGAGACGGTGCATGAAAACACTAATATTTTTTTAAATAAATCCTTTACACTAAATGACAAGTACAGTAAGCAACACTGTCACTGTACTTCGTATATATGTGGCTGACATGTTTCTATCTATCTAATCTATGTGTGAAGCTCTATTCTGTCTGTTATAAATTGTCGGGTACCGCTGCTGAATTGCCGGCCGGCTTTTTTAAAGAGACAGTGCATGAAAACACTATTATTTTTTTTGATAAATCCTTTACGCTAAATGACAAGTACAGTAAGCAGCACTTTCACTGTACTTCGTATATATGTGGCTGACATATTTATATCTATCTAATCTATGTGTGAAGCTCTATTCTTTCGGTTCTAAATTGTCGGGTACAGGTGTATGCCGCTGCTGAATTGCCGGCTTTTCATGTTTCACTGTTGGCACTGTTCCCATCGATTTGGGCAATCACTGTAATGCCACAACCACCATGGCTGTGGCATTACAGTGAGTGGCAGACAATCCCTGCATGATTGGGGCTCTAAATAGCGCCAGACATGCAGGACACGCTTTTGGTGCACGAACAGTTATCGAACATAACCTCGAACAGCCGAATTTTTTGCAAATCGTTCGGGTTCGTTGAACAACTCGAACACCGCCCAAAACAGCTCGAATTTGAGATTGGCGAACAGTTCTAGTCGAACACCGCTCATCTCTACTCTTTAGTTCAGGTCACACACTAAAATGGAATAGAAATGTATTTTTAGGTTGGGTTTTTATTTTTGACGCTAGATGGACAAGTTTGATTGTCACTACTAATTTTATGGAATATTCACCAACAAGGCTGTTGTGCAAAGCCAAGAAAATACAATAAAAATCTGTGGCCATGAACACCTTATTAATAAGAGAGATACTAGGTGAAAGGCTTGACTGGTACAATTGCATAGGAAATTGAAAGAAACTGAGATACTGCCTGTTAAATCAAGGATACAGTATGTGTTATGAACGTGTACACACACACACACACACAAGGATAAGGAAAAAGAGAAGTTCAACCACAGGGAGACTAGAAAGGCACTAGCCGCACAACTAAAAACACCACCTCGGACCTAACTCCCTAAAAAGCAGTCCAGGGGTTTCTCCTGAGGAACCAGAGGGGAGGCCGTAAAAAATCTTTGCAATGTAAATATGGAAATGTGTTAGCACTAACCATACCAATGCTAATAGCAAAATGCTATTATCACAAAGAAGACATTTGTGCCCCCATACCTGCACGCTCCTGTTTGAAGATTTGGGTTCATTTGCATAAGCGGATAGCAAAAGGTTAGGATTAGGAATCGTTTCTGAGACTGGACCCACCAGTGCATCTAGTACAAACTTGGCATTATCTTCCTATGTGAAAACATGTATTTCAATAAGCCAGGCCATGCCAGCCTAGCTGCTAAGTCTTTGTTACGCTTCCTCTGCCCTGTCAAGAGAAACAACCATGTCTTCACAAGTGACTGCTACTTCTCCCGACCTGTCAAGTCTGGACGATCATTATGGAAATAATCCTGTGTTGCGACTTATTAATGTGTCTTTAACTGAACATGTGGTATCCTGAAAAGATGCAAATCAGAGTACAGCATGCAGTAAATGAGTACACTGTGATAACGACAAAGAAAATGAACAATTGAATAATATACACGCTTTACAATACTCCCCCTCTGCTTTTAAAGAAACCCGGTTTCTTACTCTATTAGACAGTGTCTTAATATACAGTGAGACGCAGAGGTACGTTTAAAAATGGCCTGTTCCTCTATGTCATCCTGGCTGGATACAAAGCTGAGAGTACTTACTGATCTCAAATAGTTCTCTCTCTAATATAAGTGAACGTACACATATATAATAAGAAAGAAAGCAGAAACACTGTCACATTTTCAAGGCATTGTAGTAAATTCACACTAATTGCTGTTGCCCTGCATGTTTTTCCAAATTTTTTTCAGAAACAGAATCAGTTTTGTACATAACCACATAATGTGGACCTGTCACCAGATTTCACAACACAAACCACATATATTATTGATCACACCTATTAGATAAACCTCTTACTTAAAACATCCATGTAATAATGATTGTGTATTCCTATACAAAAGTTTTCTTGCCTATTAGGCCGGCGTCCCACTAGCGTAAAGCATTGGATGTGATATGCTAATGACACTCGGCACCAGCTCTGCTGTGAGCGTGATCCGAGTGTCAGTGCTCTGTGCTCCAATCCGCTCACATCAGAGAATCGCAGCACCGGTGCGAAGGAGACGGAGAAAGTAATTTCTCCATGTCCTCCATTGCCGGCGTCCACAGGAATCGCATTGCATTTGGGTGACATCCAAGTGCAGTGCAATGTTTCACATGCACCCATAAAACTTGTATAGGTGCGTGCGATTCGAATTTTGCATGCAATCACAACATACTGCATTTTTTTTTGTCTGAGCTGAAAAAAAAAAAGCCGAAGAGCACAGAATCATAGAATAACATTAGTCCGAATGCAATCCGATTTTTTATCGGATTGCATTTGTCCGATTTATTCGCAAGAGGGAGCGAGTCCTTAGGGTAGTTTCAGACAGGCCTATAAAAAAATCGCTCAGAATTCCATCGAGAAAAGTGGGACGATTTTTTTCTCACTTGTCATCAGTGTGTAGTCCGTATACAATCCGTCTTTTACAGCAGCAGCAATTAATAATTTACAGAACCATTTACAGTTTCAAATTTTACAGAACTGCAATGTGTCCATAAAAATCGGATACTATACTTATGACCAGTGCTGCTTTTTCTTCATTTTTAGGATTACTGTGGTTCCAGGAGATGGGTCATCATCATCAGTATTAGATTAGAGTGATTCTATTGCTAGGCAAAAACCCTTTATAAAAAAAAGTGTGGCACAACCAGCAACCTAGATATACTGTAGTATACACTGACAAGCGAGAGAACTAAACTGATTCTCAAAATGTCACATGTGTTCTCTCTTGTACCTTTCAGGAGAAACAACCAGGATGAATCCTATCTCTGATAACATTAGTGGGTCAGTGAGGCTTCAGCAAGGAAAGCTTGTCTGGTAACTTCAGCTCCATAGCACTCATGACTGGAGGAGTAAATCACTCCAGCTTCACTTTTAACAGAGCTAAATCAGAATTATGGGTAAGCCAGAAGAATATATTCTACCTTGAAGCTTTAAATTCTGAAATTTCTGTTTTTTTTTTCCTCCTTTTATGGTTCATAAAAACATCAACTTCAATGAGAAGAAAGCGAAAACAAAAATTCTATATACTGATACCGTTCACCCTGATCCATAAAAGAGAAATTTTCCCTTTTAAATTTTAGATAAAAGGAAACTGTTGTGTTTGGTGTAATATTCCTGAATGGTGCAGTGATTTGAATCTACTACTTGCCCCAAAACAGTCAGTGCTTGAGAAGTGTGAAATTAAAACATCTTAAAATTCAGGGTAATTTTGTTCTTCAATAGCGATGTTTTACTACAATTACTCCAGCGCACACGTAGCGTGTACATCTTGTTCATTCTGCTCGCACAGTTGGATAACATTGTTATGATGAATCACTTTTAGAAAAATAATGCATAGAAGTTAAGAGAAGATTGCAAGGGATCAAAGTAAGTAAAACTCTTGGCAGATTGCTGTTTATTTTCTTCTTTGTGTGATGTGATGCAAGGAGACGATGTGCGTCTCATTCCGAGTTATTAAGGTAGTTTGCAGAAGACGACTCGATTGTTACACAGTACACACAAAAGCGCTCATTAAAAGATGGCCGACACGGAAGATTACATACAATTATCTCTATTCTATCAGGTGAGTTGCAGGTTTTTCTTATGATAATAACCATCAGTCATGATTTCCCTTGTTCTTCTGGAGTAAAAATGCATTTCTTACAATGAACAGTATTCTAGGCTGCATATAGTCAATGGCGGGCGAACAGTCTGTAGAGTACCTGGAAGAGATGCAACTTGAAGCTCATGGGCACCGATGCCAAATTTCTAACCAGGCTCCCACATACTGAATCCATCTTCTAAAGCAACAAAGGAACCTTAGGCCCCAAGTCCAGCGATTGACTACTACCTTGTCACAACTTTTGGCTACACACCTACTCGCAAGCCTCTGTAAAATGCATAAACTTACGGGTGTTTTTTTAAAAAATTACAATAATTCAGGCCTTAAACACATAGGCAAAATTTCTCAAGATTGCTGTTTTATACAGCGGGCTTGATTCAGGATCTGTCAAATTCCTCATAAGTTTGGGACATCTTTCATCGTCTCCTGTACCCCATTCCTGCTATAATTTGTGCTACTTTTGTTGCATGAATTATAGTGAATCAGTTTGTGTTAGGCCACACTCAAAAAGCTTTCCAAAATTTTCTGGCACTAGCATAAAAATACCAAAAGTCGCAACATCTTTGAGTACCTTTTGTATTGCGCAAAAAATTGTACATTTTTTATGTCATGGGAATATAAGGGACATTCAAACTATTAAATAACTTAATAAATTAAACTGTAAATAATACTTATAAAAAGAAATAATAGACAGCTGATTGGATAAATCAAAGCCGCAGTGCTTTATTAAGGATATAATAAAAAACAAATAATAATTAATAATAAATAACATAACTTATAATCACACATCAAAAAACGACATGACTCAGTCCTTACTTGACTCAAGTCCATTTATAAATTGATTAAACCACACAGCCAGAAGTCTGAGTGTTCCCTCCCTTCAATAAAGCAAAGCGACAGTAGAACATAAAGAAAAAAGGGGATAGGTGGGACGGGGACGGGGACGGGGGGGGTTATCCTGCCGGGTTCATTAACTCTTAAATAACTCACACAGGAAAAAACAATAAATTAGAGAATTAAGCTGATAAATCACAATACAATAATATTCCCAATATTCCCATGAGCCCCCTCTTCTCATTACCGGGGGCTTTACATTTTATTTTGTGAAAAGGGCTAAATAAAACCGCCATAGAGATGAATGAATCAGGCAATATTTGAATTTGCTTGTTTGTGTATTTTTTCCCAGGACATAAACAAATTTAATGTCCCTTATTATGCTCTGGCGTCTTCTCTCCAGATCCCAGGGCATAATAAATGCACTATATAAAAAATAAATCCTTAGGCCACGTGCACATGTTGAGTATTTGGTGAGTTTTTTACCTCAGTATTTGTAAGCCGAAACTAGGAGAGGAACAATGAGAGGAAAAGTATAATAGAAACACGTCACCACTTCTGTATTTATCACCCACTCCTGGTTTTGACTTGCAAATACTGAGGTAAAAAACTCACCAAATACTGAATGTGTGAACGTGGCCCTATACTCACCGCTCACTTCTACGACCCCTCAGCTCCTTAACGTCACTTGCAGAACAGCCCCGGGCCTCATCAGAGCCTGAAGTTCCGGCACAGCATGAGAAGCTTGGGCAGAGCGGCAGAGATCTCAAGATGCGACGAGGACCGGACAGGTAACGGTGAGGAGCAGAGGACCGGACAGGTGAGTGATGAGGTGAGTATAAGGATTTTTAATTTTATTTAACCTTTTAATGTCCCTCTACAGTCAGCGTCCACCATTTTGCTGAATCTCCCTTCTGGCAAATGCAAATTTTTGTAAAAATAGCGTAGCATTAAATTCCATTCTAGTCTATTCCCTCATCTCTAATCAGTCTCATAGTTTATATTATGAAGGCATGTGATCAACAAGACACGTGAGTGTAGAGTAGTTTAATTCCTTTACTCTTGGTCCGGTAAATTCATTGGCGCAATTTAACTAATGGAGTCCTTAAACCCACCAAAGAGCATGTTTAGGCTGTGTGCCCACGATGCGTTTTTAAGCGTTTCCGCACCGGAAAAAACGCTGTAGAAACGCTTAAAAAACGCATGGTAGAAGGCCTGCCATGTTCCCCAGTGATAATCCGCATGTGCTGTGCACATGCTGCGGAAATTTCCGCTGCGGATTATCATTGCGGAAAAAAACGCAGCACTACCAATTATTTTGCGGCAGCGCTGCGTTTTTGCCGCCATTGACTTGCATTGGAACGCTTGGATTCCGCATCACTGTATATGTAGATGCGCATTCCATGCGTTCCAATGTGCGGATGGTACCCGGGTGTGGAGGACAGGAGACTCTCCTCCAGACCCGGGTACCATAGAACCTGTAAAAAAAAGAATAAAATAAAAAATAAATGTTATATTTACCTTCTGATGGCCCCTGGTCTCCTTGTCTTCACTTGCCGGCAGCTCGCGGTGGACTGAAGGACCTGCGCTGATGTCATAGTCATGTGACGGCAGGTCCTTCAGTGTAGTGTTCCGCGAGCTGCCGGCAAGCCAGGACGGAGCAAATAAAGACTCCGGGGGCCATCAGAAGGTAAGTATAGATTTATTTTTTTATTTTTTACCATTCTTTAAGGTCACAGTATATAAATCCATGCCGTTTGCATGGATTTATATAGTGTGACCAAGTTGACAAGCACTTTCCAAGTGATGCTAAAATCGCTTGTCAACCCGCATGCGGAAATGCATGTGAACGCTTCACATCTGCATGTCCCTGGCAGGAAAAATGCATGTACAATCCGCGTGCGTTTTTTCTGCCAGGGAGATGCAGAAACGCTCAGGAAAAAATCCGGAACATTTCTGCATCGTGGGCACATAGCTTTACAGTATAAGTGTAAGCCGACTGCCCGAGCAAACGATCCTGTGAGCCAGAGACTGCTGGGACCATGGAGTGAACGCAGCAGCAGTTCTCACCTACCTTTATTGGTGACTGATGACTGGATGCTGGAAGCAATGGAATGCTGCTGGTTGTAATAGTGAATAATCACTGATGAATACTAATAAGTCTATTTATTACAGCAATATATTGTTACCAGGAAAATTAACTACTTTGTTTCAATTCAAACTGTATAACTAAAATGCAAGAATATTCAAAAATTGTGCACAAAGAAAAGAAAGCTGGGGGCTGATATTAATAGCCCAGGAAGGGTGCTATGAATATTGGCCCCCTCCCAGGCTAGAAACACCAGCCGTCAGCCACCCCAGAAATGGCTGACGGCTGGAGAGGCCGTAATGGAGAGGCCGTAATGGAGAGGCGTCTATAAGACACCCCCATTACTAACCCCATAGTCAAAGTAAAAAAAAAACCACAAACACCCAGAATAAAGTCCTTTAATTGAAATAAACTCACAATTCTTTATTGTTCTAAGTTAAACCATAATTACCATCACGCCCATTCCAGCTGAAGCCAATGTCTTCTGCAATAAAAGTAAAATAATAAACCAACATCATCCTTACCTTTCCATGGTTCCCACGACGGCTCCAGCTCTGCTACATTCACATGACAGACTGGATCGCAGCCGAAAGCTGCCATCCAGCTTGCCATGCCGCAGACACTGAGAAGCGCAGGCATGCTTGCGCTCCTCAGTATCTGGCTGTGACGGCATAAAGATGAGCCGAGGTCATGTCCAATGAACTCAACCCACCTAATGCACGTCACTGACAGCGTGGGAAAATTCTCCTGCGCTTGCAGTGAGCGTGAGAGAATTCTCCTGCTGAAGCACTCAGCGCAAGAGAATTTTCCCACGCTGTCAGTGACGTGCATGAGGTGAGCTCATGTCCAATGAACTCAGCTCACCTCATGCACGTCACTGACAGCGTGGGACAATTCTCCTGCGCTCAGCGCTTGAGCAGGAGAATTCTCCCATGCTGGGATGGCATTGAGATGACAGGCTGGATCGCAGCTGAACGCTGCCATCCAGCTTGTCATCCTTCAGAGACACTGCAGAGCACAAGCATGCCTGCGCTTCTCAGTGTCTGCGGCATGGCAAGCTGGATGGCAGCTTTCGGCTGCGATCCAGCCTGTCATGTCAATGTAGCAGAGCTGGAGCCGTCCTGGGAACCATGGAAAGGTAAGGATGAGGTTGCTTTATTATTTTACTTTTATTGCAGAAGACATTGTCTTCAGACGGAATGGGCGTGATAGTAAGTATGGTTTAATTTAGAACATTAAAAAATTGTGTGTTTATTTCAATTAAAGGACTTTATTCTGGGTGTTGTGTTTTTTTAAATACTTTACTAGAAATTCATGGCGGTCATGTCCAATATTGGCGTGACCCCATGAATTTCGGGCTTAGGGCCAGCTGATAATGCCAAGCTGGCCCTAACCCCTTTATTACCCAATGAGCCACCAGGGCCGTGGATGAGTTGGGTACAGCGCCAAAAGATGGCGCTTCTATGAACGCGCCGTTTTCTGGGGTGGCTGCGGACTGCAATTTGCAGCGGGGGGTGGGCCCAGAAAGCTTGGGCCTCCCTGCGCTGCGGATTCCAGCCCCCAGCTGCCTAGTTGTACCTGGCTGGACAAAAAAATAGGGTGAAGACCCACATATTTTTTTTTTTAATTATTTCATGAAATTCATGAAATAATTAAAAAAAAAAAGGGCTTCCCTGTATTTTTGTTTCCAGCCAGGTACAAATAGGCATCTGGGGGTTGGGGGCAGCCCGTTCCTGCCTGCTGTACCTGGCTGGACACAAAAATGTCCAATATACTCAGCTCACCTCATGCACGTCACTGACAGCGTGGGAAAATTCTCCTGTGCTTGCAGTGAGCGTGAGAGAATTCTACTGCTGAAGCGCTGAGCGCAGGAGAATTTTCCAACGCTGTCAGTGAAGTGCATGAGGTGAGCTCATGTCCAGTGAACTAGAGACTAAAATTACGGGGAACCCCACGCCAATTTTTTTTTTTAATAAATCCTTTATTTTAACACTAAATGACAAGTACAGTAATCAACACTATCACTGTACTTCTTATATATGTGACTGACATGTTTCTATCTATCTAATCTATGTGTGATGCTCTATTCTTTCTATTCTAAATTGTCGGGTACCGATGCTGAATTGCCGGCCGGCTTTTTTAAAGAGACGGTGCATGAAAACACTATTATTTTTTTTAATAAATCCTTTAACGCTAAATGACAAGTACAGTAAGCAACACTGTCACTGTACTTCTTATATATGTAACTGACATGTTTCTATCTATCTAATCTATGTGTGATGCTCTATTCTTTCTGTTCTAAATTGTCGGGTACCGGTGTATGCCGCTGCTGAATTGCCGGCCGGCTTTTTTAAAGAGAGTGTCTTCTGAGCAGTTTGTAAGCTTTTGGACACCTTTGAAGGTGTTTTCTATGTGTTTTCTATGTGTTTCTATGTGTTTTTGTGTGCCTGCCATTGGTTTTAACGGTGTTCTACGGTGTTCGACAGTGTTCTAAGGTGTTCGACGAACAGTTCCACGAAGATCCCGGTGTTCGATGAACCGAACCGAACCCGAACACTACGGGGGTGGCTCAACACTATACATGACACGTCATCCACCGTCAATCTAAATTTGTATTTGATTGTAACAAACTATAAATTATGAAGTATAACAACAAGCAATTTGAGGATAAAGGACATACTGTATTAGATTCACACCAAAGTGTATTTTACTCATGGAATCAAGTGAGAAGCGAGTAAGATGTTAAAGGCGTCTCAAAGAACCATTTGATAATTTGATATAAGGTCTGCCATATATTAATCACTAGACTATTCAAGATGATTTTGCCACAAACAGCACCACTTCTTCCTACGCATTCTGGCAGATTTTTCTTATTTCAAACAATCTTTTTAAAGGGAATCTGCCACCAGTTTTTTTCTGCATTTAAGAGCAGCATAACATTGGAGCAGAGACCCTGATTCCAGTGATGTGCCACTTACTGAGTTGTTTGTTGCAGTTTTCATAAAATCACTGGTGTATAGCTACCATTTCTCTGAATGCTGATCTGTTTGTATAACCTACCCAGAACAGCTTTCTGTGTACACTGTGCATAGGCACAAAGCTGCTAATCAGTTGTGGGGGCGGGGTACTCCAGAGCTCATGAATATGCAGGACTACTTGGCAGCAGGTTTACTAGTCCTCTCCTGCTGATAAAACTGTGAAATTATCAAAGCTACTGCAAGCAGCACAGTAAGTAACACATCACTGGAATCAGGGTCTCTGTTTCTATATTATGCTCGTTTCAGATTAGGTGGCAAAAACCTGGTGACAGATTCCTTTTAAGGTTTGGTGATTGTGATTTTGCAGTGACAAATTATATGGAGTGCTGTAAATGATTACACTCTATCTACAATATTGTGATAGGTTGTTTATCATGGCTGTAAAAAAAAACACGGACCTCACATCCAAAATGTATACATTGATCTATTGCATCTAAGCAAAAATGTACATGCTTAACAGCTGAAGCTTTATATGATTGAGGGAACAGTGGAGGTAGATGCTAAACAAATACTTGGGAAGGTGCACTGAACTGTTTTGCCACACCAAGGGTGCACCTGTGCTTGATTTGAAAATTTTTTTGCTCTTTAAAAAGAATCTTTCATCAGGATTTTATTCCCCAAACTAATATTGTGCATGTAAAGACGCTTCAATGCTGAGTACTTACCTTACTTGTAGAAATCTATTTTCCTGTTTTATAGAAATCTGTTCTCAGAAATGTGTTGTGCTGTTAATTCTTTGTTAAATGTTTGTATAAGTTAACAATGCAGTGTCTTCTTTTACCTTGAAAAAAAGGGGTTACTGTGTAGGAACAAAGGAGACTGCTATCATGCAATTGACAATGA
Organism: Phyllobates terribilis; assembly: GCF_046119375.1. Classification (NCBI taxonomy): domain Eukaryota; kingdom Metazoa; phylum Chordata; class Amphibia; order Anura; family Dendrobatidae; genus Phyllobates; species Phyllobates terribilis. The sequence goes on along the minus strand of NW_027362771.1, from coordinate 443,235,934 downwards.
ATTTATACATTTACAGGAATCCAAACAAAGGCATGACACAATACAGAGTTCTTTGAAAAGATTTTAGGATACAATTAGGATAACATTACAAGTCCTCTTTATTTCTGTATTTGCGTTTTAGTTTTTTCCTCCCTTTCTTCCAAGAACCATAATTTTTAGATTTTTCTGCCCACATTGTTGTAGGAAGGCTTATCTTTTTCCAGACGAGTTGCAGTTTTGAACACCGTTCATTTTACTATCCAAGTGCAGTGAAATTGTGCAAAAAATTCAATTCTGCATTTGTTTTGGGGTTTTATTTTTACGACATTCATTGTGTATTAAAAATGATCTAGCAATAGAATTCTACGGGTGAGTATGATTATGGCGATGCATCAGGTCAGTATGATTACAGCAATGCTAAACTTGTATTGTTTTTTTTAATTTTTTTAATTGTTTATGTGGTAAAAAATGTGTAACAAAAAAGTTTTGCTTGTGACGCCAAGTTCCTACACCAGAAACATTTTAATTTTCCCTTTTATGTAGCTGTGTGAGGCCTTGTTTTTTCCGTGGCGAGCTGATGTTTTTAATGATGCTTTTTGTGATAGATACAGTGATTTGATCACTTTGTATTGCATTTTTGTTGTATATGATTTACTGATCAGGTTATTTAATTTTATATTTTGATAGATCAGACTTTTAATGATGCAGCGATAGCAAATATGTTTACTTTTAATTTTGTATTCCTTTATTTTTTAATGGGTGGAAAATGGGAGGCGGGGGATGAATATATATATATATATGTAAGGTGCCCCAGCGAGGTAGTCGTGGGCGAGTTGTGGCCCCTGCTTGCTTTGGCACCTTACAGACAGTTCGTGTCCTCCCTCTGATGTGTGGCTGTGCATGTGACATTCTTCACTTACTTCACACCATCGGGTCGCAGCTGTCTCCAGACATTTCTCTTCTGGGACTAGGGCAGTAATAATTTCAGAGGACACAAAGTTATTAATCATAACTGGGGTTTTACTTGGGGGAAAGGAGTAATTACAATATTTACAGTCTGGTAGATTGGATAAGGCCCAACAGGTTCTTGTCTCCCATACAGGTGCTGAAATCATCTTCAGCCCCGGTGCCCTCTTTGGATGAAGCATCTCTCTGTTTCTATTCCTTAGCCTAAGAGACAGTTCCTCACCAGCGACAGTGTGCCCAGATCCTTTATCTCCCTCACGGCTTATCCTGGAGTCCTGTTTTCCTCTGCTACCTGCAGACTAGAAGTGCCCCGGGTCCTCAATACCTCCGTTGAGTTTCTCCGGCCAGCTATTGGGACTCCTGCGTGAGGAGATACTCACTCTACGGATTCACAGTCTGAGGGTAGAGAGCCCCCATCTACCCTAGCAGCCAATTTCCCTGGACGTCCGCATGTAAGATTTCCTGTCACATCCCTGACAGGACTTCAACTGACTCGAAAAGAATGGCTGCAGCTATTTTTAGCACACCCACAGGCTCCACCCACTTAGCCATCTGCATAGCAACTGCCTTGCCTCTCACTGACAACTGTGCCCAGCAGTGGCATCTTGTGGCTAACATAAAGCACTGCAGCCCCACAAGGAATTATATCTAACCTCTAGACATGCCCAATGTCTATTCCTGTCACTACGTTTCCCCCTTACTCCACTAACTGCGCCACTGAAATTAGTCCCGTAACTTGACCTAATAGCAGTTCAGAGAGTGCCTAACTATGGGGATATGTAATTCTAACTACTTCAGTCCCAGGGGAAGGTTACACCCTTCCTCACTAATATATATATATAATATATATATATATATATATATATATATATATATATATATATACACATACACACACACATGCATATAAAAGTTTTTATTTTGGTTTTTAGTCCTCCAAGGAGACTTAAAGTCTATCCACAGACATGGCTTCACAGGGTGATAAAGATGCCAGCTCTGGGGGGGCTTCAGCAGGGCTCTGGCTGCCATGTTAACTCATCAGTTCCCCGCGATCGATATGTCTCCTCCACTACTCTCGATGTCTGTTATGTCTGCAGCACAGATGTCATCTCGACAGAGTGGCATCCAATCAGTGAGCTCAGTGATCTTTGCATGAGTTGACTACAGGAGCCACTCAGAGCCATTGAGCTCACTGATTGACTGCTGTGCTGTTGACATGATATTGGTGAAATACAGAAGTGGTGATGTGTTTCTATTATGCTTTTCCTCTGATTGTTCCTCTCCTGGTTTTGTCTTAGGGCATGTGCACACGATCCGGAGCCACTGCGGGTTTGATACTGCATGTTATGCAGCGTTTCACCCGCAGCGTCCAGATGTTACAGCATAGTGGATGGGATTTGTAGAAATCCCATATCCACTATGCGTATCTGGGCACCTGCGGATCACCTGCGTACACGGACATGCGGCATGTCTTTCCAGACCGCAGGATAATTTCTCTTACGGGTCCGCATGCAAACTTTCCCCATAGACCTAATCTCTATGAGGAAAGTCAGCAGGTGAAAAAAAAATGGTGCAGCTCATTTGCATAATGAGCGGAAGCCGCTGCGGCTATGCCGGAGCTTCGGGGCCACAGCCGGCTCCGGACAGTGAGCACCTACCCTTACAAATACTGAGGTAAAATACTGAGCAAATACTGAACATGTGAACGTGACCTCACAAAGCATTTCAATGCATACATAACTGTATCAATAAAGTTTTGTCAAAGTTAAATACCAGGAAGTATCAAAAACAAAGCAGCTTTATTTAAATCTTGACATACCAAAATTAAACAAAAACAACAGCATCAAAAACACAATAAAAACCTGTGTACGAAGAATGAACTAAAACCACTCAATAAAAAAAACACAACCTATGTCATTTGGCTAATTGATGCAAAAATGCTGAAGAGAATTTGCTACATCGAAGACTTGTCAAATACTCACATTAGGAACATAGCCTAAGGACATGGACTCCAGGGACAGATTATGTGTGCATTCAAGCCTCGACGAGGAGTAATCTGGCAGGGAAAGAGTTAAAACAATATATTAATTAGTTCAACATGCCTAGATACTGAAATACCTGTATGCAGTGTGGCATTTTTGAACTTTGTAATTTCCAGAGAGCACAGCTTAGAGGGAAATGCCTCTAAGGCCACGGCCCCACTATCAGTTTTTGGTCAGTATTCGGTCAGTATTTTTTCTCAGGAGTGGGAGCTAAAACCAGGAGTGGGTGATAAATGCAGAATTGGTGACTTGTTTCTATTATACCTTTTCTCTGATTGTTCCTCATCTGGTTTTGGATCCCATTCCTGAGAAAAAATGCTGACCGAATACTGACCAAATACTGATAGTGGGGCCGTGGTCTAAGATGTAAACCCTGCAGTTTTCATAATGTATTTACATGGAAATCGTTTTCAATTGTTATTTAGTCATAAACTTACAGTATCGGACATTGTTTCAATTGTTCTTTTTTCTCTAGTGTTACCATTCTTTTGGTATTTCTTTATATAGCATTTATGTTTTTAAGGGTATTTCATAAAACTGCCCAGACTAGGTACCTCTCCACTGGATTGTCAGGTAATGTCTAGGGCAAACTACACCCAGCTTGTACTATTCCATAATTGCCAGGACTTTGACCCTACTATGCTAAATAATAATATTCTTTATTTCTAGAACGCCAACTAGTGTTGATCGAGCACTAAAATGCTCGGGTGCTCGAAGCTCGGGCCAAGCACATCGTGATCCTCGGGTGCTCGACCCGAGCAACGAGTCCAATGTAAGTCTATGGGAAACTCGAGCATTTTTCCGGCGGTCCCCCCCTGGCGGTCTGCAGAAGGTCAAAAATTGCCCAAATCGATGGGAACAGTGCTCAATGAAACATTTCAGGCAGGTAGGCAGAATATATAGGCAGACAGGCAGGCTGGGTATATAGTAGGGTGCATGAAAAACATAGCAGAGTACTCGGAACACACTAGTGCCCTCCGATTTTCAAGCATCCTTCTCTTTAAAAAAGCCGGCAATTCAGCAGCCGCATACAGTTATAACATCCTAGCCTTTACTAGCTATTAAAATGGGGGACCCAAAAAAAATTACGTAGGGTCCCCCCTATTTTAATAGCTAGCAAAGGCTAAGCAGACAGCTGGGGGCTGATATTAATAGCCCAGGAAGGGTGGCATGAATATTGGCCCCCTTCCAGGCTAGAAACACCAGCCCTCAGCCGCCCTAGAAATGGCACATCCATAGGATGCGCCAATTCTGGCACTTAGCCTCGCTTTTCCCACTGCCCTGTAGTGGTGGTAGTAGGGTAATAGGGCTGGGGTTGATGTCAGCTTATAATGCCAGCTGACATCAAGCCCAGGTTAGTAATGGGGAGGCGTCAATAAGACGGCCCCATTACTAACTCAATAGTGAAAGTGAAAAAAAACACCAACACCCAGAATAAAATCTTTTAATTGAAATAAACACAATACTTTACTATTCTAAATTAAACTCTACTTACCATATCGCCCAATCCAGCTGAAGCCAATGTCTCCTGCAATAAAAGTAAAATAATTAACCAACCTCATCCTTACATTTCCATGGTTCCCACGACGGCTCCAGCTCTACTACATTGACATGACAGGCTGGATCGTAGCAGAACGCTGCCATCCAGCTTGCCATGCCGCAGAGACACTGAGAAGCGTGCTTGCGGCTCCTCAGTGTTTCGCTGTGACCGGCATCCAGATGAACTCGGCTCACTTCATGCATGTCACTGACAGCGTGGGAGAATTCTCCTGCGCATGCAGTACTGGCAAATGACGTCACTGCGTGAGCAGGAGAATTGTATGCCGCTGATGAATTGCCGGCTTTTCATGTTTCACTGAGGATTGTTCCCATCGATTTGGGCAATCACTGTAATGCCACAACCAACATGGCTGCGGCATTACAGTGAGTGGTAGGCATTCCCTGCATGTTGATTGTCGCTCTAAATAGCGCTAAACAAGCAGGACGGGGAACCGAGCTGCCACCCGAGCATCGCGCAAGTACTCGGCGAGCTCCAAGCATCTCGAGTACTGATATTCTCGGGCGAGTACCGAGCAGTGGCGAGCATGCTCGCTCATCACTAATGCCAACATATTCTGCAGAACTCAATATTCCAGAGGGGACTTGTACAGACAATACAGACATTACAAAATAACACATAAGTCACCAATTACCAAGAGGAGCGAGGGCCCTGCTCGCAAACTTACAATCTATCTACCATGTAGCAGTAAGACCTTATTCTGCTGATCGCTGACAGCTCTGTGTTTTTATTCCACAATGTTTCAGGTTTACCCATTCTCATTAATCTAAAAGCAGAAGATAATAAATTCATAAAAAGGGAAAATAGCAGGGAATTCGATTCTCCAGCCTTGAAGGAGACCCCATGCAGGCTGACACTTTGTGGAAGACTAGTGATTTTGTTGTTGTAAGCTTATTTGCATGACAACAAGTCACAGTCTGCCTCACAGTGCCCTGCCTTCTCACCGCCACAGGAAGGAATGGAAAGAAGATATTCCACAAGAGAGGAGTCTTCAGAACTTGTGATCTGTGCTTATTGTTTGGAGATAAAATGAACCTTCTTGTGCTGAAATATGCATTACTTCCTGCAGACTGCGCACCGCTTATGTATAATGTCTGCAGAAATACATGGTTACGTGGGTTTTAAAGTGTATTTCCAGTCGCCATGGACTGGTAAATACTATTATTCCATATCCCCATAAAATGGTTTTCTTAGATGTTTATTAAATCTGTAATACTTCAACCCCAGAGATTTTAAACTCTACTACTTCATAATGCACATATAGTTATATTGTTCATATACATATATATATATATATATATACATATATATATATATATATATATATATATATAAAAATATATATATATATATATAAAAATATATATGTATCTATGATATATGTGTGTATGTATGTAAATATATGTACATAAAGATATAGAATTGCACACACTATATATGTATGCATGTTTTACGATATATATATATTTATATATTCAAAATATATATTCTGTGTATATACATATTTATATATAGTATACTGTGTATATGTAAGTGAATAGACTAAAGTTTATTCTTCCTGTATAACTATTATATATCTTTTGTCAGCACTGTTCCCTTTGCATTCAGGAATGATGGAAGTGTTCGATAATAATAATAATAATAATGTACTATTAGTATGTCACATAGCATGCCGTTGCCCTGTTTATTCATTAGCTGGATGCTCAGGCTTGTATAGGGGGCATTTATAATAATAGTGCTTTATTCGGGAATTTATGTTTATGATGAACCTACACATTTTATATGTTGTTAATATTTATGTGACAGCAAAAGTAAACTTTAATATGTAGAAAATTCTTCTTAATACAATCTATTAGCTAATGCGGGATGTGCATCATTTGTGGAATCAGAGACAAAGCAGTTTATTCCTTGAGAGCCAGCCGAGAACTGTGGGGCATTTATCAATGCATTTACCTTCAGTTTTTGACATTTAGGCCACGGCCCACTATCAGTATTTGGTCAGTATTTGGTCAGCATTTTTTCTCAGGAGTGGGAGCCAAAACCAGGTGAGGAACAATCAGAGAAAAGGTATAATAGAAACAAGTCACCAATTCTGCATTTATCACCCACTCCTGGTTTTGGCTCCCACTCCTGAGAAAAAATACTGACCAAATACTGATAGTGGGGCCATGGCTTAAGATATGTTATTTGGGTCATGTGCTATATTAATGAAGCCCCTGAAGAAATATTATTTTTCTTTTTTGTTTTTCTCAAAAACTCACTGGGCACAATAACTTCTCTGCCACTTTTCTACAACGCCAATTCTAAGTAGCGTAACCAGAGTGCGATGGGTCCCAGTGCATGATTTGGACCAGGGCCCCCCATTTTGGTACAGTTGTGCTCAAAAGTTTACATACCCCAGCAGAATTTTTCCTTTATTAGCCTTGTTTCAGAGAATATGAATGATAACAAAAAAACTTTTTCTCCACTCATGGTTATTGGTTGGGTGAAGCCATTTATTGTCAAACTACTGTGTTTTCTCTTTTTAAATCTTAATGACAACCAAAAACATCCAAATGACCCTGATCAAAAGTTCACATACTCTGGTGATTTTGGCCTGATAACATGCACAGAATTTGACACAAATGGGTTTGAATGGCTCCTAAAGGTAACATCCTCACCTGTGACGTGTTTGCTTGTAATCAGTGTGTGTGCATAAAAGCTGAGTGAGTTTCTGGGATCCAGACATACTCTTGTATCTTTCATCCAGCTACTGACGTTTCTGGATTGTGAGTCATGGGGAAAGCAAAAGAATTGTCAATGGATCTACGGGAAAAGGTAGTAGAACTGTATAACACAGGAAAGGAATCCAAAAAACTATCCAAGGAATTGATAATGCCAGTCAGCAGCGTTCAAACTGTGATGAACAAATGGAAAATCATGGACTCTGTAAAAACCAACCCACGGTCAGGTAGACCAACAAAAATTTCGACCACAACTGCCAGGAAAATTGTTCAGGATGCAAAGAAAAACCCACAAATAACATCAGCCGAAATTCAGGACTCTGAAAACTAGCGGTGTGGCTGTTTCAAGATGCACAACAAGGAGGCACTTGAAGAAAAATGGGCTGCATGGTTGAGTCGCCAGAAGAAAGCCATTACTGAGTAAATGCCACAAAGTATCTAGCCTACAATACGCCAAATAGCACAGAGACAAGCCTCAACTTCTGGAACAAGGTAATTTGGAGTGATGAGACCAAAATTGAACTTCTTGGCCACAACCATAAACGTTATATTTGGAGACAGGTCAACAAGGCCTATGATGAAAGGAACACCATTCCTATAGTAAAACACAGAGGTGGATCGCTGATGTTTTGAGAGCTACAAAGACACAGGAAACTTGGTTAAACTTGAAGGAAAGATGAATGCAGCACGTTATCAGCAAATACTGGAGGCATATTTGCATTCATCAGCCCGGAAGCTGCGCAAGGGACGTACTTGGACATTTCAACATGATAACGATCTAAAACACAAGGCCAAGTCGACCTGTCATTGACTACAGCAGAACAAAGTGAAGGTTCTGGAGTGGCCATCTCAGTCTCCTGACCTCAATATCATTGAGCCACTCTGGGGAGATCTCAAGCACACAGTTCATGCTAGACAGCCCAGGAATTTACAGGAACTGGAGGCTTTTTGCCAAGAAGAATGGGCAGCTTTACCATCTGAGAAAATAAAGAACCTCATCCATAACTACCACAAAAGACTTCAAGCTGTCATTGATGTTAGAGGGGGCAATACACAGTATTAAGAACTGTGGTGTGTGAACTTTTGATCAGGGTCATGTGGATGTTTTTGATTGTCATTAAGATTTAAAAAGAGAAAACACAGTAGTTTGACAATAAATGGCTTCACTCAATCAATAACCATGAGTGGAGAAAAAGTTTTTTTGTTATCATTCATATTCTCTGAAACAAGGCCAAGAAAGGAAAAATTCTGCTGGGGTATGTAAACTTTTGAGCACAACTGTATGTATACACATGTGGTCAAATTGTTGGTACCCCTCATTTAATGAAAGAAAAACCCACAATGGTCACAGAAATAACTTGAATCTGACAAAAGTAATAATAAATTAAAAATCTATGAAAATGAACAAATGAAAGTCAGACATTGCTTTTCAACCCTGCTTCCACAGAATTAAAATAAAAATTAAACTCATGAAATAGGCCTGGACAGAAATGATGGTACCCCTGAAAATAATGTGACAAAAGGGACATGTTAAATCAAGTTGTGTCCACTAATTAGCATTACAGGTGTCTACAATCTTGTAATCAGTCAGTGGGCCTGTATATAGGGCTACAGATACTCACTGTGCTGTTTGGTGAGGTGACATGGTGTGTACCACACTCAACATGGAAGAGAGGAAGAAAAGGAAAGAGTTATCTCAGGAGATTAGAAAGAAAATTATAGACAAGCATGTTAAAGGTAAAGGTTATAAGACCATCTCCAAGCAGCTTGATGTTCCTGTGACTACAGTTGCACATATTATTCAGAAATTTAAGATCCATGGGACTGTAGCCAGCCTCCTTGGACATGGCCGCAGGAGGAAAATTGATGACAAATCAAAGAGACGGATAATACGAATGGCAACAAAAGAGCCCAGGAAAACTTCTAAAGTGATTAAAGGTGAACTTCAAGCTCAAGGAACATCAGTGTCAGATCGCACCATCCATTGTTGTTTGATCCAAAGTGGACTTCATGGGAAACGACCAAACTACATGTTGACAAGCCACAAAGCTTATGGGAGAATGTCCTATGGACAGAGGAGACAAAAATGGATGTTTTTGGCAAGGCACATGAGCTCTATGTTCACAGATAGAAAAATAAAGCATATCAAGAAAAGAACACTGTCCCTACTGTGAAACATGGAGGATGCTCTGTTATGTTCTGGGGCTGCTTTGCTGCATCTGTCACAGGGTACAATGAAATTTCAAGACTATCAAGGGATTCTAGAGAGAAATGTGCTGCCCAGTGTCAGAAAGCTTGGTCTCAGTCACAGGTCAAGGGTCTTGCAACAGGATAATGACCCAAAACACACAGCTAAAAACACCCAAGAATGGCTAAGAGGAAAATATTGGACTATTCTGAAGTGGCCTTCTTTGAGCCCTGACCTAAATCCTATTGAGCATCTTTGGAAAGAGCTGAAACATGCCGTCTGGAAAAGGCAACCTTCAAACAGGAGACAACTGGAGAAGTTTTCTCATGAGGAGTGGGCCAAAATACCTGTCGAGAGGTGCAGAAGTCTCATTGACAGTTACAGGAATCGTTTGATTGCAGTGATTGCCTCAAAAGGTTGTTCAACAAAATATTAAGTTAAGAGTACCATCATTTCTGTCCAGGCCTATTTCATGAGTTTAATTTTTTTTTAATTCTGTGGAAGCAGAAAAGCAATGTTTGACTTTCATATGTTCATTTTCATAGATTTTTAATTTATTATTACTTTTGTCAGATTCAAGTTATTTCTGTGACCATTGTGGGTTTTTCTTTCATTAAAAGAGAGGAATGCATTGAAAGGCCATTTACTTAGAATGTCCTATTACAAAATGTACAAAATGCATTTTCTGAATCCCTATTCTGAGATCACTCCTATTTTTTAAAATGTCTTTTTCTTTAAAAATACATTTAAAAAAAAAATACTATTAACTTTCTTATTTTTTGTAATCTATAAAAAAATAACATTTTATTGTTAAATTATTGCCATGGATCGATTTTTCTTAACAATTTGTGTTTCTGATCACCTTAGTTGTTGCTTTTGTGGATATTTTAAGTAAAAGCAACTAGAGGTTTGGTTTGAAACTGCCACCTACATTAGAACTGAAGAAGACAGGCAGACAATCCATCTAATCAGAGGAGCATTCAGAAGAAACAACTATTGAACTTAATTCCCAGAACTCATCAGTGCTTTTCAAAGAAGGAAAATTATAAGCCATTTATGCTGTTTTTTTGTTTTGTATTGGAAAAATGTGCAAAAATTGTGCAAGCTCTGTTGTAATCGCCATCATTACTGCTGTACACACTTGACCTCATCTTTTCAGGCTGTTATTTTTCAAGAAACCGTAAGTAAAAATGAAAACTGGGACATGCTGTGAACTTATATTGGTGCCAGAGGAATACGTGTCTGCAGTAAACCCTTTGCCAATTTGTGTTTGTTTTTTTTTCCATTAATAAAGATTTTATTGTTTTGGATTTTTTTTCCCAAAAAATGAAAATAATATATATTGTTATCGGTAACATCTTCATTGAAACTTCATACTGTGGCCAATCTGAGTGCTTTGATTTATTTTGGTCTATATTTCATGTATGCTGCTTGCTAACATTTCCATTCACAGGGGTTAAATTGGGACACTTTGTAGCAGAATGATTTTAAAAATTAGAATAAATATTAAAAAATTAGTGACGTGTTCAATACTTATTTCACCCGCTGTATAATTATATAAGTAAATATATTTCTAAAGGTGCTCTGTTGACATGAAATTCTCACCAGATGTGGGTAACAGCCAATTCAATCCACACAGGTAAAGAAATTAAACCACAGATGTCCATAAATTAATTTATGTGTAATAATGAGAAATGACACAGGGAAAAAGAATTGAACACATGAAGAAAGAGGAAAGTCATGACACCAGCTGAAATCTATCAGTAATTAGAAAACAATCCTGCCCCACATATAATAAAGAGTATGTGTTCTATCCATGAAAAACATGTCTAGATCAAGACATCTGCGTGACAGCATGGCAAATCAGGGATGGTTTTTGGCGCGAACAAGCCAGAACCCCGAACACAAATTTGAAATGCCGAACAAATTCGCTCAACACTACTTGCAATTAGTGGAAGAAAATCCAACACATTTGGAAATATTTGCCACTCTGTGGTGCAGTTGCAGTATGTCGCAGGTTGCAATGTAACAGCATAGGAAATCATTAGATTCAATGTTGCAATTTCAGTGTCGCAGGATATACAGTGAAGGAAATCATTATTTGATCCCTTGCTGTTTTTGTAAGTTTGCCCACTGACAAAGATATGAACAGTCTATAATTTTAAGGGTAGGTTAATTTTAACATTGAGAGATAGAATATCCCCAAAAAAATCAAAAAATCAAGAAAATACCATTGTATAAATTAGATAAATTAATTTTTTGCAGTGTGAAATAAGTATTTGATCACTCTGGCAAACAACACTTACCGTATTTTTCGGACTATAACACGCACCGGACCATAAGACGCACCTGGGTTTTAGAGGAGGAAAATAGGGAAAAAAATGTAAGCAAAAAATGTGGTCATGATGCCCTGTTAAGGGGGAGAGGGTCTGCTGCTGACACTGTTATAGGGGTAATATCCCCTAATTCTGTTCTAATACCCCCATTCTGGTATGCATGGCACCCCTCATCCTGGTATGCTTGGCACCGCTCATCCTGGTATTCTTGGCACCCCTCATCCTGGTATGCAAGGCCCCCCTCATCTTGGTATGCTTGGCACCCCTCATCCTGGTATGCGTGGCACCCCTCATCCTGGCATGCATAGCACCCATCATCCTGGTATGCCTGGCACACCCACATCCTGGTATGCCTGGCAGCCCCACATCCTGGTATGCCTGGCAGCCCGACATCCTGGTATGCCTGACACCCTCACAAGCTGGTATACCTGGCACCTCCATCTCCATTACACAAAAAAATAAACACTCCTACTCACCTTTCTTCTTCTCTCCTCCAGCGCTGTGTCCTCCTCTGCAGCCAGCACAGATCTCCCTGTGTGAGCCGCGCATGATGTAACCGACATGCGCGGTCACATGAGGAGATGCTGTGCCAGAAGAGTCACTGCTCCCCACGCTGGTACTGTGTGCATGGGGAGCAGTGACTGCATGCTCCTGGATAGCGGGCGCACACTGGAGCCGCACTGTACGCCAGTGATTAAGGACAATGAATATTCAGTGCTCCCAATGACTCGGCCCCTGGGATCCGGGCAGTAGGGGAACGATGGGAGTAGTAGTGGCAACCCGGTTCCGTGGCTCAGGGTGGTCAGGCCAGTGGTAGTCCGTTATGTGCTGTTGATAATGTCAGACTACGCCACCCGTGGATTGCGGTTATTAGGAACCGCCGCTGCATGCAGACCGCTGGGGCTGATGAGGTGTGCAGCTAGAGTAGTGTGACTCCCCACGGGAAGAGTGCGGCCCCAGGGCAGTATAATGGATGGTGGGAGTGATGGTAGTGAGAGTCCCAGTGCTGATAGTGCTGGAGGAGCAAGGAGCACACAGACAACAGGTTGCAGTCCAGGGTCTTTACTAGAACAGGTAAACTGACCCACAAACAGTCCCGGCTAGGAGGGGACCTGGATGTCTGAGAGCAATGGGGAAATTGGCCCTGGTCAGGGTGAGGGTGTAGGCCTACCGTGCTTTCTGCGCTCCTTCTGACTATTTCCTCCTTATAGGATAACAGCCCACGCTTCCGAGCTCTCCGTGTATTCTCGCCTGTATGGCCTGCGACGTGGGTTCCTTTCTGCTCCCAGCCTTGTACGGCTTTACTGGTCCCTTCGGTTGTGGCAGGGCCTCCAGGCTTCTTAGGCCAAGGAATATACAGTCCCTTGCGGACTGGTTCTCTGCTGGGGGATGTGGAATCCTTCCAGCCTCAGACACCAAAGTCTGGTAAATTAAGTCCGTGATCAGCCAAGACAGGCTCTCTTTGCCTCTTGTCTCTGGCTTGTGGCTCTCCTCCTGCCACACTTCCTCTTAGGTGCAATACAACTGTCTGCCCCTGCTCTGCTCTGGGACAAGTCTCAGTCCTGAGACAGGCCTTCAAGTTCTCTCTAACCCTGCCCCCAGCACCAGCTTTTATAGGGGCAGCCTGCTCCCCCTACTGGCCTGAGACAGGAGGTACTGCATGCTAAAGTTCCCCTGACTAGAGAACCTCCCCCTTGCTCTCAGACACAGCTTTAATTACACTTGTGGCATCCAGGCCAGGGTGACACACCCGCGTCCATAAACCCACCACCCACAGCAACAAGATAGTATAGAATAGAAGGTTCAGACTGTAAGACGCACCCCCCACTTTCCTCCAAAATTTTGGAGGAAAAAAGTGCGTCTTATAGTCCGAAAAATGCGGTAATACTTGGTGTCAAAACCGTTGTTGGCAACCACAGCAGTCAGACACTTTTTGTAGTTGATGATGAGGGTTGCGTACATGTCAGGAGGAATTTTGGTCCACTCCTCTTTGCACATCATCTCTAAATCATTCAGATTTTGAGTTTGTCGCTTGGCAACATGGAGCTTCAACTCCCTCCATAAGTTTTTTATGGGATTAAGGTCTGGAGACTGGCTGGGCCACTCCATGACTTTAATGTGCTTCTTTTTGAGTCACTCCTTTGTTGCCTTGGTTGTATGTTTTGGGTCATTATCTTGCTGGAAGACCCAGCCACGATCCATTTTTAATGTCCTAGCGGAGGGAAAGAGGTTATCTCTCAGGATATTATGGTACATGCTCCATCCATTCTCCTATTTCTGTGGCGAAGTAGTCCTGTGCCCTTAGCAGAGAAACACCCCCAAAACATAATGTTTCCACCTCCATGCTTGACAATGGGAATGGTGTTCTTTGGGTCATAGGCAGCCTTTCCCTTCCTCCAAACACAGCGAGTTGAGTTAAAGCCAAAGAGCTCAATTTTTGTCTCATCTGACCACAGCACCTTCTCCAAATAACTCACAGAATCATCCAGGTGTTCATTGGCAACCTTCAGATGGCCCTGCACATACGCATTCTTGATCAGGGGGACCTTGCGGGCACTGCAGGATTTTAAACCTTTAAGGCATAATGTGTTACAAATGGTTTTCTTGGTGACTGTGGTCCCAGCTGTCTTGAGATCATTAACAAGTTCCCCCGTGTAGTTTTAGCCTGATCTCTCACCTTCCTCATGATGAAGGATACCCCACGAGGTGAGATTTTGCATGGTGCCCCATATCGATGTCGATTGACAGTCATTTTGTATTTCTTCCATTTTCTTCCTATTGCACCAACAGTTGTCTCCTTCTCACCCAGCGTCTTACTTATGGTTTTGTAGCTCATTCCAGCTTTGTGCAGGTCTATAATCTTGTCCCTGACATCCTTAGAAAGCTCTTTGGTCTTGCCTATGTTGTAAAGGTTAGAGTCTGACTGAGTTTGTGGACAGGAGTAGTGTTGATCGAGCACTAAAATGCTCGGGTGCTCGAAGCTCGGGCCGAGCTCGCCGTGATACTCGGGTGCTCGACCCGAGCAATGAGCCCAATGTTAGTCTATGGGAGACCCGAGCATTTTTGCGGTGGCACCCCCGGCAGTCTTTTAAAAGCCTAACAAGTGCCCAAAACGATAGTGACAGTGCTCAAATGACATGGGGACAGCATGGGAATCACCCCAGGAAGCTTTTCTGACCCCCAGGTCACTGCTGTCAACAACGTGGTCAGAGGTATTAAGCCACTTTTACGGGCTCACAATAAAACGTTCAAAAACGAAACTGAAACTTTTTTCCTATGAAATATGTTAAGGAATTTCTTTTCCAGGGTAAAGACTTGTGTATAAGGTAAAATAAATAACCAAAAACAAAAATACTCCTCCACACCTTGGGCTATGTTCACAAGTAGCATTTTTTATGCGTTTTTGCACTTTTGTATTGCTTTCAACTGTGACAAATGCATTCACCGGGAAATGTCATTTTAACATTTTACAACCTTATCTGGCCATGTGCTGTGTGACACATGCATAAAGTGCTGAAAAGACATGGGAACAGCATGGGGAAGACCCCTGGAAGCATCTTTGACACCCAGGTCACTGTCTAAAAGTGTGCCCATCATAAGTGATCCTTGCCGCATCAGAAGATGCAGACTTGCAACTATCCCCGTGCAAGTTCTAGTCCCAGGGCAGTGTTCAATTATACCTCCCCCATTCCTTGCAATACAAGCGCAAGTATGCAGCCTGCCACCCACCCACCCCCAGGCTGCAATACTATACTGCTAGCTTGCTTGCACTTGAAATTGGGCCTTGTAGGCATGTGGAGGCGGAATCTGGCCACCACGTCATGGGTGCGTTGGCGGCCTGGAATCCATACTCAGTCCCCAGCCGCCCGGCGGCCGGGTGTCCATGCTCGGTCCCCAGCTGCCCCGCTGCCGGGTGTCCACACACGGTTCCCAGCCGCCTGGGGGCAGCCGGGTGTCCATAAACGGTCCCCAGCCGCCCCTATTTCTCCTTGGAACATCCCCCCACACACTTTTCTTAGCCCGGCCTGCTTTAGGGCAGCATTGGACGAGCCCACCAGAGAACCAGACTCCTCCGGTGGGCCCTGGCTTCTCCATCAGGGAAGTTGAGAGTGCCAAGGTGAGGAGCATGATGATGATGACAGAAGTTAGCATCTGCTTTGTTTTCTTTTAATGCAAGTGTAAGTGTGCAGCCTGCCACCCACCCACCCCCAGACTGCAATGCCATACTGCTAGCTTGCACTTGAAATGGGGCCTTTTAGTTTGGAGGAGGCCGAAGCTGGCCACTACCTCATGGCTACTTCGGCAGCGAGGTATCCATACTCAGTCCCCAGCCGCTCCTATTTGTCCTGGTGTGCCTTATACATAAGATTAAGCGCGTATACCAAAACATTACCTGTGCCCTCCCCAGTGCATTTAGTGGGAAGGAGAGCCTATTCCGCTGTAGTGTGTGCATGCCAAACCCCTGTTCATGGTACATGCGAAGATGCCTCCCACCCTGCACCTGTCGTTTCAGACTTGCAACTATCCCCGTTCAAGTCCTTGTCCCAGGGCAGTGTTCAATTGTACCTCTCCCATTCCTTGCAATGCAAGCGCAAGTATGCAGCCTGCCACCCACCCACCCCCAGGCTGCAATACCATACTGCTTGCTTGCACTTTAAATTGGGCCTTTTAGGCATGTGGAGGCGGAATCTGGCCACCACGCCATGGCTGCATCGGCAGCCTGGTATCCATACTCAGTCCATACTCGGTCCCCAGCCACCCCTATTTGTCCCGGTAACCTTTCCCACACTTTTCTTAGCCTGGCCTGCTTTAGGGCAGCATTGGCCGAGCCCACCAGACAACCAGACTCCTCCGGTGGGCCCTGGCTTCTCCATAAGGGGAGTTGAGAGTGCCAAGGTGAGGAGCATGATGAGGATGATAGAAGTTAGAATCTGCTTTGTTTTGTTGGAATGCAAGCGCATGTATGTAGTAGCGGCTAGGCCTGAGGTGGTCAGCGTTTTGGCGCATATTCTACCTCCTCCGAGGATTGCTGGATGTTTTCCTGCTACTATCCAAGTTCTATGACTCCCGTTAAAACAAAGCTTCAGGTGATAAATGATGGATGAAGTAGTGGCAAAGGAGAAAGAGCAGGAGGAACAGGGACCATTGACATCAATATCAGGCCAGTCAACCATATATGTCTTGTAGGATATGTTTCTGTAACAAAAGGAGCGGTTTGGCTACACAGTTATAGGGCATACAGTGAGTGCATTGCCTACCAAAAATTTTGAGGCACTCCAATGCCCCTTGGAAATGACATGGAGGTCAGAGGGCCTTAACTAAACCTTTTTTTCCATTTATAGCAACTGGGTCTCCTGTGCACTGTTGGCCTAAGCAGTGAATGGAAGGCTTTCCAAAAATTATGAGGAACTGCAATGCCCCTTACAAGAGCCATGCAGTACAGCATATTACAAACATAAGTCCCATTATTGGGGAGTGGGTCTCCCATAGGATTTGCTTATGCCTTCCAAGCAAAAGCTTCCAAAAATTAGGACGGAGCAACTTGCAATGCCCCTTACAAGAGCCATGCAGTACAGCATATTACAAACATATGTCCCATTATTGGGGAGTGGGTCTCCCACAGTCTTTGCTTATGCCTTCCAAGCAAAAGCTGACAAAAATAAGGACGGAGGAACTTGCAGTGCTGGCACCCTGGTGGTATAGTGGTGGTGGAGGCTGAGGATAAGGAGAAGAACATAAAACAGTCGAAATGAAGCGTATACCCATGTGTGGGTGTGAAGCAGTGCATGTGAATACACCTCCCGAAATAACACAGTGGATTTGACTTTATGTTACTCTGCTGTCATTTGGTGGTGATGAGAAGTCTGGCCCAATCCAGCCCTTGTTCATTTTGATAAGGGTCAGCTTGTCAGCATTGTCAGTTGACAGGCGAGTGCGCTTATCAGTTATAATTCTCCCAGCGGTACTAAAAACACGCTCCGATAACACGCTAGCTGCAGGGCAGGCCAGGACCTCCAAGGCGTACAGAGCGAGTTCATTCCAAGTGTCTAGCTTGGATACCCAATAATTAAAAGGCACAGAGGAATCACGGAGGACGTTGGTACGGTCGGCAAGGTACTCCCTCATCATCTTTTGAAACTTTCCACTCCTTGTGAGAGTACCCCGCGCCTCAGGGCCTGTAAGCTGGGCGGGTGTCAGAAATCTGTCCCAGAACGTTGACAGTGTTCCCCTGCCTCTGCTGGATTGGAGTTGCATCTCTCTCGCCTGTACGCCATGGTTGGGCAACGAACTGTGACCTCTGCCGCTAGCGTGTTCAGATGGGAATTTTTTTAAGAGTTCTGCAGCAAGGGCCTTCTGGTACTGCTTAAACACCTGAACAAGGAATGTATAAGTGGGGCCCAATTGCAAAACTAGACAACCAACAGAAGATTAGACCCCTAAAATATAACTTTTATTCGAATATGCTAAAAAGGACTCAGTAGTCACCATAACAACAAACACAAAAACAAGACAAAATGCCAGGGAACAGGGATAAGTCACACATCAGTCAGGAAGGATTACGGGCTCTATCTGTCCCTATTTTGTCCCTAAATTCTCTCCCTTCCTGACAGCGGAGGTTGGCACCCTAATAACCCTGGTAAATCTCTATCTTTATATTTAAAAAACCACAATCGTGAATAAAAGATAGAGAAAAGTGAACGTACAGATTAAGAAGCCGACAATTCATCATAGATATGCATTTAAGGAGACCTAAGTCTATATATTGCGACAATAATAATAGCCCTGGGAATTTTTTAGAAGGTAAAATTTGTCTCAAGATAGCTGGTTTATTACATTCATACACAAGCCAGCATATACTAAATAACCAAAGCTAATAAAGCAGATTCTGTTATATATGAGACTAATCCCCAGAAGTAATGCCCACAGACCGGTATCACATGTGCATCCTGCTCTATGTCGTTCTAAGTTGTCAGAGCCAGAATGTGATAGAGACTGTAACACATACAAGCAAAACAAATGACCAATTCTAAATGCATTAAAACAATCTCAATATAATTTAGTAAGGAATAGCATTTATCATTGGTAATGCATTATGTCACATCTCATAGATATCAAAGAAATAACACACGTGGGACGAGATATGAGGGATCATCAATGATAAGTGTTGCTCCCTGTCTATTTATATGATATCAGACTGTTCTTTGCATTTGGGACATGATATAAGGGACTATCTATGATAAGTGCTAAATCCCTGTATTTTCTGACATAGGATATTAGGAATCACTAATGATTTGTGTTATTTCTTTGATATCTATGAGATGTGACAAAATGGATTACCAATGATAAATGCTTTTCTTTTATTCACGATTGTGGTTTTTTAAATATAAAGATAGAGATTTACCAGGGTTATTAGGGAAACCGACGTTGAGCGGGGGCGCCACGGAGCAAAAATTAGAGTGCCAACCTCCGCTGTCAGGAAGGGAGAGAATTTAGGGACAAAATAGGGACAGATAGAGCCCGTAATCCTTCCTGACTGATGTGTGACTTATCCCTGTTCCCTGGCATTTTGTCTTGTTTTTGTGTTTGTTGTTATGGTGACTACTGAGTCCTTTTCAGCATATTCGAATAAAAGTTATATTTTAGGGGTCTAATTTCCTTCTGGTACTGCCCCATTTTTGTAGACCTCTCCTCCTCAGGAATAAGAGAGTGAAAGTTCTCCTTGTAGCGGGGGTCTAAAAGTGTCACCAACCAGCAATGACTGTCACCCAACATTTTGACAACGCGAGGGTCACGGTTAAGGCAGCGTAACATAAAGTCGGCCATGCGTGCCAGACTGGTAACGGGCAAGATTTCCGTGTCCTCACCAAGATGACGACTGACCATGCTCTCCTCCTCCTCCTCCTCCTCCTCCCCCCTGTCCTCAGGCCACCCACGCTGAACCGACGGTATGACAGTTGTACTGATACTACCGTCTACAGCGCATGATAGCAGCTCCTGTTCTTCCTCCTCCTCCTCTCCCTCATTGTCCTCCAATGCACGTTGGGATGAGATGAGGCTGGGCTGTGTGTAATCGACCACTACGGCTTCTTGATCCATCTCATTATACTCTGGCTGCAATGTCTCCTCTTTAATTCTCTGCAGAGAGCGTTGCAAAAGACAGACAAGTGGGATGCTGACACTAATGATGGCGTCATCGCCACTCACCATCTTGGTGGCCTCCTCAAAGTTTGTCAGGATGGTACATATGTCAGACATCCAGGTCCACTCCTGAGGTCTTATGTGTGGAGTCTGACCTGAATATCGACGGCCTTGTTGCATCTGGTACTCCACAACTGCTCTCTTCTGCTCACAAATCCTTTGCAACATGTGGAGGGTAGAGTTCCAACGTGTGGGGACATCACACACCAGTCGGTGTGCCGGAAGCTGCAAACGCTGCTGCAACACAGCAAGGGCGGCGGAAGCTGTAGCCAACTTGCAAAAATGAGCTGACAGGCGGCGTACTTTCACAAGCATATCTGGCAACTCGGGGGACGATTTAAGAAACTGCTGAACCACGAGGTTAAGTACATGAGCCAGGCATGGTACGTGTGTGATCTCACCTTGCCTCAGAGCCGCCACCAGGTTACGGCCATTGTCACACATGACCATGCCAGGATGTAGGTTCAGCGGTCTCAGCCACAGATCTGCCTGCTCTTTCACAGCTGTCCACAACTCACAAGCAGTGTGAGGTTTATCACCTAAGCGTATGAGTTTCAGCACAGCCTGTTGCCGCTTGGCGGAGGCAGTACTGCAGTGATTCCAGCTTGTAACTGATGTGGTGATATCTGAGATGGAGGCTGAACATGAGGAGGAGGAGGAGGATGATGCACAGGAGCTATACACTGTGGGGGCAACTATGACTGACATAGGGCCCGCAATCCTCGGTGTGGGGAGAACGTGTTCCGTCCCAAGTTCCGACTGGGTCCCTGCTTCCACTATGTTTACCCAGTGTGCCGTCAGAGAGATGTACCGTCCCTGGCCACAAGCACTTGTCCATGTGTCCGTTGTCAGGTGGACTCTCCCAGTAACTGCGTTGTTGAGGGCACGGGAGATGCTTTGGGACACGTGCTTGTGTAGTGCGGGGATGGCACACCGGGCAAAATAGTGTTGGCTGGGGACCGAGTACCGAGGGACGGCCACCGCCATAAGATTGCGGAAGGATTCTGTCTCCACCAGCCTAAAAGGCAGCATTTCCAATGCAAGCTGGCATGGCAGGTGGAACATATGGCCTTTTTGGGGTTATCAGCAGAGTATTTAAAAAAATTCCTGACTCTGGAAGACCTACCGCTTGTACTGGCAACGTCCCTTGTGTTGGTGTTACGGGGAACGGTTGCCCGCCTTCTGTCTGCGGCCACCACACTGCTTCTTCCTGCCTGTTGGGGTACTCTGCCTCCCTCCCCCTGTGTGCTGCTGGCCTCACTCTGCATGTCCTCCTGCCACGTTGGGTCAGTTACTAGATCATCCACCACCTCCTCCTCTTCCACTTGCGCACCACGATGCTCCTCCTCACTTCCTGGCAATTGTGTCTCGTCATCGTCCACCTCTTGTGACAAATTGCCAGCGTCGACTTCCTGTGGCCGTGGCTGTTCAAATATTTGGGCATCGCTACATGGGATCTCCTCTTCCACCACTTCAAGCATATCAGGCGAGGGGCACAAATATGGAAATGGACCAGTGAACAGCTCTTCAGAGTGTCCAAGTGTGGGATCAATTGCTGTCTGACGACACTCGGCATGGTGGGAGGAAGGAGCATCAGGGTAAGGAAGAGTATGCGGTCGAGACTCACGGCTACTAAGAGTTGACCGTGTGGAAGACAGACCGGAGGTGGTGGTGCCCAGGTAACTGGAAGTATTATCTGCTATCCAATTAATAGCCTGTTCACACTGATCAGTTCTCAATACTGGTGTTGTTCTGTGCTTCCCTAGTAATTCGATCAAGAAGTGGGAGCGAGAAGATGTGGCTGTTGGTTGTGGCACATTTTCACCTTGGCCACGGCCCCGTCCTCTGCACGAACCATCACCAGAACGTCCACTTCCACGTCCCTTGCCACGCGCCTTGCCCATTGTAAAGGAAGTAAAATAGCTTACACTTGCACTATCAATGGAAAAAGGGTAATAAAAAGTAGATTAGAACCGTGGAAGAGGAAAACCACAGTTCTATTTCTCTGGCCTACACCCGACTCTTTTAAACAATCTGAACAATCAGGGAGAAACTATTACTGTTTTTCTTTACGTAAAAATTACCAAAACCTGAATAATAGAGATTTTTTACTGTGGGATGGCAAAACCACAGTTATTGTTTACTGGGGTATACCAGACTTTTTTAAATATATAGATTTGCGGCTGAACAGTGAGCGACACACTCAAACTGTGTTTTTTTAGATACCAAAGGCCCAAAACTGGATAGTACAGAGATTTGACCCATGGAACTGCAAAACCACACTGGGATTTGTTGGGCCTACACCAGACTATTTTCAACAGATATATTTTTGTGTCACAACAGTCAGGAGACACTACTGTTTTTCTTTACGGAAAATATACCAAAACCTGAATAAAAGAGATTTTTTACCGTGGGATGGCAAAACCACAGTTATTGTTTACTGGGGTATACCAGAGTTTTTTAAATATATAGATTTGCAGCTGAACAGTGAGCGACACACTCAAACTGTGTTTTTTTAGATACCAAAGGCCCAAAACTGGATAGTACAGAGATTTGACCCGTGGAACTGCAAAACCACACTGGGATTTGTCGGGCCTACACCAGACTATTTTCAACAGATATATTTTTGTGTCACAACAGTCAGGAGACACTACTGTTTTTCTTTACGGAAAATATACCAAAACCTGAATAATAGAGATTTCTTACCGTGGGATGGCAAAACCACAGTTATTGTTTACTGGGGTATACCAGACTTTTTTAAATAGATATATTTGCGGCTGAACAGTGAGCGACACACTCAAGCTGCTTTTTTTTAGATACAAATGGCCCAAAAGTGGATAATACAGAGGTTTGAACCATGGAAGTGCAAAACAACACTTCTGTTTCTCTAGCCTACACCTGACTATTTTCAACAGATATATTTGTGTCTGAAAAATCAGAGACACGCTTTTTTTTGGGGGGGGGGGGACACCAAAAGGTTAATAAGACGGGTATTTGTACAGTGTGAAGGAGAAAAAAAAAAAAGGATTTTTCCTGTCCCCTGAGTCCTGGAGCTAAGTCTAGCAATTTCAGCAACAGCAGCAGCACACAGGACTGTAATGCAGCGTTTGCTGGTATAACCACTGCGTCTCCTATACAGCCTGCCTGCCTGATATCTGGGATGGATATTAGTCCTGAGAAGAACTGTTTGTTTGATCTGGCAGCCTTTACAGACCCTACACTAACTATTTTGCCGTTTATATCTCTCCCTAAATCAGCAGCGCTGTCCCTACACTGTCTGATCCGGAGCGACTGTGTCCAAGATGGCGGTGCCCTTTTTTAAATACTCGAGGTGACGCTGTGCGGCCAGCCAATCACTGTAGTGCCCACAACCAACATGGCTGTGGCATTACAGTGACTGGCTGGCAATCCCTGCATGTTCATTGGCTCTGTAAAGAGCGCCAAACATGCAGGGCGGAGACCCGAGCTCCCGCCCGAGTAACCCGGAAATGCTCGATGCTCGCCGAACATCCCGAGTAGCGTGATGCTCGGGCGAGTACCGAGCAGTGTCGAGCATGTTCGCTCAACACTAGACAGGAGTCTTTCATACAGGTGACTATGTAAGACGGCTGTCTTTAATGCAGGTAATGAGTTGATTAGGAGCATCTAACTGGTCTGTAGGAGCCAGAACTCATAATGGTTTGTAGAGGATCAAATACTTATTTCTCACTGCAAAATTTAAATAAATTTATCTAATTTATACAATGTGATTTTCTTGATTTTTTTGGATATTCTGTCTCTCAATGTTAAAATTAACCTACTTTTAAAATTATAGACTGTTCATGTCTTTGTCAGTGGGCAAACTTACAAAAACAGCAAGGGATCAAATAATTATTTCCTTCACTGTATGTTGTTCTGTAGCCCTGGCCTTAGAGTAAGTGCTCATTCAGACTAGTGTATAGCCAGCGCATAACTCAGATGAGTGCTATCCGATTAGATAGGATTCGCTCCAACGTTATACTATAGAACAGTCCCGGCTAGCGTTTATTTTCTCATGCCGAGTTGGCATGAGAAAAAAATCGCCGCTTGCTGCGATTGGTTGCGGACAGCATGTGTAAAACATCGGACTGCACTCGGATGTCAGCTGAGTACATTGCGATTATCGCAGAAGACAGCAATGGAGGAGATGGAGAAATTACTTTTTCCGTCTCCTCCATACTTGTGCTGCGATTCTCTCATGCGCGAGGAGCACTGACACTCGGCTCACACTCACAACAGAGTTTAAGCCAAGTGTCATTAGCATATTGCATCCAGTGGGATGTTATACGCTTATGTGACCCCGACCTTACTTGAATAAAAAAAATAGCCATTCTCAGTGGAAATCTTCAAATGAAACACACTCTCTATACAGGTGTTTTCAAAATGACCTCTCTTTTAAAGCCCCACTTCAGTGGGTTTTTTTTGTTGCAGCGCTGGAATGGTGCTACCAAACTAAGTTCTCTGCACCTAGTCTCATACATTACAGATGAAGATAGTGGCTGGTATCAGCACCACTACAGTGGTTCTGCAGGCTGTGACCTGCCAGATCGCTCCAGTGTTTGCTGGGCAATACAGACAATGCAACTCAATGTAGGTCTACGGAAGCCAGAATGAGGCCAGAAAGAGGCTCTCATAGACTTACATTGAGAGCTTGTGACTATTACCTCTGACTTCCGGTCAGTAAGAAGTTGTGGTCACAAGATGGCGGTGAGAGACCTAAGCGGCGCCGGGAAGAGCTGAAGACAGCGGCTGGTAAGTATAATATTATGGGCAAGCAACTTACATTAGTGGCACCACTCCAGCACTGAAATAAAAAGCCCTGGAGTGGTGCTTTAACCAGAGTTCTCATTTTAAAAAATCTGGCTACACTAATGAGTTCAATTGGCTGTATGTAACTACCTATATACTCTGCAATTATTAAGACCTGTCACTAGTCAGACAAGCTGATCATGGTGAAGGATGCAGAGGTGCCAAAGCAATAGCAACATACTGTACATTAATATACTATATGGCCTTAGTTCTAAGAGAAAATTTAGTAAAAGAGAACATAATATGAGCCCTATTTTCCAAAAAAGGTCAATTTATGAGTAAAGACTAAGGCATCGTAGGGTTGTAGACTCCAGTGTCACATAAGCCTGCAGTACACTGATGAAGGTCGCATAGACCGAAATGTTTAATTGCTGTGGACTGCAATCATAAATGAAAAATCATTTTTCACTACCGAAGTGCTGAGGTTTCTCTTTATATCTACACGGTTTTGGACCCTACTCGTGCACCCTGGTCCAGTAGTGCTGCGCCTCCTATCACTATTACAGTCAGACAGAGTCACACAGAGTGACTACAGACTTTATCAAACCTGGACAATCCCTTTAACTAAAACCACTGTACTAGGACTGATATCACTACCATAGAGTGACCATATAATGGTAATATCAGGTCAACACTAGTTCTCTGTAGATCCTATACAGTATGTGTGTACTGTAAAGGTTCTCACCAGTGGCGTTCTGGCTGATTGTTGTCATTCGTTTTCCCTTTTCTTTTTCATTCCATCCATAGTTTCTCTCCGTAAAATATAACAGAGACATCTTTACTTTACTGCTTTTCCAAGACCCTCCTCACGTTCTACCACCTCTACACAAACCAAAACTTGTTCTGCCTTATAATAATTCCCCAATGCCTCCTTACAGATATACAGCACATACAGTAACAATGTCCCCTTTTGCTACCTCATAATAATTTCCCTGTGCCTCCTTTAATAATACTCCCCTTGACCCCTTATAATAGTGACCATGCACTTCCTTATAATAATACAAACACTCCCTATGCTTTCTTATGATAATAATAAGTCCTCCTTGCTTCCCCAGAATGATAACGACCCCCTATTGGGTCTCCTTATAATAATGACCCTCGGTGCCTTTTTATTGTAACACAGTAACATAGTTTTTAAGGTTGAAGGAAGACTAAGTCCATCTAGTTCAACCCATAGCCTAACATGTTGATCCAGAGGAAGGCAAAAAACCCCATGTGGCAAACACTAAGCTCCACATTGGGGAAAAAAATTCCTTCCCGACTCCATACGACAATCAGACTAGTTCCCTGGATCAACGCCCTATCAAGGAACCTAGTATTTATAACCTGTAATATTATACTTTTCAAGAAAGGCATCCATGCCCTTCTTAAATTTTAACAGTGAATCACTCATTACAACATCATGCGGCAGAGAGTTCCATAGTCTCACTGCTCTTACAGTAAAGAATCCCCGTCTGTGATTATGATTAAACCTTCTTTCCTCCAGACGTAGAAGATGCCCCCTTGTCCTCGTCTCAGGCCTCAGAGTAAAAAGATCAGTAGAAAGGTCTTTGTACTATCCCCTCATATACTTGTACATAGTAATAAGATCACCCCTAAGCCTTCTTTTTTCCACAGTAAATAACCCCAAGTGTAATAACCTGTCTTGGTATTTCAGACCCCCCCAGTCCTCTAATAACCTTGGTCGCTCTTCTCTGCACCCGCTCTAGTTCAGCTATGTCTTTCTTATACACCGGAGACCAGAACAGTACACAGTATTCTAAGTGTGGTCACACTAATGACTTGTATAGAGGTAAAATTATGTTCTCCTCATGAGCATCTATGCCTCTTTTAATGCATCCCATTATTTTATTTGCCTTTGCAGCAGCTGCCTGACACTGGCCACTAAACGTGAGCTTGTCGTCCACCAATACACCCAGGTCTTTTTCAGTTAGTTTTGCCCAGTGTTGTACAATTAAGCATAATTATACATTTTATTTCCTCTGCCCAAGTGCATTACCTTACATTTATCCCCATTAAAGCTCATTTGCCATTTATCAGCCCAAGCTTCTAGTTTACATAGATCCTCCTGTAATATAAAATTTTCCTCCTCTGTATTGATTACCCTGCAGAGTTTAGTGTCATCTGCAAATATTGAAATATTACTCTGTATGCCCCCTACAAGGTCATTAATAAATATGTTAAAAAGAAGGGGACCCAATACTGTGGTACTCCACTGTTAACTGAGACCCAGTCTGAGTGTTTTCCATTAATAACCACCCTTTGTTTCCTATCACTGAGCCAATTCTTAACCCACATACATATATTTTCCCCTATCCCCATTGTTCTCATTTTATGTATCAACCTTTTGTGTGGAACCGTATCAAAAGCTTTTGAAAAGTCCATATACACAACATCCACTGCATTTCCTTGGTCCAGTCCAGAACTTGCCTCCTCATAAAAGCTGATCAGATTAGTTTGACAGGAACGGTCCCTCGTAAACCCATGTTGATATTGGGTCATGAGGTTATTCTTCTTCAGATACTCTATTATAGCATCTCTTAGGAAACCCTCCAGGATTTTACCCACAGTAGAGGTTAAGCTTACCGGCCTATAATTTCCAAGTTCAGTTTTTGTCCCCTTTTTGAATATTGGCACCACATTTGCTATACGCCAGTCCTGTGGTACAGACCCTGTTATTATGGAATCTTTAAAGATTAAAAATAATGGTCTATCTATGACATTACTTAATTCCTCCAGTATTTGCGGGTGTATCCCATCCGGGCCCGGGGATTTGTCAACTTTAGTGATTTTTAGATGCCGCCGTACTTCCTGCTGGGTTAAGCAAGTGACATTTAATGGAGAATTTTTGTTATCACTAATCATGTTTTCTGTCATGCGATTTTCTTGTGTAAATACGGTTGAAAAAAAATCATTTAGCATATTGGCTTTTTCCTCATCCTCATCCACCATTTCACCCAGACTATTTTTAAGGGGGCCAACACTATCATTTTTTAGTTTTTTACTATTTATGTAGTTAAAGAATATTTTGGGGTTATTTTTACTTTCTCTGGCAATGATTCTCTCTGCCTCAATCTTTGCTGCCTTGATTTGTTTTTTACATAATTTATTTAATTTTCTATATTTAATTAATGCCTCATCACTGCCTACTAGCTTTAGTTCTCTAAATGCTTTCTTTTTGGCACTTATTGCACCCCTTACAGCTCTATTTAGCCATAGTGGTTTCCTCCTATTTCTAGCATGTTTATTCCCAAAGGGTATATCTTGTGCACAGGTCCTATTCAGGATGTTAATAAATGTCTCCCATTGGCTTTGTGTAGCTTTATGTCTCAGGATATCGTCCCAGTTTATTGCACTAAGATCATCTCTTAACCGCTGGAAATTTGCCTTCCTGAAGTTTAGTGTCCTTGTAACCCCTCTACTACACATCTTTTTAAAGGTTACATGAAAACGTATTATTTTGTGATCACTATTACCCAAGTGATCCCCAACTCGTATATTTGATATGCGGTCTGGCCTATTGGTTAATATTAGGTCTAGCAGTGCCCCCCTTCTTGTTGGGTCCTGAACCAGTTGTGAAAGGTAATTGTCTCTCATAGTTGTCAAAAACCTATTACCTTTGCTTGAACTACATGTTTCTGTCCCCCAATGTATTTCAGGGTAGTTAAAGTCTCCCATAATAATGACTTCTCCTTGAGTCGCTGCTTCATCTATTTGCTTTACGAGGATATTCTCCGCTACTTCCATTATTTTTGGAGACTTATAACAAACCCCTATCAGTAATTTATTATTTTTTCCCCCTCCCCTTATCTCCACCCACAGGGACTCTACATATTCATTAGATTCACATTTATCCTCCCGCAAGACTGGTTTTAAGGATGATTTTACATATAAACACCCCCCCCCCTCGCTTTTTGTACGGTCATTTCTGAACAGACTATAGCCCTGTAAATTAACTGCCCAGTCATGGCTCTCGTCCAGCCACGTCTCAGATATCCCTACCATGTCATAATTATTTTCCAACAAAATTAATTTCTAATTCCTCCATTTTGTTGGTGAGGCTTCTGGCATTAGTGTACATGCATTTTATGCATCTCTCTGTACTTCTATTCCTTCTTACTTTATTGACTGTTCTAACCCCACCCCCAATTTCTTTATTTGTGCCCAGGTCACTATCTGCACTATCTTCCCCACCTATAAAATGAATACCCTCCCCCCCAATCCCTAGTTTAAACACTCCTCCAACCTTCTAGCCATTTTCTCCCCCAGCACAGCTGCACCCTCCCCATTAAGGTGCAGCCGGTCCCTAGCGTAGAGTCTGTAGCCAACTGAGAAGTCGGCCCAGTTCTCCAGGAACCCAAATCCCTCCTTCCTACACAAGTTCTTGAGCCACTTATTTATCTCCCTAATCTCCCATTGCCTCTCTGGCGTGGCACGTAGTACCGGTAGTATTTCAGAGAATACCACCTTGGAGGTCCTTGCTTTCAGTTTGCAGCCTAATTCCCTGAAATCATCTTTAAGGACCTTCCACCTACCTTTAACTTTGTCATTTGTGCCTATGTGCACCATGACCGCTGGATCCTCACCAGCCCCTCCCAGTAATCTGTCAACCCGATCAGCGATGTGCTGGACTCGAGCGCCAGGTAGGCAGCACACTGTTCGACGATCCCTGTCTTTGTGACAGATTGCCCTATCTGTTCCCCTAATAATTGAGTCCCCCACTACCAGCACCTGCCTAGCCTGCCCTACTCTCCTATTTCCCTCTTTACTGGAGCTGACACTCCTCCGGCTTTCAGGGGACATGCCTTGCTGCAGTAGTGCTACCCCTGTACCGTCACTCCCCTCATCTGCCAACTTTGCAAACTTATTGGGGTGTGCCAGATCAGGACTAACCTCCCTGGCACTCTTCCCTCTACCGCCCCTTCTAACTGTCACCCAACTAGCGACCTCACTGTCCTGCAGCTCCCGACTACCACCATCCCCCACATCTACCCCAGTGAGCTGCTGCTCAGTGAGCAGCAGACTCCTTTCCATGTTGTCTATGGATCTCAGTGTTGCCAGCTGCTCATTTAGATCCAGTATCTGGGCTTCCAAACGCACAACGTGCACACATCTCGCGCAGCAGTAAGCAACCCCGACCGACTGTTCAAGGAATACATACATGTGGCAAGATGTACACTGGATAGCACTGTCAATAATGGAGCTCATTTCCTAATGGGGATTGCAATAGACAGAATGTTAAGTAAAAAGAAAAGTAAAGAATTAATGAAATACAGACAGCAATTCAGTCCAAAGTACTCCCTTCCAAACTCCCTGAATCCAAGTCACTGAAAAACAAGTCACACACTTACTTTCGTTCGCACTTACACTCCGGACACACTCAGCTCATTCACACTCGCAAACGAAGAGATTTAAAGAGTTTTTTTTTTGTTTTGTTTTTTTTCCCTTTAACAGCAATGCACCCTTCACCTCAATGCACTTCCAAAAGCAAACCTTGTAATAAGGTTCCTAAGCAGGGGCATATCTAGAGATAACAGGTCCCATAAAAAGTCCATTTGTCACAGTCAAAGAAGGGCATATCTCCCAACTTTCTAAGAAACAGAGGAGGAAATGTATTGTAGCACTTACATTTATATTCCCTCTACTAAAGCCCCTAAATGGTCTTACCCACTATGACACCTCTTTCATGACCGCCGTAGAGTATTATACCTCCACACGGTATGATGACCCCACAAACCCTATACAAATTATGACACAGCACAGCACCCCACATATTAAGATGGTCACCACAACCCAAATATATTATGGTATGCACAACAGTACGCCACGCAACCTTTATATAATATGAAGTTCCCCATAAATAGCCCATTAAGTTTGATGTCCCCCTTAATCACCCCATACAGTATGAAGGTCACCACAGCCCCCCACATAGTATAATGTACCCCATAAACCTCCACTCAGTGTAATGTCCATCACAGCCTTCACACACTATGAAGATCCCCACATACCCCTATATAGTATGATGGTCACCCCAACAGCCCCTCATAGAGTATGAAGATCGTCCCCAAGAGCCCCCTAAATAGTATGATAGTCCTCCCTTCAGCCACCTATATGGTAAGATGGTCCCCAACAAACAGCCCCCTATATAGTATTATGGTCCTCTGCAAACAGCCTCCATATAGTATGACGGTCCCCCCCAAACAGCCCCCTACATAGTATAATGATCCTCCACAAATAGCCCCCTATATAGTATAATGGTCCCCCATAAACAGCCCCCTATATAGTATGATCGTCCTGTGGCACCCCAGGGGTCCGGTTGCCACAGTGGCATTGCCTCCCTCAAAAGAGGTAATGCCATGCCTGGAAGCAAGCAGAGATCCCCTAGTCAGCAATACTAAACAGGCAACACTTTCCTGGCTCCAGACCAGCAAGGGGAGTCCCCTCCCCTTGGCAACTGGGATCTGGGGGCGGCGTTACTTAGTCTTAGTGTCAGGGGTTGAAGCGAGGACGTCGAGGAGAGAGGAGCTGGGGACTGGAGCTGCGCGGCAGCTCACCCCAGACGTACCGCACAGAAGAACCGGACACCGGAGTCCGAGGCTGTGGGGCACTGAAGGCCCAGCCGCAGAAACCGGAGGGCAGGAGACTGCAGGTCTCCTGGCCCCATCAGACGCCCGGGAGGCTCAGCAGCACCGCAGGGTCCAGCACCGCCACGAGGAAGCGACGCGCCAGCAAGGCCCGAGCTGCCTGCCTTACGGGTGAGCACAGAAACGTTACACTCAGGGACGAGGGCCACCGCACAGCTACAAGCAGCAGGGCCCAAGAGTTTAGTAGAAAGAGAAGGCCTCCAACTTCACCTGGCAGGGAGGATTCTTTACTTGCTTCCAGGCTGCTCGGACTTCCACTTCTAGCCAGTACCCTAGTCCCGGCTTGTTTAATCAGCACCAGTAAAGACCCTGGGACTGCACTTCCTTGTCTCTGTGTTTCTTGCTGCGCCATCAACCCCTGTACTACAATGCCCAGCACAACCTGCAACATCATCTACACTGCCCTGGAGCTAGCTCTTCCTGTGGAGAGCCACACCATCCCTGCTGCAGTAACATCAGCTTCAGAGGACTGCTCCGCAGCGGCGGCTCCCTTTAGCCGCATTCCACAGGTGGCATCACGAACTCTATAAAAACTCTATAAATCCCCTATACATAACCCCTTTTATTGACCGCCCTGGGTCACGGACCGGGTCACCGCCACTGTGACATTCCCCCAGCATCTACCGGCCCGGCACCGGGTACCCCACGGCCCAGGGGGCGCGTCAGTCCCCCACTAACAGCCCCCATATAGTATTTTGGTCCCAAACAGCCTCCAAAAATAAAAAAAATCCTTATACTCACCTAATCCTGGCTCCTCGTCATCCGCAGAGTCCATCTCCTATTCTGTCCCATCTCTCAGTGGATGCTGGTGGTGTGATGCGGGGACATCATCGCACCGCAGACGTCACCTGCGTAAGACGGCCCCCAGCAAAAGGGATGCCTGCGCCCTGCCTGAGTAAGTGACGGAGCTTGCGGCTCTGTCACAATTATTAATAGCAGATAATGTGGCCCACAGCCAGACAGGTCTATCTGGCATTTGACAGAACTGCCAGATTTCCAGTCCAGCCCTGCTCAAGAGCCAACAACAGATCATGTTTTCAGGATTTGCTTAACCAGGTGATAATTCCATCACCTGTGCAATACTTAGGAAATCTTGAAAACATGATCTTTTGGTGTATCTTGAGGACTGGAGTTGGAGAAAACTGCCATACAGGTACATATAGAAGCCCATTACTCTAGAGAGGCACTTTTTGTCTCAGATACCTCCAATATCCTGCATAAGAATTCGTCTGAGAAGTAAATTCTTACTTAGTACAAACTGCCAGACATTGTGCCGAAGAATCATTTGGAGATTTCAGAAGCTTTGTAAGCCATGCTGTTCTTGTTAACATAGTAAATCCATAAAGATGCTTATAATAAGCAAAGACAAGGATTCTTATATTTTCTTTCATAGAACAATAAGGAAAATACAGAGGGTCGTGTTCCTCTCAGACTAGCTTATGTGTGCAGGCAACACTTCCAGCAATTTAGTTCATAGCTTCTGATAAAGGCAGCACTTGCATTGAATCTTATTCCTCCTATGAACCAAGTGTAAGTTTTGAAAAGATTATATGAACTCAATGTTCATTATCTAATTGCACTACATGAAGGAAAGGAAGACATTTACATAAGCCTTTCAGATGTGACATATAGACTGATGTTCGCGGTAGAGACCTGTATAGCTGAGGATTCTCAAAGTCCACCATTTCACATGTTAACTAATCTTTTATTCTATTCTTTTGCAAAACATTCAGAATATAAGCCTGGGTGTTCGTATTATGTTCTTACAGTATGAAGTCAGTTTGTCATTGTGAAATGGTGGCACGAAAACCAGATTAATTTCATTGCCATTTTTCTTTTGAAAACGTGATTAAACTCAGTAGTGGACACAAAGTAAATTTCTATTATTTAAAGACTATATGGATAAAAGTATTGGGTTACCAGTACTTTCCATTCCATTCTAAACACATAGGTATTAATAGTTATTTAGTCCTTCATTCATAGCTATAACAGCCTATGTGCTTCTGGAAAGGCTTTCTACATCATTTTGGCGTGACTGGGGGAATTTTTACCATTCCTCCAAAAGCACATTTGTGAGATAAGACACTGAAGTTGGAAGAGAGGGCTCCCAATCTCTGTCCTAGATCACCTCAAAGTTGCTCGATGGGATTGATGTCAGGGCTCTGTGCCTTTTTAGCTTTTCCTCAACAAACTCAACCAATGGACCTTGCTTTGTGCACTAGAGCACAGTCATGCTGGAACAGAAAAGGGCCTTGCCCAAGCTGAAGCATTAAGCTTTCCCATCACCAGAACTAAGGGGTCTAAGCCAACCTCTGAAAAGAACATCTTCATAGTAATATCTATCCTCCTCAAAATGTTACAGTTAGTTCACTGCCTTCAGAGTCAGTAGTTACATAGGAGGTAACTACAATAGGTGCAGCGGTTGCAATCGGACTTGGGCCCTTGAGGCTAAGGGGCCCAACAATTCCCTTTGGCATATATGAAAAGACCAATACTATTAAAAGACTTGCAATAATTGGGGGCCCTGTTTTAGGTTTTGTGCTGAGCTTTAAGTTAAGCCACTGGTTACATAGTTATATCCAGGGCTGTGGAGTCGGTAAGCCAAACCTCCGACTCCGACTCCTCAATTTCCATGCCACCAACTCTAACTCCACAACTCCGACTCTCTCATGTTTAAGTGATAAATTTACTGTAGCACAGATTAATCTCAGCTAAAAGTCTAGACCCTTAGATCAGGAAAAGGACAGACATTTATAGGACATTTCATAACTTTATCAAATTCTTATGAAAAAATATTCCCCACAAACTGCATTAAACTACTGTACCCAATTTATTATTTATTTTAGGAGTCGGAGTTGGTCCATTTTATACCGACTCCGACTCCACCAAAATGGGCTCCAACTCCACGACTCCGACTCCACAGCCCTGGTTATAACAATTGAAGAAAGACACAGATGCATCAAGCTCAACCTTTTTCCACCAGTTATACCTTCATTATCACTAGATTATTTATAGCCCACAATGCCTTTTGTTGTGAGAAAATCATCCAGCCCTTTGCTAAATGCTGTTATAGTATCTGCCATTAGTACCTCTTGAAGTAGGGCATTCCACAGTCTGACTGCTCTAACTGTAAATCCAGAATCACACATAATGAATGTTCCCTGGACCTTTGTAAGATCTTAGGAAGGAATAAGTCACATGCCAGTCCTTTGTATTGACTACACATATATTTATACAAAAAAATATATTTATACTATTTATACTAAAAAATAAAATTACTTCTGAGTGGCAGTGTGTTTTACACTATTCAATGCTTGCAATTGTTTCTTGAATGCAGTTCCTCGCCCATGGATAGGAAACCATTGCCATGAAGCTAAGTACACAGTCTTTGTGCTGATGTTAATGCCAAATAAAAAGACAGAAGTCGTTGTTGACTTTAATGCATTGTGTGCCTCAGCTCCCGGCCATCACATGCTGTAACTTTAAATGGTCCATCACTTCATGGCTGAGTGGGGTTCAGTTCCTAAACGTTTCCACTCTTCAGTACCACTCACAGTCATGGAGTATTTAGGAGGGAAAAAAATTCATGAACTGACTTGTTACAATTGTGTCATCCTATTATAGTACCACAATCAAATTCAGTGAGTTCTTTAGAATAACCTATTCTTTCACAAATGTTTGTAAAGACAGAGTGCACGGCTAGAAGCTGGATTTATAAACCTATGCCAATGGGATGACTGAAAATCCTGAATTCACTGGTGGGTTTGGCACATGTAAATATAATTAGTGTTGAGCATTCCGATACTGAAATATCGGGTATCGGCCGATATTCGCGGTATCGGAATTCCGATACTTAAATCCGATACTTTTACAATATCGAATACCGGAATCGGAAGTTCCCATAATGCCTGCGCTCTGAGGTCTCTGACGGATGACAAGCTGGATGGCAGCGCTCAGCTGCGATCCAGCCTGTCATCAGAATGCCATCCAAGCGTGAGAGAATTCTCCTGATTGTTTAAAAGCCGGCGGGCGGTAAAAAGCCGCCGGCTTTTAAACAATCACACAGCCCCATACTGCTTCCCCGCAGCCTCCCACCCCGATCCTCCGCTCCCCTCGCCACCTCCCATCCCGATCGTAAGTTAGGACCGGGCGGAGAGCACAGCACCAAGGAGCGGGGAGCGAAGGACCCGGGCGGGGAAGCCGGCAGTGAAAAGACTTCACCGCCGGCTTTCCCGTTCTGTGCTGCGCTTTCCCGCCGGTTATTTCAAATGAACAGCTGAGGTATCAGGTGATGCTGATCAGCTGTTCATTTGAAGTAGCCGCGGTGCCCTCAGAGGGTTCATGTGAGTTCATGCTTGACTGCATTGCATGAACTCACATGAACTTTCCCATGGCCGCACAGGTCAGCCACACCTCCCAGACCATCAGCCCGTCATGATTAGTGTGTGTGCGCTGTCTGTGCGATGTCTGCGGTGTCTGTGCGATGTCTACGGATGTGTGCGCGGTGTCTGTGCGATGTCTGCGAGTGTGTGCGGTGTCTGTGCGATGTCTGCGGGTGTGTGCGCGGTGTCTGTGCGATGTCTGCGAGTGTGTGCGGGTGTGCGCGGTGTCTGTGCGATGTCTGGGGGGTGTGTGCGTGCAGGCAGACATAGGCCGATGTGACACTACTACTCCCATCGGTCTATGTCTGTTCCCCGTCCACTCGTGCCAGCAGGATCAGCTCGATGGGAGCAGTAGTTCCCATCAGCCTGATCCTGCTATTTAAATTGCCCTACTGTGTCACCAATAAATTTTAAATACATTTCATTGGTGGCCAGTGGTTACCTACAATAAATTAGTTCATACATTACCTGTCCCCGCCGATTGCCACCTAAAATAAAGTAAAAAATAAAAAAATACACCTATACTCACCTAGACACCTAATTCCCCGAAGCCATCGATCTCCTGTAATAAAATCTAAAATAATAAACCACAACCTTATCCTTACCCCTCCGTAGTAGTCCACGAGTATCTCACGATGATCTCCAGTTTAGAGCAGCCACATAGAATGTGACCGCTCTGAACCGCTGCCGCCGCTAGAATGACGGGGCCGGAAAGCAGCCCCGTCACTGCATAAGCGGGTTCGCCGGAGTTCAGGCAGCGCTGCTCCGGTTAGCTCCTTTACGGCCCTGCTGTATCGTGAGAAATTTCCACGGTACAGCAGTGCCGTAAAGGAGGTCTCCGGAGCTCCGCTGCCTGAATGCACTCCGGTGACCTCAGTCAGGGGCTCCCGCTGCCGTGAGCTTACAGCAGCCATGCACAGCTGTCACAATCTCCAGATGTGACAGCTGTGCATGGGAGATCAGCGCAGGAACGTGGACAGGTAACTATTTTTTTTTTAGTAAACTAAGAATTAAATAAAATGGTGTGTTTTATTTCAAATAAATTATTTTTTTCTGGGTGTAGTGTGTTTTTTTCTTTTTAACACTTTGTAGATTAGTAATGGGGGTGTCTTATAGACGCCCATCATTACTAACCTGGGCTTCATGGCAGCTGGTGCTGACATGAACCCCAACCCTTTTACCCCCTGCCACCGCACCAGGGCAGCGTGGAAGAGCGAGGCTAAGTACCAGAATTGGCGCATCCTATGGATGGGCCATTTCTGGGGCGGCTGACGGCTGGTGTTTCTAGCCTGGGAGGGGGCCAATTTTCATGGCACCCTTCCTGGGCTATTAATATCAGCCCCCAGCAGTCTGCCTAGCCTTTGCTAGCTATTAAAATAGGGGGGACCCCACGTCGTTTTTTTGGGGGGATCCCCCATTTTAATAGCTAGTAAAGGCTAGGTATTCAATTGGGGGCTGATATTAGTAGTCTGGGAAGCTTCGTGGGTATTACCCCCTTCCCAGGCTTCAAACATCTGCCCCAGCCGTCGGCTTAACCTCTGCTAGAGACTAAAATTATGGGGGATCCCACGCCAATTTTTTTTTAAATAAATCCTTTATTTTAACACTAAATGACATTTGAGGAGTTAATAAAGATGCAGTCCCTAAATTATTATTTATTTTTTAATTAATTTTTCCCAAAAATTTTGACGTGGGCTTTGCCATATTTTTGTATGCCAGCCAGGTACAGCATCCAGCTTCTATGAACGCGCCATTTTCCGGGGTGGCTGCTGACTGCAATTTGCAGCTGGGGGGGGGGGCCAGAAAGATTGGGCCTCCCTGCGCTGCAGAATCCATCCCCCAGCTGCCTAGTTGTACCTGGCTGGACACAAAAATAGGGCGAAGCCCCACGTATTTTTTTTTTAAATTATTTCATGAAATTCATGAAATAATAAAGAAAAAATGGGCTTCCCTATATTGTTGTGTCCAACCAGGTACAAATAGGCAGCTGGTGGTTGGGGGCAGCCCGTTCCTGCCTGCTGTACCTGGCTGGACACAAATATAGGGCGAAGCCCCACGTCAATTTTTTTAAAATTATTTCAGGAAATTCATGAAATAATTTAAAAAAAATTGATGTGGGGCTTCGCCCTATATTTGTGTCCAGCCAGGTACAGCAGGCAGGAACGGGCTGCCCCCAACCACCAGCTGCCTATTTGTACCTGGCCGGAAACAACAATATAGGGAAGCCCTTTTTTTTTAAATTATTTCATGAAATAATTAAAAAAAAATTGACGTGGGGCTTCGCACTATATTTGTGTCCAGCCAGGTACAGCAGGCAGGAACGGGCTGCCCCCAACCACCAGCTGCCTATTTGTACCTGGCCGGACACAACAATATAGGGAAGCCGTTTTTTTCTTAATTATTTCATGAATTTCATGAAATAATTACAAAAAAAAAATACGTGGGGCTTCGCCCTATTTTTGTGTCCAGCCAGGTACAACTAGGCAGCTGGGGGCTGGAATCTGCAGCGCAGGGAGGCCCAAGCTTTCTGGGCCCCCCCCCCCCCCGCTGCAAATTGCAATCCGCAGCCACCCCGGAAAATGGCGCGCTCATAGAAGCGCCATCTTCTGGCGCTGTACCCAACTCATCCAGGGCCCTGGTGCGGTGGCTCACTGGGTAATAAAGGGGTTAGGGCCAGCTTAGCATTATCAGCTGGCCCTAAGCCCGAAATTCATGGGGTCACGCCAATATTAGACATGACCGCCATGAATTTCTAGTAAAGTATTTAAAAAAAAAACACAACACCCAGAATAAAGTCCTTTAATTGAAATAAAGACACAATTCTTTATTGTTCTAAATGAAACCATACTTACCATCACGCCCATTCCAGCTGAAGCCAACGATCTCTTGCAATAAAAGTAAAATAATAAAGCAACCTCATCCTTACCTTTCCATGGTTCCCAGGACAGCTTCAGCTCTGCTACATCGAGATGACAGGCTGGACCTGCAGAACGCTGCCATCCAGCCTGTCATCCCACGGACACTCAGAAGCGCAGGCATGCTTGCGCTCCTCAGTGTCAGGCTGTGACGGCATCCCGATGAGCCGAGTCTCTCACGCTCACCGCATGCGCAGGAGAATTCTCCCACGCTGTCAGTGACGTGCATGAGGTGAGCTGAGTTCATTGTCGGCTCATCTGGATGCCGTCACAGCCAGACACTAAGGAGCGCAAGCATGCCTGCTCTTCTCAGTGTCCGTGGGATGACAGGCTGGATGGCAGCTTTCTGCTGCGGTCCAGCCTGTCATCTCGATGTAGCAGAGCTGAAGCTGTCCTGGGAACCATGGGAAGGTAAGGATGATGTTGCTTTATTATTTTATTTTTACTGAAGGAGATCGTTGGCTTCAGCTGGAATGGGTGTGACGGTAAGTATGGTTTAATTTAGAACAATAAAGAATTGTGTGTTTATTTCAATTAAAGGATTTTATTCTGGGTGTTTGTGTTTTTTTAACTTTGACTATGGGGTTAGTAATGGGGGTGTCTTATAGACGCCTCTCCATTACTAACCTGGGCTTGATGTCAGCTGGCATTATAAGCTGACATCAACCCCAACCCCATTACCCCACTGCCACCGCTACAGGGCAGTGGGAAGAGCGAGGCTAAGTGCCAGAATTGGCGCATCCTATGGATGCGCCATTTCTGGGGCGGCTGACGGCTGGTGTTTCTAGCCTGGGAGGGGGCCAATATTCATGGCACCCTTCCTGGGCTATTAATATCAGCCCCCAGCTGTCTGCCTAGCCTTTGCTCGCTATTAAAATAGGGGGGACCCCACGTCATTTTTTGGGGGGGGTCCCCCAATTTAATAGCTAGTAAAGGCTAGGTATTCAGCTGGGGGCTGATATTAGTAGCCTGCGAAGCTCCATGGGTATTACCCCCTTCCCAGGCTTCAAACATCTGCCCCAGCCGTCTGCTTAACCTCCGCTAGAGACTAAAATTAGGGGGAACCCCACGCCAATTTTTTTTTTAATAAATCCTTTATTTTAACACTAAATGACAAGTACAGTAATCAACACTATCACTGTACTTCTTATATATGTGACTGACATGTTTCTATCTATCTAATCTATGTGTGATTCTCTATTCTTTCTATTCTAAATTGTCGGGTACAGATGCTGAATTGCCGGCCGGCTTTTTTAAAGAGACGGTGCATGAAAACACTAATATTTTTTTAAATAAACCCTTTACACTAAATGACAAGTACAGTAATCAACACTGTCACTGTACTTCATATATATGTGACTGACATGTTTCTATCTATCTAATCTATGTGTGATTCTCTATTCTTTCTATTCTAAATTGTCGGGTACCGCTGCTGAATTGCCGGCCGGCTTTTTTAAAGAGACGGTGCATGAAAACACTAATATTTTTTTTAATAAATCCTTTACACTAAATGACAAGTACAGTAAGCAACACAGTCACTGTACTTCATATATATGTGACTGACATGTTTCTATCTATCTAATCTATGTGTGATGCTCTATTCTTTCTGTTATAAATTGTCGGGTACCGGTGTATGCCGCTGCTGAATTGCCGGCTTTTCATGTTTCACTGTGAGCACTGTTCCCATCGATTTGGGCAACCACCTCCCCCAATACATTCTACATTATTGTTAGTTGTTTTCCTTCATGTAGAATTAACCTACAAGGAAAGAAAGGGTTTATTTTCATTCCGATATTTGTGTCCCATTGACTTGCATTGGTTTCCGGTATCGGAATCGGCGATATCCGATACTTTTTGGGTATCGGCCCGATCCAATCCGATCCGATATTTCCTGATATCGGAAGGTATCGCTCAACACTAAATATAATGTGTATGTGTGGAATTGTTCTATTCTTCAGTCATCTAATTGCTTCTGAGGGCCATAGTTTTCAACCTTTCTCTTCCAATTGTATCCTATGTACAGTGCATGACATAAGTACACTTTTGAAAAGAGACATTGATACTTCAGAGAATTTGTTAAAAAAGAACTCCGATCATTTTTTTTACCCTCTTAATATATTGCAATCATCATATTATATAGCACTGTGTACTTACAATTGCTCATTTTGCCTTTCTACCCAGTTAATTCTTCTCTTTTATCTGCCATATGTAGAAACAGAAAGTCTATTTTCCTTGCAAAAATCATTCCTCTCTACAACTCCTGACCCAGCTGCTCCCTCCTGCTCTATGCCAGGGACTTTTGCAGTGACTTACGAGTCATGCAGGGAAAATTGACCTCCTGTTTCTACATTGAGTTCAGAAGGTTTCAGCTAGTCAGATTTTAATCTTGTGATGCCATAGACCTAATAGAAAACTGTAGAATTAACCGGGTAAAAAGGCAAAATGAGCAATTGTAAGTACACAGTGATATACATTGCTCAAAAAAATAAAAGGAACACAAACAACAGAATATTACTCCAATTAAATCAAACTTCTGTGAAATCAAACTGTCCACTTAGGAAGCAACACTGATTGACAATCAATTTCACATGCTGTTCTGCAAATGGAATAGACAATAGATGGAAATTTTTGGCAATTATAAAGACACCCTCAATAAAAGAGTCGTTCTGCAGGTGGGGATCACAGACCACATCTCAATACCAATGCTTTCTGGCTGATGTTTTGGTCACTTTTGAATATTGGTTGCGCTTTCACACTCGTGGTAGCATGAGATGGACTCTACAACCCACAGAAGTTGCTCAGGTAGTGCAGCTCATCCAGGATGGCACATCAATGCGAGCTGTGGCAAGAAGGTTTGCTGTGTCTGTCAGTGTAGTGTCCAGAGGCTGGAGGCGCTACCAGGAGACAGGCCAGTACACCAGGAGACGTGGAGGGGGCCGTAGGAGGGCAACAACTCAGCAGCAGGAATGCTACCTCCGCCTTTGTGCAAGGAGGAACAGGAGGAGCACTGCCAGAGCCCTGCAAAATGACATCCAGCAGGCCACAAATGTGCATGTGTCTGCACAAACGGTTAGAAACCGACTCCATGAGGGTGGTATGAGGTCCTGACGTCCACAGATGGGGGTTGTGCTCACAGCCCAACACCGTGCAGGACGCTTGCCATTTGCCACAGAACACCAGGATTGGCAAAGTCGCCACTGGCGCCCTGTGCTCTTCACAGATGAAAGCAGATTCACACTGAGCACATGAGACAGACGTGACAGAGTCTGGAGACGCTGTGGAGAGCAATCTGCTGCCTGCAACATCCTTCAGTATGATCGGTTTGGCAGTGGGTCAGTAATGGTGTGAAGTGACATTTCTTTGGAGGGCCGCACAGCGCTCCATGTGCTCGCCAGAGGTAGCCTGACTGCCATTAGGTACCGAGATGAGATCCTCAGACCCCTTGTTAGACCATATGCTGGTGCGGTTGGCCCTGAGTTCCTTCTAATGCAGGACAATGCCAGACCTCATGTGGCTGGAGTGTGTCAGCAGTTCCTGCAAGATGAAGATATTGAAGCTATGGACTGGCCCGCCCTTTCCCCAGACCTGAATCCGATTGAGCACATCTGGGACATCATGTCTCGCTCCATCCACCAGCGTCACGTTGCACCACAGACTGTCCAGGAGTTGGCGGATGCTTTAGTCCAGGTCTGGGAGGAGATCCCACAGGAGACCATCCGCAACCTCATCAGGATCATGCCCAGGCGTT
This sequence comes from Phyllobates terribilis, assembly GCF_046119375.1. Classification (NCBI taxonomy): domain Eukaryota; kingdom Metazoa; phylum Chordata; class Amphibia; order Anura; family Dendrobatidae; genus Phyllobates; species Phyllobates terribilis. The sequence goes on along the minus strand of NW_027362771.1, from coordinate 443,193,427 downwards.
GTAGGGAGGTCATACAGGCACGTGGAGGCCACACACAATACTGAGCCTCATTTTGACTTGTTTTAAGGACATTACATCAAAGTTGGATCAGCCAGTAGTGTGTTTTTCCACTTTGATTTTGGGGGTGACTCCAAATCCAGGCCTCCATTGGTTAATAAATTTGATTTCCATTGATGATTTTTGTGTGATTTTGTTGTCAGCACATTCAACTTTGTACAGAACAAAGTATTCAATAAGAATATTTCATTCATTGAGATCTAGGATGTGTTATTTGAGTGTTCCTTTTATTTTTTTGAGCAGTGTATGATGATTGCAATATATTAAGAGAATAAAAACTTTGATGGGAGTGCTTCTTTAGCTGAAACATTTTCATTGCATACAATTTGCATGATTTACAGTGGCATGTAAAAGTTTGGGCATCCCTGGGCAAAATTACTGTTATTGTGAACAGTTAAGCAAGTTGTAAATGAAATGATCTCTAAAAGGCCAAAAGTTAATGATAACACATTTCCTTTGTATTTTAGGAAAAAATATATATATGCTTTCATCTTTCACAGTTGAAACCAGAAGTTTACATACACTATAAAAAAACACACATATGCATGTTTTTCTTAAAATCTGACATGAAATCAGAATAAACCTTTCCCGTTTTAGGTCAATTAGGATTACCATAATTTTTAATATTTGCCAAATGCCAGAATAATGAAAGAGAGAGAGAGGGAGAATGTTTTAAAGCAAAAGGTGGCTACTTTGAAGAACCTAGAATATAAGACATATTTTCAGTTGTTTCACACTTTTTTGTTAAGTATATAATTCCACATGTGTTAATTCATAGTTTTGATGCCTTCAGTGTGAATGTACAATTTTCATAGTCATGAAAATACAGAAAAATCTTTAAATGAGATGGTGTGTCCAAAATTTTGGTCTGTACTGTATATATATATACATATATATATACATATATATATGCAAATCAAGTTGTGAGCCCCTCTAACATGAAGCTTAGAAAAAACTTAACCCCCATAAGCAGATTATATACAGTAGGTCGGGGTGAGTGGAAGTAGGTATGTATTCTTAATCGTGATTTTGTTCAGTTCTCGGAAATTGAGACCCCCATCTTTTTTTTTACAAAGAAAAACCCACCAGCTACAGGGGAGGAGAAAGGAAAGATAGGGTCTGGACGCATCTCTGACTGCTGGGAACAATGTTGTGTAGTAGTGGTGGAGGTGATATTCTTCCCCTGATACTAAAAAAAGGGTTAAAAATACATTTCTGAAGTTAGAACCTCAGGGGTTGCATTTTGGCCATGGTAGGGTTAACTGTAACAGCCGGTCCAGTAGAGGGAGGGGGAACTGAGTGCTAGTGTCAAGTGCAGGAAGTAAGACAGTCAGTAGTTGTGCAGTACAGCAGAAACCAGCAGGCTCTCTAGGGGCTGCTAGGGTAGATGTGGGCCTAGTATCCCAGACAGGCCTGGGAACCTCGAGATAGTCATCTGGTGCCTGGGGGCACATTCTGTCTGCGAGGCTGCAGAAAAAGTCAGGACTAGAGATGAGCAAATGTTTTCCTATTCGGGTTCGGGTTTCGATCGGCCAATCTGCAATATTCGCTGATTTATTTGTCGAATATTCGCTAAACGTTACGGAACGCCATAGGATTCAATGGGGGGCAAAAAAAAATGCATATGCAGCACCTTCAAACAGGCCCAAAAGCTGCCAAAACACATCAAATTAGGGGTAGACACCTGGAAAGTGCCATCAATTGACCCAGAGTACAAGTACATCTGCAGGACGTGTCGTCTGCCAGTGTACCATACAAGTGTAACATAGAAGTGTAACATAGAAGTGTACAGCTCTGAATTAGTCCTGAATTTAATATGATGCATACCGATTGCACCATGTCATCTATAACCATCGCATTCTAATCAACATCTCTGTTTATCCATTTCTCCTACAGGTATGCAACACAACTTTTCCTATGCTGTGATTTCTCCCTTCTTTGCTGGCATTAGTCTCTGGTATGCATTTCACCTACTCCTTGTTCTACCCCCACCCTTATTTACAACCTCCTTGTTAACTCTGGCTTAAATATCCTGCATGTGGCCCAGTGTTAATTATCCGACATTGATGAGCAGAGGCCACTCCCTCTGTTTAACAGCTGCCTGCACTTTGTAGCAAGTATATTTATGAGTTGTATGACTGCAGGACGTGTCGTCTGCCAGTGTACCATACAAGTGTAACATAGAAGTGTACAGCTCTGAATTAGTCCTGAATTAGAACTGACGGTAACTGGATACTTAGTCACAGTAAACAATGTTCCTGTTTGTTTTCACTCTCTCCTTTATAATCCTTCACTTTCTACTAACCCCCCTAATGCCTACACCTAGTAAGGAACTGGTCATCTCTCCCTCCATCCTCCCCATCACCTCCTCCTCAGAACTATTCCTCAACATACAATCCTGCATCTCTAAGCACAGACAGCCATCTCATGCCCTATCCTGCTCCCACCTGCTAACACTTTCTCTGCTCCTCCTCACTGCTGGCGATATCTCTCCAAATCCCGCCCCCACCACATCCCCACAGTCACTTCTACCTTTCATCTTAGATCTAGCACACATTTCCACAACTTCTCTAACCTTATCCCCACCACCTTATCCCAGTCCCGCTAACAGGAGCTCTATGGAACACTCGCTCCGTCTGCAACAAACTTTCCTTCATCCATGATCTTTTCATCACTAACAAACTTTCCTTCCTCACCATCACTGAAACTTGGCTCACCACCTCTGACACAGCCTCACCAGCTGCACTTTCGTATGGCGGACTCCACCTTTACCACACCCCCCACCCCAGCGGCCAGCATGGTGGAGGAATTAGCTTTCTCCTGTCAGAAAACTGCTCCTCACATATCCCACTGCCACCCTCCATTACTCTCCCCTCTATTGAAGTGCACTGCGTGCGCATTTACTCCCCCTCCAACCTCCAACTGGCTGTCATCTACCACACCCCAGGGCCAGCCACCACCTTCTTAGACCACTTCACCACCTGGCTACTTCACTTCCTTTCCACTGACATCCCCACTATCATCATGGGCGACTTCAACATCGCCACTGACACTTCCCACCCATCTGTCTCTAAGCTTCTATCCCTCACTTCCTCTTTTGGCCTTGCTCAATGGTCTTCAGCCCCCACTCACAAAGATGGCCACACTCTGGACCTCATCTTCACCTGACTCTGTTCCCTATCCAACCTCTCTAACTCTCTTCTCCCTCTTTCTGACCACAACTTGCTCACATTCTCTCCCCTCTCCTCTCCAGATCCACAATCCCCCATCCAGAAACTTGCACACTCTCTCAGAAATCTCAAACACGTCAACCTACACTCACTCTCCGAATCCTTCCTCCCTCTTACAGACATAAATTCCTTACATGATGCAGATGCTGCTGCCGCCTTATATAACACCACAACAGCTGCAACTCTTGGATCGGTCTCCCCCTCATACATACCAAAGCTCGCACAATCAACAGGCAATCTTGGCACACCAGCCTGACTAAAGAACTCAGACGGGCTTCCAGGGTTGCTGAGCGGAGATGGAAAAGGTCCCACTCCAACGAGTACTTCATCGCATTCAAACAAGCCCCCACTACTTTCAGGTTCACACTCACTGCAGCAAAACAAACATACTTCTCATCTCTCAAATCCTCCCTGTCTCACAACCCTAAACAGCTATTCAGAACTTTCAATTCTCTCCTCTGTCCCCCAGCACCTCCTCCCTCTCCATTCATCTCAGCTGAAGACTTTTCCTCATTCTTCAAGCAGAAGATTGACACCATCAGACAAAGCTTTTGCCATAAGTCCCCACAGTCCCTCCTCATATCTACTCAACTCTCCTCCTCCAAAACCAGCTTCACCGCCATCACGGAAGATCAACTTTCCTTTTTACTCTCCAAGTCGCATCTCACCACCTGCGAACTTGACCCAATCCCGTCCCACCTCTTCCCAAACCTTACCGCAGTCTTCATCCCAAGCCTAACCCACCTCATCAACCTGTCACTAGCAACTGGTGTATTCCCCTCATGCTTCAAACATGCCTCGATCACACCATCCTCAAAAAGTCATCCCTTGACCCATCCTCTCTGTCTAGCTATCGCCCCATATCACTTCTCCCCTATGCCTCAAAACTATTGGAACAACAGGTCCATCTTGAGCTGTCCTCCCACCTCTCCTCCTGCTCCCTCTTTGACCGCCTCCAATCTGGCTTCCTACTGCACCATTCTACTGAAACTGCCCTGACTAAAGTCACCAATGACCTACTGACCGCCAAATCCAAGCAACATTACTCTGTCCTTCTCCTTCTAGTCCTGTCTGCCTTTGACATAGTAGACCATTCCCTCCTACTACAGACTCTCTCATCTCTCAGCATCACAGACTTGGCCCTATCTTGGACCTCCTTATACCTAACAGACCGGACATTCAGCGTCTCCCACTCACACACCACCTAATCACCTCGCTCCCTATCTGTCAGTGTTCCCCAAGGCTCAGTTCTAGGACCCCTGCTCTTCTCCATCTACACCTTCGGCTTGGGACAGCTCATAGCATCTCATCGTTGTTCTCTGCTAGATTCCTAAAACTTAATATGGATAAAACTGAATTCATCATCTTTCCACCATCTCGCTCAACCCTCCATCTGACCTATCTATCAAGGTCAATGGCTGTCCACTCTCCCCAGTCCCGCAAGCTCACTGCCTTGGGGTAACTCTTGACTCTGATCTCGCCTTCAAACCTCATATCCAAGCCCTTTCCATTTCCTGCCGACTCAAACTCAAAAATATTTCCCGGATCCGCACATTCCTCAACCACCAATCTGCAAAAACACTAGTGCATGCCCTCATCATCTGCTGCCTCGACTATTGCAACCTCTGTGGCCTCCCTTCTACCACTCTCGCACCCCTCCAATCTATCCTAAACTCTGCTGCCCGACTAATCCACCTGTCCCCCTGCTATTCCCTGACCTCTCCTCTCTGTCAATCCCTTCACTGGCTCCCCATTGCCCAGAGACTCCAGTTCAAAACCCTAACCATGGCATATAAAGCCATCCACAACCTGTCTCCTCCATACATCTGTGACCTAGTCTCCCGGTACTTACCTGCATGCAACCTCCGATCCTCTCAAGGTCTCCTTCTCTACTCCTCTTCTTATCTCCTCCTCTTCTTATCTCCTCTTCCCATACAAGATTTCTCCTGTGCATCCCCCCTACTCTGGAACTCTCTACCCCAACACATCAGACTCTCACCTACTGTGGAAACCTTCAAAAGGAACCTGAAGACCCACCTCTTCCGACAAGCCTACAACCTGCAGTAACCCTCGCTCCACCATACCGCTGCATGATCAACTCTACCCTCACCTACTGTATCCTCACCCATCCCTTGTAGATTGTGAGCCCTCTTGGGCAAGCTTCAACACAATGTTCACAAGGTAGACCGCAGCGGTGTTTGGTCTCCTAGAAAACGAGCTAACTCCTTTATGATTGTAACATACCTGGCGGCGTACTTGCATAGTGCACCATCTCCCACTATGCAAGATCGCAAACTTAATCTTCAGTCCAGTCTGCCAGCCTAGCTTCTGTTCTTGCTGTCTGCTTGTCCCTGTTCTGACTGCTTAGGGCGGCGGCCCGGTTACTTCCTGTTTCTTGTAGCTGCTGTGGGCCCACCCCTAATGCGTCTCCAACCTATTGCTGTCTGTCACTGGATATTTAAACCAGCTCCACCCTGAAGCTGGTGCCTGAGCAACTCTTACCTTCAGAGGGCTCCTTGCCTCTGATGTGCCAGGTCCCGTCCCATTCTGTTTCTTGCCTGTCCGCCAACCTGGGGGCTGTATTCCCAGATTCGCTCCTGTATCTTGTTGCAGTGTCAGTTCCTTTCTGAACACTCTCCTAGCCTGTTTGTCCGCCTCTCTGGGGGCTGTATACCCAGACTCGCTCCTGTATCTTGTTGCAGTGTCAGTTCCTGTCTGAACACTCTCCTAGCCTGTTTGTCTCTGTGTCCGTACCTTCCCTTTTCCTGCAGTCTCTGAACCTGCACCTAACTCCTACTTGTTGTCTCTGTACTTCTGTTGTGACTTTAGGGTCCACTCGCTACTTCATTGCAAGTACCCTGTGTGTATCCGGTTCTGCTTTTCCCTTCCAGTCTGTTCAGTGTGAACAGAGCCCTATCCTCTCTGCCTTGCTCAACGCTCCGGCGGTTCCTGCCCGCTCTGCCTTGCTCACCGCTCCGGCGGTTCCTGCCTGCTCTGCCTTGCACACTGCTCCGGCGGTTCTTGCCTGCTCTGCCTTGCTCACCGCTCCGGCGGTTCCTGCCTGCTCTGCCTTGCTCACCGCTCCGGCGGTTCCTGCCTGCTCTGCCTTGCTCACTGCTCCGGCGGTTCCTGTCCGCTCTGCCTTGCTCACCGCTTCAGCGGTTCCTGCCCACTCTGTCTTGCTCACCGCTCCGGAGGTTCCTGCCTGCTCTGCTTGCTCACCGCTCCGGCGGTTCCTGCCTGCTCTGCCTTGCTCACCACTCCGGCGGTTCCTGACTGCTCTGCCTTGCTCTCCGCTCCGGCGGTTCCTGCCTGCTCTGCCTTGCTCACCGCTCCGGCGGTTCCTGCCTGCTCTGCCTTGCTCACCGCTCCGGCGGTTCCTGCCTGCTCTGCCTTGCTCACCGCTCTGGCGGTTCCTGCCTGCTCTGCCTTGCTCACCGCTCCGGCGGTTCCTGCCTGCTCTGCCTTGCTCACCACTCCGGCGGTTTCTCCCTGCTCTGCTTGCTCACCGCTCCGGCGGTACCTCTCTGCTCCACCTTGCCCACCGCTCCAGCGGTTCCTCTCTGCTCTGCTTGTCTACCGCATCTGTGGTTCTGTTCCTGAATCCCAGTCTGTACTGGACCCTATCCAGCCTGTGCTCCAACCTGCTAGTACCTCCCCGGCAGCCGTACTTGTCAGTACCCTCCTGTCTGCACACCAGCCGTGCCTGCCAGTATCCTCCTGTCTGCACTCCAGCCGTGCCTGCCAGTGCCCACCTCTCTGCATGCCAGCCGTGCCTGCCAATACCCACCTGTCTGTGTGCCAGCCTAACCTGCCTGTTCCTGTATTCCCCGGTGTGGGTCAACAGCCGTGTCCTGGGTCTGGCCTGGAGTAGCACCTGGTCCCTCTGCTCGGTTCCTCCCTGGTGCACGGCGTCATTAGCCGTCGTGCGACCTTGGTCGGATCGGGTAGATACTTAGTTACGCCCCTCCAGGCACTCTCCGGTTCATGGCACAGTGGAATCACTAAATCACGCACACACCAGTCAGCCCGGGTGTGTGCATAACAATGATGATAGAGGCCACCATCTACTTAGCTTGCTGCTGGTACTTTTCTGTGGGAATGAGCTTGTCTCCATCCAGCCTGGAATATTTCCAGTGAATTATAGCACGCCATGGTATTAGCAGTGCACCCAATAGTACTAGAAGCGAAGCCATCCACAATTTCCTTCTCAGGAATTTTATTTGGTAGATTAAGTGGCTGCTCAAACATTACTTTCTCACAAAGGAGCTGAAGACACTGAGTGGCAGTAGGTTCAAGTTAGACATCAGAGCCAGGAGAACAGAGAGGGCAGCACGGTGGCTCAGTGGTTAGCACTGCAACATTGCAGCGCTGGAATCTTGAGTTCAAATCCCACCAAGGACAACATCTGCATGTAGTTTGTATGTTCTCCCTGTGTTTGCAGGGGTTTCCCATAGGTTCTCTGGTTTCCTCCTCTGTAAAAAAGCAGCCATACATGAGTATATAGTTCCACATGTGTTAATTCATAGTTTTGATGCCTTCAGTGTGAATGTACAACTTTCATAGTCATGAAAATACAGAAAAATCTTTAAATGAGAAGGTGTGTCCAAACTTTTGGTCTGTACTGTATATCAATTTTGAGTTTATCAGGTCTGTGTACCCCTGTAGGGAGAACAATATCTGCCCCAAATAATTTTAAGCTGAGATGTAGTCTGCTTTATATACCAATTTTGAGTTTATCAGGTCTGTGTACCCCTGTATAGAGAACAATATCTGCCCCAAAGAATTTTAAGCAGAGATGTAGCTGGCCAACAGATTGGAGATGGTGGAGTTCAACCTCTGAGCTTTGTCATGTGTACGATGAAACAATATTTTACGTGACCACAACTGCGAGACCGAGGGCTGGCTGCAGTGCTGAGAGAGAGCGGAGTATGGTGAAACGGACAAACTGCTTGACCAGGAGTGAGGTGCAGGCGGAGATGTTACGGTGGATTGAGAAACGTGGTGTGCTCGGTGAAACAAACACAGCAGGCATGCCCACTTCTGTTACAGCTGATGGGCTCTCACTGAGCCTGACTGGAGTGGGTTGAGAATCGGAGATTTTGCAGTGGAAGACCTGCATGACAATACTTGGCACGGTAACAGCGGAGGAGGAGGAAGAAGCAGCACATGCAGTTAATGGGGCAGCTGATGGTTGTTGAAGTTCACTGGTCTGCATTTTACTGCAGTGAGATTCCCAGTGTAATGCATGTTGTGTGCGCATGTGAAGGTTCATGCATGTAGTAGTCAAATTATTGCACTTTTTCCCTCTCACATTTTTTTCTTGTTAAATGTGCAGATGACATGAGCTGGCTCATCCTTTGCAGTCTCAAAAAAGGTCCAGGCTAGGCAAACCTTGCGACCCCTGCTGCAGACCCGTGACCGCTGTTGGCCACAGCCACAGTTGTGGCTAAGGATGCAGTGCTCCTTGTGCTTGCATCACTCCGTGTCTGTGCCATAGAGCGAAAGATAACCTCCTCATCTTCCTCCTCCATCTCCTCAGATGAGCTACTCGGCTGCGTGACTAGGTTCACACCAAGTAGGATCTTCAACCTCGTCATCGTCCAATGTGTTATCCCATTCCTCGCCCTCAGAGTGACCCTTCTTCTCTTGTTGCCCTGACAGCACAGTACAGTCGGCATGAGCCTCAGGTATCTGAGTCTCATCAGGATCACCTCCCTTTGCGGTGGTTAACGTCTGGTGATGAGGGTCAGGAACCTGCTCGGACCCTACTCGGTCCTGCAACAAATCCAACCTAAAATAATTTTGGGCATCGGTGCAGATGCTTTCCTCCCCTTGACTACGTGACTGTTTGGAGTACACGTCTGATGCCCATGGTATAGAATTGTTGAACAGTTCTACAGACTCGCCCATCTGTGTTTTGCTACAGTCAGTTGGGGTCTTGGACAGTTGTGACAGGGGGGGAAGCAAGGGTAATTGGGTGCTACCTCTGTGGACTGTACTGTGTGTGATGTTGAGGTGGAGGAAGAAGAGGAGAGGCCTCTTGAATCAGCGCTTGCCATCTACTGGAGCACCTGCTCTTTCTGACCCTCATCAACAAGGCGTATCGCTGTGCGGCTGTCAAAGAAAGGTAGTGGAGTAGCCCATCCACTAACAGAAGTTGTCAGTTGTCTTCGGATAGAACATGAAGGTGTTGGTTCACTAGTGCTTTCACTAACATTACCACCTACCCCACGTATACCTTGAACACCAAGCCTATTCCCCCTTCCACCATGACCTCTCTCTTTCCCACTCATGTTGCTCAGATACTGTGGTAGGAGCACGCTATTAGCAAAACAAAATTCGATTTTATTTGGACTCTGCCTAGCAAGACAAAAAATTTTTTTTTTTACTCTGAAAACAGCTGAAGTTCACCGCCACTAAAATAGTAGGTGGCTTTTAGCAAAGTGTATCAGGTTTGCGACACCAAAAAATCTTTTGTGGACTCTGCCTGCCAACAGAAAAAATATATTTGTTTTACTGTGCATACAGCTGAATTTCACCCACCAAAAAAATGACAACCTGGGCTAAGACAGCTTGCACTATCACATTAGCAAATGAAAAAAAAGGTTTTTGTGCTCTGCACTGAGAAGATCTGTAAAGTCTGCAGACAGCTGAATTTCAACCCCACAAAATCAAAAAGTGGCCTACAAGGGCTTGCTTGCTTTATCACATTAGCAAGTGCAAAAATAGATTGAAGGTATACTCGTTCATACAGCACAATACAACCAGTGCACAAAACTGTTCTATGGCATGGGCCCTGTTATTTCTGTCTGAATGTCAGTAATTGCACAAGAAAAACAAAAAATGTGCTGCAAGGTTGACTGAACAGGTACACAGCAGAGGACTTATCTACACTATCTGACTTCCAAACAAGCGCCCATCTATCTAGCTAATATCTCTCATTACAAAGGAGGAGCACACTGAGCGGCGTCTGTCTCCAGCAGTGACATGGATAAAATGGCGCTGAGGAAACATGGCCGCTTTTTATATAGAGAGGACATGTGATTTCAGCAGCCAACGGCAGAAGCCCTTGTGGACAGTGTGGATGCTTCCTGCGCTGTGATTGGCTAGCTGCGCTTTCCTCACTTAAAGTTACAGTGAAAAAAAAAATTAAAAGTGCGCCGCTGATCTTACCTGTTCTGAGCTATCACTCCACTCATCTACCACCTTCCCCCGCTCATCATACACAAGCACTATGCTAGCAAAACTATTAAAAATGCTGTAGTTGCCCCGTAATCACGTTCCTGCACTTATTCGCTGAACGGTGCCGATTTTCACTGTTTTTAAGTAAAAATGCTCGCCACGAATCCGAATTTGCCACATTCATATCGAACTTTAGTTTGGAGATTGGATTTCGAACATATTCTCTAATCACTAGTTAGGACTCAAGTTCTCAGAGGCGGAGTGAAATGAGATCCAGATATACTGTCATTAGTGAGGAAAAATCTCTAGGGATAGAGAAGAAAGCAACAGAGATGCTTCACCTAATCGGGAACCAGGGCTGAAGTTTTATCCAATACCTGTGGGAAAGATGACAACCTGTTGGGCCTTATCCTTTATACCTGGCTGTCAATACTGTAAATACTGCCAGTTATCAAGTAAAGTTCCGGTTGTTTTTATGAACTCTGTGTTCTCTGAATTGATTGCTGCCCTGGTTCCAGAAGAGGAATTCCTGGAGTAAAAAGAGGTCAGCTGGCCAGAAGTAAGTGGGAAACACCACATACACACCAGCACACCAGATCGAGGACACACTTTGTTTGCAGGGTGCCAAAGCGAGCATGGGCTACAGTTCGCCCACCACTATCTCATTTGGGCACCTTACATTTGGTGTAGTCGGCAGGATGTGAGCTCCTCACACAAAGAAAGCGGGGACCTATAGCACAGATGGAAGAGTGCTGGAATACATGCGGCTCAAGATGGTGGTCAGAAGCATGGACTCCAAGATGGCGATGGCAGCTGTGAAGAGACAAACTGCCTATTGTGGGTGTGGACGGCGCCCGAGAGCGCAAAAATGTGTCCAGCTCCCACAAGTATTGGCCTGAAGAAGGATTGATCCAATTTTTTTGAGTGCAATCAGATGGCCCTCAGTCATACATTTTGGAGAGCCATCAGGCGGCCCTCACTCATAAATTTTGGAGGGCCATCAGGCGGCCCTCAAGCAAAAATTTTGGAGGGCCAGCAGGTGGCACTCACGCTAAATTAATTTTCAAGGCTACATATATTTTATTTTCAAAAATAACACCATACAATTTGCAGGTGGGAGCAAAACAGTCATCCACAAGAATGTAGCTTGCTGTACCACTTTGCAGGGGGGCATGGGACAACACTCTTGAAGACAGAACAGTGCGAACAGGTGGTCGGTTGGATTGTACAGGTGCATCTCACTAAACTAGAATATCAGCAAAAGGTTAATTTATTTCAGTTCTTCAATACAAAAAGTGAAACTCATATATTATATATACTCATTACAGACAGAGTGATCTATTTCAAGTGTTTATTTTTGTTAATGTTGATGATTATGGCTTACAGCCAATGAAAACGCAAAAGTCATTATCTCAGTAAATTATAGTATTTAACAAAAAACACCTGCAAAGGCTTCTTAAGCATTTAAAAAGGTCCCTTAGTCTGTTTCAGTAGGCTCCACAATCATGGGGAAAACTGCTGACTTGACAGATGTCCAGAAGGTAGTAATTGACACACTCCACAAGGTCCAATAGTTCCAATTTTCCATTGAAAATCAAGGTCCTAGAGTCTGGAGGAAGAGTAGAGAAGCACACAATCCAAGCTGCTTGAGGTCTAGTGTGAAGTTTCCACAATCAATGATGATTTGGGGAGTAATGTCATCTGCTGCTGTAGGTCCACTGTGTTTTATCAAGACCAAATTAAGCGCAGCCGTCTACCAGGAAATTTTAGAGCACTTCATGCTTTCCTCTGCCGACAAGTTTTTTGGAGATGGAAATTTCATTCTCCAGTAGGACTTGGCACCCGTCCACACTGCCAAAAGTACCAATACCTGGTTTAAAAACAACTGTATCACTGTGCTTGATTGGCCAGCAAACTCGCCTGACCTTAACCCTATAGAGAATCTATGAGGTATTGTCAATAGGAAGATGAGAGACACCAGACCCAACAATGCAGACGAGGTGAAGGCTGCTATCAAAGCATCTTGGGCGTCCTTAACACCTCAGCAGTGCCACAGGCTGATCACCTTCATGCCACGCCGCATTGATGCAGTAATTGATGCAAAAGAAGCCCCGACCAAGTATTAATTGCATTTACTGAACATACATTTCAGTAGGTCAACATTTCGGATTTTAAAAATATTTTTCAAGCTGTTGTAATAAAGTATTCTAATTTACTGAGATAATGACTTTTGTGTTTTCATTGGCTGTAAGCCATAATCATCAACATTAACAGAAATAAACACTTGAAATAGATCACTATGTTTGTAATAACTCTATATAATATATGAGCTTCACTTTTTGTATTGAAGAACTGAAATAAATTAACTTTTTGATGATGTTCTAATTTAGTGAGATGCACCTGTATGTGTCTTTACCCCTTGTTTCCATATGAGTTTATCTGTGGTTTTGCTGCCATCAGTCTGAATCTCCAATGTGCACATTCCAATAAGAACAAGGAAAACCATTACGTGAACAGGTGTGTTCAAACTTTTGACCAGTACTGTATACATAGTAAAGTGCTGTTCAAATGAAACATACACAACTCAGAGATTGTTTATTAATGTTTTGTGCACACGTTCTAGGAGATCTGGAACATGACTGGGAAAACATACATTAAAAAACCCATCTAAAAAATGAACACAAAATAGGGTTTCCTGATGCCAGGCTGAACTATTTCGAGGCAGCACTCCAAGCTTGTTGCAAACAACTGTATTAGTCTAAGGCCACGGCCCCACTATCAGTATTTGGTCAGTATTCGGTAAGTATTTTTTCTCAGGAGTGGGAGACAAAACCAGGAGTGGGTGATAAATACAGAATTGGTGACCTGTTTCTATTATACCTTTTCTCTGATTGTTCCTCACCTGGTTTTGTCTCCCGCTACTGAGAAAAAATACTGACCAAATAATGACCAAAGGCGATGGCCCCACTATCAGTATTTGGTCAGTATTCGATCAGTATTTTTGAGAAGTATTTCTGGCGCCAACATCTTTGTACTGTGCTCTCAGGTATATGCCAGGACTGTAGGAAAAAAAGACACGGACCGCACATCCAAAAATCATAAGTTCATCTAAGGTAGGTAAAAATTTACAAAACTGAACATGAGGCTCTTATAGTTTAACATTCTGATCAGATTGTATGAAGCCCACTGCTATGTCACGGCGAACCTTTCAGTGGGTCCCAAACTTTTTATAGAGTTAAATGTGAAGCACCATGCGCCAACCACTGCCGCAGTGCCTGTGCAACAGCAGGGTAGGAGACCTGGTGCCTCACAGCACCAATTCTAATAACCTCAAACATTTAAGAGGTGGTCCACTACGTTGTATAATGCACCCATCGATTTACAACTATTTTTGTAAATACCTTCTGCTGTCATATTTGCCTGTGAGCTGTGATTGACTGGGTTGTGGGGGCGTTTCAACGCACGTCCCAGTATCCAGTGAGTGCATCCCACTCTCCTCTGCTTTCATTGGCCACAAGTGCGTGCTGGATACTGGGCTGTGACGTGCGGTGAAACACTGCCCACAGCCCAGTCAATCGGTTTAGTGAGTGCGACTGGGTCACGCCTGGGTCAATCCAGGAAATCCAGAAGTTAGCGTGACATCAGCAGATGTCAGCAGCGGCTGCAGCCGGGGTCATGTGATGCGGATTGAGCAAGCAACGATAGCGTCGCTCACAGGCACATATGACAACATAAGGTATTTACAAAAATACTTAGTTAAAAGGTGTAAATTGATGGGGCCATTATACAGTGTAGTGAATCACCTCTTTAAGGTAGTTCCTTTAGACTGCATACACATTGTTGAAATAACAAACCACTTCCCTAAATTTCCTTTATACAAACTTCAGACAATGACATGCTCTGATAAGCCATACCTTTAAAGAGGACCTTTCACCAGATTTCACAATGTAATTGGCATACATTATTAAAAGGAACCTGTCATGCCCTATCTACTATGTAAACTGTCCCCATAGTGTTGGTAATGATGCAATGTACATCACTAACATGCTTTTTTCATTAAAATTGGTGCAAATATAATGAGTATATAACATTTTATATACTTATAATCCTTTCTCGTTCAGTCATAGGGGTGTGATCCTTGTATTCAGTCATGGACAGGCGCGACATTCAGTCAGGGCTGGCGCAACTCATGTGTTTGAATTTTGCTTCTGGCGAGCGCTGATATTTGTGGGGCGCATGCGCTGTATGACACGGCCAGGCAGTAAAGCTTCCAGCGCTGGGAGCCGCGCATGCGCTGTGAGGTTGTGTAGTTTCCAGCTTCACTGCACATTTGTTATGATGAACTGCTCCTGGCACATGCGCCTGTAGTTCCAGCAAAGGTAATAGGTTTTTGACAACTATGAGAGACAATTACCTTTCACAACTGGTTCAGGACCCAACAACAAGGGGGGCACTGCTAGACCTAATATTAACCAACAGGCCAGACCGCATATCAAATATACGAGTTGGGGGTCACTTGGGTAATAGTGATCACAAAATAATAAGTTTTCATGTATCCTTTAATAAGATGTGTAGTAGAGGGGTTACAAGGACACTTAACTTCAGGAAGGCAAATTTCCAACAGTTGAGAGATGATCTTAGTGCAATAAACTGGGACATAAAACTATACAAAGCAAAATGGAGACATTTATTAGCATCCTGAATGGGACCTGTGCACAATATATACCCTATGGGAATAAACATGCTAGAAATAGGAGGAAACCACTATGGCTAAATAGAGCTGTAAGGGGTGCAATAAGTGACAAAAAGAAAGCATTTAGAGAACTAAAGCAAGTAGGTAGTGATGAAACATTAAATAAATACAGAAAATTAAATAAATTCTGTAAAAACCAGATCAAGGCAGCAAAGATTGAGACAGAGAAACTCATTGCCAGAGAAAGTTCCTGTCAAACTAATCTGATCAGCTTTTATGAAGAGGTAAGTTCCGGACTGGATCAAGGAAATGCAGTGGATGTTGTGTATATGGACTTTTCAAAAGCTTTTGATATGGTTCCACACAGAAGGTTGATCCATAAAATGTGAACAATGGGTATAGGGGAAAATATATGTAAGTGGGTTAAGAACTGGCTCAGTGATAGGAAACAAAGAGTGGTTATTAATGGAAAACACTCAGACTGGGTCTCAGTTAACAGTGGGGTACCACAGTATTGGGTCCCCTTCTTTTTAACATATTTATTAATGACCTTGTAGGAGGCATACAGAGTAATATTTCAATATTTGCAGATGACACTAAACTCTGCAGGGTAATCAATACAGAGGAGGACAATTTTATATTACAGGAGGATCTATGTAGATCCTAGAAGCTTGGGTTGATAAATGGCAAATGAGCTTTAATGGGGATAAATGTAAGGTAATGCACTTGGGCAGCGGAAATAAAATGTATAATTATATGCTTAATTGTAAAACATTGGGCAAAACTGTCACTGAAAAAGACCTGGGTGTATTGGTGGACAACAAGCTCACATTTAGTGGCCAGTGTCAGGCAGTTGCTGCAAAGGCAAATAAAATAATAGGATGCCTTAAAAGAGGCATAGATGCTAATGAGGAGAACATAATTTTACATCTACACAAGTCACTAGTGTGACCACACTTAGAATACTGTGTACAGTTCTGGTCTCCGGTGTATAAGAAAGACATAGCTGAACTAGAGCGGGTGCAGAGAAGAGCGACCAAGGTTATTAGAGGACTGGGGGGTCTGCAATACCAAGACAGGTTATTACACTTGGGGTTATTTAGTTTAGAAAAACGAAGGCTTAGTTGTGATCTTATTACTATGTACAAGTTTATGAGGGGACAGTACAAAGACCTTTCTACCGAACTTTTTTACTCTGAAGCCAGAGACGGGGACAAGGGGGCATCATCTACATCTGGAGGAAAGAAAGGGTTGTGCACTACTATTTAAAATATGCCAAAGCGTTTTTATGATGAAAAGCAGCTTCTTTGTAATTACCTCCCACTGCCATTTCTGCCTGTGAGCGGCGCTATCACTGGCCGCTCACAGGCATCACGTGACCCCGGCTGCAGCCGTCTCTGACATCCGCTGACGTCACAAGTCCAGGCTGCAGAAGGGGGTCTCTCTCTTCCTGGTTCCACGGTGGCTGCAGGGTTGTGGACGGGGTTATCCCCACGTGTCATACCCAGCATCCACCGCAAGCGCTCTTCCTCTCCCCATTCATTGGGAAAGCACGCGGTGGCTGCTGGGTGTGACGCGGTGGGGTAACCCTGCCCACAACCCAGCAACCACCTCGGGGACCCCAGTGCTGAGTCACGCCTCAATAGACGGGACGTCAGCGGGGTGTCACATGCTGCCTGTGAGCGGCCAGCGATAGCGCGGCTCACAGGTAGAAAAGGCAGAGGGAGGTAATTATAAAGAAGTTGCTTTTCATCATAAAAACGCTTTAATCATAATCACAAACGCGGATTCTTTACTGTAAGAGCAGTGAGACTATGGAACTCTCTGCCGCATGATGTTGTAATGAGTGATTCACTACTAAAATTTAAGAAGGGCATGGATGCCTTTCTTGAAAAGTATAATATTACAGGTTATATATACTAGATTTCTTGATAGGGCGTTGACCCAGGTTTTTTTTTGCCTTCCTCTGGATCAACATGTTAGGTTATGGGTTGAACTAGATGGACTTAGTCTTCCTTCAACCTTAAAAAACTATGTTACTATGTTACTATGTTACATTATCCTGCTGAAAAGGACACTGCCATTACAGAATATTTGTACCATGAAGTCATGTACAAAGTTTAGGTAGGTAGTAAATGTCAATGTAAAATCTACATAAAATTGACACACATACACCTTGTCATCCACATGATTATAATGAAAGCACGATTTAACAGACCAGGCCACTTTTTTCCAGTGAGCTGTCATTCTGATGGTCACATTCTATGGGGTCTTGGTGATGGGCAGAATTCAGAATGGGTAGAATGACCAGTTTGGAATGACACAGCCCCATACACAGTAGGCTATTATGCACTGTGTGTTCTGACACCTCTGACAGATGGGCTAGCATTTGCTCCATATGTGAATCAATGAGTCTTAGGTGCCTATGACTCTCATCATCTTCTCAACTGCTCTTTTCTTGAACCCCTTTTGAAAAGTACTAATTTGATAGGTCATTCATTACACCCAGGGGTGGATTAAGAGCAGCCAGGACCCCGGGAAGTTTAGAAGGCGTGGGCCCCCCCGCTGACAGAAATAGCGGTGAGCGTATCGCGCGCGCACATTTTTCCCTTATTTACAGAACTATATATAACATAGCGCCATATATAATAGGGCAGGGGTGGGAGATTAAATTTCAGAAGGGGCCACATGAGAGACTGTGACTGTTGTGGAGGCCGAACAATAGGCTGAAATTAATTCTGCTCAATATTAACATATTAATTATAATTATTTTTAATTTTATTTGCATCACTTAATATTGAGCAGAATTAATATGCTGACATAACCTATATACAGTACGAGCCCCCCCATAGCCTCTCAATCAACAACCAAAACAATCAACCTATGTGGCCTTCATACATGTAAACCATAAAAAAAAAAAAAAACTAAAAAAATTCTCTTTATTTAAAAAAATCAATTCATAAAGACATTAGTGATGAGCGAACGTGCTCAGATAACTTGTTATCCCTGCACGCTCCGGTGTTATCCGAGTATCTTGTAGTGCTTGGATAATATACTCGAGTCCCTGCGGCTGCATGTTATGTTTTTGTCTGTTAGACAACCACAACACTTACAACACATGCAGGGGTTGCCTGTTTGTTATCTGTCTAACAGCAGATACAACACTATATATATATAGACCCTATAGGGCCTGAACAGTTGTGTACTTAGCTTAATGACGTTTTCTTCCGACGCTTTTTCTCCTCTTTTGGTCATTCAGGGATTCGTCAGGGAATTCCTTCAATCAGGACAAGAAAAGGAGACTATAAGC
Organism: Phyllobates terribilis; assembly: GCF_046119375.1. NCBI lineage: Eukaryota > Metazoa > Chordata > Amphibia > Anura > Dendrobatidae > Phyllobates > Phyllobates terribilis. The sequence goes on along the minus strand of NW_027362771.1, from coordinate 443,174,952 downwards.
CGAACTGCAATGAGGATAACAGCTCACAGGCGCAGGCAATATGCCCCCACATAGCCCCCTACATAGAATATGAGCCCTCACACAGCTCCTTACATACAATATGAGCCCCCACACAGCCCCCTACCTACAATATGAGCCCCCACACAGCCCCCTACCTACAATATGAGCCCCCACACAGCCCCCTACATACAATATGAGCCTCCACACAGCCCCCCATATACAGTATGAACCCACACACAGCCCCCTACATACAGTATGAGCCCCCATAGCCCTGTACATACAGTAGGAGCCCACACACAGCCCCCTACATACAGTATGAGCCCCCCATAGCTCTGTACATACAGTATGAGTCCACACACAGCCCTCTACATACAGTATGAGTCCACACACAGCCCCCTACATACAGTATGAGCCCCCACACAGCCCCCCATATACAGTATGAACCCACACACAGCCCCCTACATATAGTATGAGCCATTACATAGCTACCTAGATACGGTAAGAGCTCTCACACAGCCCCATAGATACAGTATGAGCGCCCACATAACACCCTTTATACAGTATGGATCGACACAAAGTCCCCTACATACAATGACACCACACAGTCCCCCAATATACAGTATGAGTCCCCAACATAGCCCCCAACATACAGTATGAGCTCCCTACATCCAATGAAACCACACAGTCCCCAATATACAGTATGAGCCTCCACATAGCCTCCTATATACAGTATGAGCTTCCACATACAGTATGAGTCCACACACAGCACCCAATATACAGTATAAGCCCTCACATAGCCCCAATATGCAGTATGAGCCCCTACATAGCTACAGTAAGAACCCTCACACAGCCCCATAGATACAGTATGAGCGCCCACATAACTCCCTTTATACAGTATGAATCCACACAAAGTCCACTACATACAATGATACCACACAGTCCCCCAATATACAGTATGAGCCCCCAAAACACAGTATGAGCCCCAAACATACAACATGAACCCCCACACAGCCATATACATACAGTATGAGTCCTCACATAGCTCCCAATATATAGTATGAGCCCCCACGTAGCTCCATGCAGCCCCCAAACCCACAGGATAACATTAATCTGTAGCCCCCAAGATAATATACTATGCAGCCACTAGCAGCCCCCACGGTCACATACCCAGCACCCCCCCCATGGTCACATACCCTGCGGCCCTCCCATGGTCACATACCCTGCTGCCCTCCCTTGGTCACATACCCTGCAGCCCGCCCTCCATGGTCCCATACCCTGCAGCCCTCCCTTGGTCACATAACCTGCAGCCTCCCCCCCATGGTCACATACCTTGCAGCCCTCCCCCCATGGTCACATACCCTGCTGCCCTCCACAGTCACATACCCTGCAGCCCTTCCACCATGGTCACATACCCTGCAGCCCCCCCATGGTCATATACCCTGCTGCCTTCCCATGGTCACATACCCTGCTGCCCTCCCTTGGTCACACACCCTGCAGCCCTCCCACCATGGTCACATACCCTGCGGCCCTACCATGGTCACATACCCTGCGGCCCTCCCATGGTCACATTCCCTGCAGCCCTCCCATGGTCACATACCCTGCAGCCCTCCCCCCATGGTCACATACCCTGCTGCCCTCCCTTGGTCACATACTCTGCGGCCCCCCCATGGTCACATACCCTGCAGCCCTCCCACCATGGTCACATACCCTAAAGCCCCCCCATGGTCACATACTCTGCTGACCCCCATGGTCACATACCCAGCAGCCCCCCGTGGTCACATACCCTGCTGCCCCCCATGGTCATGTGACGCCTCAGTACGTCCGTCGTAAGCCCTTTTAGTTTATTCACCCTGGGTGTTGGGGGACTCGGTGTCGGGCCCTGTGATGGAGAGATGGGATGCAGCCGTGGCCCGGACCCGACCCGTGCTCAGGGCCGTCACATTAAAAAGGAGATGGTGTGGGCTTATCCGGGTTGAGTGGCTTTATTAACGACTACGCCACCTGTGGTGCCTGGTGAAGGGTCACCAGCGCTGATGCAGTCCGCTGAGGCACGGTGTTATGGCGGCCAGAGTTCTTACTACTCCCCACAGGCGGAGCAAGGCCTCAGGGCAGAGGGACAGGAGGATAGGGGTAGTAGTAGAGGGGAAAGGATGCCACGTCCCGCGGTGTGGCGCAGAAATAATAGTCCAGAGGCCATAGGGGTGAACTTCCAAGGCTTTACTCACATAGCTGGCGAAGGAAGGAGACTCCCTGCTCCCCGCGGAGTCCTGCGCTCACCAGAGACGGGGGTCCAACAACCTCCGAGTAAGTCCAGCATTCAGTTGGGACCCTGCAGCAGAGTGTTCCTGAACTACAGACCGAATCCTTTCCTGTCCATGTGTGCAAATAGGCCGGTTCTCCCTCTGAACTCCTCTCAGAACAAGGGCACGGGTGGCAGCTCCGCTCCATCCGATACCCGGTGGGATCCTCTGGGCCTACCGGGCTTTCCCATCCAGGACGTAGAGTAGCAAGGTCGGGTGTCGGGGGCCGGTACCCCTCTTGCAGCGGGAGTCCCTCTGAATATATCAGGTTGGCGAGGACAGGTGGCGTACACCGCTCCGTCTGCATCCTGCCTGGGATCCATTTGCTGTGGAATCACACTCTTGAGCTCCGGGCCTTCTTGATTATGGTCCTTGACCGGGTTGAGACATTCTTTATCTGCAACCTGCCCCTTGACCCCAAGGCTAAGGTACAAGGGCCGTGTCTCCCTCTACTGCAGGTCAACACAGGATCCACTCTCAGGGAGGGAGATCACAATCGTAGAACAGTCAAAGAACCAAGAGCCAAGATGGCAATCTATTAAATATCAAATCTAAAGTGTAACTAGCTTGTGAGTCCTCCACCCTCACCCACTAACTGGTTCCCTAACTCTTGGTTCCCCAGTCTCCCTGTAACCAGAGGAGCCACACATAGTGCTTACCAGCTCCCTCTGGTGGAGAAATGTGGTGTTGGATGCAAAGGCTGGGTCACGACTATCACACTGTCCTTACCTCAGAAGAGGAACACCACACTCCATTAAAGAAGTGCAGCATCCCTGTGGCGGTCGAACCCTCAGGGGTGCCACATTCACATACCTTGCGCCTCCCCCCATGGTCACACATACCCTGTAGGCCCCCCCATGGTCATATGCCTTGTGGCCCCCCATGGTCACATACCCTGCAGCCCACTGGGTGACATGCCCAAGTCACTCTCTCACAGAACAGGAAGCAACTATTTGCTTCTTACCATCACCGGGAGCTGCCAGCAGGAGGGAACAGGAAGAAAGGCAGTACTGAGCACAAGATGAGCAGGAGGCGGAGCCAGCACCGCGCACCACAGAAGCTGCAGTGCAGGAGCCGACAGCCGGGATAACCAGGGGCTCTGCACGTGAGTACAGCAGACGTCGGTACGCAGAGTGCACTGCGTGTTCGCGTCTGCTGCATTATCCTGCGGGCAGCGCGCTCACATAACATTATAATGAGGGCAGTCTGGCCATGGTCCTCTTCGGAGCTCCGGGCCCCGAGCGGTAGCCCAGATTGCCCTCATTATAATCCACCTAAAGGTAGCCCAGATTGCCCTCATTATAATCCGCCTATGGTTACACCCCAGAAAACATGTGTTTTTAGAGAATATTCTGATCCACTTGTCTACCCATAACTTGTCAAAGTCACTCATATAATATCACTTGTCCAGTTTTTCTTCTTCCAACACATTAACATCAAGAGATGACTTCTCACTTTATGCCTCCTAATATAGTGCTCTTCTTGATAGGTGCAAATGTCTAAAGATAATTAATATAATTTCCTTTACTCATGAGTGGCTTTTATATTATTGCTGATGTTCATAAAGGATTAAACCCGTGGAAGCTAATAGCTATGTACCTCATAAATTCAATATTTAAGGGGGACTGTATAGTCATATTTTATATTAGTCTGAAAATGACATTTGGGAGCAGCATTGTGAAATGCTGCCAGTCGGCTGTTTTACACTCACTCCCTGGGCCAGGCATATCCTAAATTTGTTGAAAGCAGCTGGTTGTAACTAAGCTCCTCCCACATGACATATTCTGCATGCTATACTCTAATCTCAATGACAGCAAGGATGGGCAAGGAAATAATTTCTGAAACATACAGTTTAGGCCACAAAAGCCAGAGATGAGAGGATCATTTGATATTCAAATCCAATTAGGATCCAACTGTATCAATGCCTGTGGTGACCTACATGCAGTGAACACAGCCTATATGTCTGATGAAGGGTTTTTACGTAATACTGTAATTAACAATGGATATTAAATACTGACAATAAATCCATTTTGAAGCGTCTCCTCTGCCTTTAGGTGGGCAGTTCCTTCACTCTGTCTACTGTTGGTCTACAGGACCTCAGTGGTTGACTCCAGAGGAACTAGCACCCATCTCAAGCTAGCTCTAATTCACTGGGTGTGCCACCTACCTGTTCGATTACTACAGTGAGTTATCCATAGAGACCCCCAATGATCCCAAGAGCGGAGCTCTGGAACTCTAGAATCTGCCCTACCTAGAATGGATAGAAGTGCACATGCTTGACCTCCGCTCTATTTCTTGTCAATGGGAATTCAGAGAAAACTAAAACTCACCTATTTCTAACTGTCTCACAGACAAAGAATGGAGCCTGAGTCATGCATGTACACCCCTGATCCATTCAAGACGGGGCTCTGCAGAGCTCAGTTACCGAGTCCAGAGCCCTGTTCTTGGGATCCCTGCTGGTCAACATTGGGGATAACTTACTATCTTGGGAATAATCTTTTGACATATTAGAAGGTCACATTGAAATTGGTTTGCGTGCTGAGGTGATTATCATATTTAAGGTGAGTGTAGAAATGGAGCATTGATAGGTAATTATATTTCTGTAGTTTGCTGCTATTCTCGCAGTATTCATAATTACGCTGAGAATTCTGTAGCATTCATAGAGCTACTCCGACTTACCCATTGTATTTAAACAGTTACGCCAAAATTCCAATAGCAAACAACGTGTTAATACATTTTTACATGAAGTTACAGTATTATTTTAGCACCTCATCATTGTAAAAAATTTGTTACGTGAAATACATTTCTCTGTTCTGTCTCATTCTAACCAGCAGAGTAAAACGCGCTTCCGCCTTGTCAATGCTAAAGACAGCAGGTGCTCAGTCCAATCAGAAATCTCATTTTCACCAAGAAAAGAGTGTAAACTAGAGGCAGTACTACCCCCCTGAATGGTAGTGGGAAGGAAAGCCTATAGCTAATCAAGGTGGCATTGATCTAAGGTCAAGACAGCTGGAATTAAAATTATCTTCAACGGAAGCTAGACAAACAAAAATGAAGTATGATTTTCTGTTCTAAGATTACAGCAAAACCTACAGGCTTATTCTTTAAGCACAGAGATGGAAAAAAATTCTAAGCACTCCCGCTAACCATGCATTCAGCAGATTCCTTCTTTTCTGCTGTAGTTATCTCTTGACCTACACAAATTATCACCTTCACATCTCAGGAGGCAATTGTTCAAACTGCATTGTAGTTATTTGGCTGGTCAGGACCCAGCAATGAAGATGTTAATTTTCGATCCTGACAAATGTGCACTTGACATACAATGGTGTGATGTAACACTGGAATAGTGTGGCATTAATCTGAATGCCATGCAATACACACCTACCAAGGCTATTATGTCAGCCTGGAATCAGCTTCGCCCCTCCACGCGGCTCTGACAGCGAGACTCATAGATAATTGTGGAACCCCTTCTTTAAAGTTATGTATTCAATTTCTATAAAATCTTTTAGTAAAACCTACAAAAGACAAAAAATATATCTCATACCCTACCATCATTATATATAAATGTAAAGCAAAGTTGCATATTAAATATAGGGTACTTAGTGAGCTATTTTTGATCAAAAAAGTATACAAGCCGTCCCACCAGCGACAAGGTGACCCTAAATTGGGACGGTACATACACTGCCTATATTAAAAACCTTACTGTATATCAAAGTTGAAGTAATGCATATAAAAGGGTAGACAAATAGGACCGGGTCCCAACTTCAGACCACCTAAGCCCGTGGTAAGCTACATATATACTAGTCAGCTCAACAATGGGGATGCCACACCCTTAATTTGCACAGAATGCAAACAAGACAAAAAAACAAGCAATGTGAACTGAGGTCTAAGATGGTACACATGCAAGAAATAGGAGCATATTCACACTAGCAAAAAGAAGCAAAACCTACAAAAGACAAAAAATATATCTCATACCCTACCATCATTATATATAAATATAAAGCAAAGTTGCATATTAAATATAGGGTACTTAGGGAACTATTTTTGATAAAAAATGGTGGGACGGCTTGTATACTTTTTTTGATCAAAAATAGTTCACTAAGTACCCTATATTTAATATGCAACTTTGCTTTACATTTATATATAATGATGGTAGGGTATGAGATATATTTTTTGTCTTTTGTTGGTTTTGCTTCTTTTTGCTAGTGTGAACATGCTCCTATTTCTTGCATGTGTACCATCTTTTAGACCTCAGTTCACATTGCTTGGTTTAAAATCTTTTAGTGCATATTGCCGCACATCCAATCTTTTCAGTGTAGCTAAGTCATGTCATGAAGAAATAGTTTTTTATTTTGTTTTACTGTTTTTGAGCACTAATAGTTCTACTCTCTTCTTTGTGTAAGTAAATGAGAACAGACATAAGGACATTAATCAATGGCTACATCATTTTACATTATGTTTGGAAAGTACAATCTCTACAAACCTGAAAAATCTACAGTATTTGATGATAATCACTTCGCAAAATAACTCTGTGTCCTATCGTATTTTTCAGTTATCTCCTTCTTTTCTGGTCTATACTTTGGAAACAAATGGCCATTTCTAGGGAGGAAATACCGATAGGACCAGAAGTATTTGGACAGAATCATCATAATTTAGCCTCAGTTTTTACTAGTACAGTGGATTCTAAACAAAGATGTGATGCAAGTGCAGACTTTCAGTTTTAACCCAAGGGGTCTTACAAAACGATTACATTAGGAAGTGGGAGATAGGAATTACAGCCATTTTTTGACATACAGGCCCTGATTCATCAAGACAGGGATTTTCTCTCTGTTCTTGATGAGGTGGCATGTTGGAGCAGATGCTCCTGATTCATTAAGCGGCGCACATTTTTCATATCTGTATTGCATTCATATGTCCATTTTTTACATCTATGTTTAAGAAATACCATTATCGTGAATAATATCAAGATCGAATGACAATAATACTGAACAATAACAACATCAAGAAATACTATTAATGACAACACCAATATCAAACGATAAGAATCTCACACAACATTCTCCCTACATAGATTCTAGGGGATGGTCAGCAAAGAAAGCACACTGACAAAAGTGTATAAAAATAAATTATTTTATATCCAAAGGTGCAGCATAAAATTGATAAAACAAATGACAGAATAATAACCAATAACAAAATATCCACCAATCACAATGCTCAAAAAACCCGTTGATTACCAATCATAGAGAATCATTGACATAATTAACCGTCCAGAACTAAGTTCCTTCTATCCTTTCCCAGGACTTTCTTTCTTATGGTCTGCTCTCTAAGGATGACTTCTCTTTCCTTTCCTCTCTCTCCCTGTGCCACACTTGGATTGTTTATATCCCATCAGACACAAGTTGTCCACTTCCCCCTTCCACCTGGAGACACTGTATCTCACCTCTGATCTACCTCTTCTTTACCTACAATATGCTCACAAAGGATCCTAATGTCACTTCCCTAGTTTGCATTTTGAATGGCATCCTGGTCAACTTTCATTAGCACACTGTATTTAAATGACAGAGACATGTTGGTATTTTTTTGACGGCCTTCGACTGATTCTTGAACTATGGCGACTTGATTGATGAACACTCTATAGGAAGATTGATCTTGTGCAAGACTAGATAGGTTCACCAGGGTCTTCTCTGCTGTTATTTTGATAGTATCAAGCCCTAGGGTTGCTGGTCTTCCTCGTCGCCTTGTTCCTTCTATTCTTCTGACCATGATTTCCTTCTCCAGTGATTGCTATTTTCGTATGATGTGTCCAAAATAGGGAAGCAGCTTGGTGATCCTTGCTTCGAATGATATGTCTGGCTTGATTTGTTCCAAAATTGATTTGTTTGTTCTTCTGTATGTGATTTATTTTTTTGTCCACCCATTGTTTTATAATAGGCGTGTCTAATCCAGAATATAGATCAAAGTAACGCGTGCTGCTATTTTTTACACACAGACCATCGATTCATGTGTAAAAACACTCATGTGAACCATTCCATTGACGTTCATTGGCCTCTGTGCTCTCTGTATGCTACTTGATTTGCATACGGACATCACATAGATGTTAAATATGCTTGTCTGAAAAAGCCCTAAGTTTGCAATCAAGAAACTTATTCATGAATGACTTTGCTAGAAACACGTAAAAAGGTCTGCCCACTAGTGTAACAAGATTCTATGGACAGATAAAACCAATACTCATTTGCTCCAAAAAAAATGAGAAAAAGAACAGCATGGAAAGGAAGGAGCTTCTGAGCTGAAGCACACCATATCATCTGTCAAACATAGTGGAGCCAGTGTTAAGGCATGGGGATGAATGGCTGTCAGTGAAACTGGGTCACTTAGATTAAGATCCCACAACAAGTTTTTGGTGAGTTCTTGACACATATTTTCACTAGGCAAAAAACGTCTTACAGTTCCAGCAAAGTGGATGGGATTTATAGAAATTTCAGGCCCCCTGTGCTTTTTAATTACTCAGCGTAAACTGATCTGCGGTGCTTTTTTTAAATCCAAAACATGTCTATTGCTCTTTCAAGTACACTGAGTTTTATGTGCAGATTTTCCCCATAGGCTTACAGATGAAGATAATCCACAGATAAAACATATATGCATTGTCAGTGCGTTTCCACTGCGGACACGCAATATGAATGCATGTTAGCTACACATGACTGTATCAAAGTTTTGTCAAAGCCAAATACCAGAAAGTATCAAAAACAAAGCAGCATAATTTAAAACATGACAAACTAAAAAAGAAAAAAATGCATTGTCAAAAACGTGATAAAAACGCATGTTCTAAAATGCACTTAAAAACTCAATGAAAAAGTAAGTAACCTAATTTACCTAATAGGTGCCGAAATGGTGCCGAAAAAATTTTGTTGTGCAATTTCTCCTGAGTACGCCAATACCCCATAAAAGTCTTTGATGGTATGGTCTGCGGGTGTCATGTCGGGTTTGGAGAGCCCCTGATGTGCCTAAACAATGGAAAAACCCCACCAGTGACCCCATTTTGGAAACTAAACCCCTCAAGGAATTTACCTAGATGTGTGATGAGCATCTTGAACTCCCAGGTGCTTCACAGAAATTTACAGAAATGTTGAACTGTGAAAAAGATTTTTCCCACTAAAATGTTGCTTTGGTACCAAATTCTTTCATTTTTACAAAGGTAGCAGGAGAAAGTGGACCAGAAAAAGATCCTAGTTACTTACCGGTAACGGGATTTTACAGAGCCCATGACAGCACCACCTGAGAGAGGGTATCCGCCCACCAAGGACAGGAACCTACTGAATAAAAAGGCGGTACCTCTCCTCCGCATCAGTTTTTGTTTCAGAGCATGAGAGGGCCTCCGAAGACAGGTTAATACATAACCACCACCTCAACATATGTACTAAACACCTTAAAAAAAGTGCACACCACAGTGATAAAGGGGAGGGAATTAATAGGGTGCTGTCATGGGCTCTGTAAAATCCCGTTACCGGTAAGTAACTAGGATCTTTTCCCCTTCTCCCATGACAGCACCACCTGAGAGATTTATAGAGATTAAATACCAGAGGGAGGGATCACCGCTTGCAACACCCTTCTACCAAAGGACAGATCAGTAGAAGAGGAAAGGTCAAGACGGTAATGTTTGTAAAATGTAGCAGGGGATGACCAAGTTGCCGCCTTACATATAATGTCGATGGGCACATCCGCCTTCTCAGCCCAGGAAGCAGCTACCGCTCTGGTGGAATGGGCCTTCAGGTTCTCAGGAACCGGCAGATTGCTAGAAGAGTAGGCTAAGGTAATAGTATCCCTGACCCATCTAGCTATGGTCCCCCTTGTAACCTTAAGTCCTTTCCTAGCCCCCTGAAAGGATATAAATAAAGCGTCACTCTTTCTCCAGGCTTTTGTCACTTCCAAATACTGGACTAACACCCTCCTAACATCTAAGGTGTGAAGCTTATATTCCTCAGAATCCCTAGGATTAGGATAGAAGGAAGGGAGAGTGATTACTTGAGTCCTATGGAACTTGGAGGCTACCTTTGGAAGATAGGCCGGGTCTGGTCTTAAGATTACTCTATCCATACATACTTGAGTGAATGGATGGTTAATGGATAGTGCGTGTAAGTCACTGACTCTACGAGCTGATGTCAGGGCCACCAATAGCGCAGTCTTTAAAGTTAAGATTTTTTCTGAAACCTTCTCTAAGGGCTCGAAGGGAGGTTTGGTTAATGCTTCCAGAACTAAATTAAGGTCCCAAGGAGGCATTCTTGGAACAGGAATAGGTCTGGATCTATGACAGGCTTTAATAAATCTAATGATCCATCTATTTGCTGCCAAGTCATAATTATACAGTGCCCCCAGAGCAGATACCTGTACCTTAAGAGTACTGGTGGCTAGTCCCATGTTTAACCCCTTCTGGAGGAATTCTAGTATGGCCTCAATAGGAACCCTCCCTTTGGCAGACTGACCCGAGGTAGACAAGAACTTAGCCCAGGTTCTACCATAGATTCTAGTTGTTATCGGCTTTCTACTTGCTAGAAGGGTAGTAACAAGATCTGGAGAAAACCCCCTTTGCGTCAATAGCGACCTCTCAAAATCCAAGCCGTCAAATGCAGGCCCGCTCTTTGGGGATGACAGACTGGGCCCTGCCTGAGGAGATCCGGGATGTCCGGAAGAACCCATGGATCTGCTTGGGACATTCTCTTCATCCAAGTGAACCATGGTCTCTTGGGCCAGAACGGGGCGATCAATATAACCCTCGCCCGTTCCTCTCGGATCTTCCTCAGGATAGTAGGGATCAGTACTAAAGGGGGAAAGGCATAAGCTAGAGTGAAATCCCACTGAATCTGCAGCGTGTCCACCGCAAACGCCCCCTCTTTTGGATTCAGGGAGCAAAAGGTTTCGGTCTTCCGATTGTGTCTGTTTGCAAACAGATCTATCTGGGGCTGTCCCCACCGATCCACAATCTGCTGAAAAACGGCTGGATTCAACTCCCACTCTCCTTGTTTCAAGATGTGACGACTCAAGAAATCGGCCTTTATGTTCTCTTCCCCTTTTATATGCAGTGCCAAGAGCGTAACCAGCCGACTCTCGGCAAACCTGAAGATCTGATCCGCTATTAACATCAGAGGGAGAGACCTGGTACCCCCCTGATGATTGATGTAGGCGACTGTTGATCTGTTGTCTGACATTATCCTGACGTGAGGACCCTGAAGAACAGAACTGAATTCTTTTAGCGCGTTTCTGGCTGCCAACAGCTCTTTCATGTTGGAAGAGAGGCTTGTCTCGCTGTCCGACCAGAGGCCTTGTACAGAACGATCCCTTAGGTGAGCTCCCCAACCTTCCGCACTTGCGTCTGTTGTAATTGTATCCGACACCTGGAAGGTCCAAGGAACCCCCAAAGATAGGTTGACCGGAGATGTCCACCAGTCCAGGGAGTTGATCACAACATCTGGAAGAGATATTTTCCCATTCAGGCGACCTTTGAGCCGCCTGTCCGCTGCCAGAATCTCCTGTTGAAGACATCTGGAATGGTGCTGGGCCCACTGAACCGCCGGAATGCAAGACGTCATTGTACCCAACAGAGACATTGCACTCCTCAGGGTGATGGTCGGATTGCTGACAATCTGAGATGTTAGGGATCTGATCTTCAGTTTCTTTTCCTCTGGCAGAAGACAGGTTTGGTTTTCCGAGTCCAGAATGAGACCCAGGAAAGACTGAACCCTCTTTGGTTCCAGCCTTGACTTCTCCAGATTTAACAGCCAACCTAGGCGTCTTAGACTGGCCATGACGTCCGCCAGGGCTAGAGCACAGAGTTGACTTGATCTGCCCACTACTAAGAAGTCGTCCAGATAAGGGATGACTAAAATATCTCTTTCCCTCAAGTGTGCTGTGACCTCCAGAATGATTTTTGTGAAGACTCTCGGCGCCATGGAAATGCCAAAGGGAAGAGCTGCGAACTGAAAATGCCTTACGTGCCTGCCGAATTGTACAGCTACTCTTAGAAACTGTTGATGATCTGGCAAAATCGGGACGTGGTAGTAGGCGTCCTTCAGATCGAGGACGCACATAAAACAGTCCGGAAATAACATCTTTATGGCTGATTTTATTGTTTCCATCTTGAAAGGCCTGTAGATTAAATGGTCGTTCAGTCTTTTTAAGTTCGCAATGGTCCTGAAGGAGCCGTCCGGCTTCTTTATTAGGAAGAGGGTCGAATAGAATCCTCTTCCTTGCTCGGGTACAGGTGTTTCCACCAGAACTCCTTTCCTGAGCAGAGAGAGAACTTCCTGCTGTAAGGCTATCTGTTCCACTAAACCTCTGGGGGCTGATATTTTGACAGTGTTCTTGGGCCTGCTCTTGAACTCTAGTGTGAGCCCCCTCCTGATTATCCCTAGGATCCAAGAATTGGATGAAATTTTCTTCCAGGCAGGCAGGAAGTGGGACAATCTTCCTCCCACCTGGGGGGAACTGTCACTTAGGGGCTTTCTTATTCTCGGAGGAGGGACCCCCAAACATGAAGCCTCTGCTATACGGCTTTCGGTCTTTCCAGCTACCTTTGTCTCTGGGAGCTTTACTGCGGCTGTATTTTCTCTTCCGAAAGGAACTGTTAAATCGGGAACCAGACACCGTGGGAAATCCATGTTTTTTGTCTGCGGCTTTATCTAGGATGTCATCTAGACCTTTGCCGAACAAGAAGTCCCCTTCACAAGGGATTGAGCACAGTTTAGACTTTGACTGCACATCTCCTGGCCAGCTCTTGAGCCATAGCGCCCTACGGGCTGCGTTAGAGAGGTTTGCAGACCGGGCAGCCAGCCTAACTGAATCTGCCGATGCATCTGCCAGGAATGCAGCCGCTCCCTGCACAAGAGGAAGGTCTGATAGAATTTTCTCCCTAGACACATTCCCCCTGATCTGGTCTTCCAATTGTTGAAGCCAGATCATCATAGATCTAGCAGTGCAGGTCGCTGCTACTGCCGGTTTAAGGGCCCCTGCTGACGACTCCCAGGTTTGCTTAAGGAAGGACTCCGCTTTTTTATCCAGCGGGTCTTTTAAGGCTCCTAAATCCTCAAAGGGCAGAGTGGATTTTTTTGAAGATTTTGAAATGGCCACGTCAATCTTAGGGGTTTTGTCCCATTTAGCCGCATCCTCATCCTCAAAGGGGTACCTCCGCTTGGAGGATGACGGCAGCTGACCCTTCCTCTCCGGTTTCTTCCATTCCCTTTCTATCAGAGATTTAATCCTGTCATTGACCGGGAATGAGCGTCTCCTCCTTTGGTCTAAGCCCCCGAACATAACATCCTGGACTGTTCTGGGCACTTTGGTATCGGTAATACCCATAGTCCCTCTGACGGCTTTAACTAGTCTCTCAGTATTATCAACCGAAAAACAAGGTCTGCCCCCCCCATTATCATCCGAAGACTCCGATGACGATGAGGAGTGATTAGAGGAGGAAGGCAGTTCTCTCGTAAAACGGGACTCCACTGATTCCTCTGATTCTGAAGAAACTAGTTTTCGCTTCTTCTTTTTGAGTGAGGTTAAGCCTCTTAAAGACTCTCTGACCTCTGTCTGGATTAGATCCTTTAATTCTAAAGAAAACCTGGGGGACTCCTCTGCAATGGTTTTCTGAATACAGTCTGAGCATAGGTTTTTGGCATAGGAGGTGGGAAGACCGATTTTGCATAAAGCACACTCCCTGTTTTTATTTTTAGCACTACACTTCTTCGCCTCCTGCCCCAAGAATAAAAAGGAGAAGAAGGAGGAAAAGAGAGAGAGAGAGAGAGAGAGAAGAGCACATTATTCAAGGTGAGCTTTCACGAAGATCACTCACCACACTGCCGTTCAGACTAGGGTACCGGAGGCGGTGGTTCCCGTTCACATGAGGTGGACTGACGAAGTCTTTTCTGACCAGTCTTGCCGGAACTCGTACTCCCCTCACTGCTGTGACTTTGTCGATGGGAAGATTCCCGTTCCATTTGTTTGAGCTGCTTGCGCTGCTTTGATGGCTGTGGCTGCTGCTGTACTTCCTGTGGCGGTGACAGCTGCTGCCCAGGTGACTGCGGTTCCTCATTCATCATGGCAGGGATGCAGACACCGCCATCCTGATTGCTCCCCATCCTTAAAAGCAGTAGGGCTCCACCTCCTTTAGGCTCCTCCCCTTCCGGCAGCGTGCTCATCTCTTTCTCTTTTTTTTTTTTTTTTATTTTAGCCAGCTGGCGCGCTACTCGCAGATCCACCTGCCTCTGCGCGTGCGCAGCCCAGCGGCACCCGGCGCGCTTGCAGCGGGATGACAGCTTCCCACCCGCGCATGCGCAGACCCGGTTTCCGGCGCACTCCGTGATAGGGCGCGTCAGCACCCCGCGCGTGCGCAGCCCGGACTTCCGGCGCGCTCCGTCACAGGGTGCGACGCGACCTCCACGTGCGCAGCCCGGAAGACCTGCCGGCTGGCGCGCTCAGTTCATCTTTGCGAGGCGCAGACCCGGCCGCAGGCCCCGGCGCACGCGGGGAGGCATCCAAAGGAAACAGCACCTCCTCCCCACACGCAGACCCGGGCAGCAGCCAGACGGGCTGGGAACAGGGACCATCTGCTGCTTCCACGGCCTCCAGGCCGCACCGTCCATAATCCAGGTACGTGAGGTACCACCTGGTGAGGCTCCCATCAGGGACAGGAACCAAAACTGATGCGGAGGAGAGGTACCGCCTTTTTATTCAGTAGGTTCCTGTCCTTGGTGGGCGGATACCCTCTCTCAGGTGGTGCTGTCATGGGAGAAGGGGAAAATTTGTTGTGCAATTTCTCCTGAGTACACCGATACCCCATATGTGGTTGAAAACTACTTTTGAGGCGCAGTGCAAAGCTCAGTAGGGAAGAAGCGCCATATTGGAGTTCAGATTTTGCTGGAATGGTTTCAGGGCGCCATGTTATAATGGCAGAGCCCCTGAGGTGTCAGAACAGCAGAAACCCCACAATCACCTCATTTTACAAATTACACCCCACTATGAATTCATCTAGGGGTGCAGTGAGTATGTTGACACATGTGCCTCACATAATTTTATACCATTGGGCGATGAAGAAATAATAATTACATTTTTACCATTAAAATGTTGTTTTAGCCCCAAGTTTTTGATTTTTCTAAGAGCTAGTAAGAAAAAATGGACCTCTCACTTTGTTGTTAAAATTTCTACTTTTTAGGCACATTGCAAAGCTCAAAACAGAAGGAGCGCCATATTATAGTGCAGATTTTACTGTTATGGCTTGCGGGCACCATGACCCACAGGGAGAACCCCTGAGGTGCCAGAACAGTAGAACCTCTCATAAGTGACCCCATTTTAAAAAATACACCTCACAATTAATTCATCTAGCAGTGCAGTGATCATATTGACACCACAGGTGTGTCACAGATTTTTTTTACAATTAGGCAGTGAAGAAGAAATAATTAAATTTTTACCACCAAAATTTTGTTTTAGCCCCAGATTTTACATTTTCACATGGGTAAAAATTGCACCAAAATTTGCCCCACAATTTCTGCTGAATGTGGAAATACCCCATATGTGACTGTACACTACTGTTTAGCCATACGGCGAGACTCAGGAGGGATGGAGTGCTATTTGCCTCCTGGAGAGCAACTTTTCCTAGAATAGTGTGCGAACTCGATATACAGAGCCCCTAAGTGAAAAAAGAGCAGAATCCCCCTTCATATGACCCCATTTTGGAAATTATACCCCTTTGGGAATTTATCTACAGGTGTAGTGACTATTTTGACTGTGGGGATTTTTTCCAAAAACAATCAGCAGTGGATGTTGATGAGTGAAAATTGCAAAATGCTGTAGTGATCAGTACATTGTAGTGCCTAGCTCATGGTTTTGGAGATACGCAACCGCAATATAGGTGGACTCTCATCGCTACAAAAATGGCAAACATGTGGATGCTAAATGTGGTTTAGGCACCCTGGGGCTCAGAAGGGAGGGGGCATTTGGACTTAGAAGCACAAAATACACTGGATTCCTTTTGGGGGCCAAGTAGTCATTTCACTTTTCCAGAGCTTTTGTACTACCAGTAACATGAAAGTATATTTCGGTTACCAGATGACGGACCTGAGTGGGTACTTGGTTTTTTGTGGATTGATTTGAAGCTTTGTCGGGAACATTTTGGATCACATTTATCCTGAGCACTTATATCGGGTTTCCATCTAAATCTCCAAGTGACGCGATTCAAATGAAATCCCAGAGGGATCCATTCACTATAATGAGGCAGCAGATTTACTCTGGACTCCGTCTGGCCTCTGTTGAGCACTGATCTTCTTTTCAGAAGTGCATAAAACTGTGGTCGACCGCAATTTTATTCACGCCTAAAAAGATGGACTCCGCTGGATTATAGGCAGTGTCTCCATCTGCCTCATTATAGGGAATCTTCTGCTGGAAGTTCCATCTGAATCACATATTTCAGAGATTTACACAGAAAACCTGGTGTACTCGCTCAGCGTAGAGCGCAGGATAAATGTGAGCAGAGCCTTACTGCGATCTTTGGGAGGCAGAATGAAAAAATCAACAGCAGGTGAATTGGTTTTATTAAATTTTTATGCTGTTTCTCATGTGGTATAAGTGATTAGATGACTTTATTCTTCGGGTCGGTGTGGTTACAGTGATACCAGATTTATACAGTTTTTTTCTGTTTGGTTGCTGTCACACACTAAAAGACAGTTTTTATTGCAAAACATCGCCATATTTTGAGAGCTTTAATTTTCCCATATTTCTGCCGATAGTCATGTGAGTGCTTGTGATTTGTGGGATGAGTTTATGTTTTTATTGGAACCACTTTCGGCACATAATGTTTGTTTATCGTTTTCTATTCTGATTTTTGGGAGGCAGATTGAACAAAAAACAGCAATTCAGGATTTTTTTTTTTTTATGCCATTCTGTGTGTAGTAAAATTACAGCGATACCACATATATCATTTTTTTTATGTTTTGGCACTCTTACACAAAAAAAACTAGTTTATAGAAAAAATAATTATTTTTTAATTACTTTATTCTGAGAGCTATAACTTTTTTATTTTTTCACTGATGGAGCTGTAAGGCAGCTTGTTTTTTTGCGGGATAAGATGACGTTTTCAGTGATACTATTGTAATTTATATTCGTCTTTTTGGTTGCTTTTTATTCCACTTTTTGTTCGGCTGTATGATGAAAAAGCATAGTTCTTTGCCCAGTTATATTTTTTTTTACGATGATACCAAATATGTGTACATTTTTTGTTTATTTTTTTTTTTTTTTTTCACATAAAAATACAAATTTATGGATACAATATATAAATATTTTTTTTTATTATTTTGGGATATTTTTTTTAAAAAAAATATATATATATTTTTACAATTATTTTACCTTTTTTTATTGTATTACTTAGTCCCTTTATGGGACTTTCACTTTTTACAGTCTGATCCCTGTTATAAAGCTGTTATAAATTCTTTATAACTGTGATTTGTGCACTGACACACAAGCTTGTTAGACCATGCTCTGAGCATGGTCTATCAAGTTTGCTAGCCTGGTGACCTGGTGGTCACGATGACACTACGGTGGCGCTGATACAAGGGGAGAGGGAGCCCCCTCCCTCTTCCTGTCTTCTAAATGCTGCGATCAATATCGATTGCAGTATTTAGGGAGTTAAACTGACGGGGGACATGCGGGCACCGCTCCTGGCAGTGAGACCCATGTGTCAACTATGATGTTTGCTGAACACCCGGAGGTGATCACGCACGCTTCTGTGAGCGTAAAATTGTTATAACGTATCCAGTATGTCCAAGGCCTGGAAGCCATTCCCTTCCATGATGTACTGGGTACGTCCATGGTCAGTAAGGGGTTAAAGAAGGAGGGCAGCACGTAAAGCTGGAGTGTGTGGACCCACTGTGCCATGGACTGGGTTACTTTGGAGAGACGCAATTAAGTGACGACCGGGTATTCACTAGAACCTTTGATGGCGAGGATAGGCTGGTAATCACAAGATACCACTCCAGGGCAGTTCCCGGGTCTGCAGCAGGTGACTGGAGGGTTAGAGGCGTGGGTACGAGGTAAAGGAGGGCGAGACAGAAATGTAGTTAGATGGTTCGAGGTTGGAGAAGGTAGCATGGGTTCACTATTCAAAGCCGGAGTCAGGAATAGAGATGTCAAACAAAGTGGGTAAACAGGCTGAGTAGATAACAGAAGACAGAATAGAGAGATATGCATAAAAATGATACTAGCAGGCTAGGAACCAACGCTCAAGCAAGGGGTGGTGGTAGGGGCTGCCTAATATATATCCTGCTGGCACAAGCTAGGCCAGGGAACCTCATCTCTGAAGGACATGGCAGGGTTAAATTCCTGCGGAGACTGGCCCCCTAAAGCTGAAGTGGAAACAGCATCCAGATGCAGCAGTGCTGCAAGAGGCAAACTTAACAAGATGGCCTGAAAAGGGAATTGGCTGAGGAGGCAAGTTACAGCTGTGACAGTACCCTCCCTTATGCCCCCTCCTTTCTTGGACAAACCTTTCCAAGATGACAGGGGTACAGATATTCTCCTCAAGTTCTTAGGATCTCTCCTCAGGTCAAAAGCCCATCCAGTCCACCAGATAGAAGGTCCTTCTCCGAACATTTTTAGTATCCAGGATGTCCTTCGAAAACATCCGAAGCGATTCAAGACCACTGACTTCAGGAGCGAAACATGAAAGGCGTTTGGGATCCATAGATTCACAAGAAATTGAAGACAGTAAATTACCGGATTAAGTTGCCTGAGGATTTTGTACAGACCAAGGTACCAGGGAGCAAACTTGTAGAAGGCATTTTCATGGATGACAGCCAGACTTTATCTCCAGGAAAATACTGAGGCGGCGAACCTCTCTTCCTATCCTCATGAATCTTCATCCGAGACACTACCTTAAGGAGGGAAGCCTGTGTCTGCTGCCAGATCTGGAGTAAGTTGTCATAAGAGGAATCAGCAGCTGGTATCCTGTAGGAAGCAGACATACGAGAGGGCACTTGAGGATGCTGGGAGTATACCATGAAGAATGCTCCGGAAGACTCCTTAATGTAGCTGATGTAGGAAAACTCACGCCGGGGGAGTAGTTGCACCCAGTCATCCTGATGGACAGAGATAAAGTGGCAAAGGAAGCTCTCAAGAATCTGATTAACCTGTTCCACTTGTCCATTGGTCTGTGGATGGTACGCAGAGGAAAAGTCTAGCTGGATATTCAGCACCTTGCACAGAGCTCGCCAAAATTTCAAAGTGAACTGGACTCCACGATCAAAGACTATGTAGAGAGAAAAACTGTGGAGATGAAATACATGTTGGAAGAACAGTGTGGTGAGCTTAGGAGAAAAACGGAAGGCTGGCTATAGGAATAAAGTGAGCCATCTTAAAGGACCGATCCAGAACAACTCAGATGGTGGCGTAACCCTCAGAGAGAGACAGGTCCGTGATGAAGTAGATAGCAATGTGTTGCCAGGAAGCAAAAGGAACCAGCAGAGACTAGCGGAGACCAACAGGCTTATCCCTGAAATACTTGTTTCGGGCACACTGTGAACAGGCGGTTACAAAGTCCCAGACATCTCTGACCAGTGAGGGCCTCCAGTAGCAGCGAACAATCAGCTCAGTGGATTAGCGTATGCCCATATGACCAGTTAACTTGGATTTGTGTACCCAGGACATAATTCTCCTCCTTCTAGCAGTAAGGACAAAGGTTTTGCCTGGAGGAATTAATTTAAAAAGGACAGGACTGCTTCAATAATGGTGGCTGGGTCAATGATGTACTAAGCCTCCTCCACGAAATTGGATACGTCAAAGGATCGAGACAGGCCGTCTGCTTTGACATTTTTCTCTGAAGGACGGAAGTGTATCTCAAAGTTAAAAGGAGTGAAGAAGAGCGCCCACCTGGCCTGACGAAGATTCAACCACTGGATGTACTGCAGGAAGGTCAAATTCTTATAGTCTGTGTATATTATTACTTGAGAACTGAGCCTTCCAAGAGATGTCGCCATTCCTCAAGTGCTATCTTAATGGCCAAAAGCTCACAATCCCCAATGATATAGTTCTGCTATCCCGACGAAAACAGTTTGTAGAAAAAAAAATGCAATAGACAGGCTTCCCCAAAGAAGTTCTTTGCAGGAGAACTGCTCCAGCCCCCATAGATGAGGCATATACTTCCAAGAGAAACTGCTTATTGGGATGTGGGCGATGTAGCACTGGAGCTCTAGCGAAGGCCTCTTTCAAATGCTGGAAGACCAACACAGCAGACTAAGGCCAGACTCTACAATTGGCTCACTTCTTGGATAAGGCAGAGATAGGTGCCACAAGGGACGAGAAGTGCAGCCTGAATAAGTTGGCGAAAGCCATGAAGCGCTGCATGGAACACAGACCTTAAGGACAGGCTAAGAGAATGTCAGAAACCTTCTCTGGATCGTTCTTGACACCTTGGTTAGCAACAATGTAGCCAAGGAAAGGCAAGGAGGTTTTATTAAAGACACATTTTGACAACAAATTGTTCTCCCGGAGACACTACAGAACTTGATGGACATGTTTTCTGTGGGTAGGTAGATCAGGAGAAAATATCAGGATAGCGTTCAAATACACAACCATGGAAACATAGAGGAGATCACGGAAGATGTCATTAGCGAACTCCTGAAACACAGCAGGTGCATTACACAGTCCGAAGGGCATGAAGAGTTACTCGTAGTGACCATCATAGGTATTAAAGGCTGTTTTCCATTTGTCGCCCTTAAGGATATGAATCAAGTTGTAAGCCTCTTGCAGATCCAATTTAGAGAAGATCTTAGCTCCACGTACTTTGTCAAGTAGCTCAGAACTCAATGGCAGGGGATACTTGTTCTTTATAGTGATTTTGTTAAGACCTCAATAGTCTATACAGGGGCGTAGGGAACCATCCTTTTTAGTCACAAAGAAAAAGCCAGCACCGGCAGGGAAGAGGACTTATGGATACATCCCTTGGATATATTCTGACATGACCCGAGTCTCAGGTAGAAATAGGGAATACACCCACCCCCGGGGTGGTGAAGTACCAGGTATAAGCTTGATTGGATAGTCATAAGGTTTGTGGGGTGGAAGAACCTCAGCCTTCTTTTTACAGAAGACATCTGCAAAGGCACGATAATGGATGGGCAGCGAAGCAAGGTTCAAAAGCACAGGAGGAAGAGCCTTGGGCATGACCTTGGCTAGGCAGTTGGAAGCACAATATGATTCCCTAATAAAGTATCTGACTGGAGGACCAGTCTATAACCGGTATGCAGGACTCCAATCCGCAGCATGACTGGCAGAGTGATGAATCAAACAGGTTCTGCCAGGAGTCAGTGGAGGCAACAGCCAGGGGATGATCCAGCTGTAGTGTAGGAAGCTGAAGTCGACGGACCAGATCCAGATAAATGAATTTGCCCACGGAGCCAGAATCTAGATGGGCAGCAGTGAAGAGGGACCTCTCCTACCAGGTCAAGGTAACTTCAGTCAATAGCTTTAGAGAGCAATTACTTTCAACTAGGCTCATCTCTCCTGCCAACCAGTTTCCCAGACTCACAGGGCACTGGTGAAAAAAATCTCTTGCCTCCACAGTACATACAAATGTTCTTTCAGTACCTCTGTTGTTGTCCCTGCACAGAAAGTTTGGACTACTCAACCAGCATCGGTTCATTGGCTGGTGGTACGACTTGTGGTAGCAAAGGGAACTGGAAGTTTGGAGCCAGTCTTGGTGGTCTTCTGGCATGAGGAGACACCGAAGCTTGTTCCTGAGCTTGGTCATCAAAGCGGAGATCTATCTTAGTGGCCAGGTGTATAAGGGCATACAGCGAGGATGGTAGCTCTTAGCCTGCCAACTCATCCTTGATACAACCAGACAAACCCTGCCAGAAGTTCGCCACCAGAGCTTCCTCATTCAAAGCCAGCTCTGCTGCCACAGTGCGGAAGCATAAGGCATCCTGGGCCATGGTGTCCATGCCCTTCCTTAGGGACAAGAGGGACAAAGCAGCTAAGGAGGTGTGGCCAGGAACCTTGAATACTACAAGGAACATCTCTAGGAACCTCCCAACATCGCGGGTCTCTGGACCACCAGGCTCCCAAATGGGGTTTGCCAAAGGCCAGGGCTTGTCCAGATCGCAGAGAGACCATAAACGCTATCTTGGTCTGATCTGAAGAAAACAGATGAGCATGGAGGGTGAAGTGTATCTGACACTGAGGCGCGGCTCTCCTTGGGTTCTCCGTCATAGCAGGACAGAAGTGGAAACTGGAGCTTAGCAGTTCCACCGGAAACTGAGGTTTTAGACGGTTCCCTTGAGGACAGTCCTCGGGAGGGTTGGCCAGACATGATAGAGGCGGAAGGCAGTGCAGACATTGCGGCGGACAAACCCTGCAGCTGGGTTTCACCACATTAATAGCCTGCATCATCTGCTCCTGTTGCTCACATTGAGAGAGCACTTCCTCGTACAGTACTTGCACAATTGTCTTGGGTTCTCTGGGTCCCGGTACATGTGGGTGTGGACCCACTGCACCACAGGCTGGGCTTACCCTGGAGGGTGTAATTAAGTGACTGCCGGTTTCACTAGAGGCTCTGGTGGTGAGGATAGGCTGGGCTGTCAGTAGTCACCAGGTACCATTCCAGGGCAGTCCCTGGGTCTGCAGCAGCTGACTGGAGGGTCAGAGGCACAGGTTTGAGGTACAGAAGGCCGAGACAAAAGCATAGTCAGACAGTCCTAGGTCGGGGCAGGCAGCACGGGTTCACTATTCAAAGCCGGAGTCAGGAATAGAGATGTCATTGTCAAACAGAGAGGGTAAACAGGTCAGGTCAATAACAGGAGACAGAATACAGAGATATGCATAAATCAGATACTTTCAGGCAAGGCGTGGTGGGAGGAGCTGCCTAATATATGCTGGCATGGGATAGGCCAGGCAACATAATCTCTGCAGGACACAGCACTGTTAAATTTTTGCAGAGATTGGCCAAGCCCCTCTAAAGCCAAATGTAAACAGTATGCAGATGCAGCAGAACTGAGGAGTGCTGCAAAAGGCAAACTAACAAAAAAGAAGCAAGACAAAAATATATCTCATACCCTACCATAATTATATATAAATGTAAAGCAAAATTGCATAATAAATATAGGGTACTTAGTGAACTATTTTTGATCAAAAAAAGTATACAAGCCGTCCCACCAGCGGCAAGGTGACCCTAAATTGGGACGGTACCTATACTGCCTATATTAAAAACCTTACTGTATATCAAAGTTGAAGTAATGCATATAAAAGGGTAGACAAATAGGACCGGATCCCAACTCCAGACCACCTAGGCCCGTGGTAAGCTACATATATACCAATCAGCTCAACAAAGGGCATGCCACACCCTTAAATTGCACAGAATGCAAACAAGTCAAAAAACCAGACAATGTGAACTGAGGTCTAAGATGGCAGACATACAAGAAACAGAGGCATGTTCACACTAGCAAAAAAGAAGCAAGACAAAAATATATCTCATACCCTACCATAATTATATATAAATGTAAAGCAAAATTGCATAATAAATATAGGGTACTTAGTGAACTATTTTTGATCAAAAAAAGTATACAAGCCGTCCCACCAGCGGCAAGGTGACCCTAAATTGGGACGGTACCTATACTGCCTATATTAAAAACCTTACTGTATATCAAAGTTGAAGTAATGCATATAAAAGGGTAGACAAATAGGACCGGGTCCCAACTCCAGACCACCTAGGCCCGTGGTAAGCTACATATATACCAATCAGCTCAACAAAGGGCATGCCACACCCTTAAATTGCACAGAATGCAAACAAGTCAAAAAACCAGACAATGTGAACTGAGGTCTAAGATGGCAGACATACAAGAAACAGAGGCATGTTCACACTAGCAAAAAAGAAGCAAGACAAAAATATATCTCATACCCTACCATAATTATATATAAATGTAAAGCAAAATTGCATAATAAATATAGGGTACTTAGTGAACTATTTTTGATCAAAAAAAGTATACAAGCCGTCCCACCAGCGGCAAGGTGACCCTAAATTGGGACGGTACCTATACTGCCTATATTAAAAACCTTACTGTATATCAAAGTTGAAGTAATGCATATAAAAGGGTAGACAAATAGGACCGGGTCCCAACTCCAGACCACCTAGGCCCGTGGTAAGCTACATATATACCAATCAGCTCAACAAAGGGCATGCCACACCCTTAAATTGCACAGAATGCAAACAAGTCAAAAAACCAGACAATGTGAACTGAGGTCTAAGATGGCAGACATACAAGAAACAGAGGCATGTTCACACTAGCAAAAAAGAAGCAAGACAAAAATATATCTCATACCCTACCATAATTATATATAAATGTAAAGCAAAATTGCATAATAAATATAGGGTACTTAGTGAACTATTTTTGATCAAAAAAAGTATACAAGCCGTCCCACCAGCGGCAAGGTGACCCTAAATTGGGACGGTACCTATACTGCCTATATTAAAAACCTTACTGTATATCAAAGTTGAAGTAATGCATATAAAAGGGTAGACAAATAGGACCGGGTCCCAACTCCAGACCACCTAGGCCCGTGGTAAGCTACATATATACCAATCAGCTCAACAAAGGGCATGCCACACCCTTAAATTGCACAGAATGCAAACAAGTCAAAAAACCAGACAATGTGAACTGAGGTCTAAGATGGCAGACATACAAGAAACAGAGGCATGTTCACACTAGCAAAAAAGAAGCAAGACAAAAATATATCTCATACCCTACCATAATTATATATAAATGTAAAGCAAAATTGCATAATAAATATAGGGTACTTAGTGAACTATTTTTGATCAAAAAAAGTATACAAGCCATCCCACCAGCGGCAAGGTGACCCTAAATTGGGACGGTACCTATACTGCCTATATTAAAAACCTTACTGTATATCAAAGTTGAAGTAATGCATATAAAAGGGTAGACAAATAGGACCGGGTCCCAACTCCAGACCACCTAGGCCGGTGGTAAGCTACATATATACCAATCAGCTCAACAAAGGGCATGCCACACCCTTAAATTGCACAGAATGCAAACAAGTCAAAAAACCAGACAATGTGAACTGAGGTCTAAGATGGCAGACATACAAGAAACAGAGGCATGTTCACACTAGCAAAAAAGAAGCAAGACAAAAATATATCTCATACCCTACCATAATTATATATAAATGTAAAGCAAAATTGCATAATAAATATAGGGTACTTAGTGAACTATTTTTGATCAAAAAAAGTATACAAGCCGTCCCACCAGCGGCAAGGTGACCCTAAATTGGGACGGTACCTATACTGCCTATATTAAAAACCTTACTGTATATCAAAGTTGAAGTAATGCATATAAAAGGGTAGACAAATAGGACCGGGTCCCAACTCCAGACCACCTAGGCCCGTGGTAAGCTACATATATACCAATCAGCTCAACAAAGGGCATGCCACACCCTTAAATTGCACAGAATGCAAACAAGTCAAAAAACCAGACAATGTGAACTGAGGTCTAAGATGGCAGACATACAAGAAACAGAGGCATGTTCACACTAGCAAAAAAGAAGCAAGACAAAAATATATCTCATACCCTACCATAATTATATATAAATGTAAAGCAAAATTGCATAATAAATATAGGGTACTTAGTGAACTATTTTTGATCAAAAAAAGTATACAAGCCGTCCCACCAGCGGCAAGGTGACCCTAAATTGGGACGGTACCTATACTGCCTATATTAAAAACCTTACTGTATATCAAAGTTGAAGTAATGCATATAAAAGGGTAGACAAATAGGACCGGGTCCCAACTCCAGACCACCTAGGCCCGTGGTAAGCTACATATATACCAATCAGCTCAACAAAGGGCATGCCACACCCTTAAATTGCACAGAATGCAAACAAGTCAAAAAACCAGACAATGTGAACTGAGGTCTAAGATGGCAGACATACAAGAAACAGAGGCATGTTCACACTAGCAAAAAAGAAGCAAGACAAAAATATATCTCATACCCTACCATAATTATATATAAATGTAAAGCAAAATTGCATAATAAATATAGGGTACTTAGTGAACTATTTTTGATCAAAAAAAGTATACAAGCCGTCCCACCAGCGGCAAGGTGACCCTAAATTGGGACGGTACCTATACTGCCTATATTAAAAACCTTACTGTATATCAAAGTTGAAGTAATGCATATAAAAGGGTAGACAAATAGGACCGGGTCCCAACTCCAGACCACCTAGGCCCGTGGTAAGCTACATATATACCAATCAGCTCAACAAAGGGCATGCCACACCCTTAAATTGCACAGAATGCAAACAAGTCAAAAAACCAGACAATGTGAACTGAGGTCTAAGATGGCAGACATACAAGAAACAGAGGCATGTTCACACTAGCAAAAAAGAAGCAAGACAAAAATATATCTCATACCCTACCATAATTATATATAAATGTAAAGCAAAATTGCATAATAAATATAGGGTACTTAGTGAACTATTTTTGATCAAAAAAAGTATACAAGCCGTCCCACCAGCGGCAAGGTGACCCTAAATTGGGACGGTACCTATACTGCCTATATTAAAAACCTTACTGTATATCAAAGTTGAAGTAATGCATATAAAAGGGTAGACAAATAGGACCGGGTCCCAACTCCAGACCACCTAGGCCCGTGGTAAGCTACATATATACCAATCAGCTCAACAAAGGGCATGCCACACCCTTAAATTGCACAGAATGCAAACAAGTCAAAAAACCAGACAATGTGAACTGAGGTCTAAGATGGCAGACATACAAGAAACAGAGGCATGTTCACACTAGCAAAAAAGAAGCAAGACAAAAATATATCTTATACCCTACCATAATTATATATAAATGTAAAGCAAAATTGCATAATAAATATAGGGTACTTAGTGAACTATTTTTGATCAAAAAAAGTATACAAGCCGTCCCACCAGCGGCAAGGTGACCCTAAATTGGGACGGTACCTATACTGCCTATATTAAAAACCTTACTGTATATCAAAGTTGAAGTAATGCATATAAAAGGGTAGACAAATAGGACCGGGTCCCAACTCCAGACCACCTAGGCCCGTGGTAAGCTACATATATACCAATCAGCTCAACAAAGGGCATGCCACACCCTTAAATTGCACAGAATGCAAACAAGTCAAAAAACCAGACAATGTGAACTGAGGTCTAAGATGGCAGACATACAAGAAACAGAGGCATGTTCACACTAGCAAAAAAGAAGCAAGACAAAAATATATCTCATACCCTACCATAATTATATATAAATGTAAAGCAAAATTGCATAATAAATATAGGGTACTTAGTGAACTATTTTTGATCAAAAAAAGTATACAAGCCGTCCCACCAGCGGCAAGGTGACCCTAAATTGGGACGGTACCTATACTGCCTATATTAAAAACCTTACTGTATATCAAAGTTGAAGTAATGCATATAAAAGGGTAGACAAATAGGACCGGGTCCCAACTCCAGACCACCTAGGCCCGTGGTAAGCTACATATATACCAATCAGCTCAACAAAGGGCATGCCACACCCTTAAATTGCACAGAATGCAAACAAGTCAAAAAACCAGACAATGTGAACTGAGGTCTAAGATGGCAGACATACAAGAAACAGAGGCATGTTCACACTAGCAAAAAAGAAGCAAGACAAAAATATATCTTATACCCTACCATAATTATATATAAATGTAAAGCAAAATTGCATAATAAATATAGGGTACTTAGTGAACTATTTTTGATCAAAAAAAGTATACAAGCCGTCCCACCAGCGGCAAGGTGACCCTAAATTGGGACGGTACCTATACTGCCTATATTAAAAACCTTACTGTATATCAAAGTTGAAGTAATGCATATAAAAGGGTAGACAAATAGGACCGGGTCCCAACTCCAGACCACCTAGGCCCGTGGTAAGCTACATATATACCAATCAGCTCAACAAAGGGCATGCCACACCCTTAAATTGCACAGAATGCAAACAAGTCAAAAAACCAGACAATGTGAACTGAGGTCTAAGATGGCAGACATACAAGAAACAGAGGCATGTTCACACTAGCAAAAAAGAAGCAAGACAAAAATATATCTCATACCCTACCATAATTATATATAAATGTAAAGCAAAATTGCATAATAAATATAGGGTACTTAGTGAACTATTTTTGATCAAAAAAGTATACAAGCCGTCCCACCAGCGGCAAGGTGACCCTAAATTGGGACGGTACCTATACTGCCTATATTAAAAACCTTACTGTATATCAAAGTTGAAGTAATGCATATAAAAGGGTAGACAAATAGGACCGGGTCCCAACTCCAGACCACCTAGGCCCGTGGTAAGCTACATATATACCAATCAGCTCAACAAAGGGCATGCCACACCCTTAAATTGCACAGAATGCAAACAAGTCAAAAAACCAGACAATGTGAACTGAGGTCTAAGATGGCAGACATACAAGAAACAGAGGCATGTTCACACTAGCAAAAAAGAAGCAAGACAAAAATATATCTCATACCCTACCATAATTATATATAAATGTAAAGCAAAATTGCATAATAAATATAGGGTACTTAGTGAACTATTTTTGATCAAAAAAAGTATACAAGCCGTCCCACCAGCGGCAAGGTGACCCTAAATTGGGACGGTACCTATACTGCCTATATTAAAAACCTTACTGTATATCAAAGTTGAAGTAATGCATATAAAAGGGTAGACAAATAGGACCGGGTCCCAACTCCAGACCACCTAGGCCCGTGGTAAGCTACATATATACCAATCAGCTCAACAAAGGGCATGCCACACCCTTAAATTGCACAGAATGCAAACAAGTCAAAAAACCAGACAATGTGAACTGAGGTCTAAGATGGCAGACATGCAAGAAACAGAGGCATGTTCACACTAGCAAAAAAGAAGCAAGACAAAAATATATCTCATACCCTACCATAATTATATATAAATGTAAAGCAAAATTGCATAATAAATATAGGGTACTTAGTGAACTATTTTTGATCAAAAAAAGTATACAAGCCGTCCCACCAGCGGCAAGGTGACCCTAAATTGGGACGGTACCTATACTGCCTATATTAAAAACCTTACTGTATATCAAAGTTGAAGTAATGCATATAAAAGGGTAGACAAATAGGACCGGGTCCCAACTCCAGACCACCTAGGCCCGTGGTAAGCTACATATATACCAATCAGCTCAACAAAGGGCATGCCACACCCTTAAATTGCACAGAATGCAAACAAGTCAAAAAACCAGACAATGTGAACTGAGGTCTAAGATGGCAGACATACAAGAAACAGAGGCATGTTCACACTAGCAAAAAAGAAGCAAGACAAAAATATATCTCATACCCTACCATAATTATATATAAATGTAAAGCAAAATTGCATAATAAATATAGGGTACTTAGTGAACTATTTTTGATCAAAAAAAGTATACAAGCCGTCCCACCAGCGGCAAGGTGACCCTAAATTGGGACGGTACCTATACTGCCTATATTAAAAACCTTACTGTATATCAAAGTTGAAGTAATGCATATAAAAGGGTAGACAAATAGGACTGGTAGGGTATGAGATATATTTTTGTCTTGCTTCTTTTTTGCTAGTGTGAACATGCCTCTGTTTCTTGTATGTCTGCCATCTTAGACCTCAGTTCACATTGTCTGGTTTTTTGACTTGTTTGCATTCTGTGCAATTTAAGGGTGTGGCATGCCCTTTGTTGAGCTGATTGGTATATATGTAACTTACCACGGGCCTAGGTGGTCTGGAGTTGGGACCCGGTCCTATTTGTCTACCCTTTTATATGCATTACTTCAACTTTGATATACAGTAAGGTTTTTAATATAGGCAGTATAGGTACCGTCCCAATTTAGGGTCACCTTGCCGCTGGTGGGACGGCTTGTATACTTTTTTTGATCAAAAATAGTTCACTAAGTACCCTATATTTATTATGCAATTTTGCTTTACATTTATATATAATTATGGTAGGGTATGAGATATATTTTTGTCTTGCTTCTTTTTTGCTAGTGTGAACATGCCTCTGTTTCTTGTATGTCTGCCATCTTAGACCTCAGTTCACATTGTCTGGTTTTTTGACTTGTTTGCATTCTGTGCAATTTAAGGGTGTGGCATGCCCTTTGTTGAGCTGATTGGTATATATGTAGCTTACCACGGGCCTAGGTGGTCTGGAGTTGGGACCCGGTCCTATTTGTCTACCCTTTTATATGCATTACTTCAACTTTGATATACAGTAAGGTTTTTAATATAGGCAGTATAGGTACCGTCCCAATTTAGGGTCACCTTGCCGCTGGTGGGACGGCTTGTATACTTTTTTTGATCAAAAATAGTTCACTAAGTACCCTATATTTATTATGCAATTTTGCTTTACATTTATATATAATTATGTTAGGGTATGAGATATATTTTTGTCTTGCTTCTTTTTTGCTAGTGTGAACATGCCTCTGTTTCTTGTATGTCTGCCATCTTAGACCTCAGTTCACATTGTCTGGTTTTTTGACTTGTTTGCATTCTGTGCAATTTAAGGGTGTGGCATGCCCTTTGTTGAGCTGATTGGTATATATGTAGCTTACCACGGGCCTAGGTGGTCTGGAGTTGGGACCCGGTCCTATTTGTCTACCCTTTTATATGCATTACTTCAACTTTGATATACAGTAAGGTTTTTAATATAGGCAGTATAGGTACCGTCCCAATTTAGGGTCACCTTGCCGCTGGTGGGACGGCTTGTATACTTTTTTTGATCAAAAATAGTTCACTAAGTACCCTATATTTATTATGCAATTTTGCTTTACATTTATATATAATTATGGTAGGGTATGAGATATATTTTTGTCTTGCTTCTTTTTTGCTAGTGTGAACATGCCTCTGTTTCTTGTATGTCTGCCATCTTAGACCTCAGTTCACATTGTCTGGTTAAAAGGCAAACTAAGCCTGATACAATGAGAAGCTGAGCAGTGACCACGGTGAGTAGGGTGACACTGACACAGGTTACCGCCGTGACACAGCAAATGCTGTACCTGCTGGTTTTATCCCGTGCTCAGTAAGTTTAATGGTTCATTCTAGAAATTGTACCAATGTAGAAAGAACTTTGATCAAGAAGTTGATTGAAGAGAGGAAAACATATAAAGAAGTGCAGAAAATAATTGGCTTCTCAGCTGAAAAGATTTCCAATGCTTTAAAGGACGTCAAGCTATCCCTGCCCATCAGCTTATTATTCCACCAAATCCCAGCCTATGTACATGTTTACCATATTTCCCCCCTCCCACAGGGCACTGTGACGTGCGCTTTTTTCCCTCACCTCCCAGCGCATACGCAAAGTGCGGCTCACAGGGAGTGCGCTTTGTTTCCTCCCGGGCCTGTTTGGCTGAGTACAGTGCAGCAGTGCTCTATTGCACAGGCGCCAGGGAGTCACAGTGACGGGGGACGCCGAGCCTGTGAAACACCAAGAAGATAAACCTACATTTCTCTGCATTCAGACCTCTACTATGGGTCATACAGGTATATATAGATTTACTTTTCTATACCCTGTATGCCCATAGTAGAGGTCTGATAACTCCAAAGTGGTGACAGATTCTCTTTAAAATGGCAAACATAATTCGAAACACGTGGTAGGAATACAAATACTACCATCCGCATAGATCATAGAATCACAAGAATGGCAAATAGGCATTCAATGAGCAGCTCCAGGGTGATCAAAGATCTTCAGTTACCTGTGAGTCCTGCAACCATCAGAAGACAGGAAGGAGGACTAAAAACTGACCGACCATAATATCCCAGTATAAACAAAAATATATTAAAATATAATTGACCTTTATTATGGATCAGGAAGGCAACAATAATAATTACAAGAAATAGAAATACACAAATACAGGGGCGCACACCCAGAATTAGAAAAAAACAGCGTATCACGTGGCGTCAATTATACATAATTGCCAGTAATTGTATGAATCCATACACAATGTGAAGATATATAGCTATCAATATGGCATATAACACTAGTAACAAAGTGCAAAAGTGTCAGTACAAAATCAATGAATAGCGTCCACCCTGATGAGCATTACGGTTTGGCCTTCGTCAGGCCATAAAAAATTAAAATTAAAATTTTTTGTGTCCTGCTCCAGATAAAATATTCATCTTCATATTAGGTGGAAAAACTTTCAGAAATTATTATACAGCCATTTTGCCCAACAGCAACAGAGTACAATATAAACGTAGTGTTCACACCCACAAAGCTCTCCACAATTCTGCACCACCCTACATCTCCTCCCTCATCTCTGTCTATCACCCTATTCGTCATCTCTGTTCTGCTACTGACCTAAGACTAATATCCTCAATAATCCGAACGTCCCCCTCCCGTCTCCAAGATTTATCTCGTGTTGCACTAGTTCTCTGGAATGCATTACCCTTAACAATTCAATTCATTCCCAGTATCCAAAGTCTTACGTGTGCCCTAAAAATGCATTTCTTTAGACTGACCTATTACCTCACTACAGGGGCGGACGCTGACTGCTTGGGGCCCCTGTGCAAGAAATGTGTCTGGGCCCCCCACCTTTTATGGCGACAAAGATACAGATGTATATACAGCCACACACACATATAAACCTCTTACATAGCCTTCTTTATTATGTATATTGCCGTCCCTTATTACACAGTGGCTTCTTGTTATGTACTGCACCGTCCCTTACATATTGGATTGTTTATAGCAACCTGTTTTTATTACATACCATCCTCTCTTGTTAGATATATAATGCAAAGACGGATGATGGAACAAGGGAAAGCTTCTTTCTAATGGAGGAGCTGATTGACTGGTCTTCTGGTTACTGGCTGCTCCATCAGCCGTCATTTTATATCTAACAAGAGAGGACTATGTAAAAAAAGAGGGCGCTGTGACTGACAAAAATAACAAGAATACGCTATGTAAGGGACAGCACTGTACATAACAGCAGAGGAAGCTATATTATAAGAGCCATATATAACTAGAGAGGATGGTAGGTAATAAGAGGGGGTGTTATACATAATAAAAGAGGAAACTATGTAACTAAGGACGGCGCTATACATAATAAGTGAGTACACTATATACTAAGGGAGTATGCTATACATAGTACGGCTACATTCCTGCATCTGTGTGCAGTGTCGGTGTGCTGCCCTCTTTTACCGACGCATTGAGCATGTCCTATTCTAATCCTCAAAATCGGATCGGAACAGGACAGTCTCTGACCCTCACAGATCTCATTCTCAGATCCGTGATTTTCATGGATGTGTGAATGGATCTATAAAACTCTACAAGTCCGTGGACCATTCGATAAAAAAATCTGGCAGCAAACGGACATTTCACACAAATGTGAGAAAGCAGCCTAAGGGATTTTACAGATAACATTATCACTCCAAGTCACACAGTGCAGATACAGAATAATATTTACATCCAGACACTTACCGCTGACGTCTCATCTGATCAGAGACGGTTTCTGCTGTTTCATCTCCATGTGCTCAGACCTTCATGTCGACATCTCCCAGCCATGACTTGTCTTGTTACGATGATCTCCAGCCTAGAAAATAACAAGGTCACATATATTGTATATGCACATGTGTCTCCCCCACACTGCGCCCCTGAATACAGATATGTACCTCCCCCCATTAATATACTACTGGCCACTTAGTAATCAAAATATAAAGTGATAAGCAGGACTGTGCCCCCCATTAACTATAATCTCCACCAGCCAATAATATAAATTATTCAATCTCTGTGACTCTCCCCAATTAACTGTAAGGCTATGTGCACACGGAAAATATACAAGGCTTTACAGTACAAGCAAAGTGAAACCCCCATCATTGCTCTCTCCCAGCACCCCTGTGATTGCTCTCTCCCACCACCCCGTCATTGCTCTGTCCCACCTCCCCCGTCATTGCTCTCTCCCACCACCCCGTCATTGCTCTCTCCTACCCCCCCTGTCATTGCTCTCTCCCACCACCCCCATCATTGCTCTCTCCCACCACCCCGTCATTGCTCTCTCCCACCACCCCCGTCTTGGCTCTCTCCCACCACCCCCGTCATTGCTCTCTCCCACCACCCCATCATTGCTCTCTCAGCACCCCCCGTCATTGCTCTCTCACAGCACCTCCGTCATTGCTCTCTCCCACTACCCCCGTCATTGCTCTATCCCAGCATCCCGTCATTGCTCTCTCCCAGCACCCCCGTCATTGCTCTCTCCCACCATCCCCGTCATTGCTCTCTCACAGCACCTCCACTATTCATTCTCCTGTTCCTCTCCCCAGTTTCCCCAGGTTCAGTTAAAAAATAAAAAACACAACTTACCTCAGCTCGCTCCCCTGCAGCATCCTCCTCATCTCTGGTAACTTGCTCCCTGACACACAGGCCCGCACTGCATGATAACATCATCAAGCAGCACAGGCCTGTGTCAGGGAGGAAGCGCCAGGCAGCCAGGAATGAGAGGTGAGGATGGATCCCTGCAGCTCCGCTGCAATTTTCCTCCTGTCAGCAGCAGAGCTGCAGGAATTGCTCCATGCCCGCCGCATATGATGAGGGCAATCTGACCATGGGCCCCCTGGAGCCTGGGGCTCTGAGAAGCAGGCCAGATTGCCCTCATCATCAGCCGCCAGACAAGGACCCCCCTGCACCACTGGTCCCCGTTGCAGTTGCACTGGCGGTAGGTCTGCCCCTGCCTCATTACTCTAATTATTTTCTTTTTGCCCACCCTAAATCTCCCTCAGAATCTAGTCCCTCGTATCATCTGTTTACACAGCCTTCATGCACTTAATAGCCCTTTGTGTCTGTTCTATACACAAACTGGCTGGTGACTGCTTCATGCAGCGTTATGTGAATATCCTATTTGTTATATTGATGGCTGAACCATACATGACATGCTCTTTTTATCATTTACCTTTCGTGTCTCCCCTATTTCCTCAAAGATTGTAAGAGCAGGGACCTCACTCCTCTTGGTATCTGTTAAATTGTGTTATCTCTTTAAAATCTGATATTGTCTGTACAAGTCCCCACTGAATTGTAAAGTGTTGCAGAATATGATATTAATATCAAAAATACTATTATTAAAGATATTTACTTACAAATTAGGTACACCAGCCTCAAAAGGTCTAAGACATGGGTCTCAAACACGCGGCCCTTGGGCCGCATGCAGCCCCTCCGGCTGCTTCATGCTGCCAACAGGCACCATGGACCCCGATCGCGGCTTGGTCCAGGAGCTGCCGACATCAGCGCTTTAGTTCAGTGTATTGTCGCACAGAGACCGACTCTCTGCACAGCAATACCAATGCCAGCCGCCGGCCTATCAGAGGCCAGCAGCTGACATCTGCGTCCCAGTGCTGCGGTGTGTGACCTTACTGCCATGCGCAGATGTCAGCTGCAGGCCTCTGATAGGCCGGCGGCTGGCATTGCTATTGCTGTGCAGAGAGCCAGTCTCTGCGCGGCAATATACTGAACTAAAGCGCTGATGTTGGTGACTCCTAGAGCGGGCTGCGATCGTCAAGGGGTCTATGGTGCCTGCAGGCTGTATGTGCAGAAAGGATGCTGAGGGAATGGAGGAGAAGAATCTTTTTTTTTCTCTGTTATTTGCACTATAGGCACCTGAATGGGGACATATGGGCATCAGGATGGGGACATATGGGCACCTGGATGGGCACATATGGGCACTATGGGCACCTGGATGGGGACATTCCTACAATATGGCCACCTGGATGGGGACATTCCTACAATATGGGCACCATGATTGGGACATTCCTACAATATGGGCACCTGGATGGGGGCATTCCTACAATATGGGCACCTGGATGGGGGACGTTACGACAAGATGAGGACTAGGATGGGGGACGTTACGACAGGATGGGCCATTACTATAAGATGAGGACCAGGATGGGGCATTACTACAAGATGAGGACTAGGATGGGGCATTACTACAAGATGAGGACCAGTTCAAAAGGTGTATAGAAAAAAAATGGTAACACTAAAAATGTCACTTTCTCATGCAAAGAGTGCGGCCCCACAAATTCAATTTTTTCCGTGTGCAACCCATATACCCAGCTGAGTTTGAGACCCCTGATCTATAATAATGTTTGCAGTTTTTATATGAAAATCTAGTGACTGATCCTCTTTCATTTTTCATGAGTGTATTACATTAGTAGGGTTATGACAAGATAAACATTTTAGAAAAACAAATTGCTTTTCAAACTCAACAAATGATCTATAACTGCTATTCAAGCATGTTGGTATTTAGGAATGCTAAAAAAATATATAAAATGAACAGTTGAACCAGGAAAATGGGGAATCAAATATTATGGATGGTAGCTTCAAAATACGTAAATAGTTAAAAAAAAAAATGAAGCACAAAAATAAACATAAGTGCTTACAGTGAATCTGTCACCAGAAAAAAATGCCATTAACCTGCAGATATGGGGTTAATCTGTAGGTTAATAGCGTTACTAACCTGACCGGCGCCTGCACGTAGCCGAAAGCTGCAGGGAGAAAATTAACTTTATTCTCCCCATCAGCATTCCATTTCAGTCACGGAAGCGATGCCAGCGCAGGTTCAGCCACCGCTCTGAGTATACAGAGCAGCAGATATAACTGGACCCCTGCCACTCGCTCTGCATTAAGGCCTGCTGTTAGTCAGGGCCACTGAAACCAAAATGCTGCTGGGTAGAATACATTTAATTTTCTCCCTGCTGCGTTCGGCTAAGTGCAGGGGCCAGGCAGGATAGTAACGTTATTAACCTGCAGATTAACATCATATCTACAGATTAAGGCCTCTTTCACAAATCAGTATCTCCGGTACGTGTGGTGACAGTTTCTACACGTACTGGAGACTCTGACACATGTAGACCCATTCAAATCTATGGGTCTACGCACATGTCAGTGTGTTTCCACAGAACATGTGTCTGTGTGCTCCACACGCTGACATTTTAGTTTTTTTTTCTGGATGCACGGTCCGCAAAATGTCTCACGCTGAACACACATGGATGACATCGGTGTGTCATTAGTGTGACAAGTACTGGTGCCTGGGAATCAGTGTACAGTTAGCACTATTCCCAAGCGCCTGGTGCTGAACGCTGCCCTCATCATTGTTCCTTGCTCGTGCTGTGATCAGCACCAGCAGGGACAATGATGAGGGCAGTAGTGTCTGCTCCCACAGTGTCCTTCTGTAAAAATAAGAATAAAATAATACAATTCTTATACTCACCTGTCCGGAGATGTCCCCCGCTGTAATCCTCTGACCACTGACGTTGAAGAGCCGGGGAGAATGAGCAGCTCCAGCGATCGGGGCTCGGAGCTGCGCTGAGCTCAGGAGTGGTGTCCTGTCACTCAGTGAGCTCCATTCAGTGCAGGACCCCGCTCGCTGGAGCGGCTCATCTCAGCTTGCAATAGAAAACCCAAGTCCTCACAGTAGACCAATGACAGAAAAATAAGAGAGTTTTAGATCTTAAAAAATGATGACACAAACAAAATGATTTTTACAAAGTTAAACAATTTTTGAAGTGACTATAATAATAAAAAACATACAAATGTCATATCGTTGTATTTATGCTTACCCGGAGAATCATGCTGCATTGGTTATTTTCACAGCACCTTGAATAAGAAAATACCTGAAATATAATGTAATAATTTTTCACCATTTCACCGCACTTGGAATTCTTCCCTTGTTCAGTTATTTTATAGTGAAAAGATTGATGTCAACTCATCCAACAAAAAGGCAAACCATCATGTGGTCATGTCGAAAAAATTAAGTTATGATTCTTGGAAGAAGGAAAGAACACAGTAAAATAACAACAAAAATTGCCTGCATTCTTAGGCTATGTGTGCACGATCAGGATTTGAAGCAGAAATTTCCTGAGCATTTCTGCATCTACTTGGCAGGAAAAATGCTGTGGAAATTCCGTGCATTTTTTTATGCATTTTTGATGCGTTTTTTGAAGCGTTTTTGTACATCAATGAATGCTTTTTGGAACTAAATAAAGTTATTTGGTGGGACATTGCTTAAACCCTTGGATTACCTTCAGTGAGTATATTGGTTAATTTGAATGACTAAAGAATGTGTCTGTTGTATTTCAAATAAACAGTTTGCTCTGTGTCTGTGTGTTTATTTAACT
Source organism: Phyllobates terribilis (assembly GCF_046119375.1). NCBI lineage: Eukaryota > Metazoa > Chordata > Amphibia > Anura > Dendrobatidae > Phyllobates > Phyllobates terribilis. Next base: position 443,136,480 of record NW_027362771.1, on the reverse strand, counting down.
CTTTACTTTACTTTAATTAGGTTTGGTCATGAAGAGGTCTGATTGACACCTTGTCTTCACCAAACAAAAGAGCAAGGTGTTAGCTGATCTGATTCACCCAATCTTCATTAGCATTTCTATTCATCTAACTTATGCGGCTGCTGTGAGCTGCTATTTTTAGCCTAGGAAGGTGCCATTTGCAAACATGGTCCCTGGCTATAATTAACAGCTCACAGCTGGTTGGTTAGCAGTTATGTCCACCTGATCAGCACTCAGCAGCCCTTTGGATGCAGCGTATTTTTGTTGCGTCCAAAGCACTGTGTTCTAATGCCGGACTTTTGTTGTCGGTACATATGAATCCACCGCATATAATGACACTTCAATCGGCCAAAATCTGCAGCGGAGACTAGCGTGTCCGCTACAGAAATTGAGATTTGGGTACATGGCCACGATCAGGAGCCGCTGCGGGTTTGAAGCTGCGTGTTTATACTGTTATGATCTGCAACATGAACTAAGGAAAGATAGGGGAAAGATATCCCTACAGTAAGACTAAGCTGAATCCCTACGATGTAGCGGGCTGCCTGTTCCAAGCGAACAGACCCGCCTTAGTCCTCGGCTGGTCTAAACGAAGACCTATAGAATTAAGGACGGGGTCCCTAAAAGAACTAAGCACTGGGACAAAAATAGAACACCTCCTAAACAGAGAAGTTGTTGCAGAACACAAAAAGACAAACTGACAAAAAGGTACTAGGGGTCCCAGAAGGACCAACCGAACTGACAGAGAAAGGCACCGAAGAACCAGGCTAGAGAAACAGTCAAACACTGAAGTCCAGTACAGCCAAAAGGGCGGAGCTGAAATATAAAGGCAGATGGTGACGTGACCGCAAAACACAAGATGGAAAAAACAAACAGGAGGGTTCTAACAGTACCCCCACTTTTATGAGGATCCTCCGGATCCTCCAGGCCCAGGCCTATCCGGAAACCTCTTGTGGAAAGCTTTAACACTAGGACTACTGGACTCGTGACCCCGCCTAGAACTACTGAAAGGAGTCATTTTGACTCCTTGCTTGTTTTCGTTTATTTTTAGAGTTTCATTTGTGGTTATTTATTAATAATTATATTTTTTGTAATGTATTATTATTGTGAGATCCAACAGTAATGCTTTTGATTGTTTTTTTCTGCTTTTCTTATTTTTCTACAGAAAATAACAATAATTATAATAGACGTTTTTCAAACATTTTTTTTTATTCAAGTGCACACATATAAACAACAACTGAAGAACAAAAAGCAGAGAAAATGTAGGTGGAGGAGCATAAAAATGAAAATATGGCGCAGAATTCACCTTCTAAACATTTGGTGTTTCGCATTTTAGGCATTGCCTTTGATTTATGGCAGTACATTGCCCACACAAAGACTTACCACAAGTCTTACAATTTCCGACAGATCTATTTTTCTTGCACTTTTCTTTGATCTGGCAAAATTTTGTTTGAATCATCACTTCTGAGCATGTAGAAACTTGGGACGTGGAACCCTTTTCCCTATCTGTGACATAAGGACCACTCAACTCTCTCACAAGCGTTTGCAAAAATGCCTTGCGTGACATTTTTTGGTGGGTAATCTCCTTGAATATTATCCATGCATTTATACCCGCAAAGTCTAAGGCATTTTCAAATGCATGAACAGGCCATCTCCTTGTGCATGTTCGTGTGGTATATTTTCGTGCCATCTGATCCACTACATCTACTCCATATTTTGTTTCATTGTAAAACTTTACCGTTTCTGGAGTTTTTTTAGCTGAATCAGACGCAACAACAACATCTGGATGGACGGAACTCAAAATGACAACATTTTTGTTGGGCTTTCCTTGATATACTGTAAGTGTAAAATTGTCTTCATTTCTAAACACTTTAGTGTTGTACAATTCCTCTTTCATGGATTTTATTTCTTTAGGCACTTCTCGCCTTATCTTGTTCAGTGTTCCCACGATGGTTGTTCCTTTGCTTTTTAGCTGTTTAGCTAATTTTACTGAAGTGAAATAATTATCGGTTGTAACATTGCGACCTTTTTTCAAAAACGGGTCCAATAACTTCATTACCACATGGTCAGCTAAACGGTCCTCAGCACGGCGTGTGTCATCTTTGCCTAGATAAGGGAAGCCATTTGCCAGATATTTGCTCCTCTTATCAACAGCTAGCCAATATTTGTGGCCATATTTATCTGGTTTGGAAGGCATGTACTGCGTGAATGGACACCTAGTTTTGCTTGGGAAAAGTTGCTCATCCACCGTTATGTATGGGCCAGGTTTGTAACACGCAATACAATTTTCAATAAACCTGTCCCACACAGTAGAAAATAGAGCAAACTTGTCCGTTTGCAGTCTCTCCGATCGAGTAGATTTCTCATCAAATCTGAGAAACCTCATAATTTCAACAAAGCGGTCCCTAGACATTGTCGCTTTGCAAAACGGTATTCCCCAGTCATTACACCAAATACTGCTAATCGAGTGACGGTTCGTGCCAGATATTCCACGAGCATAGAATATCGCAATGAATGCATCTAGCTCCTCATCAGATAGAGTAAACTGTAAATTATTGTTCCTGCATGCTTCTGCAAGTGTACAGTTCTTTATATGTGTCAATATATATGAATCAAAAAATAAACGCCATGCGCTCAAAGGACTATCGATAATGATATTTCTTCTGGCGTATCCTGTAGGGCCAGGTGCTTCTCGAAGAATATTTTGGCTGTCACGCCTACCAGGCAAGTGTTCTCCAATTTCAACAGGTTTCCATTGAATACCATCCGCTGAAACTAGTATTCCTTCAGATTCGCCTTCTCTGGTGTTTGTTGTTGCATTACCTTCGCCGCCATCGTTATCTGTTGTTCTTTCATTTCTGGGACGTTTTGCTGATTTTTTCTGTCCACGACCAGGAGGATGGTCACGAGGCAACATAACTGCAAGAGCCCGATCCCCAGTTGATGTGCTTGGAATATCTGTAAAAAAGTTGATGAATATTTAGAATTTTTGTTTTGTAAGGGTCCGTGCACACTGGCTGGATTAGCGGCGGAATATCCGACCGGATATTCTCACCACAATCCGGCCCGTACCTGCCCGCTCAGGTACAGAGCGGAGTTTCATACCTGAAGCTCCGCTCCGAACCCCGGGCTGGAGCCGCTGTCTGGGACGGAGCCGTGCTCGCGCGTAAGCAAGCGCTGCTCTGTCCCTGACAGCGGCTCCAGCCCGGGGTTCGGAGCGGAGCTTCAGGCATGAGCGGGCAGGTACGGCCTGTATTGCGGCAAGAATATCCAGATGGCTATTCAGCCAGAATTCTGCTAGTGTGCACAGGCCCTAACTCAGTGTGTGGAAGAACAAATAAATACACATAACTACTTACCTTCTGGATTTGTTCCTTCTGAGTCTTCAGATTCACTTGATATGTTCTGAGGAATGAAATCTTCATCACTGTCAGAATCAAATACATGTTCCTGCAATTCGGATTCCGATTCATCCTCCGGTATGGATTGCAAAGTAGCCAGAATATCCTGAGGCTTTATCAAACGTCTTCTCTCCATATTCCTCACAAATTCCATAATTCTATATAGTTCCCTGCTGAAAAATAGAAATGAAATGAAAACTAAAAGAAATAATAACTGTTCTGCCACCTTCAAAAGTAGGTGGGCTGAATCAGTTGACAGACAGCTAAACTATTTCATAACAATTCATACCTGTATGAGTCTTCAGAGCTCGTATGTCTGCGTCTGTTCTCTTTGTCTCTTCAGCTGAACTGAAAGTAAAGTTACTATCCAGAATACTGTCTCCTGCTAGGACCTTAGAAAAACACCACCCTTCATTAGCATAAGATAAGAGCCTAGAGTTAACAAGCTATTTTGTTCAGCATTACACAGTAATACAAGCAGGTAAAACACAAGGAAAATGTGAAAAGTTGACATGTAAATTGAACTACATCTATATGAACATCAGGGTAAATAAGACAGAGTGAAAAAATTATGCACCAAACTTTATAGCAACATTTAGTGACAAAAGGACCTCAAAATATAGTAGGGAGTCAAAATGACTCCCTTCAGTAGTTCTTGGTAAATTTTGAAAAAAACGCGCAAATTTTTCACCAAAATTATTTATTCTCACAAAATCTTTTTTCACATCATATTTGAGGAAAAGTCACCGAGTTTCAAGCCGGAATTCTGAAAAATGTAGTCACAGAAGAGAAATAAAAAACGAAAGGAGTCAAAATGACTCCATCAGTAGTTCTAGTGTTAACAAGCCTAGGAGCAGAGACATCATCCGTCCTTACCCAGGAGTTGTCTTCGGGACCGAAACTCTTCCAGGAGACGAGATACTGTAATCTCCCTCTACGCCATCTAGAATTCAAGATACGAGAAATTTCATATTCGCCGTTTTCCACCACAGGAGGAACTGTGACAGTGGCGTCCCTATCAGATACATCAGTCTTTTTCAACAAGTAAACATGAAACACAGGATTAATCTTTCAGGAAGTAGGGACATCCATTCGTGCACAGCCTGAACCTTCACAGGGTCCATCTCAGATGAGAGGAGCAGTACTTCTCCTCTCCTGACCCGGGTACCACCTGCACCGCGTTTCCGGAGCGCTTCCCGCTCATTGGCTTTAATTGAAACGCAGCAAATCCGCATATACCTGCAGATTTGCTGCGTTTCAATTAAAGTCAATGGGCAGGAAATGCTCCAGAAACGCTTGGCATAATGGTCATGCTGCGGTTTTTTCCGTAATGCTAATCTTGAGTCCAAATTTCCACATCATGTACAAAGCACATCAGGATTAACATTGCTATAGCTGGCAGACCTATTAACTAGCATTTTTGATGTGTTTCCGCGGCAGAAAAAACGCAGTGAAAACGCATCAAAAACACTTCGTGTGCACATAGCCTTAACCCCTTTCCGACATGGTCAGTAATAGTACGCACCACATCGAAAAGGCTGGTTCAGCGGGGGCTCTGGCGCTGAGCCCGCACTGAACCGAACACATGTCAGCTGATTATTACAACTGACATGTGCCCGCAACAGCCGCGGGTGGAATCGCGATCTACCCGCGGCTGTTAACTAGTTAAATGCCGCTGTCAATCTCTGACAGCAGCATTTAACAGCGCAGTGCCGGAAGCGCGTCACTTTCCCCGCCCATCGGTGACCCCGTCATGTGATTGCGGGTCACTGATGGGTGGGCATGACAACCCTGGGTCTGCAGCAGACCCCAGTGGTTGTCATGTAAAGATTGCTATGAGCGCCACCTAGTGGTCGGCGCTCATAGCACAGGAGCATTTCTGCTACATAGAGGTGATCTGCTCATCACCTCTATGTAGCAGAGGCGATCGGACGCTTGCTGTCCTATGGAAACTATAGAAGCAAGCAAGAAGTGTAAAAAAAATGTTTTAAAAAAAAAATTAAAAAATATAAAAGTTTAAATCACCCCCCTTTTGCCCCATTCAAAATAAAATAAAAAAAAATAAACCCCATATACACATATTTGGTATCACCGCTTTCAGAATCGGCCGATCTATCAATATAAAAAAAATGAAAAAATATAAAAAAAGAATTAATCTGAGAGAAAAACGAGAAAAAAATTCCAAACGCCAGAATTACGCTGTTTGGTCGCAGCAACATTGCAATAAAATGCAATAACGGGCGATCAAAACATCAGATCTACCCCAAAATGGTATCAATAAAAACATCAGCCCGGCGCGCAAAAAATAAGCCCTCACCGGGCCCCAGATCCCAAAAAGTGGAGACGCTACGGGTCTCGGAAAATGGCGCCATTTATTTATTTATTTTTTTTAGCAAACTTTGGAATTTTTTTTCACCATCTAAATAAAAAACCTATACATATTTGGTGTCTACGAACTCGTAATGACCTGGAGAATAATAATGGCAGGTCAGTTTTAGCAGTCAGTGAACGTGGAAAGAAAAAAAACAACAACTGTGGAATTGCATTTTTTTGCAATTTCACCGCATTTGGAATTTTTTTCCCATTTTTCAGTACGCGATATGGTAAAACTAGTAATGGTGTTTAAAAGTACAACTCGTCCCGCAAAAAATAAGCCCTCACATGGCCATATTGACCAAAAAATAAAAAGGCTATGGCTCTGGGAACAAGGGGAGAAAAAACGAAAACTCAAAAACGGAAAATGCTCCGGTCATGAAGGGGAATCTATCATGAGTTTTTTTCTATGTAATCTGAGGACAGCATGAGGTAGGGGTTAAAACACAGATTTCAGCAATGTGTCACTTTTCAGGCTATGTGCGGTTGTTTATTTACAATGAAGGTTTTATCACTAGGACATTATCATTGTTGTAACTAGCTGCTGTGTGCTAAATTGCCTGACCACGGCCCCTCCTCTGATAAGCAGCTCATTGTCAATAGACATTGAACATGGAGAGCCTAGTGTGAGCGGGGTTAGCTTTCTCAGCTCTGCTACATACTGCATCTAAGAACTCTGATTGTGTCACAACTGCTTAATCCAGTATACCAAGTGATACATCGTTGGAATCAGTGTCTCTTTGCCTACATGAGGCTGCTCTCAATTTAGATAGCAAAAACCTGCTGACAGATTCCCTTTAAGGGTTTAAGAAAATATTACAAACTGTTAGCAATGTACTTGAAAATGTATCTCCTAAATTTGATGGATAGTTCCCCAATACACATCCGAGGTACCAAGAGAACAAGAAGAATGACCCACTTGTTACCAGAACATCAAAAGTTGAAGTGAGAATCAATCTAAATGCCTTAAAATCAAGATATCTCAAATTCATCAGTAAAATACATATTTTTCTTTATCTTATTATTTGTCATTAATATAATCTGTGTGGAATCAATATGGAAAAAAAAGGAATTTTTCTACAAATCAGTTTATAGAATAAAGGAAACACAGATACAACTTTGTCATTCTTTGCTACAAAAAAAAAAAATCACACGTAATCCAAAATTCAATTTCCCACTCATGTGGCATGGGGATAGCTGCAAATTAAATTCTCTGTTGCCTCCTAGAGTGTTAGGGGCTCACTGAGCATTTCACTCCGGGTTACTCCTCTGCTTTCAACAACTGATCCTTATGCTCCAATAACTCCTCAATCTCTCATCTCAACCTGCCAAGCCACTGGGGCAGCCAGACATGATACGTGTCATGTGTCTAGGGAAGAGGAAAATGTTTCAACAGTATGTTACAACTGACACCCTGTTATTGAACAGACCTTGACTAATGTCATGCCTCCTTATGCATAAAAACAATGATTTAAGCAATTTATCGTACGTAGGTTTGTGACAAGGTTAAAATACCTAGAGGCAAGAACAGATCCCTTCACAACCCACAAGGATCACAGTTCTATGCAAAAAAAGACTTAAATACAAAACAGGACTTAAAAGTATGTTCATTATTTACAAATAAACACTTCTACATGACATCCAATGTTATCACATACATTAGACTCAGGTTGTCTGAGCCCACCGATTTCCACAGGACCATCTAATCATCTAATGTATGTTAGGTGTTCAGCCCATGTTCGCTCCAAAGATTCTAGGAAAAAAAGGATTTAAACCTACCTGATCAGGGAGATATGCCTCAACCTGGGGAGTCGGGCAATGGCATTCTCCCTTCTACCTATAGAAACCACATTCATTTTCAGCTAAACTGAGCATGAATGTGTATGAGCAGGTCAGAAGGAATAGTACAAGGTGTATAGACACCATTATAACAGTGCTCTAATCCTAGGACATTGATTCAAACAAGTGGAGAGATTTTCTGATGATGGAGACAAATAATCTAGTTTCCCAAAAGTCATAAAATCTCATAGAAATCCACTTTTCTACACCATGATTTTAACCCTTTTTCTGCAGAGGCCATTTTTGATTCTTAGCCCCACCTTTCAAGAGCCATAAGTTTTTATTTTTACTCAACAGAACCCTATGAGGGCTTGTTTTTTTAGAGATGAGTTGTAGTTTGTGTTGTGTCAGAATATCCCAGAAGCCATAACTTTTTTATTTTACCATTGATAGGGCTATGCGAGGGCTTCATTTTTGCAGGATGATCTTCAGTTTTTACTACGTTGTGGTACATGTGACTTTCTGATTCTGTTTTATTCCATTTTTGTTTGTGGAATCTAAGTAACCAGAAAACACAAGTCTGCCATTTCGATTTTTTTTGTTTGGTTGGTCTTTTTACATTTGTTATGGTGACTTTAATTTATTTATTTTTTTTGGGGAGTGGGGGGATATTCAAATTTTTTTTTTAAAGTAGATAATGCCCAAGCAATCCATGCACTTGACCAATGTGACCAATTACTGCCACTAGTGAAGATGTTAAACTGCTCCTTGTATTAAGTTTAATATGGGTAACTGTAGAAAAAGCAATTCTGCCCTTTTTATTTATGTTGATAACTATTGTACTGAATATTATTGGGTACTGAACAGGTTACATATTGTTTTGTGATGTTTATTTAAAAAGTGTATTGAACAATGTGTTTATTATAACTGTCCTCCAATCTTTATTTTTGAGCAATGTTACAGTTAAAAACTGTCACTTTTTAGCTTTTATGCTACCCATGATGTTTGTCATGACTCAATATATAAATAAGCTACTTCTTCCTGTAAACATGAATGCTACAGAGGTATTTGGGCAAAAAATATCATGTAGCTCACTATTAGTGTTGCTGCCTCGAAAACATTGGATTTTAAATTTGAGCCCTGGCAAGGTAAATTAAGAATATGAGAATTATTTAATGTATGTAATGGCTTTTCCTATGTATGAGGTCCCCCTTTCATTGTCCAGTGTAGGAAAAGCTTCAAACCATTGAGTAGAAACTACACCGGATGAAAGGGAGCAGCAGTGGGCCCTCTTCTAAAAACCGACACTTAAATCTCTAATCCAAAGTGAGAGCGGAGGCCCACTGACTGCTTAAGGCCAAGTATGAGGCTACCTCTATGTGTGCTTTGATAATGGCAACAATATGAAATTATCATTGACTGATGAAAATATATACACACTCTACTAACATGCTTAAGTTTAACATGTTTTCAATCATTTCCTTTGGACATGCCAAAATAAAAAAAAATAGCTTGAACCTCCGCAGTTTGAATACTTCCACTATGTCATAGGTGAAAGCATACTAAACTTATCCACATTGTAACTATTTAAGCTAAGGTCACACAACAGTATATAAAAAAAAAATCAGCCCGATTTTCATCCAGAAAAGTGGGACAATCTTTATCTCGCTTCAGTCATCCGTATATAATCTTTTTTTTTCTCAGCACCTATTAATCATTTACAGTTTCCTATGTTACAGAATTGCAATGTATCTATAAAAATCGGATGGTATACTGTATCTCCGTATGGCATCCGAAAATCATGCATGCTGTGATTTTTTTCTCGTTCAGATTCAGTCAGTGAAAAAAATCGTTCACCTGCACTGCCCCATTGAATAACATAGGTCCAAGTGTGATCCATTTCTTTAACGAATAGCACTCGGACCGAAAATATGGTCATGTGTGCAATCCTTTAGTTTGGATCATTTTCTCAGACTCATTCATTCAACAACATAAGACTTATAAAGCCTGAAGAAAATCTCTTGCCAACTGTATACTGTATTTCTTAACCCCTAATGTTATAGGCTGTGAAAACTGCAGTTTCTTTGGAAACTAAATAGCCACCACAAAGACACCATCTTGGCTTTTAGCAGAGGAGAAATTGAGAGTCTGCTAAGTCGCATAAAGCCTGCCAGTACAAGGTCAACTCTCCCTTCATCAATACAGCAGATCACAAGAAAAGACTGTCTTATTCTCAATAGACAAGACATCATTTGCTGTAAAAAGAAAAAAAAACACATCCCATAATGAAGAGACTCCCATGTATCCCTTTAATACCTTCAAGTAATATTACTTAAAGAGAACCTGTCAGTACGATTTTGCAATGGCTCTGTAATACTGACTACATTGATACCTTCGGTGAAGAAATCCATTTTGTTGTTCTTCTTTAATCACCATTTGAAGTTGACTGCCAAATAAATTTTGGTGCACAGGGGCTGGACTGTGCACTGGATCTTCTCCTCCCTGTCTGTGATTTCCCAACTCCTCTGCCTGGCTTCAGTCTGTGAATAACCGACCACTACTGAGATTTCAAACAGAGGAGACAGGACATTCACAGACCAGAGGCAGGAGGAGGAGCGGGGCAATCACAAATGGAGAAAAGAAGACCCAGTGTACAGTCCGGCCCCTGTGCACCAAAATCTAATTATCAGAAAACTTCAAATGGTGACTGATTAAAGAAGAACAACAAAGAGGATTTCTTCACCGAAGATATCAATGTAAACCGTATTACAGAGCCATTACAGCCATGTCTTTACCTTACATTAAGCTATTTAGAGGGCACATCAAATTTACAAGCTGTACACTGACTACTTTACATTGTATCAAAGTGTCATATCTTCAGTGCTGTCGCATGAAAAGATATAATAAAATATTTACAAAAATGTGAGGGGTGTACTCACTTTTGTGAAATACTGTATGAGGGTGAGTCAAAATCTGCACCCTAAAATGTAGATGACTGGAAAAATGGATCCAAAATCACGCTGCTATATATAGTGGTTTGTCCTTATGAAGAACTGTTGTATGCTTCGAAACGCGTTAACAAATAAAAACCACTTTCAAATACCCTTCACTCTTCTTTCATCGTCTGGTGGGAGATTGGCAGCGCAATTTTAGATCCATATTTCCATTTGTCTACATTTTATCAGCCTCGATGGATCCGTAATAGTAGCCTTCTGCTCCCACAAGCTAAAACAGGAGTCGTGACTGTCACAACCCCATAAGGTGAGCATATACTGTTTTTCTGTTTTCCCTTTTATACCGGATAAGACCCTATTTGTGCTTTATTGTCTCCCCAGCCTATTTTTATCTAAAAATTTGCACTCTGGCTCTAGAATTTATTTTAATCATATTCAGAAAAGACAAATATACAACTTTTTAGAAATAATTTTACTGCTTTTCAATACACTTTGTCCATCTGTCGACAAGCTTTTAGATTCCCTCATTAAATAATATTTTAGGCTGCGCTGTGAGGCTCAAATGTACTTTATCTCTTCATCAGTCGAGGATGCATAGGCAGAGCCATGGCTAATTTGGAAATGGTTTGCCATATAATCCACTGTCACTAGTCTATCCAACAGAATCAGTTCATGTGCACGCTTAGGGTATGTGCACACATTAAGTACTTGGTGCAGAAATTTCTGCATCATTTCTGCATCTTTTGGCAAGAAAAACGCAGAGTAAAATAGGTGCGTTTTTGCCTCATTTTTGATGCGTTTTTAGTGTAGATTTTTCCCTTCTCATTAGTATGAGTTAAATCTGCAGCAAATCTGCAAGTCACAAATAAGCAACGTGTGCATGAGACTTCAATATTCTCCTTCATTTTTCTGGCATCTGGAAATACTTCACGCTTTGTGACAAATTTGCACAGAAAAAATGTGATAAATCTTCAACTTGATCGCAAGCACTTAATGTTGTCATTAGTCGTGGACAGAGATGGGCGTCTGGCTCCATCTTCATGGCTGACATTTGTGCCACCTTCTTTGAACTTCTCTATCCATTTGATGCATTTCTTTGTGACAAAACACTATCTCCATACAGTGCAAAAGTCTTTGATAAATATTGGCACCCCACAATAAAATAATCAGTCCACGCTGCTCTTCTTTTGTACATTACAAGTAGAGATGAGCGTTGTTCTACTCGAACTGTTCGCCAATCTCAAATTCGAGCTGTTTTGGGCGGTGTTCGAGCCGTTCGGCGAACACGAACGATTTGAGAAAAATTCGGCTGTTCGAGGTTATGTTCGATAACTGTTCGTGCACCAAAATCATAACTGGATTTTTTCTCAGTAATGATGAAAATTAATGTTAATACGCAGTTTGAGTGTACAGCGGGGTGGGGGGAGGGGCAGGGGATGGATCTCTGCAGGAATAATGAAGATCTCCATTTTTTTTTCTCTTTCCCGCATTTGCAGTGGGGAGGTGCAATCTTTCAGCCTATCAGCAGCGCACACACGGAGCGAAGTGCTTTTTTCACACAAGCAAGGGAATGTGTCATTGGCAGTGTATGTCACATGTCCTTGCCCTATAAGACCAAGCCATTTTCCCCGTCGCCACCATTTTTTCACTGCTGCAGCTGCGTGTTAGACGGCACCGCTGTTGCTGTGTGCGCTATACCTTGTTAATTTCAAGCCAATTTTCGCACAAATCTACAGATACTTTGGGAGTAGGGAATAGTTGTGATTGCAGTCCTTTTAAGGACTAGGTTACAGCATTTCCTACGACTTTTATCAGGCAGGTCTGTGCTCTTAAATAGATAGATTGTGGGAGTAAAGACTAATTGTAATTGCAGTCTTTTTCAGGACTAGGTTACATCAGTTCCTATCAGTTTTTGGTCTGTGCCAGTGCTGTGCAAGTTTTTTTCACAGCATTTGGCTGAATCTAGCAAAGCTAATCCTTTTTGGCCTATTGCAGAGTGTGTTAGTCAGTGGAGTAGCCTATCTGTGTTGCAAGATATACCACCTGTGTATAGAATACCAATTTTTTTACTGCACCTAGTGAAGTAAAATCTTTTGGGCATAGCATCATTCTATTAGTCCATCTATACTGACCTCCATCAGGTTGCAAATTGAATATAATTTTTTTCTGCATCTAGCTCTGAAAAAATATTTGGCCTTCTAGCAGTGTGTGGGACTTTCTCTATTTGTCCATCTATACTGACCTCCATCAGGTTGCAAACTGAATATAATTTTTTTCTGCATCTACCTCTGAAAAAATATTTGGGCTTCTAGCTGTGTGTGGGACTTGTTCTATTAGTCCATCTATACTGACCTCCATCAGGTTGCAAATTAAAAATAATTTTTATCTGCATCTACCTCTGAAAAAATATTTGGGCTTCTAGCTGTGTGTGGGACTTGTTCTATTAGTCCATCTATACTGACCTCCATCAGGTTGCAAACTGAATATAATTTTTTTCTGCATCTAGCTCTGAAAAAATATTTGGCCTTCTAGTGACACGCCCCCTGGGCCAGTGCTGTTTGGGGATTACCCGGAGCCGGATCAGATGGGGGTTGTAGTCTCCGAGTGGCTGTGACCCGGTCCGTGCCCAGGGTGTCAAACTCAGTGTGTGGCAGTCCTACAGATGTTATTAGAGTTCTTTGTGTCGACTACGCCACCCGTTGATTTGCGGTCAAAAGGCCGCCGCTGCAGCAGGGTCCGCTGAGGCTGTTGGTATGTGTGCAGCTTTGGTAGTATAACCCCCAACGGGAGGGGTATAGCCTCAGGGGGTCAGATGTAGAGGATGGTGGTTGTGAAGGTGCAGGATGAATCAGCAAGAAGACTCAGAGTCGGGCTGTGCAGTTCAGAGGTTTTTACTTACGGGTGTTCTTATGGTCACTCTGGCCTGAAGCGACCACCCGAGCCGTGCTGTGTCCACCAGGTCCTGGACTCGGCTAACCCCCAGGCAGTTCTGGAGCGTGGTCCTGAGCTCCTGTCTGACTTTCCCTCTCTTCTGGCCGTTCTCACCAGGGATCCACCTATGTCCGGCTCCCTCGGGTCTCTTGGTGGGTACACCTCCTCTGGGTTCCCTGACCCTATACTTGGTCTGCCTTCCTGGTGGATTTGGTGAGGGTCGTGGCAGATCCTGCCCACGACCTCCGGTCTCTGGCTAAGGTGTGCTTTTCTCTCTGCCAGCTTGGGATCCGGTACCCTGTTGCCAACTCTTCACCCTCTGATCTAATTTTGGGTTCTTGGAGTTCCCTCTTGTTTTCTCTGGGTCCTTCTGACTCCTCTCTCTCTCTTGGCCTTGGAGCTGGGCCCAGCCGGAACCACAACTCCCTGTCAGCCCTTCTGGCTGAGCTTCTCTGCTCTGCTCCTCCGGTTAAACTCTGACAGACTGACTCACTCTACAAAAGACCCTGTCCTAAGATGGTGCCCACCTTATATACTCCCTCTATGTGTGAGCTCAGGTGACCAGCACCCAATGAGCTCCTAGCACTACCCAGACTGCTCCCCCTATCTGCCCCTACACTACTGGGATGTTCCACCCCCCTCCCACTCCAGCCAGGAACAGACACTGTCGTACCTGCACATAAACTGGTGGGAGTACCGTCGGTCTGTTCCTCGGAAATGGGATGTGTGTAGTGCATGCAGCTAACTGAGCTCAGTTCCACACTCCATCCTTACCCGGGAGTGGAATACGACACCTCTGGCTTGAGGTGCAATACCCCTGTAGCAGCCGAATCCTCAGGGTGCTACACTAGCAGTGTGTGGGACTTTCTCTATTAGTCCATCTATACTGACCTCCATCAGGTTGCAAATTAAAAATAATTTTTATCTGCATCCAGCTCTGAAAAAATATTTGGCCTTCTAGCAGTGTGTGGGACTTTTTCTATTAGTCCATCTATACTGACCTCCATCAGGTTGCAAATTAAAAATAATTTTTTGTCTGCATCTAGCTCTGAAAAAATATTTGGCCTTATAGCAGTGTGTGTGACTTTCTCTATTAGTCCATCTATACTGACCTCCATCAGGTTGCAAACTGAATATATTTTTTTCTGCATCTACCTCTGAAAAAATATTAGGCTTCTAGCTGTGTGTGGGACTTGTTCTATTAATATATCTATACAGACCTCCATCAGGTTGCAAACTGAATATAATTTTTTTCTGCATCTAGCTCTGAAAAAATATTTGGCCTTCTAGCAGTGTGTGGGACTTTCTCTATTAGTCCATCTATACTGACCTCCATCAGGTTGCAAATTAAAAATAATTTTTATCTGCATCCAGCTCTGAAAAAATATTTGGCCTTCTAGCAGTGTGTGGGACTTTCTCTATTAGTCCATCTATACTGACCTCCATCAGGTTGCAAATTAAAAATAATTTTTTGTCTGCATCTAGCTCTGAAAAAATATTTGGCCTTCTAGCAGTGTGTGGGACTTTCTCTATTAGTCCATCTATACTGACCTCCATCAGGTTGCAAACTGAATATATTTTTTTTCTGCATCTACCTCTGAAAAAATATTGGGCTTCTAGCTGTGTGTGGGACTTGTTCTATTAATCCATCTATACAGACCTCCATCAGGTTGCAAACTGAATATAATTTTTTTCTGCATCTACCTCTGAAAAAACATTTAGGCTTCTAGCTGTGTGTGGGACTTGTTCTATTAGTCCATCTATACTGACCTCCATCAGGTTGCAAACTGAAAATAATTTTTTGTCTGCATCTAGCTCTGAAAAAATATTTGGCCTTCTAGCAGTGTGTGGGACTTTCTCTATTAGTCCATCTATACTGACCTCCATCAGGTTGCAAATTAAAAATAATTTTTATCTGCATCTATAGTACCTCTGAAAAAATATTTGGGCTTCTAGCTGTGTGTGGGACTTGTTCTATTAGTCCATCTATACTGACCTCCATCAGGTTGCAAACTGAATATAATTTTTTTCTGCATCTACCTCTGAAAAAATATTTGGCCTTCTAGCAGTGTGTGGGACTTTCTCTATTAGTCCATCTATACTGACCTCCATCAGGTTGCAAACTGAATATATTTATTTTCTGCATCTACCTCTGAAAAAATATTTGGGCTTCTAGCTGTGTGTGGGACTTTCTCTATTAGTCCATCTATACTGACCTCCATCAGGTTGCAAATTGAATATAATTTTTTTCTGCATCTAACCCAGCCAATAGTTTTGGCCTAATACCACAGTTTGGCCACTCAGCTCTGCTCGGTTCCCATCCATTGTTTTTTTGTGCAAACAACTCCAGAGTTGTGAATTAGTTAACCACCAAAATGAGTGGAAAAAGGCCTGCTGCTGGTGGAAAGGGGAATAGGCGTGTTGGGAAGGGGAAAAAAGGTTGTGTCCGTGGGGTAGGTGTTAAAGCAACAGTAACATCTGCAGAAGAAAGACCATCTTGCAGCCAAACTAAAATGTCTACTTCTTTTAGCGGACAATGTGATAAGATCCCTTTCTTACGGCCACGCCAATCGCTACAAATTCCAGATGAGGCACAAAAACAGCAGGTGCTTCAACGGATATCAAGTGCTCCTTTAAGTGGGCTCTCCTCCACATCAACTTCAACATCACAAATACTCCAGTCCTCAAAGGTGTCACCCCAATCGCACTTGCTTCCTCACAGCTCCCAAATCTCCAGCTGCCCGTCTGAGTATGAGGTAGAACAGATGGTTGAGTCTGCAGAGCTGTTTACTCATACTATAGCCTGGGAATCAGAGGTCGACTCCAGCGCTTCTGTGAATCCAGACGAGGAAATGATCTGCACTGATGCCCAGAATCTTTATGAATCGGATCCAGGACCAGACGCAGAAGGTTCTGACCATAATGTAGACCCTCATTCCCAAACTGTAACTCCTGTTGGTGGAGACAATGAGGAAGACGATGATGAGACTCAAATACCTGATTGGAGCGACAACTTTAGTTTTTTGTCAGGGCAGGAACAGGTTGGCTCTGAGGACGACGGGTGTGATAACGCACAGGGTGATGATGATGAGGTTGGAGATCCCACTTACTGTCAACCCACAGTCAGCCAAGAGATGAGGTCAGCAGAGGAGGTGGAGGAAGATGCTAGTGACGACGAGGTCAGGTTGCGCCTTCCTGGACAGAGACGTAGTACTGGAAGCACGTCAACA
The DNA here is from genome assembly GCF_046119375.1 of Phyllobates terribilis. Lineage (NCBI taxonomy): Eukaryota > Metazoa > Chordata > Amphibia > Anura > Dendrobatidae > Phyllobates > Phyllobates terribilis. Next base: position 443,119,797 of record NW_027362771.1, on the reverse strand, counting down.
ACTGCATCCTCAAACACAACTCTGCCTCTCACCACAAGTCGTGGTGGCTCTTCAGGTCGCATGGGTGCTAAGCCTTGCATAGCCTGGGCATTTTTTCAGATCGATAAAGATGACCCAACTCGTGTTATCTGTAACATTTGTCAGCAAAAGCTAAGTAGAGGCCAAAAAATACATAGTTTGAGTACTTCATGCATGAACCGGCACATGGACATGAAGCATAAGTTGCAGTGGGAAGCTCAGTGTGCTACAATGCGGCCTAGCCGGCCGGGCCAACCACCGTCTGCCATATCTTGTGCATCCGCGGCCTCTTCATCCTCTGTGACTGGGGGGACAGCAGTCACACCTGTTTTGGGGCGCAGACCTGCCACCTCTTTACCCGCAACAGCCAGCGTGATTGGCAGGTCATCATTTTCTTTGGAGGTGGTAACACCAGCTGGTGTTGAGCGCTGTCCGACATCGATAGCACCACCTTTGGATCAAGGCAACCTAACATGTCCGCCTGCATCTTCCTCACAGACCGGCAGTTTGCCGGGGACACCCTTATCAACCCCGTCTAAGCACAATAGCCAGCCCTCGGTCCCTCAGATGTGGACAAGTAAAAGACCATTTCCTCCTAGCCATGAGAAAGCTAAGAGGTTGAATTTCACCATCTGCAAGCTCTTGGCTACAGAAATGCTGCCTTTCCGCCTGGTGGACACAGAGGATTTTCGAGACCTTATGTCCGTCGCAGTGCCCCAGTACCAGATGCCCAGTCGGCACTACTTCTCAAAGAAAGGTGTGCCTGCGCTCCACCAGCATGTCGCACACAACATCACCGCTTCTTTGAGAAACTCTGTGTGTGACAGGGTGCATTTCACCACAGACACTTGGACGAGTAGGCATGGACAGGGGCGTTACATGTCGCTGACTGGGCACTGGGTAACTATGGTGACAGCAGGACAAGGGGCTGCTGTCCAAGTCTTGCCGTCCCCACGAGTTGTGCGTCAATCCTCTTTATGTCAAAGTTCCTCCACTGCTTCTGCCTCCTCAACCTCCTCTCGGTCTTCCACCTGCACCCAAAGCCTGTCTGGTCATGCCACAAGCTTTCTAACTGCGCAGAAGGGATCCTGCACACCTCCTTACTATGCTGGCAGTAGGGCTCAACGTCATCAGGCGGTTTTTACTTTGAAATGTCTGGGAAATGTGAGTCACACAGCTGAGGAGTTGTGGTCAGCTCTGGAGAACCAATTTCATGAATGGTTGTCTCCACTGGACCTGAAACCAGGGAAGGCCGTGTGCGACAATGCTGCAAACCTGGGTGCGGCCCTTCGCCGGGGCAATGTCACACACGTGCCTTGTATGGCTCACGTGTTGAACCTGGTTGTCCAGCAATTTTTAGCCCACTATCCCAGACTAGATGGCCTTCTGCAGAGGGCACGGTCGCTGTGTGCTCACTTCCGCCGTTCGCATCCCGCAGCTCAGCGACTTACATCTCTACAGAAGTCGTTGGGCCTGCCACTTCACCGGCTAAAATGCGATGTGCCTACCTGGTGGAATTCAACTCTGCACATGTTGCAGCGACTGGGGCAGCACCGACAAGCCCTGGTGCAATACGTTCTGACGTATAGCCTGGGCCAACGAGATCCGGAGGTGGGGCAAATCACGCTGGAGGAGTGGTCTCAGATCAGGGACCTATGCACCCTTCTGCACAGTTTTGAAATGGCGACGAAGATGTTTAGTGCTGACGATGCCATTATCAGCATGACTATTCCGGTGATTTACATGCTGGAGCACATGTTAAACAGAATTCGGAGTCAGGTGGTGGCACAAGAGGAGGTGGAGGAAGTAGAGGAGGAGGAGTTGTATGCGGAAGGGCTAACATCTGCAAGGTCCAGACGGTCGGCAGCACCAAGGCGGCAGGCATGTGAGGGTGGGGGAGATGGTTTTACCAGGGTGCATGGTAGCAGCCAAACTAGTGAGGAAGGTGCAGGAGCCCAGGAAGAAGTGGAGGACGAACTGATGGAAGACTCATCAGATGAGGGAGACCTTGATCACATTTCTGTTGTGCGAGGTTGGGGGGAGAGGACAGAAGTAGGAAGCATGATTGTTACCTCGCCTCCAACACAACAGGGACTTGGTGCTCCTGGATGCTCAACACACATGAGTGCCTTCTTGCTGCACTACCTGCAACATGACCCTCAAATTGTGAGAATTAGAAATAATCCTGACTACTGGGTTGCCACACTGTTAGATCCCCGGTACAAAAGTAAATTTGCAGAAATTATTCCTGCCATAGAAAGGGATGCACGCATGCAGGAGTATCAGCAGAGACTGTTGCAGAATCTTACATGTGCTTTTCCACAAAACACCAGTGGTGCACGTAGTGAATCTCACAGTTCCAACTTGCCAACCGTGGGACCGTCGAGTGTTCAGCACTCAAACCGTAACAGAACCACAGTATCTGCTGGTAACATCAATTTTGCGGAATCATTTCACCACTTTTTTAGCCCATCCTTTGCAAGGCCACAGGAGACAAGAAGTCTGACACATAGTCAACGCCTAGAGACGATGGTACAGGAGTATCTCCAAGTAAACATTGAAGCCATGACTGTGTCACTGGACCCTTGCTCTTTTTGGGCTTCCAATCTGGATAAATGGCCGGAGCTAGCTACTTACGCCTTGGAGATCTTGTCATGTCCCGCAGCCAGCGTTCTGTCTGAACGTGTGTTCAGCGCTGCTGGTGGTGTGCTGACAGATAAGCGCACGCGGCTCTCCACTGATAATGTAGACAGACTCACGTTCATAAAGATGAACAAATCATGGATCCGAAACGACTTTTCTACCCCTGTGTCATCCTGGGGAGAGTAAAAGCTTGATGATTGGTTAAAATCACCCTACCAACCGTTTTAAGCTTTCAAATTACTAATCATGTTTATCTGTATCTTGACTGGAAAATAATTTGGGCTTTGTAGCAGTGTGCAGCACTGATCCTATTAGCCCATCTATACTAAGCTCCACCAGATTTAAAATTAATAATAATTTGTAGCTGCATCTAGCCCGGAAAATAATTTTGGGGCTCCGAGATGCGCAAGACACATAAGTGCCTTCTTGCTGCACTACCTGCAACATGACCCTCATATTGTCAGAATTCGAAGTAATCATGACTACTGGGTTGCCACACTCTTAGATCCCCCAAACTTTTCGATCAACCTTTTCATTTTAATAAAGACCAAAAAAATGGTCATTTTTGAAATTATAAGCATTAGCAGGTTATTAGAAACTGAAATCAAACAGTTTTCAACTCAAAACTTTATTCTAGGTGATGTTACATTTTCACATAGGACCCCTTGTTCGAAAGGAGCTTCTGAACTCTCTCGTCCATTGAATTTGTCAGGTTTTGGATGGTTTCTGCTTCAATTGTTTTGCATAAGGACAGAATACCCTCCCAGAGCTGTTGCTTAGATGTGAACTGCCTCCCGCCATCATAGACACTCCTTTTGATGATGCTCCAGAGGTTCTGAATGGGGTAGAGGTCAGGGGAGCATGGGGGTCACACCATAAGTTTGTCCCCTTTTATGCCCATATCTGCCAGAGATGCAGATGTTTTATGTGCAGCATGAGATGGTGCATTATCATGCAAAAAAATGATCTTGCTGTGAAATACATGGTTCTTCTTCTTGAACCATGGCAGGAAGTGCTGTTTGAGAAAATCCACATACATTATGGAGTTCATCTTTAGCGCCTTCAGGGATCCTAAAGGGGCCTACAATCTCTCTCCCCATGATTCCAGCCCAAAACATTACTCCACCTCCTCCTTGTTGGCGCTGTAGCCGTGTTTGCATGGGGTGTCCATCAACCAGCCATCCTCCACTCCATCCATCTGGACCATCGAGCGCTGCGCGGCACTCATCCGTGAACAAAACAGTTTTGAAATCAGTCTTCATGTAATGTTTGGCCCACTGGAGCCGTTTCTGCTTGTGTGAAGTGGATAGAGGAGGTCGACAGGATGGCGTATGCACAGCTGCAAACCTCTGCAGGACCCTGCATCTTGTTGTTCGGGGGACGTTGGAGGCACCAGCAGCTTCAAAAACTTGTCCGCTGCTATGACAAGGCTTTTTTGTCGCTGCTCTTTTAACCTGACGTAATTGCCTGTAGGAAAGAGTCCTCAATTTGCCCTTATCAGCACGCACACGTGTGTACTGTGAATCAGCTACATACTTCTTGATTGCCAAGACACTTCATCCTGATCATCGCACAATGTTGATTGTAGTCATGCCTTGACCTAAACACTCCACAATTTGTTGCTTCTCAGCAGCCGACACATCCTTTTTCTTTCCCATTTTGGCAGAAAATGTAGGCTGCTTAATAATGTGAGACAGCCTTCTTAAGTAGTCTTGCCTTTCATTGGACACACCTGCCAAACTAATTAGCACAGGTGTCTGCAATTGCTTACAGTGATATAAAGAGCCCTGACACACATCACCATCAATGAGTTTAACTGACAAACAAACTAATTCTTCCCTTATCACTCCTAAACACTTTTTGCATAATAATTTGGAACACAGTGTACATGTGCTTTTCCACAAAACACCAGTGGTTCACGTAGTGAATCTTACAGTTCTAACTTGCCAACCGTGGTCTGTATGGAGTTGTTCAATAAAGGGCCCAAAATTAAGATAACATAGATGGGAGAGGTCTCTATGAATAGGAATTCCTAAGTATTTGATACCCTGTGAGGGCCAGGCAAAGGGAAAGTTGGACTGGATGGAATCCTATATGGATTTGGGGAGGGAGACATCGAGGGCCTCAGACTTCGCTGCATTGATTTTAAAATTTGACCATGTAACAAAGTGATCTATTTCAGCCATAACAGCATGGATGGATATATGTGATTGAGTGATATATACTAGTACATCATCAGCAAATAGAGAGCACTTGTACTCGGTGCCTCCCACCTCAATCCACCTAATATTGGGGTTATGGCGAATTGATGGGAGCAGGTGCTCCGTCACTAGGATGTATAAGAGAGGGGACAGAGGACATCCCTGCCTTGTCCCATTGGTGATTGTGAAAGGTGATGAAAATGTTCTGATGCACCCCCTGGGCCTTGGGACACCCGGAGCCGGACCCTTTTTGGTGGATGCTGGTGGTTGTAGTCTTCGTGGCGGCGACCCGGTTCCGTGGCTCAGGGTGGTCAAACCAGTGGCGGAACTATTTATGTGGTTTTGATGTTTAAATGTCCGACTACGCCACCCGTGGATTGCGGTCAGAGTGAACCGCCGCTGCAGGGCAGACCGCTGAGGCTGGTGTTGTGGGTGCAGCAGAGCGTAGCATAACTCCCCACGGGAGGAGTATAGCCTCAGGGCAGTGTATGCGGAGGATGGGGGTGATGGTGCAGGGCAGCAGCAGTAACGACACGGAGTCAGTGATGCAGTCCAGGGCCTTTACTCACAGTTCTTATTATCCAGACCACGTCTGCAGGTAACGGCTGCCTACGTCGTACTGTGCTCACCAGGTGAGGGGCTCAGACAACTCCCAGATAACTTTGGAGCGCTTCACAGGACCCCCTTTGTGTGTCCTTTGTCTGGCCTTTCTTACCAACCCTTCTGTCCGGCTGCCTCGGGCCTCCTCTTGGTAAACTTGGCGCCAGTTTCCCTGACCCTATGTGCTGCCCTCCTAGCGGGTGTAGCGAGGGGCTGCGCCACATAAAATGTCACAGCCTCCGGTTTCTAGCTGAGGGTCGTTTCCTGCCTCCACTAGTTTCGGGGACCGGTCTCCCCCTTTGGCCTGACCCCTCCATGCAGGTGGATTCGGGCGTGCGGTGGCGACTCGCCCGTCCGCACCCCTGGGATCCCTTCGTTCCTCGTTCCTGGAGCCTTCTCCGCTCCTCTTCCTTCCTTCTCCCTCTTCCAGGCCTGGGCCTCTGTTACTAGGCCCGCCTCCGGAGCAGAGCTCATGCAGAGCCCCTGCTCCCTGCCACTTCTACTCAGACTTCTCTGCACTGAACTAAGATGGTGCCCACCTTTTATACTCCCTTCTCAATGCACCCAGGAACTGCTTCCTCCCTGCTCCTGCACTACAGGGTTCCCCTTCCTCAGTGTTCCCTCCCCCCACTCCAGCCAGGGACAGGGACTGTCGTGCCCATCTCAGGGGCATATTGGTCGCCCTGCCCCACGGCAATGTGGTGTAATGCATGCAGGTGTCGGGTCCTGATCCACACTCCATCCTTACCTGAGAGTGAGATGTCACACCTCTGGGTGAGGTGCAATACGTCTGTAGCAACCGAGCCCTCAGGGTGCTACAGTTCCATTTATCTTCAGCCTAGGTGACGTATGGCGATACAGGGCCGTGATTTTGGCTATAAAAGGGTCCCCTAGACCCCTACCCCAAGCTTTTTAAGAGAATCATATATGGCGTGCCAGGAGACTCTATGGAATGCTTTCTCAGCATCCAACGAGAGTATCTAATTACAAATTTTTAACTGCATCTAGCCCAGGAAATACTTTGTGCCTAGTAGCAGTGTCTGCTAGTCAGCGGATTATCCCGGCTGTTAAGCAAGCTACACCACCTGTAGTTTGGACACTTAATTTTTTCAAAGGAAATGCTTCGGGACCACGGGATACTCAGTGAAGAGCATCAGGAGGCACCCCAAGGCATAGGGGCTGGGACTGGCAGTAGGATGCCTTGCGGTGGACAGCCGAGCTCGATCCTTATAAAAGCTTTTTAACTGCAGCAGCTTTAGTGGACGCTACTGGAGCTGGAATTACGCGGCTGCTGGCATGAGACTTGCCCTCCAATAGATCCTTGTAAATGGATTTAAAGTGTATTCATTCAAATTAGAGAGACAATTTAAATTAAAAAGCTTAGAGCTGCCTCCACCACAGGGGGGCTCGCTCGACCCACCAGCGGACAGGCACCAGTATTGGGAGAGGGGGGCTGGCCGTCAGGGTTCACCGCGGCTCTGGCACAAACCCGGCGACACGGAGGTGGCACGGGCAGGAGCGGACTGAACGTGTCGGCTTCTCACTTTTTGGATTTTAGAAGGGCATGACATGCCTATATCTGTGTCTCCCCCTCCTTTTACTCCTCCACCTCTTTTCTTTTCTCATGACTATATGTACTTGTCACTTTTCCATGTGTTAGTTGTGTCTTCTGAGCAGTTTGTCAGCTTTTGGACACCTTTGAAGGTGTTTTCTATGTGTTTCTATGTGTTTTTGTTTGCCTGTCATTGGTTTTAACGGTGTTCGAAGGTGTTCGACGAACAGTTCGACGAACAGTTAGGCAAACACACGGGTTTTCGACGAACCGAACCGAACTCGAACACTACGGGGGTGGCTCAACACTAATTACAAGTAATGCAGCCATTGTTTCTTGCACCATGGTCACAAATGAACTGAGATAATATGTTAAAATCTGCAGAGCAGTGACCGGTAAAGGCGGCGACCTTCTACGAAAACTGCTGAAAAGACAGGGCGGCCAACAAAGTTTTAATATAACTGCAGTGTAGAAAATTTTTGATTCACCCCTTTAGTTTTAGTAGCTGGACGGGGACCATAAGAATAGACATGAATAATCTGGTGCTGCCTCGAACCGGCTTCTCTCCGAACCTCTATAGCTGACTGACAAGTCCTTACCAAGGGTCTATTTCTATGGTCTCTGACTGGCTTATCAAACTATACTTTCTCTGAAACGCTGGAGTGTTACAATTGTGCTACAATTGTGCTACAATTGTGCACCCAGGCTGTAATTCATGCCGCCCATTGTTTCGGCATCATAAATCAAGTGACAGGTGTATGCCTTAACTTTGAGCAACTGTAATATTAAGGCAACTCATATATAGAGTCCATACTCTGCATACTTTACATGTATTCTTTCTGTGGGCTTCATCGCCTGTACATTGAAGGATGATAGCTGTGGTAAGGATCCAAAACAAATCCACAGCAATATTGACACTCTGCCCTCATTCGCATGAATTGTAAATTGTTGCAGCTATACTATGAGGAAGAATATATAAAAAAAATCGGCAGCAATTTTGCAACACAGGAACTGACTGTAAGGGCTCACTCACACCAGCGCATACATTTGGACGATGAATGCTTTAAAGGATAGCACTCGGACCAATGTTATTCAATGGGGCAGTGCTGATGGACAATTGTTTCACTGACAGAATCTGTCAGTGAAGAACATTGCAGCATGTTGCGATTTGAGGAGCAAATCGGATGAGCCTCGGATAACATCTGAGTGCATTCCAATTTCCACAGACCCGCAAAATGGAGAAGATGGAGACATTTTGTTCTCCATCTTCTCCTCACAGTGTGCTATGGTTCTCTCATCCGAGAGAATCAGATCACTCTATGCTCACACTCAAATCAAACTCTGATCAGAGTTTGATCAGAGTGTCATTTGCATAATCAGCCTAATTGTCTCGGATGAGAGAAACTATGGCCGTCGTAGTCTAAATAGCAACCTCCTCCTTAAAGGAGTTGTCTACTTTCAGGAGAATGGGCCCTGAACTGTGTAGAATACATAAAATAACAAACTCAGCAGGTACTCACGCTCCCTAAGTCCACCGCTGGCTCCCTGTCATTCCTCTGGTTTCGGTGTTTTGACTACGCTGGTGATAACATGCCAACCGCTTTAACTAGTCACTGAGCTCAGGGCTCGTGCACTAAGGTTGATGGAACGCAACGCTGAGCTTCATGCATGAACCACTGGGCTAAGTGACTCGCAAGCTAGAGTGGTGACATCACGTCAATAGCATGCTTCATTACTCTATCCAGTCACTGAGCTTGGCATTGTGTGCCGTCAACCTTAGTGAACCAACATTGAGCTCAGTGACTGGCTAGAATGGTGATGCACACTGTTGACATGATGAGGAGCTGTAGTCAAAACACCTGGATAGAAGCACTGGACCCAGGGAGGGCGAGTACCTGCTGAGTTTGTTATTTTATGTATTTTACACAGTTTGGGGCACACTTTCCTGAAAGTGGACATACCATTGAAAGGTGCTGTAATTCATTAGAAAAACATTATCTTTGGCATTAAAGCTCATCCTTAAAAACAAGTAAGTTTGCAATTTTTTTATAAAAAATCCTCACAGTTGTCAAGAACTAAGGGATTCTTAATTTTATATTGTAAGTTATCCACCAACCTGCTGCCTCAGAGTGGTCAGTAACTAAAGCAGGGGCGGACCTACCGCCCGTGCAGCCGGTTCATTGAACGGGGGCCCCGAGGGAGAGGGGGCCCCTCCAGCCTCCAGCAGGGCCGCCATCAGGGCATGACTGCCCTGACTCCAGCATGGGGCCCGGGCTGTCGGGGCCCCCTCGGAGCCCCATTGGGGCCCCCGTCTTGTGCGTCTCCTCATGGGGCCCCCCCCAGGACCCCCCGCCGTCACATGACCGGAGATGTCCCTGCGCTCAGTATGCGCCCCCGGCCCCATGCTGAGCGCAGGGACATCTCCGGTCATGAGACGGCGCCGGCACAATACTTACCCCTCCCCGTGCCTCCGCAGCGTCTTCCGCGTCCTCTGACTGACGTCTCAGGTCAGAGGGCGTGGTGATATGTTTACAGCGCGCGCGATCTCTCCTGAGCTGTCACAGCGGGAAGACGCGGGCGACGCTGGAGTCCGGATCACCATCAGTTAAAAAGTTAGGTGAGTATTTGATATTTTTTATGTATGGGGGCATGGGGCATTATATGGTGGGGGGAGAGTGGGTGTGACGTCCTGCATGGGGCATTATATGGGGGAGGTGACATACCACATGGGGCATTATATGGTGGGGGGAGAGTGGGTGTGACGTCCTGCATGGGGCATTATATGGGGTGTGTGTGACATACTGCATGGGGCATTATATGGGGGGGTGACATACTGCATGGGGCATTATATGGTTGGGGGAGAGTGGGTGTGACGTCCTGCATGGGGCATTATATGGGGGGGTGACATACCGCATGGGGCATTATATGGGGTGTGTGTGACATACTGCATGGGGCATTATATGGGGGGGTGACATACCGCATGGGGCATTATATGGTGGGGGGAGAGTGGGTGTGACGTCCTGCATGGGGCATTATATGGGGGGGGTGACATACCGCATGGGGCATCATATGGGGTGTGTGTGACATACTGCATGGGGCATTATATGGGGGGGTGACATACCGCATGGGGCATTATATGGTGAGGGGAGAGTGGGCGTGACATCCTGCATGGGGCATTATAAGAGGGGAAGGGGGGAAGTGACATACTGCATGGGGCATTATATGGGGGGGTGACATCCTGCATGGGGCATTATAAGAGGGGCAGGGGGGAATTGACATCCTGCGTGGGGCATTATTAGAGGGGAAGGGGGAAAGTGACATCCTGCATGGGGCATTATAAGAGGGGGAAGGGGGAATTGACATCCTGCATGGGGCATTATAAGGAGGGTGTGTGTGTGACATACTGCATGGGACATTATAAGGAGGGGGGGTGTGACCTCCTGCATGGGGCATTATAAGGGAGGGGGTGGTCTGACATACTGCATGGAGCATTGAAAAGGCGGGAAGTGACATCCTGCAAGGGGCATTAAATGGGGGGGTGACATCCTGCATGGGGCATTTTATGGGGGGTAGAGGTGACATCCTGCATAGGGCATTAAAAGGGGGGTGTCATCCTTCATGGGGCATTATAAGGGGGGAACAACCAGCATGGAGCGTTACATGGGGGCCAACATTCTGTATGGAGTGTTATATGTGGGACAGTATCCTGTATGGAGCTTTATATGGGGACCAGTATCCTGTATGGAGCATTATATGGGGACCAGTATCCTGTATGGAGCATTATAAGGGGGTCAGTATCCTGTATAGAGCATTATATGGTGCCCATAATACTGTATGGAGGACTATACTGTCCGGTCTGCACTGTGCGCTGTGAGGATTCGCCGGTTTCTGAGCTATTGTAGAATTTACAATAGATATCGCTCGTGTAATGGGGCATTATAAGGGGGGAACAGCCTGCATGGAGCGTTATATGGGAGCCAATATTCTGTATGGAGCGTTATATGGGGGTCAGTATTCTGTATGGAGCGTTATATGGGGGACAGTATTCTGTATGGAGCGTTATATGGGGGTCAGTATTCTGTATGGAGCGTTATATGGGGGCCAGTATTCTGTATGGAGCGTTATATGGGGGCCAGTACTCTGTATGGAGCGTTATATGGGAGCCAATATTCTGTATGGAGCGTTATATGGGGGTCAGTATTCTGTATGGAGCGTTAAATGGGGGACAGTATTCTGTATGCAGTGTTATATGGGGACCAGTATCCTGTATGGAGCATTATATGGGGACCAGTATCCTGTATGGAGCATTATATGGGGACCAGTATCCTGTATGGAGAATTATAAGGGGGTCAGTATCCTGTATGGAGCATTATATGGTGCCCAAAATACTGTGTAGAGGACTTTACTGTCCGGTCTGCACTGTGCGCTGTGAGGATTCGCCGGTTTCTGAGCTATTGTAGAATTTACAATAGATATCGCTCGTGTAATGGGGCATTATAAGGGGGGAACAGCCTGCATGGAGCGTTATATGGGAGCCAATATTCTGTATGGAGCGTTATATGGGGGTCAGTATTCTGTATGGAGCGTTATATGGGGGACAGTATTCTGTATGGAGCGTTATATGGGGGTCAGTATTCTGTATGGAGCATTATATGGGGGCCAGTATTCTGTATGGAGCGTTATATGGGGGCCAGTATTCTGTATGGAGCGTTATATGGGGGTCAGTATTCTGTATGGAGCGTTATATGGGGGTCAGTACTCTGTATGGAGCATTTTATGGGTGTCAGTATTCTGTATGGAGCGTTATATGGGGGCCAGTATCCTGTATGGAGCTTTATATGGGGACCAGTATCCTGTATGGAGCATTATAAGGGGGTCAGTATCCTGTATGGAGCATTATATGGTGCCCATAATACTGTATGAAAGACTATACTGTCCGGTCTGCACTGTGCGCTGTGAGGATTCGCCGGTTTCTGAGCTATTGTAGAATTTACAATAGATATCGCTCATGTCATGTAGTAAGTGAAATCCTTGGCCTTGTACTATATATATATATATTTCTCTGTGGTATCTGTGCGTCATGAATCATGGTATGTGTTAAAGGGGCCCACTGAAACTCTGTCGCCCAGGGCCCACAAAAACCTGGAGCCAAGTATAACAAGTTTTATTTTTTTTAAATACAATTAATTAACTAGGAGTGGGGGGAATCAGAGATGCACGGGGGGATGAGAGATGCGCGGGGGGGGGGGCCCTTCATGCCCCCTATAAAGGGCAGGGGGGGGGCCCAAAAAATTCTTGCACAGGGGCCCACTACAGTCTGTGTCCGCCCCTGTACTAAAGCAAGGAGCATGCTCTATGTTTTAGAGCCTACTTGTGCTGCTCTTGAGGGTTGCATGCTTTAGAGCCTGGATCTGTACAGCTTCAGTTCCCCTGCACTTCTCCCACACTGCAGAGTTAAAGCTAATCTGCTAGCAGACTGGGACTGCACTCAGATTGGACCAGTTGTGTGACCAAGCCACTTGTGTGAACTGTTAATCTTCAGGAGCTGCCCCAAGCATCCAGGAAGCCAAGAAGAAGTGGAATGGTGTGCTCCTGTAGAATAATCATGAGAAACCTCTTTAAAGCACCACTCCAGTGTTTATTTGTTTTTTCAGCGCTGGCGTGGCACTTTAAATGTAAGCCCCTTGCCCCCGGTCATATACTTACCCTCTGGTGTCTTCTCTGTTTATCGGCACCACTCTGGTCCGGCGGTGTCATCTTGTGACAGTAGCGTCTGACTTGTCGGAAGTCAGAAGCTACATCACAAGCTCTCAATGCAAGTCTATGAGAGCCAGAATGAGGCTCTCATAGATTTCTATAGAAAAGTGACCTCCAGTTCGCTCCATGAAACACTGGAGCTGCCGACATGTCACTTTTCGATGAAGACGAAGCGGCAGTGAAAGAAGATAAAAACTCTGGAAGGTGAGTAAGAGACAGGGGGCAGAGGACTTACATTAAGGCCACATTCACACATTCAGTATTTGGTCAGTATTTTACATCAGTATTTGTAAGCCAAAACCAGGAGTGAAATAATCAGAGGCAAAGCATAAGGACACATACTCATATGTGAGGAAAAAAAACGTTTTGTTTTCTGGACCGAAAAAACGGACGAGTGTCATGCGAGTGCTATACGATTTTCACGCACCCGTCTCTTTAAAACCCGGCAATTCATCATCCACGTACAGTTACAATACAGCGGTACCTGACAATTTAGAATAGAAAGAACAGATTTACACACATAGAATAGTTTGATAGAAAGATGTCATATATAATTAGTACAGTAACAGTGTGTTATTGTACTTGTCATTTATTGTTAAAGAATTTATAAAAATAAAAAAATTGGCGTGGGGTACCCCTTTAATTTGTCTCTAGCGGAGGTTAAGCAGACAGCTGGGGCAGATGTTTGAAGCCTGGAAAGGGGGTAATACCCATGGAGCTTCCCAGGCTACTAATATCAGCCCCCAGCTGAATACTTAGCCTTTACTGGCTATTAAAATGGGGGACCCCTCAAAAAAAAAATTACGTGGGGTCCCCCTATTTTAACAGCTAGCAAAGGCTAAGCAGACAGCTGGGGACTGATATTAATAGCCTAGAAAGGGGCCGTGAATATTGGCTCCTACCAGACTACAAACACCAGTCTTCAGCTGCCCCAGAAATGGCGCATCCATAGGATCTGGCACTTGGCCTCGCTCTGCGCACTGCCGTGTAGCGGTGGCTGTGGGGTTATAGGGCTGGGGTTGATGTCAGCTTATAATGCCAGCTGACATCAAGCCCAGGATACTAATGGAGAGGCATCTATAAGACGCCCCCATTAGTAACCCCATAGTGGAAGTGAAATGTGAAATAAATACACCCACACCGTGAATATAATATTTTATTTGAAAAAAAGACACAGACTACTTTAATATTCTAAATTAAACCCTACTTACCATTACGCCGATTCCTCCGAATCCATTGTCACCTGTAATAAAAGTAAAATAATAAACCAACCTCATCCTTACCTTTCCGACGTGAAGAACGGAATCCATGTGTCCCCGGCTCCAGCTCTGCTACATCTAGATGGCAGATTGCATAGTAGCTTGAGGCAACCATCCAGCCTGCCATCCTGCAGACACTGAGGAGCGCACGCTTGCGGTGACGGAATCTAGATGAGCTGAGTTCATGTCATATGAACTCAGTTTACCTCCTCGACGTCAGCGCGAGCGTGGGAAAATTCTCACCACGCATGTGCTGATGTCATTTTCTGGCACGGCGAGCGTGAGAATTTTGAAAACAAAAACAGGAAAAAATATTAATCCAATAAATACATTAATATTTAATAACAAAAAAAACACATATTTGGTATCGCCGCTTCCATAATGACCTGACCTATAAAACTGTCCCACTAGTTAACCCCTTCAGTGAACTCCGTAAAAAAAAAGACAAACAAGGCAAAAAAACAATGCTATATCATGATACCGAACAAAAAGTGGAATAAAACGCGATCAAAAATAAGCATATAAATAAAAATGTTACCACTGAAAGCATCATCTTGTCCCACCAAAAAGAAGCTGCCATAAACCTCCGTCAGCGGAAAAATAAAAAAGTTACAGCTCTCAGAATAAAGCAACGCAAAAATAATTATTTTTCTATAAAATAGTTTTTATTGTGTAAAAGCGCCAAAACATAAAAAAAATGATAGAAATGTAGTATCGCTGTAATCATACTGACCAGAAGATTCCTGAATTTCTGTTTTTTGTTCATTCTGCCTCCCAAAAAAACAGAATAGAAAGTGATCAAAAATTGTAATTTGCCCGAAAATGGTACCAATAAAAAACGTAAACTCGTCCCCGCAAAGGCTAAGCCATCACATGACTCTGTTGGCAGAAATATGGAAAAATTATAGCTATCAAAATATGACTATGCAAAAACTTGTTTTTAAAATAAAAAGAGTCTTTTAGTGTGTGACAGCTGTCAATCATAAAAACCTGATATAAATCTGGCATCGCTGTAATCACACCGACCCCAAGAATAAAGTCACCTAATCACTTATACCGCATGAGGAATGGCATGTAAAATAAATAAAACCTATTCTTCACCTGTTGTTGATTGGTTCTTTCTGCTTTCCAAAGATCGCAGTATGTCACATTTATCCTGCGCGCTGCGCTGAGTGTTTACCCCGGGGTTTCCGTGTAAATCTCTGAAATACGTGATTCAGATGGAACCACTGGCGGAAGATTCGCTATAATGAGGCAGATGGAGGAACCATGGACGCCGTCTGGCCCATGATCTGCAGGTGTCCATCTTTTTATTAGATGTGCATAAAAGTGAAGTCGACCACAGTTTTGTGTACTACTGAAAAGAAGGAAACTGTTAGAACCCTCCTGTGTGTTTTTTCTATCTTGTGTTTTGCGGTCACGTGACCACCTGCCTATATATTCCAGCTCTGCCCTTCTGGCTTTGCTGGACTTCAGTGTTGTTTAACTGTTTTGCTAGCCTGGTGCTTCGGTGCCTATCTCTGTCAGTTTGCTTGGTCTTCTGGGACCTCTAGTACTTTTTGTCAGTTTGTCTTTTGTGTTCTGCAACAACTTCTGTTTAGGAGGTGTCCCATTTTTGTCCCAGTCCTTAGTACTTTTAGGGACCCCTCCCTTATTTCTATAGGTCTTTGTTCAGACTAGCCAAGGACTAAGACGGGTCTGTTCACAAGGAACAGGCAGCCCGCTACATCGTAGAGATTCAGCTTAGTCTTACTGTAGGGACGGCTTTCCCCTATCTTTCCTTAGTTCTTGTTGCAGATCATAACAGAAACTGCTGAACAGAGGCCAGACGGAGTCCAGAGTAACTCTGCTGCCTCTTTATAGTGAATAGCTCCTTCGGGGGTTTCATCTGAATCATGTCATTCGGAGATTTAGATGGAAACCCCGATGTAAGTGCTCAGCATAGAGCACAGGATAAATGTGATCCAAAGTGTTATGTAAATGTAGCGCCCCGAGGGTTCGGCCGCTACAGGGGTATTGCACCTCAGACCAGAGGTGTGATATTCCACTCCCAGGTAAGGATGGAGTATGGACCAGGGCTCAGTTAGCTGAATACAGCACACACACCCCATTTCCGAGGGACAGCTCAACAGTGCTCCCACTAGACAGAAGTGCAGGCACGACCGACTATGTCCCTGCCTGGAGTGGGGAGGGGGTGGAACACCCAGTGCTGTAGGGGCAGATAGGGGTTGGTTCCTGAGCGTAGGAAGGAGCCCATTGGTTGCTGGTCACCTGGGCTCATGGTCAGAGGGAGGTATAAAAGGTGGGCACCATCTTAGCTCTAGGAGAGAAGAGAAGTTCGTTCAGTCAGAGGAGAAGACCGGGAGTGGAGGCTCTGTAGGAGCTCCACTCAGGAGCGGGCCTAGAGAGAGGCCGAGGAAGAGAGAGAGAGGAGGTGAAAGGGAGCTGTGATTAAGTCTCATCCCAGCTCCACGAGAAAGGAACAGAAAGGAACAGAGAAAGAGAAGGAGAGACAGAGAAACAGAAGGGCTCAGGAACAAGAAGGTGGAAGGGACCCTAAGAACCCACGAGAATCCAGGGTGAAGGGTCAGGCAGATTAAGGGTACCGGATCCCAAGTTGGTGGAGGAGAAACTACCCTCAGCCAAAGACCGGTCGTCGTGATCATCTATTGGTGCGACATCTCATCAAACCTGCTAGGAAGGCGCCATATAGGACAGCGGAGGACAGGGCCCACGTTTAACCGCACAAGTCCACGGCAGCTGGACAAAAGTGGGTCACTGGTGAGGCAGGCCAGAGAAAGGATAAAAGGGAGTCCTGTGCCATGCTCCTGAACTGCCTGGGAGGTGACCGAGCCCCACACCTGGTGGACGCAGCACGGCTCGGGCGGTCACTGCTGACAGAAGTGACCCGGAACAAATGAACTGTGAGTAAAGACCCTGGACTGTAACTTGTTGTCTGTGTGCTCCTTCGCGCCTCCAGCACTACCGGTACTGGGACTCTCACCACCATCACTCCCAACATCCACTACACTGCCCTGGGGCCGCACTCTTCCCGTGGGGAGTCACACCATCCCAACTGCACACATCATCGGCCCCAGCGGACTGCCTTGCAGCGGCGGTTCCTTATAGCCGCAATCCACGGGTGGCGTAGTCGGACACTATCTGAAGCACGTAGCAGACTACCATTGGTCTGACCACCCTGAGCCGCGGGACCGGGTTGCCACCACTACCCCCATCGTTTCCCTATTGCCCAGATCCGCGTGCCCCACGGCCCAGGGGGCGAGTCAGCTTTGGCGTAGTCGGCAGTTTTTTGTGCCCGCTAACCACGGGTACTGCGCGCCTGAAAAGAGATTGTTTCGTTGTACTAAAGATGGCGCCCGCCCTAGAAGAACGAGCGCCATAATGTGCGCGCCAAAAGACCACAGGAGGCCGCCTCCCATCATGGGCTGGGTCCCAGAATGGCGCCAAAGAGGAAGCCCGCCCCCAACAACCATGAGCACTGCTGTGGAAATGTCCGTCAACGTGGGGGGGCTGCCCCTGAGAGTGATTGTCAGCAGAATGCCCCAGGACCACCCCCCATGGGGGCGGAAAGAGAAGAAAACTGCGGGGCAGGGGGTGGTCTGGATCAGTCCAGACAGACCGCACCCAGGGATGGACGCCCTCAGCAGCACCAGCCTCCTGGCCCGAAGCCTGCTGCAGGCCGAACCGCTCTGCAGCCTAGCAGAAGTCCTAGCGCAGCTCCCCAGAGACCCGGAGCGTGCGCAAGCTGCACTGGAGGACCTGGAGCGGAGGATGGTCCGGGCGCAGCGGGGTGCACTCACTGAGTGGAGAGAGGAACTGGCCCGGCAGGCCGAGACCCACCAGCGACAGGCCTCAACCGCACCCCGGAGTTTGCCTGCCTCTGAGGACGGCGCAGGAGGAGAGAGGACCGGAGGCGACGCCGCGGAGGGAGCCACGAGGACTGAGGCAAGTGAAGGGGACGTCACCACCCCAAGCCCAGCAACCGCAAGCCTGCCCCAGCCTCCCGTCGCAGCACCCGAAGCCCCACTCACCGCACCTGTTGCCGCGCCGCCACTGCTCCCAGCTAGGCCTCAAGCGGCGAGTGCCGCGGCCACGCCCTGCCCGGCGCCACGCCCCTTGACCCCGGGCGCCGTAAAGCAGGAAGCATCATCGGCCCGGTCGCAAGGCCTGGATGACCCGGGCGCCATCGCTAAGCCTGCGCCCCTGTCCCGGATGGGACTGTCACCTAGCGCAGCCAAAAGACCCCCGGCCTGGTCGCAAGGCCGAGTGCCCCCGGGCGCCGCTCCCAGATCACGTCTCCCCACTATACCATCACTGGGCGTGGACCTATTGGCACATCATACCGGTCCGGATGGACTGCCGCTGGAGTGGCCGGCGGAAGTGACCGGCAATCAGCCATGGAAGGCCCAGCCCCCGCGCGAGCCTCTGATACCGGCTCCAGAACCCGTAGAGGTCACCCTACCCCCACTGGAGGACGTCCAATTTGCGTGGGACCCCACCAGCGAGAACTTGGTGGGGTTCACTCAAGAGACCCGGGCAGACGCGGTCCGTCGTCTGGAGGCCTGTCATCAACAACTGGCGACCTTTGAGCGGGAGCGACAAGAGAGGCGCGTCAGAGAGGAACGGCTCCAGGCCCAGAGTGCTGAGCAAAAACGTAAGGCTCGCCAAGACCCCCGAGCAGCCCGCGGTCCCCGAATCACTGGGACCATAGTCAAATTCCACATGGAAAATGGCTGGGGTTTCATCAGGGGCCCAGAAACCGCAGGCGACGTCTTTGTGACCCGCAGGGACGTTGAGAGTCATCTACCTGAGGGACATCGTGGCCGTGACCTATACCCTGGTGATGTGGTCGCCTTTACCCGCCACGTAGGCGCAAAAGGACCGTACGCCCTACATGTTCATCGGCTCACTGAGGAGGAGCTACAATACCGCGGCTATGAGGAGAGCCAAGAGGACCCGGACGGGTCTGAAGAACCATATGAGGAGGAAGAAGGAGCATATGGAGGACACCGATACTAGTAAGTAGCAAAGTACCTGTGTACATAGTTACCCGTCAGGGTACAGAGAACTGATTACTGTTAAGAGACTGTTACCTGTGTGCCCCTCATCCCCTACCAGGCTGAGGACTGTGAGCAGCCATTCCCTTCCCAAAACTGGCCGAGGACTGAGAGCGGTCAATCCCTTGTATATAGTTGCGCTTCCTAAAGCGCCCCCTACTGGTTTTATAAAAAGACTACCACGTCTACCTCGGGACAGCAAGTCTCTCGTGTTTACAAGTTTGCCAAAGTTCCTGCACTTACAAGAAGAGTGCACACCTGGTCGCAAGTTGCACTGCCGCCAGGATCCAAGAATGTGTTGTAAAAATGTTTTCCTGCAAATGTTTTATATGAAAAGTTTTTATATGCTGCTAGATAGTAATGTGAATGTTTTCTAATAGTGTTTATATGTCAAAAGAGTTCCAGAAGTATTAGTAAGCGTTTTATAATAGTGTGACAAGAAAAGAAAAGCGTTTCCCATAAAGGGAATTGAACCATGTTGCCTGTTTTCTGATGTGAAACGTTTTAAAAAGTTTGCATGTTCTGTAATTAACTGTTTTTGCTCTTTTCCAGCCCGAGGACGTGCTGTGCTTTACCAGGGGGGAATGTAGCGCCTCGAGGGTTCGGCCGCTACAGGGGTATTGCACCTCAGACCAGAGGTGTGATATTCCACTCCCAGGTAAGGATGGAGTATGGACCAGGGCTCAGTTAGCTGAATACAGCACACACACCCCATTTCCGAGGGACAGCTCAACCGTGCTCCCACTAGACAGAAGTGCAGGCATGACCGACTATGTCCCTGCCTGGAGTGGGGAGGGGGGTGGAACACCCAGTGCTGTAGGGGCAGATAGGGGTTGGTTCCTGAGCGTAGGAAGGAGCCCATTGGTTGCTGGTCACCTGGGCTCATGGTCAGAGGGAAGTATAAAAGGTGGGCACCATCTTAGCTCTAGGAGAGAAGAGAAGTTCGTTCAGTCAGAGGAGAAGACCGGGAGTGGAGGCTCTGTAGGAGCTCCACTCAGGAGCGGGCCTAGAGAGAAGCCGAGGAAGAGAGAGAGAGGAGGCGAAAGGGAGCTGTGATTAAGTCTCATCCCAGCTCCACGAGAAAGGAACAGAAAGGAACAGAGAAAGAGAAGGAGAGACAGAGAAACAGAAGGGCTCAGGAACAAGAAGGTGGAAGGGACCCTAAGAACCCACGAGAATCCAGGGTGAAGGGTCAGGCAGATTAAGGGTACCGGATCCTAAGTTGGTGGAAGAGAAACTACCCTCAGCCAAAGACCGGTCGTCGTGATCATCTATTGGTGCGACATCTCATCAAACCTGCTAGGAAGGCGCAATATAGGACAGCGGAGGACGGGGCCCACGTTTAACCGCACAAGTCCGCGGCAGCTGGACAAAAGTGGGTCACTGGTGAGGCAGGCCAGAGAAAGGATTAAAGGGAGTCCTGTGCCATGCTCCTGAACTGCCTGGGAGGTGACCGAGCCCCACACCTGGTGGACGCAGCACGGCTCGGGCGGTCACTGCTGACAGAAGTGACCCGGAACAAATGAACTGTGAGTAAAGACCCTGGACTGTAACTTGTTGTCTGTGTGCTCCTTCGCGCCTCCAGCACTACCGGTACTGGGACTCTCACCACCATCACTCCCAACATCCACTACACTGCCCTGGGGCCGCACTCTTCCCGTGGGGAGTCACACCATCCCAGCTGCACACATCATCGGCCCCAGCGGACTGCCTTGCAGCGGCGGTTCCTTATAGCCGCAATCTACGGGTGGCGTAGTCGGACACTATCTGAAGCACGTAGCAGACTACCATTGGTCTGACCACCCTGAGCCGCGGGACCGGGTTGCCACCACTACCCCCATCGTTTCCCTATTGCCCGGATCCGCGTGCCCCACGGCCCAGGGGGCGAGTCATAAAATGTTCCCAATAAAACTTCAACTTCATTCACAAAAAAAGCAAGTCCCCACTCAGGTCCGTCATCTGTTAACGAAAATATAGGGGGCTTCCACGTTACTGGTAGCACAAAGGCTCTGGAAAAACTAAATGGGTCCTCGCCCTCCAAAAGAAATCCAGCGAATTCTGCTCTCCTAAATCCAAATGTCCCCTCCCTTCTGAGCCCCACAGTGTGTCTAAACCGCAGTTAGCGTCCACATGTTTGGCATTTCTGTAGCGATGAGAGCCCACCTAATTATTTTTTTTACAAGTCATATCAAATACATTTTACCACTATCATGAAGTACAATATGTCATGAAAAAACATTCTTAGAATCACCGGGATCCGTTGAAGCGTTCCAGAGTTATTACCTCATAAAGTGACACTGGTTATAATTAAAAACTTGGCCTGGTCAGGAAGGTGAAAACAGGCTTTGGGGTGAAGGGGTTAAATGAAGCTAAGTTGCACTACCAGACACAACCCATGGATGGGTGAGGCACTGATTTTGGAATGAAGGAGGCATGTTTGTTTAATACAATAATGTGGATTTCAGCTCACCATTGACGTTAACCACATCCACTTGGAGTTTGGACAATGGCTTTGTAGCCGCATTTTCTATTTAGACAATTTTGAAGAAGATCAAGTATAGCAAAGCATACACTGATGGCTTATCCCCTTCCCTCCACAATTTTTGAGTTTTATTTTTTTCATCTCCTTTTTAATTAGCCATAACTTTTTTATTTTTGCACTGACAAAGATAGGAGGGTTTGATTTTTTTTGTGGGACAGTTTGTAGTTCTAAATGACACCATTCATTTAACCATATAGAAAAAAATTCAAGTGCAGTGAAATGATGAAAAAATGGTGAAAAAAATTTAATTTCCCTATGTAATTTGGGTTTTATTTTTACATTCAAAGTACAGTAAAAGTGACGTGGAAACATGACTCTACAACTAAGTACAATTATGGAGATACCAAATTTGTATAGTCTAGTCTATTGGCTGAAAAAAATAAATCTGAAATTTGAAAAAGAAAAAATATTGGTTTGTGTCACCATTTTCATAGACCTGTAAGGCTATGTGCCCACGATGCAGAAATGCTGCATATTTTTTACGCTTCTCCCTGGCAAGAAAAACGCATGTGGATTTTACATGCGTTTTTCCCGCCAGGTAGAAGCGTTTGTCAAGCGTTTTTGCATGCATTTCTGCATGAGGGTTATCAAGCGCTTTTCCAAGCGATTTTAGCATCACTTGGAAAAGTGCTTGACAACTTGTTCACACTATATAAATCCATGCAACCGGCATGGATTTATAGTAGTGTGAACAAGTTAGTTAACAAAAAAGAATAAAATGGTAAAAAATAAAAAAATAAAGTTTATACTCACCTTCCGGTGTCCTCCCGGTGTTATCTCCGCCGCGTCCGGTGTGTTGGGCGGCTCGCGGTGGTGTGAAGGACCTGCGGTGACGTCATTGAGCCATGTGATGGGTCACATGACTCAGTGACATCATGGCAGGTCCTTCACAACAGCGGGAGCATTGCAAGAGAGCGGACGCGGCAGAGATAACACTGGGAGGACATCGGAAGGTAAGTATAAACTTTATTTTTTATTTTCAATTCTTTTTTTTTTACAGTTTCTATGGTACCCAGGTCTGGATGAGAGTCTTCTCTCCTCCAGACTTGAGTACCATCCACACATTGAAACGCATATAATCCATGTGTATAAATGTACTGACACGGATTATATGCGTCTCAATGCAAGTCAATGGCGGCGATTACGCTGCGTGTCCGCAAAATTAATGGACATGCTGCGGATTTTTGAGTGCAGCATAAACGCTGCGGAAAAATCCGCAGCATGGGCATTGACAGTGCGGCTTGTCATTGAGGACCACGGGGGGCGGATTACCAAGCGTTTCCCAAGCGTTTATGCTGCGGAAATTCCGCAGCATATACGCTTGTAAAACACTACGTGGGCACACAGCCTAAATGTTTTATATTACCATTAATGCAGCTATGTGAGAGCTTGGATTTCTGTTTGGTGAGCAGGTGTTTTTACTTATACAATTTTGGAGTACATACTATGTATTGATTGCTTCTAATTGCCTCAAAATGTTATGGTCCAAAAGGCCTGCAAGTCTGTATTTTATCTTTATATATTATTGCCTCTTCATGTTATTGACAGGGAGGAGAGGGGATTCATGCAGAATTTGTCTAAGTGCAATATTTGTTAAAGTGCAAGTTAGTTAGACAGGGCTGGAAACAAGTATGCAATGCAAGATACTTAAACTTGTTTCTAGTTCACTTGTGCTTCAAGCTGTATGTATCATATCTTTTTGCTTCATCTATGTTCTATCTGTTACTCTCTTTCAAATCTACCAACTTTCAAACACTATATAAATCAATGGGTCCAAAATGAATATAGTCATAACCAGTATATCAAATCAAAAAATGACACCCCAAAACCAGACTGCATGGTGGGGTAATCAAAACCATGACCACTATAATGTTTATTATACAACAATATTAACAATGTTAAAATACAAAAAGCAAGGTACCTCAGTTACGAGGGACAACCAATTGCTATGCCCTATAAACAATTGTAACTCCAGAGATCAAGATACAACTAAATACGTCTAATTGGAAAAGTAAATAAGTTTAATAGATAATAGCTCAAGTGGCATAAATCAACAAAATACCAATCCAATGATTGACATATATAGATCACTCACATAATCATGTAATACATATGGTAATAACTACTATGAGATCCACGGACTGAATGGAATAAAGTGCAAAGTGCAATATAGGATTGAATATGTCTCAAAAACAAATGCAATTGGTACAGCCAAGAAATTTGCCAAGAAATTTGGACCTCAGTAAAGTAAAGTGCAGCACTCCAACACAATCAGTTATCTATGGATACTCAAAAAATTGCCATAAATTACCTGTAATAACAGAAGAGCTCTGAGTTGGGCATGCATGTGTCCCTCAACCCCGGCGCGCGTTTTGTAAACACTTCCTCGGGGGTGTGTCTGGGAGAGGGGGTGCTGGTTGTTAAATAGGGAGCCAGAGCCAATAGGGTGCAGAGCCGGAGAGAAAACAGCTTAAACAGCTGATAATCGCGTGATGTGCCGAGGCTGGTAAGTGGCGCAAGTCATTCTGTGCCAGCCCCCAGTCACATGACTCCTCGGCTTCCGGCAGGTGACCCGCAAGCCAGCAGTGCAGTCACTAGGTGACGGTAGTGCGTTCCAGCAAGGTCTAGTAGCCGGAAGTCGTCAGAGTCTAGGGGAGGTGCCCACAAATGCTAGCGCTTCACAGCCATGTAAGAATGGGAACAGGGAGTATATCTATTATCATAGAGTATGTCTGCTTGTAATTAATCATACTATAACATGTGCTTAAAGTGAAAAATGCCAATAACATGATATAAATAGCAATAATTTGAGATTATTATGTAAAATTAATGTATAAATTTAATAAATAGATTTTACTATGTAGTTAATGTGTAAACAATTGCTAAAGTGCAAAGTGTGCTGTATAAAGGTGCTATTGTGTTAAAGTGCTAGTAATGAATAATTAATATTTTTTATTATCTAAAAATATTATATAAAAGTATATTATATATGTACTATGATAAAATGCTGTGATAAAATGTGAATGTAAACAGAATATATGACGTGCAGAATAGAAGAGTGCTACATTCTCTAAACAAACCCCCCATGAATTACCATAACTATTCAAATGATAACTAGAGATGAGCGGTGTTCAAATTGAACTGTTCGCCAATTTCAAATTCAAGCTGTTTTGGGCGGTGTTCGAGCTGTTCGACGAACCCGAACGATTTGAAAAAAATCCGGCTGTTCGAGGTTATGTTCGATAACTGTTCGTGCACCCAAATCGTAACTGGATTTTTTCACAGTAATGCTGATAATCAATGTTAATACACAGTTTGAGTGTACAGC
This sequence comes from Phyllobates terribilis, assembly GCF_046119375.1. Classification (NCBI taxonomy): domain Eukaryota; kingdom Metazoa; phylum Chordata; class Amphibia; order Anura; family Dendrobatidae; genus Phyllobates; species Phyllobates terribilis. The sequence continues at coordinate 443,094,819 of NW_027362771.1, read as the reverse complement.
GGGGTGGGGGGAGGGGCATGGGATGGATCTCTGCAGAAATAATGAAGATCTCCATTTTTTTTCTCTTTCCCGCATTTACAGTGGGGAGGTGCAGTCTGTCAGCCTATCAGCAGCGCACACACGGAGCGAAGTGCTTTTTTTCACACAAGCAATGGGCATGTGTAATTGGCTGTGCATGTCACATGTCCTTGCCCTATAAGACCCAGCCATTTTCCCCGTCGCCACCATTTTCTCACTGCTGCAGCTGAGTGTTAGAGGCACTGCTGCTGCTGTTAGCGCTATATTGTGCAACTGAATTGCAAGCGAATTTTCTCTTAAATAGACAGAAAGGTTTAGGGAGTAGGGACTAGTTTGTAATTGCAGTCCTTTTGAGGGATAGGTTACAGCAGTTCCTAGCACTTTTAACAGGCAGGTCTGTGCTCGTAAATCGACAGATAGGTTGGGAGTAGTGACTAGTTGTAATTCCAGCCCTTTTGAGGGCTAGGTTACATCAGTTCCTATCACTTTTTGCCAGGCAGGTCTGTTTTAGTGCTGTGCAAGTGTTTTTCTCAGCATTTGGCTAAATCTAGCTAAGCAAATCCTTTTGGGCCTCTTGCAGTGTGTGTTAGTCAGTGGAGTAGCCTATCTGTGTTGCAAGCTACACCACCTGTGTATGTAATACAAATTTTTTACTGCACCTAGCCAAGTAAAACCTTTTGGGCCTGTAGCAGTGTGTGGTACCCTATCTATTAGGCCATCTATACCAAGCTCCACCAGCTTTGAAATTAAGAATAATTTTTAGCTGCATCTAGCCCGGAAAATAATTTTGGGCTTAGTAGCAGTGTGTGGTACTCATTGTATTAGGCCATCTATACCAAGCTCCACCAGCTTTGAAATTAATAATAACTTTTAGCTGCATCTTGCCTGTAAAATAATTTTGGGCATAGTAGCAGTGTGTGGTACTCATTCTATTAGGCCATCTATACTAAGCTCCACCAGCTTTCAAATTACTAATAATTTTTAGCTGCATCTTGCCTGTAAAATAATTTTGGGCATAGTAGCAGTGTGTGGTACTCATTGTATTAGGCCATCTATACCAAGCTCCACCAGCTTTGAAATTAATAATAATTTTTAGCTGCATCTTGCCTGGAAAATAATTTTGGGCATAGTAGTAGTGTGTGGTACTCATTGTAGTATGCCATCTATACCAAGCTCCACCAGCTTTGAAATTAATAATAATTTTTAGCTGCATCTTGCCTGTAAAATAATTTTGGGCATATTAGCAGTGTGTGGTACTCATTCTTTTAGGCCATCTATACTAAGCTCCACCAGCTTTCAAATTACTAATAATTTTTAGCTGCATCTTGCCTGGAAAATAATTTTGGGCATAGTAGCAGTGTGTGGTACTCATTGTATTAGGCCATCTATACCAAGCTCCACCAGCTTTGAAATTAATAATAATTTTTAGCTGCATCTAGCCCGGAAAATAATTTTTCTTCCCAATAGTGGTAGCAATAGAAATATGGGGCGAGCGCCTGGCTAACAAAAATATACGCTTCATAACAAAAAACACCAGCCTAGCGTGCTGCATTAATAAGATGGCATCATCGTCTCTCCCAGTGCTAGGCCTACTATGCCGGCTAGCATTCCTGTGCCTAAAACACAATGTATGGGTCCGCGCTAGCCACGATGCTGAGGGGTCTAAAGCTGCTGCTAACGCTTTATCACAATTCAATTGGCAGATTTTCACAGAGCTCCTCCCCAATGCCCACCCATCGGGCAACAGTTGCCCACCCTCCCTATGGGATCTAGTGGCGAATAGTTGATGCCATTAATCAGAGCGTCAGTTGCCCCGTCGACGTGGCAAGCATACGGTAAGGCATGGGAAGAGTGGACACGACTAGTAGCAGGCAGACTGGTGGACCAATGTGAACAAGCCAGATTACAAGTCATCATAGAATTTCTCCACCAGCTAATGATGAGGGGCATATCAGGGGCGTCAGCGCAGCGGTGTCTGACCGGACTAGCATTTCACTTCCAACTACTGAATTGGGGAGATGTGACAAAGAGATTCATCATCAGACAATCCATAAAAGGGTGGAAAAGTGGTCAGCCAAGTCAGGAGTGTAGACGTCCCGTCCCGTGTCACTAAAACTGATTTCTCACATCATATCCCTAACACCATTAACATGACACTCACAATTTGAAGCAACACTACTGTCTACTGCATTTGCGATCGCCTTCTTCGGGGCGCTATGCATAAGCGAATTAGTCCCTCAATCCAAAATTACCACTAGAGATGAGCGTTGTTCTACTCGAACTGTTCGCCAATCTCAAATTCGAGCTGTTTTGGGCGGTGTTCGAGCCGGTCGGCGAACACGAACAATTTGAGAAAAATTCGGCTGTTCAAGGTTATGTTCGATAACTGTTCGTGCACCAAAATCATAACTGGATTTTTTCTCAGTAATGATGAAAATTAATGTTAATACGCAGTTTGAGTGTACAGCGGGGCGGGGGGAGGGGCAGGGGATGGATCTCTGCAGGAACAATGAAGATCTCCATTTTTTTTTCTCTTTCCCGCATTTGCAGTGGGGAGGTGCAATCTGTCAGCCTATCAGCAGCGCACACACGGAGCGAAGTGCTTTTTTTCACACAAGCAAGGGCATGTGTGATTGGCAGTGTATGTCACATGTCCTTGCCCTATAAGACCAAGCCATTTTCCCCGTCGCCACCATTTTCTCACTGCTGCAGCTGCGTGTTAGACGGCACCGCTGTTGCTGTGTGCGCTATACCTTGTTAATTTCAAGCCAATTTTCGCACAAATATACAGATAGCTTGGGAGTAGGGAATAGTTGTGATTGCAGTCCTTTTAAGGACTAGGTTACAGCATTTCCTACGACTTTTATCAGGCAGGTCTGTGCTCTTAAATAGATAGATTGTGGGAGTAAAGACTAATTGTAATTGGAGTCCTTTTCAGGACTAGGTTACATCAGTTCCTATCAGTTTTTGCCAGGCAGGTCTGTGCCAGTGCTGTTCAAGTTTTTTTCACAGCATTTGGCTGAATCTAGCAAAGCTAATCCTTTTTGGCCTATTGCAGAGTGTGTTAGTCAGTGGAGCAGCCTATCTGTGTTGCAAGATATACCACCTGTGTATAGAATACCAATTTTTTTACTGCACCTAGTGAAGTAAAATCTTTTGGGCATAGCATCATTCTATTAGTCCATCTATACTGACCTCCATCAGGTTGCAAACTGAATATAATTTTTTTCTGCATCTAGCTCTGAAAAAATATTTGGGCTTCTAGCAGTGTGTGGGACTTGGTCTATTAGTCCATCTATACTGACCTCCATCAGGTTGCAAATTAAAAATAATTTTTTTCTTCATTTAGCTCTGAAAAAATATTTGGGCTTCTAGCAGCGTGTGGGACTTGTTCTATTAGTCCATCTATACTGACCTCCAACAGGTTGCAAATTAAAAATAATTTTTTTCTGCATCTAGCTCTGAAAAAATATTTGGGCTTCTAGCAGTGTGTGGGACTTGGTCTATTAGTCCATCTATACTGACCTCCATCAGGTTGCAAATTAAAAATAATTTTTTTCTGCATCTAGCTCTGAAAAAATATTTGGGCTTCTAGCAGTGTGTGGGACTTGGTCTATTAGTCCATCTATACTGACCTCCATCAGGTTGCAAATTGAATAAAAAAATTTTCTGCATCTAGCTCTGAAAAAATATTTGGGCTTCTAGCGGTGTGTGGGACTTGGTCTATTAGTCCATCTATACTGACCTCCATCAGGTTGCAAATTAAAAATAATTTTTTTCTTCATTTAGCTCTGAAAAAATATTTGGGCTTCTAGCAGTGTGTGGGACTTGTTCTATTAGTCCTTCTATACTGACCTCCAGCAGGGTGCAAATTGAATATAATTTTTTTCTGCATCTAGCTCTGAAAAAATATTTGGGCTTCTAGCGGTGTGTGGGACTTGGTCTATTAGTCCATCTATACTGACCTCCATCAGGTTGCAAATTAAAAATAATTTTTTTCTGCATCTAGCTCTGAAAAAATATTTGGGCTTCTAGCAGTGTGTGGGACTTGGTCTATTAGTCCATCTATACTGACCTCCATCAGGTTGCAAATTAAAAATAATTTTTTTCTGCATCTAGCTCTGAAAAAATATTTGGGCTTCTAGCAGTGTGTGGGACTTGGTCTATTAGTCCATCTATACTGACCTCCATCAGGTTGCAAATTGAATAAAAAAATTTTCTGCATCTAGCTCTGAAAAAATATTTGGGCTTCTAGCGGTGTGTGGGACTTGGTCTATTAGTCCATCTATACTGACCTCCATCAGGTTGCAAATTAAAAATAATTTTTTTCTGCATCTAACCCAGCCAATAGTTTTGGCCTAATACCACAGTTTGGCCACTCAGCTCTGCTCGGTTACCATCCATTGTTTTTTTGTGCAAACAACTCCAGAGTTGTGAATTAGTTAACCACCAAAATGAGTGGAAAAAGGCCTGCTGCTGGTGGAAAGGGGAATAGGCGTGTTGGGAAGGGGAAAAAAGGTTGTGTCCGTGGGGTAGGTGCAGAAGAAAGACCATCTTCCAGCCAAACTAAAATGTCTACTTCTTTTAGCGGACAATGTGATAAGATCCCTTTCTTACGGCCACGCCAATCGCTACAAATTCCAGATGAGGCACAAAAACAGCAGGTGCTTCAACGGATATCAAGTGCTCCTTTAAGTGGGCTCTCCTCCACATCAACTTCAACATCACAAATACTCCAGTCCTCAAAGGTGTCACCCAAATCGCACTTGCTTCCTCACAGCTCCCAAATCTCCAGCTGCCCGTCTGAGTATGAGGTAGAACAGATGGTTGAGTCTGCAGAGCTGTTTACTCATACTATAGCCTGGGAATCAGAGGTCGACTCCAGCGCTTCTGTGAATCCAGACGAGGAAATGATCTGCACTGATGCCCAGAATCTTTATGAGTCGGATCCAGGACCAGACGCAGAAGGTTCTGACCATAATGTAGACCCTCATTCCCAAACTGTAACTCCTGTTGGTGGAGACAATGAGGAAGACGATGATAAGACTCAAATACCTAATTGGAGCGACAACTTTAGTTTTTTGTCAGGGCAGGAACAGGTTGGCTCTGAGGACGACGGGTGTGATAACGCACAGGGTGATGATGATGAGGTCGGAGATCCCACTTACTGTCAACCCACAGTCAGCCAAGAGATGAGGTCAGCAGAGGAGGTGGAGGAAGATGCTAGTGACGACGAGGTCAGGTTGCGCCTTCCTGGACAGAGACGCAGTACTGGAAGCACGTCAACAACTGCATCCTCAAACACAACTCTGCCTCTCACCACAAGTCGTGGTGGCTCTTCAGGTCGCATGGGTGCTAAGCCTTGCATAGCCTGGGCATTTTTTCAGATCGATAAAGATGACCCAACTCGTGTTATCTGTAACATTTGTCAGCAAAAGCTAAGTAGAGGCCAAAAAATACATAGTTTGAGTACTTCATGCATGAACCGGCACATGGACATGAAGCATAAGTTGCAGTGGGAAGCTCAGTGTGCTACAATGCGGTCTAGCCGGCCGGGCCAACCACCGTCTGCCATATCTTGTGCATCCGCGGCCTCTTCATCCTCTGTGACTGGGGGGACAGCAGTCACACCTGTTTTGGGGCGCAGACCTGCCACCTCTTTACCCGCAACAGCCAGCGTGATTGGCAGGTCATCATTTTCTTTGGAGGTGGTAACACCAGCTGGTCTTGAGCGCTGTCCGACATCGATAGCACCACCTTTGGATCAAGGCAACCTAACATGTCCGCCTGCATCTTCCTCACAGACCGGCAGTTTGCCGGGGACACCCTTATCAACCCCGTCTAAGCACAATAGCCAGCCCTCGGTCCCTCAGATGTGGACAAGTAAAAGACCATTTCCTCCTAGCCATGAGAAAGCTAAGAGGTTGAATTTCACCATCTGCAAGCTCTTGGCTACAGAAATGCTGCCTTTCCGCCTGGTGGACACAGAGGATTTTCGAGACCTTATGTCCGTCGCAGTGCCCCAGTACCAGATGCCCAGTCGGCACTACTTCTCAAAGAAAGGTGTGCCTGCGCTCCACCAGCATGTCGCACACAACATCACCGCTTCTTTGAGAAACTCTGTGTGTGGCAGGGTGCATTTCACCACAGACACTTGGACGAGTAGGCATGGACAGGGGCGTTACATGTCGCTGACTGGGCACTGGGTAACTATGGTGACAGCAGGACAAGGGGCTGCTGTCCAAGTCTTGCCGTCCCCACGAGTTGTGCGTCAATCCTCTTTATCTCGAAGTTCCTCCACTGCTTCTGCCTCCTCAACCTCCACTCGGTCTTCCACCTGCACCCAAAGCCTGTCTGGTCATGCCACAAGCTTTCTAACTGCGTAGAAGGGATCCTGCACACCTCCTTACTATGCTGGCAGTAGGGCTCAACGTCATCAGGCGGTTTTTACATTGAAATGTCTGGGAAATGTGAGTCACACAGCTGAGGAGTTGTGGTCAGCTCTGGAGAACCAATTTCATGAATGGTTGTCTCCACTGGACCTGAAACCAGGGAAGGCCGTGTGCGACAATGCTGCAAACCTGGGTGCGGCCCTTCGCCGGGGCAATGTCACACACGTGCCTTGTATGGCTCACGTGTTGAACCTGGTTGTCCAGCAATTTTTAGCCCACTATCCCAGACTAGATGGCCTTCTGCAGAGGGCACGGTCGCTGTGTGCTCACTTCCGCCGTTCGCATCCCGCAGCTCAGCGACTTACATCTCTACAGAAGTCGTTGGGCCTGCCACTTCACCGGCTAAAATGCGATGTGCCTACCCGGTGGAATTCAACTCTGCACATGTTGCAGCGACTGTGGCAGCACCGACAAGCCCTGGTGCAATACGTTCTGACGTATAGCCTGGGCCAACGAGATTCAGAGGTGGGGCAAATCACGCTGGAGGAGTGGTCTCAGATCAGGGACCTATGCACCCTTCTGCACAGTTTTGAAATGGCGACGAAGATGTTTAGTGCTGACGATGCCATTATCAGCATGACTATTCCGGTGATTTACATGCTGGAGCACATGTTAAACAGAATTCGGAGTCAGGTGGTGGCACAAGAGGAGGTGGAGGAAGTAGAGGAGGAGGAGTTGTATGCGGAAGGGCTAACATCTGCAAGGTCCAGACGGTCGGCAGCACCAAGGCGGCAGGCATGTGAGGGTGGGGGAGATGATTTTACCAGGGCGCATGGTAGCAGCCAAACTAGTGAGGAAGGTGCAGGAGCCCAGGAAGAAGTGGAGGACGAACTGATGGAAGACTCATCAGATGAGGGAGACCTTGATCACATTTCTGTTGTGCGAGGTTGGGGGGAGAGGACAGAGGAAGGAAGCATGATTGCTACCTCGCCACCAACACAACAGGGACTTGGTGCTCCTGGATGCGCAACACACATGAGTGCCTTCTTGCTGCACTACCTGCAACATGACCCTCGAATTGTGAGAATTAGAAATAATCCTGACTACTGGGTTGCCACACTGTTAGATCCCCGGTACAAAAGTAAATTTGCAGAAATTATTCCTGCCATAGAAAGGGATGCAAGCATGCAGGAGTATCAGCAGAGACTGTTGCAGAATCTTACATGTGCTTTTCCACAAAATACCAGTGGTGCACGTAGTGAATCTCACAGTTCCAACTTGCCAACCGTGGGACCGTCAAGTGTTCAGCACTCAAACCGTAACAGAACCACAGTATCTGCTGGTAACATCAATTTTGCGGAATCATTTCACCACTTTTTTAGCCCATCCTTTGCAAGGCCACAGGAGACAAGAAGTCTGACACATAGTCAACGCCTAGAGACGATGGTACAGGAGTATCTCCAAGTAAACATTGAAGCCACGACTGTGTCACTGGACCCTTGCTCTTTTTGGGCTTCCAATCTGGATAAATGGCCGGAGCTAGCCACTTACGCCTTGGAGATCTTGTCATGCCCCGCAGCCAGCGTTCTGTCTGAACGTGTGTTCAGCGCTGCTGGTGGTGTGCTGACAGATAAGCGCACGCGGCTCTCCACTGATAATGTAGACAGACTCACGTTCATAAAGATGAACAAATCATGGATCCGAAACGACTTTTCTACCCCTGTGTCATCCTGGGGAGAGTAAAAGCTTGATGATTGGTTAAAATCACCCTACCAACCGTTTTAAGCTTTCAAATTACTAATCATGTTTATCTGTATCTTGACTGGAAAATAATTTGGGCTTTGTAGCAGTGTGCAGCACTGATCCTATTAGGCCATCTATAATAAGCTTCACCAGATTTAAAATTAAAAATAATTTTTAGCTGCATCTAGCCCGGAAAATAATTTTGGGGCTCCGAGATGCGCAAGACACATAAGTGCCTTCTTGCTGCACTACCTGCAGCATGACCCTCATATTGTCAGAATTCGAAGTAATCATGACTACTGGGTTGCCACACTCTTAGATCCCCCAAACTTTTCGATCAACCTTTTCATTTTAATAAAGACCAAAAAAATGGTCATTTTTGAAATTATAAGCATTAGCAGGTTGTTAGAAACTGAAATCAAACAGTTTTCAACTCAAAACTTTATTCTAGGTGATGTTACATTTTCACATAGGACCCCTTGTTCGAAAGGAGCTTCTGAACTCTCTCGTCCATTGAATTTGTCAGGTTTTGGATGGTTTCTGCTTCAATTGTTTTGCATGAGGACAGAATACCCTCCCAGAGCTGTTGCTTAGATGTGAACTGCCTCCCGCCATCATAGACACTCCTTTTAATGATGCTCCAAAGGTTCTGAATGGGGTAGAGGTCAGGGGAGCATGGGGGTCACACCATAAGTTTGTCCCCTTTTATGCCCATATCAGCCAGAGATGCAGATGTTTTATGTGCAGCATGAGATGGTGCATTATCATGCAGAAAAATGATCTTGCTGTGAAATACACGGTTCTTCTTCTTGAACCATGGCAGGAAGTGCTGTTTGAGAAAATCCACATACATTATGGAGTTCATCTTTAGCGCCTTCAGGGATCCTAAAGGGGCCGACAATCTCTCTCCCCATGATTCCAGCCCAAAACATTACTCCACCTCCTCCTTGTTGGCACTGTAGCCGTGTTTGCGTGGGGTGTCCATCAACCAGCCATCCTCCACTCCATTCATCTGGACCATCGAGCGCTGCACGGCACTCATCCGTGAACAAAACAGTTTTGAAATCAGTCTTCATGTAATGTTTGGCCCACTGGAGCCGTTTCTGCTTGTGTGAAGTGGATAGAGGAGGTCGACAGGATGGCATATGCACAGCTGCAAACCTCTGAAGGACCCTGCATCTTGTTGTTCGGGGGACGTTGGAGGCACAAGCAGCTTCAAAAACTTGTCTGCTGCTATGACAAGGCTTTTTTGCCGCTGCTGTTTCAACCTGACGTAATTGCCTGTAGGAAAGAGTCCTCAATTTGCCCTTATCAGCACGCACACGTGTGTACTGTGAATCAGCTACATACTTCTTGATTGCCAAGACACTTCATCCTGATCATCGCACAATGTTGATTGTAGTCATGCCTTGACCTAAACACTCCACAATTTGTTGCTTCTCAGCAGCCGACACATCCTTTTTCTTTCCCATTTTGGCAGAAAATGTAGGCTGCTTAATAATGTGAGAGAGCCTTCTTAAGTAGTCTTGCCTTTCATTGGACACACCTGCCAAACTAATTAGCACAGGTGTCTGCAATTGCTTACAGTGATATAAAGAGCCCTGACACACATCACCATCAATGAGTTTAACTGACAAACAAACAAATTCTTCCCTTATCACTCCTAAACACTTTTTGCATAATAATTTGGAACGCGGTGTACATGTGCTTTTCCACAAAACACCAGTGGTTCACGTAGTGAATCTCACAGTTCTAACTTGCCAACCGTGGTCTGTATGGAATTGTTCAATAAAGGGCCCAAAATTAAGATAACATAGATGGGAGAGGTCTCTATGAATAGGAATTCCTAAGTATTTGATACCCTGTGAGGGCCAGGCAAAGGGAAAGTTGGACTGGATGGAATCCTATATGGATTTAGGGAGGGAGACATCGAGGGCCTCAGACTTCGCTGCATTGATTTTAAAATTTTACCATGTAACAAAGTGATCTATTTCAGCCATAACAGCAGGGATGGATATATGTGATTGAGTGATATATACTAGGACATCATCAGCAAATAGAGAGCACTTGTACTCGGTGCCTCCCACCTCAATCCACCTAATATTGGGGTTATGGCGAATTGATGAGAGCAGGTGCTCCGTCACTAGGATGTATAAGAGAGGGGACAGAGGACATCCCTGCCTTGTCCCATTGGTGATTGTGAAAGGTGATGAAAATGTTCTGACGCACCCCCTGTGCCTTGGGACACCCGGAGCCGGACCCTTTTTGGTGGATGCTGGTGGTTGTAGTCTTCGTGGCGGCGATCCGGTTCCGTGGCTCAGGGCGGTCAAACCAGTGGCGGAACTATTTATGTGGTTTTGATGTTTAAATGTCCGACTACGCCACCCGTGGATTGCGGTCAGAGTGAACCGCCGCTACAGGGCAGACCGCTAAGGCTGGTGTTGTGGGTGCAGCAGAGCGTAGCATAACTCCCCACGGGAGGAGTATAGCCTCAGGGCAGTGTATGCGGAGGATGGGGGTGATGGTGCAGGGCAGCAGCAGTAACGACACGGAGTCAGTGATGCAGTTCAGGGCCTTTACTCACAGTTCTTATTATCCAGACCACGTCTGCAGGTAACGGCTGCCCACGTCGTACTGTGCTCACCAGGTGAGGGGCTCAGACAACTCCCAGATAACTTTGGAGCGCTTCACAGGACCCCCTTTGTGTGTCCTTTGTCTGGCCTTTCTTACCAACACTTCTGTCCGGCTGCCTCGGGCCTCCTCTTGGTAAACTTGGCGCCAGTTTCCCTGACCCTATGTGGTGCCTTCCTAGCGGGTGGAGCAAGGGGCTGCGCCACATAAAATGTCAGAGCCTCCGGTTTCTAGCTGAGGGTCGTTTCCTGCCTCCACTAGTTCGGGGACCGGTCTCCCCCTTTGGCCTGACCCCTCCACGCAGGTGGATTCGGGCGTGCGGTGGCGACTCGCCCATCCGCACCCCTGGGATCCCTTCATTCCTCGTTCCTGGAGCCTTCTCCGCTCCTCTTCCTTCCTTCTCCCTCTTGCAGGCCTGGGCCTCTGTTACTAGGCCCGCCTCCGGAGCAGAGCTCATGCAGAGCCCCTGCTCCCTGCCACTTCTGCTCAGACTTCTCTGCACTGAACTAAGATGGTGCCCACCTTTTATACTCCCTTCTCAATGCACCAAGGAACTGCTTCCTCCCTGCTCCTGCACTGCAGGGTTCCCCTTCCTCAGTGTTCCCTCCCCCCACTCCAGCCAGGGACAGGGACTGTCGTGCCCATCTCAGGGGCATATTGGTCGCCCTGCCCCACGGCAATGTGGTGTAATGCATGCAGGTGTCGGGTCCTGATCCACACTCCATCCTTATCTGAGAGTGAGATATCACACCTCTGGGTGAGGTGCAATACGTCTGTAGCAACCGAGCCCTCGGTGCTACAGTTCCATTTATCTTCAGCCTAGGTGACGTATTGTGATACAGGGCCGTGATTTTGGCTATAAAAGGGTCCCCTAGACCCCTACCCCAAGCTTTTTAAGGGAATCATATATGGCGTGCCAGGAGACTCTATGGAATGCTTTCTCAGCATCCAACGAGAGTATCTACTTACAAATTTTTAACTGCATCTAGCCCAGGAAATACTTTGTGCCTAGTAGCAGTGTCTGCTAGTCAGCGGATTATCCCGGCTGTTAAGCAAGCTACACCACCTGTAGTTTGGACACTTAATTTTTTCAAAGGAAATGCTTCGGGACCACGGGATACTTAGTGAAGAGCATCAGGAGGCACCCCAAGGCATAAGGGCTGGGACTGGCACTAGGATGCCTTGCGGTGGACAGCCGAGCTCGATCCTTATAAAAGCTTTTAAACTGCAGCAGCTTTAGTGGACGCTACTGGAGCTGGAATTACGCGGCTGCTGGCATGAGACTTGCCCTCCAATAGATCCTTGTAAATGGATTTAAAGTGTATTCATTCAAATTAGAGGGACAATTTAAATTAAAAAGCTTAGAGCTGCCTCCACCACAGGGGGGCTCTCTCGACCCACCAGCGGACAGGCACCAGTATTGGGAGAGGGGGGCTGGCCGTCAGGGTTCACCGCGGCTCTGGCACAAACCCGGCGACACGGAGGTGGCACGGGCAGGAGCGGACTGGCCGTCTCGGCTTCTCACTTTTTGGATTTTAGAAGGGCATGACATGCCTATATCTGTGTCTCCCCCTCCTTTTACTCCTCCACCTCTTTTCTTTTCGCATGACTATATGTACTTGTCACTTTTCCATGTGTTAGTTGTGTCTTCTGAGCAGTTTGTCAGCTTTTGGACACCTTTGAAGGTGTTTTCTATGTGTTTCTATGTGTTTTTGTTTGCCTGCCATTGGTTTTAACGGTGTTCGAAGGTGTTCGACGAACAGTTCGACGAACAGTTCGGCGAACACAAGGGTGTTCGACGAACCGAACCGAACTCGAACACTACGGGGGTGGCTCAACACTAATTACCACCAGTGGAGGCTTATTACACCAGGACGTAGTCATTGCCAATAATGCAATACGTCTACACATGTGCCAATCGAAAACGGTTCCAGCGGGCAGGGGCACTTGGGTACTTCTACAACCCACAAACGGTACACTGAGTCGGGTAACAATAGTAAAAACATATATAACCATCAGATCACAAAGTAATTTCTTCCTATCACACATTGATGGAACGCCATTATCAAGATACCAGCTCCAAGCTATTTTTAATAAATGCATAACATCGGCAGGGAACCACCCCAAAGATTACGGGACACACTCATTACGCATAGGCGCGGCCACGGAAGCAGCAAGAGCAGGACTGTCGGAAACGGAAGTTCAGAGGATAGGGAGATGGCGATCCACGTGTTTGGCGAGATACATAAGACCGGACTTGCTATCCTAACGTGGTTTGTTTCTTTTACAGGTGACGCTAAGCCAACAGTGTGGGTGATAGGCCACTCGTATATATATTGGGCAGAAAAAAGGGCGAAAGTCCGCCCAGGCGGGAGGAAATTAGAGTTTCATAACACATATTTCAACTGGAGAGGTATAGAGGCCTGCTATGGCCACAGGTACTAATGGAGGTAATCAAGGTAGGGAGAGAGGCAAGAGGTCCGGTCATCTTAGTTATACAGGACGGAGTGGAACAAGCGTTAAGAGTGATGGATGGGGGTCAGAGTCCTGCATACGAGTACGCAGGATCCTCCGTGGCCTGGAAATAGAAAGGACATGTTGGAGAGTTACACTTGTTGGCCAACTTGCCGGTGTGGAGACCCAGGGCATGCTGCAACAAGCTGAATTATTTTAGAAATAAAATGCCTTTCTAATGGAATGAGTATAAAAAGTTAATAAAGCAGTGACCGATCCTCACCCATCCAGTTGCATTACATTTTTGTATTGTCAAGGAAAGGGGGGCGGTAGGGGGGCTGAGCGTCTGAGTTTGGTTGGGGGTCCTCACAGTCTGCCTAGGCTAGATGCATTTAAAAATTCTTATTAGATACACAGGCGGTGCAGCTAGCTTCGCAGCTGGGCTACTACATCCAAAGTATTGCCTAGGCTAGATGCAGTTAAAAATTCTACGCTGACTAGCAGACACTGAAGCTTTGGAGCAGACCTCTGAGTAAACAGCTCTTCAGACTCAACCATCTGAATTACCCCAAGCCATAGTGTATGTAGTTTCTTACAGTTAAAAGGGGGGGGGGCGCGACCCAACCCACCTGGAATTGACGATGCCAACGTCACGTAAAACACAGCAAGGGGACTCCAAAAAGAGTCTCCATTTTTTCCCAAAATTGTGGCACAGACACCATTTAAGTGGCATCAATTGCCCCAGAGTTGCTTAAAACGGTTGGTGAGGTGATTTTACCAAATCCTCAAGCTTTTAGTCTCCCCACGATGACACAGGGGTAGAAAAGTCCTTGCGGATCCATGATTTGTTCATCTTTATGAACGTGAGTCTGTCTACATTCTCAGTGGACAGCCACGTGCGCTTATCTGTCAGCACACCACCAGCAGCGCTGAACACACGTTCAGAGAGAACGCTGGCTGCAGGGCATGACAAGATCTCCAAGGCGTGAGTGGCGAGCTCCGGACATTTTTCCATATTGGAATCCCAAAATGAGCAAGGGTCCAGTGACACAGTCATGGCTTCGATGTTCACTTGGAGATACTCCTGTACTATCCTCTCTAGGCGTTGACTATGATTCAGACTTCTTGTCTCCTGTGGCCTTGCAAAGGATGGTCTAAAAAAGTGGTGAAACAATTCCACAAAATTGCTGTTACCAGCAGATACTGTGTTACTGTTATGGTTTGAGTGATGAAGACTCGACAGTCCCACGGTTGGCAAGTTAGAACTGTGAGATTCACTACGTGCACCACTGGTGTTTTGTGGAAAAGCACATGTAAGATTCTGCAACAGCCTTTGCTGATACTCCTGCATGCGTAAATCCCTTTCTATGGCAGGAATTATTTCGGCAAATTTACTTTTGTACCGGGGATCTAAGAGTGTGGCAACCCAGTAGTCGGGATCACTTCAAATTCTGACAATCCGAGGGTCATGTTGCAGGTAGTGCAGCAAGAAGTCACTCATGTGTCTTGCGCATCCAGGAGGACCAAGTCCTTGTTGTGTTGGTAGCGAGGTAAGAATCATGCTTCCTTCCTCTGCCCTCTCCCCCCAACCTCGCACCACAGAAATGTGATCAAGGTCTCCCTCATCTGAGAGTCTTACATGCCCATCGCCAGTTCGTCCTCCACTTCTTCCTCGGCTCCTGCACCTTCCTCAACAGTTTGGCTGCTACCATGCGCCCTGGTTAATCCCTCTCCCCCACCCTCCCATCCCTGCCGACTTGGTGCTGCCGACCGTCTGGACCTTGGAGATGTTATCCCTTCCGCATACGACTCCTCCTCTACTTCCTCCACCTCCTCTTGTCAAACCACCTGACTCTGAATTCTGTTTAACGTGTGCTCCAGCATGTAAATCACCGGAATAGTCATGCTGATAATGGCATCGTCGTCAGCACTAAACATCTTCGTCGCCATTTCAAAACTGTGCAGAAGGGTATGTGGCGCCCCTGAGGGTTCAGTCGCCACAGAGGTACTGCATCTCACCCAGAGGTGTGGTATCTCATCCTCAGGTAAGGAAGGAGTATGGCTCGGGACCCTAACACCTGCATCCAACATATACCCGCAGTGGGGGTAGGGCGAGATTGCTTCTAAGGGAGAGCACAGTCCCAGGTCCCTAGCTGGTGGGAGTGTCCTATGTAGTGGGTGTGGGTGGAGAAAGAAGCTTAGGGGAGCACATGACAGGGAGAGTATAAATAGGAAGCCATCTTAGAAAGAGCAAGCCAGTCAGAGGAGGAGAAGTGACAGGAGCAGAGGCTCTGCATGAGCTCTGCTCCGGAGGCGGGCCTAGCCTGGGAGGCCCAGGACTGAAGGAGAGAAGAGAGGAGAGGGAGCAGGAAGGCTCCAGGAACTGAAGGGACCCTAGGGGTACGGGCCGTGCAGAAGGCCACCCGTATGCCCGCTGCTACCAGGAGGTAGAGGGGTCAGGCCAGAAAAGGGGAACCGGTCCCTCAACTAGCGGAGAAACAGCAAGGCTCAACTAGAAACCGGAGGCTGCAGCATTTCATGTACTGCAGGCCAAAGTCCACACCAGTCTCACTAAGAAGGTAGCCACATAGGACCCAGGGGACGGAACACACGTCGCCCGCCAAGGCCCGAGGATACCGGATAGAAGTGTCACTGGGTGTGAGGTGCAGGGAGAAGGCCAGAGAAAGGACACACAGAAGGGGTCCTGCTAAGTACTCCGGAGCTATCTGGGGGTGGACTGAGCCCCTCACTGAGTACGCACAGCACGACGGGGGAGATTGCTCTGGTACCTGTAATCTGGACTGCAACAACTGTGAGTAAAGATCTTGGGACTGCATCACACGGACTCTGTGTTCATTACTGATTCCCTGCACTACAACCACCATCATCCACCCACACTGCCCTGAAGCTACACTCTTCCTGTGAGGAGTAATAATACCATTGCTGCAAAACCAACAGCTTCAGAGGACTGTTCCGCAGCGGCGGCCCCTTTGGCCGCACTCCACAGGTGGCGTAGTCCGACATTATAAAACCCATATATACAAATTACCCTTGGATTGACCGCCCTGGGTCACGGACCGGGTCACCGCAACAGTGACTACAACCCCCAGCGTCTACCGGCCCGGCTCCGGGTACCCCACGGCCCAGGGGGCGCGTCAACTTCATAGGTCCCTGATCTGAGACCACTCCTGCAGCGTGATTTGCCCCACCTATGGATCTCGTTGGCCCAGGTTATACGTCAGAACGTATTGCACCAGGGCTTGTCGGTGCTGCCACAGTCGCTGCAACATGTGCAGAGTTGAATTCCACCGTGTCGGCACATCGCATTTCAGCCGGTGAACTGGCAGGCCCAACGACTTCTGTAGAGATGTAAGTCATTGAGCTGCGGGATGCGAACGGCGGAAGTGAGCACACAGCGACCGTGCCCTCTGCAGAAGGACATCTAGTCCGGGAGAGTGGGCTAAAAATTGCTGGACAACCAGGTTCAACACATGAGCCATACAAGGCACGTGTGTGACATTGCCCCGGCGAAGGGCCGCACCCAGGTTTGCAGCATTGTCGCACACGGCCTTCCCTGGTTTCAGGTCCAGTGGAGACAACCATTCATGAAACTGGGTCTCCAGAGCTGACCACAACTCCTCAGCTGTGTGACTCACATTTCCCAGACATTTCAAAGTAAACACCGCCTGATGCCGTTGAGCCCTGCAGCCAGCATAGTAAGGAGGTGTGCAGGATTCCTTCTGCGCAGTTAGAAAGCGGGTGGCATTACCAGACAGGCTTTGGGTGCAGGTGGAGGACCGAAAGGAGGTTGAGGAGGCAGAAGCAGTGGAGGAACTTCGAGATAAAGAGGATTGACGCACAACTCGTGGGGACGGCAAGACTTGGACAGCAGCCCCTTGTCCTGCTGTCACCATAGTTACCCAGTGCCCAGTCAGCGACATGTAACGCCCCTGTCCATGCCTACTCGTCCAAGTGTCTGTGGTGAAATGCATCCTGTCACACACAGAGTTTCTCAAAGAAGCGGTGATGTTGTGTGCGACATACTGGTGTAGCGCAGGCACACCTTTCTTTGAGAAGTAGTGCCGACTGGGCATCTGGTAATGGGACACTGCGACGGACATAAGGTCTCGAAAATCATCTGTGTCCACCAGGCGGAAAGGCAGCATTTCTGTAGCCAACAGCTTGCAGATGGAGAAATTCAATCTCTTAGCTTTGTCATGGCTAGGAGGAAATGGTCTTTTACTTGTCCACATCTGAGGGACCGAGGGCTGGCTGTTGTGCTTAGACGTGGTTGAGTAGGGTGTCCCCGGCAAACTGCTGGTCTGTGAGGAAGATGCAGGCGGAAAAGTTAGGTTGCCTTGATCCAAAGGTGGCGCTCTCGATGTCGGAGAGTGCTCAACACCAGCTGGTGTTTCCACTTCCAAATGAAATGATGACCTGCCAATCAAACTGGCTGTTGCGGGTAAAGAGGTGGCAGGTCTGCGTCCAAAAACATGTGTGACTGCTGTCCCCCCAGTCACAGAGGATGAAGAGGCCGTGGATGCACAAGATGGGGCAGATGGTGGTTGGCCCGGCCCGCTAGGCCGCATTGTAGCACAGTGAGCTTCCCACTGCAACTTATGCTTCATATCCATGTGACGGTTCATGCATGAAGTACTCAAACTATGAATTTTTTGGCCTCTACTTAGCTTTTGGTGACAAATATTACAGATAACACGAGTTGGGTCATCCTTATCGATCAGAAAAAATGCCCAGGCTATGCAAGGCTTAGAGCCCATGCGACCTGAAGAGCCACCACGACTTGTGGTCAGAGGCAGAGTTGTGGTTGAGGATGCAGTTGTTGACGTGCTTCCAGTACTCCGTCTCTGTCCAGGAAGGCGCAACCTAACCTCGTCGTCAATAGCATCTGTGACGCCCAGCTGCGCTTGGTATCACAGATCCTAGAAGAGTGCATTGATGGAATCCTCCACAAGAGGCCCCCATAAACATTCACACATCTCCACCTTCCACCTCAGACCAGCAGAGGGAGCCCATTAGGGATATAAATAGGGAAGGTGGAGCTAGGCAGTTCAGTTCCTCTGAAGAGTTCCTGCAGTAGAGAAGCCTAAGAGAGGTCAGTCTGCAGTGGAGCTCAGTCTAGTCTAGAGAACTCAGTTAATAGTTCAGCAGTGGAGCACGAGGCTCCTGCTAGCTAGATTCAGGGAGCCCAGTTAGAGCTTAAGGTGTGCCGGCGCCATAAGATCGGTGAAGCGCGGCAAGCTGCCATTAGTGTGTATAGCCTAGTGAGGGCCCGAGTAGGCCGAAGGCGAGTGGAGAGTTAGTACATAGGGGGCAGAGGAGCTTAACAGCTCACCCCGAAGCATTTACCGGACACCGGATCCGAGCTTACCGGGATCTCTATGACCCAGTAAGGCATAACCGGAATCCCTGGAGAACTACAAGTCCCAGGATCGCTAAGGTGCTGATACGTAACAGAGCCAGGAGAAGCTTAGGCCCCGTATACTGGGAGCGTGAACTCCAAGACTAGGCCCTACCACAAGGTCAGCCAGCGCAGGACAGAGACAAAGTTAGGCCTAGCTCCAGGCAGGTCAGAAACTTACTACGCAGAGGCAAAAAACAGGAGGCCCTACACCCGCTCATTGGGGAGGATCCTGATATGCACCCTTCACCCTACAGTGCTCCGGGATGTGCCTGAATTTCCACCAGTAAAAGGTACTGAGGTGACTACCGTGTCCGTTCCCATTCTTGCTCTGACCCAGCTGGGTCTCGCCTGTCCTGCATTCCCCCTGCATACGCTTTTCTGAGGCCTATCTCCACCTGTGGGGAGCTATACCATCGAGCTGCCTTATCACCAGCCTCAGTGGACTGCTGCAGCGCTGGTGCTTCTCACCAGATACCACAGGTGGTGTCACGAACTCTTATAAAATTAACAATTATCCACCCTTTTAAAGAGTGACCCCAGGGTACGGGCCCGGGAGCCGACCACCGCGACATCCCAAAGGCCAGGCAAAGGCCCGGGTACCGAGTCATCCCCATCCCCTGGGCTAGTCACATCCTCCTCCACCTCCTCTGCTGACCTCATCGACTGGCAGACTGTGGGTTGACAGTAAGTGGGATCTCCAACCTCGTCATCATCACCCTGTGTGTTCTCACACCCATCGTCCTCAGAGCCAACCTCTTCCTGCCCTGACCGAAAAGTCAAGTTGTCTCTCCAATCAGGTATTTGAGTCTCATCATCGTCTTCATCATTGTCTCCACCAACAGGAGTTACAGTTTGGGAACGAGGGTCTACATTATGCTCAGAACCTTCTTCACCTGGTCCTGGATCCGACTCATAAAGATTCTGGGCATCAGTGCAGATCATTTCCTCGTCTGGATTAACAGAAGCTCTGGAGCTGACCTCCGTTTCCCAGGCTATAGTATGAGTAAACAGCTGTGCAGACTCAACCATTTGTGTTACCCCATACTCAGACGGGCAGCTGGAGACTTGGGAGCTGTGAGGAAGCAAGTGCGATTGGGGTGACACCTCTGAGGACTGGAGTATTTGTGATGTTGAAGTTGAGGTGGAGGAGAGCCCACTTGAAGGAGCACTTGATATCCATTGAAGCACCTGCTGTTTTTGTGCCTCATCTGGAATTTGTAGCGATGGGCGTGTCCATAAGAAAGGGATCGTATCACATTGTTCACGAAAATAAGTAGACATCTTAGTTTGGCTGGAAGATGGTCTTTCTTCTGCAGATGTTACTCCCCCCCACTGGTGGGGCTCGACCCACCACCGGACAGGCACCAGTTTTGGGAGAGGGGGGCTGGCCACCAGGGTCCACCGCGGCTCTGGCACAAACCCAGCGACACGGAGGTCGCACGGGCAGGAACGGACTGGCCGTGTCGGCTTCGCACTCCAGCGTAGTCCCTCTGCCCGCTCGCGCCCGTAACCTCAAAGGGATGCGCAAGCGGCTTTTCTTCACAGGGCTGTTCCCCGCCCAGCAGGAACGTGGGGGAGCTCAGGTCGGCCTTCCACTGTACTCCCTTACCTCCCTCGCCCTCTTTCCTTCTTCCGTTCTCCATCTAACCCCTCGGCTCTGTGGTGTCCGCTCTCCCTCCAGCTCTCTCCTTCTCACAGGTGGACTACCGCGTGTATTCACACTGTCGCGAATCTTTTGGGCCCAGGCATAAGAAGTTGTCGAAGTAATGGATAATATGTGCCCCCTTAGAAACGTCCATTACAACCCATTCGAGGAAGAAACTAAACGCCTCAAATAGTGAGCAGGATCTGAAGCACCCCATGGGCAAACAGCGATCTATATAGTATGCTCCTTCCCAGAAGCAGCCCAATAGGTGGACACTATTCGGAGGCACAGGTAGTAAGTAACCGGAACGCCGCATCAATGTCTGTTTTGGCCATTAGGGTGACCCTTCCCAACTTCTTGATCCGCCTGATTGCCTTGTCAAAGGATGTACAGTATATACTACTGTACTTGGTTCCACGTCGATGTTGTCGTTTACTGACCTGCCCCTTGGATATGACAAATGGTGGATTAGTCCGAATGTATTGGGTTCCGTTTTTGGCACAACTCACAACGGGGATACCACTACGTCTTGTAAGGAAAGTGTTCTGAATGGAACCGCCATTCTACCTAAAGATATTTCTTTTTTTAATTTTCTTGTCACTACGTCTGGGTGTTGATAGGCTGATTTTAGATTTTTACTCCAGCCTTTCTTGATTTTAGAAGGGCATGACATGCCTATATCTGTGTCTCCCCCTCCTTTTACTCCTCCACCTCTTTTCTTTTCGCATGACTATATGTACTTGTCACTTTTCCATGTGTAAGTTATGTCTTCTGAGCAGTTTTTCAGCTTTTGGACACCTTTGAAGTGTTTTCTATGTGTTTTCTATATGTTTCTATGTGTTTTTGTTTGCCTGCCATTGGTTTTAACAGTGTTCGAAGGTGTTCGAAGAACAGTTCGACGAACAGTTCGGCGAACATACGGGTGTTCGACGAACCGAACCGAACTCGAACACTACGGGGGTGGCTCAACACTAATGATAACATACCAATAACAAGATGATAACAATATACATTCTAATAATAGGTCTAATTTAGCTGAGCAAATATATTTTTCTAATAATTAGTAATGATTTTTTCTAAAACATTCCGCAGACACAGCAGACGGACTTCCCAATCTTCGTAGGTCAGATGACACAATTATTGATTAAAATGAACTTTTGTTCGTGGGAAAACTCCTTTAATTCCTTCTTGCCATGATTCCTCCACAGTGTGTGGACGCAGTAAATGACAGTTCTGCTGTCCAATCTAGGACAGGGGCATGTTGAGTTGTCAATATGGTGATGGACAGATCAGCCGTCTAATTGGATGCTGGGGCGTGCTGAGCTGTCAGCGTCTGGAGTGACAGTTTAACCATCCAATCAGGACCAGGGTGTTCCAGGGCTGCTTCATCCTTGTGTCTCTAGTCCACAGTAATTACTTGGCTATTTAACCAGCTCTCTGCCTTTTATTGTTGCCAATTCTAGCTTTGCTCATGAGGTGTGTGCTTGCTCTGTGCTCCTTGCCTGGTGTTCTGATTTTTGCTGCTCAACCTTGGATTTGTCTTGGCCATATGTCTGCCTAGCTGTTTTGTCATGATCCACTACCTTCTTGGAATTCTGACCTCGGTTTCCTGTCTTCACCTTTGCTTCAACCCTCTGTCTATGACATACTCTCTTAGCTTTTACCTCAGACCTCTTGACTACCCAGCCTCATGCCTTAGCTGTGATTAGAGACTAGCACCACACTTCTCTGTAACACACAGAAACCCTGCTAATCTCATTAACATTCAGTGCCTCGTTCCTACTGCCCACTTTAACTGTGCACTGTGAAACTCCCAGTCCACACTGTCAGACTTTTTCCACCACTTCTACCTGCAAGTGGCTGTAGTATACTGCACTCCAGGCTAACCCCACAATTTCCTAGATGAATTCTCAACCTGGCTTCTGCATTTTCTATCCTATGACATTCCCATTTTTATCATAATGTACTTTAACATCCCTATTAATAAACCACTTTCCCCATCTGCCACTCATCTTCTATCTCTAACCTCCTCTCCTTTCACATCTTTCTAACACTCCTACATATGAAGATGGGAATACAATGAAGAACATCTGACAGGAAATTTTCTTCCAATCCTGGAATAGCACGGATCTTCTTTTCTCCAACAATTCATCAAGTTCACTTTCTGAGGTTATCAGGTTCCTCTCTTCTTTTTGCCCTATCTGCAAGAGAGACCCTATTCCCACACACCTTCTCCAGTCAATCTCCCTGGCTGTCACTACACACCTAAAATATTTAACCTCTCTCTTTCGTATGGTATGAATCTTGTATCTCTCCCTCCTCTTTCAAACACATTGTTATAAACGCTTTACTAAGAAACCCGTCTCTCGATTAGAGCTGCTCTGCTAACTACAAACCTGCGTTGAATCTCCCCTTCATCTTTAAACTCCTGGAACGCTTGGTCCACTCCCCTCTAATCCGCTATCTCTCAGATAACTGAGTACTCGATCCTTTAGGCTATGTGCGCAGGGTCAGGAATTGCTTGCAGAAATTTCTGCAGTGTTTCCGCAAGGTTCTGCACCTCTATTTTTTTGTGTGTTTTTGGCATGCATTTTTTTCAATGCATTGTATTGGAAAAACACAGGTCAAAACGCACAAAGAATGGACATGCTGCTTCTTTTTCTGCACATGAAATTCAGTCAGGAAAAATCCTGATCATGTGCACAGGTCTTGCAAAATGTCATAGGAAATCATGGGCTAAGGTTTGCAATGATGTAAATTTTGGTGCATTTCTGCGTGGAAAAAACTTGCAAAAAACGCACCAAAAATGCACAGTGTGCACTTAGCCTTACAATCTGGCTTCCACTCTACACTCTACAGAAACTGCCCTCACTAAAGTCTCTAATGATCTACGAACAGCAAAATCGTATGTTCACCACTCTCTTCTGTTTCTGCAGGATCTCTTTGCATTTTCATTTTGGTAATTTTTAAAATATAAATAATGAAAATATACAGATATTTTTTTGCCTAAAATACAAAGGAAATGTGTTATATTTAACTTTGGCTTGATCATACACTATAAACACTTTTTTACCTTTTGTGTCAGGCTGTGTGCCCACGATGCGTTTTTCAAGCATTTCTGCTGCGGAAACGTTTGAAAAACGCTTGGTAATAAGTGCCCCATGGTCCCCAATGACAATCCGCATGTTCTGTGCCCATGCTGCGGAATTTTCCGCAGCGGATTTTATGTGCGGAAAAATCCGCAGCATGGTCATTATTTGTGCGTTTACGCATGCGGAATTGCCTACTCAATGCTTTAGAAAAACGCATGGCAAATCCGCATGGCAAAAACGCGTGTTAAAATCCGCACGCGTTTTTACTGGCAAGGACATGCAGAAATTAAGAAGAAATTTTCCGCTTTATTTCTGCCTCGTGGGCACATAGCCTCACACCTATTTCCTTATACAGTAGATTATACAGTAGATTGTAAGCTTGTGACCAGGATCCACACTCCTCTTTGTATTTGTAGAATTATTTGTTACTCTGTAGCGTCTTATTTAGGTGTACATTTACCCTTTGATTTGGAATGTGCTGGGGAATATGCTGATGCTTTTGAAATTAAATTATTATCATAATTTATGCTGGAAATGTTCTCCAGTTCCTGACTTGAGTACATTTTTTGCAGTCATTTATGACAGCTCAAAGATGCATCAAATTCATCAGGAGGCGCACGTCTCAGATTGATTTTGGGGGATCTTACTCCAACGCCCTCTTCATCAAGACTGGCATACAAAATTCCAGTCTTAATGAATTGAAGCTTCCATTGCCGTTTGTAAAACTACATTGACATTCAACATTTTTTGCACAACTACCTAAACCTTTTGCAGAGTACTGTATAGGACGTTAGGTCATTTTTGTTACAAGAGAGTCAAATAAAATCGAAGTTGTTATTATAGTATGGGTATTTAAGGACAAGACTTAGGGCAATTTGTCATAGAAATTTTCATTTTTCCCAAGTCAGACCATAGGGCAACATTTTTATTTTTTGGTTCTTTTTTGAAGGACTTAGCATAATTGTCCCACAAAGAACTTTGACCTTAAAGGGAGTCAATCACTTGGTCTTTGCCAACTAATGTGAGAACAGCATAATAAAGGAACAGCGACCCTGATTCCAATAATGTGTCACTTACTGGGTTGCTTTCTGTAGATTTGATAAAATCACTGATTTATCACCAGGAGATTATCACTAGAGGACTAGAAATACTGCTGCCATGTAGTCCTCCATATTCACGAGCTCTGTACAATCCCGACCCCACCAATGATTGGCAACTTTCTGCCTATACACAGTGTACACAGAAAACAGCCAGTGAGATGGGGTTATACAGAGCTCAGTATTAAGAGAACTGCTAGATCTCCAAAAGATAAAACAGGGATTTTGTCAAAACTACAGTAAGTAGCCCAGTAAGTGATACATCATTGGAATCGGGGTCTCTGCCCCTATATTATGCTGCACTCAGATGAGATAGCAAAAAAATGGTGACAGATTCTATTTAACCTTATTCAACACCTGTGGGATGAAATAGAGTTATGATTTATCTAGATGAATGGGCAGAAATTCCCACAGGCTCACTCTAAGGGAGGTTTCACACGTCCAGATATTTTACCGGTACTGAAAAAACCCATACTGGACATATCCGTTTCCCGTGTGTCACACGTGTGATAGCCATGTGTCGCATCAGGAGCACACATACCGGCGCTTTGGAATCAGTGTACAATTAGCGCTGTTCCCAAGAGCCTGGTGCTGAATTCTGCCTGCATCATGGTTCCCTGCCGGCGCTGTGATCAGCACCAGCAGGGATAATGATGAGAGTAGTAGTGTTTGCTCCCGCAGTGTCCAACTGTAAAAATAATAATAAAATAAAAAAAAAATCGACCTGTCCTAAGTGTTCCCCGCTGTAATCCATGCTCAGCAGAGGAGCCTGGGAGAATGATACACTGCAGTGAGCAAGCCCCGAAGCTGCAGGAGTCATTTTCCCCGGCTCCTCTGCTGAGCGGTTGCATGGATTACAGCGGGGGACACTTAGGACAGGTGAGTATATGGATTTTTATTTTATTATTTTTACAGTTGGACACTGCGGGAGCAGACCCTTCTACCCTCATCTTTGTCCCTGCTGGTGCTGATTGCAGCGCCTGCAGGGAACCATGATGAGGGCAGCGTTCAGCACCCTGCGCTTGGGAACAGCACTAACTGTACCACTGATTCCCAAGCGCCGGTATGTGCCCTAAGATCTTGAAGAAAGCCTTCCCAGATAAGTGGATGTTATTATAGTTGCAAAGGTGGGATCAATTCCATACTAATGTCTATGGATTTTGAATAGAATGTCTTAACAGCTCCCATAGGTATAACGTGTAGGTGTCTCTATAGGTTTGACCATATTCTCTATTGCAGCAATTCTCCAGCCATAGAATATTAAGTATAGTGCTGGTCAAACATCCTAGCATGCACCTGAAAGTCCATTGCAGATGCTACTGCCGTTCTTTTTTTCTTGGGATCCAATATAACAGTCCTGTACTTTGCAATATGTAGCCTTAGTTAAATAGAGGTCTTGATTTTACCAAAGCACAGTGGGAAAATATATTTCTTCCCAGCTTCACAGCAAGGTGCAGTTTCTTGTAGGAACACACACCACCATAATTCCATTGAATACAGCAACCTCATGTAACTCATACTAAAGCCTTTGTTATGAAAGCAGAATTTCCCCTTTGCAACTTATAACCTTGAATTTCTTCCAACACTCCTCAGCTTTTCAATTCATTCATTTAACCATGTAGACATCATGTTTTCTCAGTTATTGAATGTAAAATACTACAATACATCCATTTATGATACGATGGTTCAGAAGAACAATTCAGCTGGTAGTCTGACTTGGTTTCTTAACACAATCTTTACATTTTTTCCTGATTAGAAAGTTCTGATCTAAATAATTTCCAATTTTTCAGCAGATTATTTCCACCTACTACAATGTTTGGAGTGTGCATCCTTTTGGCTATACCTGGTTTGGAGCTGGTGTGTAGAGTCCAAGGGATCCCCAATATTGAAGGGATTATCCAATTTATAATATATTTTCTACAACAGTTGCAGAGGTTATTTTTTTTTAAAGCACACTACTTATCTAATATTTCAGACAACAATACATTGCTGGCTCTCAAGTGATGTTACCAGTCTGGTCCTCAGCAATGGGAGCCATGATGCCAGTAATGTCCTGCAGTGGTTATGTGCCATAATCAAACACTGAGGGCCAGTGTAGGGTCAGGGATGGATTGGCAAGGGAGTAGTGTTGCTTTTGTTCTTTTACAACATCTTTATCATTTTTTTTTCATTTTTATAATTGGATACCCATGAATACCCTTATAATCTGCACCCTAGTCTAGCCAACTCTATTTATAGAAGTACAAAAATTCTAGACTTCTGGGTTTCCACTAAGTCCTGGATGCCATGACAAGCAACTCATTGGAGGATGACAGATGTCCCATCACCTCCCCTGTCTAAACACTTAAAAACAGTGGGCACTATTGACTGCAGCATCTCTGTGCAGCAGTTAGACTGCAGCGATGTTACAACACTGCAGTGACAGACGGTTGCCAGCTGTATAACGCAGCAGACTGAGCCAGATCCATACAACGATGACCACATGTCGGGCTAACACTGTGACAACTACATGCACAATGTTTTGGGACAATGATTTTTTTTTTATAAACAACTGAGCGTCGGCTAGATATGTATTTTTCTGATACTTTAATCCAGTCTTCTTTATAGCTTGGAAAAACTTATGTGCAGAATGCAAAAAAACATTGCTTCTAGAGTACAAACGCACACACATTGCACCAAACAGAGCATTTAACAGCAGAATAGGACTCATATGGCTCCAGTGCAAGTCTCCTATGACTGAGGAGTCTAAACAGCTGACAAGAACCCTAATAAAAAAAAAAGAATTTTCAAAGAGTTTTTAATTCCACTTGCTGATGTCACCAAATTTGTGGTTAAATTCATTGGTAATCACTACCTACCACTCGGCGCTGGGCATATAATGAAGCTATATATAGGCTCGATGGGTAGGGGGGTTCAGCTTTTCGGCACCAACAGTTGGTTTTAACTCAGATCCATCACAGTTCACCATTTTCTCAGTTGTGTGTGTTCTGTCAAGGCTAACTGACAGAGGAGATTGACCGAGGGACCCTCCTCCAGGCATCTGACTATGCTCCATATATTCCTTTATATCTTTAATTAAAACCCACTCCTTCTTTTAAAATAAAACAATTATGGTATAGTGCAGGACTTGGAAATATAATTATTTTTCTAAATCACCCTATTAGGTTTTGTGCACACAGAGTCTTTTTGCTGCGTTTTTGAAGTGGAAACTGAGTGGAAACTTCAAGTTTTTGATGAGTTTTGAGGCTTTAAACAGGGTTTGGAGAGATTCCGCTGAGTTTCTGCTCCAAAAATTCAAAAAAATGCTTTGTGCACATCCCCTATTAGAGTTTTTTTTCCTGTTAATCCACAGCATAGAGCACCCGAGGTCTTAGCTACTATCTGAACTGTGTGAGCAAGTGGTATAGGTTCGCTTGCTCCCGCATTGAAGATTGTAGCCTTGCAGAAGTAGCAGGATGCTTTCATTATTTGTTTTTCTTCAAAACGGTCTTATGTCTTGCTCAAACTCAGAAGCTATAACAGAGAAGAGAAACATTAAAGCCTCGCCTCACTATCAGTCTATCAGTATTTGGTCAGCATTTTTTCTCAGGACTGGGAGTCAAAACCAGGTGAGGAACAATCAGAGAAAAAGAATAATAGAAAAAAGTGCACCAATTCTGCATTTATCACTCGCTCCTGGTTTTGTTTCCCACTCCTGAGAAAAAATATTGACCAAATACTGATGGTGGGGCTGTGGCCTAATAGTGAATCCCAGGATAGACATAAGAGGATTTTCTCTACTCGAAGATCTAAATAGTTGTGTTCTTCTTTACATGCTTCATGTACTGGTACATACAGTGGTGCTCACCACTATTGGCACCCTTCATATTTTTCATAGACTGTACGATATCTTCAGAAATAAATGAAAATGAACCAAAGTTATATCTTCAGGATTTTTTAATTAGTGGTCCAAAGTAATACAACAATAAAACATTATTTTTCAACTTCCATGTTGCAATTTCAAAGAAGAAACAGAATAAACAGCATGTGCAGCAATAAAGGCAACCCTAATTAATACTTGGTTGCACACTCTTTGGCATTGCTGACAGCCTCCAAACGTTTCTTGTAGCCATCTATAAGCTTCTTGCACTTCTCAGCTGGAATTTTCTCCCACTCTTCCTTTGCAGTTTGTTCAAGCTC
Organism: Phyllobates terribilis; assembly: GCF_046119375.1. NCBI lineage: Eukaryota > Metazoa > Chordata > Amphibia > Anura > Dendrobatidae > Phyllobates > Phyllobates terribilis. The sequence goes on along the minus strand of NW_027362771.1, from coordinate 443,066,146 downwards.
TTGAACGTTTGCAGGGTTCTTTTTCCCAATGGCAGATTTCAGCTCACCCCAAAGATTTTCAATGGAATTGAGGTCAGGACTCATTGCTGGCCATTTTAAATCAGGCCATTTTTTCCTTTTCAACCATTCCTGTGTACTTTTGGATGTGTTCTTTGAGTCATTGTATTGCTGAAGGACCCGTGATCTTCGACTCAAACCAAGATTTCTTACACTGGGTGGGACATTTCACTCTAAAATCTCTTGATAATTCTCTGATTTCATTATTCCTGTGATACGGTAAGGCCTTCAGTACCAGATTCGGCAAAGCAACCCCACAGCATTATGGATCCTCCACCATGCTTAACTGTTGGTAAGGTGTTCTTTTCCTTATAAGCTTCATTGTGCCGTCTGTAAACAAATTGCTGCTTTGCATTGCCAAAAAGCTCTATTTTTGCTTCATCTGTCCACAAAACATTTTTCCAGAAGGATTGTGGTTTGTCAAGGTACTCTTGGCAAAGATCAGTCTTTCCTTTTTATGTGTTTTCTTCAGCAATGGTTTTTCCTTGGCCTTAGTGTGTGGCGCATGGTACTTGTTGAAACCATGACTCCAGACTGTTCAAGGCTGGCCTTCAGGTCTTTGGATATTTGACATGGTGTTTTTTCCACCATTCGCACCCATCTTCGAAGACATCTCTTGTCAATTTTCCTCTTTCCTCCACGTCCAGGAAGGTTTTTTACGGTTCCATGATTTGCAAACTTCTTCATAACATTACGCACTGTTGAAACTGGGATACCAATGTCTTTGGCGATGGCCTTATACCCTTTGGATTTGGATGTCTTGTGTTTGCTAATAATAGCAGTCCTGATGTCCTCAGATATCTCCTTTGTCTTCACCATTGTGACAAAGGAACAGGACCTACCATGTGGCTTTTTAAAACACTGAAGTCATCATTCATTGGCTAATTCATGTCACATGGGCAGCGACAATTAATCACAGGTGAATCTCTTTTGTGATTTACCACAGGCGAGTCAAAATGTGTTTCCATACTAAATTAAATTAATGTAAAGGGTGCCAATACCAGTAATACAGCAAGCTTTATGTTTTTCTATTTTTCTCTCCCATTGCTTTTTATTTTAAATTATTGTTTATCATTTGCTCTTTTGTATTTAACACAAGAGCTCTATATGAAAAAACTGTTTCACTTGATTCATTTTTTTTCAGGAAATATTCCACATTATGTACTTAAACTTCATGGGTGAAAATAACGATGAACAGGACTGTAGATACTATATCTCTATATATGATTACATCTCAATATGTCATCTCTACATCATGGGTAAAAAAGTGTAGAAAAGCAAAAGCTAGAGTTTTTTCCCCCTAAACTTGCCAAAAATAATTGCACAAAAAAACAATAATCACATTTTTGCTACACACTTTTTTAACCCCTTAATGAATGTCTGTATGTGTTTTTACAGCAATCTTTAATGGGCCTTATTCTTCAGCACCACCTTTTTACAACACTGAGGCACAAATAAACAGAGCGTTCTTGCCTGCAGCAGATGACCTGGTGTCAGCTGTCTAATATAGCTGACACCCTGCTGCAATAGCCATGGTCGGTGCTAGCACTAATCGTGGGCATGTAATCCCTAAGAGACAGCGGCATCTAGATTGTTAACATAGGGAGAGGGTTCCTTCTTTAACCCCATTGCATCCATAGGAACCCAGGGCCTAGTAATGAACTCGGGCTCTGTCTACTACAATATCATATTTTGATAGAGTATCATAATAAAAAGTGCAAGTGCACAAAGTATGGGATACACCACTCTACACAACATGTGTACACCATCTGAGAACAGCTCAATAATATGAGTAAACACATGCAGGTTACAAATAGAAACCCATGCACCCGGCGTTTAAAGAAACATATGAGAGAAAATGCTAAAGGATATGCACCTTACCCATAAATGAGACTTATTTTATTGTTATGTATTTTGCCCGTTTGTTTGTTTTATATTTATTCAATAAATTTTGATAAATTATGATATATGGTCCTAGACTATTACTCTATGTCTCTTATAGGAATATGTTATTTTTGAGCGTCCTAGAGTATTTACCCATTTCAGCCTGTAGTTTTGGGCATTAGGCTGGTATAATATACTGATACATATTATGTATGTGCTTTGGATGATACTGTCTCCAACTACAATATCATGTTTGGCCTTGCGTCAGTGTAAAACTGGCACTTCTAATGCACTGCAATACATGAGTATTGCAGAGTAATAGACCAGAAATCAATGTGTAAAATATTCAAGTTCCATAGTTAAACTAAATAAAAAAAGGAAAAAAAAAGTTCAATGAAATTTGTAAAAATATAAAAAACAAAATAAAGAATGAAAAAATAATGGAAAAAATGTTTCACCATTAACCCCTTTAACTTGGACTCTTGAGCCTGTTCACCTTCCTGATCAGGCCAAATTTTACAATTCTGACCAGTGTCACTTTATGGAGGTAATAACTCTGGAATGCTTCAACATATCACAGTGATTCTGAGATTTTTTTAGATGACAGATTGTACTTTGTTAGTGGTAAATTTAGGTCGATATTTTTTGTGTTTATTTGTGAAAATATCAGAATTTGGGAGAAGACTTAAAAAATTTCGCAATTTTCAAACTTTTAATATTTATGCCCTTTAACCAGATAGTTATATCACACAAAATAGTTAATAAATAACATTTGCCACATATCAACTTTACATCAGCATCATTTTTTAAACATATTTTTTTTGTTGTTGAGAAGTCTGAAGGGTTAAAAGTTTATCAGCAATTTCTCCTTTTTATAACAAAATTTACAAAAACATTTTTTTTAGGGACTAAATCACATTTGAAGTGACTTTGAGGGGTCTGTATTACAGAAAAAAAAGACAACATTTTAAACAATGCACCCCTTAAAGTGCTCAAAACCACATTCAAGAAATGTATTAACCCTTCAGGTGCTTCACAGGAATTAAAACAACGTGGAAGAAAAAAATATAAATTTTACTTTTTCCCACAAAAATGTTGCTTTAGACCCAAATTTTGCATTTTCACAAGGGTAACAGGAGAAAATGAACCATAAAATTTTCTGTGCAATTTCTCTTGAATACACAGATACCTCATATGTGGTGGAAAACTACTGTTTGGGCAACCGGCAGGGCTCGGAAGGGAAGGAGCGCCATTTGACTCTTGGAATGCAAAATGGCTGGAATCCATAGCAGACGTGAAGTCGCATTTGCAGATCCCCTGATATACCTAAACAGTGGAAACCCCCTATTAGTGACCCCATTTTAGAAATCACACCTCTCAAAGAACTTAGCTAAAGGTGTGGTGAGCACCTTGAACCCACAGGTGGTTCACAGAATTTTTATACATTTTTCCCAAAATTTTTCATTTTCACAATGGTAAAGAAAAAGGACCATACAATATGTTGTGCAATTTCTCCTGAGTACACCAATACCCCATATGTGGTGGAAAACGACTGTTTGGGCACACGACATGGCTTGGAAGGGAAGGAGAGCCAATTGAATTCTGGAGTGCAATTTTGGCTTGAATAAATTGTGGATGCCATGTCACATTTGAAGAGCCTCGGACATGCCAAAACATCAGAAACCTCCACAAGTGACCCTATTTTGGAAACTGCACCTCTTGATGATTTCATCTTGGGGTGCAGTGAGCATTTTTATTCCTCAGGCGATTCACAAGTTTTGGCTCCAAGTTTTTAACTTTCAAAAAGAATAATAGGAGAAAATGAATGGTACAATTTGTTACACAATTTCTCCTGAGTATGACAATACTCCATATGTGGTCGAAAACAACTTTTGAGGCACAGTGCAAAGCTCTGAAAGGAAGAAGATTTTGCTGGAATGGTTTGAGAGTGCCATGTCAGATTGGCAGAGCCCTGAAGGTGCCAGAACAGTGAAACCCCCATAACTGACCCCATTTTACAGAGTACACCCTCCAATGAATTCATATAGGGGTACAGTGAGCATGTTGACACCACATGTGCCTCACAGAATTTTATACCATTGGGCAGTGAAGAAAGAATTACATTTTTACCACAAAAATGTTTTTAGCCCTAATTTTTTAATTTCTATAAGGGATAATAGAAAAAAATGGGTAGCATAGTTGGTTGTGCAATTTTTCTTGAGTGCACCAATACCTTACATATAATTTTCATGCACAGTGGAAATCTCAGAAGGGAAGGAGTTCCATATTATAATGCAGATTTTGCTGCTATGGTTTGTGCGCGCCATGACCCACTGAAAGAGCCCCTGAGGTGCCAGAACAGCAGAACTCCCCATAAGTGACCCCATTTTACAAACTACGCCTCTCAATGAATTCATCTAAGGCTGCGGTGATCATATTGACACCACGGATGTGTCACAGAATTTTATGCCATTGGGCATTGAAGAAAAAATAATTGCATTTTTACCACAAAAAATTAGTTTTAGCCCCAGATTTTACTTTTTCATATGGGGAAATGGGTAAAAATGGCACCAAAATTTGTCAAACAATTTCTGCTGAACATGGAAATACCCCATATGTGGCTGTATAGTGCAGCTTAGCCACATTTGAGAGACATTTGAGAGGGACGGAGCGCTATTTGACTCTTGGAGTACAAATAATTGTAGAATAGTTTGCAGACTCCACATAGAGAGCCCCTAAGTGCCAGAAGAGTAGAATCACCCCGCCTCATGTGACCCCATTTTGGAAATTACACCCCTCGGGGAATTTACCTACAGGTGTATTGATCATTATGATTCCATGGATGCTTTCCAGAAACGAGCAGCAACGGATGTTGCTAAGTGAAAAGTGCAAATCTGCCATTGTAGTGCCCGTAGATTACAGTGCCAAGTACGTTGTAGTGCCCAGTACATTATGCCCAGCTTGTGCATCTGTAGACATGCACCTGTAAATTAAGTGGCTCTCAGCGCTACAGAAATGCCAAACACATGGACACTGTATGAGGTTTAGGCACACTGGGGCTCAAAAGGGAGAGGGGGTATTTGGACTTGGAAACGTGAAATTCTCTGGATTTGGTTCGGGGGGCGAGGAGCCATAACGCTTTTCCAGAGACTATGTGCTACCAGTAACGTGGAAGCCCCTATATTTCCAATAACAGATGACAGACCAGAGTGTGGATTTGCTTTATTTTTATGAATTGAGTTGAAGCTTTTATTAGGAAAATTTTACATACTGTTTGGAAGCACATTTATCCTGTGCTCTACGCTTTGAACTTACATCATGGTTTCGATCTAAATTTCCAAATGACGTGATTCAGATGAAACCCCCGAGGGATCCATTCACTATAATGAGGCAGCAGATTTACTCTGGACTCAGTCTGGCCTCTGTTCAGCAGTGTCCTTCTTTTCAGATGTACACAAAACTGTGGCTGACCGCACTTTTATGCACACTTAAAAAGAGACACACTGCTGGATCATAGGCCAGACGGTGTCCACGGTGCCTCCATCTGCCTCATTACAGGGAATCTTTCACAGGGGGTTCCGTCTGAATCACGTATTTCAGAGATTTACACAGAAACCCCAGTGTAAGCGCTCAGTGCAGAGAGCAGGATAAATGTGAGCAGAGGCTTACTGCGATCTTTGTGAAGGAGAATAAACAAATCAATAGCCGGTCAAAAATAGTTTTTATTTATTTTTTTACGCCGTTCCTCATGTGGTATAAGTGATTAGACGACTTTATTCTTTGGGTCGGTGTGATTACAGCGATACCAGATTTATATCAGTTTTTTATGTGTGGCAGCTATCACACACTGAAAGGTATCTTTTATACAAAAAAAAAAAAGCATGTTACGGCTTGTATTTTGCGGGACGAGTTGATGCTTTTATTGGTTCCATTTTCGGTTGTATATCATTCTTTAATCACTTTCCATTCCGATTTTAGGGAGGCAGAATGAACAAAAAACAGAAATTCAGTAATTGCTTTTGTTTTTTGTTTTTTTTATGCTGTTCACCGTGGGCTTTATTCTTCGGGTCAGTACGATTACAGCGATAGTACATTTATATAATTTTTTTGTGTTTTGCCGCTTTTACACAATAAAAACTATTTTATAGAAAATATAATTGTTTTTTGCATCACTATATTCTGAGAGCTATAACTTATTTATTTATCTACTGATGGAGCTGTATGGTGGGGTTTTTTTGCGGGACAAGATGACATTTTCAGCTATATGATTTTTATTTACATTCGACTTTTTGATTGCGATTTATTCCACTTTTTTTATCAGTATGATGAAAAAGCATTTTTTTGCCATGTTTTTTTTTACCTTTTTACGGTGTTCACTGAAGGGGCTAAATAGTGTGACAGTCTTACAGATCGGGCCGTTTTGGACGTGGCAATACCAAATATGTGCATTGTTTTTACATAGTTAAATGTATTTATTGCCATAGTATTTTTTTTTTCATTTTTTTATTTATTTTGTGACTTTGTCTTTTACATATTTTTATAATTTTTTTTTTTTTTTTACTTAGTCCCTCTATTGGACTTTAACTTTTATTACTTTGATCACTGGTATAATGCATTGCAATGCAGCAGCACTGCAATGCTTTATACCTGGCAGTGTTGCACTGACAGAAGCCTTTTAGACCATGCTAGCTGCAAGCATGGCCTAAACAGGCCACCATAACTGGCAGACTTGGAGTTCCCATAGCAATGATTGGGCCCTCACAATGACGTCGTAGGGGTGCCGATCTGAAGTGAGAGGGAGGGGGCCTTCTAAATGCTGCGATTATTATACTATTGATCACAGCATTTAGAGGATTAAATGGCCCAGGGCGCTCCTGGCAGTGACAGCCGGGGCTCAGCTTTCACTTAAGCCAAGTTCCAGGTGACGATTGTGTGGGCAGTGCTAATGTGCCCACATGATTGCCATGATGTAAATTTACGTTGTTTTGCAGGAACCCCTTCCCGACCGTGGCGTAAACTTACATCAAATGTCGTGAAGGGGTTAAGAACACAAGCTATATATGTAAAACCAAAAATTAACTAAAAAATCTTACACAAAATTGGTATTGCGATCTCTGGAACAACCTGAGCTATAAAACTATTATTTAACCCATACTATTAAAACCATATAAAAAATCAATAAAGCCCATGCCAAAAAATGCAGTTTTTCATTATAAAGTCGCACATAAAATGGAAAACATCATTCCGTAAACAAACAAGCCCTCACTGATTTCTGTTGAGGGAAAATAAAAAATGTATAACTATCAGAATACTTAAAAAATATAAAAAAAACACCTAAATAAATCTGGTATCACTGTAATTGTATTGACCGGAATAATACAATCATGTCTACAGCATGGTGAATGCCGTAAAAAGGTTTTAACCCCTTTACCCCCCAGGGTGGTTTGGACGTTAATGACCAGGCCAATTTTTACAATTCTGACCACTGTCACTTTATGAGGTAATTACTCTGGAACACTTCAATGGATCCCCCTGATTCTGAGAACGTTTTTTTCGTGACATACTGAGCTTCATTAAAATGGTAACATTTCTTCGATATGACTTGCATTTATTTGTGAAAAAAATGGAAATTTGGCGAAAATTTCGCAATTTTCAAACTTTCAATTTCCATGCCTTTAAATCAAAGAGATATGTCACACAAAATAGTTAATAAATAAAATTTCCCACATGTCTACTTTACATCAGCACAATTTTGGAACCAAATTTTTTTTTTTGTTAGGGAGCTATAAGGGTTAAAAATTTACCAGCGATTTCTTATTTTTACAACAAAATTTACAAAACCATTTTTTTAGGGACCACATCTTATTTGAAGTGACTTTGAAGGGCCTTTATGACAGAAAATACCCAAAAGTGACACCACTCTAAAAACTGCACCCCTCAAGGTGCTCAAAACCACATTCAAGAAGTTTATTAACCATTCAGGTGCTTCACAGGAATTTTTGGAACGTGGATGAAAAAAATGAACATTTATTTTTTTTCACAAAAATGTTACTTTAGACCCCAATTTTTTATTTTTGCAAGGGTATCATTAAAAAACGAACCCCAAAATTTGTTGTGAAATTCCTCCTGAGCACGCTGATACCCCACATGTGGGGAAAAACCACTGTTTGGGCACACGGCAGGGTTCGGAAGGGAAGGAGCGCCATTTGACTTTTTGAATGTAAAATTTTCTTAAATAATTAGCGGACTCCATGTTGCATTTGGGGAGCCCCTGATGTGCCTAAACAGTGGAAACCCCTCACAAGTGACCTCATTTTGGAAACTAGACCTCTCAGGGAACTTATCTAGATGAGTGGTGAGCACCCTAAACCCCAGGTGCTTCACAGAAGTTTATAACATTGAGCTGTAAAAATAAAATGTTCACATTTTTCCAATAAAAATGTTTTTCAGCCTCCAATTTTGCATTTTCATAAGGGTAACAGGAGAAATTGCACCATGAAGTTTGTTGTGCAATTCCTCCCGATCACGCTGATACCCCATATGTGGGGGAAAACCACTGTTTGGGCGCACGGCAGGGTTCGGAAGAGAAGGAGCGCTATTTGACTTTTTGAATGTAAAATTTGCTTGAATAATTAGCGGACACCATGTTGCGTTTGGGAAGCCCCTGATGTGCCTAAACAGTAACAGTAAACCCCCACAAGTGACACCATTTTGGAAACTACACACCTCAAGGATTTTATCAAGGGGTATCAACATATTGATCAACATATTGAATAAGTTGTCATTAGTCTTGAGTGTGAGTACTCACTACTTGAGTCAGGTACTCAGGTATGCACGATGTATCGCGGGTGCTCAAGTGACATGCTCGAGTCCCCGCCCTGCATGTTTCACGGTTATTGGACACCCCAAAAAAACATGCGGGGATCGCTTGTGCATGGCAGGCAAAGTTTTTATGGCTGTATGACATCTGCAAAACATATGGGTCGGAGACTTGAGCATGTCACTCCAGCACCCGCGATACTCTGTGCATACCCAAGCACTCAACACTAGTCACCATATCGTCATCATTTTTTTTTCTTTACTTATGAAAAAATCCCAACCCTAAGCCTAACCCTAGCCCAACCATAACCCTAGTCCAACCCTAGCCCTAACACAACCCTAACCCTAGCACAACCCTAACCCTAGCACAACCCTAACCCTAGCACAACTCTAGCCCTAGCACAACCCTAGCCCTAGCACAACCCTAGCCCTAGCACAACCCTAACCCTAACTCTAGAGTTTATTTTTTTAACTCCGTTCATCGTGTGGTATAAGTGATTGGACGACTTTATTCTTCGGGTCGGTGCAATTACAGCAATACTAGATTCATATCGGGTTTTTATGATTGACAGCTGTCACACACTAAAAGTAATTTTTTTTTGTAAAGACTAGTTTTTGCATCACCATATTTTGAGAGCTAAAATTTTTCTATATTCCGGCCGACAGAGTCATGTTACAGCTTGTTTTTTGCGGGACAAGACATTTTTTGATCGCTTTCTATTCCGACTTTTGTGAGGCAGAATAAACAAAAACCAACAATTCAGGAATTGTTTTTTTTGTTTTTTTTTATGCCGTTATGTGTGTGGTAAAATTGATAAAGCAGTTTTATTCTTCGGGTCAGTACGTTTACAGCGGTACCACATTTATATTTTTTTTTTATGTTTTGGCGCTTTTACACAATAAAACTATTTTATAGAAAATAATAATTGATTTTGCATCGCTTCATTCTTTTTTATTTTTCGACCATTGGAGCTGTATGGCGGCTTGCTTTTTGCGGGACAAGATGATGTTTTCAGCGGTACCATTGTTATTTACATTTGTCTTTTTGATCGCGTTTTAATTAGAGATGAGCGGTGTTCGACTAGAACTGTTCACCAATCTCAAATTCGAGCTGTTTTGGGCGGTGTTCGAGTCGTTCGACGAAAGCGAACGATTTGCAAAAAATTCGGCTATTCGAGGTTATGTTCGATAACTGTTCGTGCACCAAAAGCGTAACTGGATTTTTTCACATCATGCAGGGATTGTCTGCCACTCACTGTAATGCCACAGCCATGGTGGTTGTGGCATTACAGTGGTTGCCCAAATCGATGGGAACAGTGCTCACAGTGAAACATGAAAAGCCGGCAATTCAGCAGCGGCATACACCGGTACCCGACAATTTATAACAGAAAGAATAGAGCATCACACATAGATTAGATAGATAGAAACATGTCAGTCACATATATAAGAAGTATGGTAATAGTGTTGATTACTGTACTTGTAATTTAGTGTTAAAATAAAGGATTTATTAAAAAAAAAATTGGCGTGGGGTTCCCCGTAATTTTAGTCTCTAGCGGAGGTTAAGCAGATGGCTGGGGCAGATGTTTGAAGCCTGGGAAGGGGTTAATACCCATGGAACTTCCCAGGCTACTAATATCAGCCCCCAGCTGAATACCTAGCCTTTACTAGCTATTAAAATGGGGGACCCCAAAAAGAAAAATGACGTGGGGTCCCCCCTATTTTAATAGCTAGCAAAGGCTAGGCAGACAGCTGGGGGCTGATATTAATAGCCCAGGAAGGGTGCCATGAATATTGGCCCCCTCCCAGGCTAGAAACACCAGACGTCAGCCGCCACAGAAATGGCGCATTCATAGGATGCGCCAATTCTGGCACTTAGCCTTGCTCTTCCCACTGCCCTGTAGTGGTGGCAGTGGGGTAATAGGGCTGGGGTTGATGTCAGCTTATAATGCCAGCTGACATCAAGCCCAGGTTAGTAATGGAGAGGCGTCTATAAGACACCCCCATTACTAACCCCATAGTCAAAGTTAAAAAAAACACAAACACCCAGAATAAAGTCCTTTAATTGAAATAAACACACAATTCTTTAATGTTCTAAATTAAACCATACTTACCATCACGCCCATTCCAGCTGAAGCCAATGTCTTCTGCAATAAAATTAAAAAAATAAACCAACCTCATCCTTACCGTTCCATGGTTCCCAGGACAGCTCCAGCTCTGCTACATTCACATGACAGACTGGTTTAGGGCCAGCTGATAATACCAAGCTGTACCTGGCTGGACACAAAAATAGGGCGAAGCCCCACGTCAATTTTTTTTAAAGCATGGGAAAATTCTCCTGCGCTTGCGGTGAGCGTGAGAGAATTCTCCTGCGCTCATGGCAAGCGCAGGAGAATTTTCCCACGCTGTCAGTGACGTGCATGAGGTGAGCTGAGTTCATTGGACATGAACTCGGCTCATCTGGATGCCGCCACAGCCAGACACTGAGGAGCGCAAGCATGCCTGCGCTTCTCAGTGTCTGCGGCATGGCAAGCTGGATGACAGCTTTCGGCTGCGATCCAGCCTGTCATGTGAATGTAGCAGAGCTGAAGCTGTCCTGGGAACCATGGAAAGGTAAGGATGAGGTTGGTTTATTATTTTATTTTTAATGGAGGAGATCGTTGGCTTCAGCTGGAATGGGCGTGACGGTACGTATGGTTTAATTTAGAACATTAAAGAATTGTTTTTTTAAATTAAAGGACTTTATTTTGGGTGTTTGATTTTTTTTTTTAACTTTGACTTTGGGGTTAGTAATGGGGGTGTCTTATAGACGCCTCTCCATTACTAACCTGGGCTTGATGTCAGCTGGCATTATAAGCTGACATCAACCCCAGCCCTATTACCCCACTGCCACCGCTACAGAGCAGTGGGAAGAGCGAGGCTAAGTGCCAGAATTGGCGCATCCCATGGATGCGCAATTTCTATGGCGGCTGACGGCTGGTGTTTCTAGCCTGGGAGGGGGCCAATATTCATGGCACCCTTCCTGGGCTATTAATATCAGCCCCCAGCTGTCTGCCTAGCCTTTGCTAGCTATTAAAATAGGGGAGACCCCACGTCATTTTTTTTTTTGGGTCCCCCATTTTAATAGCTAGTAAAGGCTAGGTATTCAGCTGGGGGCTGATATTAGTAGCCTGGGAAGCTCCGTGGGTATTACCCCCTTCCCAGGCTTCAAACATCTGCCCCAGCCGTCTGCTTAACCTCCGCTAGAGACTAAAATTAAGCGGAACCCCACGCCAATTTTTTTTTTTAATAAATCCTTTAACACTAAATGACAAGTGCAGTAATCAACACTATCACTGTACTCATTATATATGTGACTGACATGTTTCTATCTATCTAATCTATGTGTGATGCTCTATTTTTTCTGTTCTAAATTGTAGGGTACCGATGCTGAATTGCCGGCCGGCTTTTTTAAAGAGACGGTGCATGAAAACACTATTATTTTTTTTAATAAATCCTTTAACACTAAATGACAAGTACAGTAACCAACACTGTCCCTGTACTTCTTATATATGTGACTGACATGTTTCTATCTATCTAATCTATGTGTGATGCTCTATTCTTTCTGTTCTAAATTGTCGGGTACCGATGTTGAATTGCCGGCCGTCGTTTTTAAAGAGAGTGTTTTCTGAGCAGTTTGTCAGCTTTTGGACACCTTTGAAGGTGTTTTCTATGTGTTTTTGTTTGCCTGCCATTGGTTTTAACGGTGCTCGATAGTGTTCTAAGGTGTTTGACGAACAGTTCCACGAACATCCCGGTGTTCGACGAACCGAACCGAACCCGAACACTACGGGGGTGGCTCAACACTAGTTTTAATTCTATTTTTTGTTTGACGGTATGATGATAAAACATCGTTTTTTTTTGTTTGTTTTTTACCGTGTTCACTAAAAGGGTTAACTAGTGGGACAGTTTTATAGGTCAGGTTGTTCTGAATGCGGTGATGCCACATATGTGTACTTTTGTTCTTTTGGATTTTTTTTTTCATAAGATTATTTATTTATGGGTACAATATATATATATTTTATTACTTTTTTCATTTTGTTTTTAAATATGTTTACAATTTTTTTTTTCACTTTTTTTTCACTTTATGACAATTTTTGATCTTTTACACATTGTCCCACTATGGGACTTTCACTTTTTGCAGCCTAATTGGCTGTATAGCATAGAGAGCAGCAGCTCCCTATGCTATGTAGCCTGTCACTGCTGCCCAGGGAGGTTACTTTGGTCATGCACTGCGCATGACCAAAGTAACTTCTTGCCTCCTGGTGACCTGGATATTGTCATGATGACATAGGGTCACCATGAAAACATCCGGGACCGGACTCAGACGCCGCTGGATGCCGGAGAGGAAGTAAGTATTGTGCTTACTTCCACTTGCCACCGGAATGCTGCGATCCATTTCGATCACAGCATTTCAGGGGTTAATGTGCAGGGAGCGGTGCGAGACCATTCCCAGCACATAGTACCGGGTGTCAGCTGTGACAATCAGCTGACACCTGTCGGCGATCTCGCCCGCACAGCCTGTGTGCGGGCGAAATCGCCAAAGCATACTAATACGTATCTGGCTCTTAAGTCCCAGGGCGCAGACACATATTAGTATGCCTTGGGCTACAAAGGGGTTAAAAATTCCTGAACTGCGTTTTTTTTTCATTCTGCCTCCCAAAGTTCAAAATAAAAAATGACCAAAAGATATTTTGCAACTCAAAATGGTTCCAGTAAAACCATCAACTCATTCTACAAAAAAATTAGCCTACATATGGCATTGTTGGTGGCAAAATAAAAAAGTCAGAATATGGCAATGCAAAAACAAATAATTTTTGTAAAAAAGTGTTATTTAGCATGCAAAGTCACAAAACATAAAAACTACATAAGTTTAGTACCACTGTAATCATACTAAGGAAAGTAAGCTGTCTTATCACTGTTACTACAAGGTGACAGGCATGAAAATATACAAATAAAAAATATCCCTGAATTGCGATTTATTTTGCCTGTCAAAAATTGAAAAAATGATCAAAATATGTAATATACCCAAAATAGTACCAAAGTAAACATGAACACATTTTGTAAAAAAACAAGCCCTCGCTCAGGTCCATCATCTCTTAACGGAAAAATGGAAGGTTTAAATGTTACTTGTAGCGGAAAGGCTCTGGAAATGCAAAATAGCTCCCAAAAAACAATCCTGCAAAATATCGCGCTCCCAAAGCCAAATGCCGGGCCCCTTTCCTTCTGAGGCATGCAGTGGGCCCAAGCCGCAGTTAGTATCCACATGTATGGTGCTGATGTAGTAGGAAGAGCCTACTTAACATGTCTCCAGAAATGCAATCTGGGCACAATGTATTGGGCATTGTCACTCTTTTTCCATACCCATAGACTTGGGTGAGTTTTATCCAAAGAGAATAGCGCATGCTGCGATTTTTTTTCATATGGACACATGATCTGTGTGAAAAAACCCAGTTATCTGAACACCCTTATTTTTTGTCGCTTTTCAAACACAACACTGACTTGTGTGCAACTTCTCTCCGCAAGTCGCAGAAAAGTTTTTAGCCATGTGACATGTGTCAGAGAACTGCTGTCACATGAGATGTTGACGTGTAGCCACAGCCTAAGGCCTCTTCACAAGTCCTGATATTTCCAGTACTGGAGAAAACAGTACCGGAGATATCTGTGTCCGTGTGCACCTGTGTGGCAACCGTATGCCGCATCAGTATCTCATGTACCGGCGCTTGGGAATCAGCGGTACAGTTAGCGCTGTTCCCAAGAGGCGGGTGCTGAAGGAATCTCTCATCACTGTCCCCTGCTTGTGCTGCGATCAGTGCGAGCAATGGACAATATTGATAGTTGTATTCAGGCCCTGCTGTCTACAAGTGTAAAAGTAAGGAAAAAATAAAAAAACAGATTATACTCACCTTTACACCTAATTCCTTGAAGCCATAGTCTCCTGTAAACAAACCAAAAAAACAAAACACAATATCCCTCAGAGGAGAATGACATGCTGCAGCGAGCTGGCCCCTGAACTGTGCTGAGATCACTGAGCGGTGTCCTGTCACTCCATAGAGGTAGGCTATGTGAGGGCTCATACTGTATATAGGAGGCTATGTGAGGGCTCATACAGTATATAGAGAGGCTATGTGGTGGCTCATACTGTATATAGAGAAGGTATGTGGTGGCTCATACTGTATATAGAGAAGCTATGTGGTGGCTCACAATGCATATAGGAGGCTATATGGTAACATAGTAACATAGTTTTTAAGGTTGAAGGAAGACTAAGTCCATCTAGTTCAACCCATAACCTAACATGTTCATCCAGAGGAAGGCAAAAAAAAAAACACGTGGAAAACACTAAGCTCCACATTGGGGAAAAAAATTCCTTCCCGACTCCATACGACAATCAGACTAGTTCCCTGGATCTACACCCTATCAAGGAATCTAGTATATATAACCTGTAATATTGTACTTTTCAAGAAAGGCATCCATGCCCTTCTTAAATTTTAGTAGTGAATCACTCATTACAACATCATGCGGCAGAGAGTTCCATAGTCTCACTGCTCTTACAGTAAAGAATTCCGTCTGTGATTATGATTAAACCTTCTTTCCTCCAGACGTAGAAGATGCCCCCTTGTCCCCGTCTCAGGCCTCAGAGTAAAAAGATCAGTAGAAAGGTCTTTGTACTGTCCCCTCATATACTTGTACATAGTAATAAGATCACCCCCTAAGCCTTTGTTTTTCCAAAGTAAATAACCCCAAGTGTAATAACCTGACTTTGTATTGCAGACCCCCCAGTCCTGTAATAACCTTGGTCGCTCTTCTCTGCACCCGCTCTAGTTCAGCTATGTTTTTCTTATACACTGGAGAACAGAACTGTACACAGTATTCTAAGTGTGGTCGCACTAGTGACTTGTATAGAGGTAAAATTATGTTCTCCTCATGAGCATCTATGCCTCTTTTAATGCATCCCATTCTTTTATTTGCCTTTGCAGCAGCTGCCTGACACTGGCCACCAAACGTGAGCTTATCATCCACCAATACACCCAGGTCTTTTTCAATTACAGTTTTGCCCAGTGTTTTACAATTAAGCATATAATTATACATTTTATTTCCTCTGGCCAAGTGCCTTACCTTACATTTATCCCCATTAAAGCTCATTTGCCATTTATCAGCCCAAGCTTCTAGTTTACATAGATCCTCCTTTAATATAAAATTGTCCTCCTCTGTATTGATTACCCTGCAGAGTTTAGTGTCATCTGCAAATATTGAAATATTACTCTGCATGCCCCTTACAATGTCATTAATATATACTGTATGTTAAAAAGAAGCGGGCCCAATACTGACCCCTGTGGTACCCCATTGTTAACTGAGACCCAGTCTGAGTGGTTTCCATTAATAACCACCCTTTGTTTCCCATCACTGAGCCAATTCTTAACCCACATACATATATTTTCCCCTATCTCCATTGTTCTCATTTTAAGTATCAACTAGTGTTGAGCGAGCATGCTCGACACTTCTCGGTTCTCGCCCAAGCATCTCACTACTCGGGATGTTCGGCGAGCACCGAGCATTTTCGGGTTACTCAGGTGGGAGCTCGGGTCTCCACCCTGTATGTTTGGCGCTCTTTAAAGAGCCAATGAACATGCAGGGATTGCCAGCCAGTCACTGTAATGCCGCAGCCATGTTGGTTGTGGGCATTACAGTGATTGGCTGGCCGTACAGCGTCACCTCGAGTATTTAAAACCCCCAATTTCTTTATTTGTGCCCAGGTCACTATCTGCACTATCTTCCCCACCTATAAAATGAATACCCTCCCCCCCAATCCCTAGTTTAAACAATCCTCCAACCCTATAGCCATTTTCTCCCCCAGCACAGCTGCACCCTCCCCATTGAGGTGCAGCCCGTCCCTAGCGTAGAATCTGTAGCCAACTGAGAAGTTGGCCCAGTTCTCCAGGAACCCAAACCCCTCCTTCCTACACCAGTTCTTGGGCCACTTATTTATCTCCCTAATCTTCTGTTGCCTCTCTGGCGTGGCACATGGTAGTATTTTAGAGAATACCACCTTGGAGGTCCTTGCTTTAAGCTTGCAGCCTAATTCCCTGAAATCATCTTTAAGGATCTTCCACCTACCTCTAACTTTGTCATTTGTGCCAATGTGCACCATGACCGCTGGGTCCTCACCAGCCCCTCCCAGTAATACGTCAACGCGATCAGCGATATGCCGGACTCGTGCGCCAGGCAGGCAGCACACTGTTCGACGATCCCTGTCTTTATGACAGATTGCCCTATCTGTTCTCCTAATAATTGAGTCCCCCACTACCAGAACCTGCCTGGCCTGCCCTGCTCTCCTATTTCCCCCCTTACTGGAGCTGACACTCCTACGGCTTCCAGAGGACATGCCTTGCTGCAGCAGTGCTACCCCTGTACCGACACCCCCTCATCTGCATACTTTGCAAACTTATTGGGGAGTGCCAGATCAGGACTAGACTTCCTGGCACTCCTCCCTCTACCCCCCCTTCTAACTGTTACCCAACTAGCTGCCTCACTGTCCTGCATCTCTCTACTACCACCCTCCCCCACATCTACCTCAGTGAGCAGCTGCTCATTGAGCAGCAGACTACTTTCCATATTGTCAATAGATCTCCGTGTTGCCAGCTGCTCATTTAGATCCAGTACCTGGGCTTCCAAACGCACAACATGCACACATCTCGCACAACAGTATGCAACCCCGACCGGCTGTTCAAGAATGCATACATGTGGCAAGATGTACATTGGATAGCATTGTCAATAATGAAGCTCATTTCCTAATGGGGATTGCACTAGACAGAAATGTTTGGTAAAAAGAAATGTAAAGAATTAATAAAATACAGACAGCAATTCAGTCCAAATTCCTCCCTTACAAAATCCCTGAATCCAAAGTCACTGAACAACAAGTCACACGCTTACTTCCGTTTGCACTTACGCTCCGTTCACACTCGCTAAGGAAGAAGATTTAAAGAGGTTTTTTTTCCCTTTAAGCAGCAATACACCCTACAGCTCAATGCACTTCCCAAAAATAAAAATAGGAGGCTATATGGTGGTTCACACTTTATATAGGAGGCTATGTGAGGGCTCATATTGTATATAGGAGGCTATGTGGGGGCTCATACTGTATGTAGGAGGCTATGTGAGGGCTCATACTGTATATAGGAGGCTATATGAGGGCTCACACTGTATATAGAGAGGCTGTGTGAGGGCTCATACTGTATCTAGGAGGCGATGTGGGGGCTCACGCTGTATATAGGTAATATGGGGGCTCATACTGTATGTAGGTTATGTGGGGGCTCATACTCTATATAGGAGGCTATGTGAGGGCCCACACTGTATATAGGAGGCTTTGTGAGGGCTTATACTGTATATAGGAGGTGATGTGGGGGCTCATGCTATATATAGGGGGTTATGTGGGAGCTCATTCTGTATATAGATGATGTAGGGGCTTATACTGTATATAAGAGGCGATGTGGGGGCTCACACTGTATATGACGCTATGAGGGGTCTCATACTGTATATAGGGGGCTCATACTGTATGTAGAGGGCAGTGTGGGGGTTCATCCAGTATATAGGGGATGTCAGCATACTTAATTCTGCTCAATACTAAGTCATACAATTCACTGTTGGACACACACAGAAAAAGGCCCCTGTGCAAGAACAATATATGTGCCCTTTGCAGCCCAAGTGCTCCTAAAAATGCAAAATATTACCTGCTTTGGAGGTAAAAATGGGCCCTCCTTACCTCTTGGGACCCTGTGCGTCCGCACAGGTTGCACCAATGATATGTCCGCCCCTGATATAATTATTATTTTATATTAATATTAATTGTAATATTGAGCAAAATACATTTCAGCCTATTGGTTTGGCCTTAACAGTCACAGTCTCTCATGTGGCCCCTCCAGAAAATTAATTGCCCACCCCTGCTCTAGCCACACACATTCTCATGCTGCCCCTCCTGTCATTTTATGTTGATCCTCCTGACATACAGTACAGACTAAAAGTTTGGACACACCTTCTCATTTAAAGATTTTTCTGTATTTTCTTGACTATGGAAATTGTACATTCAAATTGAAGGCATCAAAACTATGAATTAACACATGTGGAATTCTACAATTAACAAAAAAGTGTGAAACAACTGAAAATATGTCTTATATTCTAGGTTCTTCAAAGTAGCCACCTTTTGCTTTGATGACTGCTTTGCACACTCTTGGCATTCTCTTGATGAGCTTCAAGAGGTAGTCACCGGAAATCGTCTTCCAACAATCTTGAAGGAGCTCCCAGAGATGCTTAGCACTTGTTGGCCCTTTTGCCTTCACTCTGCGGTCCAGCTCACCCCAAACCATCTCGATTGGGTTCAGGTCTGGTGACTGTGGAGGCCAGGTCATCTGGCGTAGCACCCCATCACTCCCCTTCTGTTATGCACACGCCCGGGCTAAGCGGCGTGTGCGTGTGATTGTAGTGATTCCACTGGACCGTGCCGGAGAGTGAATGCCTGGAGGGGCGTGACTAAGTATTCACCCGATCCGACCAGGGTCGCACGACGGCATACGACGCCAGTGCACCAAGGAGGAACCGAGCAGAGGGACCAGGTGCTACTCCAGGACAGACCCCGGACACGGCTGTTGACCCACACAGGGGAATACAGGAACAGGCTGGTAGGCTGGCACACAGACTGGTGGGTATAGGCAGGCACGACTGGTATGCAGGCAGGCGGGTATGCAGGCAGGGGGGTAAAGGCAAGCACAGCTAGAGTGCAGACAGGGAGGCACTAGCAGGTAGGAACACAGGCGGGATAGGACCCAGTACACACCGGGACTCAGGAACAATACAGGCAGAGGGTTACAGGCAAGCACAGCTAGAGTGCAGACAAGGCTGAGCAGGGAGGACAGGGCTCTGTTCACACGGAACAGACAGGAAGGGAAAGACAGAGCCAGATACTCACACAGTACTTGCAGAGACAACAAGCAGGAGTTAGGTACGAGTTCAGACTCTGCAGAAAAAGGAAGGGAACGGACATAGAGGCAAAACAGGTAAAGGACAGGAGAGAGTTCAGACTGGAACTGAGTGTACGGAGGAGACCGACACTGCAGAGGGATACAGGAGCGGGTCTGGGAATACGGCCCCCAGAGAGGCGGAACGAACAGGCAAGGAGCGTGTTCAGACAGGACAGACCAGACGCAGGAGCGGGTCTAGGAAATCGGCCACTAGAAGGCGGAACGAACAGGCAAGGAGCGTGTTCAGACAGGACAGACCAGAGAACACAAAAAGGACACAGTTCAGACACGGGAGCTGATACCGCAAAGCAGGAGACATACAGGACTCAGTTCAGACACGGGAGCTGAAACCGCAAAGCAGGAGACATACAGGACACAGTTCAGACACGGGAGCTGATACCGCAAAGCAGGAGACATACAGGACACAGTTCAGACACGGGAGCTGATACCGCAAAGCAGGAGACATACAGGACTCAGTTCAGACACGGGAACTGATACAAAAAGCAGGAGACAAGAGACGGGACCTGGCACCTTCAGAGTGCAAGCACACACTGAAGGAAACACTATGCTCAGGCAGGGATAGAAGGGAGCTGCTGAGCTATATACCAAGTGACAGACAGCAATAGGCTGAGGACGCACAAGGGGTGTGACCCACAGCAGGTACAAAAGGCAGGAAGTGATAGGGCGCCGCCCTTAAGCAGCAGAAACAGACACAAACAGACAGCATGGAGGGAAGCCAGAGAGACATTCTGGACAGGAGATCAAGTGCGCCCTCTTGCACAGTGGGAGATGGACCACCATGCAAGGACGCCGCCAGGTATGTTACACCTTCTTGGTCAAATAGCCCTTACACAGCCTGGAGGTGTGTTTGGGGTCATTGTGCTGTTGAAAAATAAATGATGGTCCAACTAAACGCAAACCGGATGGAATAGCATGCCGCTGCAAGATGCTGTGGTAGCCATGCTGGTTCAGTATGCCTTCAATTTTGAATAAATCCCCAACAGTGTCACCAGCAAAGCACCCCCACACCTCACACCTCCTCCTCCATGCTTCACGGTGGGAACAAGGCATGTAGAGTCCATCCGTTCACCTTTTCTGCGTCGCACAAAGACACGGTGGTTGGAACCAAAGATCTCAAATTTGGACTCATCAGACCAAAGCACAGATTTCCACTGGTCTAATGTCCATTCCTTGTGTTCTTTAGCCCAAACAAGTCTCTTCTGCTTGTTGCCTGTCCTTAGCAGTGGTTTCCTAGCAGCTATTTTACCATGAAGGCCTGCTGCACAAAGTCTCCTCTTAACAGTTGTTGTAGAGATGTGTCTGCTGCTAGAACTCTGTGTGGCATTGACCTGGTCTCTAATCTGAGCTGCTGTTAACCTGCGATTTCTGAGGCTGGTGACTCGGATAAACTTATCCTCAGAAGCAGAGGTGACTCTTGGTCATCCTTTCCTGGGGCGGTCCTCATGTGAGCCAGTTTCTTTGTAGCGCTTGATGGTTTTTGCAATTGCACTTGGGGACACTTTCAAAGTTTTCCCAATTTTTCGGACTGACTGACCTTCATTTCTTAAATTAATGATGGCCACTTGTTTTTCTTTACTTAGCTGCTTTTTTCTTGCCATAATACAAATTCTAACAGTCTATTCAGTAGGACTATCAGCTGTGTATCCACCAGACGTCAGCACAACACAACTGATGGTCCCAACCCCATATATAAGGTAAGAAATCCCACTTATTATACCTGACAGGGCACACCTGTGAAGTGAAAACCATTTCCGGTGACTACCTCTTGAAGCTCATCAAGAGAATGCCAAGAGTGTGCAAAGCGGTCATCAAAGCAAAAGGTGGCTATTTTGAAGAACATAAGACATATTTTCAGTTGTTTCACACTTTTTTGTTAAGTATATAATTACACATGTGTTGATTCATAGTTTTGATGCCTTCAGTGTGAATGTACAATTTCCATAGTCAAGAAAATACAGAAAAATCTTTAAATGAGAAGGTGTGTCCAAACTTTTGGTCTGTACTGTACATCTTCAGCTATTCATCCTGTCATTAGCCTTCCTCTTGTTACACACATTCTTCTGCTGCTCCTCCTGACACTTGCCTTCTGCTCTCACAGACACATCTTCCTTATATGATGCTCCTCCTGTCACGCATTCTTCTGCTGCTCTTCCTGTCACTATTCCTCCTCCTCTCAGGCTATGTGCCCACGATGCAGAAATTCTCCAGATTTTTCCTGAGCGTTTCTGCATCTCCCTGGCAGAAAAAAGGCATGTGTTTCTCCTGCCAGGGACATGCGGATGTGAAGCGTTCTTCACATGCATTTCCGCATGCGGGTTGACAAGCGCTTTCCAAGCGGTTTTAGCATCACTTGGAAAGTGCATGACAACTTGGTCACACTATATAAATTGATGCAAACGGCATGGATTTATATACTGTGACCGAAAGAATGGTAAAAAAAATAAATATTATACTTACCTTCTGATGGCCCCCGGTGTCCTTGTCTCGGCTTGCCGGCAGCTCGCGGTAGACTAAAGGACCTGTCGATGTCAGCGGTCGCGTCACCCATCACATGACTATGACGGCAGTGCAGGTCCTTCAGTCCACCGCGATCTGCCGGCAAGAGAAGACAAGCGCACCGCGGGCCATCAGAAGGTAAATATAACATTTATTTTTTATTTTATTCTTTTTTTCACAGGTTCTATGGTACCCAGGTCCAGAGGAGAGTCTCTTCTCCAAACCCGGGTACCATCCGTACATTGAAACGCATGGTTCCACATCTACATATACAGTGATGCGTAATCCATGCGTTCTAATGAAAGTCAATGGCGGCGAAAACTCCGCGCTTCCGCAAAATAATTGGTAGTGCTGCATTTTTTTCCACAATGATAACCCACAGCGGAAATTTCCGCAGCATGTGCACAGCACATGCGGATTATCATTGGGGGACATGGCAGGCCTTCTAGCATGCGCTTTTTAAGCGTTTCTGTGGCGGAATTGCCGCTGCGGAAACACTTAAAAAACGCATAGTTGGAACACAGCCTCACACATTCTTCTGCTGCTCCTCCTGTCACACATTCTTCTGCTGCTCCTCCTGTCACACATTCTTCTACTGCTCCTCCTGT
Source organism: Phyllobates terribilis (assembly GCF_046119375.1). NCBI lineage: Eukaryota > Metazoa > Chordata > Amphibia > Anura > Dendrobatidae > Phyllobates > Phyllobates terribilis. Next base: position 443,043,216 of record NW_027362771.1, on the reverse strand, counting down.
CACACATTCTTCTGCTGCTCCTCCTGTCACACATTCTTCTGCTGCTCCTCCTGACCCTAGCCTTCTGCGCCTCTCACATACTTATATGCCGCTCTTCTTGTCACGTGCCTTCCCCGGGGGCTACAGGAGTGCAGGGAGGATCAGTACAAGAAATTTCACAAGACGTGTGTAGTGACGTGTACAGTCACGTGGTGTAGCTGGCAGCGCCCGTCAGTCTCGTTAGTTGACGTCACTCCACTTCTATTTCCTGGATTCCAAATACAGTAATGACTCAGCCAATCAGAAACACGTAGAGGGCGGGACCTCTAAGAAACAACCAATCACAGGCTCTCAGCCCAGGAACATGCCTGGGCATGAAGCAGCGAAGCCGGTACTGTAACACGTGGAGCTGAGACGGTCTCCAGTAATAACCTGCGCCGGGGTCGTGCGGTCTGTGGTCGGTGAGTTTGGGCCGGGATTGGAGAGGGGAAAGGCTAATAGTGATCCTACCGGTGTAAGGAGCTATGTCCGCACTCGTGTACTGATTCCCCCGCTGCCATCGATCAGTGTCTGTACTGTGCTCTCCACACATGGCTGCCTGCAGTCATATCGAGGATTGCCCCCTTACAAGCCTCTCATACATCAGGATCCGGGACGTATTTAAGATTGTGTAGGTTATAAGGAAAGTAGATCTTCCTAGTGCCACATTGTCATGGCAAACACCATATGCCACCGAGAAGAGTTATTGCAGTCTAGTCTTGCCTCCCCATGTCCAGCGCTGCCTATCCTGTAAGACTGTCCCCCGCTCTATAATATGGTCACCCCCTAGTCCTATAAAAATGGCCCTTGCTCTATATTATATAATATAGTCACCCCCCCCCCCTTCCTGTAAGTCTGGCCCCTGCTCTATAATATGGTCCCCGCCTCCCCCAGTCCTGTAAAACTGGCCCCCAGTCCTGTAAAGCTGGTCCTTGTGCTATAATATGGTCCCCCCTCCGTCCTGGCTCCCATCCTGTAATACTGCCCCCCCCCAGTCCATGCTCCCATCCTGTAATACTGCCCCCCCCCCCCCCCCAGTCTGTGCTCCCATCCTGTAATACTACCCCCCCCCAGTCCATGCTCCCATCCTGTAATACTGCCCCCCCCAGTCCATGCTCCCATCCTGTAATACTGCCCCCCCCCCCAGTCCATGCTCCCATCCTGTAATACTACCCCCCCCAGTCCATGCTCCCATCCTGTAATACTGCCCCCCCCAGTCCATGCTCCCATCCTGTAATACTGCCCCCCCCAGTCCATGCTCCCATCCTGTAATACTGCCCCCCCCCAGTCCATGCTCCCATCCTGTAATACTGCCCCCCCAGTCCATGCTCCCATCCTGTAATACTGCCCCCCCAGTCCATGCTCCCATCCTGTAATACTGCCCCCCCCAGTCCATGCTCCCATCCTGTAATACTGCCCCCCCCCGCAGTCCATGCTCCCATCCTGTAATACTGCCCCCCCCGCAGTCCATGCTCCCATCCTGTAATACTGCCCCCCCCAGTCCATGCTCCCATCCTGTAATACTGCCCCCCCCAGTCCATGCTCCCATCCTGTAATACTGCCCCCCCAGTCCATGCTCCCATCCTGTAATACTGCCCCCCCCCAGTCCATGCTCCCATCCTGTAATACTGCCCCCCCCCAGTCCATGCTCCCATCCTGTAATACTGCCCCCCCCCAGTCCATGCTCCCATCCTGTAATACTGCCCCCCCCAGTCCATGCTCCCATCCTGTAATACTGCCCCCCCCAGTCCATGCTCCCATCCTGTAATACTGCCCCCCCCAGTCCATGCTCCCATCCTGTAATACTGCCCCCCCCAGTCCATGCTCCCATCCTGTAATACTGCCCCCCCCAGTCCATGCTCCCATCCTGTAATACTGCCCCCCCAGTCCATGCTCCCATCCTGTAATACTGCCCCCCCCAGTCCATGCTCCCATCCTGTAATACTGCCCCCCCCCAGTCCATGCTCCCATCCTGTAATACTGCCCCCCCCAGTCCATGCTCCCATCCTGTAATACTGCCCCCCCCAGTCCATGCTCCCATCCTGTAATACTGCCCCCCCCAGTCCATGCTCCCATCCTGTAATACTGCCCCCCCCAGTCCATGCTCCCATCCTGTAATACTGCCCCCCCCAGTCCATGCTCCCATCCTGTAATACTGCCCCCCCCCAGTCCATGCTCCCATCCTGTAATACTGCCCCCCCCCAGTCCATGCTCCCATCCTGTAATACTGCCCCCCCCCAGTCCATGCTCCCATCCTGTAATACTGCCCCCCCCAGTCCATGCTCCCATCCTGTAATACTGCCCCCCCCAGTCCATGCTCCCATCCTGTAATACTGCCCCCCCCAGTCCATGCTCCCATCCTGTAATACTGCCCCCCCCAGTCCATGCTCCCATCCTGTAATACTGCCCCCCCCCAGTCCATGCTCCCATCCTGTAATACTGCCCCCCCCAGTCCATGCTCCCATCCTGTAATACTGCCCCCCCCAGTCCATGCTCCCATCCTGTAATACTGCCCCCCCCCAGTCCATGCTCCCATCCTGTAATACTGCCCCCCCCCCAGTCCATGCTCCCATCCTGTAATACTGCCCCCCCCCAGTCCATGCTCCCATCCTGTAATACTGCCCCCCCCAGTCCATGCTCCCATCCTGTAATACTGCCCCCCCCAGTCCATGCTCCCATCCTGTAATACTGCCCCCCCCAGTCCATGCTCCCATCCTGTAATACTGCCCCCCCCCAGTCCATGCTCCCATCCTGTAATACTGCCCCCCCCCAGTCCATGCTCCCATCCTGTAATACTGCCCCCCCCCAGTCCATGCTCCCATCCTGTAATACTGCCCCCCCCCAGTCCATGCTCCCATCCTGTAATACTGCCCCCCCCCAGTCCATGCTCCCATCCTGTAATACTGCCCCCCCCCAGTCCATGCTCCCATCCTGTAATACTGCCCCCCCCAGTCCATGCTCCCATCCTGTAATACTGCCCCCCCCGCAGTCCATGCTCCCATCCTGTAATACTGCCCCCCCCGCAGTCCATGCTCCCATCCTGTAATACTGCCCCCCCCAGTCCATGCTCCCATCCTGTAATACTGCCCCCCCCCCAGTCCATGCTCCCATCCTGTAATACTGCCCCCCCCAGTCCATGCTCCCATCCTGTAATACTGCCCCCCCCAGTCCATGCTCCCATCCTGTAATACTGCCCCCCCCCCAGTCCATGCTCCCATCCTGTAATACTGCCCCCCCCCCAGTCCATGCTCCCATCCTGTAATACTGCCCCCCCCCAGTCCATGCTCCCATCCTGTAATACTGCCCCCCCCAGTCCATGCTCCCATCCTGTAATACTGCCCCCCCCAGTCCATGCTCCCATCCTGTAATACTGCCCCCCCCAGTCCATGCTCCCATCCTGTAATACTGCCCACCCCAGTCCATGCTCCCATCCTGTAATACTGCCCCCCCCAGTCCATGCTCCCATCCTGTAATACTGCCCCCCCCCAGTCCATGCTCCCATCCTGTAATACTGCCCCCCCCAGTCCATGCTCCCATCCTGTAATACTGCCCCCCCCAGTCCATGCTCCCATCCTGTAATACTGCCCCCCCCAGTCCATGCTCCCATCCTGTAATACTGCCCCCCCCAGTCCATGCTCCCATCCTGTAATACTGCCCCCCCCCAGTCCATGCTCCCATCCTGTAATACTGCCCCCCCCCAGTCCATGCTCCCATCCTGTAATACTGCCCCCCCCCCCCAGTCCATGCTCCCATCCTGTAATACTGCCCCCCCCCCCCAGTCCATGCTCCCATCCTGTAATACTGCCCCCCCCAGTCCATGCTCCCATCCTGTAATACTGCCCCCCCCCAGTCCATGCTCCCATCCTGTAATACTGCCCCCCCAGTCCATGCTCCCATCCTGTAATACTGCCCCCCCAGTCCATGCTCCCATCCTGTAATACTGCCCCCCCCAGTCCATGCTCCCATCCTGTAATACTGCCCCCCCCAGTCCATGCTCCCATCCTGTAATACTGCCCCCCCCCAGTCCATGCTCCCATCCTGTAATACTGCCCCCCCCAGTCCATGCTCCCATCCTGTAATACTGCCCCCCCCAGTCCATGCTCCCATCCTGTAATACTGCCCCCCCCCCAGTCCATGCTCCCATCCTGTAATACTGCCCCCCCCCAGTCCATGCTCCCATCCTGTAATACTGCCCCCCCCAGTCCATGCTCCCATCCTGTAATACTGCCCCCCCCAGTCCATGCTCCCATCCTGTAATACTGCCCCCCCCAGTCCATGCTCCCATCCTGTAATACTGCCCCCCCCAGTCCATGCTCCCATCCTGTAATACTGCCCCCCCAGTCCATGCTCCCATCCTGTAATACTGCCCCCCCCAGTCCATGCTCCCATCCTGTAATACTGCCCCCCCCAGTCCATGCTCCCATCCTGTAATACTGCCCCCCCCAGTCCATGCTCCCATCCTGTAATACTGCCCCCCCCAGTCCATGCTCCCATCCTGTAATACTGCCCCCCCCCAGTCCATGCTCCCATCCTGTAATACTGCCCCCCCCCCCCAGTCCATGCTCCCATCCTGTAATACTGCCCCCCCCCCCCAGTCCATGCTCCCATCCTGTAATACTGCCCCCCCCAGTCCATGCCATGCTCCCATCCTGTAATACTGCCCCCCCAGTCCATGCCATGCTCCCATCCTGTAATACTGCCCCCCCAGTCCATGCTCCCATCCTGTAATACTGCCCCCCCCAGTCCATGCTCCCATCCTGTAATACTGCCCCCCCCAGTCCATGCTCCCATCCTGTAATACTGCCCCCCCCCCCGTCCATGCCATGCTGTAATACTGCCCCCCCCAGTCCATGCTCCCATCCTGTAATACTGCCCCCCCCAGTCCATGCTCCCATCCTGTAATACTGCCCCCCCCAGTCCATGCTCCCATCCTGTAATACTGCCCCCCCCAGTCCATGCTCCCATCCTGTAATACTGCCCCCCCCCAGTCCATGCCATGCTCCCATCCTGTAATACTGCCCCCCCCCAGTCCATGCCATGCTCCCATCCTGTAATACTGCCCCCCCCAGTCCATGCTCCCATCCTGTAATACTGCCCCCCCCAGTCCATGCTCCCATCCTGTAATACTGCCCCCCCCAGTCCATGCTCCCATCCTGTAATACTGCCCCCCCCCCAGTCCATGCTCCCATCCTGTAATACTGCCCCCCCAGTCCATGCCATGCTCCCATCCTGTAATACTGCCCCCCCCCCAGTCCATGCTCCCATCCTGTAATACTGCCCCCCCAGTCCATGCTCCCATCCTGTAATACTGCCCCCCCCAGTCCATGCTCCCATCCTGTAATACTGCCCCCCCCAGTCCATGCTCCCATCCTGTAATACTGCCCCCCCCAGTCCATGCTCCCATCCTGTAATACTGCCCCCCCAGTCCATGCTCCCATCCTGTAATACTGCCCCCCCCAGTCCATGCTCCCATCCTGTAATACTGCCCCCCCCAGTCCATGCTCCCATCCTGTAATACTGCCCCCCCCAGTCCATGCTCCCATCCTGTAATACTGCCCCCCCCAGTCCATGCTCCCATCCTGTAATACTGCCCCCCCCAGTCCATGCCATGCTCCCATCCTGTAATACTGCCCCCCCCCAGTCCATGCTCCCATCCTGTAATACTGCCCCCCCCCAGTCCATGCCATGCTCCCATCCTGTAATACTGCCCCCCCCCAGTCCATGCTCCCATCCTGTAATACTGCCCCCCCCCAGTCCATGCCATGCTCCCATCCTGTAATACTGCCCCCCCCCCCAGTCCATGCCATGCTCCCATCCTGTAATACTGCCCCCCCCCCCCCTCCGTCCTGGCTCCCATCCTGTAATACTGCCTGCCCCCCAGTCCATGCCATGCTCCCATCCTGTAATACTGCCCCCCCCCCCCTCCGTCCTGGCTCCCATCCTGTAATACTGCCCCCCCCCCCCCCCCCCCAGTCCATGCCATGCTCCCATCCTGTAATACTTCCCCCTCCCCTCAGTCCTGGCTCACATCCTGTAAAAACGGTCCTTGTTCTATTATACTGTCCCTCCTCCCCTCAGCCCTTCTTCCATCCTGTAAAGCCAAGCCCTCAATCTTCAAGCAATGCAGGAAGCCAGGGGCCTAGAGCATCTACTATATAATCGGCTTATCCCGTCTGTCTGTCCTTCCAAGAAATCCTGCGTCACTGATTGACCGCGGCCGGACCAATCAGCGGCGCGGGATTTCAGAACAAGACGGCGGCCGCTAGCGGCTCATCTACCGCACGGAGGTCAGCGGCGATGCAGTCGGGAGATGACCGGCGCTAGCAGCAGAAGTACCCCGACCGGCGGCCTAGGCGGTGCCACTCCCCGGTCCTCCCTTCACACTTGCAGTCGGGAGATGACCGGCGCTAGCAGCCGAAGTACCCCGACCGGCGGCCTAGGCGGTGCCACTCCCCGGTTCTCCCTTCACACTTGCCGTCGGGAGATCAGCGGCCCTAGCCTTCATTGACAGAGTGCGCGGTGGATGCTGGGTGTGACATGATGGGGGATAACCCCGCCCACAGCCCGTCATTCACCTTGGTACGCGGAACAGGAAACCCCTGGCTACAGCCGCAAATAGTCGTGATGTAAGCGGAAGCAAGAGATGGCTGCAGCCGGGGGAATTACGTGCTGGCTGTGCGTGGTCTGCGATGTTGTCACAAGCAGTATTGACAACATGACGTAATTACAAAATTCATTAGGGGCCTCGGGGGGGTACATTTGGGGGGGTTAATTTAAAGTAATGCACAACCCATTTAAACACTGCTTAGCTGATTAGTCGCGCCGAGTCAACTGCATACATATTCTAGAATACCCGATGCGTTAGAATCGGGCCACCATCTAGTTAACACTATAAGTATGTTTAGCAGCTGTGAATTGTGGAGCCGATCTGTAGGGAACAGAACAGCAAGTTATCCTCTGTTCGTGAACTCGGGGGTCACTTGCTTTATGATGATAATGAAGACGCTTCAGAATAAAAACACTACTAGAATTTTCATTAAGTGTCTTTTGCCTCAAAGTCTAGGCTGGTGTGCCAGAGACTGTAGGTCGTGTGCACATACCCTAATAGTGAACATGTTGTAAACGTTAAAATACACAACATTCATGATTCTATGGGGATATATATGTGAATTCATGAATAATCAATCCCAAACCCCATTCATATGTGTCACCAACTCAGTCCATCTCATTCAACATCATTCTTAGAGGCAATGTGTACCAGTCAGGCTGTGTGCCCCCGTAGCGTTTTTCAAGCGTTTATGCTGCGGAATTTCCGCAGCATAAACGCTTGTGAAACGCTAGGTAATCCGCACCCCATGGTCCCCAAGGGGATTCCGCATGTTCTATGCACATGCTGCGGATTTTTCCGCAGCGTTTATGCTGCGTACAAAAATCCGCAGCATGTCATTTAATTTTGCGGAAGAGCAGCGGAACTCCCGCCATTGACTTGCATTGAGACGCATAGAAACCGCGACTGTAAATTTTTACAAGCGGCTTCTATGTGCGGATGGTACCCAGTTCTGGAGGAGAGGAGACTCTCATCCAGACCTGGGTACCATTGTACCTGTAAAAAAAGAATAAAATAAAGTTTATATTCACTTGAGGACCTGCGGTGACGTCACAGTCATGTGACCGCAGGCCCTTCACCGCTCTGTCTCGCGATATGCCGGGAACCAGACAGGAACGAGCGCTGCAGCCACGCCGGGGCCTCGTGGGTGAGTATAGCTTTATTTGTTTTCATTTTTACGGTTCACACTATATAAATCCATGCCGGTTGCATGGATTTATACAGTGTGACCTAGTTGTCAAGCACTTTCCAAGTGATGCTATCGCCTGGAAAGCACTTGTCAATCTGCATGCGGAAACGCATGTGAATCCGCATGTATTCTGCAGGAGAAACGCATGCACAATCTGCATGCGTTTTTTCTGCCAGGGAGATGCAGAAATGCTGCAGAAATTTTCTGCTTCATTTCTGCATCGTGGGCACATAGCCTTAAGCTGAAATTGGTTTTAGCAATTCTAGTCTTAAAGGGGTTGTCCACTACTAGGACAACCATTTCTTGAACTAAATGTTTGGCCCCGATAAAATAAAAAGCTTATACTCCCCTCCCGTGCTGGCGCTTTTCCAGCAGTGTTGGCACTCTTGGTCCCAGAGCTCTAGTGCAGTTGTTGTGACACTTGATGCCTGGCGCCAGATCAGAGCTGGCATCACTGTCTTTGCTCGAATTGAACATGAAAAGGAAGTCCAGGCTGCAGCTGAGCCCTGACTTCCTCTTCATGTTCAATCAATGCGAAGGTGGGGACAGTTATGCCACCGATGATTGGGCGCTGGGTATCACGTGTCATTCCAACGCACCAGAGCTCCGGGACTGCGAGTGCCGACACCACTGGAACAGCGCCAGCACCGGAGGTGAGTTTTTTTTTTTTTATTTTATCGGGGCCAAAAATTTAGCTCAAGAAGAGGTTGTCCTAGTAGTGGACAACCCCTTTAAATTAGACCACACCATGAGCCAATATGAATACATCAGGAGGAACAAGCACCACAGTTTGAGAGCTTATGATCGAGAACATTAACTGTAGCTTCGTATGTGCACTTTGTCCATTTTTGTTTTAATCCCATTGTCATCTTGCATATTTTTTTATTTTTTTTTATTTTTAGCCATCCGACAATATGGATAGCATCGTTTGCACTGGTCTATTCCACGGGTTTCCTCGATCCACTGACTACATGGAAGCTCCTCAATCAGATAAACCTAGTCGTGAACCTAAAGACATGCGTGTCAGGAATCACAGGAAGAGCAGGAAACATCAGCGCTTCTTGTTACGTAAAGCATTTCTTCAGGAACGCGGTCTACTGGGCAGGAAAAAGTCTGAGGAATGTTTATGTTCCATCCTTGGTGAAGGCATCTCCCCAATTTGTCCTCAGAGAGATGAAGATGGCCATCCTGTGAGACTTTACGAGATTAAAGCTCTAGATGGTGCTATGCCAGCAATGGCCACGTTACCCTCTGTACACCCTCTGGCCTGTGATTATGATAGTGGCTTGTCCATGGCTGGCAGCGCTCCTTCTAGTAGGGCTTCTTCACCTAGTTCTTGGCTGAGTCTTGAGAAATGTGTTGCCCTTGATTGTGAAATGGTTGGTACCGGTCCTGGTGGGAAGATCAGTGAGCTGGCACGATGCAGTGTGGTCAGCTGTCTGGGAGAGGTCTTGTATGATAAATATGTAAAACCAGAACAGCCAGTGACGGACTACAGGACGCGGTGGAGCGGCGTTACCAAAAGACATCTGCAAAAAGCAATCACGTTCAGGATGGCTCACAAAGAGGTAAATGATGTAGGTCGTGATTTATGCTGATTCTGTTAGGACGTGTTTACTCGGTTGTATGATTGAGCCATTGTTCCTCTATATCTGAAGTAGATCCTAAACATGTATCACATCCATCATGTCTATCGTATAGAAATTGGTCTAGGTGTCATAAGGAATAGCTAGAGGCGCATAACTTTCATTATGAGGATTGCTCGTGTTCCAACTGCTGAGACCCCCCATATATACTTGGATTGAAAGTGATTGCCCATCTCCACCATCCTATTCCAATATGTAGTAGGTGTAATAATATTAGCAAATACTTCCAATTAGAAATGTAGAATTGTTTAATTGTTTTTCTGATTCGCTATGTCTCTTTCCTTATGTGCAGGCATTGCAGGATCTTAAAGGGGTTGTCCACTACTTTATATTCCCCACCCCCAATGTATCCACCCGGGGTCCCTAAGACCTCTTGTAAAGACCTTCTGTTGCTGATAGCACCGCTTACAGGCATTATCGGTGGCCACTCACAGGCATCACGTGACCCCGTGCTTTCCCAATGAATGGGGAGAGGCAGAGCGTGCAGTGGAAGCTGAGTGTGACGCGAGGGGTAACCCCGCCCACACCCTGGCATGCACCATGGAACCAGGAAGATCGTGACATCAGCGGATGTCAGAGCCGACTGCAGCCGGGGGACACGTGATGCCTGTGAGTGGCCACCGATAGCGCCGCTTACAGGCATTATCAGCAACAGAATGTCTTTACAAGTGGTCTTAGGGGCACCGGGGGGATACATTGGGGGGGAGGGGGATAAAGTAGTGGACAACTTCTTTAAGTATCCATGGTTAAGATTATTAGCAACTAGATAACTGTCACTATATCTGTGCTCGTAACCATGGATACCTAAGGTCCTGCAATGCCTGCACATGAGGAAAGCGACATAGCGAATCAGAAATACTATACTACATTTCTAATTGGAGGTATTTGCTAATATTATTACACCCATTACATATTGCCATAGGATCTTGGAGATGGGAACACCCTTTTTAACCTCGTGATGTACCTTCACTTAGAATAGCGCCATTGTCTTTTTCCATGCAATCTATTGATTCAGGCAAGTTTTGCCATGGTCTCCTCCACTACAGTATATGGGCACCTTGTAGTTTATTATACACTTTTCCTTATATTTGTGCCCTATTTTTTATTTTTATTTATTTTTTTTTAGATCCTGAAGCTTCTCAAGGGTAAGCGGGTGATTGGACATGCGTTACACCACGATTTCAGCGTTTTGAAATATTTCCATCCCATAAAGCAAACAAGAGACACCAGTAAAATCACATTACTGAACCAGATGGCGGGACTCCCGAGAAGACCAAGTGCTTCTTTGAAAAAGCTGGCATTACTTATTCTGCAGAAAAAAATACAGGTAAAGATGTATTTTTTTTTTCTCTTCAATAATGTGCACATATCTGGTATGATATGATTACATTTATGAAACTGTCTCTCCTACCCCCCCCCACTGTGGGAACTCTGTGAGAAGTCTTCCTTGCCAATGGCTGGTTACGTGGACACCGGCTGTATGTATAGGTCTGCATTAATCGTGTGACCTAACGCTACTAACATTTAGTATAGACACTAGTAAACAGGCCTCTTGGTATAAGACATCTTCAGTTTATACAAGTAACATTTCAGATCAAAGAAGAGCCTTTCTCAAGCAGTAATCATGTTACCTAATAAAGCGGCTGTCCCAATTCAGATATATTATAACCCACAGGCTCAGAGATGTTCAAAATATCTAACTGAGCTTTCCCTCACCTTCCCCCAGTCCAGCGCTACCTGTTCGGTCTTTTGTTAGTCTGCAGTGGTGACGTCAAGCTGACAGCACTGCTGCCAATCAGTAAAGAATAGAGCGGCGGAGAAACATGACTGAACCCGGGGCTTGTGTGTAAAAGTGTAAGCGCTAATAATATTTGAAATGGGACATCCCATTTAGGAGCTTATGCTAACACCATTATGGAGTCGTAATAGGGCTGCTGATTCTTTGAAAAAAAATTATAATATATTGTGGGCTTTTTCATGCCCCCTATATGCATGTCTGTACTGTGGGGTCGTACAGCCTCAATGTATTACTGTACGGGATTTGGGCCCATGTGAGCAAGTCTTACATTTTGCAGCTGACAGTCCACTTTGCGGACCCCATTTTCATCTATTCCCTATAACTTGTTTTCATATAGGATTATAGCCCTAATACAGTAGCCGGGCCCCCTGAGATAAGGGCTATGTGGCATTGTGCTGAAATAAATGTCTTTTGTATATATTGATCTATGTTCCTAACATTGCTGTTACTCAGGTTGGTAATAAGGGGCACTCGTCAGTTGAAGATGCCCAGACTTGCATGGAGCTGTATAAGTTGGTGGCGGAGCAGGTGGAGCAAGATTTCCTGAGTAGGTGTCAGCTCGGTGACTGCAGTAACTTGAATGAAGACAGCGCAGCAGATGAGCAGTACATGGAGGATCAGTACTGGCCCTCTGATCTCAATGAAGACTGTAAATGATTGGACTCGGCTATTGGACTAGATTTAAAGAGTTGTATAATGTAGTGCTGTTTGACTACCTGTCATTATCTAGCCAATATTAAATGGTTAATATCCGTGTGTTCACAATCCACCTTTCATAGTAACCAACATCGTAGTTTCAACTTATTTATCTTGTTTAAGTTTCTTGTACTATAAAATACAGATGACAGCCATGTATAACAGGTGCATTCCCGGGTCAGCGTTCTCTATGGAAATCTGCTCCTTTCTGATGGACCTTCCATTGTAGATACTTGTGCAGCCCGTTGGTTTGAGCCTGCGCTGTGCCTTACTTCTCCAGGAGCTGCAAGGGAAATAAAGACTTACAAACTGTCCAATGTAGACAGCCCCTTATAGAGATATTAAGTTATCAGTACCTTACAGACCACCAGGGCTTAGAACTTGGTGTCATACAATGCTACTAAATCAGTCACTAAATATTTGCATTTGTGTTATTTATGTAAGATCAACTAGTATGTAAATGTTAACTTATTAAACTGTTGCTGATTGAATGATTTGTAGTATATTTATTTTTTGTATTGGTGTTGGACATGTGCTCTAGGAAAAATTACATGTAATAAAACTCAAGCTTAAATGGAACCTGTCACCGGGTATTTCCCTTATAAAGTAGGACCAGCAGCACCTGTAAGCCCACTGTTACAGCATAGCTATTGAGCCCGTTCTACGCCCGGGTGGCGAGCATTTTTATTGGTATATGGTCGCCCATGCTAGTATGTGTGACCTGTTATGTGCTGCCCTCATCCCCCAATCCTGGTATGCATGGTACCCCTCATACCTTTTCATGCTGCACACATACAAAAAATAAACACTTCTACTCACCTTAATTCCCTGTGCTCCAGCGCTGCTGTGTCCTGTTCTGCCGGAGGCCGGTGGAGGAGTGTGGCGCCGGAGTACGCGCGTGCCCATACCGCGCTGTCCGGCGCCATTTTGCTGAAGACACACTGAAAATGTGTCTTCAGTAAAAGGGCGCCGGATAGCGCTATGCGCATGTGCCAATCCGACGCCTCACTCCTGCCTCGGTCTCCGGCAAGAAGAGAGGCGCCACGGCAACGCTCCTCCCTGTCAGGTATGGCGCCGGAGATCGCGGTATGCGTTCAGTGTCTACGCATACCGCGATCTCCAGCGCCATACACACTCTTCTTACCTGTAATGGCTTCATGCGTGATTCTGGCTGGAGCCAGACTGCGCAGGCGTGTCGTGCTTGCGCAGTCTATAGAGGCTTCAGACAGAGGGACGCTTGTACCATTATATTATATGTATATATATATATATATATATATTTTAGTACAGACCAAAAGTTTGGACACACCTCATTTAAAGATTTTTCTGTATTTTCATGACTTTGAAAATTGTACATTCACACTGAAGGCATCAAAACTAAGAATTAACACATGTGGAATTATATACTTAACAAGAAAGTGTGAAACAACTGAAAATGTCTTATATTCTAGGTTCTTCAAAGTAGCCACCTTTTGCTTTGATGACTGCTTTGCACACTCTTGGCATTCTCTTGATGAGCTTCAAGAGGTAGTCACCGGAAATGGTCATCCAACAATCTTGAAGGAGTTTCCAGAGATGCTTAGCACTTGTTGGCCCTTTTGCCTTCACTCTGCGGTCCAGCTTACCCCAAACCATCTCGATTGGGTTCAGGTCTGGAGGCCAGGTCATCTGGTGTAGCACCCCATCACTCTCCCTCTTGGTCAAATAGCCCTTACACAGCCTGGAGGTGTGTTTGGGGTCATTGTCCTGTTCAAAAATAAATGATGGTCCAACTAGACGCAAACCGAATGGAATAGCATGCCGCTGCAAGATGCTGTGGTATCCATGCTGGTTCAGTATGCCTTCAATTTTGATTAAATCCCCAACAGTGTCACCAGCAAAGCACCCCCACACCATCACACCTCCTCCTCCATGCTTCACGGTGGGTACCAGGCCTGTAGAGTCCATCCTTTCACCTTTTCTGCATCGCACAAAGACACGGTGGTTGCAACCAAAGATCTCAAATTTGGACTCATCAGACCAAAGCACAGATTTCCACTGGTCTAATGTCCATTCCTTGTGTTCTTTAGCCCAAACAAGTCTCTTCTGCTTGTTGCCTGTCCTTAGCAGTGGTTTCCTAGCAGCTATTTTACCATGAAGGCCTGCTGCACAAAGTCTCCTCTTAACAGTTGTTGAAGAGATGTGTCTGCTGCTAGAACTCTGTGTGGCATTGACCTGGTCTCTAATCTGAGCTGCTGTTAACCTGCGATTTCTGAGGCTGGTGACTCGGATAAACTTATCCTCAGAAGCAGAGGTGACTCTTGGTCTTCCTTTCCTGGGGCGGTCCTCATGTGAGCCAGTTTCTTTGTAGCGCTTGATGGTTTTTGCAACTGCACTTTGGGACACTTTCAAAGTTTGCCCAATTTTTCAGACTGACTGACCTTAATTTCTTAAAGCAATGATGGCCACTCATTTTTCTTTACTTAGCTGCTTTTTTTCTTGCCATAATACAAATTCTAACAGTCTATTCAGTAGGACTATCAGCTGTGTATCCACCAGACTTCTGCACAACACAACTGATGGTCCCAACCCCATTTATAAGGCAAGAAATCCCACTTATTAAACCTGACAGGACACCTGTGAAGTGAAAACCATTTCCGGTGACTACCTCTTGAAGCTCATCAAGAGAATGCCAAGAGTGTGCAAAGCAGTCATCAAAGCAAAAGGTGGCTACTTTGAAGAACCTAGAATATGACATTTTCAGTTGTTTCACACTTTTTTTGTTAAGTACATAATTCCACATGTGTTAATTCATTGTTTTGATGCCTTCCGTGTGAATGTACAATTTTCATAGTCATGAAAATACAGAAAAATCTTTAAATGAGAAGGTGTGTCCAAACTTTTGGTCTGTACTGTATATAATAAATTATTCCAATTGCGCTCTGCAGAACCCATAAAAAAGCTACTGGTGATGAGCGCACATGCTCGTTACCTGACTTTGCCTAGGGTGCTCGGGTATGCACTGAGTATCGCGGGTGCTCGAATGAGATGTTCGTGTCCCCACGCCCGCATGTTTTGCGGCGGTTCGACAGTGAGAAAACATGCGGGGAATGCCCGTGTATGTCAGGCCCTCTGGCTGCTCCAGTCTGGCCAGTTGACTGAGACTGCCAAAGGGCTGAAAATAGTGGTCCACAGACCACTCCATGCCCTTGCCTGTCCTCTGCTGCCATTCACTTCCCGATGTTACCGCTATCCACATTCTCAGGATGCAGACATCGGTAAATATGTGATTAGTGGAGGATGGAGCCACTGCCACCTTTTGCCACCAGTCAGTGTGTGAGACAGCAGACCTGATGATATCATTATATCGCATCTGAATTTGAGATGCAGGGTACTGGGGACACTGGAACGAGGTGAGTATGTGGTGGTTTTATTCCATATGTGAATGGGATGTTTGAATGTATAGGAGGCCCATACTGTATGTAATAATCATCATTTTTATAGCGCCAATATATTCCACAGCACTTTATGTTTTGGAGGGGACTTGTACAGACAATAAGACATTACAGAATAACAATAATCGCGAAAATCAACAGATACCAGGAGGAGAGAGGGCCCTGCTCACAAGCTTACAATCTATGAGGAAATAGGGGAGACACGAAAGGTGGATGGTAATTGCTTGTATTGTACGGTCAGCCATCAATGTAATAAAAAGGGTATTCACATAATGCTAAATGAACCAGTCACCAACCAGTATGTGAACAAGTACAGACACAGTAGTCTAAGTGATGGGGGTGTGTGAATAGATGATACCAGGGACCTGATTTGGAAGGAAGTTTTGTATGGGGGAAAAAAGGGGTAGTTAGGTAGGTGAGGTGATAGGCCAGTCTAAACAAATGTGTTTTTATGGCAATGTACATAGAGCTATGTGAGGGCTTACATTGTATATAGAGAGGCTATGTGGGGGCTCACACTGTATAGAGAGACTGGGGACTCACTATATATACGTGCCTATGTGGGGGGGGGGCTCATACAGTTTTTATAAGGTGTTATGTTGGGTCTCATACTGTATATAGAGGGGCTATGATGGGGCTCCTACTGTATGTAGGGGGCTATGTGGGGGTTCATACGTTATATAAGGGGATTTCAGTGTACTTAAATCTGCTCAATATTAAGTGATAATATTAATATTGAGCAAAATTAATTTCAGCCTATTGGTTTGGCCCTCCACAACAGTCATGGTCTCTCATGTGGCCCTTCGGAAAAATGAATTGTCCACCTCTGCATTAGACCAATTGTGGGCTTGACCGACAGTGTATTAATCTCCTCATAAGGTTCCAGCATGTCCGATTTTGTACTAATAATCCTTTTGTTCTTGGTGAGATAAGCTGTAAGCTGCCACAGGATGAGTCCAGCAGCAGCTCTTTCGTAGATAACATAAGAGCGCTAGATGAAGCAAGTGCTCCTCTGGAAGAATCTGCAGAGGTAACTGCTGACAGAACCATCCTTTGTCCAACAGCTATCTATAGTGTATGGGGCCCCTTAAGTCGACTTTTTTAGTGTATCTAATATTGACTTTTTGGGAGAAAGAAGAAACACCTTTAGGGTTGGATATGTGCACACAACATCTTTTTCAGGCAGAACAACTCTGTAACCAGCCTGAAGAATGGCTTAATAAATGGTAAAAAGAATGAACACGTGCAACACATTGTAAAAATGACTTGCTGTGCGTATGTTCAGTCTTTGGAGCAAGTCTTTACCACTTTATATTACCAAAGACGTGAAGGAGTTAAAAGAAGTGGTCTGACCATCCTATATGCGGCTTCCTCTTGGATGACATTCACTAGTCACAGCGGATGAAATAAGTATTGAACACGTCTTTGGAGCAAGTCTTTACCACTTTACATTACCAAAGACGTGAAGGAGTTAAAAGAAGTGGTCTGACCATCCTATATGTGGCTTCCTCTTGGATGACATTCACTAGTCACAGCGGGTGAAATAAGTATTGAACACGTCACCAATTTTCTAAGTAAATATCTTTCTAGATGTGCTATTGACGTGAATTTTTCACCAGTTGTCGGTAATCTGTTCAATCCACACAGGCAGAGAAATCAAACCAATGATGTCCATAAATTTAAGTGTTTTGTAATAATGAGAAATGACACAGGGAAAAAGTATTGAACACGCTTACTGAAATGTATTTAATATGTCGCACAAAAGCCTTTGTTGGTGATGACATCTTCAAGACGCCTCCTGTATGGAGAACCTAGTTGCATTGCTCAGGTGTGATTTTGACCCATTCTTCCTCACAAACACTCTTCAAATCCTGAAGGTCCCATGGGCTCCTTCTATGAACTCCGAGCTTTAGTTCCTTCCATAAATGTTCTACTAGATTCAGGTCAACTGATCGACTGGGCCATTCTAGCAGCTTTATTTTCTTTCTATGAAATCAATTGAGAGTTTCATTGGCTGAGTGTTTGGGATCCTTGTCTTGCTGAAATGTCCACCCTAGTTTCATCTTCATCATCCTGGTAGATGGCAGCAGATTTTTATCAAGAATATCTCGGTACATTTGTCCATTTATCCTTCCCTCAATTATATGAAGTTTGCCAGTGTCGTATGCTGAAAAACATCCCCACACCATGATGTTCCCACCTCCAAACTTCACTGTTGGTATGGTATTTTTGGGGTGATATGCAGTGCTTTTTGGCCTCCAAGCATGATGTGTATTATGGCATCTAAAGAGTTCAACATTGGTCTCATCTGACCAGACTATATTCTCCCAGTATTTTACAGGCTTGTCTAAATCTTGAGCAAACTTTAAATGCTCTTGAACATGCTTTTTGTTCAGTGTCTGTAATGGTAGTTCCCTTTGCACCATTCCACAGGCTCTGCTCTGTGCTTCTTTGGGGCAACTTCCCACCTAGTTAGCAGTAAATTCAGAGACAAATCGTTTCCAAGGCTCCAGAGAGCTGAATCTATTTCTTTATTCATCATAAAAGCAACTTTTCAGCCAGCAAGCGGCCTTTTTCAAGCATGAACAAAATGACAGATGAAACTAGCCAGTCTGCCATTTTGTTTATGGTTTTTGTTCAGCAACGGAGTCTTTCGTGGTGAGCGTGCATATATGCCATGGCGGTTGAGTGCATTACTTATGGTTTTCTGTGAAACAATTGTACCTGCTGATTCCAGGTCATTCTGTAGCTCTCAACAGGTGGTCTTTGGCTCTTGGAAACTCTTCTGATAATTCTTTAAACTGCTCTATCTGAAATCTTGCAGGGAGCACCTGGTCATGTACAGTTTATGGTGAAATGAAGTTCTTTCCACTTCCAGATTATGGTCGTGACAGTGCTCGCTGGTACCTTCAATAGTTTAGAAACTCTTCTGTAACCAATTCTATCAATATGTTTTGCTACAATAAGATTGCAATGGTCTTGAGACCATTGCTGGTTTTACCCATCATGATATGTTTCTTGTGTGGCACCTAGGTAATGAGACACCTTTTTATAGGCCATCAGCTGAACCAGCTGATATTTTTAACTGTCAGGATTGCTTTCTAATTTCTGATAGATTTCAGCTCAAGTCATGACTCTCCATGGCGTTTTGCACCTCTCTTTCTTTATGTGTCCAATACTTTTTTCCTGTGTCATTTTTCATTATTACTTATAATTTAAATTATGGACATCTATGGTATGATTTCCTTGCCTGTGGGGATTGGATGGGTTTTTACCGACATATGGAGAGATTTTCAATTGCACCTTTAAAAATATATTTACTTAGGAAATTGATGACGTATTCAATTCCTTTTTCCCTTACTGTGTATGTAAAAAAAAAAACGCCTGCAGCAAACATGTTGCCAGAAATGACCAAAATGATGTTTCAGGAAAAAAAAATACTGGGGTTTCCAAAAGCGTCTTCTGCTTGATGGGTTACGCACACATCTACAAGACCTCTATTGCATCTACCCTAATCGTGCCCATCCAAGATAGTGGGGAGTGCTATAAGAGCGTGCACCAGCTATCTACCTGGAGAACAAAAGGATTGGATGTTTTAATTCAATCTCCCAACTCTTATCTTCTCTAAGGTCAGCCGATTCCAACAAAACTGATGGGGCCAAATTTAATCTACTGTGTATGAAGATCTTAACCTCAACACGATCTCTGACGTATATTTACGTCAAAGGTTATATCCCTGCCTTTGTTGTGGTCTTGCATGCCAGGCCCACATCTTTTCCCGCATTTGATGGCTGATTTAATCAGCATTCAAGTGCCTATAACAGCCATTCACTGACAGTGGGATTTAACACACTGGCTAGAAGCGTGGCACTAATCCCACCCATCGGCACCACTGTCTGGTGATCACTAGGTGACAATGGGTTGTCATGACAGCTGGGGGTCCGATGATGACCCCCCCCCCCGTGCCTGTCATTGTGAATCTCCTGTGAACGCCGGCTAGTGGCCGTTGTTAATAGGAGATCGTGATTTCTGCTATGCATAGCAGTGATGAAGCCCTGCTATGTGTAACACAGATGATCGCACCTTGAAGTCTTCTAAGGGGACCATTGAAGACAGTATTAAGTAAAAAAAAAAAAAAAAAAAGGTTTTAAAAATATGAAAAAAAAACACAAAAGTTAAAATCACCCCCCTTTTTCCCCATTGAAAATAAAACAATAAAAAAATATACATATTTAGTATCAGAAATGTCCGATCTATCAAAATAGAAAAACAATCTGATCGGTAAACAACGTAATGAGAAGAAAAAATCAAAACTCCAGAATAATGGGTTATTTGGCCACCGCAACATTGCAATAAATGCAATAAGATGCGATCAAAGCATTGTATCTACCCCAAATTGATATCAATAAAAATGTCAGCTCAAGACGCAAAAAATAAGCCCGCACCCAGCCCCAGATCCTGAGAAATGAAAATGCTACGAGTTTCGGAAAATGGCGACAAAGCAGAAAAATTTTTATTCAAATTTCTGAATTTTTTTTCACCACTTAAATGAAAAGAACCTTTACATGTTTGGTATCTGCATACTTGTACTGACCTGGAGAATCATATTGCAAGATCAAATTTACCATATAGTGAACATGGAAAATTAAAAAAATTGTGGATTTGCATTTTCACCTCACTTGGAATTTTTTCCCTGTTTTCCAGTACACTATGTGGTAGAATGAATGATGTCATTCAAAAGTACAACTCGTCCCGCAAAAAAAAACGCCTTTATACGGTTATATTGACCAAAAAAATAATAAAGAAATGGCTCTTGGAAGAAGGTGAGGAAAAAACGAAAATCGAAAGATCATGAAGGGGTTAATATTTAATAGTTGTGAATTTATTTTTTTTCCTTCATTTAAATGGCTGTTGGAAAAAGGTGCCCTTAATATGATCTGTCTTTACAGTAAATTCCACCTATTTAAGAAGAATAAATCTTTTTTCTAAAAAAAAAAAAGTGAAAATAGAAAATATGATTCAGAAGAATGAGCTGCAACGTGAAGCCAATTAATTAAGAAGGAAAATGGACAAATATGTTACCAAGTGGTTATTTTGTGTTTTTAAATTTGTTATATCTTGGATGATGTGAAGCCATAACCTTAACATTTCTGGCATCCTAACCATCAGACTATGCCAAGATGCCTGAAACAAAGCTCCCTCTACAAGCTGTTTTATTTTTGCTCAATGTTTTCTACTTCTTGCCGTCCCTCTTGTTAAATGAGTCACTGCAGGGAACACTATGCCTTATAGTAAAACACACTGGGATTCCAATAGAAAAAGAGTCTCTGTGATTACTGCAAGAACACACACTTAAAATCCACAATACTGCATTGTATAGAATAATGTACCGTTATTAGCCTATTCTGCAGATACATTTGTTTTCTGCCAGCCAGGTCAGGTTTGCATTACTTTGCCAGTCCTTTGTGATCTGAGAACGTGCGGTCAGTCTCGCCAGACTATTTACAGAGAACACCTTATAAATACCTTTTTCTTATTTATTGTACTTTTTTTTTTTAGAATTAGTGGACCTCATCTCTGGACTCTGGATTTAGAATCAATGTACAATAGTTATATATTAATTGAATTATATTATAGCATTTTTATCATATACAGTCATGGCCGAAAGTGTTGGCACCCTTGAAATTGTTCCAGAAAATGAAGTATTTCTACCAGAAAATTATTGCAATTACACATGTTTTGTTATACACATGTTTATTTCCCTTGTGTGTATTGGAACAACACAAAAAAAAACAGAGAAAAAAAGGCAAATTAAACATAATTTCACATAGTACCCCCAAAATAGGTAGGACAAAATTGTTGGCACCTCAACTTAATATTTGGATGCAAACCCTTTGGAATAAATAACTGCAATCAGTTGCTTGCTATAACCATCAACAAGCTTCTTACACCTCTCAACTGGAATTTTGGACCACTTTTCTTCTGCAAATTGCTCCAGGTCTCTCATAATTGAAGGCGCCTTCACCTAAGAGCAATTTTAAGATCTCTCCACAGATGTTCAATGGGATCTAGATCTGGACTCATTGCTGGCCCCTTCAGAACTCTCCAGCTCTTTTTTTTCATCCATTGGGTGCTTCCTGAAGTATGTTTGTGGTCATTGTCCTGCTGGAAGACTCATGACCTAGGACGCAAACCCAGCTTTCTGACACTGGACTCTACATTGCAACCCAAATCCTTTGGTAATCTTCAGATTTCATGATGCCTTGCACACAGTCAAGACACCCAGTGCCAGAGGTAGCAAAACAACCCCAAAACAACTTTGAACCTCCACCATATTTGACTGTAGGTACTGTGTCCTTTTCTTTGAAGGCCTCATTCCATCTTCGGTAAACAGTGAAATGATGTGCTTTAACCGGTTCCCGACCGCCCACTGTAGATAAACGTCGGCGCTTGCCGGGCTCTGTGCAGCGCCGACGTTTAAAAACGGTGGGTGGTCTCGCAGCGCTCAGGACCCCCAGGGTCCTGCAAGCGCTGCGATTCCGGTGCAGAGCGTTAGCTCTGACAGGGGACATCATCGGGACCTGATTAGATCAGGTCCCAGTGATGTTAACCCTTAGCTGTCTTCTATATGCTGTGATCTATAGTGATCGCGGCATATAGGAAACAGCAGGAGGAGAGGGGGTCGTCAACTTACCTCTCCGAAGACCTCCGAGTCCTTCCAGGACCTGGGGTTGCTATGGCAGCTGGAGGTCACATGACCGCCTCCAGCTCTGCCATATATGGTGTCCTGTCTGGCTCAGCTGCAGCTGTAGCCAGACAGGAGACTCTGACTGAAACAGTCAGGGAAGATCTCATGTAATGTAATATATGTCTATTACATTACATGAGATCAGAGATCAGAAAAATAAAAATTAATGTCCCATACAGGGACTAAGAAAAAATGTGAAAAAAAGTAAAAAAAAAGTTTTTAAACTATTAATAAAAAAAATCACAAAATAAATAAAAATAAATAAATAAAATATTAAACCAATAAATCCGTATATTTTTACAAAACCAAAAAAAGTACACATATTTGGTATCGCCGCGTCCGAAACAACCCGAGCTATAAAACTGTCACACTAATTAACTCCTTCTGTGCACACCGTAATAAAAATAAATAAAAAACGGAGCAAAAAAATATGCTTTTTCATCATATTGCCAAACAAAAAGTGGAAAAAAATGCGATCAAAAAACAAAATAGAAATAAAAATGGTACCACTGAAAACGTCATCTTGTTACGCAAAAAAAAAAGCCGCCATACAGCTCCATCAGCCGAAAAATAAAAAAGTTATAGCGCTCAGAATAAAGCAATGCAAAAAAAATATTTTTTTCTATAAAATAGTTTTATTGTGTAAAAGCGCCAAAACATAAAAAAAATACAGTAAGTGTAGTATCGCTGTAAACGTACTGACCCGAAGAATAACGCTGCCTGATCACTTTTACCACACGCAGAACGGCATAAAAAAAAAACTCAAAAAACAATTCCTGAATTGTTTGTTTTTGTTAATTTTACCTCCCAAAAAACGGAATAGAAAGCGATCAAAAAATGTCACGTCCCCAAAAATGGTACCAATAAAAATGTCAACTCGTCCCGCAAAAAACAAGCCGTCACATGACTCTGTCGGCCGAAATATGGAAAAATTATAGCTCTCAAAATATGGTGATGCAAAAACTAGATTTTGCAAAAAAAGCGTCTTTTAGTGTGTGACAGCTGTCAGTCATAAAAACCCGATATCAATCTGGTATCTCTGTAATCACACCGACCCGAAGAATAAAGTAATCTAATCAGTTATTTCACACTAGGAACGGCGTAAAAAATAAATAAAACCAATTCTTCACCTGCTACTGATTTGTTTATTATGTCCCCAAAGATCCCAGTAAGGCTCTGCCCACATTTATCCTGTGCTCTGCGCTGAGCACTTACACCAGAGTTTCCGTGTAAATCTCTGAAATACATGATTCAGCCGGAACCCATGACGGAAGATTCCCTGTAATGAGACAGATATAGGCCACTGTGGACGCCGTCTAGCCTGGGATCCCACGGTGTCATTTGTTTTAGGCGTGCATAAAAGTGCGGTTGGCCACAGTTTTGTGCACTTCTGAAAAAAAGGACACCGCTACACAGAGGCCAGACGGTGTCCAGAGTAACTCTGTTGCCTCATTACAGTGAATGGATCCTGCAGGGGTTTCATCTGAATTACATCACTTGGAAATTTAGATGGAAACCCCGATGTAAGTGCTCAGCCTAGAGCGCCGGATAAATGTTACGTAAAATGTTCCCAATAAAAGCTTCAACTCAGTCCTCAAAAAAAGCTAGTCCCCACTCAGGTCCGTCATCTGTTAAAAATATAAGGGACTTCCAAGTTACTGGTAGCAGAAAGGCTCTGGAAAAGCAAAATGACCCTTGCCCCCCAAAAGAAATTCAGAAAATTTTGTGCTCCCAAATCCAAATGCCTATTCTACAATAATTTGTTCTCCAATTGTCAAATAGCACTCCGTCCCCCCCAGATCTCACCGTATGGCTAAGCGGTACGATACAGCCACATATGGGGTATTGACACTTTTAGAAGAAATTGTGTGACACATTTCGGCACCATTTTTACCCATTGCCCTGTGTGAAAATGTAAAATCTGAGGGTAAAACATTTTTTTGTGGTAAAAATATAATTATGATTTTTTCACTGCCCAATGGTATAAATTTAAAAATTAAAAAATACTCACTACTTCCCTAGATGAATTCCTTGAGAGGTGTAGTTTACAAAATGGGGTCATTTGTGGAGGTTTCTGCTGTTTTGGCATGTCAGCGACTCTTCAAATGTGACATGGTGTCTGCTGCCTATCCCAGCCAACATAGCGCTCCTTTCTCTTCCGAACCCTGCCGTACACCAAAGCAGTGGTTTTCCCCCACATATGGGGTATCGGCGTACTCAGGAGAAATTGTACAACAAATTTCATGGTGCAATTTCTCCGGTTATCCTTATGATAATGCAAAATTAGGGGATGAAAAACATTTTTTATGGGAAAAATGTGAAAATTTTATTTTCACGGCTCAATATTATAAACTTCTGTGAAGCAGCTGGGGGTGCAAGGTGCTCACCACACATCTAGATAAGTTCCCTAAGGGGTCTAGTTTCCAAAATGGTGGCACTTGTGGGGGGTTTCCGCTGTTTAGACACATTAGGGGCTCCACAAATGTGACATGGCGTCCGCTAATTATTCAAACAAATTTTACATTCAAAAAGTCAAATGGCGCTCCTTCCCTTTCAAACCCTGCCGTGCGCCCAAACAGTGGTTTTCCCTCACATATGGGGTATCGGCGTGTTCAGGAGAAATTGCACAACAAACTTCATGGTGCAATTTATCCTGTTACCCTTATGATAATACAAAATTAGAGAATGAAAAAGATTTTTTGTGGGAAAAATGTGAAAATTTTATTTTCACGGCTCAATATTATAAACTTCTGTGAAGCAGCTGGGGGTGCGAGGTGCTCACCACACATCTAGATAAGTTCCCTAAGGGGTCTAGTTTCCAAAATGGTGGCACTTGTGGGGGGTTTCCACTGTTTAGTCACATTAGGGGCTCCCCAAATGCGACATGGCGTCTGCTAATTATTCAAACAAATTTTACATTCAAAAAGTCAAATGGCGCTCCTTCCCTTTCAAACCCTGCCATGCGCCCAAACAGTAATTTGCCTCCACATATGGGGTATCAGCGTGTTCAGGAGAAATTGCACAACAAATTTCATGGTGCAATTTATCCTATTACCCTTATGATAATGCAAAATTAAGGGATGAAAAACGGTTTTGTGGGAAAAATGTGAAAATTTTATTTTTACGGCTCAATATTATAAACTTCTGTGAAGCAGCTGGGGGTGCGAGGTGCTCACCACACATCTAGATAAGTTCCCTAAGGAGTCTAGTTTCCAAAATGGTGGCACTTGTGGGGGGTTTCCACTGTTTAGTCACATTAGGGGCTCCCCAAATGCGACATGGCGTCTGCTAATTATTCAAACAAATTTTACATTCAAAAAGTCAAATGGCGCTCCTTCCCTTTCAAACCCTGCCATGCGCCCAAACAGTAATTTGCCTCCACATATGGGGTATCAGCGTGTTCAGGAGAAAATGCACAACAAATTTCATGGTGCAATTTATCCTATTACCCTTATGATAATGCAAAATTAAGGGATGAAAAACGGTTTTGTGGGAAAAATGTGAAAATTTTATTTTTACGGCTCAATATTATAAACTTCTGTGAAGCAGCTGGGGGTGCGAGGTGCTCACCACACATCTAGATAAGTTCCCTAAGGGGTCTAGTTTCCAAAATGGTGGCACTTGTGGGGGGTTTCCACTGTTTAGTCACATTAGGGGCTCCCCAAATGCGACATGGCGTCTGCTAATTATTCAAACAAATTTTACATTCAAAAAGTCAAATGGCGCTCCTTCCCTTTCAAACCCTGCCATGCGCCCAAACAGTAATTTGCCTCCACATATGGGGTATCAGCGTGTTCAGGAGAAATTGCACAACAAATTTCATGGTGCAATTTATCCTATTACCCTTATGATAATGCAAAATTAAGGGATGAAAAACGGTTTTGTGGGAAAAATGTGAAAATTTTATTTTTACAGCTCAATATTATAAACTTCTGTGAAGCACCTTGGGGTTCAAGGTGCTCACCACACATCTAGATAAGTTCCCTAAGGGGTCTAGTTTCCAAAATGGTGTCACTTGTGGGGGGTTTCCACTGTTTAGGCACATCAGGAGCTCTCCAAACGCAACATGGCGTCTGCTAATTATTCAGACAAATTTTACATTCAAAAAGTCTAATGGCGCTCCTTCCCTTCCGAACCCTGCAGTGCGCCCAAACAGTGGTTTTCCCTCACATATGGGGTATCAGCACGCTCAAGAGAAATTTCACAAAAAAATTTGGGGTCCATTTTTTCCTGTTACCCCTGTGAAAATAAAAAAAATTGGGTCTAAAGTAACATTTTTGTGAAAAAAGTTAAATGTTAATTTTTTTTTCCACATTCCAAAAATTCCTGTGAAGCACCTGAAGGGTTAATAAAGTTCTTGAATGTGGTTTTGAGCACCTTGAGGGGTGCAGTTTTTAGAATGGTGTCAATTTTGGGTATTTTCTGTCATAAAGACCCCTCAAAGTGACTTCAAATATGATGTGGTCCCTAAAAAAATGTTTTTGTAAATTTTGTTGGAAAAATGAGAAATCGCTGGTCAACTTTTAACCCTTATAGCTCCCTAACAAAAAAAAATTTTGGTTCCAAAATTGTGCTGATGTAAAGTAGACATGTGGGAAATGTTATTTATTAACTATTTTGTGTGACATATCTCTCTGATTTAAGGGCATGAAAATTCAAAGTTTGAAAATTGCAAAATTTTCTAAATTTTCGCCAAATTTCTGATTTTTTCACAAATAAACGCAAGTTATATGGAAGAAATTTTACCACTATCATGAAGTACAATATGTCATGAAAAAACAGTCTCAGAATCAGGGGAATACGTTGAAGCGTTCCAGAGTAATTACTTCATAAAGTGACAGTGGTCAGAATTGAAAAAATTGGCCCGGTCACGAAGGCAAAAACAGGCTCTGGCGCGAAGTGGTTAACTAAAAGCTCTATCTTGGTCTCATCTGTCTACAAGACTCTTTCCCAGAAGGATTTTGGCTTACTCATGTACATTTTGGCAAACTGAAGTCTAGCTTTTTTTATGTCTCTGTGTCAGCAGTGGGGTCCTCCTGGGTCTCCTGCTATAGCGCTTCATTTCATTCAAATGTCAACGGATAGTTTGCGCTGACACTGATGCAGCCTGAGCTTGCAGAGCAGCTTGAATTTCTTTGGAACTTGATGTGGGCTGCTTATCCACCATCCGGACTATCCTGCATTGCAACCTTCATCAATTTTTCTCTGCCATGCCTGTGCGATTGTTGCTCGAAACGCAGCTTAAGTTAAAGCTGAGACCTAGTTGTCACTGCCAGGAGCGTGCCTGCACCGCCCCGGGCATTTTAACCCCCTAAAAGCCATGATCAATATTGATCTCAGCATTTAAAAGGGAGAGGGAGGGAGAGGGAGGGAGCCCCCTCCCTCTGCCTGCTGATCGCTTCCCCTATCCACGTCATTGCGAGGGCCCGATCGTTGCCAAGGTCATCATGATGACCCGTGGATCAACCAGCTACGGCAAGCCTGTTAGGCCATGCTCAGACGATGGTCTAAGAGGCTTCTGTCAGTGCAGCACTGACAGGTATAATGCATTGCAGTGCTGGTGTATTGCAATGCATTATACCAGCGATCAGAGTACAAAAAGTTAAAGTCCCATAGAGGGACTAAGTAAAACAGTACAAAAAAAATTGAAAAATATTTTTTAAAAATCTCGAAATAAAGAACAAAAAAGAAATGAAAAAAAAAAGTATAGCAATAAATACACATACCATATTTTTCAGACTATAAGACGCACCGGACCATAAGACGCACCTAGGTTTTAAAGGAGGAAAATAGGGGAAAAAAATGTAATCAAAAAATGTGGTCATGATGCCCTGTTATGGGGGAGGGGGTCTGCTGCTGACACTAGTATTGGGGTAATGTCTCCCAAATCTGTTAATATCCTCCATCCTGGTATGTATGGCCCCTCCTTCCTGGTATAAGTGGCCCCCATCCCATCCTGTGATGCATGGCACCCCTTTATCCCCCTTCCTGGTATGCATGGCACCCCTTTATCCCCCATCCTGGTATGCATGGCACCCCTTTATCCCCCTTCCTGGTACGCATGGCACCCTCTGAGCCCCCATCCTGGTACGCATGGGACCCCTTGAGCCCCCATCCTGGTATGCATGGCACCCCTTGAGCACCCATCCTGGTATGCATGGCACCCCTTGATACCCCATCTTGGTATGCATGGCACCCCTTGATACCCCATCCTGGTATGCATGGCACCCCTTGATA
This sequence comes from Phyllobates terribilis, assembly GCF_046119375.1. Lineage (NCBI taxonomy): Eukaryota > Metazoa > Chordata > Amphibia > Anura > Dendrobatidae > Phyllobates > Phyllobates terribilis. The sequence continues at coordinate 443,014,843 of NW_027362771.1, read as the reverse complement.
CCCCATCCTGGTATGCATGGCACCCCTTTATCCCCCATCCTGGTACGCATGGCACCCTCTGAGCCCCCATCCTGGTACGCATGGGACCCCTTGAGCCCCCATCCTGGTATGCATGGCACCCCTTGAGCCCCCATCCTGGTATGCATGGCACCCCTTGATACCCCATCCTGGTATGCATGGCACCCCTTGATACCCCATCCTGGTATGCATGGCACCCCTTGAGCCCCCATCCTGGTATGCATGGCACCCCTTGATACCCCATCCTGGTATGCATGGCACCCTCTTATCCCCCATCCTGGTGTACATGGCACCCCTTGAGCCCCCATCCTGGTATGCATGGCACCCCTTGAGCCCCCATCCTGGTATGCATGGCACCCTCTGAGCCCCCATCCTGGTATGCATGGCACCCTCTGAGTCCCCATCCTGGTATGCATGGCACCCTCTGAGCCCCCATCCTGGTATGCATGGCACCCTCTGAGCCCCCATCCTGGTATGCATGGCACCCTCTGAGCCTCCATCCTGGTATGCATGGCACCCTCTGAGCCTCCATCCTGGTATGCATGGCACCCTCTGAGCCCCCATCCTGGTATGTATGGCACCCTCTGAGCCCCCATCCTGGTATGTATGGCACCCTCTGAGCCCCCATCCTGGTACGCATGGCACCCCTTGAGCTCCAATCCTGGTATGCATGGCACCCGCTGAGCCCCCATCCTGGTATGCATGGCACCATCTGAGCCCCCATCCTGGTATGAATGGCACCCTCTGAGCCCCCATCACGCTGCCTACAAAAAAAATCATACTCACCTCCTCTCTCCAGGGCTGTCCCACTCTGCTGCCGATACTCTCACTGTGTGAGCCGCGCATGGTATGGCGTGCATGGCGTCCCTGGCTTGCGCCCTCACACAGTGTGAGACGCTGTGCTGGAATAGTCACTGCTCCCCATGCCGGGACTCTGTGCGTGGGGAGCAGTGACCATTCAGTCTCTTCAATAGCGCGCACACTGTACCGCAGCGCGGCTCCTGCTGCCGCTCTGCGGTCAGTGTGCCCACTATTTAAGACCATGGATATTCACTACAACCCATGGGATTGGGTTGTAAGGAATATTCATGAGCTTTAATAGCGGGCACACAGACCGCAGAGCGCAGCAGGAGCCGCGCTGCGGTACAGTGTGCCGGCTAATAAGAGAAATGAATATTCATTGATCTCCACGCCCATGGGCGTGGGGAGCAGGGAATATTCATTTTCTTTAGTAGCGGGCACAGGAGAGGCTGCAGCAGACGGCTGCTGCCTCCTGTGCCCAGCTGATCCCCTGCTGCCACTCCCCCACACCCACCACCACGCACAGCCATAGTATATAGCTATATAGTATTCGGACTATAAGACGCACCCCCCCACTTTCCTCCTAAATTTTGGAGGAAAAAAGTACGTCTTATAGTCGAAAAATACGGTATTTATGTAAAAAAAAGAGTACATATATTTGGTATTGCCACATCCGGAAAGACCCGACCTATAAAACTGACACACTAGTTTACCCCTTCAGTGAACATCCTAAAAAATTGCAAAAAAATGCTTTTTCATCATACCATCGAACAAAATGTGGAATAAAACCCGATCAAAAATTCAAATGGAAATAAAAATTATATATCTGAAAACGTCATCTTGTCCTGCAAAAAACAAGCCACCATACAGCTCCGTCAGCGGAGAAATAAAAAAGCTATAGCCCTCAGAATAAAGCGATGCAAAAACAATTCTTTTTTCGATAAAATAGTTTTTATTGTGTAAAAGCGGCAAAACATAAAAGAGTCCTATTAGCCCTTATAAAAATTAAAAACATGGTGTTAAAGCAACATTTTAGTGGTAAAAATGTAATTACTCTTTCTTCACAGCCCAATGGTATAGAATTCTATGTGGCACATGTGGTGTCAATATGCTCACTGCACCCGTAGCTAGAGGAATTAATTGAGAGGTGTAGTTTGTAAAATGAAGTCACTTATTGGGGGTTCTGCTGTTCTGGCACCTCAGGTTCACTGCCAATGTGACATGGCAACCTCAAACCATTACAGAAAATCTGAACTCTAATATAATGCTTCTTCCCTTCTGAGCTTTCCACTGTGCCTCAAAAGCAGTTTTTGACCACTAAGGAGAAACTGCATATCAAATTGTATGGTCCATTTTTACCTATTCTCCCTTTAAAATTAAAAATTTAGGACATAAGTAACATTTTATTGGAAAAAATGGTAATTGTCCATTGACTCAAGTCAATGGTATACAATTCTTTTAATCACCTTAGGGTTAAAAATGCTCACTACATCCCTAGATGAATTCCTCAAGAGATGTAGTTTCCAAAATGGGGGTTACTTGTAAGGGTTTCTGCTGTTTTGGCATATCAGGGGCTCTGCAAATGCAACATGGAATCCGCAATCTATTCCAGCCAAAATTGCACTCCAGAATTTAATTGGCGCTCCTTCCCTTCCGAGCCCTGCCGTAGTTTTACACCACATGTAGGGTCTTCGCGTACTCAGGAAAAATGTTAAAACATATTTTGGGGTCCATTTTCTCCTGGTACCCTTTGGAACTGAAAAATCCGGGGCTAAAGCAACATTTTTTCGTGAAAAATTCATTTTTTTAATTCTCACGGCTTAATGTTATAAAAGTCTGTGAAGCACCTGTGGTTTCAAGGTGCTCCCACAATCTCTAGATAAGTTCCTCGAGGGGTGTAGTTTCCAAATGAGGTCACTTTTTGTGGGTTTTCACTGTTTAGTCACCTCAGGGGCTCTGCAAACGCGACATGGTGTCTGTTATCGTTTCCAGACAATTTTGCGCTCCAAAAGTCAAATGGTGCACCTTCCCTTCCAAGCCATGCTGTTAGGCCAAATAGTAGTTTTCAACCACATGTGGGTTATCGTTGTACACAGGAGAAATTGCTCAACAAACTCTATGGTCCATTTTCTCCTGTTACCCTTGTGAAAATAAAAAAATTGGAGCTAAAGCAAGATTTTTGTGGGAATAATTTTTTATTTTCACAGCTCAGCGTTATAAAATTCTGTGAAGCAACAGTGGGTTCAAGGTGCTCACCACACATCTAGATAAGTAACTTATCCTTGAGGGGCCTACTTTCCAAAATGGGGTCACTTGTGGGGGGTTCCCACTGTTTAGGCACATCAGGGGCTCTGCAAATGCGACATGACATCCGCTATCTATTACAGCCAATTTTGCGCTCCAAAAGTCAAATGGCTCTCCTTCCCTTCAGAGCCTTGTTGTGCACCAAAACAGTGGTTTTCCACCACATATGGGGTATTGTTGTACTTAGGAGAAATTTCCAACACATTGTGTGGTCCATTTTCTCCTGTTACCTTGTAAAAATGAAAAATATGGGGCAAAACCAACATTTTTGTGAGAAAAAGATATTGTTTCATTTTTACGGCTCAACATTATAAAATTCTATGAAGCACCTGTGGGTTCGAGGTGCTCATCACACCTCTAAATGAATTCATTGAGGGGTGTTGCTTCCAAAATGGGGTCACTTGTTGGGGGTTTCCACTGTTTAGACACATAAGGGGCTCTGAAATCGTGACATGGCGTCCGCTATCCATTCCAGCCAATTTTGCACTTCAAAAGTCAATTGGATCTCCTTCCCTTCGGAGCCCTGCCTTCTGCCCAAACAGTAGTTTTCCACCACATATGGGGTATCGACGTACTCAGGAGAAATTGCACAATAAATTGCATGGTCCATTTTCTCCTGTTACCCTTGTGAAAATGCAAAATTTGGGCTAAAGCAACATTTTTATGGGAAAAAGTAAAATTTTCCTTTTTGCCTTTGAAATTGCTATAATTTCTGTGAAATATTATTGAATGTAGTTTCGAGAATGTTGAGGGGTGCAGTTTTTAAGATGATGTCACTTTTGGGTATTTTCTGTCACATTGGCCCTGATAGTCACTTCAAATGTGATGTGGTCCCTAAATAAATTGGTTTTGTAAATTTTGTTAGAAAAACGAGAAATTGCTGATACATTTTTAACCCTTCTAACGTCCTAACAAAAAAATTATGTTTCAAAATTGATGCTGATGTCAAGTAGACATGTTGTAAATGCAAACTATTTTGTGTGATATAGCTATTTGGTTTAAGGGCATAAAAATCAAAATTTTGAAAATTGCTAAATTTTCAAAATGTTGGACGAAATTCTGATGTTTTTACAAATAATCGCAAAAAATATTGACCTAAATTTACCACTAACATAAAGTACATTGTGTCACATAAAGACAATCTCATAATCACTGGGATACATTGAAGCATTCCAGAGATATTATCTCATAAAGTGAGAATTGTAAAATTTGGCCTGGTCATGAAGGTGAAAACAGGGGGGGATTAAAGGGATTAATTTAACATTAAAGGTGTGTGTGTGCCACATTTTTTAAAAAATGTTTGTAGTACATACAGTGGCATGTATATTTTTTCATCTATTACATTTTAAAAATTTGGGCACCCTGCATGGTTAGTACCTAGTAGCACCCCCTTTTGAAAGTATCACAGCTTGTAAACTCTTTTTGTAGCCAACCAAGAGTCTTTCAATTCTTGTTTGAGGGATATTCATCCATTCTTCCTTGGAAAATTCTTCTGTTTCTGTGATATTCCTGGGTCGTCTTGCATGCACTACTATTTTTAGGTCTAACCACAGATTTTCAATGATGTTCAGATAAGGGGACTGTGAGGGCCATTGTAAATCTTCAGCTTGCGCCTTTTGAGGTAGTCTATTGTGGATTTTGACATGTGTTTAGGATCATTATCCATTTGTAGAATCCATCTTCTTTTCAATTTCAGCTTTTTTACAGATGGTTTATGTTTGCATCAAGAATTTGTTGAAATTTCATTGAATTAATTCTTCCCTCTGTCTGTGAAATGTTCCCCATGCCATTGGCTGCAACACAACCCCAAAGCATAATTGATCCACCCCCATGCTTAATGGTTGGGGAGATGTTCTTTTCCTGAAATTCTGTACCCTTTTTTCTCCACACATACCTTTGATTATTGTGGCCAATGAGCTCTATTTTAACTTCATGGGTCCACAGGACTTGCTTGCAAAATTCATCAGGCTTGTTTAGATGTTCTTTTGCATATTTCTGACACTAAATTTTATGGTGAGGATGCAGGAGACGTTTTCTTCTGATGACTCTTCCATGAAGGCCATATTTGTGCAGGTGTCTCTGAACAGTTGAACAATGTACCACAACTTCATAGTCTGCTAAATCTTTCTGAAGGTCACTTGAGATTAAAGAGTTTTTATAAAGCTGGGAAATTTCCATCACCAGCCTTTCCTAACGATGATAGTGAACAAGCCATAACCCTAACTGGCTAATTAAAGTCTGAAACTTTGATCAAGGTTATCTAAGCACACAAATCTCCTAGGGTGCCCAAACTTTTGCATCGGCCCATTTTCCTTTTTGTAATTTTTAAAATGTAAAAGATGAAAAAAAAAAAATAATAATATATATATATATATATATATATGTATTTTTTTTTTTTGCCTAAAATACAAAGGAAATGTGTCATCTTTAGCTTTAGGTCTTTTAGAGATCATTTAATCTACAACTTGCTTAACTGTTCATAATAAAAGTAATTTTGACCAAGGCTGCCCAAACTTTTACATGACACTGTATTGGGATGTGTGGTCCCCTTCAAGGCTCAGCACCCATATCTACACATACTTTCCAGTCCCTTCCCTTCCCAAAGATTTTAATTACAAGCTACAATTGGTTTTTCACATCTCTAGTTTAGATGAGGCCTGGCACATGTAGAGGTAGGACATTAGTGATAGAGGCCATCCATATTTAAGTACACCTTAACGTTTTTTTTGATGGTTTTTACACTGTTTGATCAAAAAATTTTAACTAAGTACCTTCCGATTTAACGTTTACAGCAATAGCGAAGTACATGTTTTCATTAATTGCAGTGTGCTGACTGATAGCATATGTATACAGTATATCTGTTATAAGGATATAAGCATTTAAAGTTAGACCCCTGATGAAGTTGTGGTGAAACACGTGTCGAGTCTCTTGATGGATGAGCTGACCACATTTAGGTATTATTGATTGTTTGTGTGTATACCATTTGCAACTCTTCCCCTTCTTTTTCTTGTATTTATTCTCTACTATGGATTATACACATTATTCCTCTTAAGGGGGATTCAACTGTAATTGTGATACATTACCAACAGCTGCCATACTTAAGGCCCTCTAGATAGGCTTTAGCAGTCTAGGTGAACCAATATGTGTTCTCTTATGTTACTGTTAAATCTACAAATTTTCTCATTCTACAATCTACAAATTGTCAAATTGAAGAGGACTAGAACTCTAGTGCCACATACAGGAAGTAGCAATCCTAAAAGTCAATAGTGACCCTTTAACGACCCTTGTCACATGACTTAGGATAAAAAGCCAAGACCGGAAACTCAATTTTCAGACACTGTGTTTCGGGGTACTGCCCCTCGTCAGTGCAAAGTGTGAGTTCTGGTTTGACTGGATGAGAGGCGTCAGACCGGTATCTAGGGGTAATATTTCTCCTTGCCGAGAGTGACGTGTTAAGCACGTCAGGTGAGGAGACTTTTAAAGCTGCAATGCTCCTCTGGGAAATATGCAAATTGTCTCTTCAGAGAGGAAGAGGACTAGATTTCTAGTGCCATCTATCTCATGGTGATTTGCTTTTGGTATACCCATGTACACATGTACTTACTTACGCAATCTTCTATGTGATTAGCTCACTCACCAACTTTCTTTGTCGCCTGTGTCTGTTTTTTGCTTTTAATGTATTGCTGCTAATATATATTTTTTGACCGACTCAATAAAATTTATGTTTTTAAAAAAGGCTTGAGAATTGCACACTTTTCTAAATTTTCATCAAATTTAAAAAAATTATAATTAAAAAAACCTGCAAAGCATATCGATCAAAATTAACCGCTAACATAAAGTGCAATGTGTAGCAAAACAAAAACAACAGTTCGGTCATTAAGATTAAAATTTGCTTGTCACTAAGGGGTTAAAGTAGTTTATAGTAGTTCTGAAGGACTATCTAACTATACCTGATATAACAGTGCTTAGAGCCATCTAAATTCCCAATGTAAGTATTGTTAAAGGGAATCTTTCAACAGGTTTTTGCTATCTCACCAGAGCTGCATTTCAGAGAAAGAGATCCTGATTCCAGTGACAGTTGTTACACAATCAGATTTTTTAAATGTAGCATGTAGCAGAGCTAAGAATGCTAACCCCACCCACACCAGGCTCTCTATGTTCATTGCATAGTGACAGTGAGCTGCTTATCAGTGGTGGGGGGAGTGGTTAGTGTAGCAGGCATGTGAACTGTAGTCTGTGCAGTCATAATCTCCTCCTGATAAAACTCTCATTGTATAGAAATAGCAAACAGAATAATAAGTGACATATCCCTGAAATTAGTGTCTCAGCCGCTACTACATGATATCCACAGATTACATAGCAAAATCTACTGATGGATTCCCTTTCAAATGTGCCTTGTTAAATCTGACCTGAGGGACCAAGGCTTTAGGTCTTTTTGTATATATTCTAGAGATGAGCGGATCAGCCAAAATTCTAATTTGCTCGTTCATGCATTTTTTCCCAGGAAATTTGTGCAAGAGAAGTTATTCTTTGTGAATTGAATGTCCCTTATTATTTGGTCATCTCTATTCTAGGCTGGGGCTTTCGAACACTGGGGCTGGAGATGTGGTGTGTCGGTGACATAAAAGACCGCATAGCAGATAGGGAACAGTGGGGACGGCCAGAGAAATAAATGTTAAAAAAACCCACATACCTAACCACTCACCTTTCTGGCCATCCCTGCTACTCCCTGTCCGCTCTCTGGTCCTCCGCGCCTCTATCAGTTTGCATCTCCTTCCAGCCTTGTGTTCACTGTCGACTGGGTCTTCCAGCCATGAGCAAGCCCCATAGATAACTGCGCAAATGTAGTGACCTTCTGGGACATCAGCCAAAACTTGTGGCCTAGTGTTCATTGTAGGCTGTGACTTCCGACTGCGCAGAACCCTTAGCATGTGCAGTGAACTCCAAAGCCTGCTCGCGGCCAGAGTAAATAGGGGGCCATAGGAGTGACATGATGAAGGGGGGCAGGGAGCAGTAGGGGCAATCGAAGAGGTCAGCAGTGATGGGAGTATCTTTTTTTTATATTTTTAACCTTTTGCCAACACTTTACTGTTCAGCAAGATGGCAGCCACAGCTGGCTGCCATGTTGCTGAATTTGAGTGGAGCGAATTACAAAAAAATCGTCAATTTTCAAAAAAATTTTTTTTTAAATTTAGTAAAATTTAATACCACTCAAATAAATTTGTTCATCTCTAATGTATTCCATAAATGATGCCTAGGCGGGCCAAGCGTGTATGTTTATGTGGGGGATAAGGGATGTTGTCTGAACCAGCATTCAATTGGAAACTTTGTGTGCCAGAGTAAAGCTACGTATTAATTCAAGATTTTATAAAGAATTAGTGTTTCTCATCCTTCTTGTGTTTTAATGCTGCACTTTCACATTGAAAATCTTAAAGGGAGTTTGTCAGGTTGCAAATTTGTTTCAAAGTAAGCACAGGTACCGGTATGGGACCATGTAATAAGAAGAGGAGCACTTTTGGTTTAACAAAAACATGTCCTAGGTTTTCAGTAATCCTTCTTTAGTTTCATATGAAAATGGGGTGCCCCGAGCACCACTAGTGGGCAGAGCCTCACAATTTGGAGCACCTTCCCGCTCACAGTTTTTCGTCAGTCTCAGCTTCATTGGTGGGTTGGATGGGCAGTATGGTACTTTTTTTATTCTGAAGTGTTGAAAAATGTCACATTTGTATATCCACTCCTTTTTGTTTCAAAAGAAAACTTCGAAAACTGCCTAATATGTCATGTGTTAATCTGGCCTAAAAGGCAATGTGTTGTCAGAAAATGACCAATTGTTAAATCATATTTTTGTGTTAAATGTATTTTTTTTATTTTGCCAATGTTTTTTTTTCATACCACAATCTTTTAATAGCAAAAACAAAATGAGTAATATTTCAATTTTCATATTGGCTACTGGAGCTATTTTAGGCTCTGACATCCTGTCCTTTCTGGAAGAGGTTACAGCAGTGAGAGAAGAGAAGATACATGCCTGTAGTTAGATTACACCCTTTAAAGAGGTTGTCCAGCTATGCAGCTATAAAGTATTCCAAAACCAGTTTAGAATCTTGTAAAATAAAAAAGCTGAATTTTCACCTTACCAATAACAAGACACGCCCGTCTTTATATCATCGAGTCTATTGTGCCTGTTCGTATAAGTGAATTGACAAAAAAGTAGATGAAATTTCCACCTTTTATAATTTGCAGCATGCTTTCAGTCTTGAGCATTTCTTTTTAATTTCCATTGCATGCTAAAAAGATTCTGTTGAATCCCAATTTCATGCAAGGTATTGTACTTTTTTGGTGCAAAATCTGCACAGAAAATCTGCCAAAAATACGGCATGCATGATTTTAGTCATAAGGGTTGTTACTAGTGTTGAGCGAGCACTAAAATGCTCGGGTGCTCGAAGCTCGGGCCGAGCTCACTGTGATACTCGGGTGCTCGACCCGAGCAACGAGCCCAATGTTAGTCTATGGGAGACCCAAACATTTTTGCGGCGGCTCCCCCGGCAGTCTGTAGAAAGCCTAAAAAGTGCCCAAAACGATAGTGACAGTGCTCAAATGACATGGGGACAGCATGGGGATCACCCCTGGAAGCATTTCTGACCCCCAGGTCACTGCTGTCAACAACGTGGTCAGAGGTATTAAGCCACTTTTACAGGCTCACAATAAAACGTTCAAAAACGAAAGTGAAAGTGCTTTCCTGTGAAATATGTTAACCCCTTAACGACCATGGGTCTTTCTGTTTTTGTGTTTTCCTTTTTTTCTCCCCTTCTTCCCAGAGCCAGAACTTTTTTAATTTTCGTTCAATATGGTGCAAGTCCTTGTCCCAGAGCAGTGTTCAATTGTACCTCCCCCATAGCTTGCAATGCAAGCGCAAGTATGCAGCCTGCCACCCACCCACCCCCAGGCTGAAATACCATACTGCTAGCTTGCTTGCACTTGAAATTGGGCCTTTTAGGCATGTGGAGGTGGAATCTGGCCACCACGTCATGGCTGCGTCAGTAGCCTGGTATTCATACTCAGTCCCCAGCTGCCCGGCGGCCGGGTGTCCACGCTTGGTCCCCAGCCGCCAGGGGGTGGCCGGGTGTCCATACTCAGTCCCCAGCCGCCCCGCGGCCGGGTCCCCACACACAGTCCCCAGCCGCGTGGGGGTGGCCGGGTGTCCATAAACGGTCCCCAGCCGCCCCTATTTGTCCCGGTGCGCCTTATACACAAGCGCGCATACCAAAACATTACCTGTGCCCTCCCCAGTGCATTTAGTGGGAAGGACAGCCTAACCACAAACACGTGGACAAGTGAATGTGGCCAGGAATGGTCCATCTCACTGACGCCTTCACACTGGGTTAATATTGTGGAAGCCGGGACACAGTTGGACATTGGGATGCAACACGTCCTCCAGACATAGAGGATTGCGGGTCCTGGGTCAATCAGGCTTCAACACAAAGTTCAGAAGGTAGACAGCAGCAGTGGTCGGCCTCCTACACAACGAGTAAATTATTCATGATCATGAGGCCATCCACCTCCTTAGCTTTCTGTTCCTTGGAATGCAAGCGCATGTATGTAGTAGCAGCTAGGCCTGAGGTGGTCAGCGTTTTGGCGCATATTCTACCTCCTTCGAGGATTGCTGGATGTTTTCCTGCTACTATCCCAGTTCTATGACTCCCGTTAAAACAAACCTTCAGGTGATGAATGATGGATGAGGTGGTGGCAAAGGAGAAAGAGCAGGAGGAACAGGGACCATTCACATCAATATCAGGCCAGCCAACCACACATGTCTTGTAGGATATGTTTCTGTACCAAAAGGAGCGGTTCAGCTACACAGTTATAAGGCATACAGTGAATGCAATGCCTACCAAAAATTTCGAGGCACTCCAATGCCCCTTGGAAGTGACATGGAGGTCAGAGGGCCTTAACTAAACCTTTTTTTCCATTTATAGCAACTGGGCCTCCTGTACACCGTTGGCCTAAGCAGGGAATGGAAGGCTTTCCAAAAATTATTAGGCACTGCAATGCCCCTTGAAACAGACGTGGATTACAGCGTATTAAAAACCTTCTACCCATTATTGGGGAGTGGGTCTCCCTTAGTGTTCGCCTATGCATTGAAAAGCAAAAGCTGACAAAAATTAGGAGGTAATGCAATGCCCGTTGCAAGAGTCGTGGAGGTTAGAGGTAATTAAAAACAACATGTCAATGCCCCTTGGAAGAGCTGTGGAGTTCAGAGTGGTTTAACAAGACGGTTTTAATGCCCCTTAGAAGAGACGTGGAGTTCAGAGTGGTTTAACAAGACAGTTTTAATGCCCCTTGGAAGAGATGTGGAGGTCACAGTAGCATAACAAGATGGTTTTAATGCCCCTTGGAAGAGACGTGGAGTTCAGAGTGGTTTAACAAGACAGTTTTAATGCCCCTTGGAAGAGTGGTGGAGGTTACAGTGGAATAAAAAGACAATATCAATGCCCCGTGGAAGAGACGTGGAGGTCACAGTAGCTTAACAAGACAGTTTTAATGCCCCTTGGAAGAGTGGTGGAGGTCGCAGTGGAATAAAAAGACAATATCAATGCCCCTTGGAAGAGTGGTGGAGGTTACAGTGGAATAAAAAGACAATATCAACGCCCTGTGGAAGAGACGTGGAGGTCACAGTAGCTTAACAAGACGCTTTTAATGCCCCTTGGAAGAGTGGTGGAGGTCGCAGTGGAATAAAAAGACAATATTAACGACCCTTGGAAGAGACGTGGAGCTTAACAAGATGATTTTAATGCCCCTTACAAGAGCCATGCAGTACAGCATATTAAAAACATTATTCCCATTATTGGGGAGTGGGTCTCCCATAGTCTTTGCCTATGCCTTCCAAGCAAAAGCTGCCAAAAATTAGGACAGAGGAACTTGCAATGCTGGCAACATGGACCACGGTCACCCTGGTGGTATAGTGGTCGTGGAGGCTGAGGATAAGGAGAAGAGCAAAAAACAGCTGAAATGAGGAAGCGTATACCCATGTGTGGGTGTGAAGCAATGCATGGGAATACACCTCCCGAAATAACACAGTGGATTTGACTTTATGTTACTCTGCTGTCATTTGGTGGTGATGAGAAGTCTGGCCCAGTCCAGCCCTTCTTCATTTTGATAAGGGTCAGCTTGTCAGCATTGTCAGTTGACAGGCGAGTGCGCTTATCAGTTATAATTCCCCCAGCGGCACTAAAAACACGCTCCGATAACACGCTAGCGGCAGGGCAGGCCAGGACCTCCAAGGCGTACAGAGCGAGTTCATTCCAAGTGTCCAGCTTGGATACCCAATAATTAAAAGGCACAGAGGAATCACGGAGGACGCTGGTACTCCCTCACCATCTTTTGAAACTTTCCACTCCTTGTGAGAGTACCCTGCGCCTCAGGGCCTGTAAGCTGGGCAGGTCTCAGAAAACTGTCCTAGAACATTGACAGTGTTCCCCTGCCTCTGCTGGATTGGAGTTGCATCTCTCTCGCCTGTATGCCTTAGTTGGGCAGCGAACTGTGACCTCTGCCGCTACCGTGTTCAGATGGGAATTTTTTTAATAGTTCTGCAGCAAGGGCCTTCTGGTACTGCCCCATTTTTGTAGACCTCTCCAATTCAGGAATAAGAGAGTGAAAGTTCTCCTTGTAGAGGGGGTCTAAAAGTGTCATTAACCAGTAATGACTGTCACCCAACATTTTGACAATGCGAGGGTCACGGTTAAGGCAGCGTAACATAAAGTCAGCCATGGGTGCCAGACTGGTAACGGGCAAGACTTCCGTGTCCTCACCAAGATGACGACTGATAGTGTTGAGCGATCACTAAAATGCTCGGGTGCTCGAAGCTCGGGCTGAGCTTACCGTGATACTCGGGTGCTCGACCCGAGCAACGAGCCCAATGTTAGTCTATGAGAGACCCGAGCATTTTTGCGGCAGCACCCCCGGCAGTCTGTAGAAAGCCTAAAAAGTGCCCAAAACGATAGTGACAGTGCTCAAAAGACATGGGGGCAGCATGGGGATCGCGCCTGGAAGCATTTCTGACCCACAGGTCACTGCTGTCAACAACGTGGTCAGAGGTATTAAGCCACTTTTGCGGGCTCACAATAAAACGTTCAAAAACAAAACTGAAACGGTTTTCCTGTGAAATATGTTAAGGAATTTCCTTTCCAGGGTAAAAACTTGTGTATAAGGTAAAATAAATAACCAAAAACAAAAATACTCCTCCACACCTTGGGCTATGTTCACAAGTAGCATTTTTCATGCGTTTTTGCACTTTTGTATTGCTTTCAACCGTGACAAATGCGTTCACCGGGAAATGTCATTTTAACATTTTACAACCTTATCTGGCCATGTGCTGTGTGACACATGCATACAGTGCTGAAAAGACAAGGGATCAGCATGGGGAAGACCCCTGGAAGCATCTCTGACCCCCAGGTCACTGTCTAAAAGTGTGCCCATCAGAAGTGATCCTTGCCGCATCAGAAGATGCAGACTTGCAACTATCCCCGTGCAAGTCCTTGTCCCAGGGCAGTGTTCAATTGTACCTCCCCCATTCCTTGCAATGCAAGCGAAAATATGCAGCCAACCACCCACCCACCCGCAGGCTGCAATATCTTTCACTTGAAATGGGGCCTTTTAGTTTGGAGGAGGCCGAAGCTGGCCACTACCTCATGGCCGCTTCGGCAGCGAGGTATCCATACTCTGCTCCTAGCCGCCCGGCGGCCGGGTGTCCACTCTCGGTCCCCAGCCGCCAGGTGGCGGCCAGGTGTCCATACTCGGTCCCCAGCCTCCCTGATTTCTCCTGTCACCTTCCCCCACACTTTTCTTAGCCTGGCCTGCTTTAGGGCAGCATTGGACGAGCCCACCAGAGAACCAGACTCCTCCGGTGGGCCCTGGCTTCTCCATCAGGGGAGTTGAGAGTGCCTAGGTGAGGAGCATGATGATGATGATAGAAGTTAGCATCTGCTTTGTTTTCTTGGAATGCAAGCGCATGTATGTAGTAGCGGCTAGGCCTGAGGTGGTCCGCGTTTTGGCGCATATCCTACCTCCTCCGAGGATTGCTGGATGTTTTCCTGCTACTATCCCAGTTCTATGACTCCCGTTAAAACTAAGCGTCAGGTGATAAATGATGGATGAGGTGGTGGCAAAGTAGAAATAGCAGGAGGAACAGGGACCATTCACATCAATATCAGGCCAGTCAACCAGATATGTCTTGTAGGATATGTTTCTGTAACAAAAGGAGCGGTTCGGCTACACAGTTATAGGGCATACAGTGAGTGCAATGCCTACCAAAAATTTCGAGCCACTCCAATTCCCCTTGGAAATGACATGGAGGTCAGAGGGCGTTAACTAAACCTTTTTTTCGATTTATAGCAACTGGGTCTCCCGTGCACTGTTGGCCTAAGCAGTGAATGGAAGGCTTTCCAAAAATTATGAGGAACTGCAATGCCCCTTACAAGAGCCATGTGTGGCACCCCAGGGGTCTGGTCACCACAGTAATAGAGATATTACGTCGGAGAGCAAGTGGGAGGTTTCCTGGTCAGGATCCCTTAAACATGCAACATCCTCCTGCCCCAGTCCTGGGAGGGGAGAATTCTGCCCTTATAAACAGGATCTGGGGCGGGGTTGCGTGAGTCAGAGAACAGTCAGAGTCAGAGTGAGAGCAAGGGAAAGTAACAGCAAGGAGCTCTGTAGGAGCTAGGAGCTAAAGACCAGGGGCTGGAAGCTGAGCAGAGCTCGCCCTGGCGGAAGACAATAGGAACCGGACACAGGAGTCCGAAGCTGTGAGGACTTATATATCCAGCAGCAGAAACCAGCCGGCAGGGGATTTCAGGTCCTCTGGCCATAGATGCCCGGAGGCTCAGTCACAAGCAAGGGACCAGCACCGCCGTCATGGAGCGGAAGCTAACAGAAGGCCCCAAGTCACCAGCCATACGGGTGAGCACTACACGGTACACTTAGGGACGTGGGCTACTTCTACCCGCTTACAGCAAGGTAGCCAGGAAGAGTGCAGACAGACAGGGAGGCCTACAACTCCACCTGGCCAGGGCAACTCCTGCTTGCTCACATACTGACCAGGCCTCTTATGCTAGCCAGTACTCCCGGGAGGGTCTACCTTATAATCATCAGTAAAGACTCTGAACTGCACTGCAAAGACTCTGAGACGTTCCTGCTGCGCTCGTGCACATCACCCCCATCATCCACACTCACTGCCCTGAGGCTATACTCCTCCCGAGGGGAGTTATCCCATTCTATGCTGCACACACAACACCAGCCTCAGTGGTGTGCCTCGCAGCGCTGGTACTCCCTGACCGCAATCCACGGGTGGCGCAGTCGGACAATTAACCTCAAAACCTAAGAAAGACTGCCACTGGTTTGACCAGCCTGAGCCACGGGACCGGGTCACCGCCATGGAGACTACAGACCCCAGGGACCCGGCACCGGGGATCCCACACACGTGTACACACGGCCCAGGGGGCGCGTCACATGCAGTACAGCATATTACAAACATAAGTCCCATTATTGGGGAGTGGGTGTCCCATAGTATTTGCTTATGCCTTGCAAGCAAAAGCTGCCAAAAATTAGGACGGAGCAACTTGCAATGCTCCTTACAAGAGCCATGCAGTACAGCTTATTACAAACATAAGTCCCATTATTGGGGAGTGGGTCTCCCATAGTATTTGCTTATGCTTTCCCAGCAAAAGCTGCCAAAAATTTGGACGGAGCAACTTGCAATGCCCCTTACAAGAGCCATGCAGTACAGCATATTACAAACATAAGTCCCATTATTGGGGAGTGGGTGTCCCATAGTATTTGCTTATGCCTTGCAAGCAAAAGCTGCCAAAAATTAGGACAGAGCAACTTGCAATGCCCCTTACAAGAGCCATGCAGTACAGCATATTACAAACATAAGTCCCATTATTGGGGAGTGGGTCTCCCATAGTATTTGCTTATGCTTTCCCAGCAAAAGCTGCCAAAAATTAGGACAGAGCAACTTGCAATGCCCCTTACAAGAGCCATGCAGTACAGCATATTACAAACATAAGTCCCATTATTGGGGAGTGGGTGTCCCATAGTATTTGCTTATGCCTTGCAAGCAAAAGCTGCCAAAAATTAGGACGGAGCAACTTGCAATGCCCCTTACAAGAGCCATGCAGTACAGCCTATTACAAACATAAGTCCCATTATTGGGGAGTGGGTGTCCCATGGTATTTGCTTATGCTTTCCCAGCAAAAGCTGCCAAAAATTAGGACGGAGAAACTTGCAATGCTGGCACCCTGGTGGTATAGTGGTGGTGGAGGCTGAGGATAAGGAGAAGAAGATTAAATAGCCGAAACGAGGAAGCGTATACCCATGTGTGGGTGTGAAGCGGTGCATGTGAATACACATCCCGAAATAACACAGTGGATTTGACTTTATGTTACTCTGCTGTCATTTGGTGGTGATGAGAAGTCTGGCCCAATCCAGCCCTTGTTCATTTTGATAATGGTCAGCTTGTCAGCATTGTCAGTTGAAAGGCGAGTGCGCTTATCAGTTATAATTCCCCCAGCGGCACTAAAAACACGCTCCGATAACACGCTAGCGGCAGGGCAGGCCAGGACCTCCAAGGCGTACAGAGCGAGTTCATTCCAAGTGTCCAGCTTGGATACCCAATAATTAAAAGGCACAGAGGAATCACGGAGGACGCTGGTACGATTGGCAAGGTACTCCCTCACCATCTTTTGAAACTTTCCACTCCTTGTGAGAGTACCCCGCGCCTCAGGGCCTGTAAGCTGGGCGGGTGTCAGAAAACTGTCCCAGAACGTTGACAGTGTTCCGCTGCCTCTGCTGGATTGGAGTTGCATCTCTCTCGCCTGTACGCCTTGGTTGGGCAACGAACTGTGACCTCTGCCGCTAGCGTGTTCCGATGGGAATTTTTTTAAGAGTTCTGCAGCAAGGGCCTTCTGGTATTGCCCCATTTTTGTAGACCTCTCCACCTCAGGAATAAGAGAGTCAAAGTTCTCCTTGTAGCGGGGGTCTACAAGTGTCACCAACCAGTAATGACTGTCACCCAACATTTTGACAACGCGAGGGTCACGGTTAAGGCAGCGTAACATAAAGTCAGCCATGCGTGCCAGACTGGTAACGGGCAAGATTTCCGTGTCCTCACCAAGATGACGACTGACCATGCTCTCCTCCTCCTCTTCCTCCCCCCCCTGTCCTCAGGCCACCCACGCTGAACCGACGGTATGACACTTGTACAGGTACTACCGTCTACAACGCATGATAGCAGCTCCTGTTCTTCCTCCTCCTCCTCCTCCTCCTCTCCCTCATTGTCCCCCAATGCACGTTGGGATGAGGTGAGGCTGGGCTGTGTGTAATTGCCCGCTACGGCTTCTTGATCCATCTCATCATACTCTGGCTGCAATGCCTCCTCTTTAATTCTCTGCAGAGAGCATTGCAAAAGACAGACAAGTGGGATGCTGACACTAATGATGGCGTCATCGCCACTCACCATCTTGGTGGCCTCCTCAAAGTTTGTCAGGATGGTACATATGTCAGCAGACATCCAGGTCCACTCCTGAGGTCTTATGTGTGGTGTCTGACCTGAATATCGACGGCCTTGTTGCAGCTGGTACTCCACAACTGCTCTCTTCTGCTCACAAATCCTTTGCAACATGTGGAGGGTAGAGTTCCAACGTGTGGGGACATCACACACCAGTCGGTGTGCCGGAAGCTGCAAACGCTGCTGCAACACAGCAAGGGCGGCGGAAGCTGTAGCCGACTTGCGAAAATGAGCTGACAGGCGGCATACTTTCACGAGCAGATCTGGCAACTCGGGGTACGATTTAAGAAACCGCTGAACCACGAGGTTAAGCACATGAGCCAGGCATTGTACGTGTGTGATCTCACCTCGCCTCAGAGCCGCCACCAGGTTACGACCATTGTCACACAGGACCATGCCGGGATGTAGGTTCAGCGGTCTCAGCCACAGATCTGCCTGCTCTTTCACAGCTGTCCACAACTCACAAGCAGTGTGAGGTTTATCACCTAAGCTTATGAGTTTCAGCACAGCCTGTTGCCGCTTGGCGGAGGCAGTACTGCAATGCTTCCAGCTTGTAACTGATGTGGTGATATCTGAGATCTGAGATGGAGGCTGAACATGAGGAGGAGGAGGAGGAGGAGGATGCGCAGGAGCTGTACACTGTGGGAGCAACTCTGACTGACATAGGGCCCGCAATCCTCGGTGTGGGGAGGATGTGTTCCGTCCCAAGGTCCGACTGGGTCCCGGCTTCCACTATGTTTACCCAGTGTGCCGTCAGAGAGATGTACCGTCCCTGGCCACAAGCACTTGTCCACGTGTCCGTTGTCAGGTGGACTCTCCCAGTAACTGCATTGTTGAGGGCACGGCAGATGCTTTGGGACACGTGCTTGTGTAGTGCGGGGATGGCACACCGGGCAAAATAGTGTCGGCTGGGGACCGAGTACCGAGGGACGGCCACCGCCATAAGATTGCGGAAGGATTCCGTCTCCACCAGCCTAAAAGGCAGCATTTCCAATGCAAGCAGTCGTGAAATGTGCGAATTTAGGACTGTGGCCTGTGGGGCTTTAGCTGCGAATTTCCGCTTTCGTTCAAAGGTCTGGGATATGGACAATTGAACGCTGCGGTGGGACGTGGACGTGGACGTTGATGCTGTTTCTTGAGAAACTGCCATAACAAGTGAAGACTGAGAGGAGGGGGCATCTTTACATGCAGTATGGACAGGGATTGCCTTGCACACACAACAGGGGGTTCTATTGCATGCACAACAGTGGAAGAAGCAGTGGTGACACCTGCTGACACTGGTCGTGGACCCTGGGTTTCGCCCCACAAAGTCGGGTGCTTTGCTGCCATGTGCCTGATCATGCTGGTGGTGGTCAGGCTGGTAGTTTTGTCACCCCTGCTGATGCTGGCATGGCAGGTGGAACATATGGCCTTTTTGGGGTTATCAGCAGAGTCTTTAAAAAAATTCCAGACTCTGGAAGACCTACCGCTTGTACTGGCAACGTCCCTCGTGTTGGTGTTACGGGGAACGGTTGCCTGCCTTTTGTCTGCGGCCACCACACTGCTTCTTCCTGCCTGTTGGGGTACTCTGCCTCCCTCCCCCTGTGTGCTGCTGGCCTCACTCTGCATGTCCTCCTTCCACGTTGGGTCAGTTACTAGATCATCCACCACCTCCTCCTCTTCCACTTGCGCACCACGATCCTCCTCCTCACTTCCTGGCAATTGTGTCTCTTCATCGTCCACCTCTTGTGACAGATTGCCAGCGTCAACTTTCTGTGGCCGTGGCTGTTCAAATATTTGAGCATCGCTACATGGGATCTCCTCTTCCACCACTTCAAGCGTATCAGGCGAGGTGCACAAATCTGGAAATGGACCAGTGAACAGCTCTTCAGAGTGTCCAAGTGTGGGATCATTTGCTGTCTGACAACACTCGGCATGGTGGGAGGAAGGAGCATCAGGGTGAGGAGGAGTATGCGGTTGAGACTCACGGCTACTAAGAGTTGACCGTGTGGAAGACAGACCGGAGGTGGTGGTGCCCAGGTAACTGGAAGTATTGTCTGCTATCCAGTTAATAACCTGTTCACACTGATCAGTTCTCAATACTGGTGTTGTTCTGTGCTTCCCTAGTAATTCGGTCAAGAAGTGGGAGCGAGAAGATGTGGCTGTTGGTTGTGGCACATTTTCACCTTGGCCACGGCCCCGTCCTCTGCACGAACCATCACCAGAACGTCCACTTCCACGTCCCTTGCCACGCGCCTTGCCCATTGTAAATGAAGTAAAATAGCTTACACTTGCACTATCAATGGAAAAAGGGTAATAAAGAGTAGATTAGAACTGTGGAAGAGGAAAACCACAGTTATTGTTTACTGGGGTATACCACACTTTTTTAAATAGAGATATTTGCGGCTGAACAGTGAGCGACACACTCAAACTGCTTTTTTTTTAGATACCAAAGGCCCAAAACTGGATAGTACAGCGATGTGACCCGTGGAACTGCGAAACCACACTGGGATGTCGGACCTACACAAGACTATTTTCAACAGATATATTTTTGTGTCACAACAGTCAGGAGACACTACTGTTTTTCTTTACGGAAAAAGCTACCAAAACCTGAATAATAGAGTTTTTTACCGTGGGATGGCAAAACCACAGTTATTGTTTACTGGGGTATACCACACTTTTTAAAATAGAGATATTTGCGGCTGAACAGTGAGCGACACACTCAAAATGCTTTTTTTTTAGATACCAAAGGCCCAAAACTGGATAGTACAGTGATTTGACCCGTGGAACTGCGAAACCACACTGGGATGTCGGACCTACACAAGACTATTTTCAACAGATATATTTTTGTGTCACAACAGTCAGGAGACACTACTGTTTTTCTTTACGGAAAAAACTACCAAAACCTGAATAATAGAGATTTTTTACCGTGGGATGGCAAAACCAAAGTTATTGTTTACTGGGGTATACCACACTTTTTTAAATAGAGATATTTGCGGCTGAACAGTGAGCGACACACTCAAACTGTTTTTTTTAGATACAAATGGCCCAAAAGTGGATAATACAGAGGTTTGAACCATGAAACTGCAAAGCCACACTTGTATTTCTCGGGCCTACACCAGACTATTTTCAACAGATATATTTGTGTCTGAACAATCAGGAGACACTATTTATATTTTACGGCAAAAAATGCCAAAAGCAGGATAATAGAGATGTTTTACCGTGGAACAGCAAAACCACAGTTATAATTTACTGGTGTATACCAGACTTTTTTGAATATATATATATTTGCGGCTGAACAGTGAGCGACACACTCAAACTGTTTTTTTTAGATACAAATGGCCCAAAAGTGGATAATACAGAGGTTTGAACCGTGGAACTGCAAAACCACACTTGTATTTCTCGGGCCTACACCAGACTATTTTCAACAGATATATTTGTGTCTGAACAATCAGGAGACACTATTTATTTTTTACGGCAAAAAATGCCAAAAGCAGGATAATAGAGATTTTTTACTGTGGAACAGCAAAACCACAGTCATAATTTACTGGTGTATACCAGGCTTTTTAAAATATATATATATTTGCGGCTGAACAGTGAGCGAAACACTCAAACTGTTTTTTTTAGATACAAATGGCCCAAAAGTGGATAATACAGAGGTTTGTACCGTGGAACTGCAAAACCACACTTGTATTTCTCGGGCCTACACCAGACTATTTTCAACAGATATATTTGTGTCTGAAAAATCAGGGAGACACTATTATTTTTTCGTTTTACAGCAAAAAATGCAAAAAGCAGGATAATAGAGATTTTTTACCATGGAACAGCAAAAGCACACTTCTGTCTCTCTGGCCTACACCAGACTATTTTCAACAGATATATTTGTGTCTGAAAAATGAGGGAGACACTATTATTATTTTTATACAGCAAAAAATGCCAAAAACAGGATAATAGAGATGTTTTACCGTGGAACATCAAAACCACAGTAATAATTTACTGGTGTATACCAGACTTTTTTAAATATATATATTTGCGGCTGAACAGTGAGCGACACACTCAAACTGTTTTTTTTAGATACAAATGGCCCATAGAACTGCAAAACCACACTTCTATTTCTCTGGCCTACACCAGACTATTTTCAACAGATATATTTGTGTCTGAAAAATCAGAGGCACACTTTTTTTTTGGGGGGGGGGGGGGACACCAAAAGTTTAATAAGATGGGTATTTGTACATTGTGAAGGAGGAAAAAAAAAGAGGATTTAGATTAAAAAAAAGTATTTTTCCTGGCCCCCGGGACCTGGAGCTAAGTCAAGCAATTTCAGCAACAGGAGCAGCACACAGGACTGTAATGCAGCGTTTGCTGGTATAACCACTGCGTCTCCTATACAGCCTGCCTGCCTGCCTGCCTGATATACCTGGGATGGATATTAGTCCTGAGAAGGACTGCTTGTTTGATCTGGCAGCCTTTACAGACCCTACACTAACTATTTTGCAGGATATATCTCTCCCTAAATCTGCAGCGCTGTCCCTACACTGTCTGATCCGGAGCGACTGTGTCCAAGATGGCGGCGCCCGGTTTTAAATAATCGAGGTGACGCTGTGCGGCCAGCCAATCACTGTAATGCCCACAAACAACATGGCTGCGGCATTACAGTGACTGGCTGGCAATCCCTGCATGTTCATTGGCTCTGTAAAGAGCGCCAAACATGCAGGGCGGAGACCCGAGCTCCCGCCCTAGTATCCCGGAAATGCTCGGTGCTCGCCGAACATCCCGAGTAGCGTGATGCTCGGGCGAGTACCGAGCAGTGTCGAGCATGTTCGCTCAACACTAGTTGTTACCCTATGGAGTGTTGTGTAGGTGTTAATACATTTTTAATTTTGCTTGTTACTTTTTTTAAATGACTTTCAGGTCGATTTGTTGTGTCCACTGATATATTTCTCTTATTGAAAACTCATTTTAGAGGGTGCGGCTGGGTGTAGTGTTATGTATCTCTGCTGTACCTTAGTTATGAAGCTAAAATAACACATTTACCGTATTTCCAGGCAGTTCTAATAGTTTTGGCAAAAAGCAGCAACTACGCCTAATTTGCAAAACAGCATGCACCATTACCGGACTGCACCATTACTGAAGCCTCAGTACAAACAAACTTTTGGTTGCATTTGGGTGGAGTGGCATATTTTGATCTGAAGACAGCCCAATCAATGTGAGCAGCTGTGGTCAATATTTTATATAATCCACCTTTCAAGTATGTCAACTTTTTACACTTGTTACATACAGTGCCTACAAGTAGTATTCAACCCCCTGCAGATTTAGCTGGTTGACACATGCGGAATTAACTTGGCATTGTGACATTTGTACTGTAGATCAGCCTGGAAGTGGGAAATGCACTGCAGCAAATTTTGTTTTTGTTTTTTTTTTGTTTGTTTTTTTAAAACGTAAAAAGTTAATTCAGAGTGTCATTTATTATTCAACCCCTCAAACCACAAGAATTCTGTTTGGTCCCCCTAAAGTATTAAGAAGTAGTTCAGGCACCAAGAATAATGAGCTTCACATGTGTGGATTAAAGATCTCTTTTGCCAGCCTTTTCTGACTATTTAAGACCCTCCCCAAACTTGTGAACAGCACTCAGACATGGTCAACATGGGAAAGACAAAGGAGCATTCCAAGGCCATCAGAGACAAGATCGTGGAGGGTCACAAGGCTGGCAAGGGGTACAAAACCCTTTCCAAGGAGTTTAGCCTACCGGTCTCCACTGTTGGGAGCATCATCCGTAAGTGGAAGGCTTATGGAACTACTGTTAGCCTTCCACGGCCAGGACAGCCTTTGAAAGTGTCCTCCCGTGCCGAGGCCAGGCTTGTCCGAAGAGTCAAGGCTAACCTAAGGACAACAAGGAAGGAGCTCCGGGAAGATCTCATGGCAGTGGGGACATTGGTTTCAGTCAATACCATAAGTAACGTACTCCACCGCAATGGTCTCCGTTCCAGACGAGCCCGTAAGGTACCTTTACTTTCAAAGCGTCATGTCAAGGCTCGTCTACAGTTTGCTCATGATCACTTGGAGGACTCTGAGACAGACTGGTTCAAGATTCTATGGTCTGATGAGACCAAGATCGAGATCTTTGGTGCCAACCACACACGTGACGTTTGGAGACTGGATGGCACTGCATACGACCCCAAGAATACCATCCCTACAGTCAAGCATGGTGGTGGCAGCATCATGCTGTGGGGCTGTTTCTCTGCCAAGGGGCCTGGCCATCTGGTCCGCATCCATGGGAAGATGGATAGCACGGCCTACCTGGAGATTTTGGCCAAGAACCTCCGCTCCTCCATCAAGGATCTTAAGATGGGTCGTAATTTCATCTTCCAACAAGACAACGACTCAAAGCACACAGCCAAGAAAACCAAGGCCTGGTTCAATAGGGAAAAAGTCAAGGTGTTGGAGTGGCCTAGTCAGTCTCCTGACCTTAACCCAATTGAAAACTTGTGGAAGGAGCTCAAGAATAAAGTCCACATGAGACACCCAAAGAACCTAGATAACTTGGAGAAGATCTGCATGGAGGAGTGGGCCAAGATAACTCCACAGACCTGTGCCGGCCTGATCAGGTCTTATAAAAGACGATTATTAGCTGTAATTGCAAACAAGGGTTATTCCACAAAATATTAAACATAGGGGTTGAATAATAATTGACCCACACTTTTATGTTTAAAATTTAATAAAATTCAACTGAGCAACATAACTTTTTGGTTTGTAAGATTTATGCTTCTGTTCATAAAACCTACTCTCGTTTGCAGTTTGAAGGCTCTAACTTATTTGCATCTTATCAAACCAGCTAAATCTGCAGGGAGTTGAATACTACTTGTAGGCACTGTATACATAGAATGAAAGGAATCTGGGATACCCACTAGTGATGACCGAGCACTAAAATGCTCGGGTACTCGTTCGAGTTGAGCAAATTGGAATGCTCGAGTGCTCGGTCCGAGCAACAAGCCCAATGTAAGTCTATGGTGCCCCCCAAATGACATGTTCCCATTAGAAAGGAGCGGTTCTGCTATATAGTTATAGGGTGTGTAGTGAGTCCAACGGCTGCCTAAATTTGGGAAAAAACCCAATACCAATTTAAAGACACATAGAAGTGGGCCTCAGTAACGACATGTTCCCATTAGAAAGGAGCCGTTCTGCTATACAGTTATAGGGTATGCAGTGAGTCCAAGGGCTGCCTAAATTTGGGAAAAACCACAATACCAGTTTAAAGACACATAACGGTGGGCCTCAGTAATGACATGTTCCCATTAGAAAAGAGCAGTTCTGCTATACACATATAAGGTTTGCAGTGAGTCTAAGGGCTGCCTAAATTTGAGAAAAACCCCAATACCAATTTAAAGACACATAGAGGTGGGCCTCAGTAGCTAAATGTTTCCATTAGAAAGGAGCGATTCTGCTACACAGTTATAGTGTATGAAGTGAATCCAACGGCTGCCTAAATTTGGGAAAAAACCCAATACCAATTTAAAGACACATAGAGGTGGGCCCCTCAGTAATCACATGTTTCCATTACAAAGGAGCAGTTCTGCTATACACATATAGTGTATGCAGTGAGTCCAACGGCTGCCTAAATTTGGGAAAAACCACAATACCAATTTAAAGACACATAGAGGTGGGCCTCAGTAACGACATGTTACCATTAGAAAGGAGCTTGTCTCCCATACTGTTCTTGCGTATGCAGTGACTGCAACGACTGCCAAAAATTTGGAGGCACTCCATTGCCCCTTGCAAGAGACGTAGAGGAGGGCCTCATGAAAGAAATGTTCACATTATTAGGAAGTGGATCTCCCATACTGTTTGCCTATGCAGTGAATTCAAGGGCTGCCAAAAATCTGGAGGCACTCCAATGCACCCTTCAAGAGACGTAGAGGAGGGCCTCATGAAAAAAATGTTCCCATTATGAGGAAGTGGATCTCCCATACTGTTTGCCTATGCAGTGAACAAGGGCCATCTGGTACTGCCCCATTTTAGCAGACCTGTCCATCGTGAGAATAAGAGATAGAAAGTTCTCCTTGTAGTGTGGGTCTAAAAGTGTCACCAACCAGTAATGACTGTCACCCAAAATTTAGAGAACGCGAGGGTCACGGGAAATGCAGCGTAACCAAAAAATCATCCATGTGTGCCAGACTGCTAAAAGGCAAGACTTCCATGTCCCCACAAAGAGGATGACTGACCATGCTCTCCTCCTCATCCTCCCTCTCCTCAGACCATCCACGCTGAACAGACGGTATGACAGTTGTGCAGGTAGTACCATCTATAGCGCAGGAAACTAGCTCCTGTTGAGGGCATCGCTACACGCGTTCTCCTCTTGCCCCGCTTGAAGCTGGCCGGGTGAGAGGCCTGAATCTATAAATAGAAAAGTGAGCAGCTCTTTGGAGTGTCCAAGTGTGGGATCAATTGTCTCCGGGCACTTGGCATGGTGGGAGGAAGGAGGATCAGGGTGAGGAATATGCGATCCAGACTCACGGCTATTGAGACTTGACTGTGTGGAAGACAGGGTGGTGGCGGTGGTGGGAAAGTGACTGGAAGCATTATCTGCTATCCAACCAACAACCTTTTGACACTGCTCTGGGTTCAATAGTGGTGTGCTGCGGTCCCATAGCAATTGGGACATGAAGGTCGAGCGACAAGATGTGGGTGTTTGTTGTGGCACAATTTCCGCTTGCCCACGGCCTCGGCATCTGCATGCACCATCACCATCACGTCCACTTCCCTGTTCCTTGCCACGGGCTTAACCCATTTTAAATGTAGGACAATATTTTCCACGTTCACTACAAATGGCTGGATTTGAACCGCAGTTATATGTGATATGTCTGACGAACAACCACTGTTTTAAATAGCACGCTTGTAGTTTACTATTCTTCACAGCAACCACGTGTGAATAGCTTCACCGACATACTGCAACAAACTGTAAATGGAGGACAGAAATGGCTGAATTTGGACCGCAGTTATATGTGATATGTCTGACGGACAACCACGGTTTTAAATAGTGGGCTTGTAGTTTACTATTCTTCATAGTGACCACGTGTGAATTTTCACTGACACACTGCAGCAAACTGTAAATAGAGGACAGAAATGGCTGAATTTAGACCGCAGTTATATGTGATGCGTCTGACGTACAACCACGATTTTAAATAGCAGACTTCACTGACACACTGCAATAAACTATAAATGGAGGCCAATTTTTCACTACAAATTTCTGTATTTTTATTGCTGTATAATGGAAAATATCTGGCTGTATTCTGCAGTGCTAACAAGCAAATGGAGCAGAAAAATGGTGTACTCTGGATTGCTTTTTAAGCAAATAATCAGGATTAAGATAAAAAAATAGCCCTGGCCCCTGATATCTGGGGCTATGTCTACGGATATCTGTAACAGCAGGAGCAGACAGAATGTGCAATGGACACTATTGTGCTGTATAGTGTTCACAAATTTCTCTGCCTGCCTAACTCCTGCTATCACCATTGAATATATGCAGCTGGATTAGCCCTGAGAAGGACTGTTAGTTCAGATGGATATATAGATACTAGCTATTGAGCCTGTTCAGCACCCGGTGGCGAGCATTTTCATTGGTATATGGTCTCCCATGCTGGTATGTGCTGCCCCCATCCTGTTATTTGTGCTGCCCCCATCATGGTATTTGTGCTCCCCAATCCTGTTACTCCATCCTGTTATGTGTTGCCCTCATCCCTATCCTGGTATGCATGGCACCCCTCACCCCCAATCCTGGTATGCATGCACCCCTCACCCCCAATCCTGTATGCATGGCACCCCTCACCCCCAATCCTGGTATGCATGTCACCCCTCATCACCAATCCTGGTAAGCATGGCACCCCTCATCCCCAATCCTGGCATGCATGGCACCCCTTATCCTGGTATGCATGGCTCCCTCATACCCAATCCTGGTATGCATGGTACCCCTCATCCCTATCCTGGCATGCATGGCACCCTTCATCTCAAATACTGGTATGCATGGCACCCCTCATCCCCAATCCTGGTATGCATGGCACCCCTCATCCCCAATCCTGGTATGCATGGCACCCCTTATCCCAAATCCTGGTATGCATGGCACCTCTCATCCCCAATCCTTGTATGCATGGCACCCCTCCTCCCCAATCCTGGTTTGCATGGCACCTCTCATTCCCAATCCTGGTATGCATGGCACCCCTTATCCCCAATCTTGGTATGCATGGCACCTCTCATCCCCATTCCTTGTATGCATGGCACCCCTCATCCCCAATCCTGGTTTGCATGGCACCTCTCATTCCCAATCCTGGTATGCATGGCACCCCTCATTCCTAATCCTGGTATGCATGACACTTCTCATCCCCAATCCTGGTTTGCATGGCACCCCTCATCCCAAATTTGATATACATGGCACCCCTCATCCCAATCCTGGTATGTATGACACCCCTCATCCCCCAATCTTGGTATGTATGGTACCCAATCCCTCATCCTGGTATGCATGGCTTCCTCATCCCCAATCCTGGTATGCATGGTACACCTCATCCCTAATCCTGGTATGCATGGTACCCCGCGTCCCCAATCCTGGTATGTATGGTACCCCTCATCCTGGTATGCATGGCACCCCATCCCTCATCCTGGTATGCATGGCACCCCGCATCCCTATCCTGGTATGTATGGTACCCCTCATCCTGGTATCCATGGTACCCCGCATCCCTATCCTGCTATGTATGGTACCCCTCATCCTGGTAAACTCACCTTTCTTCCCTGTGCTCCAGCGCTGCAGTGTCCTGTTCTGCCGCTGGCCGGGGGAGGAGTGTGGCACCGGAGTATGCACGTGCCCATACCGCGCTGTCCGGCGCCATTTTGCTGAAGACACACTGCAAATGTGTCATGTAAAATGGCGCCGGATAACGTTACGCGCATGCGCCGATTCCGACGCCTTCACTCCTGCCCCGATCTCCGGCGAGAAGAGAGGCACAGCGGCAACGCTCCTCCCGGTCAGGTAAGTATGTAAGTATGGCGCCGGAGATCGCGGTATGCGTTCAGTGTCTACGCATACCTTGATCTCCGGCGCCATACACTCCTCTTACCTGTAACGGCTGGATGCGTGCTTCTGTCTGGAGCCAGACTGCGCAGGCGTGTCATGCTTGTGCAGTCTATAGAGGCTTCAGACAGAGGGACGCTTGTAGCGTTATAATAGATATGGTGTGGAATACCTACACTAACTAATAAACAAGCAAATCTCTCCCTCACGCGGCAGCATCTCTCCCTACTCTGCCTGTTTCCGGGGTAGACTGTGACAAGCCTAGCGTCACCGGGTCTTGAATAGACCCGATGACGCTATGCGGCCAGCCAATCACTGTAATGCCACAACCAACATGGCTAGGGCATTATTGTGCATGGCAAGCAATCCCACGGGCAAGCAATCTCAAGGGCTGTCACATTGTAGAAGGATCATCTTTATTCTCATTTGCAAAAGGAAAGACTAGAAGCAATGGGATGAAACTGAATGGGAGGAGACACAGATTAGATATTAGAAAAAACTTTTTGACAGTGAGGGTGATAAATGAGTGGAACAGGCGGCCATGAGAGGTGGTGAGTTCCCCTTCAATGGACGTCTTCAAACAGAGGCTGGACAAATATCTGTCTGGGATGATTTAGTGAATCCTGCTTTGAGCAGGGGGTTGGACCAGATGACCCAGGAGGTCCCTTCCAACTCTACCATTCTATGATTCTATGATCCCTGCATGTTCATTGGCTCTCTAAAGAGCGCCAAACATGCAGGGCGGGGTCCCGAGCTTCCACCTGAGCAACCCGAAAATACTCGCCGAGCTTGTCGGGCGAGTACCGAGTAGTGGCGAGCACTTTCGCTCATCAGTAATACCCGCCCCACTTTTTTTTTTTAATTTTTGAATGACTGGACAACCTCTTTAATGGGAATCTGTCAACAGGGCTTTACTACCTCATCAGAGAGCAGCATAATGTAGGAAAGGAGACCCTGATTCCAGTCATGTGTCACTTAGTTTACTTGGTGCAGCAATTGTGACACAATCAGAGTTTTAGATGTAGCATGTAGCAGAGCTCAAAAGCTAAGCTCACCCACACCAGGCTCCCTGTGTACGTTGTATTTTGACAGTGAGCTGCTAATCAGTGCGTGGTTAGACCAAGAGGCTCAGAGCTGTAATTCTGCAGTGTTAATCTCCTGCTGATAAAACACTTATTGTATTGAAACAACAGCACACAGCCTAATAAGTGACACATCACTGAAATCAGTGTCTCAACCCCTACTTCATGCTGTCCTACATAGCAAAAACCTGCTAACAGATTCCCTTTAAAAAGTACATCTCCGTAAAAACAGAACATTTAGCTTTCGGAGACAGTTATGGATCTCGACTTTGCCTGTTTCACTTATTGAGCCATTCTCACACAACTTTTTTTCATTGCTTCAATGCATAAAATACTATAGGTCTATATAAAAAGCTCTATCTACTATTTGCAGTTGCCTCATTTTTTTTTTACAATTACAAAATAGAAAATATTTCCAAGAGTACACATAACATCATACACTGGAAGAGATTTACTAAGCCAAAAAACTCTGCCCCAAATTTTGACACATTTTACTACTCCCCTGACGGTTTTAAAGTGTCTGGAAAAGGAGCTATGGCTACTTGGATGAATAAAATACAATAGAGATATAAGACTAGGTTCACATTGCATTTAGTTTTCATGTTGATGAGTTTGTCAGGAGGTTCTGTCTGAATTCATGAAAAACAGGATTCAGACAGAACCCCATCTGATTACAGTGAGGCAAACAAAGTCCAATGTCTGACCTCCATTTCGGTGGTGTCTGTTCTTTAATTCAGACATAATAGATTCTTGTTTTTTGGAAATTAAGGTGGAATCTAGTGTTTCGGGAATTAAGGAGGATCAGGTGCCATAAGCAAAAAACATCTACAATACATAGCAAAATAAGACAAATCTTTGACATAGCTTGAATAGTAACCGTCATTTTAATATTTGTTATAAAAATATAAGAAACTTTGTAATATATCTTATCAGATGAATGTGTTTTTTTCTCCTCCTGGACTGATCTTTCATTTTCAAAATTATTAATTCCCAGATGAAATCTTCAATATTCAATAAAGACCGATTTTTACATGAGACGACAGTTGGTTTTTATTAGAGTCTATGTAGAAGGGAGGGGGAGGATGTCTACCTTCAGCGCCTCCTCCACTCTACATAGCATCTTATTAGTAGCAGCTGCCATCTCCTATCTCAGTAATGTAACAATCTGTCTTCACTAAATACACATTTTACCAGGGAACTGAGAATTTTGTGACTGAAAGATCAGTCCAGGATGAGTAAGAAACAGATTTCTCTGATAAGATATATTACAAAGTTTCACATTTTCATCTGTACTATTGTTTTATGGAAAAGAAAATTAAACGAGGGTTATTCTTTAAAGGGAATGTGTCACCCCCCTGGGCTGCGTACTGCCAGCAGCGCAGAAGTCTCAGTGACTCACCGTCGCTTGTGCAATACAAGGCTGCGGCCCAGTACGCAGCCAAATGGGGCCGGAGGGAAACAAAGTGCGCTCCATGGGAGCGTCGCTTTGCGCATGAGCGGGAGGGGAGGCAGAGCAGGGCAAGTCACAGGGCTGTCGCAGGGCTGTGACGTGCAGGGGAGGGGGGAATATGGTAATTTAGCACAGAGGTGGCGATTTAGGGGAATAGTAAGCAGATAGGAGGGGTTTGCTTGGCGTCCCCCGGATGCCAAGCCTCTGGAAAACAGACTTTATAAAACCAGATTTCTCTGCTATCAGACCTCTACTATAGGCCATACAGGTAAATATAGATTTACTTTTCTATGACCTGTATGCCCATAGTAGAGGTCTGATATCGCACAGGGGGGTGACACATTCCCTTTAAGCCACTGTTAAATTTGGTACAGTTTTTGCCTTTCTTATCTAGGTTCATGTTATCTGAATTTAAGACAGCAATAGTATATACAGTACAGACCAAAAGTTTGGACACACCTTCTCATTTAAAGATTTTTCTGTATTTTTATGACTATGAAAATTGTACATTCACACTGAAGGCATCAAAACTATGAATTAACACATGTGGAATTATATACTTAACAAAAAAGTGTGAAACAACTGAAAATATGTCTTATATTCTAGGTTCTTCAAAGTAGCCACCTTTTGCTTTGATGACTGCTTTGCACACTCTTGATGAGCTTCAAGAGGCAGTCACCGGAAATGGTCTTCCAACAATCTTAAAGGAGTTCCCAGAGATGCTTAGCACTTGTTGGCCCTTTTGCCTTCACTATGCGGTCCAGCTTACTCCAAACTATCTCGATTGGATTCAGGTCTGGTGACTGTGGAGGCCAGGTCATATGGCGTAGCACCCCATCACTCTCCTTCTTGGTCAAATAGCCCTTACACAGCCTGGAGGTGTGTTTGGGGTCATTGTCCTGTTGAAAAATAAATGATGGTCCAACTAAACGCAAACTGGATGGAATAGCATGCCGCTGCAAGATGCTGTGGTAGCCATGCTGGTTCAGTATGCCTTCAATTTTGAATAAATCCCCAACAGTGTCACCAGCAAAGCAACCCCACACCATCACACCTCCTCCTCCATGCTTCACAGTGGGAACCAGGCATGTAGAGTCCATCCGTTCACCTTTTCCGCGTCGCACAAAGACACGGTGGTTGGAACCAAAGATCTCAAATTTGGACTCATCAGACCAAAGCACAGATTTCCACTGGTCTAATGTTCATTCCTTGGGTTTTTTAGCCCAAACAAGACTCTTTTGCTTGTTGCCTGTCCTTAGCAGTGGTTTCCTAGCAGCTATTTTACCATGAAGGCCTGCTGCACAAAGTCTCCTCTTAATAGTTGTTGAAGACATGTGTCTGCTGCTAGAACTCTGTGTGGCATTGACCTGGTCTCTAATCTGAGCTGCTGTTAACCAGCGATTTCTGAGGCTGGTGACTCGGATAAACTTATCCTCAGAAGCAGAGGTGACTCTTGGTCTTCCTTTCCTGGGGCGGTCCTCATGTGAGCCAGGTTCTTTGTAGCGATTGATGGTTTTTGCAACTGCACTTGGGGACACTTTCAAAGTTTGCCCAATTTTTCGGACTGACTGACCTTCATTTCTTAAAGTAATGATGGCCACTCGTTTTTCTTTACTTAGAATTTGTATTATGGCAAGAAAAAAGCAGCTAACAGTCTATTCAGTAGGACTATCAGCTGTGTATCCACCAGACTTCAGCACAACACAACTGATGATCCCAACCCCATTTATAAGGCAAGAAATCCCACTTATTAAACCTGACAGGGCACACCTGTGAAGTCAAAACCATTTCCGGTGACTACCTCTTGAAGCTCATCAAGAGAATGCCAAGAGTGTGCAAAGCAGTCATCAAAGCAAAAGGTGGCTACTTTGAAGAACCTAGAATATAAGACATATTTTCAGTTGTTTCACACTTTTTTGTTAAGTATATAATTCCACATGTGTTAATTCATAGTTTTGATGCCTTCAGTGTGAATGTACAATTTTCATAGTCATGAAAATACAGAAAAATCTTTAAATGAGAAGGTGTGTCCAAACTTTTGGTCTGTACTGTATACAGTACAGACCAAAAGTTTGGACGCACCTTCTCATTTAAAGATTTTTCTGTATTTTCATGACTATGAAAATTGTACATTCACACTGAAGGCATCAAAACTATGAATTAACACATGTGGAATTATATAGTTAACAAAAAAAATGTGAAACAACTGAAAATATGTCTTATAATCTAGGTTCTTCAAAGTTCTTCACCTTTTGCTTTAATGACTGCTTTGCACACTCTTGGCATTCTCTTGATGAGCTTCAAGAGGTAGTCACCGGAAATGGTCTTCCAGCAATCTTGAAGGAATTCCCAGAGATGCTTAGCACTTGTTGGCCCTTTTGCCTTCACTCTGAGGTCCAGCTCACCCCAAACCATCTCAATTGGGTTCAGGTCTGGTGACTGTGGAGGCCAGGTCATTTGGCGTAGCACCCCATCACTCTCCTTCTTGGTCAAATAGCCCTTACACAGCCTGGAGGTGTGTTTGGGGTCATTGTCCTGTTGAAAAATAAACGATGGTCCAACTAAATGCAAACCGGATGGAATAGCATGCCGCTGCAAGATGCTGTGGTAGCCATGCTGGTTCAGTATGCCTTCAATTTTGAAAAAATCCCCAACAGTGTCACCAGCAAAGCACCCCCACACCATCACACCTGCTCCTCCATGCTTCACGGTGGAAACCAGGCATGTAGAGTCCATCCGTTCACCTTTTCTGCGTCGCATAAAGACATGGTGGTTGAAACCAAAGATCTCAAATTTGGACTCATCAGACCAAAGCACAGATTTCCACTGGTCTAATGTCCATTCCTTGTGTTCTTTAGCCCAAACAAGTCTCTTCTGCTTGTTGCCTGTCCTTAGCAGTGGTTTCCTAGCAGCTATTTTACCATGAAGGCCTGCTGCACAAAGTCTCCTCTTAACAGTTGTTGAAGAGATGTGTCTGCTGCTAGAACTCTGTGTGACATTGACCTGGTCTATAATCTGAGCTGCTGTTAACATGCGATTTCTGTGGCTGGTGACTCGGATAATCTTATACTCAAAAGCAGAGGTGACTCTTGGTCCTCTTTTTCTGGGGCGGTCCTCAAGTGAGCCAGTTTCTTTGTAGCGATTTATGGTTTTTGCAACTGCACTTGGGGACACTTTCAAAGTTTTCCCAATTTTTCGCATTGACTGACCTTCATTTCTTAAAGTAATGATGGCCTCTCGTTTTTCTTTACTTAGCTGTTTTTTCTTGCCATAATACAAATTCTAACAGTCTATTCAGTAGGACTATCAGCTGTGTATCCACCTGACTTCTGCACAACACAACTGATGGTCCCAACCCCATTTATAAGGCAAGAAATCCCACTTATTAAACCTGACAGGGCACACCTGTGAAGTGAAAACCATTTCCGGTGACTACCTCTTGAAGCTCATCAAGAGAATGCCAAGAGTGTGCAAAGCAGTCATCAAAACAAAAGGTGGCTACTTTGAAGAACCTAGAATATAAGACATATTTTCAGTTGTTTCACACTTTTTTGTTAAGTATATAATTCCACATGTGTTAATTCATAGTTTTGATGCCTTCAGTGTGAATGTACAATTTTCAAAGTCATGAAAATACAGAAAAATCTTTAAATGAGAAGGTGTGTCCAAACTTTTGGTCTGTACTGTATATTTATGATGAACTTACATCTCATAGTTCAAAAGTCTGTGCCCAGTAGTCCTGAAGAAAGCTATTGATCCACGGTGACACCAATTATAAGACATCCTTATGGATTGTTCTGTATAGATTGTAGAATAAATGTTGAAAACCACGGAAGTGTAATAATTTACCGTGGTTTATATACTTAACACAGCTTGAAATATTATTTCCTTTAACATCTTGTTTCATAATATCTGATAAAGGACCTTTTGGTGGCTTTTTCTGCCTTTTCTGTGGATTTGATTGCTTGAATTTCTTTGGACTTTTGTTGAATCATTCATTTGTAAGCTATACAGTTTTGTAATGCATCTTGCGTCTAATTTTCAGAAAGAGTTTCACTACCTCAATTAATTAGTTACCTAAACCTTATGGTTTATACAGGAACCAGTGGGAAATGTCCTCAGAGTCCAGGTCCTAGAGTCTGCTCATTAGAATTTTTATTGATGGCTGATCTAGATGATAATGAAATGTAAATCTCAATTCAAGGATGTCCCATAGTTGCTCAAACATGTCTCTAGAGTAAAGAGGTGTGCTAGCAAAACACTTTATGACAGTTTAAATTGGACAAGGTTGCTGCTAAGATCAAATAGATTCTAGTATTTTTTGTAACAGAAAGGTTTGTGCATGTGCAAATACCTCACTATTAAAATTAGAATGTTTGCAAATGTGTGACCGGCATTAGGGATTTGCCTGACGTAAATCATGTTACCTTTCCCTACAAAAGTCATTGTTATTACTATCCAGTTAGAAAAAGCTCCGTACTCCTCCAGACTATGGTGACTGGTCATGCGTTGCATTTTGCCATACCAATTTCCAAGTACCTCAAAGGGAACCTAATATCTTAAAAAAAACATGCTTAACTGTTATTTTATAGAGCAGTGGACACTCCAACCTTTCTGACCTTGAGAGCCACATTCATCTCTAAGATAGGGTCGCGAGCCACATCCAGCTCCCGCCTCCCTCACAGTAATGACACCTAGAGACCCTATTACTGGTATAATGACCACCAAAGCTTTTCCAAACAAATCACATCCAAATAGTATACCAAAATCCAGTGGTTCCCACAATACCCCCATTCAATCACTCCCACCACTCTGTCGCATCCAGCTTCAAGCACCTCTTCTGATAGGTGGTATCATTCTGTCTCCAGCTTACCATACTTAAATTATCTCTAAACCCCCGTGTATGTGCATCCAGATCTATTCTTCTGTGCGGGGCTACTCACAAAATTCACCATCTGGAGACCTGCTTTTCAATGCTTTTTGCTAGACTTGGGGCTAATGCACCAAGCTGGCAGACAACCACGAGCCACACATCATGGGCCGTTGAGTCACAGGTTTGGGATCCCTGTTA
This sequence comes from Phyllobates terribilis, assembly GCF_046119375.1. Classification (NCBI taxonomy): domain Eukaryota; kingdom Metazoa; phylum Chordata; class Amphibia; order Anura; family Dendrobatidae; genus Phyllobates; species Phyllobates terribilis. Next base: position 442,978,522 of record NW_027362771.1, on the reverse strand, counting down.
ATCAGCTAATCCCTGCATGATTAGCTGATTAAAATTCCATAATTTATTTGAGTTTCTAAAAATACAAAAACATAATGATTAGGAACCCTTATCGGGTGTGAAACACGTAGGAAATATTTATTTGTTTATTTATTTAAGTTGAAGTGGAGCACAGCAAAAGGCCTAAGAGAGTGGAGCCTGGCAGTGCCAAGACAGATGCACAACTATTTCATTATAATCGGTATGGGTCATCAATAGAAATCATCTTAATAGACAAAAAAAACACAGATGGCTTATGTGTTTTGAGTTGTTCAGTCTATTTCACTTTCATCATCACAGTAGTTGTCTCATCATCATCACAGCAGGATATGGCATAAAATGCCTATACAAAGATAAAACAGGATAAACCATTCACAATAGGTGATTGGCATGGCTCACCTTTTGCCTCTCAAGAACATGAGCCCTGCACAGTTCACACAGCATGCCTTAAAAGCTCTCCCAAGGAAGTAAATTAATATATCCAGTCTGTTGTTTCTTACAGGCCATATAGGTGCTGTAAAGCATATTTCTGAATACTGTTAAGGAAACTAAGACAAGATGGCTGGGACAGCATGTACAGAAGACAAAATAAAAAAAGAATACAGTGGTGTGAAAAAGTTTTTGCTCCCTTTCTGATTTCTTATTCTTTTGCATGTCTGTCACAATTAAATGTTTCAGAGCACAAAATAAATTTAAATAGTTGACAAAGATAACACAAGTAAACACAAAATGCAGTTTTTAAATGAAGGTCTTTATTATTAAGGGAAAAAGAAATCCAAACCTAAAGGGCCCTGTGTGAAAAAGTGATTGCCCCTTAAACTTAATAACTGGTTGGGCCACCCTTAGCATCAACAACTGCAATCAAGAGTTTGTTATTACTGGCAATGAGTACTTTTTGTGAGGGGCTAGGATCCAGTCTATGGCCCTCTGGAAGGTAGTTCGGGCACCTTGCAGCCCGAATGGCATTCTGGTGTACTGGAAGCAACTGTCAGGTGTAGAAAAGGCTATCTTCTCCTTGGCACTTTGGGAGAGGAGGATTTGCCAAAACCCTTTTGCTAAGTTCAGGGTGGTGATGTATCTAGCTGATCATGGCCCCTCTATGAGTTAATTGACTCGGGGCATCGGATACGCGTCAAATTTAGACACCTCATTTAGTTTTCTGTAGTCATTACAGAAACGCCACTCTCCATCAGGCTTCAGCATGAGGACAGTGGGGCTGCTCTTTGACTCCTCGATGATGCCCAGGCTCAAAATTCTCCTCACCTCCTCCAAAATCACCTCACGACGGGCTTCGGGAATTCTATACGGCTTTTGGTTTACCCGTACATGTGGTTCGGGCAGGATTTCATGTTCAACAATCTGCGTATGTCCTGGCAACTCCAAAAACAGGTCCCGATTCTGCTGAAGCAGTTCTCGGCACTGTTATTTCTGGGTCAGGGACAGTGTCTCTGCCACTGGAACATTCTCGACCTTCGTCTCAGGGTTGGCCTCCAGGCACGTAGCTTCCATCGGTTCCCAGTCTTGCCACAGTTTAAGCAAGTTGATGTGGTACACTTGGTACGGCTTTCTTCTCCATGGCTGGTGGACCTTGTAGTTGATGTCACTCAGTATTCGACTACCTTATATGGCCCTACCACTTGGCCAGAAATTTACTTTCAACCGTGGGATCAACACCAACACTCAGTCTCTGGGGTTAAACTGTCTCAACCTCGCCAACTGATTGAAGACCCTTGCCTGGGCCTCTTGTGCTTGAAGGGGCTCTCCTTCATAATCGGCATCATTCTCGCGATCCTGTCCTGCATCTGGGCTACATGCTCGATGATGCTTCGGTGGAGTGTAACCTCTGCTTCCCAGGTCTCCTTCGCAATATCAAGAAGTCCTCAAGGGTGCCATCCATGTAACAACTCGAATGGTGAGGACCCTGTAGAGGCCTGTTGAACTTCCCGAATAGAGATCAGCAGGTACAGTAGTATGCAATCCCAGTCTCGGCCATCCTTCTCCTCGACCTTCTTACGCATGGACTTCAAGTCTTATTGAACCTCTCCACCAGGCCATCCGTCTGCAGATGGTACACCAACATCCTGAGTTGTGTAATCTGGAGAGACATAACTCTCTCATTACCTTGGACATGAACGGCATTCCTTGGTTCGCTAGGATCTCCTTTGGTAGGCCCATCCGGGAGAAAATATGAACTAGCTATACTCCTAGCGGAGGAGTTTCTCAGTGATACCACCTCCAGGTACCATGTTGCACAGTCCATGACCACCAGGATATATTAGTGCCCTCTGGTGGACTTATCTAGGGGCCCGACAAGGTCCATGATAATTCAGTCAAATGGGACCTGTATAACGGGTAATGGCACTAGGGGACTGCGGAAGTGGGAGACAGTAGCAGTTAGCTGACAGGTAGGACAGGACCAGCAATAATTAACAATCTCTCAGTGACACCTGGGCGAGTAAAACCTTTGAAGTACCCGCTCTTGGGTTTTGTCTACGCCCAGATACCCACCCAAGCCATGAGAATGTGCTAGGTCTAATACCCTATGCCTATAAGGGCCAGGTACTAACAGCTGCTCCAATACTTTCTCTCTCAGTTTAGTTACCCAATATAGCAAATCCTTATTTACTGCAAAATATGGAAACATGGTGTCAGCCCCCAGCTCTTGGGTAACCCCATTTATCACAGTAACATTGTCCCATGCCCCTTTTAATATAAGGTCCTCCATTTGAGCAGTTCCAAAATTACCCCCAGAAACCCCCTATTCAGGAATCTCGGCCTCATGGGTCACTATCTCGTCCTTATCACAAGCAAGTACACACAGGGGGAACTTATCCGTCAGTGACTGCAATGGGGATTCTTCATGGTTAAACCAGCTCCTATCAGAGTAACTTGGTGCCCCCGTATTTCGCCATAAGTCCCAGAACAAGCTAAAGTCCCACCCTATTATTACTGGGTGCAGCAAATCTTTAACTACTCTGACCTTATGGGCCTCAGTGCCACAGTTCGTTTTTATAGGCACTTTAGCAACGGAGTAGTCCTTGGCGTCCCCGTGAATACACCGCACAGCCACAAGTTTTCGGGGATCAACTGGCGGGGGAGTGTGGCCCTTACCATGGTCAACAAACTCTCCAAGTCGAAGAGTCCAGCCTGCAGCCCCTCACCAGTCTGATAGTCCACACTGCAGGCTGGATAGGCATAATTCAAACAGCGCCTCCCTATGCTGCAGCCCATCTGTTTGAAGGAGATAGGACAATGGACTACTATGTGTTCAGGACTGTGACATCTCCAAAAAATTAATTCCTTACCAGCGGCCTTTGGCAACCTCTCAGCGACCCCTTGGGACATCGTACTCCCCCCAGTTGTGGCTCTTTTACCCTTATTTTGAGAGTCAGGCTCCTTCTGGGTACTCCAGTACGAGGATGCAACAACGCCTGGTTTCCTTAAGGACTTCTCGACCACCTGGTACCTTTCCACTAGGCCAACCAGGTCATCCGCATTCCAGGTGTCTCTCTGGGCAACCTATGGTCTGCACTGGCCTAGGAAGGGAGTGGATGAATCTGTCTATAACAACTCACTCGACCATCTGGGCTGAGGTGGAGGACTCCGGCTACAAACACTTTTGTACCTGTTGTAGTAGGTCAATCATTTGGGAGCGAGGGTTTTTTTCACCGCAATACACCCAGTGGTGCACCCTTTGATATCTAACAGACATAGTCACTCCTGAGCGTGCCAATATCTCAGTCTTTAACTTGGCATACTCCTGTGCATCTGGGAAGGCCAAGGCATAAGCCTTTTGGGGTTCACCAGTTAAATGGGGGGCCAGTACCTCTGCCCACTGCTCCGGCAGCAGCTTCTCCCACTCTGCTACCCTTTCAAACAGTCAAAAATGTCTCAACATCATGACCTGGGGTCATCTTTTGAATAGATCATCTTAGCGCCTTCCGGAAGTAGGAGTCATCACCTTAACTTAGGGAACGGGCTGCTGGCATCCCAAGAACCACCTCTGCGAGCAACTCAATCTGCTGCTACTGTTGTTGGTGCTGGTCTTGCTGCTGCTGTTGTTGGAGCTGGTCTTGTTGCTGCTGTTGTTGGACCTACTGCTGTTGCTTGAGCTGCTGCTGGTGCTGGATCTGTTGCATAAGCAGCTTACTTGTCTCCTGATGTGCCAGCTGTGGCTGCTGCTGAGCTTGCACCAGGTGCTTAATCAGGTCCTCCGTGCTGTCTGAGTTTGCTTTCTGGGTCACTGCCATCTTTACCCAAGCCATATCTACAGCCATCACACGTGCTCCCTGGGGAAGTTGCCCGCACTTTTAGCACCAACTGTGGTAGATCGGGTCACTCAGCTGCACATAGAGGTAGACACAGAAACACTATCTCTTTAAATATTCTACTGGTTTATTAAAGGTACTGCATAAACCAGTGCAGCCTTTAACAAAATAAACATGGCCTTTCTGGCCTAACGGGAAAACAAAACATGACATGTTGCACAGTCCGTGTTGCGGCGGGGATCCACCCGCTATGGAACAAACATACCAAGGTTCAACTTTTCTTATTATGACAAATACAGCTCTGGACCTCTCATGTCCAGGCAAATCCAACACTGATTGAGCCAGAAGGCTGTACATTTATCCTCTGGACTCCACCCTGGGGTGGAGAAATGGCAAACAGTCTCCCATTCACTATATAAATGTTCACCCAACCTAGCCCTAAACATTACCGATTAACCCCTCTCAGCACTTAGTGTGCTGGAACATTTTTCTAGGTCGATATCACTGAAGCTAATAACCTCAGTTATACATATCTCTCCTCCAGTACTTTGGCAGTGACTTTGTCACAAAATATATATATATATATATATTGTAAGGCGGCAGTGTTCACACCGTGCAGTAAGTGAGGCAGTGACCCAAGCAAGTCCAACATAAACAGCTTGCATTCAGCAACTCACATGTAAACAGAAAGTCCTCCGGTTCGCAGCCGGGTTAACATGAGTCCATAAACAACGGTTGCCGGGGGCAACTGCCGCGCCGCTCAGAGCCTGACAGGTGCAGAGCCTTCCCAGGTGGGGGGTTCAGCCACACTCAATTCTGCTATGCTCCTAGCAGGTTCCAACATAGAACAACAGTAATCCTTAGTGCAGGGGTTTTAAAGGACCTGTGGCAAGAGCCACTGGAAAACCCGGGTTGGAGGGAGGAGGCCGACCCACTGCCTCCTGTGACCTCCTCCAAGAAATGAAGGCCCTGCCGGGTTTTTCTTAATCTGCCTTAGCCAGGTAGTCTGACCAGGTCATTGCTCACCTTCACCTTCATTCCTGCATTGCAGCCGCAGGTGAGTTTGTGACTGCAATGCACTCCAATGGATTTAATAGGTCTCTGTACATATTCTGGGGGATATATAATGTCCCTCGTATACGATCCCGGTCACTGCCTCACATATCCCCTCCCTCTGTTCAAACTTGTGGGGTTGAACATTTGCCACCATACAGGGTGCCCGGGACAGGGCATCCACATTTGCTTGCAACTTCCCAGGGCGATGTTCTACAGAGAAACTGAAATTTTGCAGTGACAGGAACCACCTGGTGACTCGTGCATTCCTCTCCTTGGCATTCCTCATCCATATCAAGGGTGAGTGGTCCGTCACCAAGCGGAACTGATGCCCGAGTAAATAATAACGTAGCGATTCCAAGGCCCACTTAATAGCCAAACACTCCTTCTCTACCACGCTATAGTTTTTCTCTGCCGGGACAAGTTTTCTACTCAAGTAAGTGACCGGGTGCTCTTCACCATTTACTTTTTTGTGACAATACCACCCCTAGGCCTACCTCTGAGGCATCTGTCTGTACAATGAAGGTTTCCTTGAAGTTGGGGCTGATGAGGACCGGCTGTCCACACAGGGCCAACTTCATGGACTGAAAAGCTTCTTCTGCCTGAGGGTTCCACTGGACCATTACCGATTTTTTTCCTTTCAAGAGATCGGTCAGGGCTGCCGTTCGCCCAGCAAAATTAGGTATAAACCGGCGGTAATACCCAAGGATGCCAAGGAACGCCCTCACCTGTTTTGTACTTGACGGTTTAGGCCAGTTTTTTATGGCCTCAACTTTATTGATTTGGGGCTTGATAGCTCCTCGGCCTATCACATACCCCAAATATCGGGCTTCCTCTAGCCCTATCGCACATTTTTTTGGGTTTGCCGTTAACCCCGCGGCTCTGAGAGAATCCAGCACTGCTTGTACCTGGGATAGATGCGTATGCCAGTCGGTACTAAAGATGATAATATCATCTAGATACGCGGACGCGTACTCCTGATGAGGCTTGAGCACTATGTCCATCAACCTCTGGAATGTAGCCGGGGCTCCATGTAACCCAAAAGGTAAGACCACATAGTGGTATAGACCCTCCAGAGTTACGAAGGCGGTCTTTTACTTCGCTGAATCTGTGAGAGGTACCTGCCAGTAACCCTTGGTGAGATCGAGCGTGGTAAAGAACTGGGCCTGCCCCAGTCTCTCAATCAGCTCGTCCACCCTGGGCATTGGATAGAGGTCAAACTTTGACACTTCATTCAATTTCCGGAAATCGTTACAGAAGCGTAACGATCCATCTGGTTTTGGAATCAGTACGATGGGGCTAGCCCACTCACTCCGTGATTCCTCTATGACGCCTAACTGAAGCATTTGTTTTACCTCAGCCGTGATGGCTTGCCTCCAGGCTTCGGGTACCCGGTACGGTCGTATTCGCACCCTTACCCCAGGTTCGGTGTTGGATAACCGTAGTCCTACCCGGTAGCTCTGAGAACACCAGCGAGCGAGCCTCCTATCACTGCTGTTTAGTGAGGGCATCACTTATCCTGACCTCCCCCTCGGACGCTCCCTGGCTGAAGGTAGAGAACTCTCTGGCGATATGCCCAGGGTGACGTCTGTAACTAAACACTCTCGATCTTTCCAAGGCTTTAGCAGGTTTACATGGTAAAGCTGCTCAGGTTTCCTCCTTCCGGGCTGATACACCAGGTAATTTACCTCCTCCACTTTTTCTCGAACCTCATATGGCCTTGCCACTTGGCCATGAGCTTACTCTCGGCTGTGGGTACTAGTACTAACACCCGATCGCCCTTGTTAAAAGACCTGACTCTGGCTCTTTTATTGTATGTGCGCCTCTGGGCTGCCTGGGCATCTAACAGATGTTCTTTCACGATGGGCATGACCGCCGCGATCCAGTCCTGCATACTAGCCACGTGTTCAATTATACTCCTATGTGGAGTCGGCTCTTGTTCCCATGTCTCTTTGGCTACGTCCAACAGACCCCTAGGGTGTCTGCCGTACAATAACTCAAAGGGAGAGAACCCTGTGGAAGCCTGGGGTACCTCACGGACGGCGAACATCAAATAGAGTAGCAACATGTCCCAATCCCTTCCGTCCTTAGAAACCACCTTTTTTAACATGGTCTTGAGGGTTTTATTGAACCGTTCTACTAGCCCGTCGGTTTGAGGGTGGTACACCGAGGTGCGCAATTGTTTAATTTTTAGCAATTTGCACAGTTCCCTTGTCACTTTGGACATAAAAGGGGTCCCCTGATCCGTCAGGATCTCCTTAGGTAGTCCAAGGCGACAGAACATGGCAAACAGCTCCCGTGCAATCAGTTTTGCCGAGGTGTGGCATAGTGGTATAGCCTCCGGGTACCGGGTGGCATAGTCGATGACCACCAGTATATGTTGGTGGCCACGGGTGGATTTTACAATGGGCCCTACCAAGCCCATTGCAATCCGTTCAAAAGGTACCTCTATCACTGGCAGGGGTACCAATGGGCTACGTAAACTTGCGGTGGGTGTGGTCAACTGACATTCGGGGCAGGATTCGCAGTACCTTTTGACCTCCGCGTAAACCCCAGGCCAAAAGAACCGCTGCAAGATACGTTCTTGCGGTTTTTTTTACCCCTAAGTGTCCACTAGTGTTGAGCCACCCCCGTAGTGTCCGAGTTCGGTTCGGTTCGTCGAACACCCGTGTGTTCGCCGAACTGTTCGTCGAACACCTTCGAACACCGTTAAAACCAATGGCAGGCAAACAAAAACACATAGAAACACATAGAAAACACCTTCAAAGGTGTCCAAAAGCTGACAAACTGCTCAGAAGACACAACTAACACATGGAAAAGTGACAAGTACATATAGTCATGCGAAAAGAAAAGAGGTGGAGGAGTAAAAGGAGGGGGAGACACAGATATAGGCATGTCATGCCCTTCTAAAATCCAAAAAGTGAGAAGCCGACACGTTCAGTCCGCTCCTGCCCGTGCCACCTCCGTGTCGCCGGGTTTGTGCCAGAGCCGCGGTGAACCCTGACGGCCAGCCCCCCTCTCCCAATACTGGTGCCTGTCCGCTGGTGGGTCGAGCGAGCCCCCCTGTGGTGGAGGCAGCTCTAAGCTTTTTAATTTAAATTGTCTCTCTAATTTGAATGAATACACTTTAAATCCATTTACAAGGATCTATTGGAGGGCAAGTCTCATGCCAGCAGCCGCGTAATTCCAGCTCCAGTAGCGTCCACTAAAGCTGCTGCAGTTAAAAAGCTTTTATAAGGATCGAGCTCGGCTGTCCACCGCAAGGCATCCTACTGCCAGTCCCTGCCCCTATGCCTTGGGGTGCCTCCTGATGCTCTTCACTGAGTATCCCGTGGTCCCGAAGCATTTCCTTTGAAAAAATTAAGTGTCCAAACTACAGGTGGTGTAGCTTGCTTAACAGCCGGCATAATCTGCTGACTAGCAGACACTGCTACTAGGCACAAAGTATTTCCTGGGCTAGATGCAGTTAAAAATTTGTAATTAGATACTCTCGTTGGATGCTGAGAAAGCATTCCATAGAGTCTCCTGGCACGCCATATATGATTCTCTTAAAAAGCTTGGGGTAGGGGTCTAGGGGACCCTTTTATAGCCAAAATCACGGCCCTGTATCACAATATGTCACCTAGGCTGAAGATAAATGGAACTGTAGCACCCTGAGGGCTCGGTTGCTACAGAGGTATTGCACCTCACCCAGAGGTGTGATATCTCACTTTCAAGTAAGGATGGAGTGTGGATCAGGACCCGACACCTGCATGCATTACACCACATTGCCGTGGGGCAGGGCGACCAATATGCCTCTGAGATGGGCACGACAGTCCCTGTCCCTGGCTGGAGTGGGGGGAGGGAACACTGAGGAAGGGGAACCCTGTAGTGCAGGAGCAGGGAGGAAGCAGTTCCTGGGTGCATTGAGAAGGGAGTATAAAAGGTGGGCACCATCTTAGTTCAGTGCAGAGAAGTCTGAGCAGAAGTGGCAGGGAGCAGGGGCTCTGCATGAGCTCTGCTCCGGAGGCGGGCCTAGTAACAGAGGCCCAGGCCTGGAAGAGGGACAAGGAAGGAAGAGGAGCGGAGAAGGCTCTAGGAACGAGGAATGAAGGGATCCCAGGGGTGCGGATGGGCGAGTCGCCACCGCACGCCCGAATCCACCTGCGTGGAGGGGTCAGGCCAAAGGGGGAGACCGGTCCCCGAAACTAGTGGAGGCAGGAAACGACCCTCAGCTAGAAACCGGAGGCTGTGACATTTTATGTGGCGCAGCCCCTCGCTACACCCGCTAGGAAGGCACCACATAGGGTCAGGGAAACTGGCGCCAAGTTTACCAAGAGGAGGCCCGAGGCAGCCGGACAGAAGGGTTGGTAAGAAAGGCCAGACAAAGGACACACAAAGGGGGTCCTGTGAAGCACTCCAAAGTTATCTGGGAGTTGTCTGAGCCCCTCACCTGGTGAGCACAGTACGACGTGGGCAGCCGTTACCTGCAGACGTGGTCTGGATAATAAGAACTGTGAGTAAAGGCCCTGGACTACATCACTGACTCCGTGTCGTTACTGCTGCTGCCCTGCACCATCACCCCCATCCTCCGCATACACTGCCCTGAGGCTATACTCCTCCCGTGGGGAGTTATGCTACGCTCTGCTGCACCCACAACACCAGCCTCAGCGGTCTGCCCTGCAGCGGCGGTTCACTCTGACCGCAATCCACTGGTGGCGTAGTCGGACATTTAAACATCAAAACCACATAAATAGTTCCGCCACTGGTTTGACCACCCTGAGCCACGGAACCGGGTCGCCGCCACGAAGACTACAACCACCAGCATCCACCAAAAAGGGTCCGGCTCCGGGTGTCCCAAGGCCCAGGGGGTGCATCAGAACATTTTCATCACCTTTCACAATCATCAATGGGACAAGGCAGGGATGTCCTCTGTCCCCTCTCTTATACATCCTAGTGACGGAGCACCTGCTCTCATCAATTCGCCATAACCCCAATATTAGGTGGATTGAGGTGGGAGGCACCGAGTACAAGTGCTCTCTATTTGCTGATGATGTCCTAGTATATATCACTCAATCACATATATCCATCCATGCTGTTATGGCTGAAATAGATCACTTTGTTACATGGTCAAATTTTAAAATCAATGCAGCGAAGTCTGAGGCCCTCGATGTCTCCCTCCCCAAATCCATATAGGATTCCATCCAGTCCAACTTTCCCTTTGCCTGGCCCTCACAGGGTATCAAATACTTAGGAATTCCTATTCATAGAGACCTCTCCCATCTATGTTATCTTAATTTTGGGCCCTTTATTGAACAACTCCATACAGACCACGGTTGGCAAGTTAGAACTGTAAGATTCACTACGTGAACCACTGGTGTTTTGTGGAAAAGCACATGTACACTGTGTTCCAAATTATTATGCAAAAAGTGTTTAGGAGTGATAAGGGAAGAATTTGTTTGTTTGGCAGTTAAACTCATTGATGGTGATGTGTGTCAGGGCTCTTTATATCACTGTAAGCAATTGCAGACACCTGTGCTAATTAGTTTGGCAGGTGTGTCCAATGAAAGTCAAGACTACTTAAGAAGGCTGTCTCACATTATTAAGCAGCCTACATTTTCTGCCAAAATGGGAAAGAAAAAGGATGTGTCGGCTGCTGAGAAGCAACAAATTGTGGAGTGTTTAGGTCAAGGCATGACTACAATCAACATTGTGCGATGATCAGGATGAAGTGTCTTGGCAATCAAGAAGTATGTAGCTGATTCACAGTACACACGTGTGCGTACTGATAAGGGCAAATTGAGGACTCTTTCCTACAGGCAATTACGTCAGGTTAAAAGAGCAGCGGCAAAAAAGCCTTGTCATAGCAGCAGACAAGTTTTTGAAGCTGCTGGTGCCTCCAACGTCCCCCGAACAACAAGATGCAGGGTCCTTCAGAGGTTTGCAGCTGTGCATACGCCATCCTGTCGACCTCCTCTATCCACTTCACACAAGCAGAAACGGCTCCAGTGGGCCAAACATTACATGAAGACTGATTTCAAAACTGTTTTGTTCACGGATGAGTGCCGTGCAGCGCTCGATGGTCCAGATGGATGGAGTGGAGGATGGCTGGTTGATGGACACCCCACGCAAACACGGCTACAGCGCCAACAAGGAGGAGGTGGAGTAATGTTTTGGACTGGAATCATGGGGAGAGAGCTTGTCGGCCCCTTTAGGATCACTGAAGGCGCTAAAGATGAACTCCATAATGTATGTGGATTTTCTCAAACAGCACTTCCTGCCATGGTTCAAGAAGAAGAACCGTGTATTTCACAGCAAGATCATTTTTTTGCATGATAATGCACCATTTCATGCTGCACATAAAACATCTGCATCTCTGGCTGATATGGGCATAAAAGGGGACAAATTTATGGTGTGACCCCCATGCTCCCCTGACCTCTACCCCATTCAGAACCTCTGGAGCATCATCAAAAGGAGTGTCTATGATGGCGGGAGGCAGTTAACATCTAAGCAACAGCTCTGGGAGGGTATTCTGTCCTCATGCAAAACAATTGAAGCAGAAACCATCCAAAACCTGACAAATTCAATGGACGAGAGAGTTCAGAAGCTCCTTTCGAACAAGGGGTCCTATGTGAAAATGTAACATCACCTAGAATAAAGTTTTGAGTTGAAAACTGTTTGATTTCAGTTTATAATAACCTGCTAATGCTTATAATTTCAAAAATGACCATTTTTTTGGTCTTTATTAAAATGAAAAGGTTGATCGAAAAGTTTGGGGGATCTAAGAGTGTGGCAACCCAGTAGTCATGATTACTTCGAATTCTGACAATATGAGGGTCATGTTGCAGGTAGTGCAGCAAGAAGGCACTTATGTGTCTTGCGCATCTCGGAGCCCCAAAATTATTTTCCGGGCTAGATGCAGCTAAAAATTATTATTAATTTTAAATCTGGTGGAGCTTAGTATAGATGGCCTAATAGGATCAGTGCTGCACACTGCTACAAAGCCCAAATTATTTTCCAGTCAAGATACAGATAAACATGATTAGTAATTTTAAATCTGGTGGAGCTTATTATAGATGGACTAATAGAATCAGTGCTGCACACTGCTACAAAGCCCAAATTATTTTCCAGCCAAGATACAGATAAACATGATTAGTAATTTGAAAGCTTAAAACGGTTGGTAGGGTGATTTTAACCAATCATCAAGCTTTTACTCTCCCCAGGATGACACAGGGGTAGAAAAGTCGTTTCGGATCCATGATTTGTTCATCTTTATGAACGTGAGTCTGTCTACATTATCAGTGGAGAGCCGCGTGCGCTTATCTGTCAGCACACCACCAGCAGCGCTGAACACACGTTCAGACAGAACGCTGGCTGCGGGGCATGACAAGATCTCCAAGGCGTAAGTGGCTAGCTCCGGCCATTTATCCAGATTGGAAGCCCAAAAAGAGCAAGGGTCCAGTGACACAGTCATGGCTTCAATGTTTACTTGAAGATACTCCTGTACCATCGTCTCTAGGCGTTGACTATGTGTCAGACTTCTTGTCTCCTGTGGCCTTGCAAAGGATGGGCTAAAAAAGTGGTGAAATGATTCCGCAAAATTGATGTTACCAGCAGATCAGATACTGTGGTTCTGTTACGGTTTGAGTGCTGAACACTTAACGGTCCCACGGTTGGCAAGTTGGAACTGTGAGATTCACTACGTGCACCACTGGTGTTTTGTGGAAAAGCACATGTAAGATTCTGCAACAGTCTCTGCTGATACTCCTGCATGCATGCATCCCTTTCTATGGCAGGAATAATTTCTGCAAATTTACTTTTGTACCGGGGATCTAACAGTGTGGCAACCCAGTAGTCAGGATTATTTCTAATTCTCACAATTCGAGGGTCATGTTGCAGGTAGTGCAGCAAGAAGGCACTCATGTGTGTTGCGCATCCAGGAGCACCAAGTCCCTGTTGTGTTGGTGGCGAGGTAACAATCATGCTTCCTTCCTCTGTCCTCTCCCCCCAACCTCGCACAACAGAAATGTGATCAAGGTCTCCCTCATCTGATGAGTCTTCCATCAGTTCGTCCTCCACTTCTTCCTGGGCTCCTGCACCTTCCTCACTAGTTTGGCTGCTACCATGCGCCCTGGTAAAACCATCTCCCCCACCCTCACATGCCTGCCGCCTTGGTGCTGCCGACCGTCTGGACCTTGCAGATGTTAGCCCTTCCGCATACAACTGCTCCTCCTCTACTTCCTCCACCTCCTCTTGTGCCACCACCTGACTCCGAATTCTGTTTAACATGTGCTCCAGCATGTAAATCACCGGAATAGTCATGCTGATAATGGCATCGTCAGCACTAAACATCTTCGTCGCCATTTCAAAACTGTGCAGAAGGTTGCATAGGTCCCTGATCTGAGACCACTCCTCCAGCGTGATTTGCCCCACCTCTGGATCTCGTTGGCCCAGGCTATACGTCAGAACGTATTGCACCAGGGCTTGTCGGTGCTGCCACAGTCGCTGCAACATGTGCAGAGTTGAATTCCACCGGGTAGGCACATCGCATTTTAGCCGGTGAAGTGGCAGGCCCAACGACTTCTGTAGAGATGTAAGTCGCTGAGCTGCGGGATGCGAACGGCGGAAGTGAGCACACAGCGACCGTGCCCTCTGCAGAAGGCCATCTAGTCTGGGATAGTGGGCTAAAAATTGCTGGACAACCATTTTCAACACGTGAGCCATACAAGGCACGTGTGTGACATTGCCCCGGCGAAGGGCCGCACCCAGGTTTGCAGCATTGTCGCACACGGCCTTCCCTGGTTTCAGGTCCAGTGGAGACAACCATTCATGAAATTGGTTCTCCAGAGCTGACCACAACTCCTCAGCTGTGTGACTCACATTTCCCAGACATTTCAAAGTAAAAACCGCCTGATGACGTTGAGCCTTACTGCCAGCATAGTAAGGAGGTGTGCAGGATCCCTTCTGCGCAGTTAGAAAGCTTGAGACATGACCAGACAGGCTTTGGGTGCAGGTGGAAGACCGAGAGGAGGTTGAGGAGGCAGAAGCAGTGGAGGAACTTTGACATAAAGAGGATTGACGCACAACTCGTGGGGACGGCAAGACTTGGACAGCAGCCCCTTGTCCTGCTGTCACCATAGTTACCCAGTGCCCAATCAGCGACATGTAACGCCCCTGTCCATGCCTACTCATCCAAGTGTCTGTGGTGAAATGCACCCTGTCACACACAGAGTTTCTCAAAGAAGTGGTGATGTTGTGTGCGACATGCTGGTGGAGCGCAGGCACACCTTTCTTTGAGAAGTAGTGCCGACTGGGCATCTGGTACTGGGGCACTGCGACGGACATAAGGTCTCGAAAATCCTGTGTGTCCACCAGGCGGAAAGGCAGCATTTCTGTAGCCAAGAGCTTGCAGATGGTGAAATTCAACCTCTTAGCTTTCTCATTGCTAGGAGGAAATGGTCTTTTACTTGTCCACATCTGAGGGACCGATGGCTGGCTATTGTGCTTAGACGGGGTTGATAAGGGTGTCCCCGGCAAACTGCCGGTCTGTGAGGAAGATGCAGGCGGACATGTTAGGTTGCCTTGATCCAAAGGTGGTGCTATCGATGTCGGACAGCGCTCAACACCAGCTGGTGTTACCACCTCCAAAGAAAATGATGACCTGCCAATCACGCTGGCTGTTGCGGGTAAATAGGTGGCAGGTCTGCGCCCCAAAACAGGTGTGACTGCTGTCCCCCCAGTCACAGAGGATGAAGAGGCCGCGGATGCACAAGATATGGCAGACGGTGGTTGGCCCGGCCGGCTAGGCCGCATTGTAGCACACTGAGCTTCCCACTGCAACTTATGCTTCATGTCCATGTGCCGGTTCATGCATGAAGTACTCAAACTATGTATTTTTTGGCCTCTACTTAGCTTTTGCTGACAAATGTTACAGATAACACGAGTTGGGTCATCTTTATCGATCTGAAAAAATGCCCAGGCTATGCAAGGCTTAGCACCCATGCGACCTGAAGAGCCACCACGACTTGTGGTGAGAGGCAGAGTTGTGTTTGAGGATGCAGTTGTTGACGTGCTTCCAGTACTATGTCTCTGTCCAGGAAGGTGCAACCTGACCTCGTCGTCACTAGCATCTTCCTCCACCTCCTCTGCTGACCTCATCTCTGGGCTGACTGTGGGTTGACAGTAAGTGGGATCTCCAACCTCATCATCATCACCCTGTGCGTTATCACACCCGTTGTCCTTAGAGCCAACCTGTTCCTGCCCTGACAAAAAACTAAAGTTGTCGCTCCAATCAGGTATTTGAGTCTCATCATCGTCTTCCTCATTGTCTCCACCAACAGGAGTTACAGTTTGGGAATGAGGGTCTACATTATGGTCAGAACCTTCTGCGTCTGGTCCTGGATCCGACTCATAAAGATTCTGGGCATCAGTGCAGATCATTTCCTCGTCTGGATTCACAGAAGCGCTGGAGTCGACCTCTGATTCCCAGGCTATAGTATAAGTAAACAGCTCTGCAGACTCAACCATCTGTTCTACCTCATACTCAGACGGGCAGCTAGAGATTTGGGAGCTGTGAGGAAGCAAGTGCGATTGGGGTGACACCTTTGAGGACTGGAGTATTTGTGATGTTGAAGTTGATGTGGAGGAGAGCCCACTTAAAGGAGCACTTGATATCCGTTGAAGCACCTGCTGTTTTTGTGCCTCATCTGGAATTTGTAGCGATTGGCGTGGCCGTAAGAAAGGGATCTTATCATATTGTCCGCTAAAAGAAGTAGACATTTTAGTTTGGCTGGAAGATGGTCTTTCTTCTGCAGATGTTACTGTTGCTTTAACACCTACCCCACGGACACAACCTTTTTTCCCCTTCCCAACACGCCTATTCCCCTTTCCACCAGCAGCAGGCCTTTTTCCACTCATTTTGGTGGTTAACTAATTCACAACTCTGGAGTTGTTTGCACAAAAAAACAATGGATGGGAACCGAGCAGAGCTGAGTGGCCAAACTGTGGTATTAGGCCAAAACTATTGGCTGGGTTAGATGCAGAAAAAAATTATATTCAATTTGCAACCTGATGGAGGTCAGTATAGATGGACTAATAGAACAAGTCCCACACACAGCTAGAAGCCCAAATATTTTTTCAGAGGTAGATGCAGAAAAAAATTGTATTCAGTTTGCAACCTGATGGAGGTCAGTATAGATGGACTAATAGAACAAGTCCTACACACAGCTAGAAGCCCAAATATTTTTTCAGAGGTAGATGCAGAAAAAAAATATATTCAGTTTGCAACCTGATGGAGGTCAGTATAGATGGACTAATAGAGAAAGTCCCACACGCTGCTAGAAGGCCAAATATTTTTTCAGAGCTAGATGCAGACAAAAAATTATTTTTAATCTGCAACCTGATGGAGGTCAGTATAGATGGACTAATAGAGAAAGTCCCACACACTGCTAGAAGGCCAAATATTTTTTCAGAGGTAGATGCAGACAAAAAATTATTTTTAATTTGCAACCTGATGGAGGTCAGTATAGATGGACTAATAGAGAAAGTCCCACACACTGCTAGAAGGCCAAATATTTTTTCAGACCTAGATGCAGATAAAAATTATTTTTAATTTGCAACCTGATGGATGTCAGTATAGATGGACTAATAGAGAAAGTCCCAGACACTCTTAGAAGGCCAAATAATTTTTCAGAGCTAGATGCAGAAAAAAATTATATTCAGTTTGCAACCTGATGGAGGTCAGTATAGATGGACTAATAGAACAAGTCCCACACACAGCTAGAAGCCCAAATATTTTTTCAGAGGTAGATGCAGATAAAAATTATTTTTACTTTGCATCCTGATGGAGGTCAGTATAGATGGACTAATAGAGAAAGTCCCACACACTGCTAGAAGGCCAAATATTTTTTCAGAGCTAGATGCAGACAAAAAATTATTTTGAATTTGCAGCGTGATGGAGGTCAGTATAGATGGACTAATAGAAGAAATCCCACACACTGCTAGAAGGCCAAATATTTTTTCAGAGCTAGATGCAGAAAAAAATTATATTCAGTTTGCAACCTGATGGAGGTCAGTATAGATGGACTAATAGAACAAGTCCCACACACTGCTAGAAGCCCAAATATTTTTTCAGAGCTAGATGCAGAAAAAAATTATATTCAATTTGCAACCTGATGGAGGTCAGTATAGATGGACTAATAGAATGATGCTATGCCCAAAAGATTTTACTTCACTAGGTGCAGTAAAAAAATTGGTATTCTATACACAGGTGGTATATCTTGCAACACAGATAGGCTACTCCACTGACTAACACACTCTGCAATAGGCCAAAAAGGATTAGCTTTGCTAGATTCAGCCAAATGCTGTGAAAAAAACTTGCACAGCACTGGCACAGACCTGCCTGGCAAAAACTGATAGGAACTGATGTAACCTAGTCCTGAAAAGGACTGCAATTACAATCTATCTATTTAAGAGCACAGACCTGCCTGATAAAAGTCGTAGGAAATGCTGTAACCTAGTCCTTAAAAGGACTGCAATCACAACTATTCCCTACTCCCAAGCTATCTGTAGATTTGTGCGAAAATTGGCTTGAAATTAACAAGGTATAGCGCACACAGCAACAGCGGTGCCGTCTAACACGCAGCTGCAGCAGTGAGAAAATGGTGGCGACGGGGAAAATGGCTTGGTCTTATAGGGCAAGGACATGTGACATACACTGCCAATGACACATGCCCTTGCTTGTGTGAAAAAAAGCACTTCGCTTCGTGTGCGCGCTGCTGATAGGCTGACAGATTGCACCTCCCCACTGTAAATGCGGGAAAGAGAAAAAAAAATGGAGATCTTCATTATTCCTGCAGAGATCCATCCCCTGCCCCTCCCGCCACCCCACTGTACACTCAAACTGCGTATTAACATTAATTTTCATCATTACTGAGAAAAAATCCAGTTATGATTTTGGTGCACGAACAGTTATCGAACATAACCTCGAACAGCCGAATTTTTCTCAAATCGTTCGTGTTCGCCGAACGTCTCGAACACCGCCCAAAACAGCTCGAATTTGAGATTGGCGAACAGTTCGAGTCGAACAACGCTCATCTCTAGTGTCCACCCAGCAAGTGTGTGTGTGCCAAATCTAGAACCACCCGACTGTACGACTGAGGTACTACCAACTGTTCCACGACCTCGTCCCTGATCTTATTTATCCTATAGAGCAACTCACCGTTGACTACCATGCGTGGAAATACAGTATCTGCATTGCGCTGTTGGGCTACGCCGTTTACCTCTACCACCCTTTCCCGCGCCTGAGTCAGGGTTGGATCCTGTAGCTGAGCCGTCACAAACGTGTCCCGGGACACTTCCAGCTCGGGGATCGATGGGGTCTCCTCGACCTCTCCTGCCAGCACCTCTAAGGGAAACCTATCGGGGTCACACTCTGTCCCTAGGTTGGACACCCCTGCGGCAGGTTCGTCGGGTACAGCGTCTGTAATACATTTTACCTAGGGAGAGTGGATTTTGTTTTTCCACAGAGTCCAGAACAGGGGCAAGTCTCTTCCCAACACAGTCCCATAGGGAAGAGTTTTTACCACCCCCACCACATGTTTTATATCTCCACATGGCGTGGACAAAACTACCTCCGCAGTTGGGTACTCTCGGAGGTCCCCATGGATACACACAACCCCGACTGGCCGTCCACTGGGGTTGTCTCCTGCCACCAGCGACCCATGTACCAGAGTCACGAGGCTCCCTGAGTCCAGGAGGGCCTCCGTGGGGTACCCATTAACCAGTACCTGGCACAGTTGGAGCTCACTGTCCCGGGGGTCGGCGCTCGCTGTGCAGACGGTCTGGGCATACATTGAGACTCGGCGGCTATATCCGCAGTCCATGGGTTCCGTAGTCAGGGGACAATTAGCAACCACATGTCCCGGCCCCTGACACCGCCAGCACCTAAGGGTGGAGGTACTGTTTGGTTTTATGACAGTTTGGGAGGGAATCGGTCTCCTTCCACTCTCACTCCGAGGTTCCTCTTCAGTACGGGTACGGTGCTGACTGTCCCCAGCAGAGGGACGCGACCCCTTTCCCGACTCATGGATTGGCAGGGATCGGCGTGACAGCCGCGAGGGGGCATAGTCCCGGATAAAGTACTGAGTGGCCGAGTAGCGCTCGATCAGGCTGACCACCTGGTCGAGTGTGCCGGGGTCCCCTTGCCCCACCCAACATTGGATAGCGGCTGGCAGAGTTCTCACCAGCCGGTCAACCACCACCCTCTCCAACATTTGGGCTGGAGACAAAGTCTCAGGCTGGAGCCACCTTTTTACCAGCTGCAGGAGGTCATAAGCCTGAGACTGGGTGGGTCGAGTCTCCACATAGGCCCACGAAAACACACGCTGAGCCCTCACGTATGTATTGACCCCCAGCCGGGCAAGGATCTCACCTTTGAGCCTCTGGTAGTCCTGGGCGTCCTCTCAACTTAGGTCGAAGTAGGCCTTTTGGGCATCGCCGAAGAGAAACGGAGCCACCACTTCTGCCCACTGGCCGACCGGTAGGTTTTCCCGCTCTGCTGTGCGCTCATAGATGGTCAGGAAGGCTTCCACGTCATCCTCCGGTCCCATCTTCCACAACGCTGTGCGAACCTTGTCCCTGGCCTCTCGACGTTCCAGGGCTGGCGCCGTCGGTGTCAGCCGCAGGGCAGCCATCTGTTGCTGCAACAGTTCGTTTGTTGTTTGCTGCTGCTGCAGGGCGAGTCCCAGATGCTTTAACAGCTTGTCCATTTTGTCCACGGGGTGGAACTGAAAGGTGGCAGGCCGGATTGTGGTCATGCAGCTGCCGGTGGGGTATGCCTCAGTCACAATTCCGCATTCTCCACCAAGCTGTAAGGCGGCGGTGTTCACACCGTGCAGTAACTGAGGCAGTGACCCAAGCAAGTCCAACATAAACAGCTTTTATTCAGCAACTCACGGGTAAACAGAAAGTCCTCCGGTTCGCAGCTGGGTTAACATGAGTCCATAAACAACGGTTGCCGGGGGCAATGGCCGCGCCGGGCCGCTCAGAGCCTGACAGGTGCAGAGCCTTCCCAGGCGGGGGGTTCAGCCACACTCAATCCTGCTATGCTCCTAGCAGGTTCCAACATAGAACAACACTAATCCTTAGTGCAGGGGTTTTAAAGGACCTGTGGCAAGAGCCACTGGGAAACCCGGGTTGGAGGGAGGAGGCCGCCCCACTGCCTCCTGTGACCTCCTCCAAGAAATGAAGGCCCTGCCGGGTTTTTCTTAATCTGCCTTAGCCAGGTAGTCTGACCAGGTCAATTGTTATGCACACGCCCGGGCTAAGCGGCGTGTGCGTGTGATTGGTAGTGATTCCACTGGACCGTGCCGGAGAGTGAATGCCTGGAGGGGCGTGACTAAGTATTCACCCGATCCGACCAGGGTCGCACGACGGCATACGACGCCAGTGCACCAAGGAGGAACCGAGCAGAGGGACCAGGTGCTACTCCAGGACAGACCCCGGACACGGCTGTTGACCCACACAGGGAAATACAGGAACAGGCTGGTAGGCTGGCACACAGACTGGAGGGTATAGGCAGGCACGACTGGTATGCAGGCAGGCGGGTATGCAGGCAGGGGGGTAAAGGCAAGCACAGCTAGAGTGCAGACAGGGAGGCACTAGCAGGTAGGAACACAGGCGGGATAGGACCCAGTACACACCGGGACTCAGGAACAATACAGGCAGAGGGTTACAGGCAAGCACAGCTAGAGTGCAGACAAGGCTGAGCAGGGAGGACAGGGCTCTGTTCACACGGAACAGACAGGAAGGGAAAGACAGAGCCAGATACTCACACAGTACTTGCAGAGACAACAAGCAGGAGTTAGGTACGAGTTCAGACTCTGCAGAAAAAGGAAGGGAACGGACATAGAGGCAAAACAGGTAAAGGACAGGAGAGAGTTCAGACTGGAACTGAGTGTACGGAGGAGACCGACACTGCAGAGGGATACAGGAGCGGGTCTGGGAATACGGCCCCCAGAGAGGCGGAACGAACAGGCAAGGAGCGTGTTCAGACAGGACAGACCAGACACAGGAGCGGGTCTAGGAAATCGGCCACTAGAAGGCGAGAGGAACAGGCTAGGAGCGTGTTCAGACAGGACAGACAAGAGAACACAGAAAGGAGTCAGTTCAGACACGGGAGCTGATACCGCAAAGCAGGAGACATACAGGACTCAGTTCAGACACGGGAGCTGATACCGCAAAGCAGGAGACATACAGGACTCAGTTCAGACACGGGAACTGATACAAAAAGCAGGAGACAAGAGACGGGACCTGGCACCTTCAGAGTGCAAGCACACACTGAAGGAAACACTATGCTCAGGCCGGGATAGAAGGGAGCTGCTGAGCTATATACCAAGTGACAGACAGCAATAGGCTGAGGACGCACAAGGGGTGTGACCCATAGCAGGTACAAAAGGCAGGAAGTGATCGGGCGCCGCCCTTAAGCAGCAGAAACAGACACAAACAGACAGCATGGAGGGAAGCCAGAGAGACATTCTGGACAGGAGATCAAGTGCGCCCTCTTGCACAGTGGGAGATGGACCACCATGCAAGGACGCCGCCAGGTATGTTACAGTACCTCCCCCCTTACGCCCCCTCTTCTTCAGGCCTGCCAGAATCTTCCGCAGGGAATTCGAGGGCCAGTCGTTCACTGGGTTGGAGGGGGACAGAGACTTAAGGGTAATCTCTGCTTCGAGGTACATCTTGTCAAGCTCACAGGAAGAAATAGACGGGTTATCAGGTACATAATGAGGAAAAGTCACTGTCTCTTTGTTATCTGGTGGTATCCCGGAGGATTCAGGAAACAACTGGAGGTCCTCCGCCGGGTCAGAAGAGTGCAGAGGCTCAGAGAAAACAACTGCTTCAGAGTACACTAGGTCGGACTCACTGGAGGAAGCAGACGAGGTATCGGGTACCGAGTATAGGAAAGTCTCTGTCCATTCACCACCAGGTGGCACCCCGAAGGGTTCTGGAGACAGCTGGCGGTCCTCCGCCTGGTCAGAGGGGTGTAGAGACTCACGGGTAACCTCTGCTTCAGAGTACACTAGGTCGGACTCACTGGACGAAGCAAGCGAGGTATCAGATCCAGGATATAGGAAAGTCTCTGTCCATTCACCACCAGGTGGCACCCCGAAGGATTCTGAACACAACTGGAGGTCCTCCGCCTGGTCGGAGGGGTGTAGAGACTCAGGAGTAACCTCTGCTTCGGAGTACACTAAGTTGGACTCACTGGACGAAGCGAGCGAGGTATCAGGTACAGAGTATAGGAGAGTCTCTGTCCTTTCGCTACCAGGTAGCACCCCGAAGGGTTCAGGAGACAACTGGAGATCCTCCGCCTGGTCGGAGGGGTGTAGAGACTCGGAGGTAACTACCACTTTGGGGTACCCATTGTCAGGCTCACAGGACGAAGCGGACAAAGTATTGAGTACCGGGTGTAGAGAAGTCTCTCTCCATTTGTCATCGAGTGGTATCCCGGAGGGTTCAGGAGGCAACAGGGGATCCTCCGCCAGGTAGTAGAGGTGCACAGACTCTGAGGTAACCACAGCTTTGGAGCATCCTTGGACATGCACACCGGTTAAAGAGAAAGAAGCATCTGATGCCGGGTGCAGGAAGTTCTCCTGTGTGGAGTCTGGATGGGCAGAAGTCTCTTCGGCCAGGAGAACTGGTGCACTACCCACGCACATTACCCATTGGGGTTTCTCCGGGATACAGGGAGATGAAGCTTCAGTAGGGACTTCAAGGTTGGGGTCAGGAGGTCTCAGGGAGGACAGACCCTGGCGTGACGGCTTGCCTCTAAGTCTAGCACGTCTGGACTGCCTCTTGAGGTTGAGAGAAGTATTCCGGAAAGCGTAGTCACCCTGTGAGGATTCTGGGTGGGCAGTAGTCTCATTGGGCTGGAGGACTATTGCGCTACCCACACACATTACCCGTCGGGGCTGCTCCGGGATATTGGGAAGTGAAGCTTCAGCAGGGGCTTCAGAGTTAGGGTCCTCGAAGACCATACGAAAGGCCACCAGGAAGGCCTGCAGGTCAAGGATGACAGGATCCCATGCTTCCCATAGGGGGGTGACCCATTTCAAGGCATCACCCGCTAGGTAGTCAATCATAAAGGCCACTTTAGCCCAATCGGAAGGAAAATAGAGAGGGTAGGCCTTAAAGTGTAGCATGCATTGCTCCACAAATGCACGACACTGTCTTGGATCCCCATAGTAACGTGGCGGATCCGCAGGAACGAGGGCTGATAGATCCATCTGGACGGGTGCGTAACTCGCCTGGAACTCAGCTAAAGGGGGAAAAAAATTTATTTATTTTATTTTAATGCATGTATTCGCTGGAAAAACTTCTCAAAGAGCGAAGGCCGTGGGGCTCAACGGGAACCATGGCCTGAGCATGCTGTAATGCACACGCCCGGGCTAAGCGGCGTGTGCGTGTGATTGGTAGTGATTCCACTGGACCGTGCCGGAGAGTGAATGCCTGGAGGGGCGTGACTAAGTATTCACCCGATCCGACCAGGGTCGCACGACGGCATACGACGCCAGTGCACCAAGGAGGAACCGAGCAGAGGGACCAGGTGCTACTCCAGGACAGACCCCGGACACGGCTGTTGACCCACACAGGGAAATACAGGAACAGGCTGGTAGGCTGGCACACAGACTGGAGGGTATAGGCAGGCACGACTGGTATGCAGGCAGGCGGGTATGCAGGCAGGGGGGTAAAGGCAAGCACAGCTAGAGTGCAGACAGGGAGGCACTAGCAGGTAGGAACACAGGCGGGATAGGACCCAGTACACACCGGGACTCAGGAACAATACAGGCAGAGGGTTACAGGCAAGCACAGCTAGAGTGCAGACAAGGCTGAGCAGGGAGGACAGGGCTCTGTTCACACGGAACAGACAGGAAGGGAAAGACAGAGCCAGATACTCACACAGTACTTGCAGAGACAACAAGCAGGAGTTATGTACGAGTTCAGACTCTGCAGAAAAAGGAAGGGAACGGACATAGAGGCAAAACAGGTAAAGGACAGGAGAGAGTTCAGACTGGAACTGAGTGTACGGAGGAGACCGACACTGCAGAGGGATACAGGAGCGGGTCTGGGAATACGGCCCCCAGAGAGGCGGAACGAACAGGCAAGGAGCGTGTTCAGACAGGACAGACCAGACACAGGAGCGGGTCTAGGAAATCGGCCACTAGAAGGCGAGAGGAACAGGCTAGGAGCGTGTTCAGACAGGACAGACAAGAGAACACAGAAAGGAGTCAGTTCAGACACGGGAGCTGATACCGCAAAGCAGGAGACATACAGGACTCAGTTCAGACACGGGAGCTGATACCGCAAAGCAGGAGACATACAGGACTCAGTTCAGACACGGGAACTGATACAAAAAGCAGGAGACAAGAGACGGGACCTGGCACCTTCAGAGTGCAAGCACACACTGAAGGAAACACTATGCTCAGGCCGGGATAGAAGGGAGCTGCTGAGCTATATACCAAGTGACAGACAGCAATAGGCTGAGGACGCACAAGGGGTGTGACCCATAGCAGGTACAAAAGGCAGGAAGTGATCGGGCGCCGCCCTTAAGCAGCAGAAACAGACACAAACAGACAGCATGGAGGGAAGCCAGAGAGACATTCTGGACAGGAGATCAAGTGCGCCCTCTTGCACAGTGGGAGATGGACCACCATGCAAGGACGCCGCCAGGTATGTTACAGTACCTCCCCCCTTACGCCCCCTCTTCTTCAGGCCTGCCAGAATCTTCCGCAGGGAATTCGAGGGCCAGTCGTTCACTGGGTTGGAGGGGGACAGAGACTTAAGGGTAATCTCTGCTTCGAGGTACATCTTGTCAAGCTCACAGGAAGAAATAGACGGGTTATCAGGTACATAATGAGGAAAAGTCACTGTCTCTTTGTTATCTGGTGGTATCCCGGAGGATTCAGGAAACAACTGGAGGTCCTCCGCCGGGTCAGAAGAGTGCAGAGGCTCAGAGAAAACAACTGCTTCAGAGTACACTAGGTCGGACTCACTGGAGGAAGCAGACGAGGTATCGGGTACCGAGTATAGGAAAGTCTCTGTCCATTCACCACCAGGTGGCACCCCGAAGGGTTCTGGAGACAGCTGGCGGTCCTCCGCCTGGTCAGAGGGGTGTAGAGACTCACGGGTAACCTCTGCTTCAGAGTACACTAGGTCGGACTCACTGGACGAAGCAAGCGAGGTATCAGATCCAGGATATAGGAAAGTCTCTGTCCATTCACCACCAGGTGGCACCCCGAAGGATTCTGAACACAACTGGAGGTCCTCCGCCTGGTCGGAGGGGTGTAGAGACTCAGGAGTAACCTCTGCTTCGGAGTACACTAAGTTGGACTCACTGGACGAAGCGAGCGAGGTATCAGGTACAGAGTATAGGAGAGTCTCTGTCCTTTCGCTACCAGGTAGCACCCCGAAGGGTTCAGGAGACAACTGGAGATCCTCCGCCTGGTCGGAGGGGTGTAGAGACTCGGAGGTAACTACCACTTTGGGGTACCCATTGTCAGGCTCACAGGACGAAGCGGACAAAGTATTGAGTACCGGGTGTAGAGAAGTCTCTCTCCATTTGTCATCGAGTGGTATCCCGGAGGGTTCAGGAGGCAACAGGGGATCCTCCGCCAGGTAGTAGAGGTGCACAGACTCTGAGGTAACCACAGCTTTGGAGCATCCTTGGACATGCACACCGGTTAAAGAGAAAGAAGCATCTGATGCCGGGTGCAGGAAGTTCTCCTGTGTGGAGTCTGGATGGGCAGAAGTCTCTTCGGCCAGGAGAACTGGTGCACTACCCACGCACATTACCCATTGGGGTTTCTCCGGGATACAGGGAGATGAAGCTTCAGTAGGGACTTCAAGGTTGGGGTCAGGAGGTCTCAGGGAGGACAGACCCTGGCGTGACGGCTTGCCTCTAAGTCTAGCACGTCTGGACTGCCTCTTGAGGTTGAGAGAAGTATTCCGGAAAGCGTAGTCACCCTGTGAGGATTCTGGGTGGGCAGTAGTCTCATTGGGCTGGAGGACTATTGCGCTACCCACACACATTACCCGTCGGGGCTGCTCCGGGATATTGGGAAGTGAAGCTTCAGCAGGGGCTTCAGAGTTAGGGTCCTCGAAGACCATACGAAAGGCCACCAGGAAGGCCTGCAGGTCAAGGATGACAGGATCCCATGCTTCCCATAGGGGGGTGACCCATTTCAAGGCATCACCCGCTAGGTAGTCAATCATAAAGGCCACTTTAGCCCAATCGGAAGGAAAATAGAGAGGGTAGGCCTTAAAGTGTAGCATGCATTGCTCCACAAATGCACGACACTGTCTTGGATCCCCATAGTAACGTGGCGGATCCGCAGGAACGAGGGCTGATAGATCCATCTGGACGGGTGCGTAACTCGCCTGGAACTCAGCTAAAGGGGGAAAAAAATTTATTTATTTTATTTTAATGCATGTATTCGCTGGAAAAACTTCTCAAAGAGCGAAGGCCGTGGGGCTCAACGGGAACCATGGCCTGAGCATGCTGTAATGCACACGCCCGGGCTAAGCGGCGTGTGCGTGTGATTGGTAGTGATTCCACTGGACCGTGCCGGAGAGTGAATGCCTGGAGGGGCGTGACTAAGTATTCACCCGATCCGACCAGGGTCGCACGACGGCATACGACGCCAGTGCACCAAGGAGGAACCGAGCAGAGGGACCAGGTGCTACTCCAGGACAGACCCCGGACACGGCTGTTGACCCACACAGGGAAATACAGGAACAGGCTGGTAGGCTGGCACACAGACTGGAGGGTATAGGCAGGCACGACTGGTATGCAGGCAGGCGGGTATGCAGGCAGGGGGGTAAAGGCAAGCACAGCTAGAGTGCAGACAGGGAGGCACTAGCAGGTAGGAACACAGGCGGGATAGGACCCAGTACACACCGGGACTCAGGAACAATACAGGCAGAGGGTTACAGGCAAGCACAGCTAGAGTGCAGACAAGGCTGAGCAGGGAGGACAGGGCTCTGTTCACACGGAACAGACAGGAAGGGAAAGACAGAGCCAGATACTCACACAGTACTTGCAGAGACAACAAGCAGGAGTTAGGTACGAGTTCAGACTCTGCAGAAAAAGGAAGGGAACGGACATAGAGGCAAAACAGGTAAAGGACAGGAGAGAGTTCAGACTGGAACTGAGTGTACGGAGGAGACCGACACTGCAGAGGGATACAGGAGCGGGTCTGGGAATACGGCCCCCAGAGAGGCGGAACGAACAGGCAAGGAGCGTGTTCAGACAGGACAGACCAGACACAGGAGCGGGTCTAGGAAATCGGCCACTAGAAGGCGAGAGGAACAGGCTAGGAGCGTGTTCAGACAGGACAGACAAGAGAACACAGAAAGGAGTCAGTTCAGACACGGGAGCTGATACCGCAAAGCAGGAGACATACAGGACTCAGTTCAGACACGGGAGCTGATACCGCAAAGCAGGAGACATACAGGACTCAGTTCAGACACGGGAACTGATACAAAAAGCAGGAGACAAGAGACGGGACCTGGCACCTTCAGAGTGCAAGCACACACTGAAGGAAACACTATGCTCAGGCCGGGATAGAAGGGAGCTGCTGAGCTATATACCAAGTGACAGACAGCAATAGGCTGAGGACGCACAAGGGGTGTGACCCATAGCAGGTACAAAAGGCAGGAAGTGATCGGGCGCCGCCCTTAAGCAGCAGAAACAGACACAAACAGACAGCATGGAGGGAAGCCAGAGAGACATTCTGGACAGGAGATCAAGTGCGCCCTCTTGCACAGTGGGAGATGGACCACCATGCAAGGACGCCGCCAGGTATGTTACATCAATGCTCACCTTCATTCCTGCATTGCAGTCGCAGGTGAGTTTGTGAAAGCAATGCACTCCAATGGATTTAATAGGTCTCTATACACATTCTGGGGGATATATAACGTCCCTCGTATACGATCCCGGTCACAGCCTCACTATATAAAACATATTACTGGCTGTCATTTTGGTGTGTCCACTGATATTTTTATCTTTTTGGGAGCATACTTAAGGGGTACAATAGGGTGTGGTGATCATGTACTATGTACTGTTATGAAGCTCAAGTAACACATTACACTACATCACAGAGCAGTCATGATATGCTTGGCTAAAATACATCACTATGCCTAATTTGTAAACCAGCATGCACCATTACCAGCCAGAAGCCTCAGCACAAAAAAACGTTTGGTTGCATTTGGGTGGAGTGACAGGAGACAGTTATATCTATGTGAAAAGTAGTGGTCAATGTTCCGTGCTACATGGTGATTTATTAAACCTTAACCGTCATATGTCTGAAATGATATATGATCATTAGTTACCAGTAATTCAGGCTTCCTGATGACAAATGGCATATTGGTTTATTTAGGAGAATTAAAATAAACTAGATTAATAGTTCTAATTGGCTATGAAGTAATATTCAGGCGATGCAGCCCAAAAGGAAGGTTACTGACCAAAGAAACATCCACAGCAAACTACCGTAATTATATTTAGAAATGTTCATAAGGTCCATTAATGCTATAGGTTTGGGCAGAGCTAACAATTTCATCCCCAAAAAGGCCCCATTAGGATATGTCTTATAAATTTTGCACCTTAGGGTAAGACCACGCTATGCGTCCGGCTTTATACAGCCCAAAGTCTTTCTACCACTATGGCACATGCCAGCATACTTTTCAAGCAAATTGTGAAATCATGTGGCCACTGGACACGGATGGGGGGGGTGCAGTTTCAGCTACATATCCAACTGCACCATATGCTGTCTCCCATAGAGAAAGCACAGGCTAATTATTTAATTATTGATATAGTTGAATTAACTAAATCTTCTGTAGAGTACGGAAGAGCAAAAAACAAAGGCACATTCGTTTTCGTGAGACTCCGTTCACACATGCAGTGTGTCTTTTGATTTTTAGATATCATAGCATATCCCAGCATTTTTGCTGCAATTTGGAGCAATATGTAGAACTCCCTAATTACTTTTAAAAAGAGGTAAAAAAGCTGAAAATGAATTTCAGAAGAAAAAAACATAAACATTTAATAAGGTGAAAGTAGATTGTGAAAATAAAAACGTTTAGAAACGGAGTAAAGAAAAAGGTAATTGGGTGATCTAAGAGGTTGAACAACACACCACACAGGATGATTTTCGAACATATAAAAAAATTTACATACAGAGAAACAACCTTACGAAATGCAGTATTGTAGGGTAAGGCACAAACAGAAACATTAGAAAAAATGTAATTTTACATACAGAGGAGTGATGAAACTACAGGGAACATCTTGAACCTCCTGCACAGATCTTCTCTGTAAAATCATCACATGTGGAAACTAGAAATATGATGAAGATGCCAACAGTAAGAGTGACTTCTAAATCTATCCTGTGTATGTAGGGTGATGAGTGACACTTGGAAAAAAGGGAATGATTCTAGTCCTGGTGTGGCGGGCTTGGAAGCTTATTTATTTTTGTGACCATTATATGGCGTACATTTGTAGATATTGAAATTCACTTCTTTTTTTTAAATGTTGCTTAAACCCAAAAATGAAACTGAAAAAAAGTAAAAAGTGTTTTGATTGACACATACAAGAAGAAAAAAATGAAGACTTAATTGAAGGCAAGCAACTTCTATTTAAGGCATTTTCTGACATCTTTTTTGAATGCAGAGGTTGGACATTAGAAGTTATGGTACATACTGTAAATAGTGTCAAAAGGTTATTCCCATATTAGACATATAAAGTACAGTTGAAACCAGAAGTTTACATACACTATATAAAATGACACATATGCATGTTTTTCTCAATATCTGACATGAAATCAGAAGAAACCTTTCCCGTTTGAGGCTATGTGCACACGATCACTATTTGAAGCAGAACTTTCCTGAGCGTTTCTGCATCTCCTTGGCAGGAAAAATGCTAAGGAAAAACCGTGAGGTTTTGCCGTGATTTTGATGCGTTTTTTTCAAGCATTTTTCAAGCATTTATGAAGCGCTTTTGTACATCAATGAATGCATTTTGGAGCTAAATAAAGTTATTTGGTGGGACATTGCTTAAACCCTTGGATTACCCTCCAAACTGGGGTGAGTATATAATTTAACTGATTAAAGAATGTGTCTGTTGTATTTCAAATAAAGTGTTTACTCTGTGTCTGTGTGTTTATTTAACTCTATACTTTACCTTAATTAGGCTTGGTCATGACACCTTGTCATAACCAAACAAAAGAGCTGGGTGTCAGCTGATCCCATTCACCCAATCTTCATTAGCATTTCTATTCACGTAATTTATTCTGTGAAGGTGCCATTTGCAAACATGGTCCCTGGCCATTATTAACAGCTCACAGCTGTTTCATTAGACACTACGTCCCCCCCGATCAGCACTCAGAAGTGCTTTGGACGCAGCATATTTTTGTTGCGTCCAAAATGCGGAGTTCTAATGCCGCACTTTTGTTGTCGGCACATGTGAATCCACTGCATATAATGACACTTCAATCTGTCAAAATCTTCAGTGGAGACTAGCGTGTCTGCTACAGAAATTGACATGCTGCGGGTTAGTTTGGGTACGTGGCCACGGTCAGGAGCTGCTGCAGGTTCGATGCTGCGTGTTTATACAGAGTCAAACCCGCAGTATCCAGATGTTACAGTATAGTGGATGGGATGTCTAGAAATCCCATGTCCACTATGCGTGCATCTGAGGCTGCGGATCACCTGTGGACACTGACATGCAGTGCGTCTTTCAGGACCGCAGCATGTCAAATTCTCTTGCGGAGTCACTAGTCTCCGCAGCAGAAATTTGACCACTAGAATGTATTGTGAACACATGTGGATTTATCTGCATTCAATAGAATGCAATGTTTTGGACACAGCAAAAAATATGCGTCCAAAGCGCTGCTACGTCCAGATTGTGGGCACAGAGTCTAAAATTAAAAAAAAAAAAAAATGGCATGGGCTCCCACTTCATTTTTATAACCAGCAGAGGGAAAGCAGACCACTGGGGGCTGACATTAGTAGCCGGGAAAGAGGCCATTAGCCAACAGTGTTCCCTGGCTATTAATATCAGCCCACAGCTGTTTGTTTAGCCAGGGGGACCCCAGAGAAAAATTGACATGGGGCCCCCCTATAAAATCTAACCAGCAAAGGATAAACAGACAGCTGCGGGCTGATATTAATAGCCAGGGAAGGGGTCATGAATACTAGCCCCCTCCACAGCTATTAATATCACCCCTCAGCAGTCCCAGAAATGGCGCATCCATATGATGCGCCAAATCTGGCGCTTAGCCTCCACTCTTCCCACTGCCCTGTAGCGGTGGCGAGTGGGGTAATGGGGTTAGGGTTCACGTCAGCCTTGTATTGGCAGCTGACGTGACGCTTAGGTTAGTAATGGAGGGCATCTATAAGATGCCCCAATTACTAACCGCGTAGTAAAATGGTCGCTTCTTTTTCAATAAATACATGTCCAGAATAAAGTATTTTAATGAAATAAAAAATACACGGTTCTACAATTTTTTGTTACACTCTGTCCACGAAGCCATCGATCTTCTGAAAGAAACGTAAAATAGCAAACAACCATATCCCTCACCTGTCCGCTGTCAACGATGCAGTCCAAGATCACCGCCAATGAGTGTCCCATGACAATCTGGGTCACTTCTACAGCAGTGACATCAGAAATCACTGATGTCACTGCTGTAGAAGCCAGCAATGTACACTGACAGGGGTGTAAAATCACTCCTGTCAGTGTACATGCTGCTGGAGTGAGGTCACTGGGGTTCATCAGCTGATAAACTTACCACCATGGGAGCATTCTTCTGAATGTTCCCATGGTGAGGTCTTATGTGCATCAGCTGATTGGTCACATGACCGATCAGCTGATTGCTGATGTCACAGCAGGTCCTGGCAGCTCAGTACACTGCTTGGAGCTCCTGCGCTCCTGCAGTGTACCGCTGACCTTCGGGAGCATTGGATCGCCGCCGAGGACCAGGAGGACACTGGGGGGTGCCAGACAGGTGAGTATAAGGTATTTTTTATTTAATTTTTACCTTTTTTTCTTTTTTTAACAGCAGGCACGCCGGCTCTGCTGAGGAGAACTATTGCTCCCCTCAGCAGCGCTGCTGTCGCTGTTATCAGCGGGAGTGGCGGTCGGTTGAGAGGAGCAGTAGTCCTCCTCTCCCAACCCGGGTACCACCTGCACCACTTTTCCGGTGCGAATTCGCCCCCATTGGCTTTAATTGAAATGCAGAAAATCCGCAAGTATAGATATTATACCTGCAGGTTTGCTGCGGTTCAATGCAAGTCAATGGGCGCGAATTTGCAGCGGAAACGCCCGAACAATGGCCATGCTGCTTTTTTTTCCGCAATGGTAATCCTGAGCAGAAATTTCCGCATCATGTGCACATCACATCAGAATTGCCATTGCTACATCTGGCAGACCTATTAACAAGTGATTTCACAGCGTTTCTGCGGTGGGAAGACCGCCACAAAAACGCATCAAAAATGCTTTGTGTGCACATAGCCTTAGGTCAATTAGGATTACCATAATTTTTAATATTTGCCAAATGCCAGAATAATGAGAGAGAGAGAATGTTTTAAGGCATTTTTATTACTTACTGCAAAGTCAAAAGTTTACATACACTAAGATTACTATGCCTTTAAACATTTCTGGACTGCCCATATGATGTTGTCATGTGTTTGGAAGCTTTGGAAACATCTGAGTTAATTAGAGACACACAGGTGTGTCTCTAGTTTAATGCACACCTGAAACACACTGCTTCTTTGTGTAGCATCATGGGAATGTCTAAAGAAATCAGCCAAGATATCAGGAAGAGAATTGTGGACTTGCACAAGTCTGGCTCATCCTTGGGTACAATTTCAAGATACCTGAAGGTGCCTCGTTCATCTGTACAAACAATTACACGCAAGTACAAATAGGATGGGAATGTCCAGTCATCATACCACTCAGGAAGAAGGCGGGTTCTCTGTCCCAGAGATGAACATGCTTTTGTCCGACATGTGCACATCAACCCAAGGACAAAAGCAAAAGACCTTGTGAAGATGATGGCAGAAGCTGTTAAGATTGTGTCAATATACACAGTGAAATGAGTACTGTATCAACATGAGCTGAAAGGCCACTCTGCCAGGAAGAAGCCATTACTCCAAAGAAACATAAAAAATCCAGATTAATGTTTGCAAATGCACACAGGAACAAAGATCTTAATTTTTGGAGACATGTCCTGTGGTCTGATGAAGCTAAAATTGAACTTTTTCGGCATAATGATCATCGTTACGTTTGAAGGAAAAAGGGAGAA
The DNA here is from genome assembly GCF_046119375.1 of Phyllobates terribilis. Lineage (NCBI taxonomy): Eukaryota > Metazoa > Chordata > Amphibia > Anura > Dendrobatidae > Phyllobates > Phyllobates terribilis. The sequence goes on along the minus strand of NW_027362771.1, from coordinate 442,944,846 downwards.
GCTTGGAAGCCTAAAAACACCATACCAACTGTGAAACACGGGGTGGCAGCATCATGTTGTGGGGTTGTTTTGCTACAGGAGGGACTGGGGCACTTCACAAAATAGATGGCATCATGAGAAAAGAAGATTATGTGGCAATACTGAAGCAATATCTCAAGACATCAGCCAGGAAGGTAAAGCTTGGGCGGAAATGGGTCTTCCAAATGGACAATGACCCAAAGCAGACTGCCAAAATGGTAACAAAGTGGCTTAAGGATAACAAAGTCAATGTTTTGGAGTGGCCATCACAAAGCCCTGATCTCAATCCTATTGAAAATTTATGGGAAAAGCTGAAAAGGCTGGTGCGAGCAAGGGGGCTCTGATACTTTCAAAAAGGGGTGCTAAAATGTACTAACCATGTAGGGTGCCTAAACTTTTGCTTTCTTCCCATTTTCCTTTTTGTAATTTTTAAAATGTAAAAGATGAAAATATATATTTTTTTTGCCCAAGGAAAGGAAATTTCATCTTTAACTTTAGGCCTTTTAGAGATCATTTCATCTTCAACTTGCTTAACTGTTCACAATAAGAGTGACCAGGGGTGCCCAAACTTTTACATGCCACTGTAGGATCCACTATTCACAATAGATGATGTCAGAGCTCCCATCCTCCTCACCTTACCTGTACAATGAACTATGCACACATCTCAGAGCATGCCTTCAGTAGGAGAGTTCCTATTAAAGTTAATGAAGATCTCCAATCTGTTGTTTCCTATGGTTTATATACTATAGCTACTGTAGAAAAAGTCTCTGTTACCTATCCTGGCTTCAACGTCAGTCTGCACATCTTCCTTCCTTGGCAGTCATCACTCTCTGCTCTAATGCGCATCAGGTCAAGGTAATCTGGCATCCACCTCTGATGCCATCAGCTTTAGTTTTGTAAAGCCAGCTTATGTAGCTGTATGCAGCCTGAGTATTCAAGTAGTCAGCGCATGCTCCTACCGCATACCTGTACTCAAGGCTATCCACAAGATTAAAGGGGTATTCCCATCTGAAAGATCCTATCCCAATATGTAGTAGGTGTAATAATAATAATAATATTAGCTAATACCGCCAATTAGAAATGTAGTATAGTTTTTCTGATTCACTATGTCTCTTTTCTCATGTGCAGGGCAATGCAGGACCTTAGGTATCCATGGTTATGACCACTGATATAGTGACAGTTAGTTAGCTAGTTTTTAGTGGTTGTAACCATGGATACCTAAGGTCCTGCAATGCCCTGTACATGAGAAAAGAGAAACAGCGAATTAGAAAAACTATGCTACATTTCTAATTGGAGGTATTTGCTAATATTATTATTATTATTATTATTATTATTACTACACCTACTACATATTGGGTTACGATCTTGGAGATGGGAATACCCCTTTAACTCACCACTACTTTTCCAAATTGCACTCTGCACACTCGACTATTCCATCAAGGTTCATGTCTGCCATCTCAGCTTTGCTTTTCCAAGATACTGTCCGCACGCTCGGCTCTGCTCCATTAAGGTTCTTGTCTGTCAATTTGGCTTTGTTACAATAAGGTGCATGTCTGCCAACATGGCTTTGCAGTATCAAGGTACTGTTTGTACATTTAGCTCTGCTATATCTTGGAACATGTCTGACTACGTGACTCTAAAAAAGCAGAACCGAGTGTGTGGAAATTACCTTGGAAAAGCAAAGTACTAGTCTGTCTGCATGACACCACTGTTCTAAAGTGTTGTCCACGCACTGGGTTCTCAAGTAAGCCATTACCTGCCATGACGACACATCATTGCACCATGCCAGCATCTGCAGTTGGGTAATAGCGGGCCCCAGTAGTTAGAAGCGGGTGTCATTTGTATATTATAGCTAGTACTCGTCTTCTCAGTAAGGGGCTTGCTTCTGAAAATCGCATCATTGCATCGTTCAAGTGCAACCGAACGAGTACTGCCACTCGTATATGGTGGATGCCAGAAAGGGATTGAAAGAAAATATTGGTGATAGATTCCCTTTGAGGGCGTAGTCCTATCTGGATAGCCCCTTCTGTAATAACGAAATTCTGTTTGAGTTGTTATAAATAAGGGTAAATTTGGACAGCCACACCTTTCTCCTGCAGTGGCCATAATCCAAGCCATCTGAGATGCGAGCTGCTCGACTATGTATAAAGATAAGAAGATAATCACTATGCGTATAGATAAGAGTTTTCCTAACATCCTCTTATATTTTAAATTGTTATGAGACTCAGTTCTTTGTATAAGATAATTATGCATGGAAGGTTAGTAGGGAAGAAAGAAAGAAAAAGATTTTATAATTAGACAAGATTTATGCATAAGAGAAAGACCTAGAAGGCAGAACATTCTTAAGCAAACTAGCAAGACAAGGGAAACCACAATAAAAGTATGTCCTTCTGCGTCTATTAGTATGGCGCTGATGCAATACCACTTGTGAGAACGCATTGATTACTGTTATTCACAGGAATGGGAATGGAAAATATATATTGGCATGTTTGATTGTTACATATATAATTTTTCATGGCTGCAAAGAATTGCTGAAAAAGTTTTATACAAAACATATATAAAAAATGAATTACAAGACCTGAAGTTTTCAAGAACCGTGCTTTTATGAGTCTATGACTTGGTGATTATTTTATTTAATGCAATGTAGATTTTATGGAATCGATTTACAATCGTAATCCTGACTATTGTGTTTCTTTCTACAGACCCTTCTACTCACATCTATCTAAAAATACCAGTAGCACGAACCACGTTTTTTTTTTTTTTTTCGTTCCATCTGCAGATTGACTACTCAGAAAATGCGAAATCCTTTTGTGGTGAAGCATTATGGAGATACAAAATGTTAATTCCGCGAGTCATGTTTAGAGAACTAAAAACAACTAATTATGTTGTAATTTGGTTTGTCAAATACCTATTGTTTTCCACAGCTCGTGATTTTATTTTCTCCCTGTTCTAATCACATAAGTAGAACCCGAGCAGCTGCTGAATGACTTCATTAAAAATGCATTTAAATGATAAAAAGTCCATTTAGAAGTAGGTTTTAAAAAAAATCACAAAATTAAATAAATAAAAACCTTTTTTATTGTTGCCCCCACTGCCTGTGGGGATACAAACCGTTTTTAATGTGAAGTCAATTAACAACACAAAGTAAACTGGAAAAGACAAGCAGGATTTAACAAGCTTTCGTAATATTTTTTTAATCAGCTTTGTCATGTAGCCCTTATAGAAAATGCCCAGACTGGGGGGTGGAGAGGTTTGATATAGATTGTGAAATCTTAAACATGAAATATACCAGTATAGTCGGTCTTCATTTCCTTAAAGTAGGCAGATGTGATTTTTGGCCAAAGGATCTAGTAGAATCGAAGTATTTTGATTTGAAGGTCAAGTGTAGGGAATACTGAGATTAGATATTGCTATCGCTTCTATATAGAAAACCCACTCATGTGGGGGCGCATGAATAACGGAGTTAAATGAAATACAAGGTTAAGCCTTTACTGGAATTCAGTGTTCTGTTTTAGTCATGAGGGAAGGACAAGAGCAGATAATTATAACAGTGTTTAGGTGCCTATTTGCCAAACCATAATTGTTGGTTCACATTAATCCATTCCCACCACAGTCAATGTTCATTTTTTGAATTTTTTTCCTCCTCTTTCTCCAAGAGCTTGTTCTTGTCTTTTGCAGAACAAGATGTAGTTTTGAATTATATAATTTAATTTTATATGCGATGTACTGGTAAATGGAAAAAAAAATCCAATATGGTGAAATTGTGAAAAATGCGAAAGTCCGACATTGTTTATTTTGGATTTTTCTTTTACAATATTTATTGTGCGATAAAAATGGCCTGGAAACTTTATTCTTCAGGTCAGTATAATTATAGTGATACCACCTTCTTTTTCATTGATACTATTTTGGGGTACATACAATGTTTTGATCTCTTTTTATCACTTTTTTTTGGAAGATGTGGCTACCAAAAAACTTTAATTCTGGTAATTACATTTTTTTCTCTTTATAACAATTAACTTATGGGTTAATTAATTAGATATTTTGACTGAAAGTACTTTTTTTTATAACTTTTTGTTTCCTTTTTTTGGGGGCATGTGGCAACTCAAGAATGGAAATTCAGGTATATCGATATATTTTGCTTTTCAGCATTTACAGGATAGGTTAAGTTACTTTATATTTTAATAGATTGGACTTTTGTAGATGCAATGATACAGATTGTGTTTATTTAATTATTTTTTTGCTTTAAAGGGAATCAACCATCCTAAGCCGTCTATATAGACATGTAGGTCATAAAAAGTTGAATTGAATGATACCTTAATATCTGCAATTTTATATCTTATTCCTGAGAAATCCACATTTGTTTTAATATGTAAATGTAGTGTTAAGATCTATGGGCTGGACTCAGATCTTCCTGAGAATCTGCCTTTTATTTTAAATGAAAAGGGAGTTACCAATGTGAGACGTGTAGATCAGGAGAGCAGACTGTCAGTCATTACATGTCTCACACTGGTAATGCCCCCTTTCATTTAACATATGCTATGAAGGCAGATTCTCAGGGAGATCTGTATCCGACCAATAGAGCTTAACAACTTATTTGCATGTAAGAAAAACATGGATTTCTCTGGAATAAGACATTGGGTTGTAGATATCAAGGTATCATTTTATTCAGCTTCCTATGACCTACATGCCCATATGGACGGCTTAGGAGGGTTAATCCTGCTGACAAATTCCCCTTAATGTCTATATTTATTTGAATTTTATGTTTTTTTTCTTTTTGTTTTCTTACCTTTTCTTTTTTATACCCCTTTAGTGAATTTGAACATGCAGTCATTTATTCTTTTATTTTATTTTATATAGCAATACTACAGTGTTGATGTAAATAGCAAAAAGCATGACCACCATCTGCCACTAATACTGTCAACACTCCATGATCACACCACTGGGGGAACTAATGGGCACTCAAACAGGATAGCCAATCTTTACTGCTGTTGGAGATTGATCAACAGCGATGTTTAAAGGGTATAGGGGTTCACGCTCTCTGGTAGCTACTTGACATGGATATAAACAGGCACAGAGTTTTTAGAACAATACAGAATAACGTTTATTGTCCTTCATAAACTTTACTACTCCCAATTGAAAACAGCTTTTTCCAGTACAACTGAAATACATAAACCGTCTTTTCTTTAGGCACGATGAAGCAAAGTAAATGTAGCAGCCTCACCAATCTCAATTTTCCAGGCAGTAGCAGCTCAAGCAGTTTTAAATGCGTTTACCAAACAAATACACCTCTGTTCAGCTCCAGCAAAACTCCCCTGTGCTGAGCTATCCCAGCTGCAGTTATTAGGCCTGTAAGCTCTGGCCTGAATTATGGGAAAGACCTTTCCCACCCAGATTCTTTTGGTTGCTCCTAAATCCCAGACCCAAAATAAAGTCAGATTAAAACTCTTAAAGGGGTTGTCCGGTACTGTTAAAAGAATGGCAGTGTGTTTTAATGATACATAGAAGCTTCTTTCTAACTACCTTGCGCTGCTTATACTGCCTGTGAGCGGCGCTATCAGTGGCCACTCACAGGCAGCACGTGACTTCCGGCGTTGACATCTGCTGACGTCATGACAAGTTGCGGCTGCAGCCGGGGGTCCCTCTTCCGCATTCCACCAGTGGCTGCTGGGTTGTGGGCGGGGTTATTCCCCTGCGTCACACCCAGCATCCACTGCGCTCTTTCCCTGTCTCATTAACTGCGGGGACCCCAACACTGAGTCACGCCTCACTTGTGGGACAGGACAGATCGGGGTGACATCTGCTCGTCTAATTCATGATGAGCTGTGACGTGCCTTACACCAGACTAGACAAGACTCCACTATTTGTGGAGAAGCACATGGAGGCGCATGTCAATTTTAAGATTTGCTTGATTCATTCGGAGACCTGGACTCTTAGTGAATCAGGTTCCTCTGACTAAGCACAACCCCTCATCAAGACTGGAGGGAACAATGCCGGTCTTGATGAATCGGGGCTATAGTGTTTCATTAGTAGTGATTTGAGAAAATACATATGCAGCATTTTACATAACCAGTTATCAGATGATATGTTATAATATACATCCCTTTAACCAACTGATATATAAAAATATTGTTTGGACTACTAGTAAATTGTCCCACTAACCAAATGTTTTTCTATGTCAAGTACAAGGCAGTCATTTAATTTTGTACAGAGAGAATGTATAGATAGCTTGTTTACTAGCGTTGAGAAAATCGTTCTGCCGAAACCAAGTGCAGTACAAATATTTGAAGATTTGGCAAACTTTGCACATCCTAATAATTCTTGATTCTATTCAGAAATATTGCCAAGTAACCAATCATATAAGACAGAGATGAAGGATGGTGTGCTTCCCTATAGTGCCTTACAGCAGGCACCCCACCCAATCATGACTCATAGCCACTATAGAATGAGATAACCACAGAACTTCTGCTATCTGGTGCCAAAGTAGGATCCAACCCCGTTAGAGAATAACTTAAAATATCTTGGAACTCAGGTAAATTGAAGATGAATGATTTTACATTTTAATTAGCAATTCCAAAGATGCACAAATGTTTCGATCTGTATTAGACCTTCAACATTGTGTGAATGCCTCAGGCTCAATGGCATAAGATAAGAAATCAGCGCATGGTGACACCATGCTTGCAACCAGCGGTGGATTCCACTGTGTCACTAAGCGATATCCCCAATATGAGTAGTGCAATAGATTGGTGTGACATTGAGTCACTACTCACAGGCAAGCCATGAGACAGGGTAGTCAGGAGGTCCAAGGTCTGATACCAGGAGGGTGCACACTTGATTCTGGCCATAGGATGATGCTGTATTGATAGCACACCGATATATCCCCTGATGAACCCCAGCCACTTTACTTGGAGGAAAACGCGTCTGGTTCTTGGGATACATGCGATGAAGTCTGCTATATGCTAAGCACAATATAGCTCTTTGGGAGTCTTGAGATACCTGTGATTAGTTGGCTATAATATAGCTTTGTATCTACAGTTAGGTCCATATATATTTGGACAGAGACAACATTTTTCTAATTTTGGTTCTAGACATTACCACAATGAATTTTAAACAAAACAATTCAGATGCAGTTGAAGTTCAGACTTTCAGCTTTCATTTGAGGGTATCCACATTAAAATTGGATGAAGGGTTTAGGAGTTTCAGCTCCTTAACATGTGCCACCCTGTTTTTAAAGGGACCAAAAGTTTCAAATTAGGGTGTCAACCTCCACTGACAGGCAGGGATCCTATTAGGGAGAACTTGGGAAGTACTAGTCTGCACTTTATATTCTGTCTGTTTGTATAGAGTTGTTTAAGAAGAATATTGTTCCCTTGGAATATTGTTTCCTTTAAATATTTTGTATTTATATATACATATTTATTTAATATTTTTCCTGCTATTTAAGAGTATATATTTTAAACTTTACTATTAAAAGTAATATTTTAGGGGTCTTCTTCGTCTCAGTATATACAGATACCAGGAGGGCTTTTAGTACAGAGTTTAAAGACAAAGGTGTGGTCAGGTAACAGTCCTGGGTCAAATGCAAGAAGGGTATATCAAGACTAGGGAGTACAACAAACGGAGAGTCAGAGGTCAGATACCTGAAGTCAGAGAGCGTCAAAAGCAGAAGGGATAATCCACATGAATAGTCATGTTACTGTAAAAGTCAGAAGGTCGGTAAAACCTAGGATTTACCGGTCAATCTGGACATTTACCGAGGCCGTCGGTAAAAGCTCAAAATGAAAAGTAAAATTGGACTTTTACCTGTGAAGTCTTGGTAAATGTTAACATTTACCGTCGAGCGTGGTAAAAGTCAGAAATATCAGGTGTGAAGATGGAACATCTGACTTTAACCAAGCGCAGTTGGTAAATGTGCACATTTACCATGGCTTCTTGGTAAATGTAGCTGAGAAGGGTGTAATAAAAAGTGTAAGCCACCACGGGAAAGGTGTCTGATTAGGCAGATACTGCGAGGAAATGGAGGACACAGTGGGAAAGGTGTCTGATTAGGCAGATACGGCGAGGAAATGGAGGACACAGTGTTCAAAGTTTTTATAAATGTAATAAGAGTAAATGGGGAAAATATGGTAATTACAATGAACAAAATCTGCTACCCTGTAAGGTATCTGCTACCCTGTAACGTATGTACGTTCTATATATACAGATGTCATTCCTGACTATCCTTAACGTATGTACGTTCTATATATACAGGTGTCAATCCTGACTATCCTATGATTATTGTTCCGATCATACAAAAAGTGCCCACTTCCCGCTAACATACAACCACTAACCCCACACTAAAATATGCAAAAGAGAACGTCCTATGAATCTTAGGGTATCAGTGTTCCGCAGCACCCTCTCACAAAAAGTTACAAGAAGTACACACGCTGCCGGTGTAGTAGTGTATAAATTGTCCTGTTCTTAGCTTCCTGTAGAGCGCAGAGTCCAAAGTCTTTCCAAGGGCCCCTTGCAAGGTGGACGCTAACACCGCTCACACGATTTACCGTTGCCGCGCCAATGTGGTAGAACCAGAAGATATGCAGATAAGCTCTGAGCCGAAGTTGCTGGGTGCCATGAACGGTCTGTTCCACCCGAGCACCGTAGTCTCTGATCATGGGAATCGGAAGACAGCGCATTCCGAGAAAAGGCTGGAAGGAAACAGTGCAACAGCCCAGTCTGGGCTCAGTCTAGTCAGCACAGCACCAGTCCTCTCACTCTCCCTAAAATAGCTCCTGCCTCAAGTCCTAGTTTCCTGGGGTTCTCTTCTTAGATTGCTGCCCAATCACTGCCTGAAGAAAATCACTAACTCATCAATGGCAGTGTTAGACCAGTAGATGGTGCTGTTGTACAGTCTTTCACACAATGCTGAGTAACCCTATTACAAAAGAACATGGGATTCTTGCCAAGCAGTGTGGGTAAATGAGCGTACTTCCTGTTTGTGTCCTCATGCAGGACGACTGCCTGAGTGTTTTGCAAGCTGCACATACTGCTCAAAGCTGCATAGCCGACTGCCTGTCAAAGCTGCACAGGCACTAGCTGATTGTCAGATCATGAGTGAGGAAATGAAAGATCATTTTTTCGGAGCTCTTGAATGAAGTGGTGGAGAAAAAGCGAGATAATAATTTTTATCTCACGGACGATAAATACGAGAATATATTGAAAGAAGTGAAGGAGGCTAAGGTGGCGGTACCCAAACAGAGTATTCACTACAGGCGTTTGAAGAGGTACGACATCATGACCGTCGGAAGTGATGAAAAGTTAATTGCACCAATCTCATGTGAAAAAGACAACGTGTTGCATTACGTTCGGTGTGCAGAACTCTTTAGTGTCATTCATAATGCGCACATCAGTACCGGCCACGGAGGGCGGACCAGGATCCTAAAGGAGGTGAACCATAAGTTCAAAAATGTCACAACGGAGTCAATAGTTATTTATCTGCGACTCTGCCAGCCATGCCAGAAAAAACAGAAGATTACCAAAAAAGGCCTTGTTGTGAAGCACATCCTACACAGTGAAATGAATTCTCGTGCTCAAGTCGATCTCATTGACATGCAATCCAATTGTGTTAATGATTTCAAGTTCATATTCGTCTATCAAGACAACGTCACTAAATTTGTTCTTCTACGTGCTTTATGCACTAAAAGAGCAGAAGAGGTTGCGTACCACCTCCTTGACATTTTTTCCACTTTTGGTGCCTCGTGTATTCTGCATTCTGATAATGGGAGGGAATTTTGTAACAAGGTCATACAGAGTTTGTGCGCGATGTGGCCTGATATGAAAATAGTGCATGGTAAACCAAGACACAGCCTGTCCCAAGGCTCCGTGTCAACGTGGATGGAAACAAATAAGACACCCAAGTGGTCTGAGGGCCTTCGCTTTGTACAAGCAATGAAAAATAGAGCATACCATGAGGGAATAAAATGCTCGCCCTATGAAGCTATGTTTGGAGTACCAATGCAGATGGGTCTAGCTACCTCCAAAATTCCTAGTGATGGGATCAGAAATCTCTCTTCAGAAGAAGATCTTGAAAAAATGTTTGTTGGTTTGCAAGAGGAACCTAGTGATCCGACATCACCAACAGAAGCCGAAGGGTCAGATGAATCTAACTTTCATCACACGTGAGCACCGACAGCAGCAGAAGCTTCGGATGAATCCAACTGTCATCAACTGTTCACAACGGAAGGAGAAGCTTTGGACTTATCCAACTGTCCGCACACCTTAACAGCATATGAGACTCCACCAATTTTGCCATCCAAGAATAATGAAGACCTAAAAGAAAAAAGTGTCGAGTCAAAGCCTTCTAAGAAAGATGGAGAACTTCATGATGATCAGCAACCTGACGTTTTGATTTCGCATACAATCAATAGAAGAATTTGTGCGGTCAGAAGAGTTCGAAAAGCTGCAAGAGAAGAACTTGAAACACAGGCCAAGAAAATGTTGAAATGTTACAGTCAAAAATTACCCGAACATAACATTAGACAGAACATCAGAATCAGAATTCCAGACGTCGACCGTTCAAAAATGGACCCTAAGTCGATCATTGCGATTATTATAAAAAAAGAAGTTGACTTCTACCAAGTGGGGACTATTTAGCTTTATACCTGTCTGCCCTGCATACTCGCACCATCCATGCCTTCCGATGATGCATGAAACATGCATTATCGGAAGGCATGGATATATCCGACAGATATCGGGATTATCCGTATCCATACAGCCTGTTATCCGCTCGGATAACGGGTCTGGACGAAATCTATCCGCTTATCCCTAGTCACAATTACAGAATTACATAGTTTTGAAGTTGCGTTATTCTTGTATTTGCGTTAATTTGACATTTTTGAGAAGTATTTTCCTACATAAATGTTTCCTATTTGAATTCAGAATTACATAGTTTTGAAGTTGCGTTATTCTTGTATTTGCGGTAATTTGTCATTTTTGAGAAGTATTTTCTACATAAATGTTTTCTATTTACATTTTCCTATTTGTATTTGTTCATTTGCATTTGCATTTTGAAGAATAAAAATATTTCTAACGATTAAGGCCTTCATCAGAGTCGGAAATTGCGTTTAGTTAACTTTTACAACCATCATCTGCTGGTAAGAGTCAGAATTCTGTGACTCAAAGTTACTTTTACCAACACATGCTGGTAGTTACTTTTACCAACACATGCTGGTAAATGTAAAGATTTACCAATTCGCCCAGGTAAAAGTCCAAAATCGTTCATTTATATGGAATACATCTGACTTTTACCAACGCTGTTGAGAAATGTTAAGATTTACCAAGGCTTCACCGGTAAAAGTCCAATTTTACTTTTCATTTTGAGCTTTTACCGACGTCCTCGGTAAATGTCCAGATTGACCGGTAAATCCTAGGTTTTACCGGCCTTCTGACTTTTACAGTAACAGTCACAACAAATCCGAGGTCAGCAACAAGATCAAGAAGTCAGACACAGAGCAAGCACACACACCAAACTAAGCAAAGCTGCAACTGACACGGGACTGCAGACAGCAACCCAGCTAAATAACTTGCAAATAATTAAAGATGGGAGACACCTGGGGAAATGCCTGCAGGCTGGACCAGATTGAGTAGCAGGGCTGACAATCAAAATGCTGACAGCTCAGAATTCCCCAAGACCAAATTGGATGACTGAACTGTCACTCACAAAACTGTCAGTCCAGCACATTACAGTTCCCATAGGGTCGCTGAGCTGTCACCCAAGGCATCACTGAGCCACAGTCAGATATGAAACTGTGACAATTGGGTAATGAGAGTGAGGGTAAGAATGACTGGTCTAGTTGGGAATTTGTGTAGTATGTGCTATTATGAATCCAGTCACTTATAATTAAAAGTATTGATGTCAGATTTAGTGTGTGCATGTCTGGGAAGTTCAGATCACCATTTACTCTAGTTTGTTATAGTATTTTAAAGAATAGTTTTGATTTATGAAAATATGAAAGATCAATATGCAAAATCAATCCTTAGTTTGTCCTTGGGACAGATGTAAACAGGGAGCACCTACATGAGATAGAGTAGCTTGGGAAGTTCTGTCATTTTTAGGAGGCAAGTTTAAATTTTTTCCAGTTGGAGAGAATTGATTCCAGATTTTTTATATGTTTGATTGTTTGAAGAATATTTTTTACAGTGTTTTAGTAATTTGCACACTTAGGTAGCATAAAGAGGGAGAATTTAATTTACCTGGTATTGAGTGCTACCAGGACGGCTGACTCATGCCTTTCAGTATCAGTTCTTCACAAATTTACATATTAGGGCCTTAATTCATCAAAGCAAATATACCAGAATTTTGGTGTAAATCGCTTTGAAAAGTCCCAAAAAAATGCAAAGTTGCTCTAAAATTTTGCGACTTTTGTCATTTTCACAACAGTTTCTACCAGCTCCATCAAAATGGGTGGAGCTTGAGCTGGACAATGGGCATAACGCCACAGCTTGTCTAATTTATGATAAGCTTTAGCTTTCTTTACACCAAAAATCTTACTCAAGTCCCTGACTGAAGTTAAAATTGTGGTAAAGCACATGGTGAAACAAGCCACTTTTTTCAGCCACTGTTAATTCATTAAGAGGCATGCACCTCTTAATGAATCAGGAGCATCTGACCCCAACACTCCCCTTCGTCAAGATGGGGCTTAAGTGTATAACCTGATACGGAACCTATAACTTTTAGATCCTTCAGGATAATAGAAAGTGTTTGTCTTGGGGATGAAACAATCAATAGTAAGTAGTTGACAAAAGTCGCCATTGTCTAGAGTGAGCTCTATGTAAAGATTGCATCTTTCAATGTGGTAAATTAGAGGGGTCTATGGATGAACTGAATAAGAGTGAAATAGTGAACAACCCTGCCTAGTGCAGCAAAATAGGTAAATTAATTGGGTAAGTTGTTTTGCCATTGATGGTCAAAATGGTGTTGAAAGTCTGAAAATTGAGTCAAAATTACATACTTATCGTTGATTAGTGATTTTTCAGGAAGTTCTGTTCAGATTCATTTATGATGCTAGGTAAGATTGTTTGCAACCTGATGGTCAAAATCTTAGATAAAAGCTTAGAGTCTTGGTTCAAGAGGGCCATGGGGTGGTATGAATGGTGAAGCTTAGGATCCCTTCCTGGTTTATAGACTAAAATTGTCCTTGCTTCTGCATATCTATAAGTATTGAGTGTTCGAATGCTAGGTTAAATAGATAAGCTAGAAGAGCACTTTGTAGTACCCTCCAGAAAGACCGTCAGGACCTGGTGTTTAGTTTCCTGGGGTAGAGCGAATGGCTTGCCCCACTTCTTTTTCTGTTAAATCTTGTTCAAGATATTTTCCTGGGATGTTGAAAGGTTGGGTAGGAGTAGTGAATCTAGAAATGAATATGTAGCGCCCCGAGGGATCGGCCGCTACAGGGGTATTGGACCTCAGTCCAGAGGTGTGATATTCCACTCCCGGGTAAGGATGGAGTATGGACCAGGGCTCAGTTAGCTGCATACAGCACACACACCCCATTTCCGAGGGACAGTTCAACGGTGCTCCCACTAGACAGAAGTGCAGGCACGACCGACTATGTCCCTGCCTGGAGTGGGGAGGGGGGTGGAACACCCAGTGCTGTAGGGGCAGATAGGGGTTGGTTCCTGAGCGTAGATAGGAGCTCATTGGTTGCTGGTCACCTGGGCTCATGGTCAGAGGGAGGTATAAAAGGTGGGCACCATCTTAGAACAGTGTTCAGTCTGTGAGGAGAGGAGAGCTGACAGGGAGCAGCAGCTCAGGCTGAGTGCTGCTCCAGAGGCAGGCCTAGAGAAGAGGCCGGAGCCTGAGAGGAGAAGGAGAAGTGAGCCTGGAGAAGAGGCCAAGGGAAGGAGGAGAAGACAGAACAGGAAAGAAGGAGAAGAGAGAGAGAAACAGAAGGGCTCAGGAACAAGAAGGTGGAAGGGACCCTAAGAACCCATGAGAATCCAGGGTGAAGGGTCAGGCAGATTAAGGGTACCGGATCCCAAGTTGGTGGAGGAGAAACTACCCTCAGCCAAAGACCGGTCGTCGTGATCATTTATTGGTGCGACACCTCATCAAACCTGCTAGGAAGGCACCATATAGGACAGCGGAGGACGGGGCCCACGTTTACCCGCACAAGTCCGCGGCAGCTGGCCAAAGTGGGTCACTGGTGAGGCAGGCCAGAGAAAGGATTAAAGGGGGTCCTGTGCCATGCTCCTGAACTGCCTGGGAGTTGACCGAGCCCCTCACCTGGTGGACGCAGCACGGCTCGGGCAGTCATTCCCTGCAGAAGTGACTTGGATATTAACCGTGAGTAAAGACCCTGGACTGCAGTACGTTGTCTGTGTGCTTTTTCGCTCCTCCGGCACTACCGGTACTGGGACTCTCACCACCATCACTCCCACCATCCACTACACTGCCCTGGGGCCGCACTCTTCCCGTGGGGAGTCACATCATCCCAGCTGCATACATCATCAGCCCCAGCGGTCTGCCCTGCAGCAGCGGTTCCTAACAACCGCAATCCACGGGTGGCATAGTCGGACATAATCAATAGCACATAGCGGACTACCACTGGCCTGACCACCCTGAGCCACGGAACCGGGTTGCTACTACTACTCCCATCGTTCCCTATTGCCCGGATCCGAGTGCCCCACGGCCCAGGGGGTGAGTCAGCTTTGGCGTAGTCGGCAGGATCGTTACCCACCCGCCACAAGCGGGTATTGCGCGCCTGAAAAAAGACTGTTTTATTGTACGAAAGATGGCGCCCGCCCCAGAAGAACGAGCGCCATAATGTGCACGCCAAAAGACAACAGGAAGCCACCTCCCATCGTGGGCCAGGTCCCAGAATGGCGCCAAAGAAAGAGCACGCCCCCAACAGCCCTGAGCACGGCTGTGGAGATGTCCATGAAGGTGGGGGCGCTGCCCCTGAAAGTGATTGTCACCAAGTTGCCCCGGGAAGAGAAGAAAACTGTTGGGCAGGGCGCGGTCTGGATCAGTCTGGCCAGGCCACACCCAAAGATAGAGACAGGAACCAGCTCCAGCGCCCTGGCGCGTGGCCTGCTGCAGGCCGAATCCCCATGCAGCTTCACGGAGCTGCTAGCACACCTCCCCAAGGAAGACCCCGAGTATGTGCGGGCTGCGCTGGAGGAGCTGGACCGGAGGATGGTCCGGGCGCAGCGGGACGTGATTGCCGGGTGGAAAGAAGAAATGGCCCGGCGGGCCGTGATCCTGCAGCAGGAGGTGCCGTCGACATCCAGCGGCACACCAGCCACCGGGGGCAGTGAAAGCAGAGCGGAGGCCGAGGACGACGCCGCGGAGGAGGCCGCGACAGCAGAGGCAGGTAACGGAGACGCCCCTACCCCGAACCCTGGGACCGCCGACCTGCCCCTGCACCCTGTTGCGGAGCCCAACGTACCTGAACCCGCCATCGACACCGTGCCTCCACCGCTACCAACCGGTTCCCAGGCCATCGACACCACCAGCGAGCCCCGCCCCACGCCGTGCCCTCTGACCCCGGGCGTGATCAGCAGACCACAATCGCAGGCCCGGTCGCAAGGCCTAGCGCCCCTGTACGTCGCCCGTCGACGGGAGTACTGCCGCCAACAGCTGGAGGTGTTCGAGAGGGAGCAGCGAGAGCGGCGCATGAAACAGGAGAAGCTGCAGGCCCAAAGTGCGGAGCAGAAGATGAAGGCCCGACGAGATCCCCGAGCTGCCCGCGGTCCCCGAGTTAACGGGACTGTCGTGAAATTTCACATGGAACATGGCTACGGTTTCATCCGAGACCCTGAGACCATCAGCGATGTGTTCGTGACGAGGAGAGATGTGGAGAGCCACCTGCCGGAGGGTCATCGAGGGCGAGATCTGTTTCCAGGGGATGTGGTGTCTTACACCCGACACCAAGGCGTGAAGGGATGGTACGCCCTCCACGTCCACAGAGTAGTAGAGGAGGAGGAGCAGCACTACTCGGACTCTGAGCACCAGGAGGGCCCGGACGGGCCTGAAGATCATGAGGAAGAAGGAGCATCAGGAGGACACCGTTACCAGTGAACGGTAAAGTGGAATTGTACATAGTTACCCGTCAGGGTACAGAGAACTGTGTGGGACTGTTTCAAATTGAGTGTGGTCCCCGTTGGGACTGATATAGGACTGTGTGAAAGTTATCCCCTACATCCCCTACCAGGCTGAGGACTGTGAGCAGCCATTTCCCTTCCCAAAACTGGCCGAGGACTGAGAGCGGCCACCCCTTTCTATATAGTTGCGCTTCTTAAAGCGCCCCCTACTGGTTTTATAAAAAAGACTGCAACGTCTACCTCAAGGCAAATTTGCTGGACTGTTGCACTTAGAAGAAGAAAGAACACCTGGTCGCAAGTTGCACCGCGGCCATGATCCAAGGATACAAGAATGTATCTTATTTAAAAAATGTTTTATATGAAGAGTTTAATATGCTGCTAGAAAATGTTTTACATAATTTTGAGACCATTTTATATGATAAGTGACAAAAGAGTTCCCGAAGTATTAGTATGTGTTTTATAATAGTGTGACAAGAAAAGAAAAGTGTGTCACATAAAGGGAGTTGAACAATGTCGTCCGTTTCTAAATGTAAAAAGTTTTAAAAAGTTTTGCATGTCCTGTAATCAACTGTTTTGCTCTTTTCCAGCCCGAGGACATGCTGTGCTTTACCAGGGGGGAATGTAGCGCCCCGAGGGTTCGGCCGCTACAGGGGTATTGCACCTCAGTCCAGAGGTGTGATATTCCACTCCCGGGTAAGGATGGAGTATGGACCAGGGCTCAGTTAGCTGCATACAGCACACACACCCCATTTCCGAGGGACAGTTCAACGGTGCTCCCACTAGACAGAAGTGCAGGCACGACCGACTATGTCCCTGCCTGGAGTGGGGAGGGGGGTGGAACACCCAGTGCTGTAGGGGCAGATAGGGGTTGGTTCCTGAGCGTAGATAGGAGCTCATTGGTTGCTGGTCACCTGGGCTCATGGTCAGAGGGAGGTATAAAAGGTGGGCACCATCTTAGAACAGTGTTCAGTCTGTGAGGAGAGGAGAGCTGACAGGGAGCAGCAGCTCAGGCTGAGTGCTGCTCCAGAGGCAGGCCTAGAGAAGAGGCCGGAGCCTGAGAGGAGAAGGAGAAGTGAGCCTGGAGAAGAGGCCAAGGGAAGGAGGAGAAGACAGAACAGGAAAGAAGGAGAAGAGAGAGAGAAACAGAAGGGCTCAGGAACAAGAAGGTGGAAGGGACCCTAAGAACCCACGAGAATCCAGGGTGAAGGGTCAGGCAGATTAAGGGTACCGGATCCCAAGTTGGTGGAGGAGAAACTACCCTCAGCCAAAGACCGGTCGTCGTGATCATTTATTGGTGCGACACCTCATCAAACCTGCTAGGAAGGCACCATATAGGACAGCGGAGGACGGGGCCCACGTTTACCCGCACAAGTCTGCGGCAGCTGGACAAAAGTGGGTCACTGGTGAGGCAGGCCAGAGAAAGGATTAAAGGGGGTCCTGTGCCATGCTCCTGAACTGCCTGGGAGTTGACCGAGCCCCTCACCTGGTGGACGCAGCACGGCTCGGGCAGTCATTCCCTGCAGAAGTGACTTGGATATTAACCGTGAGTAAAGACCCTGGACTGCAGTACGTTGTCTGTGTGCTTTTTCGCTCCTCCGGCACTACCGGTACTGGGACTCTCACCACCATCACTCCCACCATCCACTACACTGCCTTGGGGCCGCACTCTTCCCGTGGGGAGTCACATCATCCCAGCTGCATACATCATCAGCCCCAGCGCTCTGCCCTGCAGCGGCGGTTCCTAACAACCGCAATCCACGGGTGGCGTAGTCGGACATAATCAATAGCACATAACGGACTACCACTGGCCTGACCACCCTGAGCCACGGAACCGGGTTGCCACTACTACTCCCATCGTTCCCTATTGCCAGGATCCGAGTGCCCCACGGCCCAGGGGGCGAGTCAAATACATTGCTGCCGTGTCTCGAGGGAATTGGGGGGAGTGGAGCTCTATAAAGATTTTCTTACCACTCCTGGAGAATTTCAGTAATTTTGGCTATATCCAAGTGCAGGATTTCAGGTGTGATTTGTATAACAGTGCAGCACTCTGATGATTGTCAGGTGATCTGTGCTAAGAGAAGGCTCACTCTATTACCCAAATTATAATATTTGTTTTGGATGGCTGATTGGTGTCACTGGGCCCTCACTTGGACGTAAGAACTGAGCAGCTGTCTCATGAAGTGTTGATTTTTATCAGGACTGGAGTTTTGTGTATGTGCATTTTTGAGCCTTTGATAAGTCTGTGTAAGGTTTGGAAATTTTGTTTTTGCTGTTTTTTCTGCATAGCATTACTTATGATAAGGCTTAACATCACTGCCAAGCAGCATAGACTTTAATGGGTATGTGTTCTATCCTTGACAATCACAGATAGAGCACTATGTGATTCACAGACGTCTGAATGTGTTATAATAATGTTTGTAACAGCAAAAATTTTCAATAATTTTTTTTGCATCTATCAATATGCATTGTCAGTAACATCACTTTTGGGGGTTGGAGCTGGTCTCTGCATTTCCTGTTGGCAGGGTTCTCTCATTACAATGCGCACTGACAGTGTGCTCTCTTGTCAGTTAGTCACTTCTCATCAGAGCTGGCAAGGGAGCACACTGTCACTGTGCATACATCTAAATTGAAACAGATGTCATTGATGACTGCAACCTCTACCTCATGATGATGTCTCGTTTAAGTATCCCACCATGCACTGGGGATTCTCAAATAAAATGTCATCAAACAAGAAGTAGGTAAAAAAAAATAAAGCAGTTAGATAGATTAGAGAGGGATCGATAGGGACTTTTTGATTAAAGTATATTAGAAAAGCTATTTGATTATTACATTAACCCCTTCATGCTACAGCCTGTTTTCAACTTTCTTACCAGACCAATTTTTTCAATTTTGACTAGTGTCACTTTATGTGGTAATAACTCTGGAATGCTTCTCAATTTCCCAGTGATTCTGAGATGTTTTTTTCTTGACACATTGTACTACAGGATAGTAGTAAATTTAGGTCGATATTTTTATAAAAAACACTAATCATATAAAAAATTTGACAAATGCACAATTTTGAAATGTAAAATTTTATACCCTCAAAACAAATAGTCATACTGCACAAAATTATTATTAAACAACATTTACCACATGTCTACTTTATGTCAGCATCATTTTTTAAACATATTTTGTTTAGGAAGTTTAGAAAAGTTAAAAAATTAGCAGTAGTTTTTCATTATTCGAATGAAATTTACAAATCCTAATTTTTTATTGACCACTTCACTTTTGAAGTGACTTTGAGGGTCCTATATGTCATAAAACCCACAAACAAGACCCGATTGTAAAAACTGCATCCATAATGGTATTCAAAACTGCATTGAGGAAGGTTGTTAATAGAGATGAGCGTTGTTCTACTCGAACTGTTCGCCAATCTCAAATTCGAGCTGTTTTGGGCGGTGTTCGAGCCGGTCGGCGAACACGAACAATTTGAGAAAAATTCGGCTGTTCGAGGTTATGTTCGATAACTGTTCGTGCACCAAAATCATAACTGGATTTTTTCTCAGTAATGATGAAAATTAATGTTAATACGCAGTTTGAGTGTACAGCGGGGTGGGGGAGGGGCAGGGGATGGATCTCTGCAGGAACAATGAAGATCTCCATTTTTTTTTCTCTTTCCCGCATTTGCAGTGGGGAGGTGCAATCTGTCAGCCTATCAGCAGCGCACACACGGAGCGAAGTGCTTTTTTTCACACAAGCAAGGGCATGTGTGTTTGGCAGTGTATGTCACATGTCCTTGCCCTATAAGACCAAGCCATTTTCCCCGTCGCCACCATTTTCTCACTGCTGCAGCTGCGTGTTAGACGGCACCGCTGTTGCTGTGTGCGCTATACCTTGTTAATTTCAAGCCAATTTTCGCACAAATATACAGATAGCTTGGGAGTAGGGAATAGTTGTGATTGCAGTCCTTTTAAGGACTAGGTTACAGCATTTCCTACGACTTTTATCAAGCAGGTCTGTGCTCTTAAATAGATAGATTGTGGGAGTAAAGACTAATTGTAATTGGAGTCCTTTTCAGGACTAGGTTACATCAGTTCCTATCAGTTTTTGCCAGGCAGGTCTGTGCCAGTGCTGTGCAAGTTTTTTTTCACAGCATTTGGCTGAATCTAGCAAAGCTAATCCTTTTTGGCCTATTGCAGAGTGTGTTAGTCAGTGGAGTAGCCTATCTGTGTTGCAAGATATACCACCTGTGTATAGAATACCAATTTTTTTACTGCACCTAGTGAAGTAAAATCTTTTGGGCATAGCATCATTCTATTAGTCCATCTATACTGACCTCCATCAGGTTGCAAGCTGAATATAATTTTTTTCTGCATCTAGCTCTGAAAAAATATTTGGGCTTCTAGCAGTGTGTGGGACTTGGTCTATTAGTCCATCTATACTGACCTCCATCAGGTTGCAAATTAAAAATAATTTTTTTCTTCATTTATCTCTGAAAAAATATTTGGGCTTCTAGCAGCGTGTGGGACTTGTTCTATTAGTCCATCTATACTGACCTCCATCAGGTTGCAAATTAAAAATAATTTTTTTCTGCATCTAGCTCTGAAAAAATATTTGGGCTTCTAGCAGTGTGTGGGACTTGGTCTATTAGTCCATCTATACTGACCTCCATCAGGTTGCAAATTAAAAATAATTTTTTTCTGCATCTAGCTCTGAAAAAATATTTGGGCTTCTAGCAGTGTGTGGGACTTGGTCTATTAGTCCATCTATACTGACCTCCATCAGGTTGCAAATTGAATAAAAAAAATTTCTGCATCTAGCTCTGAAAAAATATTTGGGCTTCTAGCGGTGTGTGGGACTTGGTCTATTAGTCCATCTATACTGACCTCCATCAGGTTGCAAATTAAAAATAATTTTTTTCTGCATCTAGCTCTGAAAAAATATTTGGGCTTCTAGCAGTGTGTGGGACTTGGTCTATTAGTCCATCTATACTGACCTCCATCAGGTTGCAAATTAAAAATAATTTTTTTCTTCATTTAGCTCTGAAAAAATATTTGGGCTTCTAGCAGTGTGTGGGACTTGTTCTATTAGTCCTTCTATACTGACCTCCAGCAGGTTGCAAATTGAATATAATTTTTTTCTGCATCTAGCTCTGAAAAAATATTTGGGCTTCTAGCGGTGTGTGGGACTTGGTCTATTAGTCCATCTATACTGACCTCCATCAGGTTGCAAATTAAAAATAATTTTTTTCTGCATCTAGCTCTGAAAAAATATTTGGGCTTCTAGCAGTGTGTGGGACTTGGTCTATTAGTCCATCTATACTGACCTCCATCAGGTTGCAAATTAAAAATAATTTTTTTCTTCATTTATCTCTGAAAAAATATTTGGGCTTCTAGCAGCGTGTGGGACTTGTTCTATTAGTCCATCTATACTGACCTCCATCAGGTTGCAAATTAAAAATAATTTTTTTCTGCATCTAGCTCTGAAAAAATATTTGGGCTTCTAGCAGTGTGTGGGACTTGGTCTATTAGTCCATCTATACTGACCTCCATCAGGTTGCAAATTAAAAATAATTTTTTTCTTCATTTATCTCTGAAAAAATATTTGGGCTTCTAGCAGCGTGTGGGACTTTTTCTATTAGTCCATCTATACTGACCTCCATCAGGTTGCAAATTAAAAATAATTTTTTTCTGCATCTAGCTCTGAAAAAATATTTGGGCTTCTAGCAGTGTGTGGGACTTGGTCTATTAGTCCATCTATACTGACCTCCATCAGGTTGCAAATTAAAAATAATTTTTTTCTTCATTTAGCTCTGAAAAAATATTTGGGCTTCTAGCAGTGTGTGGGACTTGTTCTATTAGTCCTTCTATACTGACCTCCAGCAGGTTGCAAATTGAATATAATTTTTTTCTGCATCTAGCTCTGAAAAAATATTTGGGCTTCTAGCGGTGTGTGGGACTTGGTCTATTAGTCCATCTATACTGACCTCCATCAGGTTGCAAATTAAAAATAATTTTTTTCTGCATCTAGCTCTGAAAAAATATTTGGGCTTCTAGCAGTGTGTGGGACTTGGTCTATTAGTCCATCTATACTGACCTCCATCAGGTTGCAAATTGAATAAAAAAAATTTCTGCATCTAGCTCTGAAAAAATATTTGGGCTTCTAGCGGTGTGTGGGACTTGGTCTATTAGTCCATCTATACTGACCTCCATCAGGTTGCAAATTAAAAATAATTTTTTTCTGCATCTAGCTCTGAAAAAATATTTGGGCTTCTAGCAGTGTGTGGGACTTGGTCTATTAGTCCATCTATACTGACCTCCATCAGGTTGCAAATTAAAAATAATTTTTTTCTTCATTTAGCTCTGAAAAAATATTTGGGCTTCTAGCAGTGTGTGGGACTTGTTCTATTAGTCCTTCTATACTGACCTCCAGCAGGTTGCAAATTGAATATAATTTTTTTCTGCATCTAGCTCTGAAAAAATATTTGGGCTTCTAGCGGTGTGTGGGACTTGGTCTATTAGTCCATCTATACTGACCTCCATCAGGTTGCAAATTAAAAATAATTTTTTTCTGCATCTAGCTCTGAAAAAATATTTGGGCTTCTAGCAGTGTGTGGGACTTGGTCTATTAGTCCATCTATACTGACCTCCATCAGGTTGCAAATTAAAAATAATTTTTTTCTTCATTTATCTCTGAAAAAATATTTGGGCTTCTAGCAGCGTGTGGGACTTGTTCTATTAGTCCATCTATACTGACCTCCATCAGGTTGCAAATTAAAAATAATTTTTTTCTGCATCTAGCTCTGAAAAAATATTTGGGCTTCTAGCAGTGTGTGGGACTTGGTCTATTAGTCCATCTATACTGACCTCCATCAGGTTGCAAATTAAAAATAATTTTTTTCTTCATTTATCTCTGAAAAAATATTTGGGCTTCTAGCAGCGTGTGGGACTTTTTCTATTAGTCCATCTATACTGACCTCCATCAGGTTGCAAATTAAAAATAATTTTTTTCTGCATCTAGCTCTGAAAAAATATTTGGGCTTCTAGCAGTGTGTGGGACTTGGTCTATTAGTCCATCTATACTGACCTCCATCAGGTTGCAAATTAAAAATAATTTTTTTCTTCATTTAGCTCTGAAAAAATATTTGGGCTTCTAGCAGTGTGTGGGACTTGTTCTATTAGTCCTTCTATACTGACCTCCAGCAGGTTGCAAATTGAATATAATTTTTTTCTGCATCTAGCTCTGAAAAAATATTTGGGCTTCTAGCGGTGTGTGGGACTTGGTCTATTAGTCCATCTATACTGACCTCCATCAGGTTGCAAATTAAAAATAATTTTTTTCTGCATCTAGCTCTGAAAAAATATTTGGGCTTCTAGCAGTGTGTGGGACTTGGTCTATTAGTCCATCTATACTGACCTCCATCAGGTTGCAAATTGAATAAAAAAAATTTCTGCATCTAGCTCTGAAAAAATATTTGGGCTTCTAGCGGTGTGTGGGACTTGGTCTATTAGTCCATCTATACTGACCTCCATCAGGTTGCAAATTAAAAATAATTTTTTTCTGCATCTAACCCAGCCAATAGTTTTGGCCTAATACCACAGTTTGGCCACTCAGCTCTGCTCGGTTACCATCCATTGTTTTTTTGTGCAAACAACTCCAGAGTTGTGAATTAGTTAACCACCAAAATGAGTGGAAAAAGGCCTGCTGCTGGTGGAAAGAGGAATAGGCGTGTTGGGAAGGGGAAAAAAGGTTGTGTCCGTGGGGTAGGTGCAGAAGAAAGACCATCTTCCAGCCAAACTAAAATGTCTACTTCTTTTAGCGGACAATGTGATAAGATCCCTTTCTTACGGCCACGCCAATCGCTACAAATTCCAGATGAGGCACAAAAACAGCAGGTGCTTCAACGGATATCAAGTGCTCCTTTAAGTGGGCTCTCCTCCACATCAACTTCAACATCACAAATACTCCAGTCCTCAAAGGTGTCACCCAAATCGCACTTGCTTCCTCACAGCTCCCAAATCTCCAGCTGCCCGTCTGAGTATGAGGTAGAACAGATGGTTGAGTCTGCAGAGCTGTTTACTCATACTATAGCCTGGGAATCAGAGGTCGACTCCAGCGCTTCTGTGAATCCAGACGAGGAAATGATCTGCACTGATGCCCAGAATCTTTATGAGTCGGATCCAGGACCAGACGCAGAAGGTTCTGACCATAATGTAGACCCTCATTCCCAAACTGTAACTCCTGTTGGTGGAGACAATGAGGAAGACGATGATAAGACTCAAATACCTGATTGGAGCGACAACTTTAGTTTTTTGTCAGGGCAGGAAGAGGTTGGCTCTGAGGACGACGGGTGTGATAACGCACAGGGTGATGATGATGAGGTCGGAGATCCCACTTACTGTCAACCCACAGTCAGCCAAGAGATGAGGTCAGCAGAGGAGGTGGAGGAAGATGCTAGTGACGACGAGGTCAGGTTGCGCCTTCCTGGACAGAGACGTAGTACTGGAAGCACGTCAACAACTGCATCCTCAAACACAACTCTGCCTCTCACCACAAGTCGTGGTGGCTCTTCAGGTCGCATGGGTGCTAAGCCTTGCATAGCCTGGGCATTTTTTCAGATCGATAAAGATGACCCAACTCGTGTTATCTGTAACATTTGTCAGCAAAAGCTAAGTAGAGGCCAAAAAATACATAGTTTGAGTACTTCATGCATGAACCGGCACATGGACATGAAGCATAAGTTGCAGTGGGAAGCTCAGTGTGCTACAATGCGGCCTAGCCGGCCGGGCCAACCACCGTCTGCCATATCTTGTGCATCCGCGGCCTCTTCATCCTCTGTGACTGGGGGGACAGCAGTCACACCTGTTTTGGGGCGCAGACCTGCCACCTCTTTACCCGCAACAGCCAGCGTGATTGGCAGGTCATCATTTTCTTTGGAGGTGGTAACACCAGCTGGTCTTGAGCGCTGTCCGACATCGATAGCACCACCTTTGGATCAAGGCAACCTAACATGTCCGCCTGCATCTTCCTCACAGACCGGCAGTTTGCTGGGGACACCCTTATCAACCCCGTCTAAGCACAATAGCCAGCCCTCGGTCCCTCAGATGTGGACAAGTAAAAGACCATTTCCTCCTAGCCATGAGAAAGCTAAGAGGTTGAATTTCACCATCTGCAAGCTCTTGGCTACAGAAATGCTGCCTTTCCGCCTGGTGGACACAGAGGATTTTCGAGACCTTATGTCCGTCGCAATGACCCAGTACCAGATGCCCAGTCGGTACTTCTCAAAGAAAGGTGTGCCTGCGCTCCACCAGCATGTCGCACACAACATCACCGCTTCTTTGAGAAACTCTGTGTGTGACAGGGTGCATTTCACCACAGACACTTGGACGAGTAGGCATGGACAGGGGCGTTACATGTCGCTGACTGGGCACTGGGTAACTATGGTGACAGCAGGACAAGGGGCTGCTGTCCAAGTCTTGCCGTCCCCACGAGTTGTGCGTCAATCCTCTTTATGTCAAAGTTCCTCCACTGCTTCTGCCTTCTCAACCTCCTCTCGGTCTTCCACCTGCACCCAAAGCCTGTCTGGTCATGCCACAAGCTTTCTAACTGCGCAGAAGGGATCCTGCACACCTCCTTACTATGCTGGCAGTAGGGCTCAACGTCATCAGGCGGTTTTTACATTGAAATGTCTGGGAAATGTGAGTCACACAGCTGAGGAGTTGTGGTCAGCTCTGGAGAACCAATTTCATGAATGGTTGTCTCCACTGGACCTGAAACCAGGGAAGGCCGTGTGCGACAATGCTGCAAACCTGGGTGCGGCCCTTCGCCGGGGCAATGTCACACACGTGCCTTGTATGGCTCACGTGTTGAACCTGGTTGTCCAGCAATTTTTAGCCCACTATCCCAGACTAGATGGCCTTCTGCAGAGGGCACGGTCGCTGTGTGCTCACTTCCGCCATTCGCATCCCGCAGCTCAGCGACTTACATCTCTACAGAAGTCGTTGGGCCTGCCACTTCACCGGCTAAAATGCGATGTGCCTACCCGGTGGAATTCAACTCTGCACATGTTGCAGCGACTGTGGCAGCACCGACAAGCCCTGGTGCAATACGTTCTGACGTATAGCCTGGGCCAACGAGATTCAGAGGTGGGGCAAATCATGCTGGAGGAGTGGTCTCAGATCAGGGACCTATGCACCCTTCTGCACAGTTTTGAAATGGCGACGAAGATGTTTAGTGCTGACGATGCCATTATCAGCATGACTATTCCGGTGATTTACATGCTGGAGCACATGTTAAACAGAATTCGGAGTCAGGTGGTGGCACAAGAGGAGGTGGAGGAAGTAGAGGAGGAGGAGTTGTATGCGGAAGGGCTAACATCTGCAAGGTCCAGACGGTCGGCAGCACCAAGGCGGCAGGCATGTGAGGGTGGGGGAGATGATTTTACCAGGGCGCATGGTAGCAGCCAAACTAGTGAGGAAGGTGCAGGAGCCCAGGAAGAAGTGGAGGACGAACTGATGGAAGACTCATCAGATGAGGGAGACCTTGATCACATTTCTGTTGTGCGAGGTTGGGGGGAGAGGACAGAGGAAGGAAGCATGATTGTTACCTCGCCACCAACACAACAGGGACTTGGTGCTCCTGGATGCGCAACACACATGAGTGCCTTCTTGCTGCACTACCTGCAACATGACCCTCGAATTGTGAGAATTAGAAATAATCCTGACTACTGGGTTGCCACACTGTTAGATCCCCGGTACAAAAGTAAATTTGCAGAAATTATTCCTGCCATAGAAAGGGATGCACGCATGCAGGAGTATCAGCAGAGACTGTTGCAGAATCTTACATGTGCTTTTCCACAAAATACCAGTGGTGCACGTAGTGAATCCCACAGTTCCAACTTGCCAACCGTGGGACCGTCAAGTGTTCAGTACTCAAACCGTAACAGAACCACAGTATCTGCTGGTAACATCAATTTTGCGGAATCATTTCACCACTTTTTTAGCCCATCCTTTGCAAGGCCACAGGAGACAAGAAGTCTGACACATAGTCAACGCCTAGAGACGATGGTACAGGAGTATCTCCAAGTAAACATTGAAGCCACGACTGTGTCACTGGACCCTTGCTCTTTTTGGGCTTCCAATCTGGATAAATGGCCGGAGCTAGCCACTTACGCCTTGGAGATCTTGTCATGCCCCGCAGCCAGCGTTCTGTCTGAACGTGTGTTCAGCGCTGCTGGTGGTGTGCTGACAGATAAGCGCACGCGGCTCTCCACTGATAATGTAGACAGACTCACGTTCATAAAGATGAACAAATCATGGATCCGAAACGACTTTTCTACCCCTGTGTCATCCTGGGGAGAGTAAAAGCTTGATGATTGGTTAAAATCACCCTACCAACCGTTTTAAGCTTTCAAATTACTAATCATGTTTATCTGTATCTTGACTGGAAAATAATTTGGGCTTTGTAGCAGTGTGCAGCACTGATCCTATTAGGCCATCTATAATAAGCTTCACCAGATTTAAAATTAAAAATAATTTTTAGCTGCATCTAGCCCGGAAAATAATTTTGGGGCTCCGAGATGCGCAAGACACATAAGTGCCTTCTTGCTGCACTACCTGCAGCATGACCCTCATATTGTCAGAATTCGAAGTAATCATGACTACTGGGTTGCCACACTCTTAGATCCCCCAAACTTTTCGATCAACCTTTTCATTTTAATAAAGACCAAAAAAATGGTCATTTTTGAAATTATAAGCATTAGCAGGTTGTTAGAAACTGAAATCAAACAGTTTTCAACTCAAAACTTTATTCTAGGTGATGTTACATTTTCACATAGGACCCCTTGTTCGAAAGGAGCTTCTGAACTCTCTCGTCCATTGAATTTGTCAGGTTTTGGATGGTTTCTGCTTCAATTGTTTTGCATGAGGACAGAATACCCTCCCAGAGCTGTTGCTTAGATGTGAACTGCCTCCCGCCATCATAGACACTCCTTTTAATGATGCTCCAAAGGTTCTGAATGGGGTAGAGGTCAGGGGAGCATGGGGGTCACACCATAAGTTTGTCCCCTTTTATGCCCATATCAGCCAGAGATGCAGATGTTTTATGTGCAGCATGAGATGGTGCATTATCATGCAGAAAAATGATCTTGCTGTGAAATACACGGTTCTTCTTCTTGAACCATGGCAGGAAGTGCTGTTTGAGAAAATCCACATACATTATGGAGTTCATCTTTAGCGCCTTCAGGGATCCTAAAGGGGCCGACAATCTCTCTCCCCATGATTCCAGCCCAAAACATTACTCCACCTCCTCCTTGTTGGCGCTGTAGCCGTGTTTGCGTGGGGTGTCCATCAACCAGCCATCCTCCACTCCATTCATCTGGACCATCGAGCGCTGCACGGCACTCATCCGTGAACAAAACAGTTTTGAAATCAGTCTTCATGTAATGTTTGGCCCACTGGAGCCGTTTCTGCTTGTGTGAAGTGGATAGAGGAGGTCAACAGGATGGCGTATGCACAGCTGCAAACCTCTGAAGGACCCTGCATCTTGTTGTTCGGGGGACGTTGGAGGCACAAGCAGCTTCAAAAACTTGTCTGCTGCTATGACAAGGCTTTTTTGCTGCTGCTCTTTCAACCTGACGTAATTGCCTGTAGGAAAGAGTCCTCAATTTGCCCTTATCAGCACGCACACGTGTATACTGTGAATCAGCTACATACTTCTTGATTGCCAAGACACTTCATCCTGATCATCGCACAATGTTGATTGTAGTCATGCCTTGACCTAAACACTCCACAATTTGTTGCTTCTCAGCAGCCGACACATCCTTTTTCTTTCCCATTTTGGCAGAAAATGTAGGCTGCTTAATAATGTGAGAGAGCCTTCTTAAGTAGTCTTGCCTTTCATTGGACACACCTGCCAAACTAATTAGCACAGGTGTCTGCAATTGCTTACAGTGATATAAAGAGCCCTGACACACATCACCATCAATGAGTTTAACTGACAAACAAACAAATTCTTCCCTCATCACTCCTAAACACTTTTTGCATAATAATTTGGAACGCGGTGTACATGTGCTTTTCCACAAAACACCAGTGGTTCACGTAGTGAATCTTACAGTTCTAACTTGCCAACCGTGGTCTGTATGGAATTGTTCAATAAAGGGCCCAAAATTAAGATAACATAGATGGGAGAGGTCTCTATGAATAGGAATTCCTAAGTATTTGATACCCTGTGAGGGCCAGGCAAAGGGAAAGTTGGACTGGATGGAATCCTATATGGATTTAGGGAGGGAGACATCGAGGGCCTCAGACTTCGCTGCATTGATTTTAAAATTTTACCATGTAACAAAGTGATCTATTTCAGCCATAACAGCAGGGATGGATATATGTGATTGAGTGATATATACTAGGACATCATCAGCAAATAGAGAGCACTTGTACTCGGTGCCTCCCACCTCAATCCACCTAATATTGGGGTTATGGCGAATTGATGAGAGCAGGTGCTCCATCACTAGGATGTATAAGAGAAGGGACAGAGGACATCCCTGCCTTGTCCCATTGGTGATTGTGAAAGGTGAAGAAAATGTTCTGACGCACCCCCTGGGCCTTGGGACACCCGGAGCCGGACCCTTTTTGGTGGATGCTGGTGGTTGTAGTCTTCGTGGTGGCGATCCGGTTCCGTGGCTCAGGGCGGTCAAACCAGTGGCGGAACTATTTATGTGGTTTTGATGTTTAAATGTCCGACTACGCCACCCGTGGATTGCGGTCAGAGTGAACCGCCGCTACAGGGCAGACCGCTAAGGCTGGTGTTGTGGGTGCAGCAGAGCGTAGCATAACTCCCCACGGGAGGAGTATAGCCTCAGGGCAGTGTATGCGGAGGATGGGGGTGATGGTGCAGGGCAGCAGCAGTAACGACACGGAGTCAGTGATGCAGTTCAGGGCCTTTACTCACAGTTCTTATTATCCAGACCACGTCTGCAGGTAACGGCTGCCCACGTCGTACTGTGCTCACCAGGTGAGGGGCTCAGACAACTCCCAGATAACTTTGGAGCGCTTCACAGGACCCCCTTTGTGTGTCCTTTGTCTGGCCTTTCTTACCAACACTTCTGTCCGGCTGCCTCGGGCCTCCTCTTGGTAAACTTGGCGCCATTTTTCCCTGACCCTATGTGGTGCCTTCCTAGCGGGTGGAGCAAGGGGCTGTGCCACATAAAATGTCAGAGCCTCCGGTTTCTAGCTGAGGGTCGTTTCCTGCCTTCACTAGTTCGGGGACCGGTCTCCCCATTTGGCCTGACCCCTCCACGCAGGTGGATTCGGGCGTGCGGTGGCGACTCGCCCGTCCGCACCCCTGGGATCCCTTCATTCCTCGTTCCTGGAGCCTTCTCTGCTCCTCTTCCTTCCTTCTCCCTCTTGCAGGCCGGGGCCTCTGTTACTAGGCCCGCCTCCGGAGCAGAGCTCATGCAGAGCCCCTGCTCCCTGCCACTTCTGCTCAGACTTCTCTGCACTGAACTAAGATGGTGCCCACCTTTTATACTCCCTTCTCAATGCACCCAGGAACTGCTTCCTCCCTGCTCCTGCACTGCAGGGTTCCCCTTCCTCAGTGTTCCCTCCCCCCACTCCAGCCAGGGACAGGGACTGTCGTGCCCATCTCAGGGGCATATTGGTCGCCCTGCCCCACGGCAATGTGGTGTAATGCATGCAGGTGTCGGGTCCTGATCCACACTCCATCCTTATCTGAGAGTGAGATATCACACCTCTGGGTGAGGTGCAATACGTCTGTAGCAACCAAGCCACAGTTCCATTTATCTTCAGCCTAGGTGACGTATTGTGATACAGGGCCGTGATTTTGGCTATAAAAGGGTCCCCTAGACCCCTACCCCAAGCTTTTTAAGAGAATCATATATGGCGTGCCAGGAGACTCTATGGAATGCTTTCTCAGCATCCAACGAGAGTATCTACTTACAAATTTTTAACTGCATCTAGCCCAGGAAATACTTTGTGCCTAGTAGCAGTGTCTGCTAGTCAGCGGATTATCCCGGCTGTTAAGCAAGCTACACCACCTGTAGTTTGGACACTTAATTTTTTCAAAGGAAATGCTTCGGGACCACGGGATACTCAGTGAAGAGCATCAGGAGGCACCCCAAGGCATAGGGGCTGGGACTGGCACTAGGATGCCTTGCGGTGGACAGCCGAGCTCGATCCTTATAAAAGCTTTTTAACTGCAGCAGCTTTAGTGGACGCTACTGGAGCTGGAATTACGCGGCTGCTGGCATGAGACTTGCCCTCCAATAGATCCTTGTAAATGGATTTAAAGTGTATTCATTCAAATTAGAGGGACAATTTAAATTAAAAAGCTTAGAGCTGCCTCCACCACAGGGGGGCTCTCTCGACCCACCAGCGGACAGGCACCAGTATTGGGAGAGGGGGGCTGGCCGTCAGGGTTCACCGCGGCTCTGGCACAAACCCGGCGACACGGAGGTGGCACGGGCAGGAGCGGACTGGCCGTCTCGGCTTCTCACTTTTTGAATTTTAGAAGGGCATGACATGCCTATATCTGTGTCTCCCCCTCCTTTTACTCTTCCACCTCTTTTCTTTTCGCATGACTATATGTACTTGTCACTTTTCCATGTGTTAGTTGTGTCTTCTGAGCAGTTTGTCAGCTTTTGGACACCTTTGAAGGTGTTTTCTATGTGTTTCTATGTGTTTTTGTTTGCCTGCCATTGGTTTTAACGGTGTTCGAAGGTGTTCGACGAACAGTTCGGCGAACACACGGGTGTTCGACGAACCGAACCGAACTCGAACACTACGGGGGTGGCTCAACACTAGTTGTTAACCCTCATGTGCTTCACAGAAATAATAGCAAAGAGTAAGAAAATAATTAAAAATTATGTATTTTTCACTAAAATGTTGCTTTAGCTCCAATTTTTTCATTTTCACAAGGGTAATAGGAGAAAATGGACCACAAAATTTGTTGTGCAATTTCTCTTGAGTAAACTGATGCCCCATATGTGATGGAAAACTACAGTTTGGGCACACAGCAGAGCACGGAAGGGAAGGAGCGCTATTTGACTTTTCGAGTGCAGATTTGGCAGAAATAGACTGCAGATGCCATGTCATATTTGATGAGCTGCTATGGTGCAAAAACAGCAGAAACCCCATACACGTGACCCTATTTTGGAAACCACGCCTCTTGAGTAATTTGTTTAGGGGTGTAGTGAGCATTTTAAATCTGCAGATGGTTTACATAATTGTGTAATATTGGGCTGTGAAAATGAAAAATATTTTTTTTACACTAAAATGATGTTTTAGTCCCAAGTTTTTAAATTTCAAAAGGAATATTAGGAGAATATGGATCACATAATTTGTTTTGCAATTTCTCTTGAGTACGACAGTATCTTACATGTGATCATAAACTACTTTTCAGACACAGTGCAATGCCCAGAAAAGAAGGAGTGCTATATTGGAGTGCAGATTTTGCTGGAATGGTTTACAGGTGCCATGTCACATTGGCAGAGCCCCTAAGGTGCCAGAACAGCAGAAACACCCATAAGTGACCCCATTTTACAAACTATACCTTTCCAATAATTCATCTTGGTGTGCAGTGAGCATATTAACACCACAGGTATGTCATAAAATATTATACTATTGGGCAGTGAAGAAAAAATAATTACATTTTTGCCAATAAAATGTTCTTTTAGCTCCAAATTTTTAATTTTCAAAAGCGGAAATAGGAGAAAATGGACCATATAATTTGTCACACAATTTCTCCTGAGTACGTCAATATCCCATATGTTGTCGGAAACTACTTTTTAGGCACAGTGCAAAGCTCAGAAGGGAAGGAGAGCCATATTGAAATGCAGATTATTTTTGAATGGTTTGTAGGTGTCATGTCACATTGCCCCAGAGGTGCTATAATAGCAGAACGCTCTGTAAGTGCCCCCGTTTTACAAACTACACCCCTCAGAGAATTCATCTAGAGATGCAGTGAGTATATTGATATCTCAGGTGTGTCACAGAATTATTACATTTTTATCACTAAAATACTGTTTTAGCCCTAAATTTTTCATTTAGCAAGATAAAATGAGTAAAAAAATACCTCATAATTTGTTACACAATTTCTCTTGAACAAGTCAATAATATCTCATATGTGGCTGTACAGTACTTTTTGGCCACACGGTAGGGTTCGGGAGGAAGGG
This sequence comes from Phyllobates terribilis, assembly GCF_046119375.1. Lineage (NCBI taxonomy): Eukaryota > Metazoa > Chordata > Amphibia > Anura > Dendrobatidae > Phyllobates > Phyllobates terribilis. Next base: position 442,911,581 of record NW_027362771.1, on the reverse strand, counting down.
AGCGCTATTTACTTTTGCTTCGCAGATATTTCTAGAATAATTTGGGGACTTCATTTGCAGAGACTTTAAGTGCCAGGGCAGCAGAAACCCCACTCAAGTGACCCCTTATTGGAATTTACACTCCTCTGGGAATTCATCTACCGGTGTAGTGTCTATTTTAACTCTATGACTGTTTTCCAGAAATAAGCATGCAGTGGAAGTTACAGAGTGAAAATTACAAATATGCCATTGTAATCCCCAATACATTAGAGTGACCAGTACATTGTATTGTGCAATACATTGTGCCTAGCTTGTGCTTTTGGTACCCGTAAATTAAATAGGCTCTTCGCACCACATTAATGGCAAACATGCGGATGCTAACTTCGGTTTAGGCATATTGTGGGGCTCAGAAGGGAGGGGGCATTTGGATTTGGGAGCGTAAATTTTGCTGGATTTCTTTTGGTGGGAGCCATGTTGCTTTTCCAAAGCCTTTATGCTACCAGTAATGTGGCATTCCCATATTTCTATTAACAGATGACGGACCCGAATGGTGACTTGTTTTTTGTGGGTTGAGTTGAAGCTTTTATTGGTGGCATTTTGAGGCACAGGACATTTTGGATCAGTTCACATTTATCCTGTGCTCTACGCTGAACACTTAAATCAGGGTTTCCATCTAAATCTCTGAAATATTTGATTCAGATGAAAATCCTGATGGATCCATTCACTAATGAGACAGGCAGAGTTGCTCCAGACTCTGTTTGGCCTCTGTTCAGTGGTGTACAGCTTACCAGAGGTGCACAAAATGGATGCCGACCACCAGGGTCGGACTGGAGTGTCTGGGACCCACAAGGGAAATTGACTCTAGCAGCCCACCCTACAGCTATATGCAAATATCTGTTAGCCGTTATCCCTATTATAGTGAGCGGCAGGTGGGATGTCTGACCACAGAAACATTCATTCTCTTTGGGGCTTCCAGAACAAAACAAGAGCAGCGCTCGCAGCCACGGAGGGAATGAATGGATCAGAGGTTAAGTCTCACATGCCGCTCCAGTCTAATGGGGATAAAAGCTCCACATTCTGCTGATTGGGTCCCAGCAGTCGGACCCCCTCCAATGAATACGTTATCACTAGTGTTGAGCGAGAACTAAAATGCTCGGGTGTTCGAAGCTCAGGCCAAGCTCACCGTGATACCCGGGTGCTCGACCCGAGCAACGAGCCCAATGTTAGTCTATGGGAGACCCGAGCATTTTTGCGGCAGCACCCCCGGCAGTCTGTAGAAAGCCTAGAAAGTGCCCAAAACGATAATGACAGTGCTCAAAAGACATGGGGACAGCATGGGGATCGCCCCAGGAAGCATTTCTGACCCCCAAGTCACTGCTGTCAACAACGTGGTCAGAGGTATTAAACCACTTTTACGGGCTCACAATAAAACGTTCAAAAACGAAACTGATACTGTTTTCCTGTGAAATATGTTAACCCCTTAATGACCATGGGTCTTTCTGTTTTTGTGTTTTCATTTTTTGCTCCCCTTCTTCCCAGAGCCAGAACTTTTTTAAGTTTCGTTCAATATGGCCATGTGGGGGCTTATTTTTTGCGGGACGAGTTGTACTTTTAAACGCCATTCCTGGTTTTACCATATGGTGTGCTGGAAAACGGGAAAAAAATTCCAAGTGCGGTGAAATTTTAAAAAAAAAGCAATTCCACAATTGTTTTTTGGGTCCTTTTTTTACCACATTCACTGAATGCTAAAACTGACCTGCCATTATTTTTCTCCAGGTCATTATGAGTTAGTAGACATCAAACAAGTATAGGTTCTTTTTTAGTTAAGTGGTGAAAAAAAATTCAAAGTTTGCTAAAAAAAAAAAAAAAAAAACGATGCCATTTTCCGAGACCCGTAGCGTCTCCATTTTTCGGGATGTGGGGCCGAATGAGGGCTTATTTTTTGCGTGCCAGGCTGACGTTTTTATTGATACTATTTTAAGGTAGATCCGATGTTTTGATCGCCCGTTATTGCATTTTATTGCAATGTTGCAGCGACCAAAAAAACTTAAGTCTGGCGTTTAGATTTTTTTTCTCGTTACGCAGTTTTCCGATCAGATTAATTCTTCTTTTATATTGATAGATCGGGCGATTCTGAACGCGGCGATACCAAATATGTGTATGTGGGATTTTTTTTTGAGATTGACAGCGGCATTTAACATGTTAACAGCCGTGGGTGGATCGCGATTCCACCCGCGGCTGTTGCGGGCACATGTCAGCTGTAAGAATCAGCTGACATGTGCCCGGTTCAGTGCGGGCTCAGCGCCGGAGCCCCCGCTGAACCGGCCTTTCCGACCTGGTGCGTACTATTACTGACCTGGTCGGAAAGGGGTTAAGGAACATCCTATCCAGGGTAAAGACTTGTGTATAAGGTAAAATAAATAAACAAAAACAAAAATACTCCTCCACACCTTGGGCTTTGTTCACAAGTAGCATTTTTTATGCGTTTTTGCACTTTTGTATTGCTTTCAAACGTGACAAATGCATTCACCGGGAAATGTCATTTTACAACCTTATCTGGCCATGTGCTGTGTGAAACATGCATACAGTGCTGAAAAGACATGGGAACAGCATGGGGAAGACCCCTGGAAGCATCTCTGACACCCAGGTCACTGCCTAAAAGTGTGCCCATCAGAAGTGATCCTTGCCGCAACAGAAGATGCAGACTTGCAACCATCCCCGTGCAAGTCCTTGTCCCAGGGCAGTGTTCAATTGTACTCCCCCATTCCTTGCAATGCAAGCGCAAATATGCAGCCTGCCACCCACCCCCAGGCTGCAATAACATACTGCTTGCTTGCACTTGAAATGGGGCCTTTTAGTTTGGAGGAGGCCAAAGCTGGCCACTACCTCATGGCTGCTTCAGCAGCGAAGTCTCCATACTCAGTCCCCAGCCGCCACTATTTGTCCCAGTAAACTTTCCCACACTATTCTGAGCCTGGCCTGCTTTTGGGCAGCATTGGACGAGCCCACCAGACAACCAGACTCCTCCGGTGGGCCCTGGCTTCTCCATCAGGGGAGTTGAGAGTGCCAAGGTGAGGAGCATGATGATGATGATAGAAGTTAGCATCTGCTTTGTTTTCTTGGAATGCAAGCGTAAGTGTGCAGCCTGCCACCCACCCACCCTCAGGCTGCAATACCATACTGCTAGCTTGCTTGCACTTGAAATGAGGCCTTTTAGGCTTGTGGAGGCAGACGCCGGCCACCATGTCATGGCTGCGTCGGCGGCCTGGTATCCATACTCAGTCCCCAGCCACCCGGCGGCCGGGTGTCCACACTCGGTCCCCAGCCGCCCCTATTTGTCCCGATGCGCCTTATACTCAAGCGCGCATACCAAAACATTACCTTGCCCTCCCCAGTGCATTTAGTGGGAAGGACAGCCTATTCCGCTGTAGTGTGTGCATGCCAACCCCCTGTACATGGCACATGCAAAGATGCTTCCCACCCTGCACCTGTCGTTGCAGACTTGCAACTATCCCTGTGCAAGTCCTTGTCCCAGGGCAGTGTTCAATTGTACCTCCCCCATTCCTTGCAATGCAAGCGCAAGTATGCAGCCTGCCACCCACCCAACCCCAGGCTGCAATACAATACTGCTTGCTTGCTTGCACTTGAAATTGTGCCTTTTAGGCATGTGGAGGTGGAATCTGGCCACCACGTCATGGCTGCGTCGGCGGCCTGGTATCCATACTCAGTCCCCACCTGCCCGGCGGCCGAGTGTCCACGCTTGGTCCCCAGCCGCCAGGGGGCGGCCGGGTGTCCATAAATGGTCCACAGCCGCCCCTATTTGTCCCGGTGCGCCTTATACACAAGCGCACATACCAAAACATTACCTGTGCCCTCCCCAGTGCATTTAGTGGGAAGGACAGCCTAACCACAAACATGTGGACAAGTGAATGTGGCCAGGGATGGTCCATCTCACTGATGCCTTCACACTGGGTTAATATTGTGGAAGCCGGGACACAGTTGGACACTGGGATGCAACATGTCCTCCAGACATAGAGGATTGCGGGTCCTGGGTCAATCAGGCTTCACCACAAAGTTCAGAAGGTAGACAGCAGCAGTGGTCGGCCTCCTACACAATGAGTAAATTATTCATGATCATGAGGCCATCCATCTCCTTAGCTTTCTGTTCCTTGGAATGCAAGCGCATGTATGTAGTAACGGCTAGGCCTGAGGTGGTCAGCGTTTTGGCGCATATCCTACCTCCTCCGAGGATTGCTGGATGTTTTCCTGCTTCTATCCCAGTTCTATGACTCCCGTTAAAACAAAGCTTCAGGTGATGAATGATGGATGAGGTGGTGGCAAAGGAGAAAGAGCAGGAGGAACAGGGACCATTCACATCAATATCAGGCCAGTCAATCACACATGTCTTGTAGGATATGTTTCTGTACCAAAAGGAGCGGTTCGGCTACACAGTTATAGGGCATACAGTGAGTGCAATGCCTACCAAAAATTTTGAGGCACTCCAATGCCCATTGGAAGTGACATGCAGGTCAGAGGGCCTTAACTAAACCATTTTTTACATTTATAGCAACTGGGTCTCCTGTAAACTGTTGGCCTAAGCAGTGAATGGAAGAGTCGTGGAGGTTAGTGGTAATTAAAAACAACATTTCAATGCCCCTTGGAAGAGCTGTGTAGTTCAGAGTGGTTTAACAAGACCTGCCACCTCTTTACCCGCAACAGCCAGTGTGATTGGCAGGTCGTTAGTTCATTGGGAAGTGGAAACACCTGCTAGTGTTGAGCGCTCTCCGACATCGAGAGCACCACCTTTGGATCAAGGCAACCTAACATGTCCGCCTGCATCTTCCTCACAGACCGGCAGTTGCCGGGGACACCCTACTCAACACCGTCTAAGCACAACAGCCAGCCCTCGGTCCCTCAGATGTGGAAAAGTAAAAGACCATTTCCTCCTAGCCATGAGAAAGCTAAGAGGTTGAATTTCACCATCTGCAAGCTGTTGGCTACAGAAATGCTGCCTTTCCACCTGGAGAACACATAGGATTTTCAAGACCTTATGTCCGTCACAGTGCCCCAGTACCAGATGCCCAGTCGGCACTACTTCTCAAAGAAAGGTGTGCCTGCGCTCCACTAGCATGTCGCACACAACATCACCGCTTCTTTGAGAAACTCTGTGTGTGACAGGGTGCACTTCACCACAGACACTTGGACGAGAAGGCTTGGACAGGGGCGTTACATGTCGCTGACTGGGCACTGGGTAACTATGGTGACAGCAGGACAAGGGGCTGCTGTCCAAGTCTTACCGTCCCCACGAGTTGTGTGTTAATCCTCTTTATCTCGAACTTCCTCCACTGCTTCTGCCTCCTCAACCTCCTCCACCTGCACCCAAAGCCTGTCTGGTAATGCCACCTGCTTTCTAACTGCGCAGAAGGAATCCTGCACACCTCCTTACTATGCTGGCAGCAGGGCTCAACGCATCAGTGTTTACTTTGAAATGTCTGGGAAATGTGAGTCACACAGCTGAGGAGTTTTGGTCAGCTCTGGAGACCCAGTTTCATGAAAGGTTGTCTCCACTGGACCTGCAACCAGGGAAGGCCATGTGCGACAATGCTGCAAACCTGGGTGCGGCACTTCGCCGGGGCAATGTCACACACGTGCCTTGTATGGCTCACGTGTTGAACCTGGTTGTCCAGCAATTTTTAGCCCACTATCCCGGACTAGATGGCCTTCTGCAGAGTGCACGGTCGCTGTGTGCTCACTTCCGCCGTTCGCATCCCGCAGTTCAACGACTTACATCTCTACAGAAGTCGTTGGGCCTGCCAGTTCACCGGCTGAAATGCGATGTGCCGACACGGTGGAATTCAACTCTGCACATGTTGCAGCGACTGTGGCAGCACCGACAAGCCCTGGTGCAATACGTTCTGACGTATAGCCTGGGCCAACGAGATCCAGAGGTGGGGCAAATCACGCTGGAGGAGTGGTCTCAGATCAGGGACCTATGCACCCTTCTGCACAGTCTTGAAATGGCGACGAAGATGTTTAGTGCTGACGATACCATTATCAGCATGACTATTACGGTGATTTACATGCTGGAGCACATGTTAAACAGAATTCGGAGTCAGGTGGTGGGACAAGAGGAGGTGGAGGAAGTAGAGGAGGAGTCGTATGCGGAAGGGATAACATCTCCAAGGTCCAGACGGTTGGCAGCACCAAGGCGGCAGGCATGGGAGGGTGGGGGAGAGGGATTAACCAGGGCGCATGGTAGCAGCCAAACTGTTGAGGAAGGTGCAGGAGCCGAGGAAGAAGTGGAGGACGAACTGGCAATGGGCATGGAAGACTCATCAGATGAGGGAGACCTTGATCACATTTCTGTTGTGCGAGGTTGATTGGAGAGGGCAGAGGAAGAAAGCATGATTCTTACCTCGCTACCAACACAACAAGGACTTGGTCCTTCTGGATGCGCAAGACACATGAGTGCCTTCTTGCTGCACTACCTGCAACATGACCCCCGGATTGTCAGAATTCAAAGTAATCCCGACTACTGGGTTGCCACACTCTTAGATCCCCGGTACAAAAGTATATTTGCCGAAATAATTCCTGCCATAAAAAGGTATTGACGAATGCAGGAGTATCTGTTGCAGAATCTTACATGTGCTTTTCCACAAAACACCAGTGGTGCACGTAGTGAATCTCACAGTTCTAACTTGCCAACGGTGGGACTGTCGAGTCTTCATCACTCAAACAGTAACACAGTATCTGCTGGTAACAGCAATTTTGTGGAATCGTTTCACCACTTTTTTAGACCATCCTTTGCAAGGCCACAGGAGACAAGAAGTCTGACACATAGTCAATGCCTAGAGAGGATGGTACAGGAGAATCTCCAAGTGAACATCGAAGCCATGACTGTGTCACTGGACCCTTGCTCATTTTGGTATTCCAATCTTGAAAAATCGCCGGAGCTCGCCACTCACGCCTTGGAGATCTTGTCATGCCATGCAGCCAGCGTTCTCTCTGAACGTGTGTTCAGCGCTGCTGGTGGTGTGCTGACAGATATGCGCACGCGGCTGTCCACTGAGAATGTAGACAGACTCACGTTCATAAAGATGATCAAATCATGGATTCGCAAGGACATTTCTACCCCTGTGTCATCCTTGGGAGACTAAAAGCTTGGGGATTTGGTAAAATCACCTCACCAACCGTTTTAAGCAACAGTGGGGCAATTGATGCCACTTAACCCTAGAACGCATGACCATAAAAATCTACACTTTCACATACCTGGGGCCCTTTAGGCCCGTGTGCAAATAACATGGAATAACTCAAACTCAAATGACAAACAACTATATACATGAAGAATACCTAGAGTTTCAAAATTCTAACTAAAGCAATCTTGCAGAAAATAGAAAACAATTAACTGGGCGGGCCTGCAAGGCCACAGGTATGCGTTCTAGGGTTAAGTGGTGTCTGTGCCACAATTTTGGGAGTCCCCTTGCTGTGTCTTACGTGACGTTGGCATCGTCAATTCCAGGTGGGTTGGGTCGCACCCCCCCCTTTTAACTGTAAGAAACTACATACACTATGGCTTGGCGTAACACAGATGGTTGAGTCTGAAGAGCTGTTTACTCAGAGGTCTGCTCCAAATCTTCAGTGTCTGCTAGTCAGCGTAGAATTTTTAACTGCATCTAGCCTAGGCAATACTTTGGGCGTAGTAGCCCAGCTGCGAAGCAAGCTGCACCGCCTGTGTATCTAATAAGAATTTTTAAATTAATCTAGCCTAGGCAGACTGTGGGGACCCCCAACCAAACCCAGATGCTCAGCCCCCCTACCGCCCCCCTTTCATGGACAACCCAATAATGTAACTCTTACAACTGGATGGGTGAGGATCGGTCACAGCTTTATTAACTCTTTATACTCATTCCATTAGAAAGGCATTTTATTTCTAAAATAATTCAGCTTGTTGCAGCATGCCCTGGGTCCCCACTCCGGCAAGTTGGCCAACAAGTGTAACTCTCCAACATGTCCTTTCTATTTCCAGGCCACGGAGGATCCAGCGTACTCGTATGCAGGACTCTGACCCCCACCCATCACTCTTAACGCTTGTTCCACTCCGTCCTGGAGTCCTGACAGGAATATGTCCAGTCCAATATCTATTAAGTGAACACCGTCGGGCCGTATGAGGCCTGCTTTATCTCCTTCCAGTTGTCGGTGTCGTATCACTACACCGCCTCTGTCTCTTCTAAATTTTGCCATCCAAATATTTATTACCCGCGATGGCCGTGATGTCTCGCGCACCTTGCCATACCGCTATCGGCACAATCTCTGACCATACTATAGCTAATTTTGTGAAAAATTCTCTGAAGCGCTCAGTGTCTAGTTTCATTATTGCCATTAGTTATGCGCTCTTGTGATGACCTAGGTTGTTTCCCCCGGCCTGTATAACTAAGATGACCGGACCTCTTGCCTCTCTCCCTACCTTGATTACCTCCATTAGTACCTGTGGCCATAGCAGGCCTCTAATACCTCTCCAGTTGAAATATGTGTTATGAAACTCTAATTTCCTCCCGCCTGGGCGGACTTTCGCCCTTTTTTGTGCCCAATATATATACGAGTGGCCTATCACTCACACTGTTGGCTTAGCGTCACCTGTAAAAGAAACAAACCACGTTAGGATAACAAGTCCGGTCTTATGTATCTCGCCAAACACGTGGATCGCCATCTCCCTATCCTCTGAACTTCCGTTTCTGACAGTCCTGCTCTTGCTGCTTCCGTGGCCGCACCTATGCGGAATGAGTGTGTCCCGTAATCTTTGGGGTGGGGGGTCGTACACGTATTGCATTATTGGCTATGACTACTTCCTGGTGTAATAAGCGTCCACTGGTGGTAAGTTTGGATTGAGGGACTAATTCGCTTATACATAGCGCCCCGAAGAAGGCGATCACAAATGCAGTAGACATTAGTGTTGCTTCAAATTGTGAGTGTCATGTTAATGGTGTTAGGGATAAGATGTGAGAAATCAGTTTTAGTGACACGGGACGGGACGTCTACATTCCTGACTTGGCTGACCCCTTTTCCACCCTTTTATGGATTGTCTGATGATGAATCTTTGTCACATCTCCCCAATTCAGTAGTTGGAAGTGAAATGCTACTCCGGTCAGACACCGCTGCGCTGACGCCCCTGATATGCCCCTCATCATTAGCTGGTGGAGAAATTCTATGGTGACTTGTGATCTGGCTTGTTCACATTGGTCAACCCGTCTGCCTGCTACTAGTCGTGTCCACTCTTCCCATGCCTTACCGTATGCTTGCCACGTTGACGGGGCAACTGACGCTCTGATTAATGGCATCAACTATTCGCCACTAGATCCCATAGGGAGGGTGGGCAACTGTTGCCCGATGGGTGGGCGTTGTGGAAGAGCTCTGTGAAAATCTGCCAATTGAATTGTTATAAAGCGTTAGCAGCAGCTTTATACCCCTCAGCATAGTGGCTAGCGCGGACCCATACATTGTGTTTTAGGCACAGGAATACTAGCCTGCGTAGTAGGCCTAGCACTGGGAGAGACGATGATGCCATCTTATTAATGCAGTGCGCTAGGCTGGTGTTTTGTGTTATGAAGCGTATATTTTTGTTAGCCAGGCGCGCGCCCCATATTTCTATTGCTACCACTATTGGGAAAAATTATTTTCAGGGCTAGATGCAGCTAAAAATTATTATTAATTTCAAAGCTGGTGGAGCTTGGTATAGATGGCCTAATACAATGAGTCCCACACACTGCTAGAAGCCCAAATATTTTTTCAGAGGTAGATGCAGATAAAAATTATTTTTAATTTGCAACCTGATGGAGGTCAGTATAGATGGACTAATAGAGAAAGTCCCACACACTGCTAGAAGGCCAAATATTTTTTCAGAGCTAGATGCAGATAAAAATTATATTCAATTTGCAACCTGATGGAGGTCAGTATAGATGGACTAATAGAGAAAGTCCCACACACTGCTAGAAGGCCAAATATTTTTTCAGAGCTAGATGCAGATAAAAATTATATTCAATTTGCAACCTGATGGAGGTCAGTATAGATGGACTAATAGAACAAGTCCCACACACAGCTAGAAGCCCAAATATTTTTTCAGAGGTAGATGCAGATAAAAATTATATTCAATTTGCAACCTAATGGAGGTCAGTATAGATGGACTAATAGAACAAGTCCCACACACAGCTAGAAGCCCAAATATTTTTTCAGAGGTAGATGCAGATAAAAATTATTTTTAATTTGCAACCTGATGGAGGTCAGTATAGATGGACTAATAGAGAAAGTCCCACACACTGCTAGAAGGCCAAATATTTTTTCAGAGCTAGATGCAGATAAAAATTATATTCAATTTGCAACCTGATGGAGGTCAGTATAGATGGACTAATAGAACAAGTCCCACACACAGCTAGAAGCCCAAATATTTTTTCAGAGGTAGATGCAGATAAAAATTATTTTTAATTTGCAACCTGATGGAGGTCAGTATAGATGGACTAATAGAGAAAGTCCCACACACTGCTAGAAGGCCAAATATTTTTTCAGAGCTAGATGCAGATAAAAATTATATTCAATTTGCAACCTGATGGAGGTCAGTATAGATGGACTAATAGAACAAGTCCCACACACAGCTAGAAGCCCAAATATTTTTTCAGAGGTAGATGCAGATAAAAATTATTTTTAATTTGCAACCTGATGGAGGTCAGTATAGATGGACTAATAGAGAAAGTCCCACACACTGCTAGAAGGCCAAATATTTTTTCAGAGCTAGATGCAGATAAAAATTATATTCAATTTGCAACCTGATGGAGGTCAGTATAGATGGACTAATAGAACAAGTCCCACACACAGCTAGAAGCCCAAATATTTTTTCAGAGGTAGATGCAGATAAAAATTATTTTTAATTTGCAACCTGATGGAGGTCAGTATAGATGGACTAATAGAGAAAGTCCCACACACTGCTAGAAGGCCAAATATTTTTTCAGAGCTAGATGCAGATAAAAATTATATTCAATTTGCAACCTGATGGAGGTCAGTATAGATGGACTAATAGAACAAGTCCCACACACAGCTAGAAGCCCAAATATTTTTTCAGAGGTACTGTAGATGCAGATAAAAATTATTTTTAATTTGCAACCTGATGGAGGTCAGTATAGATGGACTAATACAACAAGTCCCACACACAGCTAGAAGCCCAATATTTTTTCAGAGCTAGATGCAGACAAAAAATTATTTTGAATTTGCAACCTGATGGAGGTCAGTATAGATGGACTAATAGAGAAAGTCCCACACACTGCTAGAAGGCCAAATATGTTTTTCAGAGCTAGATGCAGAAAAAAATTATATTCAGTTTGCAACCTGATGGAGGTCAGTATAGATGGACTAATAGAGAAAGTCCCACACACTGCTAGAAGGCCACATATTTTTTCCGAGGTAGATGCAGAAAAAAATATATTCAGTTTGCAACCTGATGGAGGTCTGTATAGATGTATTAATAGAACAAGTCCCACACACAGCTAGAAGCCCAATATTTTTTCAGAGGTAGATGCAGAAAAAAATATATTCAGTTTGCAACCTGATGGAGGTCAGTATAGATGGACTAATACAACAAGTCCCACACACAGCTAGAAGCCCAATATTTTTTCAGAGGTAGATGCAGAAAAAAATATATTCAGTTTGCAACCTGATGGAGGTCTGTATAGATGGATTAATAGAACAAGTCCCACACACAGCTAGAAGCCCAAATATTTTTTCAGAGGTAGATGCAGATAAAAATTATTTTTAATTTGCAACCTGATGGAGGTCAGTATAGATGGACTAATAGAGAAAGTCCCACACACTGCTAGAAGGCCAAATATTTTTTCAGAGCTAGATGCAGATAAAAATTATATTCAATTTGCAACCTGATGGAGGTCAGTATAGATGGACTAATAGAACAAGTCCCACACACAGCTAGAAGCCCAAATATTTTTTCAGAGGTACTGTAGATGCAGATAAAAATTATTTTTAATTTGCAACCTGATGGAGGTCAGTATAGATGGACTAATACAACAAGTCCCACACACAGCTAGAAGCCCAATATTTTTTCAGAGGTAGATGCAGAAAAAAATATATTCAGTTTGCAATCTGATGGAGGTCTGTATAGATGGATTAATAGAACAAGTCCCACACACAGCTAGAAGCCCAATATTTTTTCAGAGGTAGATGCAGAAAAAAATATATTCAGTTTGCAACCTGATGGAGGTCAGTATAGATGGACTAATACAACAAGTCCCACACACAGCTAGAAGCCCAATATTTTTTCAGAGCTAGATGCAGAAAAAAATTATATTCAATTTGCAACCTGATGGAGGTCAGTATAGATGGACTAATAGAATGATGCTATGCCCAAAAGATTTTACTTCACTAGGTGCAGTAAAAAAATTGGTATTCTATACACAGGTGGTATATCTTGCAACACAGATAGGCTACTCCACTGACTAACACACTCTGCAATAGGCCAAAAAGGATTAGCTTTGCTAGATTCAGCCAAATGCTGTGAAAAAAACTTGCACAGCACTGGCACAGACCTGCCTGGCAAAAACTGATAGGAACTGATGTAACCTAGTCCTGAAAAGGACTCCAATTACAATTAGTCTTTACTCCCACAACCTATCTATTTAAGAGCACAGACCTGCCTGATAAAAGTCATAGGAAATGCTGTAACCTAGTCCTTAAAAGGACTGCAATCACAACTATTCCCTACTCCCAAGCTATCTGTAGATTTGTGCGAAAATTGGCTTGAAATTAACAAGGTATAGCGCACACAGCAACAGCGGTGCCGTCTAACACGCAGCTGCAGCAGTGAGAAAATGGTGGCGACGGGGAAAATGGCTTGGTCTTATAGGGCAAGGACATGTGACATACACTGCTAATGACACATGCCCTTGCTTGTGTGAAAAAAAGCACTTCGCTCCGTGTGTGCGCTGCTGATAGGCTGACAGATTGCACCTCCCCACTGTAAATGCGGGAAAGAGAAAAAAAAATTGGAGATCTTCATTGTTCCTGCAGAGATCCATCCCCTGCCCCTCCCCCCACCCCGCTGTACACTCAAACTGCGTATTAACATTAATTTTCATCATTACTGAGAAAAAATCCAGTTATGATTTTGGTGCACGAACAGTTATCGAACATAACCTTGAACAGCCGAATTTTTCTCAAATTGTTCGTGTTCGCCGAACTGCTCGAACACCGCCCAAAACAGCTCGAATTTGAGATTGGCGAACAGTTCGAGTAGAACAACGCTCATCTCTAGTCCCCACACAGTCTCGACGATTGTACCAATGATCTGGCTTCAGGTACCGTCGCGCCTTACAGACATGTCATCTCTGAAACCAGATTGAAGATGGTCCCAAAGCAAGGACCCTCCGTCTCTAATAAATCTGGTCTTACGTCCATCAAGGCGGTGTTTATCCCCGAGTCTCTGCACCCCTGCAACCAGGCGGAGGACCTCCAGTTGTCTCCTGAATCCTCCGGGGTGCTACCTGATAGCAAATGGAGATACACTTTCCTACACCCTGTACCTGGTACTTCGCCCACTTCATCCATTAAGCTTGGCAAAGTGTACTTCGAAGCAGTGATTACCCCCGAGTCTCTGCACCCCTCCAACCAGGCGGAGGACCTCCAGTTGTCTCCTGAATTCCCTGGGGTGCTACCTGATAACAAATGGAGAGAGACTTTCCTACACCCTGTACCCGGTACTTCGCCCACTTCATCCAGTAAGATTGGCAAATTGTATTTCGAAGCAGTGATTACCCCCGAGTCTCTGCACCCCTCCAACCAGGCGGAGGACCTCCAGTTGTCTCCTGAATTCCCCGGGGTGCTACCTGTTAAACGGAGAGAGACTTTCCTACACCCGGTACCTGGTACGCCGCCCACTTCATCCAGTAAGCTTGGCAAAGTGTACGTCAAGGCGATGGTTATCCCCGAGTCTCTTCACCCCTCCAACCAGGCGGAGGACCTCCAGTTGTCTCCTGAATCCACCAGGGTGCTACCTGATAACAAATGGAGAGAGACTTTCCAGTGTGCTGTTCCTGGTACTTCACCCACTTCATCTGTTGCTGAGGATGGCTTGATAGGACGAAGCATCCTAGTCACCAAGATGATGAGATCAGTTTAGTTTCCTCTAATGGACAGGAGAGGTAATCCTCTTGAAGAGAAGGATTGTCCTCCAAATTCTCTGCAGAAGACCCTTGCAGGCTTGAAGAAGAGGGGGCGTAAAGGGGGGGGGGCATTGTAACATCCCTGGCGGCGTGCTTGCATAGTGCACCACCTCCCACTATGCAAGACGGCAATCTTACCTGTCAGTCCAGCCTGCAAACCTTGCTCCAGTTCATGCTGTGTGCATGTCTCTTGTCTGATTGCTTACAGCGGCGGCCCTGTTACTTCCTGATTCTTATAGCTGCTGTGGGTGCACTCCTAATGCATCCCCAGCCTATTGCTGTGAATCACTGGATATTTAAACCCTCTCCACCCAGAAGGAGGTGCCTGAGCAACACCTTCACTCAGTTTGTCTTTGCAAGTGAATTGCCAGGTCCTGTCCTGTATCTTGTCTGTTTCTGCCACCCTGGGGGCTGCATACCCAGGCCTGTTATCTCTGACTTCTAGTCTGTTTCCGCCACTCTGGGGGCTGCATACCCAGACCTGTTATCTCTGACTTCTAGTCTGTTTCCGCCACTCTGGGGGCTGTATACCCAGGCCTGTTACCTGTGACTTCTAGTCTGTTTCCGCCACCCTGGGGGCTGTATACCCAGGCTCGTTCTTGTATCTCGTTGCAGTAGCAGTTCCTGTCTGAACTGTATCCTAGCCTGTTACCTGTTTGTCTCTATGTCCGTACCTTCCCTTTTCCTGCAGTATCTGAACCTGCACCTAACTCCAACTCGTTGCCTCTGTACTTCTGTTTGTGAGTTTTGTATCCACTCGCTACTTCATAGTAAGTAACTTGTGTGTATCTGGTTCTGCTTGTCCCTTTTCCCTTCCTCCGTATCTACCTCCTGTGTTCTAGCCATCTTCCTGCATTTTCCAGTCTGTTCCATGTGAACAGAGCCCTGTCCTCTCTGCCTGCACCTTCAGCCCTGTTCTGCTCCGGCGGTTCCTCTCTGCTCTGCCTGGTCCACCGCACCTGTGGTTTCGCTCCGCTCTGCTTGCTCCACACGTCAGCGGTTTCCCTCTGCTCTGTCTTGCCCACCGCTCTGGCGGTTCCTCTCTGCTCTGCCTAGTCCTCCGCACCTGCGGTTTCGCTCCTCTCCGCTTGCTCACTGCATCACCGGTTTCCCTCTGCTCTGTCTTGCTCACTGGACCAGCGGTTCCTCTTGGCTCTGCCTTGTTCACTGCTACGGCGGTTTCGCTCTGCTCTGCCTTGTCCACCGCACCTGCGGTTTTGCTTTACTCTGCTTGTCTACCGCTTCTGCGGCTCTGTTCCTGTCTCCCAGTCTGTATTGGACCCTATCCAGCCTACGCTCCAACCTGCTAGTACCTCCCCGTCTGCTCCCCAGCTGTGCTTGCCAGTATCTCCCTGTCTGCCCTCCAGCCGTGCTTGCCAGTACCCACCTGTCTGCATACCAGCCGTGCTCGCCAGTGCCCACCTGTCTGCATACCAGCCGTGTTTGCCAGTGCCCACCTGTCTGCATACCAGCCGTGCTTGCCAGTACCCACCTGTCTGCATACCAGCCGTGCTTACCAGTATCCACCTGACTGCATACCAGCCATGCCTGCCAATACCCACCTGTCTGTATGCCAGTCTAACCTGCCTGTTCCTGCATTCCCCGGTGTGGGTCAACAGCTGTGACCGGGGTCTGACCTGGAGTAGCGCCTGGTCCCTCTGCTCGGTTCCTCTTTGGTTCACGGAGTCGACTGAGCCGCCGTGCGACCTTGGTCAGATCGGGTTGATACTTAGTTACGCCCCTCCAGGCACTTCTCGGTTCATGGTACAGTGGGATCACTAATCATGCAAAGCAGTCATCAAAGCAAAAGGTGGCTACTTTGAAGAACCTCGAATATAAGACATATTTTCAGTTGTTTCACACTTTTTTGCTAAGTATATAATTCCACATGTGTTATTTCAAAGTTCATGAAAATACAGAAAAATCTTTAAATAAGAAGGTGTGTCCAAACTTTTGGTCTGTACTGTATATCCATACTAGCCCCCATGTCCCTTGTCCTGCCCCCCCCCCCATATAACCATCCTGGCCCCAATGTCCCTTGTCCTGCCCACCAAATATCCATGCTGGGCCCCATATCCCTTGTCCTGCCCCCACATATAGCTATCCTGGCTCCCCCATATATCCATGCTGGCCCCCATATTTCTTGTTCTGCCCCCAAATTTAGCTATCCTGGCTGCCCCATATATCAATGCTGGTCCCCATATCCCTTGTCCTGCCCCCATATATCCATGCTGATCCCCATATCTCTTGTCCTGCCCCCACATGTAGCTATCCTGTCCCCCCATATATCCATGCTGGCTCCCATATCCCTTGTCCTGCCCCTTCATATAGCCAGCCTGCCCCCCTTCCATATATCCATGCTGGCCCCATATCCATTGTCATGCCCCCACATATAGCAATCCTGGCCCCCCATATATCTATACTGGCCCAATATCCATTGTTCTGCCCCCATATATATCAATCCTGGCCCCCCATATATCCATGCTGGCCCCATATCCCTTTTCCTGCCCCTTCATACAGCCATCCTGCCCCCTTACATATATCCATGCTGCCCCCAAATCCCCTGTCCTTCCCCTTCATATATCCATCCTGCCCCCTTCTATATATCCATGCTGGCCCCATATCCATTGTCCTGCCCCCTTACATATATCCATGCTGGCCCCATATCCCCTGTCCTGCCCCTTCATATAGCCATCCTGCCCCCTTACATATATCCATGCTGGCCCCATATCCATTGTTTTACCCCTTCATATAGCCACCCTGCCCCCTTACATATATCCATGCTGGCCCATATCCCCTGTCCTGAATTTTCAAATAGCCATCCTGCCCCCTTCCATATATCCATGCTGACCCCATATCCATTGTCCTGTACCCTCATAGAGCCATCCTACCCCCTTCCATATATCCATGCTGGCCCCATTTCCCTTGTCATACCCCTTCATATAGCCATGCTGGCCCATATCCTCTGTCCTGAATTTTCATATAGCCATCCTTCCCCCTTCCATATATCCATGCTGGCGCCATTTCCCTTGTCCTACCCCTTCATATAGCCATGCTGGCCCATATCCCCTGTCCTGCCCCTTCATATAGCCATCCTTCCCCCTTACATATATCCATGCTGGCCCCATATCCATTGTCCTGCACCCTCATATAGCCACCCGGGCCCCTTCCAAATATCCATGCTAGCTCCATATCCCTTGTCCTGCCACTTCATATAGCCATCCTGCCCCCCTTCCATATATCCATGCTGGCCCATATCCCCTGTCATGAACTTTCATATAGCCATCCTGCCCCCTTCCATATATCCATGCTGACCCCATATCCATTGTCCTGCACTTTCATATAGCCATCCTGCTGTTAGAACCCTCCTGTTAGTTTTTTCTATCTTGTGTTTTGCGGTCACGTGACCATCTGCCTTTATATTCCAGCTCCGCCCTTCTGGCTGTGCTGGACTTCAGTGTTGTTTGACTGTTTTGCTAGCCTGGTGCTTCGGTGCCTATCTCTGTCAGTTTCTTGGTCCTCTTGGACCTCTAGTACTTTTTGTCAGTTTGTCTTTTGTGTTCTGAATCAACTTCTGTTTAGGAGGTGTCCCATTTTTGTCCCAGTCCTTAGTACGCTTAGGGACCCCTCCCTTAATTCTATAGGTCTTCGTTCAGACTAGCCGAGGACTAAGGCGGGTCTGTTCACAAGGAACAGGCAGCCAGCTACATAGTAGGGATTCAGCTTAGTCTTACTGTAGGAACAGCTTTCCCCTATCTTTCCTTAGTACTTGTTGCAGATCATAACAGTAAGTCCAGCCCAAAAAAACGAAAAGGAAAGAAATCCGGAGATCAGCATGGTTTCCATCCAGGATTTGGCTCGATGCCTACAGGGATTGTCTCTGGAGGTGGCCGAGCTTCAGCAACACGTGAGTAGCTGTCCTGGAGCGCATTTTGTCGAACCCAAGGTAGGACTGCCTGATGTTTTTTATGGTAAACAGCAAGATTTTTTTCCTTTAAAAATGCTTGTTTGTTATATTTTCGTTTGAGACCAAGGTCCTCTGGGAATGAATCACAGCGCATTGGTTTTATTATGTCACTTTTGGGCAATGAACCACAGGGGTGGGCCTTTTCTCTCCAGCCTAATGATCCGTGTTTGAGGACTGTTGAAGAATTTTTTTCTGCTATGCGGCTATTATATGACGATCCTGATCGAGTCTCATCTGCTGAATCAGAACTCAGACGTTTGAATCAGGGGTCACATGATGTTGAAATTTAATGCACACACTTTAGAAGGTGGGCTTCAGAAGTTAAGTGGAATGATCCGGCGCTGAGATGTTTATTTCTTGCTGGTCTGAGTGAAAGGGTTAAGGATTTGCTAATTGCATTCCCTGCACCTGAGACTCTGCAGGATGCTATGCAGTTAGCTGTTCGTATTGACAGGAGACTGAGGTGCAGGCTCAATGAAGTAAAAACTCCTGTAACATCAGGTCCTGGTCCCCAGAGGATCTGCTCTGACGGCAGAGAACCGATGGAGGTTGGGGCGATGTCGCTCCGCTCTCAGGAAAGAGAACGAAGGTTTATCGAGGGTTTGTGTCTTTATTGTGGTAAAGCTGACCATTTGATTAAGTATTGTGAGCGTCGTTTAAGTAAAGAAAAAAAAAAAGGTCAGTTACGCCCGTACAGCTTGTTTACGCTCTGCAGGAGTATTTCTTTCTGGGAGTACTACTCTGCAGGGAGATTTGATTGAATTTCAGGTATTTGTGGATTGTGGTTCAACACTTAATGTGACTGATAAAGCGTTTTTGGAAAACCTTAATTTGAAAGCCAAACCTTTATCATCACCTATTTCTGTGATTGCAATTGATAACACTCCTTTGAAATGTATTACTCACAAGACTGCTGCATTTCCCCTCACTATCAATGGAGTTCATCAAGAAATTTTGGACTTGGTTGTTTTGGACAATTTGCCCTCTCCAGATGTTTTAGGTTTGCCTTGGTTAAAACTGCACAATCCTTTACTGGACTGGTCTACTAATGTGATTAAGTCTTGGAGCCCGAAGTGCTATGATAAATGTTGTAATGGTCGCATTGCGGCTGTGGAAAAAGGGGAATTACCGGAACCTATTCAAGATTTTTGGATGTTTTTTTCGGAGGAGGAGTCGCAACTTTTACCTCCTCATAGGGATTATGATTGCGCCATTGAGTTTGTTCCAGGTGCTACTCTTTCCAAAAGTCACTTGTTTAATCTGACTATCCCTGAAAGAAAGGCCTTGGAGGAGTACATACAGACTAGCTTGGCTGATAGTCACATTAGACCTTCTAAGTCGCCTGTGGCAGTTGGATTTTTCTTTGTTAAAAAAAAGGACGGGGGTTTACGTCCATGTCTGGATTTTCGTGAAATTAATAAGATTACCATACGTAATTCCTACCCATTGCCTTTAATTTCTGACTTGTTTAACCAGTTAGTGGGGGCCAAGTGGTTCTCCAAAATTGATCTCCGGGAGGCATACAATTTGTTACGAGTGAAGGAGGGTGATGAATGGAAAACTGCTTTTAACACTCCGGTAGGTCATTTTGAGAATCTGGTGATGCCTTTTGGTCTCACCAATGCACCTGCATTTTTTCAGAACCTGATTAATGACATCCTGAGACCTTTGATTGGTAAGAATGTGGTTGTGTATTTGGATGACATTTTGATTTACTCACCAGATCTAGAGTCCCATTGGCAGAGTGTACGTGAAGTTTTTCAGTTATTGAGTGATAATTCACTCTTTGCTAAGCTGGAGAAATGTGAGTTCGCTGTGCAGAAAATTAGTTTTTTGGGCTACATTGTCTCCAGCGAGGGCTTTGAGACGGACCCTGTGAAGGTTCAGGCTGTGCAGGAATGGCCTAGACCTATTGGTTTGAAATCTATACAGAGATTTTTGGGTTTTGCCAATTATTACAGGAAATTTATTAAGAATTTTTCTGAAATTGTTAAACCTCTAACCGACCACACCAGGAAAGGTGCTAATACGGCCGAGTGGACTACTGAGGCCATTGAAGCGTTTGAGAATCTCAAAGAGAGGTTCAATTCTGCCCCTATCCTTATGCAGCCTGATGAGACCAAGCCTTTTTTGGTCGAGGTCGATGCTTCATCGGTGGGGGTCGGAGCAGTTTTGTCTCAGGAGAACAAGGGTGGAGTACATCCTTGTGCCTTCTTTTCGAAAAAAATTTCGGAAACAGAACTGAATTATGATGTTTGAAATCAGGAGTTGCTGGCAATTAAACTTGCGTTTGAACATTGGCGTCATTTTTTAGAAGGCGCTAGATTTCCTATTCAGGTTTTCACAGATCATAAGAATTTGATCTATCTGGATGCTGCCAAGCGCTTGAATGCCCGTCAAGCTAGGTGGGCACTTTTTTTTCTCGGTTTCATTTTTTTGTTACCTATATCCCTGGTACTAAGAATGTTAAAGCCAATGCTTTATCTCGCAGCTTCTCTTCTACGGTCAGTGCCGAGGAGGAGGAGAGCATTTTACAGAAAGGAGTTGTGGTGGCGGCATTGGACTCCGTTTTGGAGAATGGGATTCTGAAAGCTCAAGATGATGCTCCATCTAACACTCCCCATGGGAGGTTGTTCGTGCCTAGAGCCTTTAGGAGAGATTTGTTTGTGGAGTGTCATGAGTCTCGGTTAGCAGGTCATCCAGGAATTTCAGATACTAAGAAACGTATCAGTCGCAGTTTTTGGTGGCCATGATGGCAGAAGGAAGTCATCAAGTGGGTGCGTCAGTGTACTGTGTGTGCTAGGTCAAAGGCTTCACATACTCCTGCTGCGGGGTTGCTTTGCCCTCTGGAGGTTCCTAGTGTGCCTTCGACGCATCTCACTATGGATTTTATTACTGATCTTCCTGTGTCCGAGGGTTTTACTGTAATCTGGGTGGTCGTGGACCGTTTTAGTTAGATGTGTCATTTGGTTCCATTCATTAAGTTGCCCTTCACCAAAACACGCGCTAAGGCGTTTGTTAAGGAGATTGTCAAGCTCCATGGCATTCCAAAGGATATTGTTTCTGATAGAGGACCTCAGTTTGTGGCTCGCTTTTGGCGTGCTTTTTGTGAAAGGTTGGGAGTCCGTTTGTCATTTTCGTCCGGTTATCATCCTGAGTCTAATGGACAGACTGAAAGAAAGAACCAGGATGTTGAACAATTTTTTGCGTTGTTGGGTGGCTGACAATCAAGAGGTATGGTCCGAGTTTCTGCCTCTCGCAGAATTTGCTCTTAACAATCATACATCCTCCTCTGCTGGGTGTTCTCCTTTTTTTTGTTGTACTGGAAGACATCCGTCTTTTGGTTCGTTCTCCAAATTGGGGTCGGCGGTGCCGGAGGAGGAGAATTTTTCCGGTGATTTGGAGAGAGTTTGGACTAATGTACATTGCAACTTTCAAGAGGCTAACAAGAAGTCCAAGAATTATTTTGACAGGAAACGTAAAGAGGTTTGGTTTACTGTGGGTGACATGGTTTGGTTGTCCTCGAAGAACCTGCGGTTGAGGATTCCCTCTAAAAAACTGGGTCCTAAGTTTGTGGGTCCATTTAAAGTGCTTCAGGTTGTTAACCAGTCTGCTGTTAGGTTTGATGTCCCTACTTCCAGGAAGATTAATCCTGCGTTTCATGTTTCCTTGTTGAAAAAGGCTGACGTATCTGATAGGGACGCCACTGTCACAGTTCCATCCTGTGGTGGAAGACGGCGAATTTGAAATTTCGCGTATCTTGAATTCTAGATGGCATAGAGGGAGATTACAGTATCTTGTCTCCTGGAAGGGTTTCGGTCCCGAAGACAACTCCTCGGTAAGGACGGATGATGTCTCTGCTCCTAGGCTTGTTAAAGCTTTCCACAGGAGGTTTCCGGATAGGCCTGGGCCTGGAGGATCCAGAGGATCCTCATAAAAGAGGGGGTACTGTTAGAACCCTCCTGTTAGTTTTTTCTATCTTGTGTTTTGCGGTCACGTGACCATCTGCCTTTATATTCCAGCTCCGCCCTTCTGGCTGTGCTGGACTTCAGTGTTGTTTGACTGTTTTGCTAGCCTGGTGCTTCGGTGCCTTTCTCTGTCAGTTTCTTGGTCCTCTTGGACCTCTAGTACTTTTTGTCAGTTTTTCTTTTGTGTTCTGCATCAACTTCTGTTTAGGAGGTGTCCCATTTTTGTCCCAGTCCTTAGTACTCTTAGGGACCCCTCCCTTAATTCTATAGGTCTTCGTTCAGACTAGCCGAGGACTAAGGTGGGTCTGTTCACAAGGAACAGGCAGCCCGCTACATCGTAGGGATTCAGCTTAGTCTTACTGTAGGGACAGCTTTCCCCTATCTTTCCTTAGTACTTGTTGCAGATCATAAAACCTGCCTCCTTCCATATATTCATGCTGGCCCATATTCATTTTCCTGCACCTTGATATATCCATCCTGCCCCCTGCCATATATCCATGCTGGCCCATATTCATTGTCCTGCCCCTTCATATAGCCATCCTGCCCCCTTCCATATATCCATGCTGGCCCATATTTATTTTCCTGCACCTTCATATAGCCACCCTGCCCCCTTCCATATATTCATACTGGCCCCCGCATCATGCCACATCTACAGAAGGAATAAAAAAAAAGATTCCTTTTACCTTCCTGTGCTCCCAGCGCCGCACAGGGTCCTCCTCTATAGAACCGGAGCGCTAATTTTAAAATGGCCGCCGACCTAGCAGAGGTCGGCAGCTGACTTGAGTTCTTTTGTCGCAACTGGCGCATAACAGTGACGTCATACGCCGGCAACACCAGATCGTCAGTGTTCATCAGGACGTGCGCCGCAGCGGTTCAGGTAATGAACACTGCGTGCGCGCGTCCCTGCACATACGCTGCCTGCCCTTTTAAAGGGCCCCTGCCCCTAAAAAACACAGGCTTTTTTTTTAACTTCTTTTTCTTTCCCCTCTCCTCTACAGCAAGGGACCACCAGGGAATTCCTGCCAGGCCAGCCCGACCCTGCCGACCATGCTTTTGTGCATGTCTAAAAAGATGCCTAAAAAGACGGATACGCTCAATTATAGGCCAGACTGAGTCCAAAATGACTCCATCTGCCTCATTATAGGGACTGCTCCATTAGGGATTTCAAAGATTTAGACAGAAACCCTGGTGTAAGCACTCAGCATAGAGTGCAAGATAAATGTGAGCCGAACCTTACTGTGATCATCAAGAATTAGCTTCATTTATTTTTTTTATAAGTGATAAGATGGTTTTATTTTTTTGCACCACTACGATCACAGCAATAACAGATTTATATTATGTATTTTGTTTTTGCTACTATCACACACTAAAAATGAATTTTTGCAAAAAAAAAATATTTTTTTTGCATCATCATATTTTGTACCCTATAATTTTTCTAGTTTTCTGGTGAGAGAGTCATGTGTGGGCTTGTCTTTTGTGGAATGATTTGGAGTTTTTTATTTTTATTTTTTATTAGTACCATTTTTAGGCACATGACATTTATTGATCACTTTCTATTTGATTTGTGGGAGGCAGAATCAGCAAAAAACAGCAATTTAGGAATAGTTTTTCTGCTCTTTTCTTTCATGCCGTTCACTGTGTGGTAAAAGTGATAAGGCAGCTTTATTCTTTGGGTCAGTACGATTACTGTGATCCTACAGTTATATCATTTTTTGATGATTTGCTGCCTTTACAAAGTAAAAACAATGTTATAGAAATACATTTTTTTTGCATGGCCTTATTCTGACAGCTATTGCTTTTTTATTTTTCCTCTGACAGAGCTGAATGAAAGCTTCTTTTTGCAGGATAAGTTGATGTTTTCAGTGATACCATTTCTATTTACATACAGTACAGACCAAAAGTTTGGACACACCTTCTCATTTAAAGATTTTTCTGTATTTTCATGATTATGAAAATTGTACATTCACACTGAAGGCATCAAAACTATGAAATAACACATGTGGAATTATATACTTAACAAAAAAGTGTGAAACAACTGAAAATATGTCTTATATTCTAGGTTCTTCAAAGTAGCCACCTTTCGCTTTGATGACTGCTTTGCATACTCTTGGCATTCTCTTGATGAGCTTCAAGAGGTTGTCACCGGAAATGGTTTTCACTTCACAGGTGTGCCCTGTCAGGTTTAATAAGTGGGATTTCTTGCCTTATAAATGGGGTTGGGACCATCAGTTGTGTTGTGCAGAAGTCTGGTGGATACACAGCTGATAGTCCTACTGAATAGACTGTTAGAATTTGTATTATGGAAAGAAAAAAGCAGCTAAGTAAAGAAAAATGAGTGGCCATCATTATTTTAAGAAATGAAGGTCAGTCAGTCTGAAAAATTGGGCAAACTTTGAAAGTGTCCTCAAGTGCAGTGGCAAAAACCATCAAGCGCTACAAAGAAACTGGCTCACATGAGGACCACCCCAGGAAAGGAAGACCAAGAGTCACCTCTGCTTCTGAGGATAAGTTTATCCGAGTCACCAGCCTCAGCATTCGCAGGTTAACAGCAGCTCAGATTAGAGAGCAGGTCAATGCCACATAGAGTTCTAGCAGCAGACACATCTCTACAACAACTGTTAAGAGGAGAATTTGTGCAGCAGGCCTTCATGGTAAAATAGCTGCTAGTAAACCACTGCTAAGGACAGGCAACAAGCAGAAGAGACTTGTTTGGGCTAAAGAACACAAGGAATGGACATTAGGCCAGTGGAAATTTGTGCTTTGGTCTGATGAGTCCAAATTTGAGATTTTTGGTTCCAACCACCATGTCTTTGTGCAACGCAGAAAAGGTGAACGGATGGACTCTACATGCCTGGTTCCCACCGTGAAGCATGGACGAGGAGGTGTGATGGTGTGGGGGTGCTTTGCTGGTGACACTGTTGTAGATTTATTCAAAATTGAAGACATACTGAACCAGCATGGCTACCACAGCATCTTGCAGCGGCATGCTATTCCATCCGGTTTGCGTTTAGTTGGACCATCATTTATTTTTCAACAGGACAATGACCCCAAACACACCTCCAGGCTGTGTAAGGGCTATTTGACCAAGAAGGAGAGTGATTGGGTGCTACGCCAGATGACCTGGCCTCCACAGTCACCAGACCTGAACCCAATCGAGATGGTTTGGGGTGAGCTGGACCGCAGAGTGAAGGCAAAAGGGCCAACAAGTGCTAAGCATCTCTGGGAACTCCTTCAAGATTGTTGGAAGACCATTTCCGGTGACTACCTCTTGAAGCTCATCAAGAGAATGCCAAGAGTGTGCAAAGCAGTCATCAAAGCCAAAGGTGGCTACTTTGAAGAACCTAGGATATAAGACATATTTTCAGTTGTTTCACACTTTTTTGTTAAGTATATAATTCCACATGTGTTAATTCATAGTTTTGATGCCTTCAGTGTGAATGTACAATTTTCATATTCATGAAAATACAGAAAAATCTTTAAATGAGAAGGTGTGTCCAAACTTTTGGTCTGTACTGTATGTCATTTGGATCATGTTTTATTCTACGTCTTGCTCAGCTGAATGATGAAAAAACATAATTTTTGCTACTTTTTTTTATGGTGATCACTTAAGGGGTTAAGTAATCCGACAGTTTTATAGATTGGGATGTTATGGATGTGGCAACACCAAATATGCGTACTTTATTAATTTATTTGTTTTTTACATAAATATGCATGTCTGTTAGCATAATATTTTTTTGCCAATATTTTTGTTGTTGTTTATTTTGTGTTTTTTTTTAAGATTTTTATAAAAAAATTAATTTCATTTCATTTTCATTTAGTTCCTCTATCGGACATCAACTTTTAATACTTTGATCACTGTTGTAATGCATTGCAATACACATGTACTGCAATGCATTATCCCTATTAATGCCTTTTAGACCATGCTCCTGGCATGGCTACCACAGTTGGCAGACCCAGAGGTCATTATTTGACCTCCGGTTGCCATGGCTACCATCGGCAGCCCAATCGGGTGGGAGAGGGAGCCTCCTCCCTCTCCAAGCCTTCTTAATGCTTCGATTGCTATTGATTGCGGCACTTAGGGGGTTAAAAATGAACAGCCAGGGGAAATGTGAGCACCACCCCTGTGGTGTGGTGCATCATAAGAGAAAAGGTGATAGACACAATAATAAGATGTTCTCAAAAGTTGTAATCTTGTCAAGTTGAACTCATAGACTGGAATACGGTCTGGTTGCCCTTACTAATCAACAATCCATTTTTACTTCACGTTTTCATTTTTTATGTAGGATTAACATCCAAAATACAAACAAAACACTTATTTGAGATCATATCATCCTTGTGTATCATCATACCATAGAGTTTTTTTGTAATTGGATGTAACCTAAATGTAACATACTGTCTGAAATGTGTATATTTACCTATAAAGGTTTTCTTAACATAGTCATATATTGATTTACGGATATTGGATAGGTTGAACTCGATGGACTTATGTCTACTTTCAACTTTATAAACTATGAAATATGACAAGTGTGGAAAAAGGTTTTTAGAGTTTTGCAATACATAACATTTTTAGAAAAATGCATATTTTTATTAGCTTTTTTTCTGTTAATCACAAAAAGCTCTAGTTATGCTGTATTTATAACCACTTTACAGCATTTTTCTCCTATAGACCTTCATTGCATCTTGTTTTTTCATTGCATTGTGTTTTTTGGTACATTTCTGTTTTTGACTTTACAGCTCATATGATTCCATAAAAAATTTTGCAATCACATGATCTATGAATCAGGTCACTTGTCATGTAAAACAAAACAAAACAACACAACTTAAACAAAGGCAACCAAGTAAACCAAAAATGACAGTAAAATGGCAGAAAAAAACACGCCTAATCAATCTACTTTTGTTTAAATGTACTTTTCTATCAAGCGCATTGATTATATAATGGATTAATTTCACTGACTTAACACTATATTCAATAGTCAAGCATCACTTATTATAAACCTCTCAAATTTCAAAAAAGTGGAAAAAAATTAAACAGGCCTATGTAGCATCGGCATCTCTGCCTCCTGCCGGTCAGAGACGACGTTCCCCTCACTGCCATGGTCCCGGTCTGGCGTCTTCCTGCTCCCCTCCCGCTGCTGCTGTGGCGCGCACCGTGCGCAGCTTCCCGGGCACTGTGCTTAGGGTGCGCATGAGCTCCCTCCCAATTAAAGGGGCCACGCGCGCAGTCCTAAAGAGTTCACGGCCAATGGCCGGAGGACTTCCCCTATATAAGGCACCTCCTCCAAAATGTAGGTGCCTGTGCAAGGCTGTTGTTTTGTGTACTAACACTTTCCTCAGCCCTCAGGTCCCGCTGCCTGTCAGCCTTGCCCGCCAGTCTGTCTAACAGTCGTGCCTGCCAGCCTGCCTACCCGGAGAACCTGCCAGTTACCTGCCGTGGCCGCCAGCCTGCCTACCCAGATCACCGGCCAGCCTTACTGCCGTGCTCATCCACTGTACCGGCCAGCTCCAGTCATCTGACCCGTGGGAGTCACCTGCTTTCACACAAGGTCGGTCCCAGAGTGGCACCTGGTTCACCTGCCTGGTCCCTCCCTGGTTCACGGAGTCGACTAAGCCGCCGTGTGACCTGGGTCGGTCCGAGTAGGCACTTAGTTACGCCCCTCTGGTTCCTCCTTGCACCGAAGCACAGAGGTTCCATCACCCGGACCCGTAACAGTTTGCACAGGCCATGGAATCCGGTGGCTCCCAGGCTCCTTCGCTCTCTGACCTGTACGAGGAGGTCTCTCGTCAGAGATCCCAACAGGAAACTATCCTGTCCTATCTGCGGACAGTTAACTCCCGCCTGTACACGCTGTGCTCCCAGTCTGTGTCCGTCTCTAGCCGAGCGGCACCCGCCCCGGCTACACCTCAACCCAGTGACGCTATGACATCCGGCTTTCTGCGCCTTCTCGTTTCAAGGGTGACCCTGTCCTATATTGGGGCTTCATAAATCAGTGCACGCTGCACTTTGAACTCCTGGCATATCTGTTCACCTCCGACCGGGCCAAGGTGGCATTAATCATGTCTCACCTCACCGGAGAGGCGTTGGCGTGGCTTAACCCTCTGTGGGAGAGAGGGGATTCTCTGGTGTCTGATCTCCAGTCCTTCCTCGCGGCTTTCCGGAAGGTGTTCGATGAACCTGGATTAAGATCCTCTACTGCCTCCTCACTTCTCCGACTCCGTCAAGGGACTCTCTGTGGGACGCTATGCAGTGCGTTTCCACACTCTCGCATCTGAACTGGCTTGGAATAATGAGGCTCTGGTGTCCACCTTTTGGGAGGGCCTTTCCAGACGGATCAAGGATGAGCTAGCCGGTCGTGATATACCTTCCACCCTGGACGACCTGGTGTCATTAGCTACCCGGATTGACATCAGTTTTCTGGAACATGCTAAGGAGACGACCCGGGAGAGAAGATTTCTGCGTCTTGCTCCAACCTTCCAAAGGCCAGTCTCGCCACCAGCAATCCCCCGGGCATGTTCGTCAGAGCCCATGCAAATTGACCAAACCAAGATGGTCAAGTCTCGCCTGGAGACATGCCGCGCCGAGAGGAGTTGCTTCTACTGTGGCAGTATACAGCATCTGATCCGTTCCTGCCCGGTGAGGCCGGAAAACTCCAGTATCTAGGACCGCTCGGAGAGGTCGTCCTAGGCAAAAGTAAATCCTCTCCTTCCCTGACTCTGTCTGCTTCCATTTCCAGTGGTGAGACCCGCTTCTTCGAGACTGCCCATCTGGATTCCAGAGCCGCTTTGAACCTCATTCAACAGGCCGCAGTGGAGCATTATCAGATTCCTACCGTACGTCTGGCTGAACCGTTGGCAGTTGCCTCTGTGGATGGGAAGCTTCTCCTGGAAACCATCTTGCTTGTCACTGAGCCTGTAACCCTTCAGGTGGGAATGCTGCACTCGGAGAAGATCTCCTTTCATGTGCTGTCCGGTCTCTCTCACCCCCTCTTGCTTGGTCTACCCTGGTTACAAAGACACAAGTCCGTCTTGAATTGGAGATCTGGTGAAGTGCTCCGTTGGGGTCAGGAATGCCATGAGTCTTGTCTTGTTCTGGTTTGTCCTTCTCGACCCCCGTCTACTCCGGCTAATCTACCTGGTCTGCCGGCACCCTACTGGTCCTATGCGGACGTCTTTAACAAAAAGGAAGCGGAGACACTACCACCTCATAGGCCGTATGATTGCCCCATCGACCTAGTACCTGGTGCTTCTCCTCCCTGCGGGCGAATCTACCCCTTATCGCTGGCCAAGACCCGTGCCATGTCTGAGTACATAGAGGAGAATCTTGCTAGGGGATTTATCCAGAAATCCACCTCCCCGGCTGGAGCAGGATTCTTCTTCGTCAAGAAGAAAGTCGGCTCTATACGTCCCTGTATCGATTACAGGGGTCTTAAACAGATTACCATAAAAAATAAGTACCCCCTGCCTCTCATCTCGGAGCTGTTTGACCACCTTAAAGGTGCGAAGATCTTCACCAAGCTCGATCTTCATGGGGCATACAATTTGGTCTGGATTCACCAGGGAGACGAGTGGAAGACGGCATTCAACACCCTGGACAGTCACTACGAATACCCCGTGATGTCCTTTCGTCTCTGTAATGCTCCAGCCGTCTTCCAGGAGCTGGTTAACGACATCTTCCGAGATCTCCTGTATTCTTGCGTGGTGGTGTACCTGGACGATATCTTGGTTTTCTCTCCGGATCTGCCCTCACACTGGAGGGATGTTCGTCAGGTACTGCTGAGGCTCCAGAAGAATCGCCTGTACGCTAAATATGAGAAATGCCTCTTTGAGAAGACCTCTCTGCCGTTCCTGGGTTATATTATCTCCGAGACTGGTCTGCGGATGGATCCTGAGAAGGTGTCTGCCGTCTTGAAGTGGCCCCGACCGGAGGGGTTGAAGGCGACTCAATGATTCCTGGGCTTCGCAAACTATTACCGCCTCTTCATTCCTCATTTCTCCTCCCGGACTGATCCCATCTCTGCGCTCACCCATAAAGGAGCAAATCCCAGAGAATGGACTTTCGAAGTGGAGAAGGCCTTCGTCTCCCTTAATCAAGCCTTCTCCTCCGCTCCTGTGCTACACCGTCCGGATTGCAACAAGCAGTTCTTCCAGGAGGTTGATGCCTCCTCCTCCGGGGCCGGAGCAGTGCTCACTCAGAAATCCTTGTCCGGGCGAATTGTGACCTGCGGATTCTTCTCCAAGCTCTTCTCCTTGTCCGAACGCAACTACTCTATAGGAGATCAAGAACTGCTGGCCATCAAGTTAGTGCTGGAGGAGTGGCGCTATTTGCTTGAGGGGGTTCTGCACCCGGTGGTCATCTACACTGACCATAAGAACCTCGCTTATTTGCATAATGCCCAAAGACTAAATTCGCGTCAGGCCAGGTGGTCTCTATCCTTTGCCCGATTCTGCTTCACTCTGCACTACCGCCCTGCGGACAAGAACATTAAAGCCCATGCTGTATCCCACTCATTCCTGTCTTCCGACCAAGAGGAGTAGCCTCTACATATCATTGACCACTCCAAAGTAATGACTGTTGCTCCGTTTGACCTATCTCATCTTCCACCCGGTAATACCTTTGTAGCGGTTCCGGATCAGAAGAAGGTTCTACTCTGGGGCCATTCATCCAAGCTAGCCGGTCATGCTGGCCAGAGGAAGACTTTTCTGCTCATTGCCTGACATTACTGGTGTCCTTCCCTGCGCAAGGATGTTGTGGACTTTGTCGCAGCTTGTTCCTCTTGTGCCCGTAACAAGGTTCCCAGGCACCTTCCAGCTGGCCGTCTCCTTCCTCTTCCCCGTGCCTTCTGCTCCATGGCAACCCATTGCAATGGACTTCATCACGGATCTCCCTGTTTCTGCCGGTTGTACTGTCATTTGGGTGGTCGCCGACCGCTTTTCTAAGATGGCCCACTTCATCCCTCTGCCTGGTCTTCCGTCTGCATCTGTGCTGGCTAAGGACTTCATCCATCACATCTTCCGTCTTCACGGCCTACCCCTCCACATTGTCACGGATCGCGGAGTTCAATTCACTTCACGCTTCTGGAGAGCCACGTGCAAGCTGCTGGATGTCTCTTTGGATTTCTCTTCTTCTTATCATCCTCAGTCCAATGGTCAAGTGGAAAGTATCAATCAGATCCTTACCAGCTTTCTTCGGCACTTTGTCAACGCTCACCATAGCGATTGGGTTGAGCTCCTGCCCTGGGCCGAGTTTTCTTATAACAACCATGAAAGCGAGTCTTCTACTAAATCCCAGTATTTTGTGGTCTATGGTCAACACCCCCGGATTCCGTTTTCCGTCTCCTCTTCAGTGGACAATCCTGCCACGGAGTCTCTTGTCAGCGAATTTTCGGCTATTTGGGAAGACACTAGATCTGCGCTTCTTCAGTCCTCTGAGTGGATAAAGAGACATGCTGATAAGAGACGTCTGGATCCGCCTCAATTCCATCTGGGAGACAAGGTCTGGCTTTCCTCCAAGTATGTCCGCCTCAAGATACCTTCTTATAAGCTGGGTCCGCGGTTCATCGGTCCGTTCGAGGTTCTGAACCAAATTAATCCTGTGGTTTACAAGCTGAAACTCCCGGTCACCTTACGGATTCCCAACTCCTTTCATGTATCTCTTCTCAAACCACTTGTCCTTAATTCTTTCTCTGACGATCCAGGTACCACCCCAGCTCCAGTCTCCGCTGAGGACGTCTTTGAGGTAGAAAACATTTTGCCCACCAAGAGGGTAAGAGGAAAGACTTTCTTTCTTGTGGATTGGAAGGGGTTTGGCCCGGAGGAGAGGTCCTGGGAACCCAGGGAGAATATTCATGCCCCTTATCTCCTTAAAAATATTTTCTCGCGGGCGTAAAGAAGATGGGGCGTAAAGGGGGGGGTACTGCCGGGCAGAGACGCCGTTCCCCTCACTGCCGCAGTCCCAGTCTGGTGTCTTCCTGCTCCCCTCCTGCTGCTGTGGCACGCACCGTGCGCAGCTTCCCAGGCACTGTGCTTAGGGCGCGCGCTCCCTCCCTCTTAAAGGGGCAGCGTGCGCCGTCCTAAAGAGTCCCCGGCCAATGGCCGGAGGACTTCCCCTATATAAGGCACCTCCTCCAAAATGGAGGTGCCTGTGCAAGGTTATTGTTTTGTGTGCTAACACTTTCCTCAGCCCTCAGGTCCCACTGCCTGTCAGCCTTGCCCGCCAACCTGCCTACCCGGAGCACCTGCCAGTTAACTGCCGTGCCCGCCAGCCTGCCTACCCAGAACACCTGCCAGTTACCTGCCGTGCCCGCCAGCCTGCCTACCTGGAGCACCTGCCAGTTACCTGCCGTGCCCGCCAGCTTGCCTACCTGGAGCACCTGTCTGGCTGTCAGCCATACCTGCCTGCTTATCTACCTGAATCACCCGCAAGCCTTCCTGCCGTGCTCATCCGCTGTATCCGCCAGCTCCTGTCATCTGACCCGTGGGAGTCACCTGCTCTCGCACAAGGTCGGTCCCAGAGTGGCACCTGGTTCACCTGCCCGGTCCCTCCCTGGTTCACGGAGTCGACTAAGCCGCCGTGTGACCTGGGTCGGTCTGAGTAGGCACTTAGTTATGCCCCTCTCGCCCCTCCTTGCACCGAAGCACAGAGGTTCCACCACCCGGACCCGTAACAGCCTATATATTAGTCTGAGGATATCTCATATACTGTATAATCTAATACTAGAGACTATAATAACCCTGATACATATCTGTGTTATCCGCCCCCGCTCCTCGACTGTTATTATAGCCCCTAGTATTAGATTATATACGGGATATCCCCAGAGTAATATATCAGCCTAATATTTCTTTATTTTTTTCACATTTTTGAGATTTTAGAAGTTTATAATAAAAGTGATGTTTTATCTTGAGTATTGAATATAGTGTTTAGCCAGTGAAATTGGTTTATATTTACTTACACTTTTTTTTTTAATTATTTTTCTGTCAG
Organism: Phyllobates terribilis; assembly: GCF_046119375.1. NCBI lineage: Eukaryota > Metazoa > Chordata > Amphibia > Anura > Dendrobatidae > Phyllobates > Phyllobates terribilis. Next base: position 442,878,479 of record NW_027362771.1, on the reverse strand, counting down.
CTGCTATATATAATGGATGATAAAAAATGATTTGTTGCTAAATAATTATAAACCAACAGATGTTCCCTATATGCATAATGAAAAGAGTGGTGACACATCCAAAACCGCAGGCACCATTATTTGTCTGAAATAACGGATGTAACTGCGATATTTCCATATATTTAGGGCAAAACTCTGGCTAATGAACAAATGTCATCCAAGTGAGGATCCTCTAACTATAGGCCATGACATGAATACAGTTGTTCAGTTTAGAAAACCATAAAACTTTAAAATACACTGTAAGGGCTATCTGAGGAGGTACGTCATTCAAGATCTTCCACACATTAACCAGAATGGTGGCAAGCTACAAATAATGTCTCTCACAGTTGAGCAACTCTTCTGTCTATGCATTACGTTGTCAGCTCATTCCTTTCAATAGTCAATGTGTAATGTTTTAGGGGGATGTCCACTTTATCTACAGTATAATGCGAAAGTTTAAACAGAATATAACTCCAAGTAAATCAAACTTCTTTGAAATCAAACTGTCCACTTAGGAAGCAACACTGATTGACAATCAATTTCACATGCTGTTGTGTGTCACCCCAGGCCTGGATGCCACAAATATTAAAGGCTGTGTCTGAGAGCAGGAGGGAGGTTCCCTGGTCAGGGACCATTAGCATGCAGCACCTCCTGTCCCAGGCCAGTAGGGGGAGCAGGCTGCCCCTATAAAATCTGGAACTGAGGGCAGGGTTAGACAGACCAGGATCCACTTCTGAAGCATCCAGAAGGGTTCCCAGGGGAAAGGGACAGGTCAGCAGCAGCTGAGGAGTCCGGGAGGCAGAGGAGGAACAGCAAGCCAGGGACAGAGGCAACGAGAGCCGGCCCTGGCTGAGAGAGAACTACACAACCGGACACTGGGGTCCGAGGCTGTCAGGGTTGCAAGCCCAGCAGCAGATAACCGACCTGTGAGGGATTTTAGGTCCCTTGGCCTGAGAAGCCTGGAGGCTCCGCCACACAGAGGGACCGGTACAGCACGGAGAAGCAACAGGTACCTAAGGCCCGAGTCGCAAGCCATACAGGCGTAGTACACGGCCAGCTCAGGGACGTGGGCTATCACACCACGAAAAGGGGGATAGTCAGCAAGGGCAGAGAGAGAACGGTAGGCCTACCCACTCACCCTGACCAGTGGGGCTCGCCCAAATGCTCTCAGACACCCAGGCCCATTCCTACCCTGTACTCCTGTTGGGTCATTAGTGCTAACTACAATAAAGACCCTGGACTGTTTGAAGCAGACTCTGAACCCTTATTACTGCGACCTGCACCCTCACCCCCAGCATCCTATTACACTGCCCTGAGGCTACACTCTTCCCGTGGGGAGTTATCCTATTCCTGTGCTGCATACCAACATCAGCCTCAGCGGTCTGCCTTGCAGTGGCGGTCATCCCTGACCGTAATCCACGGGTGGCGTGGTCGGACATTCAAAACCCTACCATCAGACTGCCACAGCATTTGGTCTGACCACCCTGAGCCACGGGATCGGGTTGCCACTACTACCCCCAACATTGCACTGAAGCCCGGTTCCGGGTGCCCCACGGCTCAGGGGGCGAGTCAGCTTTGGTGTAGTCGGCAGGATTGTGACCAACCCGCCACAAACGGGTATTGCGTGCCTGAAAAAGACTGTACACATACCTTAAAAAAAGATTTCCCGCCATCTTCAGTCGTTTCCCGCCATCTTCAGCCGTTTTCCCGCCATCTTCAGCCGTTTTCCCGCCATCGGATGCCATCTTCGGGACGCCGCGCGGGAAGAAGAGGGGCGTGGACGTCCAAACCGAGACCTGATGCCCCGCCCTACGCACCGACGCTGCGCAAGGTCCTATCCCGGAGCAGCACCAGCGGAGCCGCGGCCTACGGAAGAGGATCAATGGAAGGTAGGCCATGGTTAAATAGGGGGGAGGAAGATGACGGACGCGGAAGGACCTTTTACCACCAGCGTGGCTGCAGCAGCGGTGATGCCGTTCTCCATGCCCTACATCCCCGGAGCAGCCTTGTTGCCCCCATACATTAACTGACTTTAAGGAAAGACTGCACAGTTTATTTAAAGTGTATCCTCTGACAGAAGAACAGAAAGTGAGCATTCTGACAGGGCAGCTAACCGGTGCAGCCCAGCAGGAAGTGAAATCATGGTCAGATGAGGAGAAAAGGACTCTAAAGGACATTCTGACCCGGCTGCGGAGTACCTTTGATACCCGTACCTCAGCCGAAATCAAAATGCAGTTCTATGGCTGTAAGCAGCGAGCCCAAGATAGTATCAGAGACTATGCCTTGAACCTGCAAGAAGCTCTGGGAGCAATTAAACAAGCTGACCCTGGCAGCGTGCAGGACACCGATAAACTGTTGACTGACCAGTTCATAGAAGGTCTGCTGTCCAGCGCCCACAGAACCCAGCTGCGCCTCATGGCCCTACAGAACCCCGGTCTGACTTTTGCGCAGTTCAAGAATAGGGCCATCCAGGTGCTCCGAGAACCCGCACCAAGTGGCGCTGTAGTTCCCCAGTGCCCTGCCATCACTTACCACCAGGAGGCAGTGCCCTACCCCGCAGACCTTGTGGGGGCTGATGTGCAGGCCCTAAATCCATCCCAGCCTGCAAACCTGCGCCATCAGGTCCAAGTGCTAACAAAGAGTGTGGCTGCACTGACCAGGACCGTACAGTCGTTGCAGGTGGAACAGTCAAGACCAATCAAGCTGGCTTCCAGTCCAGAGGATGTCCCGTGGCGTCGACAGAGTAGGATCCCGTCGTTCAGAGGGAGGCCCGCCGATCGTTACACTGAGGATGAACAGCCGATTTGCCGCCGTTGCAGTCAGCCAGGACACATAGCAAGGTACTGTACTTTAAATGGGTCCTACCTGGGGCAGAGGGCCAACCCCCAGGCATAAGGTCATCAGGCACGTCTAATTGGCGTGATAAGTACGTGGGGGGATGCCCGGTCTTACCCGTAGTGCTGGACGGTATCCCCATGAGTGCACTGCTGGACACCGGGTCCCAAGTGACTACCATCCCCTACGTACTTTTCAAGCGGTACTGGAGTGACGCGGATATAACCCGTTATCCAGACGATGACTTGAGCATCATCGCCAGCAATGGCCAGCCCGTGCCGCAGGTGGGGTTCAGAGAGATGACCATTAAGATTGGTAAGGTTGAACTGCCGGCACAGGGAGTGATCATTGTGGACATTGACCGTCGTGAAAGTCACCCTAAAATAACCTTGGGTACTAATGTGATTGAAAACTGTCTTTCAGAAGTAATTGTGATTTTGCAGCAGGTGGCGATGAATGCGAGCTCCAGCCAACAGAGGGTCCTCCAGAAAGAGATAAGAGCCCTGATGAGATGGCAACAGGTAGAACTTTCTGGTGATGAGATCGGTAGCGTGAGGATGAGCGACCCGTTCCCCATTGCCATGCCTCCCAAAAGCTAAATGATGATCTGGTGTCGGACTGCAATCGGGTTAAGAGGGAGAGACTACCAAGCCATGGTAGAACCCGTGTACTCAGACAGCAGGCCCACCATTTTGACAGCCCGGGGGGTGGTTGATGTCCGCCATGGAAGGGTGCCCGTCCGGATCTTAAACATCGGGGAAAGGGAAGTACATTTGCCCCGGTACGCTACACTAGCCAAATTGTTTGCCGTCGAACACAATGCTATCAGGGTCGTGGAACCCTTGCCTCCATCTCCCCCCGTGGAGGGTAATGGCTCCCAGAAACACAAGGAGGACTGGTGCCAGAAACTCCATGTGGGTGCTGACTCCACTCCCCTGCACCAAAAACAAGGAGTCTACCGGGTGGTTCAGGAGTACGAGAGAATCTTTAGTAAGCACCCGCTAGACTTCAGCCGAGTAAAGGGAGTAGAACACCACATCCCCACGGGGAGCCACCCTCCAATAAAAGAGAGACACAGACCTGTACCCCCCGCACATTATCAGAATGCAAGGGGCATGCTGAGAGAAATGAAAGAAGCTGGGGTCATTAGAGATAGCTGTAGTCCCTGGGCAGCCCCCTTGGTTCTGGTAAAAAAAAAAGACGGTACCATGAGAATGTGCGTGGACTATAGACAAATCAATCGTATCACCCATAAAGACGCGTATCCATTACCTAGGATAGAGGAGTCTTTAGCAGCCCTAAAATCAGCTAACTTCTTCTCTACTTTGGACCTTACTAGCGGGTACTGGCAGGTTCCTGTGGCAGAGGCTGACAAGGAGAAGACCGCCTTCACCACCCCGATGGGACTGAGCGAATTCAACTGTATGCCCTTCCGGCTCTGCAACGCACCAGGGACTTTCCAGAGGCTGATGGAATGCTGTCTAGGGCACCGAAACTTCGAGACGGTCCTACTTTACCTGGACGACGTGATCGTCTATTCGAAGACCTACGAGGACCATCTAAAACACCTGGCAGAGGTGTTCGAAGCCCTGGCAGGCTATGGCATAAAGGTGAAACCCTCCAAGTGCCATCTGTTAAAGCCGAAGGTACAGTACCTGGGGCACGTGTTGAGTGCAGAAGGAGTAGCCCCCGACCCCGACAAGGTCACAGTAATCAAGAGCTGGCCAAGCCCCTCAAACATCAAAGAAGTGAGGCAGTTCCTTGGGTTGGTAGGCTACTGCCGAAGTTTCATCCCCGGGTTCACAAAGATGGCAGCTCCAATGCAAGACCTCCTGATAGGTCAATCCAAGACCAGAAGCCAAAAGCCACCCTTCAAGCGGGACAAGCAGGAAGAGGAGTCCTTCCGCCAGTTGAAGATGGCCCTCACGGAGGATGAGATCCTGGCCTACCCTGATTATGGCCAGCCTTTTATTCTCCACACAGACGCCAGTAATGTGGGGCTGGGAACAGTACTGTCGCAGAACCAACAGGGCAGAGAAAGGGTGATCGCGTACGCCAGCCGGAAGCTGAGGCCCACTGAAAGAAACCCGGAGAATTACAGCTCCTTCAAGCTAGAATTCTTGGCAGTGGTGTGGGCCGTCACAGAACGGTTTAAGCTTTACCTGGCCTCCGCAAAGTTCACTGTGTACACGGACAACAACCCGTTGACACACCTGGACAACGCAAGACTAGGTGCCCTAGAACAGCGGTGGATGGCCCGGCTATCAAATTATGACTTCACAATCAAATACCGGGCAGGCAGAACCAATGCCAACGCAGACGCCCTATCAAGAATGCCCCACCTACCCGAAGGAGAAGAGGATTCGGAAGAGCTGGAGGAAGCAGAGCTCCCTGCTTTCCACCGGTATGGGGCCACTCAGTATTCTTACCGGGTAAGAGACAAAGACCTAACCACCGTCATGTTCAAACCCTTACCCCACCACGGCTGGGCTGAAACGCAAAATAGTGACCTTGCAATACGCCTGGTGAAAGACCTGTTAACCCAGGCAGACGCTAGCCCTGGCCCGGACGCTCCAGAGGAAGCCAAGCAGATATGGAAGGAGAAAAGCAGGCTATTCCTCTACGAGGGTAAGCTGTGCAGAAGGCTTGTCAACCACCGGACGCATGAGCTGACCTGGCAGATAGAGGTCCCAAAGCGAGATGCAGCAATGGTCCTGGAGGCCTACCATGACAGAGCGGGACACTTCGGGTGGAAGAAACTGGAGTTCCTACTGAGAGAGCGTTTCTACTGGATCGGTATGAGAGGGGCCATAGAGAAGTGGAGCAGGGACTGCGGCCCATGCCACCTCAGAAGGAAGGACCGTACCAGCCAGAAGACACCCTTGAGGCCCATCGTCACCAGGCAGCCTCTTGAGCTAGTAGCTCTGGACCATGTGAAGTTGGCTCCAAGCCGGTCCGGCTACGTCTATGCCCTCACGATTGTGGACCATTACTCCCGGTTCCTGGTGGTGGTTCCTGTTAAAGACCTGACAGCCCAAACAGCGGCCAGAGCCTTCCAGCAACACTTCTGCCGTCCACACGGGTATCCGGAACAGGTCTTGACAGATCAAGGTCCAGCGTTTGAGGCGGAAGTCTTCCAGGAGTTCTGCAACCTCTACGGCTGTAGGAAGATTCGGACAACGCCGTACCACCCACAAACCAACGGGCTGTGTGAGAAAATGAACAATATCGTCATTGATCTCCTCAAGACGTTGCCCCTGGAAGAACGCAGCCTGTGGCCGGAGAAGCTGCCAGACGTGATTGACTTGTACAACCATATCCCGGTGAATGCTACAAATTGCACCCCGGCTTACCTGATACGAGCAAGACTAGGTAAGCTGCCTATAGACCTGGAGATGGGCGTCCTGACACCCGAGGACACCTCCCCAGACGCGGACTGGGATACGGAACGGCGGCTACAATACAAGAAGGTACAGGAGAGTGTGGAGAGGAGTCTGGCTCAAGTGAGAGAAAAGCAAGAGAGGCTCTTCAACCAACACACCCCTGCTGGTCCCCTGGAACCTGGTGAGCAGGTCCTGAAGCGGAAGAGAAGGCTTCACAAGCTGGACGACCAGTGGGAGAGAGACCCGTACACAGTACTGCAGTCCGACCACAACAACCCGAAGGTATGTGTGATTACCAAGGATGGAGGAGAAACCACTAGCACCGTCTCCAGAGACCACCTAAAACGGTGCCCCGAGCAGCTACAGAGTCCAAGTGAAGATCAAGATGACCTTGAACCCGCTGAGGACAAGGAAGAAATGATCAGCACAGTTCTCGGAGAGTTCCCCCGGACCTGGACTCGAATAAACGATGCCATAGTGGTACCCGTCCTACACATCCTTCAGCCTACCCAGCAGGAGCCTACAGGAGAGCAGGAAGAACAAGAGGAACAAGCAGCCCTGGAGGCAGAAAAACCCACGCCAGCAGCCCTGGAGAGTCAACCCTCTGCTGACAGTGAGCCTGCCATGCCTGCGGTAAGCCAAAGAACCCGCAGACAGCTGCCTGCCCTGCCTATAAACCCAGCTAGTAGCAATACCCTTAATACTAGTGGGGAAAGCCAGGTTAGACCACCACCAGACAGTGGGTTACGGAGGTCAACCCGGAGCACTAGGGGTCAAATACCAGCTCGCTGGAAGATCTAAATGTATAATGTATATATTTAATGTGTTATGTTTATACCCTGATTATTAATAATGTTTCTCCAGTTTTCCTAGATGCAATGGACTGACAGGTTATAGACAGTGAATAACCGGAACTACCATGTAGATAGTTGCACCTGGTGCCCTCTTGTGAAGTTGGCCACAGAAGAAAAACCTGTCCGGCGTGGCCTCCCTGTGGTCCAAAGTAGGTAGCTCAGCCTTGTCGCCACGCCCAAGGCCTGGAACTTGTGGTTTATGGAGACAGGTCCCCACATTGCTCAAAAACTTCGCCTTATTGGGTGAAATGGACACTCGGTCGCGGATCATACTGTGACCTAAAGAACTCAATATGTGGTGTTGTTTGTTATTTCCTTTCCTGTTGTGTTTATGGTCATGCATTTATACCCTGTATTTGGGTTTCTTGTTTAGTCCCGGAGTACTAAAATTTATTAGGGGGGAATGTGTCACCCCAGGCCTGGATGCCGCAAATATTAAAGGCTGTGTCTGAGAGCAGGAGGGAGGTTCCCTGGTCAGGGACCATTAGCATGCAGCACCTCCTGTCCCAGGCCAGTAGGGGGAGCAGGCTGCCCCTATAAAAGCTGGAACTGAGGGCAGGGTTAGACAGACCAGGATCCACTTCTGAAGCATCCAGAAGGGTTCCCAGAGGAAAGGGACAGGTCAGCAGCAGCTGAGGAGTCCAGGAGGCAGAGGAGGAACAGCAAGCCAGGGACAGAGGCGACGAGAGCCAGTCCTGGCTGAGAGAGAGCTACACAACCGGACACTGGAGTCTGAGGCTGTCAGGGTTGCAAGCCCAGCAGCAGATAACCGACCTGCGAGGGATTTTAGGTCCCTTGGCCTGAGAAGCCTGGAGGCTCCGCCACACAGAGGGACCGGTACAGCATGGAGAAGCAACAGGTACCTAAGGCCCGAGTCGCAAGCCATACAGGCGTAGTACACGGCCAGCTCAGGGACGTGGGCTATCACACCACGAAAAGGGGGATAGTCAGCAAGGGCAGAGAGAGAACGGTAGGCCTACCCACTCATCCTGACCAGTGGGGCTCGCCCGAATGCTCTCAGACACCCAGGCCCATTCCTACCCTGTACTCCTGTTGGGTCATTAGTGCTAACTACAATAAAGACCCTGGACTGTTTGAAGCAGACTCTGAACCCTTATTACTGCGGCCTGCACCATCACCCCCAGCATCCTATTACACTGCCCTGAGGCTACACTCTTCCCGTGGGGAGTTATCCTATTCCTGTGCTGCATACCAACATCAGCCTCAGCGGTCTGCCTTGCAGCGGCGGTCATCTCTGACCGTAATCCACGGGTGGCATAGTCGGACATTCAAAACCCTACAAACAGATTGCCACAGCATTTGGTCTGACCACCCTGAGCCACTACTGCGACTACTACCCCCAACATTGCACTGAAGCCCGGTTCCGGGTGCCCCACGGCCCAGGGGGCGAGTCAGTTGTGCAAATGGAATAGACAATAGATGGAAATTATTGGCAACTATCAAGACAGACTCAATAAAGGAGTGTTTCCGAAGGTGTTGACCACAGACCACATCTCAGTACGAATGCTTTCTGGCTGATGTTTTGGTCACTTTTGAATCTTGGTTGTGCTTTCACACTCGTGGTAGCATGAGACGGACTCTACAACTCACAGAAGTTGCTCAGTTAGTGCAGCTCATCCAGGATGGCACATCAATGCGAGCTGTGGCAAGAAGGTTTGCTGTGTCTGTCAGCGTAGTGTCCAAAGGCTGGAGGCACTACCAGGAGACAGGCCAGTACACCAGGAAACGTGTAGGGGTCCGTAGGAGGGTAACAACCCAGCAGCAGGACCGCTACCTCTGCCTTTGTGCAAGGAGGAACAGGAGAAGCACTGCCAGAGCCCTGCAAAATGACCTCCAGCAGGCTACAAATGTGCATGTGTCTGCTCAAATGGTTAGAAACCGACTCCATGAGGGTGGTATGAGGGCCCGACGTCCACAGATGCGGGACGCTTGGCATTTGCCACAGAACACCAGGATTGGTAAAGTCATCACTGGCGCCCTGTGCTCTTCACAGATGAAAGTAGGTTCACACTGAGCACATGTGACAAGACGTGACAGAGTCTGGAGATGCCGTGGAGAGCGATCTGCTGCCTGCAACATCCTTCAGCATGACCGGTTTGGCAGTGGGTCAGTAATGGTGTGGGGTGGCATTTCTTTGGAGGGCCGCACAGCCTCCATGTGCTCGCCAGAGGTAGCCTGACTGCCATTAGGTACCGAGATGAGATCATCAGACCCCTTGTGAGACCATATGCTTTGCGGTTGGCACTGGGTTCCTCCTAATGCAGGACAATGCCAGACCTCATGTGGCTGGAATGTGTCAGCAGTTCGTGCAAGATGAAGGCATTGAAGCTATGGACTGGCCCGCCTGTTCTCCAGACCTGAATCCGATTGAGCACATCTGGGACATCATGTCTAGCTCCATCCACCAATGTCATTTTGCACCACAGACTGTCCAGGAGTTGGCGGATGCTTTAGTCCAGGTCTGGGAGGAGATCCCACAGGAGACCATCCGCAACCTCATCAGGAGCATGCCCAGGCGTTGTAGGGAGGTCATACAGGCACGTGGAGGCCACACACAATACTGAGCCTAATTTTGACTTGTTTTAAGGACATTACATCAAAGTTGGATCAGACTATAGTGTGATTTTCCACTTTCATTTTGGGGGTGACTCCAAATCCAGGCCTCCATTGGTTAATACATTTGATTTCCATTGATGATATTTGTGTGATTTTGTTGTCAGCACATTCAACTTTGTGCAGAACAAAGTATTCAATGAGAATATTTCATTCATTGAGATCTAAGATGTGTTATTTGAGTATTCCCTTTATTTTTTTGAGCAGTGTATATTTGTTGTGACCACCAATCGTCTTTAAAACTGCATTAAAGCATTGATTCTTCTAGGTACATTTGCATATAGTTTTTAAAGGAACCTAGCAGGGAGTTTGTTCCAAACATTTCAGAAAACTAACCACAGATCTTTTGTGGATGTAGACGTGCACAAATCCTTCTGTCCCTTCATGTAATCCCAGACAGACATGATGATGTTGAGATCAGGACTTTGTGGGGGTTATGTCATTACTTCCAGGACTCCTTGTTCTTCTTTACACTTAGGATATTTCTTAATGACATTGTCTGCATGTTTGGGGTCATTCCCCATTGCATAAAAAAAAATTGAGCCAATCATATGTCTCCCTGATGGTATCAGATGATGGATAAGTATCTGCCTGTATTTTTCACATTCGAGGACACCAAGAAATGGGCAGTCTGGAAAACCATAGACCCAGTGTTTGGCCAATGAAATTTATTGCAGCAGATGAAAGGCATATCATGCTTACTTCCCTTTGAAATTGGAAGATATACATCTGTGCCACCAGCTCAGAACTGGCAGTAACCAATGGGATCCAGCTACAACCATTTACTGTTTGGAGAAATCGGGCCAAAAGTGGTCTTCATGGAAGAATTGCAGCCAAAAATCATACCTTTGACATGGAAACAAAGCCAAGCTACTTAACTATACATGAAAACATAGGCATAGAAGGCAGTTTATTTGCTGAAGGGCTGGAGAGTGGTACAATATTGAGTGTCTGAAGGCAATAGTGACGCATGATCGAAGTTCCTTGCAAGTTTGGGGAAGTATTTCAGCAAATGGAGATGGGGAATTGTTCAGGATTGTTACCTCAATTTTGTGAAACACAGGCAGATACTTATTCATCATGTCATGTCATCAGGGAGGCATCAGATTGCCTCCTAATTTATTCTGCAGCAGGACAAGGACCCAAACATACAGCCAATGTCACTAAGAACTATATTCATCATAAAGAAAAAAAAGGAGTCCTGAAAGTGATGATATGGCCCCCACAGAGCCCTGATTTCAACATCATGCCTACCTGGGATTACATGAAGAGACAGAAGGATATGCTCAAGCATTTATCTACAGAAGACCAGTGGTTAGTTCTCCAACATGTTTGGAAAAACCTCTCTCTCAAGTTTCTTTAAAAACTGCGTTGTGTACCAAGTAGAATTGATGCTTTGATGCTTTTGAAGGCAAAGGGTGGTCACTCCAAATATTGATTTGATTTAGATTTCTCTTTTTGTTCATTAACTTTGCATTTTATTAATTGAGAAAAATGAATTATTAATGCTTCTATTTTTGAAAGCATTCTTATTTTGCAGCATTTTTTTCATACCTGCCTAAAACTTTAACAAATATGTTGAGGACATGATCTTGCGACACTTACTAATGTATGAGTATTATATGTTCTCCTTTGGTATTTGTTAGTTCAGCCTACCCCACACTTTGCACTCCCCCCAGTTCTCAAAATGACAGGTGCTAGAGGAGCATTTGATGAGACCTGTCCATCAGACTTCTCCAGGTAAATTGCACTGCACAAGAGAAAGCTGCTTTTTCAATTGGAGGATACTGAAGCATGAATACCAGCAGGACACCGGTCCTTGATAACCCATCTTCTCCTGATGAACCTTTATCACCTGGGGAAACACGTCGAGACTTGCTGTGAGAGGCAAGATGACCTTTATAAGATAAGTTGCCTGGTTCAATACAAGATATCATGGTTTAAGAATTGAGTATTTATCGGCATCAATTCAGCACTAAGGACTAGAGATGAGCGGTGTTCGACTAGAACTGTTCGCCAATCTCAAATTCGAGCTGTTTTGGGCAGTGTTCGAGTTGTTCGACGAACCCGAACGATTTGCAAAAAATTCGGCTGTTCGAGGTTATGTTCGATAACTGTTCGTGCACCAAAAGCGTGTCCTGCATGTCTGGCGCTATTTAGAGCACCAATCATGCAGGGATTGTCTGCCACTCACTGTAATGCCACAGCCATGGTGGTTGTGGCATTACAGTGATTGCCCAAATCGATGGGAACAGTGCCAACAGTGAAACATGAAAAGCCGGCAATTCAGCAGCGGCATACACCTGTACCCGACAATTTAGAACCGAAAGAATAGAGCTTCACACATAGATTAGATAGATATAAACATGTCAGCCACATATATACGAAGTACAGTGAAAGTGCTGCTTACTGTACTTGTCATTTAGCGTAAAGGATTTATCAAAAAAAATAATAGTGTTTTCATGCACCGTCTCTTTAAAAAAGCCGGCCGGCAATTCAGCATCTGTACCCGACAATTTAGAACAGAAAGAATAGAGCTTCACACATAGATTAGATAGATAGAAACATGTCAGTCACATATATATGAAGTACAGTGACAGTGTTGCTTACTGTACTTGTCATTTAGCGTAAAGGATTTATCAAAAAAAATAATAGTGTTTTCATGCACCGTCTCTTTAAAAAAGCCGGCCGGCAATTCAGCAGCGGTACCCGACAATTTATAACAGACAGAATAGAGCTTCACACATAGATTAGATAGATAGAAACATGTCAGTCACATATATATGAAGTACAGTGATAGTGTTGGTTACTGTACTTGTCATTTAGTATTAAAATAAAGGATTTATTATTAAAAAAATTGGCGTGGGGTTCCCCTTAATTTTAGGCTCTAGCGGAGGTTAAGCAGACGGCTGGGGCAGATGTTTGAAGCCTGGGAAGGGGGTAATACCCACGGAGCTTCCCAGGCTACTAATATCAGCCCCCAGCAGAATACATAGCCTTTACTAGCTATTAAAATGGGGGACCCCCCAAAAAAAATGACGTGGGGTCCCCCCTAATTTAATAGCTAGCAAAGGCTAGGCAGACAGCTGGGGGCTGATATTAATAGCCCAGGAAGGGAGCCATGAATATTGGCCCCCTCCCAGGCTAGAAACACCAGCCGTCAGCCGCCCCAGAAATGGCGCATTCATAGGATGCGCCAATTCTGGCACTTAGCCTCGCTCTTCCACGCTGCCCTGGTGCGGTGGCAGGGGGTAATAGGGTTGGGGTTGATGTCAGCTTATAATGCCAGCTGACATCAAGCCCAGGTTAGTAATGGAGAGGCGTCTATAAGACACCCCCATTACTAACCCCATAGTCAAAGTTAAAAAAAACACAAACCCCCAGAATAAAGTCCTTTAATTGAAATAAAGACACAATCCTTTATTGTTCTAAATTAAACCATACTTACCGTCACGCCCATTCCAGCTGAAGCCAACGATCTCCTGCAATAAAAGAAAAATAATAAAGCAACCTCATCCTTACCTTTCCATGGTTCCCACGACAGCTTCAGCTCTGCTACATCGAGATGACAGGCTGGACCGCAGCAGAACGCTGCCATCCAGCCTCTCATCCCGTAGACACTGAGAAGCGCAGGCTTGCTTGCGCTGCTCAGCGTCTCTCTGTGACGACATCCAGATGAGCCGAGTTCATGTCCAATGAACTCGGCTCACCTCATGCACGTCACTGACAGCGTGGGAAAATTCTCACGCTGAAGCGGTGAGTGCAGGAGAATTCTCCCACGCTGTCAGTGACGTGCATAAGGTGAGCTCATGTCCAATGAACTCAGCTCACCTCCTGCACGTCACTGACAGCGTGGGAGAATTCTCCTGCACTCAGCGCTTCAGTGTGAGAATTCTCCCACGCTGAAGCGCTGAGTGCAGGAGAATTTTCCCACGCTGTCAGTGACGTGCATGAGGTGAGCCGAGTTCATTGGACATTAACTCGGCTCATCTGGATGCCCTCACAGAGAGACACTGTGGAGCGCAAGCAAGCCTGCGCTTCTCAGTGTCTGCGGGATGACAGGCTGGATGGCAGCGTTCTGCTGCGGTCCAGCCTGTCATCTCGATGTAGCAGAGCTGAAGCTGTCATGGGAACCATGGAAAGGTAAGGATGATGTTGCTTTATTATTTTTCTTTTATTTCAGGAGATCGTTGGCTTCAGCTGGAATGGGCGTGATGGTAAGTATGGTTTAATTTAGAACAATAAACAATTGTGTGTTTATTTCAATTAAAGGACTTTTTTCTGGGTGTTGTGTTTTTTTTAAATACTTTACTAGAAATTAATGGTGGTCATGTCTAATATTGGCGTGACCCCATGAATTTCGGGCTTAGGGCCAGCTGATAATGCCAAGCTGGCCCTAACCCCTTTATTACCCAGTGAGCCACCGCATCAGGGCCCTGGATGAGTTGGGTACAGCGCCAGAAGATGGCGCTTCTATGAACGCGCCATTTTCCGGGGTGGCTGCGGACTGCAATTTGCAGCGGGGGTGGCCCAGAAAGCTTGGGCCTCCCTGCGCTGCGGATTCCAGCCCCCAGCTGCCTAGTTGTACCTGGCTGGACACAAAAACAGGGCGAAGCCCCACGTCAATTTTCTTTAAATTATTTCATGAAATAATTAAGAAAAAAAGGGCTTCCCTATATTGTTGTGTCCGGCCAGGTACAAATAGGCAGCTGGTGGTTGGGGGCAGCCCGTTCCTGCCTGCTGTACCTGGCTGGACACAAATATAGTGCGAAGCCCCACGTCAATTTTTTTTAAATTATTTCATGAATTTCCTGAAATAATTAAAAAAAATTGAAGTGGGGCTTCGCACTATATTTGTGTCCAGCCAGGTACAGCAGGCAGGAACGGGCTGCCCCCAACCACCAGCTGCCTATTTGTACCTGGCCGGACACAACAATATAGGGAAGGCCTTTTTTTCTTAATTATTTCATGAATTTCATGAAATAATTAAAAAAAAAGTACGTGGGGCTTCACCCTATTTTTGTGTCCAGCCAGGTACAACTAGGCAGCTGGGGGCTGGAATCTGCAGCGCAGGGAGGCCCAAGCTTTCTGGGCCCCCCCCCGCTACAAATTGCAGTCCGCAGCCACCCCGGAAAATGGCGCGTTCATAGAAGCGCCATCTTCTGGCGCTGTACCCAACTCATCCAGGGCCCTGGTGCGGTGGCTCACTGGGTAATAAAGGGGTTAGGGCCAGCTTGGTATTATCAGCTGGCCCCAAGCCCAAAATTCATGGGGTCACGCCAGTATTAGACATGACCGCCATGAATTTCTAGTAAAGTATTTAAAAAAAACACAACACCCAGAATAAAGTCCTTTAATTGAAATAAAGACACAATTCTTTATTGTTCTAAATTAAACCATACTTACCATCACACCCATTCCAGCTGAAGCCAACGATCTCCTGCAATAAAAGAAAAATAATAAACCAACCTCATCCTTACCTTTCCATGGTTCCCACGACAGCTTCAGCTCTGCTACATCGAGATGACTGGCTGGACCGCAGCAGAACGCTGCCATCCAGTCTGTCATCCCGCAGACACTGAGAAGCGCAGGCATGCTTGCGCTCCTCACTGTCTCGCTGTGACGGCATCCAGATGAGCCGAGGTCATGTCCAATGAACTCGGCTCACCTCATGCACGTCACTGACAGCGTGGGAAAATTCTCACGCTGAAGTGCTGAGTGCAGGAGAATTCTCCCACGCTGTCAGTGATGTGCATGAGGTGAGCTCATGTCCAATGAACTCAGCTCTCCTCCTGCACATCACTGACAGCGTGGGAAAATTCTCCTGCAATCAGCGCTTCAGCGTGAGAATTTTCCCACGCTGTCAGTGACGTGCATGAGGTGAGCCGAGTTCATTGGACATGAACTCGGCTCATCTGGATTTCGTCACAGAGAGACGCTGAGCAGCGCAAGCAAGCCTGCGCTTCTCAGTGTCTGCGGGATGACAGGCTGGATGGCAGCGTTCTGCTGCGGTCCAGCCTGTCATCTCGATGTAGCAGAGCTGAAGCTGTCGTGGGAACCATGGAAAGGTAAGGATGAGGTTGCTTTATTATTTTTCTTTTATTGCAGGAGATCGTTGGCTTCAGCTGGAATGGGCGTGATGGTAAGTATGGTTTAATTTAGAACAATAAAGGATTGTGTCTTTATTTCAATTAAAGGACTTTATTCTGGGTGTTTGTGTTTTTTTTAACTTTGACTATGGGGTTAGTAATGGGGGTGTCTTATAGACGCCTCTCCATTACTAACCTGGGCTTGATGTCAGCTGGCATTATAAGCTGACATCAACCCCAACCCTATTACCCCCTGCCACCGCACCAGGGCAGCGTGGAAGAGCGAGGCTAAGTGCCAGAATTGGCGCATCCTATGAATGCGCCATTTCTGGGGCGGCTGACGGCTGGTGTTTCTAGCCTGGGAGGGGGCCAATATTCATGGCTCCCTTCCTGGGCTATTAATATCAGCCCCCAGCTGTCTGCCTAGCCTTTGCTAGCTATTAAATTAGGGGGGACCCCACGTCATTTTTTTTGGGGGGTCCCCCATTTTAATAGCTAGTAAAGGCTATGTATTCAGCTGGGGGCTGATATTAGTAGCCTGGGAAGCTCCGTGGGTATTACCCCCTTCCCAGGCTTCAAACATCTGCCCCAGCCGTCTGCTTAACCTCCGCTAGAGCCTAAAATTAAGGGGAACCCCACGCCAATTTTTTTAATAATAAAACCTTTATTTTAATACTAAATGACAAGTACAGTAACCAACACTATCACTGTACTTCATATATATGTGACTGACATGTTTCTATCTATCTAATCTATGTGTGATGCTCTATCTTTCTGTTCTAAATTGTCGGGTACCGCTGCTGAATTGCCGGCCGGCTTTTTTAAAGAGACAGTGCATGAAAACACTATTATTTTTTTAAATAAATCCTTTACACTAAATGACAAGTACAGTAAGCAACACTATCACTGTACTTATTATATATGTGACTGACATGTTTCTATCTATCTAATCTATGTGTGAAGCTCTATTCTTTCTGTTCTAAATTGTCGGGTACAGATGCTGAATTGCCGGCCGGCTTTTTTAAAGAGACGGTGCATGAAAACACTAATATTTTTTTTAATAAATCCTTTACACTAAATGACAAGTGCAGTAACCAACACTGTCACTGTGCTTCTTATATGTGTGACTGACATGTTTCTATCTATCTAATCTATGTGTGATGCTCTATTCCTTCTTGTCTAAATTGTCGGGTACCGGTGTATGCCGCTGCTGAATTTGCCGGCCGGCTTTTTTAAAGAGAGTGTCTTCTGAGCAGTTTGTCAGCTTTTGGACACCTTTGCAGGTGTTTTCTATGTGTTTCTATGTGTTTTTGTTTGCCTGCCATTGGTTTTAATGGTGTTCGGCGGTGTTCTAAGGTGTTCGACGAACAGTTCGACGAACAGTTCCTCGAACATCCCGGTGTTCGACGAACCGAACCGAACCCGAACACTACGGGGGTGGCTCAACACTACTAAGGACTAGGCATGAGCGAACATTTCAATGTTCGGTTCGGGAAAGTTCCACAAACACATTGATATTTTCCCAAAATTTTCGCCAAATGTTCGTTTAACATTTCCGCATCCCATAGGAGTCAATGGGGGTACCAAAAAATGCATATACAACACCTAGAAACGGGACCAAAAGCTGCCAAAACACGTCAAATTAGGTGTAGACCCCAGGGAAGTGCCATCAATTGACCCAGAGTACAAGTATTATAATTATTATTACTGTGACAGCAACATTTATTCAGTTGCGCTTTACATGTCAAAAAGGGTCACCGACTGGTACAACACGAGAGAGGACCCTGCCTGTGAGGGCACACTGTCACGGACGTGGTTTGTGGAACCACTGTGCCACGGACTCCGGAGAGCCTGGAGGGGCGTGACTAAGTGAGCACCGGACTGTTCACTAGAGCCTCTGATGGTGAGGTTAGACTTGGCTCCCTATGAAAGCCAGGTGCCACTCCAGGACAGACCAAGGGACGCACAGCAGCTGGACCCAGTAGGACAGACTAGATGGTGCAGCAGGCAGAGTCTGTATCAGGAGTGAAGCAGGCAACGTCTGTATCAGGAGTGCAGCAGGCAACGTCTGTATCAGGAGTGCAGCAGGCAACGTCTGTATCGGGAGTGCAGCAGGCCACGTCTGTATCAGGAGTGCAGCAGGCCACGTCTGTATCAGGAGTGCAGAAGGCCACGTCTGTATCAGGAGTGCAGCAGGCCACGTCTGTATCAGGAGTGCAGCAGGCCACGTCTGTATCAGGAGAGCAGCAGGCCACGTCTGTAACAGGAGTGCAGCAGGCCACATCTGTATCAGGTGTGCAGCAGGCAACGTCTGTATCAGGAGTGCAGCAGGCAACGTCTGTATCAGGAGTGCAGCAGGCAACGTCTGTATCAGGAGTGCAGCAGGCAACGTCTGTATCAGGAGTGCAGCAGGCCGAGTCTGTATCAGGAGTGCAGCAGGCCACGTCTGTCTCAGGAGTGCAGCAGGCAGAGTCAGTATATGGAGTGCAGCAGGCAGAGTCTGTATCAGGAGTGCAGCAGGCAGAGTCTGTATCAGGAGTGCAGCAGGCAGAGTCTGTATCAGGAGTGCAGCAGGCAGAGTCTGTATCAGGAGTGCAGCAGGCAGAGTCTGTATCAGGAGTGCCGCAGGCAGAGTCTGTATCAGGAGTGCCACAGGCAGAGTCTGTATCAGGAGTGCAGCAGGCAGAGTCTGTATCAGGAGTGCAGCAGGCAGAGTCTGTATCAGGAGTGCAGCAGGCAGTGTCTGTATCAGGAGTGCAGCAGGCAGAGTCTGTATCAGGAGTGCAGCAGGCAGAGTCTGTATCAGAGTGCAGCAGGCAGAGTCTGTATCAGAGTGCAGCAGGCAGAGTCTGTATCAGAGTGCAGCATGCAGAGTCTGTATCAGGATTGCAGCAAGGACTGGTACACAACCTTACACAACTTAGACTGCAGAACAGGAAGGTTCCAGTACAGCCAACCTAATAGATGGAGACCCAATCAGGATTCCCCACATTTAAAAAAATTAGTGGCAGACGCCAGCAAAGTGGCATCAATTTCGCTACTGCAGAAATAGAGTAAATAAGACCTACACGTCTTCCAGTACAGCCAACCAAGGAGATGGAGACCTAACCAGGAGTGTTCACATTGCCCTAAATGAGGGCCTAACACCACCGAAGTGGCATCAATGTCATCAGACTACAAGTAGTTTAACGCAGACCGATACCTGTCCTACTACAGCCAATCCAGGAGATGTAGACTAAATTGGAAGGGTTTACATTTAGAAATATAGTGCCTAAGACCACCATTTCCATGGCCAACAGATTGGAGATGGTGGAGTTCAACCTCTTAGATTTGTCATGTGTAGGATGAAACAATCTTTTACGTGACCACAACTGTGGGACCGAGGGCTGGCTAAGGTACTGAGAGGGGGCAGAGTATGGTGAACCAGAAAAACTGGTGGAGTGTGAGTGAGGTGTAGATGTTACGGTGGATTGAGAAACATGCGGTGTGCTTGGTGAAACAAACTCAGCAGGCGTGTCCGCTTCTGTTACAGCTGACTGGCTGACACTCAGCCTGACTGGAGCGGGTAAAGAACTGGAGTTTCTGCAATGGGAGACCTGCGTGACAATACTTGGCATGGTAACGGAGGAGGAGGAAGAAGCAGCAGATGTGTTTGATGGGGCAGCTGATGGTTGTTGAGGTGTGCTGGTCCTCACTTCAGCGCGGTAAGATTCCCAGTGTAAAGAATGTTGTTTGAGCATGTGAAAGTTCATGCATGTAGTAGTCAAATTATTGCAGTTTTTCCCTCTACTGAGTTTTTTAATGCAAAGTTTGCAGATAACGTGAGTTGGCTCATCCTTTGCAGTGACAAAAAAGGCCCATGATAGGCAACCCTTGCTGCCCCTGTGAGCTGCAGACCCGCGACCGCTGCTGGCCACAGCCACGGTTGTGGCTAAGGATGCAGTGCTCCTCGTGCTTGCATCACTCTGTGTCTGCGCCATAGGGCGAAATGTAACCTCCTCGTCTTCCTCTTCCACCTCCTCAGATGAGCTACTCGGCTGCGTGACTCTGGGTTCCCACCAAGTAGGATCTTCAACCTCGTCATCATCTAATGTGTTATCCCATTCCTCCCCCTCAGAGTGACCCCTCTCCTCTTGTTGCCCTGACAGCACAGTACAGTCCGCATGAGCCTCAGGTATCTGAGTCTCATCAGGATCACTTCCCTCCCCTGCAGTTAACGTCTGGTGACGAGGGTCAGGAACCTGCTACTTCATCCTGCCCCGAATCCAAGCTAAAAAAAATTTGGGCATCGATGCAGATGCTTTCCTCACCTTGACTCTGTGACTGTTTGGCGTACACTTCTGATGCCCATGGTGTAGAATGGGTGAAGAGTTCTACAGATTCGCCCATCTGTGGTTCGCTACAGTCAGTTGGGCAGTTGGCCAGTTGTGATGCGGGGGGAAGTATGGGTAATTGGGGTGCCACCTCTGTGGACTGTACTGCGTGTGATGTTGAGGTGGAGGAAGAAGAGGAGAGGGTACTGGAAGCAGAGCTTGCCATCCACTGGAGTTGTGCGGCTGCCAAAGGAAGGGAGTGCAGTAGGCTGTCAACTAACATAAGTTGTCAGTTGTCTTTGGATAGGAACTGCTTGTGTTGGTTCATTAGTGCTTTTACTAACATTACCACGTACCCCACGTACACCTTGAATACCAAGCCTATTCTTCCTTCCACCACGCCCTCTTTTTCCCACTCATGTTGGTCAGATACAGTGGTAGGAGCACGCAATTAACTAAAGAAAATACATTTTTTTCCTGTGCAATAGCTCAGCACACACCTGAATTTCAGCGACACTAAATGACAAGGTAAGGTATGGCCTGCCGTATAGTGTTACTAATTGACAAAAAAAAATTGTTAGTGTGTATGAGGCCGATAAAACCTACGAGATATTTTTCAAACCATTTCAAACTGAGATGTCCCATGCTGTATTACTTTAGGAACAAAAGAAAATTTTTTTTGAATGTGGATGAGGCCAGTATGACATAGAATATATGCTCCAAAATATTTCAAACTCAGATCTAGCCAGCTGTATCACTTTACTCAGAGGAAAAAATATTTTTGGGTTACTCTGCATAAGCTCTATGTCCAGCTGACTTTGACCGCCACTGACGTAGTAGCTGGCTTATAGCACTGTATGACTTTTGGCACAGGAAAAAATATTTTTTGGACTGGGCCTAGTAAGAGAAGTTTTTTTTTTTACTGTGAAACCAGGACAAGTTCAACGCCACTAAAATAGGATCTGCCTTTTAGTAGACTGGATCAACTTTGCCACAGTAAAAAACCTTTGGTGGTCTCTGCCTGCCAACCAAAAATATACATAGGTTTGAATGTGCGTACAAGCTGAATTTGACCGCCACTAACGTAGTAGCTGGCTTATAGCACTGTATGACTTTTGGCACAGGAAAAAAATATTTTTTGGACTGGGCCTAGTAAGAGAAAAAATTTATTTTTTTACTCTAAAACCACCTGAAGTTCAACTCCACTAAAATAGTATCTGACACTAAAAAAAACTTTAGTGCACACAGCTTTCAATATCACAATAGCAGCAGAAAAAAAAATCAGATTTTGTGCTCTGCACAGTCTGCAGAGCTTCTTATTGCAGAGCACAAAATCTGTTTTTTTTTTCTGTTGCTATTGTGATTTCAACCCCACTTAATGAAAAGGTGCACTGCGCTTGCTTGATCACATTAGCAAGTGCAAAAAAAGATTAAAGGTATACTGAGACATGGAGCTCTATACCAGTGGTGCACAGCACTATTGTATGGCATGGGCCCTCTGTTTCTGTCAGAATCTCAGTACTTGCACAAGAACACCAAAAATGTGCTGCCCCAGCGGCTACAGAAGTACACAGGCCAGGAATTATCTACACTATCTGACTACCACACAAGCGCCCATCTATCTAGCTAATATGTCTCATTACACAGGAGAACACTGAGCTGCGTCTGTCTCCAGTAGTGACATGGATATAATGGCGCTGAGGGAACATGGACGCTTTTTATATTGAGAGGACATGTGATTTCTGCAGCCAATTGCAGAAGCCCTTATGTCTTTACAGTGTAGATGCTACCTGCACTATGATTGGCTGGCCGCGCTTTCCTCAGTTAAAGTTACCGCCCACAGGAAAAAAGACAAAAAACAGTGCGCTGCTGATCTGACCTGTTCTAAGCTCTCCACAGCCCCCACACTCACCTGGCACATGTCACCGCTCATCATACACTTGCACTATGCTATCAAAACTGTTCAAAACTCCGTGGTTGCCCTGTATTCGCGGTCCCGCGCAAATTTGTTGAACTTTTCCGATTTTAAGAAAATTTGCTCGCCTTTGCGATCACGAATCCGAATGTGCCATATTTGTGCCGAATTTTTAACTTTCGAATATTCACTGAACAAATTTGCTCCACACTACTAAGGACCACGCACTCGCATACCTCGGCAAAAGGGCTGCTATGTGATTATATCGTGTTATGCACTGGGTGTAGGGTCGGACATGTATGGTCTGATTGGAGGCCTGACCACTATGAGACAATATTTATTTACCTGTTTGGATGGACATGTGTGATGAGGGCCTTTTCCTTTTCATAATAGAAGCTTGTGGCATATTGAAAGGGATCCAACTAAGTCCTTGTATTATGTACGTAGGCTTCATGCAGTGTAAAATAGACCGAGTTACACTCAGTGTGGTGCTTTTTTGTCCTGCTGTCATTGGATACATGTCATGCTAAAGTGCCTTTGACAATTTTTTTTGCTCCAATAATAGAGCTAGAGTGGCCATTCATAAGGTATCTTATTGGGCCGTGGTACATAGATTGTTATCCTGTAGTACTGTACCATTAGATGGCATTTTGCACTACGCCACTTTAGCATTTGCACCTTGTTAGTTCATGTATGTTGAGCACTTTTTTTTGAGTATTTTAATTGTATCAATTAAAAGTTATATTTTAGGGTATTTACTGTTAGCTGATACTGATGGAAAGGTCTGGCCACATGCTCCTCCATCGGCAGCCATTTTGAGAACACTAAAGCTGTGCTCTCTTTGAGAACGACTGCAATAGTAAGTGCAGGAGGAGAACCTGTAGCAAACATTGGGGCAGATTTATCAAAACTGTCTAAAAGAAAACTGCGTTAGTTTCTCATAGCAACCAATCACAGTACATGTTTTATTTTACTACATCTGATTGGTTGCTGTGAACAGCAAAGGCAATTTTTCTTTTGGACAATTTTGATAAATTAGGCCCAATGTCCGCAGCTGACAACTTTTTCAATGTCCCATACTGGAAAACCAATATGCCAGTTTGCCTCTATATATTTGCCTGTTTAGAAATGATGTACAGTACATCCATATTTTGTTTTATTGGACATAGCTCTCATAATGCTGTATACAGTGAGAAAATGACCAAATAAATAGCTCCCAGGTCTCACCAATCATCTCATAAAAGGGGCCACTTGTAATGCGCAAATCAAATGATGGTGTCAGGTCAAAATCTAATGTAAAAACCAACATGCTACGACTGTAAAATAATTATGCTTAGGATATATACCATCACTTTTTATTGCAAGACAAATGATTACATATAAATCTTTTTAAAACATATGAAGTGAAGTCTGGAAAAAAAAAAGAGAGAAAGTGGTTATAGATATAAAAACTGTGTAAAAAAGGTTGACTAAAGGTTACTAATGGAATCAGACGTAAAAAAAAGATGAAAACAGAATGTTACATTTTGAAATGTGCAGCCTTGAAAAGAATTGAGTTAATGGAAGTCAAGGAGCACCATAGAACCACAACCATTCGGGAAGTAGCAAGCCCTTCCACTAACCTGTCAGGCTCAACAATCAGATGTTCAGTCCTTGACAGGGCTTAAGATTCGTCTCTGGCAAATTGGAACAAATATAATACATCATATTTTTTCCCTTTGTAGACAAGGTAGCCTATTCGATTTTGGGGTTGTTTTGTTGCTCTTAGGTAATAAGTTTCACATTTTTAAAGAGTAATTCCAATGACAAATACTAAGAATATCAGCACTACGGTAAACATTTCTAAGCTTAATGGTAAAAAAACATTTTAAAATAGAGGTTTTGCTAAATACTTTCTTTCGTCCTGAATTTCACTCTGATTTATAGTGCATTTTCCTTTTGTGCTCATTGTTTTATCTACTGAGAAATGCATTGTATATGACTTGACAGGTTCAGTAGGGTAGGAAAGTGACAAGTGCTCTGAGCTCATGTCTGGTTGTCACCTTTAAATCCAATTCAGGCACTACAGAGAAGTAAATCAGCTCTCCATAATCATTCACTCCACACAATACCACTTACTGTATATTCTCTGCATGGGCATGCTTAAGGTCTTATTACTCCTATTAAAGCATTGACTAATAAAGTAAATATAATTTTCACATATTTGAGTAATTGTTGTTTGCTTCTTCCATGTTTTGTAGAAGATTCTCATTTACTTGGTATAAAAATGGGTTTCCCAGGTTTACAGAGGAAATGATTCTGAGACCCACCCTTCCTCTCTACAGAACATGACCATGGAAATGCCTAGGTAGATGCTTAGGAGGTCATTCATAAGAGGAGAAAATAGAAAGCACTCACCGGTATGTAAAATACCTTCCTTTATTACATCACATTAAAAACAGCAAGCAAGGGAGTCTTTGGTACAGCTGTCGGACGACAGCCGTTTCGCACCTGTTTGCGCTTCTATGGGTCACTGAATGTGACCAGTAGAAGCACAAACAGGCTTAATGATAAATACTCGCTCAACACTACCACCCACCAAAACTCTGCGCCTGGGCAAGGAGGTCATTAATCAGAAAGGCAGTACAGAGACCAAAAGGTAACCCTGAAGGAGCTGCAGAGTTCCCCAGCAGAGAATGGAGTATCTGTCCATACGACCAAAATAAGCCATACACTCCATAGAGGTGGCCTTTGTGGAAGAGTGGGCAGAGAAAAGCCTTAACTTACACACAAAAATTGTAAGGCTTGTTTTGTGTTTGCCAAAAGACATGTGGGAGACTCCCCAAATGTATGGAGGAAGTTGCTGTGGTCAGATGAGACCAAAATTGAACTTTTTGGCCACAAAGGTAAATGCTATGTCTGGTGCCAACTCAACACAGCTCATCACTCCAACAACACCAATCCCGAAGTGACACATTGTGGTGGCAGCATCATGCTATGCAGATGGTTTTCGGAAGCAGGGACAAGGAAAATGGTCCTAGTCGAGGAGAAAATGATTGATGCAAAATACAGGGATATTATTAAGCAAAACCTGTTTCAGTCTGTCAGTGATTTGAGACTGGGAGGAAGGTTTACCTTCCAACAAGTAGAGATGAGCGAACCTGAACTGTTAAGTTTGGGGTTCATACCAGATACCTAGTGTCCGGTACTGAACCCTGAACGCAAACTTTTTACCGGATGTCTGGTTTACTGTTCATGTTCAGATGCCTAATAAAGTTTATTGAAAGGCTCCAACACAGCCAATCAACAAGCTTTAAGGCTGTGGGCACTTCCTGAGCCATCACAGCCATGCCAAGTGTTGGCATGGGTGTGATTGTCCGGAGCACCATGTGATCTGGACTGTATAAATGCCGGATCACAGGTGCCATCGCCATTCTGCTCTGATTAGGGTAGGGACAGGATGCAGCTGGTATGGGGGATAGAATTAGACTACGCACTTTACAAAAAAGGCTCCTTTTGTACTCTGTAGTCTGCACGTGTCTCAGTGCAAGTACTATGCCAAAAAGCCACTGTGTGTACTCTGCTCTGATATATGTGGGAGTACTATGCCAAAAAGCCGCTGTGTGCACTTTGCACCCTCGCCTGTGGGAGTACTGTGCTTTTAATGCTCTGTGTGTACTTTGCACCCATATATGTGGGAGTACTGTGCCCAAAAGTACTTTAAGCCTCTTTGTGTACTCTGCAAGCCCGTCTGTGGGAGTACTGTGCCTTTAAGCTTCTGTGTATACTCTGCATCCCTGTCTGATGGAGTACTGTTCCTTTAAGCCT
Organism: Phyllobates terribilis; assembly: GCF_046119375.1. Taxonomy (NCBI): domain Eukaryota; kingdom Metazoa; phylum Chordata; class Amphibia; order Anura; family Dendrobatidae; genus Phyllobates; species Phyllobates terribilis. The sequence goes on along the minus strand of NW_027362771.1, from coordinate 442,852,631 downwards.
CTGTGTGTATTCTGAATCCCTGTCTGTGGGAGTAAAGTTCCAAAAAGTTTCTGTGTACTCTGCAGCTGTGGCTGTTTGAGTAGTGTGCCTAAAAAATAATTCTACTCTGCAAATGGCTTATTGCAAGTAGTGTTCCTAAAAAATAATTCTACCCTGCAGCCATTTTTTTTGTGAGTAGTGTGTCTAAAATTAATTCTACTCTGCCGCTCTGTCTGTACGAGTAGTGTGCCTAAAAAATACTTCTCTGCAGCTGTCTCTTTGCCATTTGTGGGCCCAAAAAATGTTTTACTCTACCACTGTGTCTACACGAGTAGTGAGCCTAAAAAAAAAATCTACCCTGCAGCCGTCTCTTTGCCATTTGTGGCCAAAACAATAATTTTACTCTACCACTGTGTTTATACGAGTTGTGTGCCTAAAAAATAATTCTACTCTGCAACCGTCTTTTTGCCATTTTCCACATTTATGGGTGGTTGAGAGTGCCTCCAATTCCTTCGCATTATCTTCCTCCCAGTCCACTGCAGAAAGTGCAGAGTTGGCACCTGAGGACCGTGGTCATCCAGCTTCCACCTCACCCCCTTGCAAACCAGCCAAGACGTCTGAGCCCCAAGTCATGTAGCAGTCTCTCCTGTTTTTTGATGACTCCACTTTCTGCAGTGTGAAGACAGCAAGGGAGGCAGGGGTTAGGAGTGGCTGGCGAGGAACTGGACCCCACTTGGAGCGAAGTCCATCCTAGTGACATGCGCAGTTTGGAGGAAGGGGAGGTGGTCACATTGCCCCAGTAAAAGAGGAAGCAGGGTGCAAAAGCGTAGCGGGCGGCCCCTAGCCAGCACGTCGGCTGCTACTGCCCACCTCGCCGGTGAAATGAGCACACCAAAGCCAGCTCAGAAGATCTCCCAGAAGAGGCATTTCTTCAGGCATTATGCTGACGAGTAATTTTTATATTATAATACAGCTGTTCTGAGGAAAGAATTATGGTTAACATGTAACCTCAGAATAAAAAAATAATCTTTAATCAGAAAAATCTATTAAAAAGCGGACAAATACACAGACTAAATGTGTAAAAACCACACCAGAGGTACTGAACTCTATTGGTTATTCCATAGAGCCCTAATAACAAAAAGGGGCCACATCACATAGCTAATATCCCATTGATTATCATAACGTAATCCCCTCTTTTATACATATAGGGAAATAGGATTATATAGAATCATATTATGAGTTTGTCAGTACACCACAAGGATAAGTGCAACCCAGTGTACAAAGTGACAAAAGTGCATAATTAAAAACACAAACAGGTGTGCTGTTCTGACGACAAGCGACGGGTGGTTTGTACGCTGTGCCGTTAGAGGTTGAAGCAAGGCATATATCTTCTGAACCTGAGCACCAACTGCATGATGAGGTATCTGAATCCCAAGCATAAGGTGCAGTGGAATACACAACCATAAAAAGCATGAAAGATCTGAACCTCCTCCTTCTTCTTCTGCTGTGGTCTAGACCTCTTCCTCCCGCTCAGGATAAACAGGGCCACCTGCCTCACAAAGAGAGGGTATGACAGCACCACCACCACCACCAGTGTCACCGAGCATCTCCATAACATCCCATGGAAGTGTTCAGCTGTCCATCCCCAAAAACCCTCGAGAGAAAGAGAAAATTCCCTACTACCTACCCATGAACCATGATCCTGAATGACAGCATTTCAAAATTACTGGCTTTCCAGCTGGTGGAGACAGTTTTAAAAAATTGATGGCAATGGCTGTCCTGCAGTGCATTCCTCCCAGCCACCACTACTTTTCCAGGTGTGCCATTCCTGCCCTGCACATATTGCGGACCAAATCAGGTGTGCACTGCACAACGCCATCAGTGGCAACATCCACATAACCACCGATACGTGGACCAGTAAGCATGGCCAGGGACGTTACATCTCCCTAACTGCCCACTCAGTAAATGTAGTGGTTGCTGGGACAGAGGTGGCCCATGTCCTACCACTACCAAGGATTGCTGGACGTTTCTCTATCCAGGTTGTCTCCTCCTCCCCCTACTCTGCTTCCTCTACCACCTGCTCATCAGGTCCCAGTAAGACCTGCCCCACCAACTTCAGCACAGCCAGGAGAAAACGACAGCAGGCTGTTCTGAAACTCATCTGTTTGGGGGACAAATCCCACAACACCCAGGAGCTGTGGACGGGGATCAAACAGCAAACAGATGAGTGGTTGGTGCCAGTAAACCTCAAGCCCGGCCTGGTGGTGTGTGATAATGGAAGAAATGTCATAGCAGCTCTAGGCCTAGTCTGGCACATGTGATGAACTTGATGGTGCAGAGCTTCCTAAAAACTACCAACATTAGTCAGAGCTGCTGCTGAAAGTGTGGGCAGTGTGTGCACTCTTTTTCGGCGTTCTCACCCTGCTGCTCGCCTATCTGCACTGCAGCATCACTTTTGCCTTCCCACTAACTGCCTCATACGCAGTGCACTAACAAGGTGGATCTCCATCTTGCATATGTTGGAGAGACTGTGCGGTTCAACACCACTTCACCACCAATGAGTGGGCCTCCATGCCAGACGTGTGTGCTGTGTTGCACTGTTTCGAATACTCCATCAATACGGCCAGCGCTGATGATGCCATCATCAGCGTTACTATACCACTTATTTGCCTGCTGAAAAAAAAACAATTCAGGCAATGATGGATGAGGTGATGGCACAGGAGGAAGAGGAGCAAGGCCAATTAACACCGTTATCGGGCCTGTCGTCCACACATGGTTTGTAGGGTTGATTACTGTCTCAACAGCGGCCAGGTACCAAACTGTACAGTTTGGGAGGATGAGAAGAAAGAAAAACAACCATGATCACAGCAGGCTGGCACACAGATCAGCTCACAGGCATCACTGGAGCATGGCTGGAGGGATAATGTGGGCCCAGATGATACACCTTTCACCGAGGACAGCTTGATGTTGCCTCTGGGCAGCCTGGCACACATGAGCAAATGCATGCTGCAGTGCCTGCTCAACCATCGCCGAGTTGCCCATATTGTTACCAGTGCTAGATACTGGATGACCACACTGCTGGATCCCTGCTACAAGGACAACGTGCTATCATTACTTCCGTCACTGGAGGGGATCGCAAAATACGTGAATTCAAGCGCATGCTGGTAGAGAAACTACTGACTGCTTTCCCACCTGACAGTGGGGACGCAGTGGAATAACAAGGCAAAGGAGGATGCTGGGTCACTTCCAACACCTTGGAAGGCAGGGTTAGCAAGGCCAAAATGTGGCAAAACTTTATCAGCACGCCACAACATCTGACACCACCCTCTGATATGGTCCGTATTAGCAGGAGGCAGCGATACAACAACATGGTGAAAGAGTACAGGTCCACACGCCTCCACGTACTAACTGATGAGTCTGCCCCATTTAAATTCTGGGTCTCCAAATTTAACAAATGGCCTGAGCTTGCCCTTTATGCTTTGTAGGTAGTGATGAGCGAACGTGCTTGCCACTGCTTGGTACTCGCCCAAGCATCACTGTGCTCGACAAGCTCAGTGAGAATTTCTGGGTTGCTCGGGCATGAACTTGGGTCACCTCCCTGCATGTTTGGCACTCTCTAGAGAGCAAATGAACATGCAGGGATTGTCTGCCACGCACTGTAATGCCGCAGCCATGTTGGTTGTGGGCATTACAGTGATTGGCTGGTCGCAGAGCATCATCAGGTCTATATAAAATCTGGCGCCGCTATGCTCGTCATAGTGTACCCGAGAATCAGGCACAGTAGGGAGAGGTGTTGCTGAGCCAGGGAGAGATTTGCTTGCTTATAGTTAGTATAGGTATTCCACAATATACAGTACAGACTAAAAGTTTGGACACACCTTCTCGTTTAAACATTTTTCTGTATTTTCATGACTATGAAAATTGTACATTCACACTGAAGGCATCAAAACTATGAATTAACACATGTGGAATTATATACTTATAAAAAAAGTGTGAAACAACTGAAAATATGTCTTATATTCTAGGTTCTTCAAAGTAGCCACCTTTTGCTTTGATGACTGCTTTGCACACTCTTGGCATTCTCTTGATGAGCTTCAACAGGTAGTCACCGGAAATGGTTTTCACTTCACATGTGTGCCCTGTCAGGTTTACTAAGTGGGATTTCTTGCCATTATAAATGGGGTTGGGACCATCAGTTGTGTTGTGCAGAAGTCTGGTGGATACACAGCTGATAGTCCTACTGAATAGACTGTTAGAATTTGTATTATGGCAAGAAAAAAGCAGCTAAGTAAAGAAAAACGAGTGGCCATCATTACTTTAAGAAATGAAGGTCAGTCAGTGTGAAAAATTGGGCAAACTTTGAAAGTGTCCCCAAGTGCAGTTGCAAAAACCATCAAGAGCTACAGAGAAACTGGCTCACATGAGGACCGCCCCAGGAAAGGAAGACCAAGAGTCCTCTGCTTCTGAGGATAAGTTTATCCGAGTCACCAGAATCAGAAATCGCAGGTTAACAGCAGCTCAGATTAGAGACCAGTAGAGATGAGCGGTGTTCGACTAGAACTGTTCGAGCTGTTTTGGGCGGTGTTCGAGTTGTTCGACGAACCCGAACGATTTGCAAAAAATTCGGCTGTTCGAGGTTATGTTCGATAACTGTTCGTGCACCAAAATCGTGTCCTGCATGTCTGGCGCTATTTAGAGCACCAATCATGCAGGGATTGTCTGCCACTCACTGTAATGCCACAGCCATGGTGGTTGTGGCATTACAGTGATTGCCCAAATCGATGGGAACAGTGCCAACAATGAAACATGAAAAGCCGGCAATTCAGCAGCGGCATACACCGGTACCCGACAATTTAGAACCGAAAGAATAGAGCTTCACACATAGATTAGATAGATAGAAACATGTCAGCCACATATATATGAAGTACAGTGACAGTGTTGCTTACTGTACTTGTCATTTAGTGTAAAGGATTTATCAAAAAAAATAATAGTGTTTTCATGCACTGTCTCTTTAAAAAAGCCGGCCGGCAATTCAGCAGCGGTACCCGACAATTTGGAATAGAAAGAATAGAGAATCACACATAGATTAGATAGATAGAAACATGTCAGTCACATATATAAGAAGTACAGTGACGGTGTTGCTTACTGTACTTGTCATTTAGTGTAAAGGATTTATTAAAAAAAATAATAGTGTTTTCATGCACTGTCTCTTTAAAAAAGCCGGCCGGCATTTCAGCAGCGGTACCCGACAATTTAGAATAGAAGGAATAGAGCATCACACATAGATTAGAGAAACATGTCAGTCACATATATAAGAAGTACAGTGATAGTGTTGATTACTGTACTTGTCATTTAGTGTTAAAATAAAGGATTTATTTAAAAAAAAATTGGCGTGGGGTTCCCCGTAATTTTAGTCTCTAGCGGAGGTTAAGCAGACGGCTGGGGCAGATGTTTGAAGCCTGGGAAGGGGGTAATACCCACGGAGCTTCCCAGGCTACTAATATCAGCCCCCAGCTGAATACCTAGCCTTTACTAGCTATTAAAATGGGGGACCCCCATGGCTGGTGTTTCTAGCCTGGGAGGGGGCCAATATTCATGGTACCCTTCCTGGGCTATTAATATCAGCCCCCAGCTGTCTGCCTAGCCTTTGCTAGCTATTAAAATAGGGGGGACCCCACGTCATTTTTTTTGGGGGGGTCCCCCATTTTAATAGCTAGTAAAGGCTAGGTATTCAGCTGGGGGCTGATATTAGTAGCCTGGGAAGCTCCGTGGGTATTACCCCCTTCCCAGACTTCAAACATCTGCCCCAGCTGTCTGCTTAACTTCCGCTAGAGACTAAATTTACGGGGAACCCCACGCCAATTTTTTTTTTAATAAATCCTTTATTTTAACACTAAATGACAAGTACAGTAATCAACACTGTCACTGTACTTCTTATATATGTGACTGACATGTTTCTATCTATCTAATCTATGTGTGATGCTCTATCTTTCTGTTCTAAATTGTCGGGTACAGATGCTGAATTGCCGGCCGGCTTTTTTAAAGAGACGGTGCATGAAAACACTATTATTTTTTTAAATAAATCCTTTACACTAAATGACAAGTACAGTAAGCAACACCGTCACTGTACTTCTTATATATGTGACTGACATGTTTCTATGTATCTAATCTATGTGTGATTCTTTATTCTTTCTATTCTAAATTGTCGGGTACTGAATTGCCGGCCGGCTTTTTTAAAGAGATGGTGCATGAAAACACTATTATTTTTTTTAATAAATCCTTTACACTAAATGACAAGTACAGTAACCAACACTATCACTGTACTTATTATATATGTGATTGGCATGTTTATATCTATCTATGTGTGATGCTCTATTCCTTCTTGTCTAAATTGTCGGGTACCGGTGTATGCCGCTGCTGAATTGCCGGCCGGCTTTTTTAAAGAGAGCGTCTTCTGAGCAGTTTGTCAGCTTTTGGACACCTTTGAAGGTGTTTTCTATGTGTTTCTATGTGTTTTTGTTTGCCTGCCATTGGTTTTAACGGTGTTCGACGGTGTTCTAAGGTGTTCGACGAACAGTTCGACGAACAGTTCCTCGAACATCCCGGTGTTCGATGAACCGAACCAAACCCGAACACTACGGGGGTGGCTCAACACTAGAGACCAGGTCAATGCCACACAGAGTTCTAGCAGCAGACACATCTCTTCAACAACTGTTAAGAGGAGACTTTGTGCAGCAGGCCTTCATGGTAAAATAGCTGCTAGGAAACCACTGCTAAGGACAGGCAACGAGCAGAAGAGACTTGTTTGGGCTAAAGAACACAAGGAATGGACATTAGACCAGTGGAAATCTGTGCTTTGGTCTGATGAGTCCAAATTTGAGATCTTTGGTTCCAACCACCGTGTCTTTGTGCGATGCAGAAAAGGTGAACGGATGGACTCTACATGCCTGGTTCCCACCGTGAAGCATGGAAGAGGAGGTGTGATGGTGTGGGGGTGCTTTGCTGGTGACACTGTTGGGGATTTATTCAAAATTGAAGGCATACTGAACCAGCATGGCTACCACAGCATCTTGCAGCGGCATGCTATTCCATCCGGTTTGCGTTTAGTTGGACCATCATTTATTTTTCAACAGGACTATGACCCCAAACACACCTCCAGGCTGGGTAAGGGCTATTTGACCAAGCAGGAGAGTGATGGGATGCTACGCCAGATGACCTGGCCTCCACAGTCACCAGACCTGAACCCAATCGAGATGGTTTGGGGAGAGCTGGACTGCAGAGTGAAGGCAAAAGGGCCAACAAGTGCTAAGCATCTCTGGGAACTCCTTCAAGATTGTTGGAAGACCATTTCCGGTGACTACCTCTTGAAGCTCATCAAGAGAATGCCAAGAGTGTGCAAAGCAGTCATCAAAGCAAAAGGTGGCTACTTTGAAGAACCTAGAATATAAGACATATTTTCAGTTGTTTCACACTTTTTTGTTAAGTATATAATTCCACATGTGTTAATTCATAGTTTTGATGCCTTCAGTGTGAATGTACAATTTTCATAGTCATGAAAATACAGAAAAATCTTTAAATGAGAAGGTGTGTCCAAACTTTTGGTCTGTACTGTATATATATATCCATCTGAACTAACAGTCCTTCTGTGGACTAATCCAGCTGCATATAATCAGTGCTAGTGGCAGACTGCAGTGTATAATACAGCACAAGAGGGTCTATTGAAGTCCTGTTAGTATAGGTATTCCACAACATATCTATCTATCTATCTATCTATCTATCTATCTATCTATCTATCTATCTATCTATCTATCTATCTATCTATCTATCTATCTATCTATCTATCTATCCAGAGTGGGCCATTTATATGGATACACCTAAATTAAATGGGAATGGTTGGTGATATCAACTTTCTGTTTTTGGCACCTTAGTATATGGGCGGGGGAAAACTTTTCCAGATGGATGGTGACCATAGCGGCCATTTTGAAGTCAGCCATTTTGGATCCAACTTTATTTTTTTCAGTGGGAAGAGGGTCATGTGACACATCAAACTTATTGAGAATTTGATAAGAAAAACAATGGTGTACTTGGTTTTAACATAACTTTATTCTTTCATGAGTTTTTACAAGTTTATGACCACTTATAAAATGTCAGACATATCACCTATAAGACTGAATCAAAAATCAGACATTTCTTCCATTTTCATGTCGTTGCAGTGTGTCGGTCAAGCTATTTACACTAGGTCTCTGTATAGAATAATATTACTAAATTACAGGCCTGCTATTTAAAACCGTGGTTCTCTTTCAGACGTATCACATAACTGCGTTCCAAAATCAGCCATTTCTCGTGAACGTGGAAAATATTGTCCTCCATTTAAAATGGGCAAGGTGCATGGCAAGGGCCGGGGAAGTGGACGTGATGGTGATGATGCATGCCGAGGCCGAGGATTTGGCTGTGGGCAAGCTGAAATTGTGCCACAACAAACACCCATATCTTGTCGCTCAACATTCCTGTCCCAGTTATTAGGGGACCACAGAACACCACTATTGAACACAGAGCAGTGTTAAAAGGTTGGTGGTTGGATAGCAGATAATGCTTCCAGTCACTTTGCCACCACCATCACCACCCTATCTTCCACACAGTCAAGTCTCAGTTGCCGTGAGTCTGGACCGCATATTCCTCACCTTGATCCTCCTTCCTCCCACCATGCCGAGTGCCCAGAGACAACTGATCTCACTCAGGAGAGCTGTTTACTTTTCCATTTATAGATTCGGGCACCTCGCCCAGCCTGCTTCCAGCGAGTGTGTAGCGATGCCCAAATATTGGAGCAGCCATGGTCACACGAAGGCGACGGTAGGAAAGTTCAATTGACACAATTGCCTGAAAGTCAGGAGGAGGACCACGGTGCGGAAGTGGAAGACGAGGAGGTGGATGATATAGTAACTGACCCAACCTGGCAGGGAGACATACTGAGCGAGGACAGCAGCACACAGGGGAGGGAGGCATAGCACCACAACTGGCAGGAAGAAGCAATGTGGTGGCCACAGAAATAAAGGCAGGAAAGAGTTCCTCATAACGCCAACATGACAGAAGTTGCAAGTACAACTGTTAGGTCTTCCTGAGTCTGGTTATTTTTTAAATGAACTCAGCTCACCTCATGCACCTCACTGACAGCGTGGGAAAATTCTCCTGCACTCAGCGCTTCAGCGTGAGAATTCTCCCACGCTGTAAGTGACGTGCATGAGGTGAGCCGAGTTCATTGGACATGACCTCGGCTCATCTTTATGCCGTCACAGAGAGACAATGTGGAGCGCAAGCATGCCTGCGCTTCTCAGTGTCTGCGGGATGACAGGCTGGATGGCGGCGTTCTGCTGCGGTCCAGCCTGTCATCTCGATGTAGCAGAGCTGAAGCTGTCGTGGGAACCATGGAAAGGTAAGGATGAGGTTGCTTTATTATTTTATTTTTATTACAGGAGATCGTTGGCTTCAGCTGGAATGGGCGTGACGGTAAGTATGGTTTAATTTAGAACAATAAAGAATTGTGTCTTTATTTCAATTAAAGGACTTTATTCTGGGTGTTTGTGTTTTTTTTAACTTTGACTATGGGGTTAGTAATGGGGGTGTCTTATAGACGCCTCTCCATTACTAACCTGGGCTTGATGTCAGCTGGCATTATAAGCTGACATCAACCCCAGCCCTATTACCCCCTGCCACCGCACCAGGGCAGCGTGGAAGAGCGAGGCTAAGTGCCAGAATTGGCGCATCCTATGAATGCGCCATTTCTGGGGCGGCTGACGGCTGGTGTTTCTAGCCTGGGAGGGGGCCAATATTCATGGCTCCCTTCCTGGGCTATTAATATCAGCCCCCAGCTGTCTGCCTAGCCTTTGCTAGCTATTAAATTAGGGGGGACCCCACGTCATTTTTTTGGGGGGGTCCCCCATTTTAATAGCTAGTAAAGGCTATGTATTCAGCTGGGGGCTGATATTAGTAGCCTGGGAAGCTCCGTGGGTATTACCCCCTTCCCAGGCTTCAAACATCTGCCCCAGCTGTCTGCTTAACCTCCGCTAGAGCCTAAAATTAAGGGGAACCTCACGCCAATTTTTTTAATAATAAATCCTTTATTTTAATACTAAATGACAAGTACAGTAACCAACACTATCACTGTACTTCATATATATGTGACTGACATGTTTCTATCTATCTAATCTATGTGTGAAGCTCTATTCTGTCTGTTATAAATTGTCGGGTACAGATGCTGAATTGCCGGCCGGCTTTCTTAAAGAGACGGTGCATGAAAACACTATTATTTTTTTTAATAAATCCTTTACACTAAATGACAAGTACAGTAAGCAACACTGTCACTGTACTTCATATATATGTGACAGACATGTTTCTATCTATCTAATCTATGTGTGAAGCTCTATTCTGTCTGTTATAAATTGTCGGGTACAGATGCTGAATTGCCGGCCGGCTTTTTTAAAGAGACAGTGCATGAAAACACTATTATATTTTTTAATAAATCCTTTACGCTAAATGACAAGTACAGTAAGCAGCACTTTCACTGTACTTCGTATATATGTGGCTGACATGTTTATATCTATCTAATCTATGTGTGAAGCTCTATTCTTTCGGTTCTAAATTGTCGGGTACCGGTGTATGCCGCTGCTGAATTGCCGGCTTTTCGTGTTTCACTGTGAGCACAGTTCCCATCGATTTGGGCAATCACTGTAATGCCACAACCACCATGGCTGTGGCATTACAGTGAGTGGCAGACAATCCCTGCATGATTGGTGCTCTAAATAGCACCAGACATGCAGGACACGCTTTTGGTGCACGAACAGTTATCGAACATATCCTCGAACAGCCGAATTTTTTGCAAATCGTTCGGGTTCGTCGAACAACTCGAACACCGCCCAAAACAGCTCGAATTTGAGATTGGCGAACAGTTCTAGTCGAACACCGCTCATCTCTAGTGCTTAACCTTGTGGTTCAGCGATTTCTCAAAACCTACCCCGATCTGCCTGATCTGCTTGTCAAAATATGCCGCCTGTGTGCCCATTTTAGAAAGTCAGCTACAGCTTCCGCTGCCCTTGCCATGCTTCAGCAGCATTTGCAGCTTCAAGCTCACCGACTGATCTATCTCCACGCATTGGAACTCTACATTGCAGATGTTGGGAAGCATATATGAGCAGAAGAGGGCAGTTGTTGACTACCAGCATCAACAAGGCCGTCGGTATTCAGGTCAAACTCCACACATAAAACCTCAGGAGTGGACATGGATGTCAGACATTTGTACCATCCTCCAAAACTTTGAGGACTCCACCAAGATGGTGAACGACGATGACGCCATAATTAACATCACCATCCCGCTTCACTGTCTTCTGAAACGCTCTCTGCTCACAATCAAAGAGGATGCACTGCAGGCAAGGCACAATGAGATGGAGCAAGGAACCATACAGGATGATTCCAGACAGCCCAGCCTCATCTCATCCCAAGGTGGATTTGGTGACAATGAGGAAGAGGAGGAGGAGGAAGAACAAGAGCTAGTTTCCTGCGCTATAGACGGTACTACCGGCACAACTGTCATACCGTCTGTTCAGCATGGATGGCCTAAGCACAGGGAGGAGGAAGATGAGGAGGAGAGCATGGTTAGTCATTCTCTTGGTGAGGACATGGAAGTCTTGCCTGATAGCAGTCTGGCACGCATGGCTGAGTTTATGTTACGCTGCCATTCCCATGACCCTCGCATTGTCCAAATTTTGGATGACAGTCATTACTGGTTGGTGACACTTCTAGACCCACGCTACAAGGAGAACTTTCTGTCTCTTATTCCCTTTCAGGACAGGCCTAATAAAATGAGGCAGTACGAGAAGGCCCTTGTTGCGGAATTATTGAAAAGATTCCCATCTGAAAACGCTGGCGGCAGAGGTCACAGTTCGTTGGAAAACCAAGGAGTACAGGCAAGAGATATACAAATGCAATCCAGCAAAGGCAGGGGAACACTGTCAAAGCTCAGGAACAGTTTTCTTATACCATCCCATCGCACAGGCCCTGAGGTACGGGGTATTCTCCCAAGGAAGGAAAAGTTTCGGAAGATGGTGAGGGAGTACCTTGCTGACCGTACCAATGTCCTCCATGATTCCTTTGTGCCTTATAATTATTGGGTATCCAAGCTGGACACATGGCATGAACTGTCTCTCTACGCCTGGTAGGTCCTGGCCTGCCCTGCCCTGCCGCTAGCATTTTGTCAGAGCGGATTTTAGTGCTGCTGGTGGAATTATAACCAATAGGCGGATGCGCCAGTCAACTGAAAATGCTGACAAGCTGACTCTTATAAAAATGAACAAGGGCTGGATTGGGCCAGGCTTCTCAACACCACCGAATAATAGCAGCGTAACAAACTCAAATCCAGTGTCTTTTTTTTGGGAGGTCTAACTCTATTCCCATGCACCTCTGTCTTCACACCCAGACATGGTTATACGCTTCCTGATTTTGTCTATTTGCTCTTGTCCTCCTCCTTCTCCGCATTCTCATCCTCCACCACCATATCACCACCATATGTACCATATCAACATATCTACATCTCTTGCAAGGGGCATTGGAGTTCCTCCTAATTTTTGGCAGCCGTTGCTTCACTGCATAGGCAAACAGTATAGGAGACACACTTCCTAATCATGGGAACATTTTTGCAGGAGGCCCTCCGACCTCTATGTCTTTTGCAAAGGGCATCGGAGTTCCTTAAAATTTTTGGCAGCTGGTGCAGTCACTGCATACGCAATAACAGTTTAGGAGACCCACTCGTTAATAATGGGAACAACAAAGCATAGCCGACTGATGGCCCTTTAAGAATAGTAAGAGCCGCCTGATGGCCCTATAAAAATAGTCTTTGTGATTTTCAGAGTCCCTCCATCATAAATGAAACGGGATGTGTGTGATGAGGTGTCACACAACACATGGCCAGATAAAGTTGTAAAATGTTAAAATGACATTTCCTGGTGAATGCATTTGTCTTGGTTGAAAGCAATGCAAAAGTGCAATAACGAATCAAAAACGCTACGGCATCCGAACGTGTTACTGAATTTGGACCCAAAACCTATAAAAGTCAATGGCAACCCAAACTTCGGTGCTTTAAAATGGCTGTAAAATGGTCATAGTAAGGGATAGGAGGCTGCAAAAGGAAGCTAAATTGGGGCAAGAGCAGAACAAGTGCCCTGCAAACATATTTGGATAAGGAAATTACTTAAAATAACATAGAATTCCCCAAAAAAAGACAATATTTGGGACAAATTTAAAATGTTTGTGAAGTGGATTGGATTAAAAAAAAATTGAAGATGAGGCAATGTACCACGACGGCCGCGTACACATGGATGGTACGGTAAAACTAAAAAAAAAAATAATAATAATACGTCAATTTGGATTCATTTTTTGAATTTCTGGCTACTAGTGATGAGTGTGCACTAAAATGCTCGGGTGCTTGATGCTTGGGTCGAGCAAATTGGAATACTCGGGTGCTTGACCCGAGCAATGAGCCCAATGTAAGACTATGTGAACCCTGGCGGTCTGTAGAGGGCGTAAAAGTAGCCCAAATCGATGGGAACAGTGCTCAAATGACATGGGAACGGCATGGGGAAGACCAATGGAAGCATTTCTGATTCTTAGGTCACTGCTGTCAACAGCGTTGTCAGAGGTATTACGCCACTTTTACGGACTCACAATAAAACATACAAAAAAGAAACCAAAATGGATTTTCAGGGAAATATGTTAAGGAACATCCTATCCAGGGTAATAACTTGTATATAAGGCAAAATAAATAACCAAAAACAAAAATGCTTCTCCACACTTTGGGCTATGTTCACACATCGCATTTTTGATGCGTTTTTTGCACTTTTGCATTGCTTTCAACCAAGACAAATGCATTCACTGTCATTTTAAAATTTTACAACCTTATCTGGCCATGTGGTGTGTGACACATCATCAGACACATGCATACAGTGCTGAAAAGATATGGGAACAGCATGGGGAAGACCCCTGGAAGCATCTCTGACTCCCAAGTCACTGCCTAAAAGTGTGCCCATCATAAGTGATCCTTGGGGCATGCGAAGATGCCTTCCACCATGCACCTGTCGTTGCAGACTTGCAACAATCACCGTCCACGTCCTTGTCCCAGTGCAGCATTCAGTTGTCCCTACCCTATTCCTTGGAATGCAAGCGCAAGTATGCAGCCAGCCAGCCACCCACCCACAGGCTGCAATACTATACTGCCAAATTTTTGACAGCTGCTTGCACTTGAAATGTGGCCTTTTAGGCTCGTGGAGGTGGAAGCTTTCACAACCTTATGCCGGCGGCCGGGTGTTCATACTCGGTCCCAAGCCGCCACTATTTCTCCCGGTATTGTCTCTGCCTTCCACAAGCTCGGGTCCCACAACATTACCCGTGCCCTCCCCAGTGCACTTACTGGGAAGGACCGCCTAACCCCAACAGGTGGACAGGTGAATGTGGCCAGGTACGGAGCCAGTCCAGAGCATTTTTTTGCTGAGAGTTGTATTTCACCACAGCCATATTCTTTAGCTCGGTGAAAGGACTGGCATAGAGGGAAACCGTATCTACTCTTGGTGTCATTTCTCCCAGGAAGTCCTCTAATGCAGCTTGCTGCAAAAGCAATGGCAGCCCGTCCAACATCAGCTCGCAGTTGTCGGTGGTGCTTCGACACACAAACATCTTTCTTTGCGCCTTTAATTTCATGACTGCAGAGTTAAGCAATGGCCTGATCTGCAATGCGGTTTGAGAAATAACATGCATAAGCACGTCCAATCCACATTAAAATCCTCTGGTGTGCCCTGGCTTCTACAGCAGGAGAGTTCATGATAGCGCTAACTTTGCAGGTGCTATGGGGCTCTTGAGCGGGGGGAGAAAGGTGAGCCCTCAGAATCAAATCCTCTGGTGGGCCCAATGTTTTTCAATCTGAAACAGCTTCTCAGTGGGAGTTGTATTTCACCACAGCCATATTCTTTAGCTCGGTGAAAGGACTGGCATAGAGGGAAACTGTATCTACTCCGGCTGTCATTTCTCCGTCAACAGGTTCCGCCCATTGTCACACATGACCATGCCAGGCTGTATGTTCAGTGGTGAGAGCCACAGATCAGGCTGCTGTGTTACAGCTTTCAACAACTCTGCAGCTCTGGGCGGTTTGTCACCTAAGCATTAAGCATGTTATCTTCAGCACAGCCTGTTGCCACTTGGCCAAGGCAGTGCTGCAGTGCTTTCAGCTTGTGACTGATGTGGTCATTTTGGGGATGGAGGAGAAGGTGCAGGAGCTGAACAATGCGATTACATCGGGGTTAGATTGGCGACTCTTTTTTATAATAAAGATCCTACTGTTTTTTTTTACGTTATTTTTTTTAAGACAAATGCATTCACCAGGAAATGTAATTTTAACATTTTACAACCTTATCTGGCAATGTGGTGTGCGACACATCATCAGACACATCCTGTTTCATTTATGATGAAGGGACTCTGAAAGTCACAAAGCCTATTTTTATAGGGCCATCAGGCGGCCTTTACTATTCTTAAAAGGCCAGCGGTCGGCCCTCGCTATTGTTAGAGAGCCATCAGCCGGCTATGCTTTGTTGTTCCCATTATTAACAAGTGGGTCACCTATACTGTTATTGTGTATCCAGTGAATACAAGGGCTGCCAAAAATTTCGACGCAACCTAATACCCCTTTGAATAGACAGAGGAGGGTCTCAGTAAAAAAAATGTTCCCATTATAAAGAAGCTGGTTTCCTATAGTGGTAATGCCCATGCATTGACTGCAAGGGCTGCCAAAATTTGGGAAAAACCCCACTAAGAATTTAAAGACACAGAGCAGGGCCACAGTAACAAGGTACAGTCTATTAAAACCCGGCACTCAAGAAGCTTTTCTTTGATTTTAATAAAGTGAGTACAGTATGACAAACGTTTCGGTCACTCAGGACCTTCATCAGTGTACTAAAACAAAAAATAAAAATAAACATAGATAGTAGTAAACATGTGGTCACAGATGTAGAGAACTTTAGCAATATAAATACAGCATATAACACATAGTTTATCTCAAAGAGGAACTACCTGTCATGGAGGAGTCAGGGAACAGGGGGCAGGAGGTATGAGGTTGGATGTCTCAAAGTAAAAGAGAACATACCAGTATATGGATAGAATTTCCTTGGAGTGGACTGTATCTACCTAGGAGGCTGTAATGAGAGAGGTGGCTATTAAAGAGAGGCATATATTGCCTGCTGTGGGGAATAGCGCTGCGTAGCGTTCAGGAACGCGGTATCCACCGCTTGTTCATCTAGTGTGTAATGTGTGGTGACATGCTTATATCCGTTGGGGGCGGGACTCACAATGGTTTGGTTAAACATTGGTGGTAGTGGGACGCCGAGACTGCGCGCGCTGTAGGACCTGCCGAACTGGAAATGACGCGGAAGATGCGTCATCAGGTCCTGTGGTCATGTGATGGTCACGTGGGCGGAAGTGCCCGCCGCTTGCGTTCCACACCGGGTTAGTATGCGTTCCACTGGGCGACTATGTGGGATGGCTGGTTATTAAAGGGAAAATACATGAGAGAAAGAGAGTGGGGAAATCCTTTGGAGGAAGCAGGAAAGAAGGATGGGATTTAGCCCGGAAACTCTCAGGTACAGCCACACTTGTGAACATTTCATCACGCTCTTTAAGCATTGCCGAAATCGCCGTCCTTCAGAAAGGTCTTAATTTCTGCCCCTCCAGTAGGTGCAATACATTTACACTAGACATGGAACTACAAAGATTTTACCGTTCCATCCGACTCAAGGCTCACTTCTCACAAGAGCCCCCCTCCCCTAATATCATAAATCCACCTATAACAGGTCCACCCCAGATCACTGCAGCAAGCTTGGGTCTAAAAAACAAGAGCACATATCGCCCACCACGGGACAAACACGCAGTAGAGACCTTCATTGGATTCATTGATTAGTTCTTTGAGAAACTTCGAGGTGATATGGAGAGGGGTCTTATTCATTACCAACACAACATGTCTAGTCAAGACAAACAGGCACTCAAATCACTCCAATCTGACCAATTCATTATAATTAAATCCGCTGACAAGGGTGGGGCCATAGTGGTTATGGACAAGACAAAATATGTCACTGAGGTTCAACGACAACTTGACGACATTAGGGTATATCTCAAATTACCAAATAATCCCTCACATGATATTGGTACCTCTATCACAGGGGTTATAGATCAATATCTAAGCAGAGGCATCATCGACCTGAAGACACGAGACTTCCCAATAAAAAAAATTCCAATTCTACCAGTATTCTATACACTCCCCAAGATATATAAATACCTGGAGAATCCACCTCGACGACCAATAGTCGCTTCTACTGACTCTATATTGTCTCCCTTAGCTATTTTTCTCGAAAAAATACTTACCCCATTGGTTAAAACAAACCCATCTTACATACTTGACACAGGGGCCTTTCTCAGCATGATCCGTGCAACCCACCAAATACCACCGGATGCGCTTCTTGTCACTTTAGACGTAAATAGCCTTTACACGTCTATCCCACACCAAAAAGCTATTGAATGTGTAGGAAACCTACTGGACAAATTTGATACACATCCCGGTACACGGGATCTCTGTATAGACCTCCTTACCTTGGTTTTGACTAAAAACTTCTTTTTATTCAAAAATACATACTACATTCAAAAACAAGGGACCGCGATGGGCTCTAATGTAGCTCCCCCATACGCCAATTGCTATATGGCCACATTCGAAGAGGATGTCATCTATTCCAATATTCTATACAGAACACACGCCATCATGTGGAAAAGATATATAGATGACATATTTTGCATATGGGGGGGCTCGACTGAATCCCTCACAGCCTTTTTTAATACCATCAATTCAGCATGGGAGGGCCTTGAATTCACAATTACCTCAGACCCAGAGTCCATCAATTTCCTCGATACTAAGGTCATTAAGAACAAGGAAGGGTTACTCTCCACTGACCTCTACGTGAAACCTACCGATAGGAACGGGTTACTCCGTTTTGATAGCTTACATCCAAAATCTACTATCTCTTCCATACCCAAATCCCAATTCCATCGTGTTAAACGGATAGTCAGCGACACATCAACTTGCGATATCCGTCTTAAAGAGATGCAACACAAATTTGAGGAACGCGGATACCCTCCTGACCTTTTTAAAAAAATCTCTTAATCCCGGGACGAGCACTCGCCCAACTGTCTCTGACCGCCTTCCTTTTGTCCACACATACCACCCAGCAGTACGCATTCTACATAAGAAAATCCGTCAGAACTGGAAATTATTGCAAACGGCATACCCCACTGTCCCAGAGTTCAACAGTCCCTTCTTACCTTGTTTCAGGAGAGCCCCCAATCTTAAGGATCAACTCATCCGAGCTGATCTAATGACTACCACATCCCTACCTAGACAGAGATTTCTTTCTAGTCCAAAAACCGGCACCTTTCCTTGTCTCCAATGCTATCAATGCAACAATGTCACTAGAGGCAACACATTCTATCATCCACATTCAGGCAAACAGTACCACATAAAGGACTATTTTACGTGCAACTCCACTTTCGTTATTTATCTTATCAAATGCCCATGTGGACTGATCTACATTGGAGAGACAACCCAACCCATTAAAGATCGCATACCCAAACATAAATCTACCATACGTTGTAAAAATTTACTACTACCACTGCCCCAACATTTTTCTTCAGCCGGACACACAGTTGCACAGCTCAAATTCCAGGTGATTGACCATGTACCATTACCACGCCGAGGGGGTGATCGTATCCGCATGCTGAAACGTCGTGAATCCTTTTGGATCCACAAATTACAATCACTTACACCTAAAGGGCTGAACCCGGGATTATGTTATCATTTACTTAAAAACTCTACATAATACCACATTGGATGCCAAACAAGCACATATTCGGTTCCTAAAATAAAGTAAGTCTCTAAAGTTGCCATGATCGGACTAGGAATGGGATCTATCAATATTTTTAGGTTACCTTATGTATGTTGTTCCATATATAAGATGTATTTCTATGCGAAGTTACAAAGAATGTATACAATGTTCTCATGTTTGAATATACAGCCCACAAGGGCTGCTGTATAACACGTATATGCCCACATATATTGGTGTATTCATATCCTAATGATTGTTTTCATATGTCCTAGATTCCGGCCTGAATCCCATCCTCCTTTCCTGCTTCCTCCAAAGGATGTCCCCACTCTGGATTCTCTCTTTCTCTCATGTATTTTCCCTTTAATAACCAGCCATCCCACATAGTCGCCCAGTGGAACGCATACTAACCAGGTGTGGAATGCAAGCGGCGGACACTTCCGCCCACGTGACCATCACATGACCACAGGACCTGATGACGCGTCTTCCGCGTCATTTCCGGTTCGGCAGGTCCTACAGCGCGCTCAGTCTCGGCGTCCCACTACCACCAATGTTTAACCAAACCATTGTGAGTCCCGCCCCCAACAGATATAAGCATGTCACCACACATTACACACTAGATGAACAAGTGGTGGATACCGCGTTCCTGAACGCCACGCAGCGCTATTCCCCACACCAGGTATATGCTTACCACACAGCTTCCTCAATCCTAAATGGCAATATATGCCTCTCTTTAATAGCCACCTCTCTCATTACAGCCTCCTAGGTAGATACAGTCCACTCCAAGGAAATTCTATCCATATACTGGTATGTTCTCTTTTTCTTTGGGACATCCAACCTCATACCTCCTGCCCCCTGTTCCCTGACTCCTCCATGACAGGTAGTTCCTCTTTGAGATAAACTATGTGTTATATGCTGTATTTATATTGCTAAAGTTCTCTACATCTGTGACCACATGTTTACTACTATCTATGTTTATTTTTATTTTTTGTTTTAGTACACTGATGAAGGTCCTGAGTGACCGAAACATTTGTCATACTGTACTCACTTTATTAAAATCAAAGAAATTAAACAAAAGCTTCTTGAGTGCCGGGTTTTAATAGACTCTATATTGGCTTGGTACCTTACCCGAGCACCAACCACTACTAATCAGGACAGTGCGATAGTTTTTGCATATAACAGTAATAAGGTACGACATGTTCCCTTTAGAAAGGAGAGGGTCTGCTATACAGTTATTGGGTATGCAGTGAGTCCAACCGCTGACCAAATTTAGGAAAAACCCCACTAAGAATTTAAAGACACAGAGCAGGGCCACAGTAATGAGTAAGACATGTTACCATTAGAAAGGAGAGAGTCTGCTATACAGTTATAGGGTATGCAGTCAGTCCAGCGGCTGACCAAATTTAGGAAAATCCCCACTAACAATTTAAAGACACATAGAGCAGGGCCACAGTAATGACAAATTCCCATTACAAAGGAGAGGGTCTCCGTAGTGTTGGCCTATGCAGTGAATGCAAGGGCTGCCAAAAATTGGGAGGCACTCCAATGCCCCTTGGAAGAGACGTACAGGGCCTCATAAAAAATGTTCCCATTAGAAAGGAGCGGGTCTCCTATACTTGTAATGCCCATGCATTAAGTGTATGGGCTGACAAACATTTACCCCAGGGGGGTATACACTAACATACTGTATAATTTTTTTTTTTTTTTACGGGCATCATAAAACACCCTTTAAAAAAATTATGTGGGTGTTGCATCACGGACCACGGTCACCCTCGTGATATGGTGGTGGAGGATGAGGATGAAGAGAAGGAGGAGGACAGGAGCAAATAGCCAAAATCAGGAAGTGTATACCCATGTGTGGGTGTGAAAAGGTGCATGGGAATACACCTCCCAAGAAAAGACACTGGATTTGAGTATATGTTACGCTGATATCATTCGGTGGTGTTGAGAAGTCTGACCAAATCCAGCCCTTGTTCATTTTTTTAAGAGTCAGCCTGTCAGCATTTTCAGTTGACAGGCAGATGCACTTATCAGTAATAATTCCACCAGCGGCACTAAAAACCTGCTGTGATAAAACGCTAGCGGCAGGGCAGGCCAGGACCTCCAAGGCGTAGAGAGCCAGTTCATTCCACGTATCCACTTTGGATACCCAATAATTATAAGGCACAGAGGAATCACGGATGATGTTGGTACGGTCGGCAAGGTACTCCTTCAGCATCTTCCCAAACTTTGCACTCCTTGTGAGAGTACCCCGTGCCTCAGGGCTTGTGCGATGGGAGTGACTGAGAAAATTCTCCCAGAACTTTGACAGTATTCCCCTTCCTCTGCTGGATTGGAGCTGTGTCTCTCTCTGCTGTACTCCTTGGTTGTCCAACGAACTATGACCTCTGCTGCCAGCGTTTTCAGATGGGAATTGTTTTAATAGTTCCGCAACAAGAGCCTTTTGGTACTGCCCCATTTTTGTAGACCTGTCCGTCTCAGAAATAAGAGATATAAAGTTCTCCTTGTAGCGTGGGTCTAGAAGTGTCACCAACCAGTAATGACTGTCACCCAAAATTTTGAGAACGCGAGGGTCATGGGAAAGGCAGCGTAACAAACTCAGCCATACGTGCCAGACTGCTATCAGGCAAGACTTCCGTGCCACCAAGCGGACGAGTGACCATGCTCTCCTCCTCCTACTCCTCTCTGTCCTCAGGCCATCCACGCAGAACAGACGGCATGACAGTTGTGCAGGTAGTACCATCTTTTAGTGCATGAAACTAGCTCCTGTTCTTCCTCCTCCTCTTCTTCCTCATTGTCACCCAATCCACGTTGGGATGAGATGAGGCTGGGCTGTGTGTAATCACCCTGTATGGTTCCTTGCTCCATCTCATCGTGCTCAGCCTGCAATGCATCCTCTTTGATTGTGAGCAGAGAGCATTTCAGAAGACAGAGAAGCAGGATGGTGATGCTAATTATAGCATCATCGCAGCTCACCATCTTGGTGGAGTTCTCAAAGTTTTGGAGGATGGTACATATGTCTGACATCCATGTCCACTCCTGAGGTCTTATGTGTGGAGTCTGAACTGAATACCTTGTTGATGCCTGTAGTCAACAACTGCCCTCTTCTGCTCACAAATCCTTCTCAACACCGGCAGTGTAGAGTTCCAACGTGTGGGGACATCATACAGCAATCTGTGAGCCGGAATCTGCAAACGCTGCTGAAACACGGCAAGGGCGGCGGAAGCTGTAGCTGACTTTCCAAAATGGGCACACAGGCGGCGTACTTTAACAAGCTGATATGGCAGCTCCGGGTAGGATTTGAGAAACCGCTGAACCACGAGGTTAAGCACATGGGCCAGGCATGCTACGTGTGTGAGCTCGCCTCATCTCAGAACCGCCACCAGGTTCCGGCCATTGTCACACACGACCATGCCTGGCTGTAGGTTCAGCGGTGTGAGCCACAGATCTGCCTGCTCTATCAGAGCTGTCCACAACTCTTCAGCATTGTGTGGTTTGTCACCTAAGCATATTAGCTTCAACATAGCCTGTTGCCGCTTGGCCGAGGCAGTGCTGCAGTGCTTTCAGCTTATGACTGATGTGGTCATTTCGGAGTTGGAGGCTGAAGAGGAGGAGGAGGCTGAGGAAGATGAGGTGCAGGAGCTGTAGACTGTGGGGGCAACTCTGATTGACCTAGGGCCTGCGATCCTTGGCATCGGGAGGACATGTTTTGTCCCAAGGTCCGACTGGGTCCCAGCTTCCACTATGTTAACCCAGTTTGCCATCAGCAAGATGTACCGTCCCTGCCTACAAGCACTTGTCCACCTGTCTGTGGTTAGGTGACTTTCCCGGTAACTGCGTTGCTGAGGGCACGGCTAATGTTTTGGCTTTTGGCTACACGTGCTTTTGTAATGCGGGGATGGCACACCGGAAGAAATAGTAGCGGCTGGGGACCGAGTACTGAGGAACGGCCGCCGCCATCAGGTTGTGGAATGCTTCCATCTCCAAGAGCCTTAAAGGCAACATTGCTAGTGCAAGCAGTCGTGAAATGTGGGAATTTAGTAGTGTGGCTTGTGGGGAGTTGGATGCGTATTTGCGCTTGCATTCCAAGGACTGGGGTATGGACAACTGAACGCTGCACTGGGACAAGGACGTGGACTGCACTGGTATGGACGTGCTTCCTGATGCTGCTACTTGAGAGTGTGCAATGACAGGTGCAGGGCAGGAGGCATCTTCGCATGCACCATGGACAGGAGATTGGCTTGCATGCACAACAGAGGAAGAAGCAGTGGTGCCAACCGCAGACACTGTTCCTGTACCCTGGGGTTCGGCCCACAAAGTCAGGTGCTTTTCTGCCATGTGCCTGATCATGCTGGTGGTGGTCAGGCATTTCGTTTTGCCACCCCTGCTGATGCTGGCCTGGCAGGTGGTGCAAATGGCCTTTTTGGGGTTATCGAGAGAGTCTTTAAAAAACAACCAGACTTGGGAAGACCCAACAGTTGTACTGGCAACTTACTTCACGGGGAACGGTTGCCTGCCTTCTTTCTGCGGCCACCACACTGCTTCTTCCTGCCTGTTGGGGTGCTCTGCCTCCCTCCCCCTGTGTGCTGCTCTCGTCGCTCTGCATGTCCTCCTGCCAAGTTGGGTCAGTTACTATATCATCCACCACCTCATCTTCCACTTACGCACTTTGGTCCTCCTCCTGACTGTCTGGCAATTGTGTCTCATCATCGTCCACCTCTTGTGACACTTTCCCACCGTCGCCTTCGTGTGACTGTGGCAGCGCAAATATTTGGGCATCGCTACATGCAATCTTCTCTTACCCCGCTTCAAGTGGACCCGGCGAGAGGCCCGAATCTATAAATGGAAAAGTGAACAGCTCTTCTTAGTGTCCAAGTGTGGGATCAGTTGTCTCTGGGCACTCAGCATGGTGGGAGGAAGGAGGTTCATGGTGAGGAATATGCGGTCCAGACTCACAGCTACTGAGACTTGACCATGTGGAAGACAAGGTGGTGGTGGTGGTGTTGGCTAAGTGACTGGAAGCATTATCTGCTATCCAACCAATAACCTTTTCACACTGCTCTGTGTTCAATAGTGGTGTTCTGCGGTCCCCTATTAATTGGGACAGGAAGGTTGAGCAAGAAGATGTGGGTGTTTGTTGAGACACAATTTCAGCTTGCCCATGGCCTCGGCCTCTGCATGCACCATCACCATCACATCCAGTTTCCCGTCCCTTGCTCATTTTCAATGGATGACAATATCCTCCACGCTCACTACAAATGACTGAATTTGGAGCAAACTTACATGTTATCCGTGTGACGGAGAAACCACAGTTTTAAATAGCTGGATTTTTAGCGATGTAATATGGAAAGGACCTGGCTGTATTCTGCAGTGCCACAAGCAAATGGCACAGAAAAACAGTGTTATCTGGATTGCTTTTTAAGCAAATAATGAGGATTAACCCCTTTATAGCCTAGGGCATATTAGTACGTCCTAGGCCACCACCCCCGGTTCAGCACGGGCTCCGGCGCTTAGCCCGCACTGAACCTGGCACATGTCAGCTGAATCTTACAGCTGATATGAGCCCGCAACAGCCGTGGGTGGAATCACGATCCACCCACATTTGTTAACCAGTTAAACGCTGCTGTCAATCTTTGACAGCGACATTTAACAGCGCCGCACCGGAAGCGTGGCCTTAGCCCCACCCATCAGTGACCCCATCACGTGATCGCGGGTCACTGATGGGTGGGCATGGCAACCCGGGGTCTGCAGCAGACCCCTGTGGTAGTCATGTCTTGCTAGCTATGAGCGCCACCTAGTGGTCGGCGCTCATAGCACAGGAGCATTTCTCCTGCATACAGGCGATCTGCTCGTCGCCTGTATGCAGTAGAAACGATCAGGAAACTGCAGCTTCTAGTCTCCTATGGAGACTAGTGAAGCATGCATAAAGTGTAAAAAAATGTTTTTAAAAATATAAAAAAAAATATAAAAGTTTATATCACCCCCCTTTTGCCCCATTCAAAATAAAATAATTAAAAAAAATTCCCACGTACACATATTTGGTATCGTCGCGTTCAGAATCACCCAATCTAGCAATATAAAAAAGAATTAATCTGACTGGTAAAAGGCGTAACGAGAAAAAAATACTTAACGCCAGAAATAATTTTTTTTTGGTCGTCACAACATTGCAATAAAATGCAATAACGGGCGATCAAAACATCAGATTTATCCCGAAATGGTGTCAATAAAAACGCCAGCTTGGCACTCAAAAACTAAGCCCTCAACCAGCCCCAGATCACAAAAAATGGAGACGCTACAGGTCTCGGAAAATGCCGCCATTTTTTAAAAAAAAAGTTTTAAAAGCAAATTTGGAATTTTTTTTCACCACTTAAATAAAAAATAACCTATACATGTTTGGTATCTACGAACTTGTAATGACCTGGAGAATAATAATGGCTGGTCAGTTTTAGCATTCAGTGAACGTGGTATAAAAAAAAAAAACAACCGTTGAATTGCATTTTTTTTGCAATTTCACCGCACTTAGAATTTTTTTCCCTGTTTTTCAGTACACGATATGGTAAAACCAGTGATGCCGTTTAAAAGTACAACTCGTCCCACAAAAAATAAGCCCTCACATGGCCATATTGACCAAAAAATATAAAGGCTATGGCTCTGGGGAGAAGGGGAGCAAAAAATGAAAACGCAAAAACCCAAGGTCCTTAAGGGGTTAAGATAAAAAAAAAATTATTCCTGGCCCCTGAGACCTGGGTCTATTTTCAGAAATATCTAACAGCAGCAGCAAACAAAACTGAAATGGAGCCTCTTGTGCTATGTGCACTGCAGTGTGCTATATACCCTGCCTGCCTGCCTGTGTACACTGCCTGCCTGATATCTCTGCAGCTGGATTAGTCCTCAGAAGGACTGTTTGTTGAGATGAATATGTGTCTCTAACATAGTTTGGTACACCTACACTTACTAGAAACAAGCAAATCTCTCCCTAGCTCAGCAGCAGCTCTCCCTACACTGTCTGATTCCGGAGTCACATGGCGGCGCCTGGTCTGATATATACCTGATGACGCTGTGTGACCAGCCAATCACTGTAATGCCACAACCTACATGGCTACGGCATTACAGTGAGTGTCAGGCAATCCCTGCATGTTCATTGGCTCTGTAAAGAGTGCCAAACAAGCAGGGTGGAGACCTGAGCTTCCGCCGAGCAACCCCGAAAATGCTCGGCGAGCGCCAAGCATCTCGAGCAGTGAAATGCTCGGGCGAGCACCAAGCAGTAGCGAGCATGCTCGCTCATCACTATTCAGCAGTTCTATGCAAATGGACTTTGCCACTTTATTACTGCCTGTTCAAACTCTAACTAATGAACTAGATAAGAGTTTCTCATGTGGAACAAAAAATGGGAGACTTTGCCAACGCAGAGTTGGCTGCGTATTTGTGCTTGCATTCCAAGGACTGGGGTATGGACAACTGAACGCTGCACTGGGACAAGGACGTGGACGTGCTTCCTGATGCTGCTACTTGAGAGTGTGCAATGACAGGTGCAGGGCAGGAGGCATCTTCGCATGCACCATGGACAGGAGATTGGCTTGCATGCACAACAGAGGAAGAAGCAGTGGTGCCAACCGCAGACACTGTTCCTGTACCCTGGGGTTCGGCCCACAAAGTCAGGTGCTTTTCTGCCATGTGCCTGATCATGCTGGTGGTGGTCAGGCATTTCGTTTTGCCACCCCTGCTGATGCTGGCCTGGCAGGTGGTGCAAATGGCCTTTTTGGGGTTATCGAGAGAGTCTTTAAAAAACAACCAGACTTGGGAAGACCCAACAGTTGTACTGGCAACTTACTTCACGGGGAACGGTTGCCTGCCTTCTTTCTGCGGCCACCACACTGCTTCTTCCTGCCTGTTGGGGTGCTCTGCCTCCCTCCCCCTGTGTGCTGCTCTCGTCGCTCTGCATGTCCTCCTGCCAAGTTGGGTCAGTTACTATATCATCCACCACCTCATCTTCCACTTACGCACTTTGGTCCTCCTCCTGACTGTCTGGCAATTGTGTCTCATCATCGTCCACCTCTTGTGACACTTTCCCACCGTCGCCTTCGTGTGACTGTGGCAGCGCAAATATTTGGGCATCGCTACATGCGATCTTCTCTTACCCCGCTTCAAGTGGACCCGGCGAGAGGCCCGAATCTATAAATGGAAAAGTGAACAGCTCTTCTTAGTGTCCAAGTGTGGGATCAGTTGTCTCTGGGCACTCAGCATGGTGGGAGGAAGGAGGTTCATGGTGAGGAATATGCGGTCCAGACTCACAGCTACTGAGACTTGACCATGTGGAAGACAAGGTGGTGGTGGTGGTGTTGGCTAAGTGACTGGAAGCATTATCTGCTATCCAACCAATAACCTTTTCACACTGCTCTGTGTTCAATAGTGGTGTTCTGCGGTCCCCTATTAATTGGGACAGGAAGGTTGAGCAAGAAGATGTGGGTGTTTGTTGAGACACAATTTCAGCTTGCCCATGGCCTCGGCCTCTGCATGCACCATCACCATCACATCCAGTTTCCCGTCCCTTGCTCATTTTCAATGGATGACAATATCCTCCACGCTCACTACAAATGACTGAATTTGGAGCAAACTTACATGTTATCCGTGTAACGGAGAAACCACAGTTTTAAATAGCTGGATTTTTAGCGATGTAATATGGAAAGGACCTGGCTGTATTCTGCAGTGCCACAAGCAAATGGCACAGAAAAACAGTGTTATCTGGATTGCTTTTTAAGCAAATAATGAGGATTAACCCCTTTATAGCCTAGGGCATATTAGTACGTCCTAGGCCACCACCCCCGGTTCAGCACGGGCTTCGGCGCTTAGCCCGCACTGAACCTGGCACATGTCAGCTGAATCTTACAGCTGATATGAGCCTGCAACAGCCGTGGGTGGAATCACGATCCACCCACATTTGTTAACCAGTTAAACGCTGCTGTCAATCTTTGACAGCGACATTTAACAGCGCCGCACCGGAAGCGTGGCCTTAGCCCCACCCATCAGTGACCCCATCACGTGATCGCGGGTCACTGATGGGTGGGCATGGCAACCCGGGGTCTGCAGCAGACCCCTGTGGTAGTCATGTCTTGCTAGCTATGAGCGCCACCTAGTGGTCGGCGCTCATAGCACAGGAGCATTTCTCCTGCATACAGGCGATCTGCTCGTCGCCTGTATGCAGTAGAAACGATCAGGAAACTGCAGCTTCTAGTCTCCTATGGAGACTAGTGAAGCATGCATAAAGTGTAAAAAAATGTTTTTAAAAATATAAAAAAAAATATAAAAGTTTATATCACCCCCCTTTTGCCCCATTCAAAATAAAATAATTAAAAAAAATTCCCACGTACACATATTTGGTATCGTCGCGTTCAGAATCACCCAATCTAGCAATATAAAAAAGAATTAATCTGACTGGTAAAAGGCGTAACGAGAAAAAAATACTTAACGCCAGAAATAATTTTTTTTTGGTCGTCACAACATTGCAATAAAATGCAATAACGGGCGATCAAAACATCAGATTTATCCCGAAATGGTGTCAATAAAAACGCCAGCTTGGCACTCAAAAACTAAGCCCTCAACCAGCCCCAGATCACAAAAAATGGAGACGCTACAGGTCTCGGAAAATGCCGCCATTTTTTAAAAAAAAAGTTTTAAAAGCAAATTTGGAATTTTTTTTCACCACTTAAATAAAAAATAACCTATACATGTTTGGTATCTACGAACTTGTAATGACCTGGAGAATAATAATGGCTGGTCAGTTTTAGCATTCAGTGAACGTGGTATAAAAAAAAAAAAAAAAAAAAAAACAACCGTGGAATTGCATTTTTTTTGCAATTTCACCGCACTTAGAATTTTTTTCCCTGTTTTTCAGTACACGATATGGTAAAACCAGTGATGCCGTTTAAAAGTACAACTCGTCCCACAAAAAATAAGCCCTCACATGGCCATATTGACCAAAAAATATAAAGGCTATGGCTCTGGGGAGAAGGGGAGCAAAAAATGAAAACGCAAAAACCCAAGGTCCTTAAGGGGTTAAGATAAAAAAAAAATTATTCCTGGCCCCTGAGACCTGGGTCTATTTTCAGAAATATCTAACAGCAGCAGCAAACAAAACTGAAATGGAGCCTCTTGTGCTATGTGCACTGCAGTGTGCTATATACCCTGCCTGCCTGCCTGTATACACTGCCTGCCTGATATCTCTGCAGCTGGATTAGTCCTCAGAAGGACTGTTTGTTGAGATGAATATGTGTCTCTAACATAGTTTGGTACACCTACACTTACTAGAAACAAGCAAATCTCTCCCTAGCTCAGCAGCAGCTCTCCCTACACTGTCTGATTCCGGAGTCACATGGCGGCGCCTGGTCTGATATATACCTGATGACGCTGTGTGACTAGCCAATCACTGTAATGCCACAACCTACATGGCTACGGCATTACAGTGAGTGTCAGGCAATCCCTGCATGTTCATTGGCTCTGTAAAGAGTGCCAAACAAGCAGGGTGGAGACCTGAGCTTCCGCCGAGCAACCCCGGAAATGCTCGGCGAGCGCCAAGCATCTCGAGCAGTGAAATGCTCGGGCGAGCACCGAGCAGTAGCGAGCATGCTTGCTCATCACTATTCAGCAGTTCTATGCAAATGGACTTTGCCACTTTATTACTGCCTGTTCAAACTCTAACTAATGAACTAGATAAGAGTTTCTCATGTGGAACAAAAAATGGGAGACTTTGCCAACGCAGAGTTGGCTGCGTATTTGCGCTTGCATTCCAAGGACTGGGGTATGGACAACTGAACGCTGCACTGGGACAAGGACGTGGACGTGCTTCCTGATGCTGTTACTTGAGAGTGTGCAATGACAGGTGCAGGGCAGGAGGCATCTTCGCATGCACCATGGACAGGAGATTGGCTTGCATGCACAACAGAGGAAGAAGCAGTGGTGCCAACCGCAGACACTGTTCCTGTACCCTGGGGTTCGGCCCACAAAGTCAGGTGCTTTTCTGCCATGTGCCTGATCATGCTGGTGGTGGTCAGGCATTTCGTTTTGCCACCCCTGCTGATGCTGGCCTGGCAGGTGGTGCAAATGGCCTTTTTGGGGTTATCGAGAGAGTCTTTAAAAAACAACCAGACTTGGGAAGACCCAACAGTTGTACTGGCAACTTACTTCACGGGGAACGGTTGCCTGCCTTCTTTCTGCGGCCACCACACTGCTTCTTCCTGCCTGTTGGGGTGCTCTGCCTCCCTCCCCCTGTGTGCTGCTCTCGTCGCTCTGCATGTCCTCCTGCCAAGTTGGGTCAGTTACTATATCATCCACCACCTCATCTTCCACTTACGCACTTTGGTCCTCCTCCTGACTGTCTGGCAATTGTGTCTCATCATCGTCCACCTCTTGTGACACTTTCCCACCGTCGCCTTCGTGTGACTGTGTCAGCGCAAATATTTGGGCATCGCTACATGCGATCTTCTCTTACCCCGCTTCAAGTGGACCCTGCGAGAGGCCCGAATCTATAAATGGAAAAGTGAACAGCTCTTCTTAGTGTCCAAGTGTGGGATCAGTTGTCTCTGGGCACTCAGCATGGTGGGAGGAAGGAGGTTCATGGTGAGGAATATGCGGTCCAGACTCACAGCTACTGAGACTTGACCATGTGGAAGACAAGGTGGTGGTGGTGGTGTTGGCTAAGTGACTGGAAGCATTATCTGCTATCCAACCAATAACCTTTTCACACTGCTCTGTGTTCAATAGTGGTGTTCTGCGGTCCCCTATTAATTGGGACAGGAAGGTTGAGCAAGAAGATGTGGGTGTTTGTTGAGACACAATTTCAGCTTGCCCATGGCCTCGGCCTCTGCATGCACCATCACCATCACATCCAGTTTCCCGTCCCTTGCTCATTTTCAATGGATGACAATATCCTCCACGCTCACTACAAATGACTGAATTTGGAGCAAACTTACATGTTATCCGTGTGACGGAGAAACCACAGTTTTAAATAGCTGGATTTTTAGCGATGTAATATGGAAAGGACCTGGCTGTATTCTGCAGTGCCACAAGCAAATGGCACAGAAAAACAGTGTTATCTGGATTGCTTTTTAAGCAAATAATGAGGATTAACCCCTTTATAGCCTAGGGCATATTAGTACGTCCTAGGCCACCACCCCCGGTTCAGCACGGGCTTCGGCGCTTAGCCCGCACTGAACCTGGCACATGTCAGCTGAATCTTACAGCTGATATGAGCCTGCAACAGCCGTGGGTGGAATCACGATCCACCCACATTTGTTAACCAGTTAAACGCTGCTGTCAATCTTTGACAGCGACATTTAACAGCGCCGCACCGGAAGCGTGGCCTTAGCCCCACCCATCAGTGACCCCATCACGTGATCGCGGGTCACTGATGGGTGGGCATGGCAACCCGGGGTCTGCAGCAGACCCCTGTGGTAGTCATGTCTTGCTAGCTATGAGCGCCACCTAGTGGTCGGCGCTCATAGCACAGGAGCATTTCTCCTGCATACAGGCGATCTGCTCGTCGCCTGTATGCAGTAGAAACGATCAGGAAACTGCAGCTTCTAGTCTCCTATGGAGACTAGTGAAGCATGCATAAAGTGTAAAAAAATGTTTTTAAAAATATAAAAAAAAATATAAAAGTTTATATCACCCCCCTTTTGCCCCATTCAAAATAAAATAATTAAAAAAAATTCCCACGTACACATATTTGGTATCGTCGCGTTCAGAATCACCCGATCTAGCAATATAAAAAAGAATTAATCTGACTGGTAAAAGGCGTAACGAGAAAAAAATACTTAACGCCAGAAATAATTTTTTTTTGGTCGTCACAACATTGCAATAAAATGCAATAACGGGCGATCAAAACATCAGATTTATCCCGAAATGGTGTCAATAAAAACGCCAGCTTGGCACTCAAAAACTAAGCCCTCAACCAGCCCCAGATCACAAAAAATGGAGACGCTACAGGTCTCGGAAAATGCCGCCATTTTTTAAAAAAAAAGTTTTAAAAGCAAATTTGGAATTTTTTTTCACCACTTAAATAAAAAATAACCTATACATGTTTGGTATCTACGAACTTGTAATGACCTGGAGAATAATAATGGCTGGTCAGTTTTAGCATTCAGTGAACGTGGTATAAAAAAAAAAAAAAAAAAAAAAAAAACAACCGTGGAATTGCATTTTTTTTGCAATTTCACCGCACTTAGAATTTTTTTCCCTGTTTTTCAGTACACGATATGGTAAAACCAGTGATGCCGTTTAAAAGTACAACTCGTCCCACAAAAAATAAGCCCTCACATGGCCATATTGACCAAAAAATATAAAGGCTATGGCTCTGGGGAGAAGGGGAGCAAAAAATGAAAACGCAAAAACCCAAGGTCCTTAAGGGGTTAAGATAAAAAAAAAATTATTCCTGGCCCCTGAGACCTGGGTCTATTTTCAGAAATATCTAACAGCAGCAGCAAACAAAACTGAAATGGAGCCTCTTGTGCTATGTGCACTGCAGTGTGCTATATACCCTGCCTGCCTGCCTGTATACACTGCCTGCCTGATATCTCTGCAGCTGGATTAGTCCTCAGAAGGACTGTTTGTTGAGATGAATATGTGTCTCTAACATAGTTTGGTACACCTACACTTACTAGAAACAAGCAAATCTCTCCCTAGCTCAGCAGCAGCTCTCCCTACACTGTCTGATTCCGGAGTCACATGGCGGCGCCTGGTCTGATATATACCTGATGACGCTGTGTGACTAGCCAATCACTGTAATGCCACAACCTACATGGCTACGGCATTACAGTGAGTGTCAGGCAATCCCTGCATGTTCATTGGCTCTGTAAAGAGTGCCAAACAAGCAGGGTGGAGACCTGAGCTTCCGCCGAGCAACCCCGGAAATGCTCGGCGAGCGCCAAGCATCTCGAGCAGTGAAATGCTCGGGCGAGCACCGAGCAGTAGCGAGCATGCTCGCTCATCACTATTCAGCAGTTCTATGCAAATGGACTTTGCCACTTTATTACTGCCTGTTCAAACTCTAACTAATGAACTAGATAAGAGTTTCTCATGTGGAACAAAAAATGGGAGACTTTGCCAACGCAGAGTTGGCTGCGTATTTGCGCTTGCATTCCAAGGACTGGGGTATGGACAACTGAACGCTGCACTGGGACAAGGACGTGGACGTGCTTCCTGATGCTGCTACTTGAGAGTGTGCAATGACAGGTGCAGGGCAGGAGGCATCTTCGCATGCACCATGGACAGGAGATTGGCTTGCATGCACAACAGAGGAAGAAGCAGTGGTGCCAACCGCAGACACTGTTCCTGTACCCTGGGGTTCGGCCCACAAAGTCAGGTGCTTTTCTGCCATGTGCCTGATCATGCTGGTGGTGGTCAGGCATTTCGTTTTGCCACCCCTGCTGATGCTGGCCTGGCAGGTGGTGCAAATGGCCTTTTTGGGGTTATCGAGAGAGTCTTTAAAAAACAACCAGACTTGGGAAGACCCAACAGTTGTACTGGCAACTTACTTCACGGGGAACGGTTGCCTGCCTTCTTTCTGCGGCCACCACACTGCTTCTTCCTGCCTGTTGGGGTGCTCTGCCTCCCTCCCCCTGTGTGCTGCTCTCGTCGCTCTGCATGTCCTCCTGCCAAGTTGGGTCAGTTACTATATCATCCACCACCTCATCTTCCACTTACGCACTTTGGTCCTCCTCCTGACTGTCTGGCAATTGTGTCTCATCATCGTCCACCTCTTGTGACACTTTCCCACCGTCGCCTTCGTGTGACTGTGGCAGCGCAAATATTTGGGCATCGCTACATGCGATCTTCTCTTACCCCGCTTCAAGTGGACCCGGCGAGAGGCCCGAATCTATAAATGGAAAAGTGAACAGCTCTTCTTAGTGTCCAAGTGTGGGATCAGTTGTCTCTGGGCACTCAGCATGGTGGGAGGAAGGAGGTTCATGGTGAGGAATATGCGGTCCAGACTCACAGCTACTGAGACTTGACCATGTGGAAGACAAGGTGGTGGTGGTGGTGTTGGCTAAGTGACTGGAAGCATTATCTGCTATCCAACCAATAACCTTTTCACACTGCTCTGTGTTCAATAGTGTTGTTCTGCGGTCCCCTATTAATTGGGACAGGAAGGTTGAGCAAGAAGATGTGGGTGTTTGTTGAGACACAATTTCAGCTTGCCCATGGCCTCGGCCTCTGCATGCACCATCACCATCACATCCAGTTTCCCGTCCCTTGCTCATTTTCAATGGATGACAATATCCTCCACGCTCACTACAAATGACTGAATTTGGAGCAAACTTACATGTTATCCGTGTGACGGAGAAACCACAGTTTTAAATAGCTGGATTTTTAGCGATGTAATATGGAAAGGACCTGGCTGTATTCTGCAGTGCCACAAGCAAATGGCACAGAAAAACAGTGTTATCTGGATTGCTTTTTAAGCAAATAATGAGGATTAACCCCTTTATAGCCTAGGGCATATTAGTACGTCCTAGGCCACCACCCCCGGTTCAGCACGGGCTTCGGCGCTTAGCCCGCACTGAACCTGGCACATGTCAGCTGAATCTTACAGCTGATATGAGCCTGCAACAGCCGTGGGTGGAATCACGATCCACCCACATTTGTTAACCAGTTAAACGCTGCTGTCAATCTTTGACAGCGACATTTAACAGCGCCGCACCGGAAGCGTGGCCTTAGCCCCACCCATCAGTGACCCCATCACGTGATCGCGGGTCACTGATGGGTGGGCATGGCAACCCGGGGTCTGCAGCAGACCCCTGTGGTAGTCATGTCTTGCTAGCTATGAGCGCCACCTAGTGGTCGGCGCTCATAGCACAGGAGCATTTCTCCTGCATACAGGCGATCTGCTCGTCGCCTGTATGCAGTAGAAACGATCAGGAAACTGCAGCTTCTAGTCTCCTATGGAGACTAGTGAAGCATGCATAAAGTGTAAAAAAATGTTTTTAAAAATGTAAAAAAAAATATAAAAGTTTATATCACCCCCCTTTTGCCCCATTCAAAATAAAATAATTAAAAAAAATTCCCACGTACACATATTTGGTATCGTCGCGTTCAGAATC
Organism: Phyllobates terribilis; assembly: GCF_046119375.1. NCBI lineage: Eukaryota > Metazoa > Chordata > Amphibia > Anura > Dendrobatidae > Phyllobates > Phyllobates terribilis. The sequence goes on along the minus strand of NW_027362771.1, from coordinate 442,817,608 downwards.
ACCCGATCTAGCAATATAAAAAAGAATTAATCTGACTGGTAAAAGGCGTAACGAGAAAAAAATACTTAACGCCAGAAATAATTTTTTTTTGGTCGTCACAACATTGCAATAAAATGCAATAACGGGCGATCAAAACATCAGATTTATCCCGAAATGGTGTCAATAAAAACGCCAGCTTGGCACTCAAAAACTAAGCCCTCAACCAGCCCCAGATCACAAAAAATGGAGACGCTACAGGTCTCGGAAAATGCCGCCATTTTTTAAAAAAAAAGTTTTAAAAGCAAATTTGGAATTTTTTTTCACCACTTAAATAAAAAATAACCTATACATGTTTGGTATCTACGAACTTGTAATGACCTGGAGAATAATAATGGCTGGTCAGTTTTAGCATTCAGTGAACGTGGTATAAAAAAAAAACAAAAAAAAACAACCGTGGAATTGCATTTTTTTTGCAATTTCACCGCACTTAGAATTTTTTTCCCTGTTTTTCAGTACACGATATGGTAAAACCAGTGATGCCGTTTAAAAGTACAACTCGTCCCACAAAAAATAAGCCCTCACATGGCCATATTGACCAAAAAATATAAAGGCTATGGCTCTGGGGAGAAGGGGAGCAAAAAATGAAAACGCAAAAACCCAAGGTCCTTAAGGGGTTAAGATAAAAAAAAAATTATTCCTGGCCCCTGAAACCTGGGTCTATTTTCAGAAATATCTAACAGCAGCAGCAAACAAAACTGAAATGGAGCCTCTTGTGCTATGTGCACTGCAGTGTGCTATATACCCTGCCTGCCTGCCTGTATACACTGCCTGCCTGATATCTCTGCAGCTGGATTAGTCCTCAGAAGGACTGTTTGTTGAGATGAATATGTGTCTCTAACATAGTTTGGTACACCTACACTTACTAGAAACAAGCAAATCTCTCCCTAGCTCAGCAGCAGCTCTCCCTACACTGTCTGATTCCGGAGTCACATGGCGGCGCTTGGTCTGATATATACCTGATGACGCTGTGTGACCAGCCAATCACTGTAATGCCACAACCTACATGGCTACGGCATTACAGTGAGTGTCAGGCAATCCCTGCATGTTCATTGGCTCTGTAAAGAGTGCCAAACAAGCAGGGTGGAGACCTGAGCTTCCGCCGAGCAACCCCGGAAATGCTCGGCGAGCGCCAAGCATCTCGAGCAGTGAAATGCTCGGGCGAGCACCGAGCAGTAGCGAGCATGCTCGCTCATCACTATTCAGCAGTTCTATGCAAATGGACTTTGCCACTTTATTACTGCCTGTTCAAACTCTAACTAATGAACTAGATAAGAGTTTCTCATGTGGAACAAAAAATGGGAGACTTTGCCAACGCAGAGTTGGCTGCGTATTTGCGCTTGCATTCCAAGGACTGGGGTATGGACAACTGAACGCTGCACTGGGACAAGGATGTGGACGTGCTTCCTGATGCTGCTACTTGAGAGTGTGCAATGACAGGTGCAGGGCAGGAGGCATCTTCGCATGCACCATGGACAGGAGATTGGCTTGCATGCACAACAGAGGAAGAAGCAGTGGTGCCAACCGCAGACACTGTTCCTGTACCCTGGGGTTCGGCCCACAAAGTCAGGTGCTTTTCTGCCATGTGCCTGATCATGCTGGTGGTGGTCAGGCATTTCGTTTTGCCACCCCTGCTGATGCTGGCCTGGCAGGTGGTGCAAATGGCCTTTTTGGGGTTATCGAGAGAGTCTTTAAAAAACAACCAGACTTGGGAAGACCCAACAGTTGTACTGGCAACTTACTTCACGGGGAACGGTTGCCTGCCTTCTTTCTGCGGCCACCACACTGCTTCTTCCTGCCTGTTGGGGTGCTCTGCCTCCCTCCCCCTGTGTGCTGCTCTCGTCGCTCTGCATGTCCTCCTGCCAAGTTGGGTCAGTTACTATATCATCCACCACCTCATCTTCCACTTACGCACTTTGGTCCTCCTCCTGACTGTCTGGCAATTGTATCTCATCATCGTCCACCTCTTGTGACACTTTCCCACCGTCGCCTTCGTGTGACTGTGGCAGCGCAAATATTTGGGCATCGCTACATGCGATCTTCTCTTACCCCGCTTCAAGTGGACCCGGCGAGAGGCCCGAATCTATAAATGGAAAAGTGAACAGCTCTTCTTAGTGTCCAAGTGTGGGATCAGTTGTCTCTGGGCACTCAGCATGGTGGGAGGAAGGAGGTTCATGGTGAGGAATATGCGGTCCAGACTCACAGCTACTGAGACTTGACCATGTGGAAGACAAGGTGGTGGTGGTGGTGTTGGCTAAGTGACTGGAAGCATTATCTGCTATCCAACCAATAACCTTTTCACACTGCTCTGTGTTCAATAGTGGTGTTCTGCGGTCCCCTATTAATTGGGACAGGAAGGTTGAGCAAGAAGATGTGGGTGTTTGTTGAGACACAATTTCAGCTTGCCCATGGCCTCGGCCTCTGCATGCACCATCACCATCACATCCAGTTTCCCGTCCCTTGCTCATTTTCAATGGATGACAATATCCTCCACGCTCACTACAAATGACTGAATTTGGAGCAAACTTACATGTTATCCGTGTGACGGAGAAACCACAGTTTTAAATAGCTGGATTTTTAGCGATGTAATATGGAAAGGACCTGGCTGTATTCTGCAGTGCCACAAGCAAATGGCACAGAAAAACAGTGTTATCTGGATTGCTTTTTAAGCAAATAATGAGGATTAACCCCTTTATAGCCTAGGGCATATTAGTACGCCCTAGGCCACCACCCCCGGTTCAGCACGGGCTTCGGCGCTTAGCCCGCACTGAACCTGGCACATGTCAGCTGAATCTTACAGCTGATATGAGCCCGCAACAGCCGTGGGTGGAATCACGATCCACCCACATTTGTTAACCAGTTAAACGCTGCTGTCAATCTTTGACAGCGACATTTAACAGCGCCGCACCGGAAGCGTGGCCTTAGCCCCACCCATCAGTGACCCCATCACGTGATCGCGGGTCACTGATGGGTGGGCATGGCAACCCGGGGTCTGCAGCAGACCCCTGTGGTAGTCATGTCTTGCTAGCTATGAGCGCCACCTAGTGGTCGGCGCTCATAGCACAGGAGCATTTCTCCTGCATACAGGCGATCTGCTCGTCGCCTGTATGCAGTAGAAACGATCAGGAAACTGCAGCTTCTAGTCTCCTATGGAGACTAGTGAAGCATGCATAAAGTGTAAAAAAATGTTTTTAAAAATATAAAATAAAGTATAAAAGTTTATATCACCCCCCTTTTGCCCCATTCAAAATAAAATAATTAAAAAAAATTCCCACGTACACATATTTGGTATCGTCGCGTTCAGAATCACCCGATCTAGCAATATAAAAAAGAATTAATCTGACTGGTAAAAGGCGTAACGAGAAAAAAATACTTAACGCCAGAAATAATTTTTTTTTGGTCGTCACAACATTGCAATAAAATGCAATAACGGGCGATCAAAACATCAGATTTATCCCGAAATGGTGTCAATAAAAACGCCAGCTTGGCACTCAAAAACTAAGCCCTCAACCAGCCCCAGATCACAAAAAATGGAGACGCTACAGGTCTCGGAAAATGCCGCCATTTTTTAAAAAAAAAGTTTTAAAAGCAAATTTGGAATTTTTTTTCACCACTTAAATAAAAAATAACCTATACATGTTTGGTATCTACGAACTTGTAATGACCTGGAGAATAATAATGGCTGGTCCGTTTTAGCATTCAGTGAACGTGGTATAAAAAAAAAACAAAAAAAAACAACCGTGGAATTGCATTTTTTTTGCAATTTCACCGCACTTAGAATTTTTTTCCCTGTTTTTCAGTACACGATATGGTAAAACCAGTGATGCCGTTTAAAAGTACAACTCATCCCACAAAAAATAAGCCCTCACATGGCCATATTGACCAAAAAATATAAAGGCTATGGCTCTGGGGAGAAGGGGAGCAAAAAATGAAAACGCAAAAACCCAAGGTCCTTAAGGGGTTAAGATAAAAAAAAAATTATTCCTGGCCCCTGAGACCTGGGTCTATTTTCAGAAATATCTAACAGCAGCAGCAAACAAAACTGAAATGGAGCCTCTTGTGCTATGTGCACTGCAGTGTGCTATATACCCTGCCTGCCTGCCTGTATACACTGCCTGCCTGATATCTCTGCAGCTGGATTAGTCCTCAGAAGGACTGTTTGTTGAGATGAATATGTGTCTCTAACATAGTTTGGTACACCTACACTTACTAGAAACAAGCAAATCTCTCCCTAGCTCAGCAGCAGCTCTCCCTACACTGTCTGATTCCGGAGTCACATGGCGGCGCCTGGTCTGATATATACCTGATGACGCTGTGTGACTAGCCAATCACTGTAATGCCACAACCTACATGGCTACGGCATTACAGTGAGTGTCAGGCAATCCCTGCATGTTCATTGGCTCTGTAAAGAGTGCCAAACAAGCAGGGTGGAGACCTGAGCTTCCGCCGAGCAACCCCGGAAATGCTCGGCGAGCGCCAAGCATCTCGAGCAGTGAAATGCTCGGGCGAGCACCGAGCAGTAGCGAGCATGCTCGCTCATCACTATTCAGCAGTTCTATGCAAATGGACTTTGCCACTTTATTACTGCCTGTTCAAACTCTAACTAATGAACTAGATAAGAGTTTCTCATGTGGAACAAAAAATGGGAGACTTTGCCAACGCAGAGTTGGCTGCGTATTTGCGCTTGCATTCCAAGGACTGGGGTATGGACAACTGAACGCTGCACTGGGACAAGGACGTGGACGTGCTTCCTGATGCTGCTACTTGAGAGTGTGCAATGACAGGTGCAGGGCAGGAGGCATCTTCGCATGCACCATGGACAGGAGATTGGCTTGCATGCACAACAGAGGAAGAAGCAGTGGTGCCAACCGCAGACACTGTTCCTGTACCCTGGGGTTCGGCCCACAAAGTCAGGTGCTTTTCTGCCATGTGCCTGATCATGCTGGTGGTGGTCAGGCATTTCGTTTTGCCACCCCTGCTGATGCTGGCCTGGCAGGTGGTGCAAATGGCCTTTTTGGGGTTATCGAGAGAGTCTTTAAAAAACAACCAGACTTGGGAAGACCCAACAGTTGTACTGGCAACTTACTTCACGGGGAACGGTTGCCTGCCTTCTTTCTGCGGCCACCACACTGCTTCTTCCTGCCTGTTGGGGTGCTCTGCCTCCCTCCCCCTGTGTGCTGCTCTCGTCGCTCTGCATGTCCTCCTGCCAAGTTGGGTCAGTTACTATATCATCCACCACCTCATCTTCCACTTACGCACTTTGGTCCTCCTCCTGACTGTCTGGCAATTGTGTCTCATCATCGTCCACCTCTTGTGACACTTTCCCACCGTCGCCTTCGTGTGACTGTGGCAGCGCAAATATTTGGGCATCGCTACATGCGATCTTCTCTTACCCCGCTTCAAGTGGACCCGGCGAGAGGCCCGAATCTATAAATGGAAAAGTGAACAGCTCTTCTTAGTGTCCAAGTGTGGGATCAGTTGTCTCTGGGCACTCAGCATGGTGGGAGGAAGGAGGTTCATGGTGAGGAATATGCGGTCCAGACTCACAGCTACTGAGACTTGACCATGTGGAAGACAAGGTGGTGGTGGTGGTGTTGGCTAAGTGACTGGAAGCATTATCTGCTATCCAACCAATAACCTTTTCACACTGCTCTGTGTTCAATAGTGGTGTTCTGCGGTCCCCTATTAATTGGGACAGGAAGGTTGAGCAAGAAGATGTGGGTGTTTGTTGAGACACAATTTCAGCTTGCCCATGGCCTCGGCCTCTGCATGCACCATCACCATCACATCCAGTTTCCCGTCCCTTGCTCATTTTCAATGGATGACAATATCCTCCACGCTCACTACAAATGACTGAATTTGGAGCAAACTTACATGTTATCCGTGTGACGGAGAAACCACAGTTTTAAATAGCTGGATTTTTAGCGATGTAATATGGAAAGGACCTGGCTGTATTCTGCAGTGCCACAAGCAAATGGCACAGAAAAACAGTGTTATCTGGATTGCTTTTTAAGCAAATAATGAGGATTAACCCCTTTATAGCCTAGGGCATATTAGTACGTCCTAGGCCACCACCCCCGGTTCAGCACGGGCTTCGGCGCTTAGCCCGCACTGAACCTGGCACATGTCAGCTGAATCTTACAGCTGATATGAGCCTGCAACAGCCGTGGGTGGAATCACGATCCACCCACATTTGTTAACCAGTTAAACGCTGCGAGCGCCAAGTGAAATGCACGGGCGAGCACCGAGCAGTAGCGAGCATGCTCGCTCATCACTATTCAGCAGTTCTATGCAAATGGACTTTGCCACTTTATTACTGCCTGTTCAAACTCTAACTAATGAACTAGATAAGAGTTTCTCATGTGGAACAAAAAATGGGAGACTTTGCCAAATCACATAACAAACTGATAGATGCACATAATGATCTTACAGACGAATTGGAAGCCATACAGTTTGGGCAGCCATTCTCCGGTTCTGTTGATTATTGAATCCCATCACTTTGACTTTGAGATACAAGGAAATGGCATACAGATGGGATTTCCCATTGAAACTTCTTAGTAACTACATAGGAGAGTGGCACGCAGTTACCTCTTTGAAGAGGGAGAAAACCTCATGCGTAACTGGAACTTTACATTAATAGAATCCACTAGTCCTAACAGACCCCACCCACAATTTGTGGAAAAGGGTTGGCAACTGTTCTCAACCAAGAACAAGCCTAAGTGCTGAATAATAGAATCCTCTTCATCTGGGTAGAGACAGAGCTGTGTCACCCAGGGGGAATATAGGGGACTCGGTACCCGGGCCTTTTACCTTGTTTAGGATGTCACGGCAGTCGGCTCCCGGCTCTGGGTCTCTCTTTAAAAAGGGGTTTTAGTATACAGTTTGTCTCGTGACGCCACCTGTGGTTTCCGGTAATGGTTACCGGCGCTGCTGCAGACCTCCGGGGGTGATGGGATGGCAGCTGGGATGTTCTTGCTCCCCACAGGCGGAGCGGGCCCCCGGGGCAGTGTACGTGCAATTGGTGGTGATGCTGGGGCTTTTAGTGCAGGAGAGATGGCGCAGCAGGAGTAACTGACAGAGACAGGAGATTCACTTCAGTACCTTTACTGGTGCGGATGTCAGGTATTGTCCAGGGTACTCGGTAGGAAGGGTGCACTTCAGGACTTCTCCCCAGTGAACGGGTATAAGACCTCCTGGTCCATGTCTCCCTCTCTCTAAGCTCCTGGCCAGCCTGCAACTGGGCCTAGCTTCTGTGTCGTGCTGTTCCTTCACCTGTCGCTTGGTAGTAGGACATTTTTCTGGCAACCACTATCCCTGGACGCCGGAGCCTTCGTGGTTCCTAGTCCTGTCAAGGATTTAGCTTCAGGTCGACCAGGGATTTGTAGTCCTCCTGGTATGCCGGTGATCCCTACTGGGTATAAAGGACCCTGTAGACGCGGACCCGGTGTCCGGTTTGTGTCTTGGGGTGAGGCTATGATGCTCCTCTGCCCCCTCAACTCCTCTCTCTCTTCTCCTTACTGCCTCCGGCCCTCAATTCAGCAGCAGACGTGCTGCGTTTTCACTGCTCTCAGTGGCAGCACACTCTCTGACTAAAACTCTCTTCTCACTGAACTGCCTGGCTCCACCCTCCGTATATATATCCCTATCCGGGCTCCCTCTGGTGGTATGAGGTGGAAGGGTGGAGGTGTTAGTCTGTGATGAGGGCCTCTTGTGGAGAAGTCCAGCCATGCACCCTTTTGGGTCCTGTGGTACCTGTGAACAGCAGGGTGCCACAGAACCATGTTCCTTTTTCTTTTCCAGTCAATCAGGCAGAACTTTTTGGCCCTTCTGGGTTACTGACTAGTCAGTCACAGAGATTCATTAGATCCTTTTAGATGATCTGCTACTTAACATTTAATGTTGGTCAAATTATTGTTTCGTATTTTTATGTTTTCTTTTGCGTACAGGCTAATTCTAAAATTTTGGTGGAGAATTTTGGTTCTGGAAAGATGGAGTTGATGATGTGTAACTGCCTATGGTTGGTCACAGATATTATCTGGCTTCACCATATTGCTGATTATAAAAATGGTATTTTAGTTATGTTCAATGAATGTTAATGGTCTTAACAGTCCACAGAAAATATCTTGTATGTGGAGGGAGGTGGTTTCCTCCAAATGCGACATTTTCTGTGCTCAGGAAACTCATATTATTCATAAACACGCTGAAAGACTGCAAACCCCCTTTTTCCCCATGTGATAGAGGCCAACTATAAAAAAAAACAGAGGGGGTGATGTTGGCTATGAGCAATTCTGTGGCGTTCTCTCCAATATGCTTGGTTTCTGACTCTCAAGGGAGATATATAATTCAAGTATGTTCCATTAATAATATAATGTACACTATTGTAGTAGTATATGCGCCTAATATCTCTCAGTTAAACTTTCTGCATAAATTAGTGAAAAAAGTAAAATAAAATAAAACAAGGCCATGTCATCTACTGTGGAGATTTCAGTTTAACACATGATTGTGAGTTGGACTCTTCATTAGTATCTAAAAGATATTCCTCCCAACTGGCATCTTTAATTAACAAAGAAGATCTATATGATATTTGGAGAATCCAACATGTGAATGAAAGAGATTATTCTTTCTTCTCACCTGTTCACAACACTTACTCATGCATAGATCTATATTTAGTGAGCAGATCGCTTCTGGATGACATTGCACTCTCGTCCATAGGCCTCATCACAGTCAAATCATGCCCCGTTGATGCTGCATGTGGAGGAAAGACACTCATCTCCCACACTTATCTTTGGAAAGCTAACTCGTGTCTCTTATCCTCTCCACAAAACATAGTACCTTCAAAGTAATATACAAGAGTTTTTTTCAAATTAATGCCAAATAAGTGGATAGCCCTTTCCCCCTGTGCAGTTCAGACAATGCATACATGAGAGAGATCTTTATTAAATTAGGCCATAAACTTAAACGAGAACGAGATAAAAAATGTAATGAAATCCTTTCAAACCTTCCAAAATCTAGAAGTCTTAAGCAAGCATTCCTTCAATAGAGAGAGAGCTAGTAAATTATATAATCTACAAATCCAATTGAGGGACTGCTTATTGTATAAATATGAGAAAAATCTCCAAAAAATAAAAGCATAATATTACTTTCAAGATAATAAAGCAAGGAAATTATTAGCGAGTAGACTAAAATCCAGAGAAATTAAAGCAAAAATTCCCTATCTTATAAATGGCCCTCAACAACAGAAATTATACAGCCCTAAAGGTATTGCAAACAAATTTAATGAATATTATTCCTCACTTTACAACTTGTCCTTGGCTCCGGACCATGTTACTTCCATCTTGTTGGACATTGAGTCCTTCTTATCTAGCCTTAGTGTTCTCTCTCTAAGGATCAGCTGGAGCAGTTGAATGCCCCTCTTACTACCACAAATAAATAAAAAACATTTTATTTTTGCCATCACACAAACTGCCATGACCCGACAGTTTTTCAAATTTGTATTATAAAGTCTTTATAGATTAATTAACCCCATATGTGACAGAGACCCTTCAACATGCGGTGTCCCATGGTTCATTCCCCAAAGAGATGTTATCAGCCACAATTATAACATTACCAAAACCAGGCAAACAGCCAGACATCCCACAAAATTTTAGACTCATATCTTTATTAAATACCGACCTTAAGATTTATGTTAAGTGTCTAGCGACACGCCTAGCCCCTATCCTCCCATAATTAATATCATTAGATCAAACTGCCTTTATAAAAGGGAGACAAGCGGCAGACAATACAAGAAGGTTCATAGACTTGATAGACATCATAAATAACAGGGGGCCTCGGCGGTTCTGGTAGCCTTGGATGCCGCGAAGGCGTTCGACCGGGTCAACTGGTCATTCGCCTTCTCAATGCTAGGTCGGATGGGGTTTGGGGGCCAGTATTAAACACCATTAAAGCCCTTTACTCCACACCCTCAGCAAGAGTTTATGCTAATGGCACCTTATCGGAAGAATTTTTAATAACAAACGAAACGGGATGCCACCTTTCCCTCTTAGTGTTTGTGCTCACTATTGAATCATTGGCACAGGCCATTAAATGGAAAATGGCAAAATGGAAGGATATGGGGGGGGGAGGTGTTGATATCCGGAAGTTCACATTGAATCTCATTGTGTGCTGATGACGTGATTTTAACTTTAGCAGAGCCTGAGACTTCACTTGGGGAAGCCCTAGAGACCATCAAACATTTCGGACATGTATCATACTACAAAGTAAATGAAAACAAATCCCAGATTCTGCGTTTAAACATCCCAGTCGAGGTTCTACTAAATCTACAAAAGAAAGTCCCTCTTGATTGGCATCAAGACCAAAGAATATATTTAGGAACGTCAATAACCACATCCACATCAACCTTATATAAATCAAATTACCTTCCTTTACTACAATCTCTTGAATCGGACCTAAATAAAATATGCCAATATGAGGTTTCATGGGTCGGTCGTGTTGCGGCCTTCCAAATGTTCTCATTACCCAAACTTTTATACATGTTTTGCACTGTTCCAATCTCCCTCCCAAAAGTATTCTTCCACCAGATACATAGAATTCGAAACAATTTTGTATGGAAAAACAAAAGACCTCATTTGTCTAGCCATCTAATGAAAATACCTAAGAAATTCGGGGGACTTAATCTCCCAAAACACTCAAGATTACCATCTAGCTACCCAACTAGATCAAGTTAAAGCATGGAGGCAACGGAACAAAATTTGCAATTGGGTCCAAATTGAATCACAATGTGTGGCTTCTAGCAATCTATAAGCTCTCTTTAGTGTGCCCTTGATTGCTCCAACTAATAAGATAGATGCTCTACCTCTGACGGTTTCATCCATCTCCAGTTGGAAAGCATTCCATAAAAAAGGTTCTAACGCCTTAGCTCCTGTTGCGTCCATGACTGCATTAGAAAACTTAGAACAGTTGATACCAGATCTTAATATTAAAGACTGGATAAAACAAGGTATTGTACTAGTAAAAGATCTGTACAGAGGTCCTAACCTCCTTTCATTTGCTTCTTTACATTGTCAATTTAAAATTCCCAATAAAGAGTTATACAAATATCTTCAAATTAGGCACACATTACAACATTTCCCAATTTCAGTGAGAATACTCAACTTGGGACTAATATCGTCTCTTTCAAATGTTTCATCTAATAAGGAGGGCCTAACACCTATATATAATTTAATAGACATGAAAAATGGTTTACAAAGTCGCCTCCCTTTTTATCGTGGGAAAAATAATTAAATAAGACATTTTCGTGCAACGAATGGATGTGCTCATTGGCCTTTGCAGTTCATACCTTCAAGTGTGCCTCGTATTTAGAGTCATATTTGAAAACAGTTTTAAGATGGTATTAGTCCTAGTGATAAGCGAACGTGCTCGCCACTGCTCGGTACTCGCCCGAGCATCTCACTGTAAGACCTGGCGCCGCCATGCTCATCACAGTCTACCCCGGAAACCGGCAGTATAGGGAGAGATGCTGCTGAGCTAGGGAGAGAATTGCTTGTTTATTAGTTAGTGTAGGTATCCCACAATATCTATATATATATATTCATCTGAACTAAGAGTCCTTCTGAGGACTAATCCAGCTGCATCTGTTCAGTGGTGACAGCAGGAGTTAGGCAGGCAGGCAGTGTATGTGGCGCAGACTGCAGTGCATAGCAAGGGGGTCCATTGAACGTCCTGTTCCACAACACATATATATATATACACACACATACACAGTGGTGGCCAAAAGTATTGGCACCCCTGCAATTCTGTCAGATAATACTCAGTTTCTTCCTGAAAATGATTGCAATCACAAATGACTTGGTATTATTATCTTCATTTAATTTGCTTGCAAGGAAAAAACACAAAAGAGATTGAAGCAAAAATCAAATCATTGATCATTTCACACAAAACTCCAAAAATGGGCCAGACAAAAGTATTGGCACCCTCAGCCTAATACTTGGTTGCACAACCTTTAGCCAAAATAACTGCGAACAACCGCTTCCGGTAACGATCAAGGAGTTTCTTACAATGCTCTGCTGGAATTGTAGACCATTCTTCTTTGGCAAACTGCTCCAGGTCCCTGATATTTGAAGTGTGCCTTCTCCCTTCTCCAAACTGCCATTTTGAGATCTCTCCACAGGTGTTCTATGGGATTCAGGTCTGGACTCATTGCTGGCCACCTTAGAAGTCTCCAGTGCTTTCTCTCAAACCATTTTATAGTGCTTTTGGAAGTGTGTTTTGGGTTATTGTCCTGCTGGAAGACCCATGACCTTTGAGGGAGACCCAGCTTTCTCACACTGGGCCCTACATTATGCTGCAAAATTTGTTGGTAGTCTTCAGACTTCATAATGCCATGCACACGGTCAAGCAGTCCAGTGCCAGAGGCAGCAAAGCAACCCCAAAACATCAGGGAACCACCGTCATGTTTGACTGTTGGGACCGTGTTCTTTTCTTTGAATGCCTCTTTTTTTTTCCTGTACACTCTATGTTGATGCTTTTTGCCAAAAAGCTCTACTTTTGTCTCATCTGACCAGAGAACATTCTTCCAAAACGTTTTAGGCTTTCTCAGGTAAGTTTTGGCAAACTCCAGCCTGGCTTTTTTATGTCTCGGGGTAAGAAGTGGGGTCTTCCTGGGTATCCTACCATACAGTCCCTTTTCATTCAGACGCCGACGGATTGACACTGTTGTACCCTCGGACTGCAGGGCAGCTTGAACTTGTTTGGATGTTAGTCGAGGTTCTTTATCCACCATCCGCACAAACTTGCGTTGAAATCTCTCGTCAATTTTTCTTTTCCGTCCACATCTAGGGAGGTTAGCCACAGTGCCATGGTCTTTAAACTTCTTGATGACACTGCGCACGGAAGACACAGGAACATTCAGGTCTTTGGAGATGGACTTGTAGCCTTCAGATTGCTCATGCTTCCTCACAATTTGGTTTCTCAAGTCCTCAGACAGTTCTTTGGTCTTCTTTCTTTTCTCCATGCTCAATGTGGTACACACAAGGGCACAAGACAGAGGTTGAGTCAACTTTAATCCATGTTTACTGGCTGCAAGTGTGATTTAATTATTGCCAACACCTGTTAGGTGCCACAGGTAAGTTACAGGTGCTGTTGATTACACGAATTAGAGAAGCATCACATGATTTTTCAAACAGTGCCAATACTTTTGTCCACCCCCTTTTTTAGGTTTGGTCTGGAATTGTATCCAATTTGGCTTTAGTACAATTCTTTTTGTGTTTTTTCATTGAAAACAAATTAAATGAAGATAATAATACCAAAGAATTTGTGATTGCAATCATTTTCAGGAAGAAACTGAGTATTATCTGACAGAATTGCAGGGGTGCCAATACTTTTGGCCACCACTGTATATACACATATATATCAGAGCTAGGCAGGCAGGCAGTGTATGTGGCAGACTGCAGTGCATACAGCACAAGAGACTCCATTCCTGTTCTGTCTGCTGCTACTGTTACAGATATCTCTAGAAATAGACCCAGGTATCAGGGGCCAGGGATAATTTTTTTTTTTATCTTAATCCTGATTATTTGCTTAAAAAGCAATCCTGAGAACACCGTTTTTCTGCTCCATTTGCTCGTTGCCACTGCAGAATACAGACAGATCCTTTCCTTATTACAGCGATAAAAATCCAGAAATTTGTAGTGAACGTGGAAAATATTGGCCTCCATTTAAATTTTGTTGCAGTGTGTTAGTGACACCAAGTCGCTGTGAAAAATAGTAACCTACAGGCCAGCTATTTAAAACTGTGGTTTTCCGTCACACGTACCACATATACGTTTGCTCCAAATTCAGCCATTCCTGGCCTCCATTTAAATTTTGTTGCAGTGTGTCAGTGAAGTTATTGACACGAGGTCACTGTGAAAAATAGTAACCTACAGGCCAGCTATTTTAAACTGTGGTTTTCCGTCACACGTATTACATATCACTGCGGTTCAAATCCAGCCATTTGTAGCGAAAGTGGAAAATATTGTCTTCCATTTAAAATGGGCAAGGCGCGTGGCAAGGGACGGGGAAGTGGATGTGATGGTGCATGCAGAGGACAAGGCAGAGGCTGTGGGCAAGCTGAAATTGTGCCACAACAAACACCCACATCTTGTCGTTCGACCTTCCTGTCCCAATTAATAGGGGACCACAGAACACCACTATTGAACACAGAGCAGTGTGAAAAGGTTAATGGTTGGATAGCAGATAATGCTTCCAGTTACTTAGCCACCACCACCCTGTCTTCCACATGGTCAATTTTCAGTAGCCGTGAGTCTGGACTGCATATTCTTCACCCTGATTCTCCTTCCTCCCACCATGCCGAGTGCTCGGAGACAACTGATCCCACACTTGGACACTCTGAAGAGCTGTTCACTTTTCAATTTATAGATTCGGGCCTCTCGCCCAGTCCACTTGAAGCGGGGCAAGAGGAGATCGCAAGTAGCGATGCCCAAATATTTGAGCAGCCACGGTCACACGAAGGCGACAGTGGGAAACTGTCACAAGAGATGGATGATGATGAGACACAATTTCCAGAAAGTCAGGAGGAGGACCAGAGTGCGGAAGTGGAAGATGAGGTGGTGGACGATGAAGTCACCGAACCAACCTGGCAAGGTGACATACAGAGCGAGGACAGCAGCACACAGGGGGAGGGAGGTGTAGCACCACAACAGGCAAGAACAAGCAGTGTGGTGGCCACAGACAGAAGGTGAGCTACCGTGCCCCATAACATCAACTCGACGGAAGTTGCCAGTACTACTGTCAGGTCTTCCCGAGTCTGGTTGTTTTTTAAAGACTCTGCCGATAACCCCAAAAAGGCCATTTGCACCACCTGCCAGGCCAGCATCAGCAGGGGTGGCAAACCAACCAGCCTGACCACCACCAGCATGATCAGACACATGGCAGCAAAGCACCCAACTAAGTTGGCTGAACTCCAGGGTCCAGCAACAGTGTCTGCGGGTGACACCACTGCTTGTTCTGCTGTTGTGCGTGCACGCCAATCCCCTGTCCATGGCGCATGCCAAGATGCCTCCCGCCCTGCACCTGTCATTAAACACTCTCAACTAGTACCATCAGCAAGCACGCGCCCTCCTTGTCCCAGCGCAGCGTTCAGTTGTCCCTACCCCTGTCCTTGGAACGCAAGCGCAAAGACGCAGCTAACGCCCCACAGGTCACACAACTAAATTCACACATTTTGCGAATGCTTGCACTCGAAATGTTGCCTTCCAGTCTCATGGAGACAGGAATCTTTCCACAAACTGATGGCGGTACCCATCCCTCGGTACTCGGTCCTCAGCCGCCACTATTTCTCCCAGATAGCCGTCCCTGCATAACACAAGCATGTGTCCCATAACATTAGCCGTGCCCTCAACAATGCAGTTACTGGGAAAGGCTACCTAACCACGGATATATGGACAAGTGCTTGTGTGCAGGGACGGTACATCTCGCTGACGGCAAACTGGGTTAACATAGTGGAAGCTGGGACCCAGTCAGACCTTGGGACGGAACACGTCTTCCTGACGCCAAGGATTGCGGGCTCTGGGTCAGTCAGGGTTGCCCCCACATTCTACAGCTCCTCCACATCATACTCCTCCTCTTCAACATCCATCTCTGAAATGACCACATCAGTCACAAGCTGGAAGCACTGTAGCAATGCCTCAGTCAAGTGGCAACAGGCTGTGCTGAAGCTAATATGCTTAGGTGACAAACCACACAACGCTGAAGAGTTGTGGACAGCTCTGAAAGAGCAGGCAGATCTGTGGCTTACACCACTGTCCCTACAGCCAGGCATGGTCGTGCGTGACAATGGCTGGAATCCGTTGGCGGCTCTGAGGCAAGGCAAGCTCACACACGTACCATGCCTGGCCCATGTGCTTAACCTCGTGGTTCAATAGTTTCTCAAAACCTACCCGGATCTGCTTGTCAAAGTACGCTGCCTGTGTGCTCATTTTTGAAAGTCAGTTTCAGCTTCAGCAGCATTTGTAGCTTCCGGCTCACCGACTGGTATGTGATGTCCTAACGCATTCGAAGTCTGCATTGCAGATGTTGGGAAGGATTTGTGAGCAGAAGAGGGCAGTTGTTGACTACCATCAACAAGACTGTCGGTATTCAGGTCAGACTCCACACATAAAACCTCAGGAGTGAACATGAATGTCAGATATCTGTACCATCCTCCAAAACTTTGAGGATTCCACCAAGATGGTGAGCAGTGATGACGCCATAATTAGCGTCTCCATCCCACTTCTCTGTCTTCTGAAATGCTCTCTGTTCTCAATCAAAGAGGATGCATTACAGGCAGAGCACGATGAGATGGAGCAAGGAATCATACAGGGTGATTACACACAGCCCAGCCTCATCTCATCCCAACGTGGATTGGGTGACAATGAGGAAGAGGAGGAGGAAGAACAGGAGCTAGTTTCCTGCGCTATAGACGGTACTATCTGCACAACTGTCATACTGTCTGTTCAGCGTGGATGACCTGAGGACAGGGAGGAGGAGGAAGAGGAGGAGGAGGAGAGCATGGTCAGTCGTCCTCTTGGTGAGGACATGGAAGTCTTGCCTCTTTGCTGTCTGGCCCTGGGTGAGTTTATGTTACGCTGCCTATCCCGTGACCCTCGTGTTGTCCAAATTTTGGGTGACAGTCATTACTGATTGGTGATGCTTCTAGACCCACAGGGAGTACTTTATGTCTCTTATTCCCTTGCAGGACAGGCCTAATAAAATGGTGCAGTACGAGAAGGGCCTTGTTGCGGAATTATTAAAAAAATTCCCATCTGGCAGCAGAGGTCACAGTTCATTGGACAGCCAAGGAGTACTGGCGAGAGTGCCACAAATGTAATCCAGCAGAGGCAGGAGAACACTGTCAAAGTTCTGGGACATTTTTCTCAGACCCTCCCATCGCACAGGCCCTGAAGCGTGGGGTATTCTTCCAAGGAAGGAAAAGTTTCAGAAGATGGTGAGGGAGTACCTTGCCGACTGTATCAACGTCCTCCGTGATTCCTCTGTGCTTTATAATTATTGGGTATCCAAGATGGACACATGGCATGAATTGACTCTCTATGCCTTGGAGGTCCTGGCCTGCCCTGCCACTAGAGTTTTGTCAGAGCGGGTTTTTAGTGCCGCTGGTGGAATTATAACCGATCGGCGCATCCGCCTGTCAACTGAAAATGCTGACAGGCTGACTCTTATAAAAATGAACAAGGGCTGGATTGGGCCAGACTTCTCAACACCACCGAACGATAGCAGCGTAACATAAAATCAAATAGTGTCCTTTTTTGGGGAGGTCTAACCCTACTCCCATGGACCTCTGTCTTCACACCCAGACATGGGTATACGCTTCCTGATTTTGTATATTTACTCTTGTCCGTTTTTTTCTCCCAGCACAGGCTGCAAAACGTCCCACACATGTGCACACTGATGACACACGGATAACATCCGTGTGTCAGTGTGACACATACTGGCACTTGGGAATCAACAGTACAGTTAGCGCTGTTCCCAAGGGCCCGGTGGTGCAGGTATCTGTCATCATTGTCCCCTACCTGCGCTGCGATCAGCGCGAGCAAAGGACAATGTTGAGAGTAGTAGTCTGCTCCCACTATGCCCTTGTGCAAAAATAAGAATAAAATAAAAAAATCCTTATACTCACCTGTCCGAATATGTCCCCCGCTTTAATCCACCTGACCACTCACACCGAGGAGAATGACTCGCTACAGCGAGTGGGCCCCTGCACTGTGCTGAGCTCACTGAGTGACAGGACAACTCTTGCTGCAACGAATCATTCTCCCCGGCTCCTTGACGTGAATGGTCAGGTGGATTACAGCGGGGGACATATTCGGACAGGTGAGTATCAAGTTTTTTTATTTTATTCTTATTTTTACACCAGGACTCAGTGGGAGCAGACTACTCCTCTCAACATTGTCCCTTGCTTGCGTTGATCGCAGCACAAGAAGGGGACAATGATGACAGATACTTGAAGCACTGGGTGCTTGGGAACAGCGCTAACTGTACCGCTGATTCCCAAGCGTCGGTACATGTGATACTGATGCGGCACACGGTTGCCACATGTGTGCCACACGTATCACTGACACGGATATCTCTGGTGCTGGTTTTTCCAATACCGGAAATATCCGGATGTGTGAAAGAGGCCTTAGAGATAAATGATAAATGAATAACACAGCCTTCATCTGCCAGCAAGAAAGTAGGTAACCCGACATATGAAGTAAATGTACAAGAAGGGGTTAACTATAGTAGCAAAGCCAGATATCATAGAGACCTATTCTTCAGGAATCCATTGAATTATTCATGCAGAGTTTCTGGGCATTTTTATGTATTAATTAACAAAGAATACAGATACAGCTAGCACCACTTACTTATGCCCACCAATGTCTATAAAACTATACCGAAATAATTGCTTTATTGAAAGAGCAGGACATTTCGCTTCAATTTGTATGGCAGCATGTGCTCTTTATTTGAGACTAGTTCTACAACTCTACAATATATGGTGCACTGTTTGCTGTTTACAATAATACTATTCAATAATTACTGTTATAAACCAATGCATTCCAATATTACCAGTGCATTACCAGTACATTGTACGCTCTGTGACATAGTGATCAGAGCAAGATTAATTGATTAACATCTGGTATACAAGCAGTAATAGACATTAAAAGGGTTTTCTGGGCTCTTGACACATTTCTAAAGTCACTCTATGTGATTACAGGTTGCTGAATTTTGACAGTGCAATGTGCATACTGTCACAGTTCCTAGTATTACCAGAGTAAAAGGGTGGTCTTGTGACTGATCTACTGAGATAAGCACATAAAAATCTAGTCGGCACGTCATGCCAACTATTCATATTTGTGGTCACGTGACCACCCACTCACACTGGGAAAATAGGGGAATCGTGATAGTGAACGCATTGCACAGAGAGTGACTGCAGAGATTTGTCTAGAGCAGGGGTCTCAAACACGCGGCCCGAGGGCCGCATGTGGCCTCTGAGGCTCCGTTGTGTGGCCCTTAGGCCCCTGAGACAATCGCATCCAGTGAGCCATGGACCACTGACTTCAGCGCTTCTTTTCAACTAAATGTGCGTCCTCACCAGGGACAGCAGACAGCCAGAGCAGCAGAATCGTGGACAATGTTACAAGAAGGGGACAAGGATGGAGACATTACTATAAGATGGGACCCGTATGGGGACATTATTACAGGACGGGGACCATTATTACAAGTTTGGGGACATTATTACAGGATAATGTCCCCAATTACAGGATTGGGGACTTTATTACAGGATTAGGGACATTATTACAGTACAGAGACCAATATTACAGCATGAGGGCCCTTTATTACAGAACAGCGGACATTATTACAAGCTTGGGAATATTACTACGAGACAAGATAATGTTCCCAATTACAGGATTGGGAACATTATTACAAGATGAGGGACCATTATTCCATGACAGGGGATTTTATTACAAGCTTGGGGATATTACTACAAGACAAGAGACACTATTACATGACGGGGACATTATTACAGTGTAAAGGACATTATTACAGGCTTGGGAATATTATTACAGGATTGTGGACATTGCTACAGGATTGGGGACGTTATTATAATATAGGGGACATTATTACAGGATAGGGGCCAGAATTACTATATGGGGCTAATTGAAAAACTATACTACTGTAAGGGGCTGATTGGAGGTCAAAAAAGGAAAACTTTTAAAAGAAAATGTAAAATAAAGAATGAAAAAATAATGGAATAATATTTGGCCATCAAAAATGCTGTTTTATGTAAAAATTGAAGTAAAAAGGGAAGAGCTGTGTCATAACCCATATGATAAACACCATTAAAAAGAATAAAAACACACCTGAAAAAAAAGATCAAACTGTAATTTAGAAAAATAATGGTATCACTAAAAATGTAATCTTCTCCCGAAAAGAATGCGGTCCTTAATATTCAAATTTTTTCCAAGTACGGCCCCTTTACAAGGCTCAGTTTGAGACCCCTGGTCTAGAGCCTGGAAAACCTCTTTAAGGCAAAGCTTGAGAATACCAAGCCAAGTTATTACTAATATGATATGTCAAACATGGCGTTATGCAGACCGCTACTATATGATGCATAGATACTAATCATTTATAGCCTTTTTGGTGCTGAGCCAGGTGTCCTACATTTTGGAAAATATACCTGAAATAACAATTTTTAAATATTATACTATATCGTGCTTCCTTTATTTTTTCAGAATTACAGATGTGGCTCAGCTAGGTTTCTCAATAGGCTCTTTGTGATATAGCTTACATTCTGCATCAAAAGTCAACCTCCTGCAATATTATGTGCAATCTTTAGTTTTACATAGCATTTCAAGCAAATCCACTTCCTTGGCTATTCTCAGAGAAACGATCAAATTATTCAACAGTAATAAATATTTTTCCAATATATTCATGACCGGCCATAAGAACAACATATTAAGAGTGGTGCTCTTAATACAATTTTGTATATCATGAAGGGGTTAAAGGTATTATAATATTCAGGCCTGAGTCACTGCACGCTAGATGGCGCCAGAAAGCTAGTCTATTTCAAATGCCATAGATGCAGGATGGCAATCTGGGCTCTCCTGTAACGTTTGAAGATGGCGGTTTGTTAGGCTTTCAGTCTGAGTGAAAATAAAAAGCAGCTGCTGAGGCACAAACAACAACGCATGAATAAGGCAATACAATATCAAATCTATTTTACACAATGTCCCATTAGAATATTTCAGAGTAATTCATGGAGCCACAATAAGGGGTGAGTTTATATTATAGAGTCTTCAATAAGTGCTGAGGTTGTTTCATGTAGTATCTGCAGTAAGTTCTCAGGTTGTACAATGTAGTATCTGCAGAAAGTAGTGAGATTGTTCCATGTAGTATCTGCAGAAAGTGGTGAGACTGTACAATGTACAGTCATGGCCAAAAGTTTTGAGAATGACACCAAAATTATATTTTCACATGATCTGCGGGCCTCTGGTTTTTATTAGTGTTTGTCTGATGTTGATATCACATACTGAAATATAATTGGAATCATATTATGAGTACCAATAGGTTATATTGACAGTTAGAATGAGTTAATGCAGCAAGTCAATATTTGCAGTGTTGCCCCTTCTTCTTCAAGACCTCTGTAATTCTTCCTGGCATGCTCTCAATCAACTTTTGGACCAAATCCTGACTGATAGCAGTCCATTCTTGCATAATCAATGCTTGCATTTTGCCAGAATTTGTTGGTTTTTGTTTGTCCACCCGTCTCTTGATGATTGACCACAAGTTCTCAATGGGATTAAGATCTGGGGAGTTTCCAGGCCATGGACCCAAAATCTCTATGTTTTGTTCCATGAGCCATTTAGTTATCACCTTTGCTTTATGGCAAGGTGCTCCATCATGCTGGAAAAGGCATTGTTGGGCGCCAAACTGCTCTTGGACGGTTGGGAGAAGTTGCTCTGGGAGGACATTCTGGTACCATTCTTTATTCATGGCTGTGTTTTTAGGCAAGACTGTGAGTGAGCCGATTCCCTTGGCTGAGAAGCAACCCCACACATGAATGGTTTCAGGATGCTTTACAGTTGGCATGAGACAAGACTGGTGGTAGTGCTCACCTCTTCTTCTCCGAATAAGCTGTTTTCCAGATGTCCCAAACAATCGAAAAAGGGATTCATCAGAGAAAATGACTTTGCCCCAGTCCTCAGCAGTCCACTCCCTGTACCTTTTGCAGAATATCAGTCGGTCCCTGATGTTTTTTCTGGAGAGAAGTGGCTTCTTTGCTGCCCTCCTTGAAACCAGCCCTTGCTCAAAGAGTCTCCGCCTCACAGTGCGTGCAGAAGCACTCACACCAGCCTGCTGCCATTCCTGAGCAAGCTCGGCACTGCTGGTAGTCCGATCCCGCAGCTGAAACAGTTTTAAGATACGGTCCTGGCGCTTGCTGGTCTTTCTTGGGCGCCCTGGAGCCTTTTTGACAACAATGGAAGCTCTCTCCTTGAAGTTGTTCATGATGCGATAGATTGTTGACTGAGGTGAAATCTTTGTAGCTGCGATACTCTTCCCTGTTAGGCCATTTTTGTGCAGTGCAATGATGGCTGCACGTGTTTCTTTAGAGATAACCATGGTTAACTGAAGAGAAACAATGATACCAAGAACCAGCCTCCTTTTAAAATGTCCAGTGATGTCATTCTTACTTAATCATGACTGATTGATCGCCAGCCCTGTCCTCATCAACACCCACACCTGTGTTAATGGATCAATCACTAAAACGATGTTAGCTGCTCCTTTTAAGGCAGGACTGCAATGATGTTGAAATGTGTTTTGGGGGTTAAAGTTCATTTTCTGGGCAAATATTGACTTTGCAAGTACAGTAATTGCTGTTAAGCTGATCACTCTTTGACATTCAGGAGTATATGCAAATTGCCATTACAAAAAATGAAGCAGTAAACTTTGGAAAAATTACTATTTGTCTCATTCTCAATACTTTTGGCCATGACTGTAGTATCTGCAGTAAATGGTGAGGTTGTTCATGTAGTATCTGCAGTAAATGGTGAGGTTGTTCATGTAGTATCTGCAGTAAATGGTGAGGTTGTACAATGTAGTATCTGCAGAAAGTGGTGAGACTGTACAATGTAGTATCTGCAGTAAGTAGTGAGGTTGTACAGTGTAGTATCTGCAGTAAGTGGTGAGACTGTACAATGTAGTATCTGCAGTAAGTGGTGAGACTGTACAATGTAGTATCTGCAGTAAGTAGTGAGGTTGTACAGTGTAGTATCTGCAGTAAGTAGTGAGGTTGTACGGTGTAGTATCTGCAGTAAGTGGTGAGACTGTACAATGTTATCTGCAGTAAGTAGTGAGGTTGTACAATGTAATATCTGCAGTAAATGGTGAGGTTGTTTATGTAGTATCTGTAGTAAGTGGGGAGGATGTACAATATAGTATCTGCAGTAAGTGGTGAGGATGTGTAGTAGTGGGGAAGGACGTAGCCTTCCTGTGGCACTGAAAGAGTTAAAGGAGAATGTTCCCATAGTTAGATCTCTCTGGGCTGCTGTTAGGTCCAGTTAAGGGGTTAGCTGTGATGATCCAGCCAGTAGAGTAGAGGGGGAACTTACTGTCATGATCAAGCATAGAGTGTGTATAAAGCTTGTTTCTGATATAATTCATTGTGGGCTTTAGTATTGGTAACCAGCCACAAGATGCCACTGTCCCGGGCACAGTTGATGGTGCAAGTCTGCTAGCAGGATTGCAGGTATATATGACAGTGAAGGGTTAATTGTGTGAGAGGACAGCCCATAGAGGGTGGGCACTTTAGGAAACCTGTGGTGAGTTTCCAGAAAGAAGTGAGTGAGAGTTTGGACAGAGAACCGTATGGGCAGCCTAAGTATAGTGGCTGCTAGGGCAGACGGGAGCCCCATATCCCAGACAGTAGGATCACCAGAGCAAAGATTCCCTATGCAAGAGTCCCATTAGCCTGCCGGAGAAACTCAGAGGTATGGAGAACCCGGGGCATTTTCTGTCTGCAGGTTGCAGAAGAAGCTTGGACGTGGGGAGATATAGGATCCGGATATACTGTCGCTGGTGAGGAAGATTCTCTAGGGCTAGAGAATAAAGCCACAGAGATGCTTCACTTAAAGAGGGAACCAGTGCTTAAGTTGTTTCCAGTACCTGTGAGAGAGATGACAACCCGTTGGGCCTTATCCATTATGTCTGCCTGTAAATATTGTATATATTCCTCTTCCCAAAGTAAAGTCCCAGTTATGGTTAATAACCTTGTGTCCTCTGAATTTATTTCTGCCCTGGTCTCAGAAGAGAAATGCCTGGAGACAGCCACGACCGGATGGTCTGAATTAAGTGGACAGCACCCCATACACCGCAGCATATCAGAGGGAGGACACACCTTGTCTGTAGGGTGCCAGAGCGAGCAGGGGCCACAGCTCTCCCATGACTACCTCACTGGGGCACCTTACATTTGGCGTAGTCGGCAGGATGCAAGCTCCTCGCATGAAGAAAATGGGGAAGAGCCGACCCACATCACTAAAGAGAAAGTGTTGGCAGACATGCGGTCCAAGATGGTGGCCAGAAACATGGAGTCCAAGATGGCGAAAGTGGCGGTAAAGAACAGGAGAAGAACCGCCTATTGTGGGAGTGGACTGCGCCGGAGAGCGCAAAAAGATGTCCAGCCCCTACAAGTTTTGACCCAGAGAAGGATGGGCCCAGCAGTAAAGATTAGTCCCAGGATGGGAGGTACGATGTAGAAGAAGTCTGGCCCAGTGAGTACCAGCGCATCCAGGGAAGGGGCGTGGCTGAAGGCGGAGCTGCCGGAAGTGATATGTGATGCGATGGTGGCGTCAGAAGACCGGTCCAGAAAAAGGGGCAGTCGGATGCGCGTCACCGGTAAGCGACCAGCGCCATTTTCTGTCCAGCGCACAAGGAGAAGGGGGTGCAGCAGTGGACGCTCCAGAAGTATGGCAGCCGGAGGATCCAAAATCTTGATGGGGATGAGTGATGAGGAGGATATCCTTGAGATCACTATCCCAGGGGCTGCAGCTGGAAGCCACCCAACCACGGGCACTGCCCGAGAACCCACGCCACTACCACCGGTGGCCTTCCAGTGGTCCACCAGGTCTCAGCCCGAGGTAGGCCTGCTCATCCATGAGCTACAAGTGTGGTGCTGGAGCCAGATGCCAGAAGATGCTTCCCCCTCGGCGGAGAGTGAAAAACATCCCGGTGGAGCCGAAGCAGCAGCCGCAGCACAGCCTGGTGAAGGTGAGCAGCGTATACCCTTGTGGCTGGTCCCGCTCGCTATGCCCATAGCAACAACCCCCGGGGTGGCGGTAGATACTCCCAGGCCCAAAGGAAGCGAGGCCCCCAAAGAGAAAAGTCACACGCATCAACTGGTGGCAGATGGTGATGGAGGCCCTAAACACACCTCCTGCTAAGCACCCCTCTGAGCCTAGTCGCATCCGGTTGACAACGCGCAATCCCTCAATGATGGCATGAGAGCACCGGCAGTGGACCAAAACTTTCTTGCAAGGTTGGCTGGAAGGGTCCAACGTGGCACGGAGGGAGTCGGTGGAAGCTTCCCAGACCCGGGGGTGGGTGACGGAGTTCAGCCTGATAAAAGGCTACGGGTTCCTGGAAGAAGAGAGGACCGGTGACGAGGTATTCTTTAGTCGAGACATCATCAAACTGTACAATGTAGTATCTGCAGTAAGAGTTCTATTTTAACCTCATCAGTAAGCAGGACTTGTTTCCAAAATGCATCAGGCTTGTTTAGATGTTCTTTTGCATACTTCTGATGCTGAACTTTATGGTGAGGATGCAATAGAGGTTTTCTTTTGATGACTCTTCCATCAAGGCCATATTTGTGTAGGTGTCTCTGAACAGTAGAACAATGTACCACAACTCCAGAATTTGCAAAATCTTTCTGAAGGTCTTTTGCAGTCAAGCGGGGGTTCTGATTTGCCTCTCTAGCAATCCTATGAGCAGCTCTCGCTGAAATTTTGCTTGGACTTCCAGACCTTATTTTGACCTCCACTGTTCCTGTTAACTGCAATTTCTTAATTACATTTCGAACTGAGGAAAGGGCAACTTGAAAACGCTTTGCTATCTTCTTGCCTTGTATATATTTTTTTTTGCATGAAATGCAAAGGAAATGTGTCATCTTTAATTTTAGACCTTTTAGAGATCATTTATTGTTCAACTTGCTTAACTGTTCACAATAACAGTAATTTTGACCAGGGGTGCCCAAAATTTTACATGCCACTGTATAAACATATCACATAACCAACTTGTTTTAATATTATATTCCACAACAGGACAAATATATGGCTGCAATTTTTAAAAAATAGCCACTGCATATAAATAGAAAATTGCCAGTACAGTAGTGTTCAAAATAATAGCAGTGTGTTCAAAAACATAAGTTAAGCACAAAATCATTATACTAGTTTTTATTTCCATGCATTGGGAACATTGCAAACTGGTTTCTAATTCAAAACATGAAATGTATGTAATTTTAAACTACTGTGTAGAATAACAAAAATTGAACATTGGGCAGTTCAAAAAAATAGCAGTGTATGCATTTGTCTTTACAAACTCACAATATGTACTCTTTTTTAGGATTTACCATTCCTGAGAATCACTAACCTAATATTTAGTTGTAGAAACAGTTTTTTAGAACTGCTTCACATCTAAGTTGCACAGAGTCAACCAACTTCTGACACCTGTTAACTGTTATTCCAGCCCAGAATGCTTTGACTACATCCCACAATTTTTGGACATTTGTTGGCTTTTCCTCAGAAACAGCATTTTTGATGTCACCTCACAAGTGTTCTATCAGATTAAGATTCAGGGATTGGACTGGCTACTCTATAACCTCAATTTTGTTGAGATTTTGCTCATTTACTTGTATGTTTAGGGTCGTTGTCTTGTTGAAACTCCCATTTCAAGTGCATATCCTCTTCAGCCTAAGGCAACACGCCCTCTTTAACTATTTTAATATATGCAAACTGGTCCATGATCCCTGGTATGCGGTAAATAGGTCCGGCACCATAGTAAGAGAAACATGTCTAAATTGCCCAAATGAAATAGTCATGGGTGAGCTGTAGACCATGCTTGCTTTGGCACCCTACAGACAAAGTGTGTCCTTGCTCTGGTGTGCTGCTGTGCATGTGGTGTTTTTCACTTACTGCTGGCCTCTTCTGGCTCCAGGAATTTCTTCTTCTGGAATAAAAGCAGCAATAAATTCAGGGGACACAGAGTTCATAAAAACAACCAGAACTTTACTTGTTAATTGGCTGTATTAACAGTATTTACAGGCAGGTATAAAGGATAAGGCCCATAAGGTTGTCATCTTTCCCACAAGTACCGGATACAACTTCAGCCTTGGTTCCTGATCTAGGTGAAACATCTCTGTTGCTTTCTTCTCTAGCCTAGAGATTCTCCCTCACCAATGACAGTATACCTGGAACCCATTTAACTCTGCCTCTGAGAGCTTGAGTCCTGACTTCTTCTGCAGCCTCGCAGACAGAATGTGCCCCCAGGCCCTGATGACTATCTTGAGATTCCCAGGCTAGCTAAGGGGATCTTTGCGGAGGGGTTATCTGGCGATCCACTGTCCGGGATACTAGGCCCATGTCTATCCTAGCAACCATTATAGAGCCTGCTCGTATCTGCTGTACTGCACACCTACTGACTGTGCTCACTTCCTGCATTTGACCTACTGAAGCTGGTACAATTTGCCAAAGAACACATCAACTGGCCTAAAGAGAAATGGAGAAATATTTTGTCAACTGATGAAAATAAAATGGTTCTTTTTGGGTCAAAGGGCCGCATACAGTTAGTCAGACAAACCCCAAATTCTGCATTCAATCCACAGTACACTCTGAAGACAGTGAAGCATGGTGGTGCAAGCATCATGATATGAGAAGACGTGCAGTAGTGGTGGAGGTAATAGTCTGCTCCTGATACTAAAAAGGGTTAAACTGGGGCGGCAGTTTGGCCTAGGTAGGGTTAACTGTAACAGCCGGCCCAGTAGAGGGAGGGGGAACTGAGTGCTAGTGTCAATGCTAAAAATGCTGTTTCTGAGGAAAAGCCAACAAATGCCAAAAAATTGTGGGATGTAGTCAAAGCATCCTGGGCTGGAATAACAGTTAACAGGTGTCAGAAGTTGGTTGACTCTGTGCAACTTAGATGTGAAGCAGTTCTAAAAAACTGTTTCTACAACTAAATATTAGGTTAGTGATTCTCAGGAATGGTAAATCCTAAAAAAGAGTACATATTGTGAGTTTGTAAAGACAAATGCATACACTGCTATTTTTTGAACAGCCCAATGTTCAATTTTTGTTATTCTACACAGTAGTTTAAAATTACATACATTTCATGTTTTGAATTAGAAACCAGTTTGCAATGTTCCCAATGCATGGAAATAAAAACTAGTATAATGATTTTGTGCTTAACTTATGTTTTTGAACACACTGCTATTATTTTGAACACTACTGTACTGGCAATTTTCTATTTATATGCAGTGGCTATTTTTTAAAAATTGCAGCCATATATTTGTCCTGTTGTGGAATATAATATTAAAACAAGTTGGTTATGTGATATGTTTATACAGTGGCATGTAAAATTTTGGGCACCCCTGGTCAAAATTACTGTTATTGAGAACAGTTAAGCAAGTTGAACAATAAATGATCTCTAAAAGGTCTAAAATTAAAGATGACACATTTTCTTTGTATTTCATGCAAAAAAAAAATATACAAGGCAAGAAGATAGCAAAGCGTTTTCAAGTTGCCCTTTCCTCAGTTCGAAATGTAATTAAGAAATTGCAGTTAACAGGAACAGTGGAGGTCAAAATAAGGTCTGGAAGTCCAAGCAAAATTTCAGTGAGAGTTGCTCATAGGATTGCTAGAGAGGCAAATCAGAACCCCCGCTTGACTGCAAAAGACCTTCAGAAAGATTTAGCAAATTCTGGAGTTGTGGTACATTGTTCTACTGTTCAGAGACACCTACACAAATATGGCCTTGATGGAAGAGTGATCAAAAGAAAACCTCTATTGCATCCTCACCATAAAGTTCAGCATCAGAAGTATGCAAAAGAACATCTAAACAAGCCTGATGCATTTTGGAAACAAGTCCTGTTTACTGATGAGGTTAAAATAGAACTCTTTGGCCACAATGATCAAAACTATGTGTGGACAAAAAAGGGCACAGAATTTCAGGAAAAGAAACATCTCACCAACCATTAAGCATGGTGGTGGATCATTCATGCAGCCAATGGCACTGGGAACATTTCACGGTTAGAAGGAAGAATGGATTCTATGAAATTTCAACAAATTCTTGATGTAAACAGAACACCATCTATAAAAAACCTGAAGTTGAAAAGAGAATGGCTTCTACAATTGGATAATGATCCTAAACACACACAAAAATCCACAATAGACTACCTCAAAAGGTGCAAGCTGAAGGTTTTACAATGGCCCTCACAGTTCCCTGATCTGAACATCATTGAAAATCTGTGGCTAGAATAGCAGTGCATGCAAGATGACCCAGGAATCTCATTGAACTGGAAGAATTTTCCAAGGAAGAATGGATGAAAATTCCTCAAACAAGAATTGAAAGACTCTTGGCTGGCTACAAAATGCGTTTACAAGCTGTGATACTTTCAAAGGGGGGTGCTACTGGTACTAACCATGCAGGGTCCCAAACTTTTGCATCAACCCATTTTCCTTTTTGTTATTCTTAAAAAGTAAAAGATGAAAAAAAAAATTATATTTTATATATATATATACAGTTATATGAAAAAGTTTGGGCACCCCTATTAATCTTAAGCTTAATGTTTTATAAAAATTGGTGTTTTTGCAACAGCTATTTCAGTTTGATATATGTAATAACTGTTGGACACAGTAATGTTTCTGCCTTGAAATGAGGTTTATTGTACTAACAGAAAATGTGCAATCTGCATTCAAACAAAATTTGACAGGTGCATAAGTATGGGCACCCTTATCATTTTCTTGTTTTAAATACTCCTACCTACTTTTTACTGACATACTAAAGCACTTTTTTTGGTTTTGTAACCTCATTGAGCTTTGAACTTCATAGCCAGGTGTATGCAATCATGAGAAAAGCTACTTAAAGTGGCCACTTGCAAGTTGTTCTCCTGTTTGAATCTCCTCTGAAGAGTGGCATCATGGGCTCATCAAAACAACTGTCAAATGATCTGAAATGATCTGGTGTCCGGTAACTTCTTCGGGGTGAGCCAATTAAGCTCCTCTTCCCCCTATGTACTAACTCTCCTCTTGCCTTCGGCCTACTCGGGCCCTCACTAGGCTACTCACACTAATGGCAGCTCGCCGCGCTTCACCGATCTTATGGCGCCGGCACACCTAAAGCTCACCTCTCTGAGCTACACGGAGTCTTGATCTGGATAAGCTCCACTGCAGGATAGCAATTGCAGGAGCTGGAACAGGCTTTTGTCCTCTGAGGTAACTCTTCTCAGATTGCACTGGACTCACTGCTAAACAAGACTGAACTCGACTCACAACTCTGACTAACTGCTGCCTGGCTCCACCTTCCCTATTTATCTATCCCTAAAGGGCTCCCTCTGGTGGTCTAAAGTGGAAGGTGGAGATGTGTGAATGGTTATGGGGGCCTCTTGTGGAGGAATCCATCAATACACCCTTTTAGGATTTGTGATACCAAGCGCAGCTGGGCGTCACATTTGCACTGCTGAGTCTAATGATCTGAGGAGACAACCAATTTAAAATTATTCTCATCCAATCAAAATATCTTGTAGCCTGCTTGGATGATGACCAGTAATGGTTTTCTTGTTTCCTTACAATACGTGGATAACTTATTTTTGTACTTCCATTCCATAGGTATCATTTGGTCTATTCTGATCTTTCAGGCCCCATGCACATGGCCATGCACATCACTATTAGCAGTATGGTGTGCCATACGAAACCAGCTGTGTGCAATGTGCACGATATTGAAATCTGTATTGTTTCATATTGTATGCTGCATATCAGTCATAAAATGATTTGGTTGCAATATATTTTAATGTAGAGTTGGACTCTAGGAGAAAGCATCTATTCCTATGAGGACATCCTTACATAAAGGCCTTTTGAGCTCAATAGAAAATCCGATTTTAAAGTATTAGGCTACTAGAAATACAAATATTTTACATTTACATGTACAGTGGCAAAATTACTGTTGCTGTGAACAGTTAAGCAAGTTGAAAATAAAATGATCTCTAAAAGGCCTACAGTTAAAGATGACACATTTCATTTGTACTTTAGGTATATACATATACATATACATATA
Source organism: Phyllobates terribilis (assembly GCF_046119375.1). NCBI lineage: Eukaryota > Metazoa > Chordata > Amphibia > Anura > Dendrobatidae > Phyllobates > Phyllobates terribilis. The sequence continues at coordinate 442,786,723 of NW_027362771.1, read as the reverse complement.
TATATACATATACATATATATAAAGCTTACCGGGATCTCCACGACCCAGTAAGATAAACCGGAAGCCCTGGAGAACTACAAGTCCCAGGATCGCTAAAGCGCTGATACGTAACAGAGCCAGGAGACACATAGGCCCCGTAAGTCGGGAGCGTGTACTCCAAGGAAAGGCCCTACCACAAGGTCAGCCAGCGCAGGACAGAGACAAAGTTAGGCCTAGCTCCAGGCAGGTCAGAAACTTACTACGCAGAAGCAAGAAACAGGAGGCCCAAAACCCGCTCATTGGGGAGGATCCTGACATGCACCCTTCACCCTACAGTGCTCCGGGACATGCCTGAATTTCCATTAGTAAAAGGTACTGAAGTGACTATCGTGTCAGTCCCTGTTCTTGCTCTGACCCGGCTCGGTCTTGCCTGTCCTGCATTCCCCATCATACACTGCCCTGAGGCCTAGCTCCACCTGTGGGGAGCTATAACATCGATATCAACGGCCTCAGTGGACTGCGCAGCGCTGGTGATTCTCACCAGAAGCCACAGGTGGCGTCACAAACTCTTTTATTAACTTAACAAATTATCCACCCCTTTTCAAGGAGCGACCCCAGGGTACGGGCCCAGGAGCCGACCACCGCGACATCCCTAAAAGGCCAGGCTAAAGGCCCGGGTACCAAGTCATCCCCCATTCCCCTGGGCGAGTTACCTCCAACTGGCGTAATGTACAGGATCACTTGCCCGCTGCAACGACGCCGTGTTTTGCCACCGGGTACTGTGCGCCTTTATTCTGAACTGTGTACGTAAAGTTGTGGTGAAGGTAGCCGCCATTGTTGGGCCGCCGAGCGAGAAGAAGGGCGTAACCGCGGGAAAATTAGGGGCGTACCTGCAAAAGAGCGCGAAGTCCAGGTCATACCCCACGCTTCAACGTCAGACCAAGAAGCGCCAGGTCCTGTGAGGAACGTCGCTGAACGCGCTGGCGTAGGACGCAAGCGACGCAAGGTCCTGAAGACGACAGTCACCTGCGGAGCTGCGGCCTACCGGAAGAAAAACCAGAAGGTAGGCCACGGTTAACTAGGGGGTCCTAAGATGTCCGACGAGCAGCAGAACGCCGACCTGCTGGTCAATGTCCCTGAAGTTCAACCCGCGCCCGATGATGAGCAGGCCGAAGCTGCCGCTCCACCAGCAGCGCCTATAACACCTGTCATTCCTATGACTTTAGCGTACATTCCTGGAGCAAAGTGGCTCCCCCAGTACAACGGCAAACCAGATACCCTGTCTGGATTCAAACGGAAGATATCTGGTATCTTCGACATGTACTCTATGACCGGCAAACAAAGAGCCGCCATTGTATTAGGACAACTGACTGGTGCTGCGGAACGGGAAGTGGAAACATGGTCGGCCGCAGACCAGGAGTCAGTGTCCGCAATCTTTCAAAAACTACAGACTGTATTTGAGGACCTTACTGAGGCGGATGTCCGGATGAGGTTCTACAGCTGTTCCCAACAACCGGAGGACAATGTTCGGGACTACGCCTGACGTCTTCAAGGGGCCCTGCGGGCTCTGAACCAGGTTAGTCCAACCAGCATTGGGAATGAGAACAAGATGCTGAAGGAACAGTTTGTCCGGGGGCTAAGGTCACCAGAGGAAAGCAGGACTGTGCGTTGGTGGTCCCTGGATCATCCAGATGCCACCTTTGACAATCTTAAGGACATGGCTACAAAAGGACTGCAGCCCCTGGAAACAAATGCCATCCAACGTTACCAGGGTGGGGCTACCCCAGAGCCTGCTACACCCACCTTTTCCCCAGTGGCTGCTGAAGCAAAGGTTCCAGCAATGTCCCCTAAAGAACTGGACAGTCTGCGCTCTGAAGTGCGTCAGTTGAGCAAAACCCCGACCACTGTGCTGAGTGCTCTGCAGCTGCGGATGGAGCCTGAGGAAGGAGGGAAGATCCTGCTAGCCGATAGCCCTAAGGATGTTCCCTGGATGCAAAGGAGGAGGAGGCCAACACCGCCCTCGCCGAGGACCAGTGACCAGCGCCGTCCACCGAGGGACCCAACCTGCTACTGCTGCCGCAAGACCGGACACCTTGCCCAGAAGTGTCCTTTAAACGAGAAAACCCTGGGTCCGAGGGCCGACACCCAGGAGTAAACTCACCAGGCCCATCAGACTGGTACAACAGGTTCGTTGGAGGAAGACCTTTCCTGTCCATTGTGTTGGATGGGATCCCGACGCATGCCCTGCTGGACACAGGATCTCAGGTAACCATCATGCCTGATGTCCTCTACAAGAGGTTCTGGTCCATGGACGACCTGCGTCCGCCAGCTCCAAATTTGTCTGTTTATGCCTCAAATGGACTCCCCCTTAACCTACTCGGGGTTAAGAATGTGACTGTAAAGGTGGGGAGAGTGGAGCTGAAGGACCAGGGACTAGTTGTAGTAGAGACTAATCCTGATGACACCAACCCGTATATGGTACTTGGCACTAATATTGTTGATAATTGTTTGGGAGAAGTTGTGTTCTTGCTCCAACAGATAGCCGACACTGCCAGGCCGAGACAGAGGAGGGCACTGCAAAGGGAGATCCGAGTCCTGATGTATCAACAGCAAGTAAGGTTAACAGACGGTGAAATCGGTAACGTGCGGGTAACAGAACCCATACCCATTGTCATCCCCCCAATGAGTGAAATGCTCATCTGGTGTAGAGCTGCTATAGGTCTTAGAGGACAGAGCTACCAGGCGGTAGTAGAACCCCTTTGCTCCGGGCACAGACCCATGCTCTTAACCGCCAGGGGAGTGGTAGATGTACGTAATGGGAGGGTGCTCGTCCGTCTTCTCAACTTAGGGGAAGATGAAGTCAGACTGCCACGTTATGCCACTGTTGCCAAATTACATGCTGTCAATAACAACTGCATCCATGAGGCGGAGTCCTTAACCTCACCAGATGAAGTAGAGGATAATGACCCTGCAACTCAGGTGGAGGATTGGTGTCAACAGCTCCATGTTGGGACAGACACCACTCCTGCCCATCAAAAACAGGGTGTACACCAGGTGGTTCAAGAATACTCGCAGGTGTTCAGTAAACATCCACTTGACTTCGGGAGGGTTAAGGGGGTTCAACATCATATCCCCACAGGCAACCATTCCCCAATCAAAGAACGTTATAGGTCTATACCCCCAGCTCACTACCAGAAGGCAAAAGAAATGCTACATGACATGAGGAAGGCGGGAGTGATAAGGGATAGTTGTAGTCCTTGGGCAGCTCCCCTAGTGCTGGTTAGGAAAAAGGATGGGAGCATGAGAATGTGTGTAGATTACCGTCAAGTAAATCGCATTACACATAAGGATGCATACCCTTTACCACGCATAGAGGAGTCCCTAGCTGCCTTAAAGTCAAAAATTACTTTTCCACCCTTGACCTCACTAGTGGGTACTAGCAAGTAGCTGTGGCTGAGGAGGATCGGGAGAAGACGGCCTTTACCACCCTGATGGGACTCTGCGAGTTCAACAGTATGCCGTTTGGACTCTGCAATGCCCCCGGAACGTTCCAGAGATTGATGGAGTGCTGCCTGGGACACCGCAACTTCGAGACTGTGTTACTTTACCTGGATGACATAATAGTGTATTCCAGAACGTACGAGGACCACTTGAATCACCTGGCAGAGGTATTTGAGTCGCTGTCCCGGTACGGGATGAAGTTGAAGCCCTCAAAGTGCCACCTGCTCAAGAGAAAGGTACAGTACCTGGGGAACATTGTCAGTCTGGAAGGGGTAGCACCAGACCCGGAGAAAGTCACAGCCATCCAGAAGTGGCCGGAGCCAAAAAACCTCAAGGAGGTGCGTCAGTTCTTGGGACTAGTAGGATACTACCGGAGGTTCGTAAAGGACTACACTAAGAAAGCAGCTCCTCTGCAAGATCTCCTGGTAGGGCAGTCCCCCAAAGGCAGAAATCCGCCATTCCACTGGGGTAAGGAGCAAGCCGAGTCGTTTCAGGAGATGAAGGAGATCCTGACGGGTGATGAGATCCTAGCCTACCCTGACTACAGCCAACCGTTCCTGCTGTATACAGATGCCAGCAACAAAGGACTGGGAGCTGTCCTAAGTCAGATGCAGAATGGCCAAGAGAAGGTGGTCGCATACGCAAGCAGGAAGCTCCGCCCGACTGAGAGGAACCCAGAGAACTATAGTAGCTTCAAGTTGGAGTTCCTGGCCTTGGTCTGGGCCATCACTGAAAGGTTCAAGCACTATCTGGCCTCCAGTAAGTTCACTGCCTTTACTGATAACAACCCCTTGACCCATCTTGAAACAGCTAAGCTCGGGGCACTGGAACAACGATGGATGGCTAGGCTGTCAAACTACCAATTTACAATTAAATACCGGGCGGGTCGCAAGAACGCCAACGCCGATGCCTTGTCTAGGATGCCTCACCAGTCAGACACAGAAGAAGAAGTGGATGACCTGGAAGAGATAGAGCTACCTGCCTTTCATCGGAGTGGGATGATCCATGAGCAACGAGCCTCAAGGAAGCCGCGTGGAAAGACGTTAAAACCCCTGCCTCACCACAGCTGGAAAGAGACCCAGGACAGCGACCCGGTTGTCAGCCGCATCAAATAGCTGATAACCCAGGAAGGTGCTTCCCTGGAGAAGGATGCGTCTCTGCAAGCAAAGCAGCTGTGGAACAAGAGAAGCCGACTGTTTATCTACCGTGAGAAGCTGTGCCGGAGGTACGTCAATCCAAAAACCCATGAGATGGTATGGCAAATAGTACTCCCGAAGACAGACATCCAGATGGTATTAGAAGCTTACCACGATCAGGCAGGGCACTTTGGCTGGAAAAAGTTAGAGACCCTGCTGAAGTGTCGATTCTACTGGGTAGGAATGCGCAACTCCATTGAAAGGTGGTGCCGGGACTGTGGACCCTGTGGCCTAAGAAGAAAAGACTTCAGCAGCCAGAAGGCACCCCTGCAACCCATCAAGACGACTCAACCTCTGGAGATCGTGGCCCTGGACCCTGTCAAGCTTTCCCCCAGCAGATCAGGGTACTCCTATGCTCTGACTATGGTGGATCACTACTCACGTTTCCTGGTGGTCGCCCCCGTCAAAGACCTGACGGCAGAGACAGCAGCAAAGACGTTCCAAGCGTATTTCTGCAGACCCCATGGTTACCCCGAGCAGGTGCTGATGGACCAAGGCCCGGCCTTTGAGGTTGAATTGTTCAAGGAGTTCTGCCATTTGTATGGTTATAAAAAGATAAGAACTACACCTTACCACCCACAAACAAACGGTCTCTGCGAAAAGATGAACAACATCATCATCGACCTGCTAAAGACCATACCACTTGAGGAGAGAAACCAGTGGCCAGACCAACTACCTGACTTAGTGGATCTGTATAATCATATACCAGTAAGTTCCACCAATTGCACTCCGGCATATCTCATGCGGGCAAGGCCAGGAAAGCTGCCCATGGATCTGGAGCTTGGTGTTGCTGAGCCTGAAGCTGACATGACCACTGAGGACTGGGACAAGACCAGACAAGAGCAGTACAGAAGGGTACAAGCTTGTGTCGAGGACAGTCTTACTCGAGTGAGAGAAAAGCAGGAGAGTCAATACAACAAGAACGCACCCGCAGAACCTTTCATACCAGGTGAAACAGTACTGAAAAGGAAAAGACGTAACCACAAACTTGATGACCAGTGGGAAAAAGACCCCTACACTGTGTTACTGTCAAGGTTTGACAACAAGAAGACATGCATAATCAGTCGAGATGGAGGAAAAACGTCTACAACAGTGTCCAGGGACCACCTAAAGTTGTGTCCAGATTTACTGAAACCTCAGGAACAAGTGCCTTTCACAATCCCGGAAGAACCTAAAGAAACAGTGATCCACACTGACCTAGGAGACTTCCCAGCAGATTGGCCTCAAATAGGAGGAGCAGTAATCATTCCAGTTCTCCAATTCTATGAACAGCAAGAAAACCCTCCACAGCAAGTTGAACCTGTAAGTGCTGCAGAAGAGCCAGCTCAAGAAGTGTCCCCGGATGAAGGATCTCCGGTAGGAGCAGAGCAAGAGGGCCCAGCCAATGGTAGACTTGCCAGTCCAAGAGAGAGGTTAAGGCAGTTTTACAACTTGGTCACCCGTAGAACTGGTAGAGTAACTGAGAAAACAGACACTGATACCCCACAGACCATCGCACTACGCAAATCAACACGTAGCACGAGAGGTAAACCCCCTGCTAGGTACACGCAGTAGATGGTCAAAAGTTCTGAAAGTGTAGATAGTTACCCTTGGGGTATTGTATATTAAATTGTAATGTACTGAATTAATTGTGTATTTTCATGCATGTTTCTATTAATTTTGCTTTGCCTATTTACCTTCTTATTTGCCTAAGAACTTCGTGGCTGAGGACTGTGCGCAGCCCAAAAACTGCTTTTGTATATAATTGCGCTCCCTGGAGTGCCCCTTTAGGTGACCTCAGAAGCAAAACCTGTCTGGAGTGGCTCTTTTGGAGGTCCAACTCGGGATCTTCATGCCCTGCAGCCACCCCAGGGCCTACGTAGAGGGTTTAGGACAGGTCCCTCAAAACCACAAAGTACTCTGCCCGGTGAGATGGACATCCTGTATGGGAACCTCACCATAGGAGACTTGAATTCTGAGGGCACTCTGTATTAGTTATTATTATGCAACGTTTAAGATTCGTGCCTCCCATAAAGGGAAGATTGTTCTTGCATTGTTCTTGTATTGCTTATGTTTCCTAATGTTATTGTTTTATAAAATGTACTTCAGCCCGGGAGAGCTGAGCTTAACTAGGGGGGAATGTGACGCCCAGCTGCGCTTGGTATCACAAATCCTAGAAGGGTGTATTGATGGATTCCTCCACAAGAGGCCCCCATAACCATTCACACATCTCCACCTTCCACCTCAGACCACTAGAGGGAGCCCATTAGGGATAGATAAATAGGGAAGGTGGAGCCAGGCAGCAGTTAGTCAGAGTTGTGAGTCGAGTTCAGTCTGGTTTAGCAGTGAGTCCAGTGCAGTCTGAGAAGAGTTACCTCAGAGGACAAAAGCCTGTTCCAGCTCCTGCAATTGCTATCCTGCAGTGGAGCTTATCCAGATCAAGACTCCGTGTAGCTCAGAGAGGTGAGCTTTAGGTGTTCCGGCGCCATAAGATCGGTGAAGCGCGGCGAGCTGCCGTTAGTGTGAGTAGCCTAGTGAGGGCCCGAGTACCCCGAAGGCAAGAGGAGAGTTAGTACATAGGGGGCAGAAGTGCTTAATTGGCTCACCCCGAAGCTGTTACCGGACACCGGGTCTGAAGCTTACCGGGATCTCCACGACCCAGTAAGATAAACCAGAATCCCTGGAGAACTACAAGTCCCAGGATCGCTAAAGTGCTGATACGTAACAGAGCCAGGAGACAAATAGGCCCCGTAAGTCGGGAGCGTGTACTCCAAGGAAAGGCCCTACCACAAGGTCAGCCAGCGCAGGACAGAGACAAAGTTAGGCCTAGCTCCAGGCAGGTCAGAAACTTACTACGCAGAAGCAAGAAACAGGAGGCCCAAAACCCACTTATTGGGGAGGATCCTGACATGCACCCTTCACCCTACAGTGCTCTGGGACGTGCCTGAATTTCCATCAGTAAAAGGTACTGAAGTGACTATCGTGTCAGTCCCTGTTCTTGCTCTGACCCGGCTCGGTCTCGCCTGTCCTGCATTCCCCGTCATACACTGCCCTGAGGCCTAGCTCCACCTGTGGGGAGCTATACCATCGAGCTGCCTTATCAACGGCCTCAGTGGACTGCGCAGCGCTTGTGATTCTCACCAGAAGCCACATGTGGCATCACAAACTCTTTTATTAACTTAACAATTTATCCACCCCTTTTTAAGGAGCGACCCCAGGGTACAGACCCGGGAGCCGACCACCGCGACATCCCTAAAAGGCCAGGCTAAAGGCCCAGGTACCGAGTCATCCCCAATTCCCCTGGGCGAGTCACAAACCCCTTTCAAAATGCTGTCACTGCATTTTGGCATTACTTGCAAATAGATTATATTGGTAGCAGAAGCTGTGGCCAGCCAGGCATTTTTCCTGCAGCAGGGAAATATAATACTTCATGTTGGCCATTCAAATGAATAATGAATACAAGTCCACCGGAATGAAAGCTGTTCCTATGGAGCATTTCTGCGTTCTGGCTCATATAAGATGGTCCTAAGCTGGTGACTCACCTTTGATAATGCCTATATGCCATAATCGGTCATATGGACATCATGGTTGTCTTCATGAGACAAACCCCTTTAAAGTAAAATCTGGTTTAATGAGGGCCTGTCATGTTTTTACTCCTGCTGCTCCTCTGAGTAAATAGTTGTTTTTTTGTTTTTTGTTTAAATCCGCCAAACAGTTCCAGAGATTCGGGCCTTTTTCTTTAGTTCTAATTTTTAGGGTCCTTAACAAGGAGCTTGGCTAACAGGATTCCCTGGGGATGTGTCTTTAAGCTGCTCTGCATTATTTCTCTGAACCACTCACCCCCAGGTAAAGATATAAAATTAGCACTAAATACAAAAGCCAATATCTCTGAAACCGCATGGGGGATTTTAAAAAAATAAATAAAAGGAAACAAGTAGAATAAAATGAATAACGAAATGCAATTAATATATTATTCCTCTCGGGAACCACCGGCAGTCTTAGAGGCGTGCAAGAAGCAGCTACAGTCACTACTTACAGCACCACTCACTATTTTGTGCGCGATGGCTATGAGCATGTCCCGACAGTTTCATTGAAAGTCGGCTCTGCGGCAAATCTGTTCCCGGGAGGAATAAAGTTCATTTTCTCCCAGTACCTCGCCATCCCCCACCTGTGTTCATTTTCTCCCAGTACCTCTTTTGCATACTACAGTATATTTATAAGTCCTTGGGACCAAGATAGAATCGCCATCACCCACCTATGTTCATTTTCATCATTCACCAATTGTTCCTACAACAACTACAGAACAATTTTTTAAAAGAATCAATATTAATCAGTAAACTTATTTTGTATTTTCAGTGACGCAGAAACAAATTTATCAGTAAATGTAAATGCAGTGACATTCACATTCCCTATAACCTTAGCTGTCTGACACATGGCCATAGGAAGACAGTGAGTATAATAGGCAAGAGTGACACTCACCCCAACAGAGGTGAATATCGGCCATCGGAGCCTAACCAACTGCCTCTTTATCCACCGATTGTTAGTCATTCCGTGTAAAGTGACCTTAAGTTACAGTAAAGGTCATATATGGGCATCATTACTCTGGGTGTATAAAATTATTCAATATTGATTATTACATTGAAATATTCAACATATTTTAAAGTTTTTTTAGGACTATGATCCTTCTTAGTAAAAGTCACTGCTCTATTTAGGAACTCTGAAATAAGTAATGGACCTGTAAGGAATGAAATAAGGTTCACATATCAATTTGATTTGATACATTTTAATTCTAAATATAGAGAGCAAATTTAATAAGAAAATGAATTAAAAGCTAACATATACAAGTATTGGATACAGAACACCGCTCATTTGCAGACACATCAGGAGAACATCTGAATGTTTGCATCCAGATATATATGTCCTAACACAGAACAGAGAGGCCACTTTCATGGTGATGTATCTGGACAGTGTGATCCCACTTTCTGATACAAAAGACAGGTAAGAGCAGTGTATTGAGCCATCAGTGTACACATTGTGCATGTTTGGGCTGGTGCTGGAAGCCCAATGACCAAATATTCTCAGCACAGTGCTTATAAAAAACCCTTTTCATACATTACACAGAAGAACAGTTGTTTGCAGGCCCAAGCCTCTCCCCTCCCACCCTCACGTCTCTTCCCATCTGGGGACGCTTGTCTGTTTGAAATATATGGAGGCCATAGTGAAACACGGGCAGCCTTAATGAAAGCGAGGATTGACGACTACTGTTTAGATGCTGCTCTGGGCTGAGATTCAAATGCAGCTCTGAAGTATGGTCTGTGACTGAGCTCCTGTGGGGAGCAGGGGCACGATCTCATCAAGGAGATCTCTGTAACCCGCTGACGCCAGCAGCACTCAAGGGCTGGAGAAACCTTCCAAGCAGAATACGCAGACACAGATGTGACCATTATACATGAAGCTCTGCGTAAACCAAGATGCTTTATTTCTCAATACATCCACTAGGTGCTTCTTATTTTTTTTAATTTTCTTCTTAAGGGCACTGGATGCACGTCAGCACCATGTAGGCAGCTTCTTTGCAGATGCCAATAAGACCCCATGTTTGCTAGCAGCGGCGCTGTAAAAATGTTTATTTTTCTTAAACAATAAGCAATTAGGTTGAACAAACAGTTTAATGTGTCCTTCTGCATATCTGCACACTCTCCTGGGTACTGCAATTCATTTTAGAGCTTGTGTCTTACTTAAGTGTTTGACAGCCTACTAAAACAGAATTCTATCTTATAGTCTAGTGGTGCCAGAAAGGACTTGCAAAAATGTGTTTCTCAAAATTCTCTAGGACTCCATGTACCAATCTATGTTGCCAATTATGATGCTATCACATCGCGCAGAATAGTTCAAACAACAGAACTACCTAATGTTGTGGATTCGGCATGCTGGTTCTTCTAGTTCAGGTTAGCAGTTCCATTTGTTGAAGCTGATGCGTTTTAGCAAATGTGCAACCCTCCACCATGATTAATTGTCTGCGCCACCAATATCGGTAATGCATGAAGGGAGAACTGGCTCAAGCAGGTGTGCACCTGGGAATTTTACTTTTAGGCAGGGGCAGTCACTAAGCTGTCTACCTGATGTTGGAGAAGAGTGCCAGCAGCAGAGTCCTAGCCCCTCTCTGTCCAGCACATCACTTTTGCTGGTAGCCATGGTCCATCCTCCTTTACTTCTATCAAGAGACATAGGTGCACCTTCTATCAAGAGACATAGGTGCACAGCTGCAGATAACTACTGCACAGTTGTCAAACCTTTTCTCTCTCTGTACTGCAGTCCTCTATTGTTAAGACTTTGCTGGTGTATTGTGCTGCCCCAGGAATAAAATCTAGGGGCATGGATAAAACACAAACAATGGTAACACAGATAAACACTCTGGGAGCTGAGTGAGGCATAAAATCCCAGAACAGATCACAAAATGAATTCAGTTCTCCTAAATAAATATAGACCCAAGACCCAAAGTAGATGTGCAAATTAACTCGTTATTCCATGCAGACACCTCACAAAATTACAAACCCAAGACAACACTTTAAAGTGAAGTGAGACCCTAGATGACACCAGCAAAATTAATTCAGAATTTAGACCCAGACCATTTAAATAAATTAAATAAATCCAGTTCCCCAATTCCAAAATTAACTCTGATCCAAGCAAAATGGTCCTTACACCAGAGTGCACCATTTACTTCAAGGGCTATTTTCAAGTTTTCTCTTGAACAAATCAGTGCTTCCCAGCTTCTTTCACTACTTGGTTTCTGCCAGAGCGGGTATGTGACATGCAGAAGTAGTGATGTTGCTTCAAAAGCATCTAGCAATAGTGATGAGCGAGTATGTTCTGTTAACCCTTTCGGCGAGTATGCTCAGGCCGAGCACCGAGTAGTTACAGCTGCTCGGTGTTATGTTAGAATCACTCCCGTGTGCATGATTTGCAACTGTTTGACAGCTTTAGTACATGTAAGGAATGTCTATTTCTTACACATTCCTCACATGTTGTCAAACAGTCGCAAATCATGCACATGGGAGTGATTCAAACATAACACCGAGCAGCTGCAACTACTCGGTGCTCGGCCCGAGTCCCTCATCACTATCTAGCAACTATTAAAAATAACACAAGCACAGGAGACAGGAAGTGTTGTGCTTCAGAAGCATCCAGCAACTAGAGGGGTTAACACAGTCACAGGAGACCGTGAGTGTTTTAGCAGAGCCCCAGGGGGATTGTGGGGAACTTGTTATTGTAGTCTGGCTAAAGCCGAAGAGAAAGGTAGTGTGTTATCTGTATCTGACAGAAGGCAACTGAACAGGATTAAGATCAGGAGAAAAACTAAAACACAGGTCAGATAAACTCCCTGAACTAACAGTGCAGAATATTATCAAGCAGGAAGATAAGGACTGGAAGGAATTGTGTCACAGGGATCATCTCCCTCATCAAACCCTACCCCCCCATCTCCATGCAGGATAAAGAATGCTGTGTACTATTGAGTCCTTGTGATGGAAAATCCTGCTGTTTATGCATAGAAGTGTGCTGCCAAGAGATTTAATTTGTGCTGAATTATGCTACTGAAGAGACTGACGTTACTGTGCCTACTTTATATGAGACAGTACTGTAATGAAGATTGTTGTTGTAATCCCTGAATTGCACTGGCTGTGCTTCAGATTAAATTCCACTATTAAACTGTTGAAAAAGATTCTTGCCAGATGTATCTGGTCAGCACTGAATCTATCGTGTGCCTGAGAGAAGCTGCAGCCTATGGTTGCCCTGAATAACGGTTCCTTCAGGATTCCAATGAATTCATGAAACCCGTCTCGCCCTACCTGAATCTAGCGGCATGCGTGTAACATTGGTGGCCCATATGGAGAGTGGGAATTAGCGTGTAGAGGGAGAAGAGGAAGAGTGTCTGGAAAAACACAGCAGCACAGCACCTCAACTCAACTCTGCTACACCAATTAAAGGGGACCAGCCCTAAAGAAAACTCACTAGTAGCAATGGATGTGGAAATACAAATGGACAGAATTAGTTAGCTGTGTCTTCAGTTAATCTGTGAGGAATTGAGAATAGTAGCAGAACATATAAAGATGCCAAAAGAACAGATTTCTAAAGCACACAACCACAGGCAACTGTTAGCTGCCATTAATGCAAAAATGGATGAGCTGGGGGAGAAAGAAGCTGAAGACGTCATGGGGACGTTCCTCCAAGAGCTAACACAGTTTCTAGACAAGTTGAAGTTGGAGGATGGAGGGGCAGCACCAATTACCAAAAGCGGGAATCACTGTCCGCAGACTGAACTGCAGGAATTGAAAGACAACTCAAAGCCCTAACAAAAGCCCTGCAGGAATCGACCAAAACCTTTGAATGGGTGACAGACTCAGGCAGAACCTTTAACCTGCTCGGGTTAGTTAAATCAGGAAGACAGTCCTCTCTAACACCACAAATCACCATAAGGAAAGAATTCAAGATCCTGGGACTAGTGATGAGCGAGCACTAAAATGCTCGGGTACTCGTTGCTCGGGTCGAGCAAATTGGAATACTCGGGTGCTCGACCCGAGCAACGAGCCCAATGTAAGTCTATGGGAAACTCGAGCATTATTTAGGCGGCTCCCACCGGCTGTCTGCAGAGGGCCTAAAAATTGCCCAAATCGATGGGAACAGTGCTCAAATGACATGGGAACAGCATGGGGAAGATGCCTGGAAGCATTTCTGACTCCCAGGTCACTGCTGTCAATAACGTTGTCTGAGTATTACGCCACTTTTATGGATTCACAATAAAACATACAAAAACAAAACCAAAATGGATTTTCCTGGGAAATATATTAAGGAACATCCTTTCCAGGGTAAAGACTTGTATATAAGGCAAAATAAATAACCAAAACTACTCCTCCACACCTTGGGCTATGTTCACACGTAGCGTTTTTGATGCGTTTTTGCACTTTTGCATTGCTTTCAACAAAGACAAATGCATTCACTGGGAAATGTAATTTTAACATTTTACAACCTTATCTGGCCATGTGGTGTGTGACACATCTTCAGACACATGCACACAGTGCTGAAAAGACATGGGAACAGCATGGGGAAGACCTCTGGCAGCATTTCTGACTCCAAGGTCACTGCCTAAAAGTGTGCCCATCATAAGTGATCCTTGGCGCATGAGAAGATGCCTCCCGCCATGCACCTGTCATTGCAGACTTGCAACAATCACTGTCCACGTCCTTGTCCCAGTGCAGCGTTCAGTTGATCCTACCCCATTCCTTGGAATTCAAGCTCAAGTATGCAGCTAGCCACCCACCCACAGGCCGCAACACTGAACTGCTAGATTTCTGGGCAGCTGCTTGCACTTGAAATATGGCCTTTTAGTCTCGTGGAGGCGGAAGCTTTTCACAACCTCATGCCGACGGCGGCTGGGTGTCCATACTCGGTCCCCAGCAGCCACTATTTCTCCCGGCATTGTCTACGCCTTCCACAAGCATGGGTCCCACAACATTACCCGTGCCCTCCCCAGTGCACTTACTGGGAAGGACCGCCTAACCACAAACACGTGAACAGGTGAATGTGGCCAGGGACGATAAGGAGCCAGTCCACAGCTTTTTTTGCTGAGAGTTGTATTTAGCTCAGTGAAAGGACTGGCATAGAGGGAAATCGTATCTACTCCGGCTGTCATTTCTCCGTCACCAGGTTCCGCCCATTGTTACACACGACCATGCCTGGCTGTATGTTCAGCGGTGAGAGCCACTGATCAGGCTGCTGTGTTACAGCTTTCAACATCTCTGCAGCGCTGGGCGGTTTGTCAATTAAGCATGTTATCTTCAGCACAGCCTGTTGCCGCTTGGCCAAGGCAGTGCTACAGTGCTGTCAGTTTGTGACTGATGTGGTCATTTCAGAGATGGAGGAGGAGGTGCAGGAGCTGAACAATGTAATTACATTGAGGTTAAATTGGTGACGCTGTTTTTTATACTAAAGAAAGATCCTATTGTTTTGTTTTTTTTACGTTTTTTTTTTAAGACAAATGCATTCCCCGGGAAATGTCATTTTAACATTTTACAACCTTGCAGAGTTAAGCAATGGCCTGATCTGCAATGCGGTTTGAGAAATAACATGCATAAGCATGTCCAATGCACATTAAAATCCTCTGGTGTGCCCTGGCTTCTACAGCAGGAGAGTTCATGATAGCGCTAACTTTGCAGGTGCTATGGGGCTTTTGAGCGGGGGGGAGAAAGGTGAGCCCTCAGAATCAAATCCTCTGGAGGGCCCAATGTTTTTCAATCCAATCTGAAACAGCTTCTCAGTGGGAGTTGTATTTCACCACAGCCATATTCTTTAGCTCGGTGAAAGAACTGGCATAGAGGGAAACCGTATCTACTACGGCTGTCATTTCTCCGTCACCAAGTTCTGCCCATTGTCACACATGACCATGCCTGGTTGTATGTTCAGCGGTGAGAGCCACAGATCAGGCTGCTGTGTTACAAGTTTCAACAACTCTGCAGCGCTGGGTGGTTTGTCACCTAAGCATTAAGCATGTTATCTTCAGCACAGCCTGTTGCCATTTGGCCAAGGCAGTGCTGCAGTGCTTTCAGCTTGTGACTGATGTGGTCATTTTGGAGATGGAGGAGAAGGTGCAGAAGCTGAACAATGCGATTACATTGAGGTTACATTGGCGACTCTTTTTTATAATAAAGAAAGATCCTACTGGTTTTTTTTTTTGCTTTATTTTTTTTTAAGATAAATGCATTCACCGGGAAATGTCATTTTAACATTTTACAACCTTATCTGGCAATGTGGTGTGTGACACATCATCAGACACATCCTGTTTTATTTAAGATGGAGGGACTCTGAAAGTCATAAAGCCTATTTTTATAGGGACTTCAGACGGCCCTTACTATTCTTAAAAGGCCAGCAGTCGGCCCTCTTTATTGTTAGAGAGCCATCAGCCGGCTATGCTTTGTGGTTCCCATTATTAACAAGTGGGTCTCCTATACTGTTATTGCGTATCCAGTGACTGCAAGGGCTGCCAAAAATTTGGATGCAACTCAATACCCCTTTGAAGAGACATAGAGGAGGGGTCTCAGTAAAAAATATGTTCCCATTATAAAGGAGCGGGTCTCCTGTAGTGGTAATGCCCATGCTGTGACTGCAAGGGCTGCCAAAATTTGAGAAAAACCCCACTAAGAATTTAAAGACACATAGAGCAGGGCCACAGTAACGACAAATTCCATTTAGAAAGGAGAGAGTCTGCTATACAGTTATAGGGTATGCAGTGAGTCCAACGGCTGACCAATTTTAGGAAAAACCCCACTAATAATTTAAAGACACACAGAGCAGGGCCACAGTAACAAGTATGACATGTTCCCATTAGAAAGGAGAGGGTCTGCTATACAGTTATAGGGTATGCAGTGAGTCCAACGGCTGACCAATTTTAGGAAAAACCCCACTAAGAATTTAAAGACACATAGAGCAGGGCCACAGTAATGACAAATTCCCAATAGAAAGGAGAGAGTTTCCCAAAAATTTTGAGGCACTTCAATGCCCCTTGGAAGAGACGTGGAGGAGGGAATCATAAAAAATTGTTCCCATTAGAAAGGAGCGGGCCTCCTATACTTGTAATGCCCATTCACTAAGTGTATGGGCTGACAAACATTTACCCCTGGGGGGTATACATGAACATATTGTATAAAAAAAATTTTTTTACCGGCATCATAAACACCCTTTAAAAAAATTATGTGGGTGTTGCATCATGGACTACGGTTACCCTGGTGATATGGTGGTGGAGGATGAGGAGAATGAGGAGGACAAGAGCAAATAGCCAAACTCAGGAAGCGTATACCCATGTGTGGGTGTGAAAAGGTGCATGGGAATACACCTCCCAAGAAAAGACACTGGATTTGAGAGTTTATGTTACGCTGCTATCATTCGATGTTGAGAAGTCTGGCCCAATCCAGCCCTTGTTCATTTTTATAAGAGTCTGCCTGCCAGCATTTTCAGTTGACAGGCAGATGCGCTTATCAGTTATAATTCCACCAGCGGCACTAAAAACCCGCTCTGATAAAACGCTGGCGGCAGGGCAGTCCAGGACATCCAAGGCATAGAGAGCCAGTTCATTCCACTTATCCAGCTTGGATACCCAATAATTATAAGGCACAGAGGAATCACAGAGGGCGTTGGTGTGGTCGGCAAGGTAATCCCTCAGCATCTTCCAAAACTTTGCACTCCTTGTGAGAGTACCCCGTGCCTCAGGGCCTGTGCGATGGGAGGGTCTGAGAAAACTCTCCCAGAACTTTGACAGTGTTCCCCTGCCTCTGCTTGATTGAAGTTGTGTCTCTCTCGACAGCACTCCTTGGTTGTCCAACAAAGTGTGACCTCTGCCACCAGTGTTTTCAGATGGGAATTTTTTTAATAGTTCGGCAACAAGGGCCTTCTGGTACTGCCCCATTTTTGTAGACCTGTCCGCCTGAGGAATAAGAGATATAAAGTTCTCCTTGTAGCGTGGGTCTAGAAGTGTCACCAACCAGTAATGCCTGTCACCCAAAATTTTGAGAACGCGAGGGTTATGGGAAAGGCAGCGTAACAAACTCAGCCATGCGTGCCAGACTGCTAACAGGCAAGACTTCCGTGTCCTTACCAAGAGGATGACTGACCATGCTCTCCTCCTCCTCTCTGTCCTCTGCCCATTTACGCTGAACAGACGGTATGACAGCTGTGCAGGTAGTACCGTCTATAGTGCATGAAACTAGCTCCTGTCCTTCCTCCTCCTCCTCTTCCTCATTGTCACCCAATTCACATTGGGATGAGATGAGGCTTGGCTGTGTGTAATCACCCTGTATTGTTCCTTGCGCCATCTCATCGTGCTCCGCCTGCAATGCATCCTCTTTGATTGTGAGCAGAGAGCATTTCAGAAGACAGAGAAGCAGGATGGTGACACTAATTATGGCGTCATCGCCGCTCACCATCTGGGTGGAGTCCTCAAAGTTTTGGAGGATGGTACATATTTCTGACATCCATGACCACTCCTGAGGTCTTATGTGTGGAATCTGAACTGAATACCGACGGTCATGTTGATGCTGGTTCTCAACAACTGCCCTCTTCTGCTCACAAATTCTTCTCAACATCTGCAGTGTAGAGTTCCAATGCGTGGGGACATCACACATCAGTCTGTGAGCCATAAGCTGCAAATGCTGCTGAAACACTGCAAGGGCGGCGGAAGCTGTAGCTGACTTTCTAAAATGGGCACACAGGTGGCATACTCTAACAAGCTCTGGGTAGGATTTGAGAAATCGCTGAACCACGAGGTTAAGCACATCAGCCAGGCATGGTACGTGTGTGAGCTCGTCTCACCTCAGAGCTGCCACCAGGTTCCGGCCATTGTCACACACGACCATGCCTGGCTGTAGGTTCAGTGGTGTGAGCCACAGATCTGCCTGCTCTTTCAGAGCTGTCCACAACTCTTCAGCATTGTGTGGTTTGTCACCTAAGCATATTAGCTTCAGCACAGCCTGTTGCTGCTTGGCCGAGGCAGTGCTGCAGTGCTTCCAGCTTGTGACTGATGTGGTCATTTCAGTGATGGAGACTGAGGAGGATGAGGTGCAGGAGCTGTAGACCATGGGGGCAACCCTGATTCCTAGGGCCCGCCATCCTTGGTGTCAGGAGGACGTGTTCTGTCCCAAGGTCAGACTGGGTCCCGGCTTCCACTATGTTAACCCAGTGAGCCGTCAGCGAGATGTACCGTCTCTGCCCACAGGCACTTATCCACGTGTCTGTAGTTAGGTGGACTTTCCCGGTAACTGCGTTGTTGAGGGCATGTCTAATGTTTTGGTACACGTGCTTGTGTAATGCGGGGACGGCACACCAGGAGAAATAGTGGCGGCTGGGGACAGAGTACTGAGAAATTGAGGCCGCCATCAAGTTGCGGAATGATTCCGTCTCCACGAGCCTAAAAGGCAACATTTCGAGCGTAAGCAGTCGTGAAATGTGAGAATTCAGTAGTGTGGCCTGCATATTTGCGCTTGCGTTCTAAGGACTGGGGTATGGACAACTGAACGCTGCTCTGGGAAAAGGACATGGACATGCTTCCTGATGCTGCTACTTGAGAGTGCACAACGACAGGTGCAGGGCAGGAGGCATCTTCGCATGCACCATGGATAGGGGATTGGCTTGCATGCACAACAGCAGAAGAAGCAATGGTGCCACCTGCAGACACTGTTCCTGGACCCTGGGTTTCGGCCCACAAAGTGAGGTGCTTTGCTGCCATGTGCCTGATCATGCTGGTGGTGGTCAGGCTGGTCGTTTTGCCACCCCTGCTGATGCTGGCCTGGTAGGTGGTGCAAATGGCCTTTTTGGGGTTATCGGCAGAGTCTTTAAAAAACAACCAGATTCGGGAAGACCTAACAGTTGTACTGGCAACTTCCTTCATGTTGGTGTTACGGGGAACGGTTGCCTGTCTTCTGTCTGCGGCCACCATACTGCTTCTTCCTGCCTGTTGGGGTGCTCAGCCTCCCTCCCCCTGTGTGCTGCTGTCCTCACTCTACATGTCCTCCTGCCAGGTTGGGTCAGTTACTATATCATCCATCACCTCGTCTTCCACTTCTGCACCCTGGTTCTCCTCCTGACTTTCTGGCAATTGTGTCTCATCATCGTCCACCTCTTGTGACACTTTCCCACCGTCACCTTCATGTGACCGTGGCTGCTCAAATATTTGGGCATCACTACACGCGATCTCCTCTTGGCCCGCTTCAAGAGGACCGAGCGAGAGGCCTGAATCTATAAATGGAAAAGTGAACAGCTCTTCAGAGTTTCCAAGTGTGGGATCAGTTGTCTCTGGGCACTCGGCATGGTGGGAGGAAGGAGGATCATGGTGAGGAATATGCGGTCCAGACTCACGGCTACTGAGACTTGACCGTGTGGAAGACATGGTGGTGGTGGTGGTGGTGGCTAAGTGACTGGAAGCATAATCCGCTATCCAACCAACAACCTTTTGACACTGCTCTGGGTTCAATAGTGGTGTGCTGCGGTCCCCTAGAGATTGGGACAGGAAGGTCAGGCCAGAAGATGTGGGTGTTTGTTGTGGCATAATTTCAGCTTGCCCACGGCCTTGTCCTCGGCCTCTGCATGCACCATTACCTTCACGTCCAGTTTCCCATGCCATGCCACGTGCCTTGCCTATTTTAAATGGAGGACATTATATTGCACGCTCACTACAAATGACTGAGTTTGGAGTGAACTTATATGTGATCCGTGTGACGGAGAAAAATAGAATTAGTCCTTACCTGTTTCTAGAAGCCTTCCACGACAGCATTGGAGGATGTTGTCCACGCCCTATTGGAGGACAGGAACATAGAGTTTAAAAGCCCCTCCCCACCGTCAATCCCCAGTGTTTACCGAGATCACCTGGAAAAAAGGTTACCTGACAGTTATATGGAATCCATAGGTAGGGAAATTCGTGCTGTCGTGGAAGGCTTCTAGAAACCGAATTACTGGTAAGGACTAATTCTATTTCCTCAATATGCCTTCCACGACAGCATTGGAGGAATACCAACAATATTTTATTAGGGAAGGACAATAGCTTGTAGGACTTTCCTACCAAAGGCTAAATCCCTAGGGGATGATAAGTCTAATCTATAATGTTTAGAAAATGTATGAAGGAAAGACCATGTAGCTGCCCTGCAAATCTGCTCAGTAGAAGCGCCCGCTCTTTCGGCCCATGAAGTTCATGTGGATCTGGTAGAATGAGCCTCGGTGGATTCATTTGTTGGTTGTTATAGGCTTCCCCAATTGCCTTTTTGATCCAGTTTACTATAGTGGATTTAGCTGCCTTCCTTCCTCTGTTCTGCCCTGAGTGCTGTATAAATAGGTTCCCATCCAATCTCCAAGACTCAGTTTATTGAAGATAATAAAGGACAGCTCTGCGGACATCTAGGAGGTGGAACTCTGCTTCCTTTGGATTGGAAGGTTTCTGGCAGAAGGAGGGAAGGATGATTTCCTGGGAACAATGGAAATCCGTAACTACCTTTGGGAGAAAGGAAGGGTCCAGGCGAAGCGTAATTCTATCTTCGGTCACATTCATGTAAGGTTGTATGATAGAAAGGGCCTGTAGTTCTCCTACTCTCCATGCTGAAGTGATGGCTACTAAAAAGGCAGACTTATGAGAGAGAGTCTGTATTGTGCTAGAGGATAGAGGCTCAAAGGGAGAGAGGGTTAAACCCTTGAGTGCCACATTTAGATCCCAGGATGGGACCTGAGACTGAATTCTTGGGTGAAGTCTGAGTGCTGAAGTTATGAATCTCTTGATCCACCTATGAGAGGCCAAATCTTGGTCGAATATGGAACTTAGGGCTGAAATCTGCACCTTAAGAGTGCTGGGTTTGAGACCCAACTCCAATCCACTCTGTAGAAAATCAAGGATCCGAGCAATGTTGGGATGTGAGGTATAAGGAATATCCGGGGCGTAGGATGATAGGAATTTTTTCCATATTTTGCCGTATATCGCATTGTTTACTGGCTTCCTACTCTGTTGAAGAGTTTTTATAACTTCTTCCAAGAGACCTTTGGATCTTAAGATCTCGGCTTCAGTAACCAGGCTGCCAGGTTTAGCCACTGAGGATTGGGATGGAACAGGGGCCCTTGAGAGGGAAGGTTGTTGACCTGTGGTAGTATCACCATACCCTCTAGGCAGAGTTCTGTGATGGCCCCGAACAAAGGTCTTTTGGGCCACAGAGGGGCCACCAGAATTGTTGCCAATCTCTCTTACCTGACTTTCTGGATGGTTCTTGCTATCAGCGGTATTGGAGGAAACGAATAGACCAGCTTGAAATGCCAGGGATGGGCTAGTGCGTCCAAATTCATGGCATTGTCTCGTCTGTCCAATGAAAAGAAGAGGGGAAGTTTTGCGTTTAACTGACTGGCAAAGAGATCTACCTTGGGGAGACCCCATTTTGCTTCCAAAGACTGGAAAATCTGAGGATTCAGGCTCCATTCTCCTGGCTGGATATCTTTCCTGCTTAGAAAGTCTGCTTGAATGTTGTTTGAGCCTTTCAGGTGGATTGCTGTAAGTGATAGGAGATGTTGTTCTGCCCACAAAAATATTCTGCCTGCAATCTGTTTTAGTCTGTGTACCTTCGTACCTCCTTGATGACAAAGGAAGGAAACTGTAGTCACGTTGTCCGAGAGAATCTTGATATGAGAACCCTGGATTAGGTTGACTGCCGCTCTGAGCGTTTTTTCTACCGCCATTAGCTCCCTGAAGTTGGAAGATCTGGCACTGATCTCGGGACTCCATTTGCCTTGAAAGGGAATCTGGGCCACCATAGCTCCCCAGCCTCGTAAACTGGTGTTGGTAGTCACTGTAATTAGAGGGTCCTGGGTCCAAGAAATCCCCCTCTGAAGATTTTGGGAGCTTAGCCACTAAGAAAGAGAAGCTTTTATCCGACGGGGGGTCCTGAACCGTTTGTTTAGTGAGTCCCTTTGTCTGTTCCAGAATCTTAGGATATGATCCTGGAGGGGCCTTGAGTGGGCCTGGGCCCACAACACCGACTGGATAAAGGCTGTCATAGATCCCAATACAGACTTTGTCGCTCTCAACGTTGGATTCTCTTGGTGTCTGAAATTTGAGATTTTGGATCTGAGAGCTGTCTGATGCTCCAGTGGTAGAAAGCACATCTGTTTGTTGGAGTCCAGTAAGACACCAAGGAACTTCCTCCTTAATGAAGGGAGGAATTCTGACTTTTTTTGGTTTGGAACCCAACCTAATGACCGAGGGGTTTTTAAGGTTATAGAGACATGAAGATTGAGAGTTGCTACTGAAGGAGCGACAATCAACATGTCATCCAAGTATGGAATTATGCAGACGCCCCGTTTCTGGATGAGTGCAATGACTTCTGCCATAATCTTTGTAAACACCCGGGGTGCTGAAGAGATGCCGAAGGGCAGTACGCTGTACTGGTAATGATGAACTGTTATATTGTCCCTGAGGACTGCAAACTGCAGGAACTTCCTGTGGAATGGATGAATCGGCACATGGTAGTACGCATCTTTTAAATCTGTGGTCGCAATGACAAAGTCTTTCCCTATTAGGGGAATAGTTGATTTTATAGACTCCATCTTGAATCATCTGTATTTGATGTGATGGTTTAGGGACTTCAGGTTGATTACGATGCGTGGGGTCATTGATGGTTTCCGTATTAGGAATATTTTTGAGTAGTGACTAGTGTTGAGCGAGCATGCTCGACACTCGCCCGAGCATCACGCTACTCGGGGCATCGGTCTGTGGCTGGATTCAAAATGGGTCCAGGACCTTCTGTGGTCTCCCATTTCAGTCCAGCCAGGGCTGATGCTACTCAGCATCATCGTCAGCCCCAATGCCTAGCTGGTCCACGAGACGTACACGAGACTCGGTGACCTGGCACCGCCTGATTGGTCCACGGGTGGCGTCACCAATGGCGCGTCGGTGGGCAGGGCTTAGTCTTTTAAAGGCCCACCCACAAACATGGCGGCGCGCTCTGATCATTGAGCAGTGATGCGATTGTGTGGATGACTGTGCTCCACGAGTAGTTTCTGTCAGGCAGGCTAGTTCCATAGAGGCAGGCTAGTTCCATAGAGGCAGGTAGTTTTGTCTAGCAGTCTGGCTCTGCCAAAGGGGTCGCCTAACACCCTGAGCAGCCTGCAGACGTCCTATCCACGGCTATCGCCTGTCAGCCACGTGGAGTAGTACCCTTCAGTCCGGTAGCACACCGGCTGGAGGCACGTGTACCCGTCGGCGTAGTCACACACGCATCCTAGCGCCGCCACTGTAGTCCCTGTGCAGTTTTTCTCCGCCTATCTCTCATGCTGCTAACGGAGATAGTGTGATTGCTATACCCATTCCAGTGTGCAGAAACACGGAAGGGTTTTACATTTAAGTTGGTTGCTTTCCTTTCCACCCGGAAAGTGTTCGGCAGCAGTCCACCATCGCGGACCCCGGGGTCTGTTGCGTTCCATTATATTAAAGTTGTCTGCAACCGCCCTCCTAACACCGAGCATATCCGGGTTACTCGGGCGGGAGCTCGGGTCTCCGCCCTGCATGTTTGGCGCTCTTTACAGAGCCAATGAACATGCAGAGATTGCCAGCCAGTCACTGTAATGCCGCAGCCATGTTGTTTGTGGGCATTACAGTGATTGGTTGGCCGTACAGCGTCACCTCGAGTATTTAAAACCGGGCGCCGCCATCTTGGACACAGTCGCTCTGGATTAGACAGTGTAGGGACAGCGCTGCTGAGCTAGGGAGAGATTTTTCCTGCGAAATAGTTAGTGTAGGGTCTGTAAAGGCTGCCAGAACAAACAAACAGTCCTTCTCAGGACTAATATCAATCCCAGATATCAGGCAGGCAGGCAGGCTGTATAGGAGACGCAGTGGTTATACCAGCAAACGCTGCATTACAGTCCTGTGTGCTCCTGTTTCTGAAATTGCTGGACTTAGCTCCAGGTCTCGGGGGCCAGTAAAAATCCTTTTTTTTCATCTAAATCCTCTTTTTTTTTTCCTCCTTCACACTGAACAAATACCCGTTATATTAACCAATTGGTGTCCCCCCCCCCCCCCCAAAAAAAAAGTGTGTCTCTGATTTTTCAGACACAAATATATCTGTTGAAAAGAGTCTGGTATAGGCCACAGAAACAGAAGTGTGGTTTTGCAGTTCCACAGGTCAAATCTCTGTAGTATCCAGTTTTGGGCCTTTGGTATCTAAAAAAAAACAGTTTGAGTGTGTCGCTCACTGTTCAGCCACAAATCTATATTTTTAAAAAAGTCTGGTATACACTAGTAAATTAAAACTGTGGTTTTGCTGTTCCATGGTAAAAAATCTCTATTATCCTGTTTTTTGCATTTTTTTCCTTAAAAAAAACAGTAGTGTCTAGTGTTGAGCCACCCCCGTAGTGTTCGGGTTCGGTTCGGTTCGTCGAACACCGGGATGTTCGAGGAACTGTTCGTCGAACTGTTCGTCGAACACCTTAGAACACCGTCGAACACCGTTAAAACCAATGGCAGGCAAACAAAAACACATAGAAACACATAGAAAACACCTGCAAAGGTGTCCAAAAGCTGACAAACTGCTCAGAAGACACTCTCTTTAAAAAAGCCGGCCGGCAAATTCAGCAGCGGCATACACCGGTACCCGACAATTTAGACAAGAAGGAATAGAGCCTCACACATAGATTAGATAGATAGAAACATGTCAGTCACACATATAAGAAGCACAGTGACAGTGTTGGTTACTGCACTTGTCATTTAGTGTAAAGGATTTATTAAAAAAAATATTAGTGTTTTCATGCACCGTCTCTTTAAAAAAGCCGGCCGGCAATTCAGCATCTGTACCCGACAATTTAGAACAGAAAGAATAGAGCTTCACACATAGATTAGATAGATAGAAACATGTCAGTCACATATATAATAAGTACAGTGATAGTGTTGCTTACTGTACTTGTCATTTAGTGTAAAGGATTTATTTAAAAAAATAATAGTGTTTTCATGCACTGTCTCTTTAAAAAAGCCGGCCGGCAATTCAGCAGCGGTACCCGACAATTTAGAACAGAAAGATAGAGCATCACACATAGATTAGATAGATAGAAACATGTCAGTCACATATATATGAAGTACAGTGATAATGTTGGTTACTGTACTTGTCATTTAGTATTAAAATAAAGGATTTATTATTAAAAAAATTGGCGTGGGGTTCCCCTTAATTTTAGGCTCTAGCGGAGGTTAAGCAGACGGCTGGGGCAGATGTTTGAAGCCTGGGAAGGGGGTAATACCCACGGAGCTTCCCAGGTTACTAATATCAGCCCCCAGCTGAATACATAGCCTTTACTAGCTATTAAAATGGGGGACCCCCCAAAAAAAATGACGTGGGGTCCCCCCTAATTTAATAGCTAGCAAAGGCTAGGCAGACAGCTGGGGGCTGATATTAATAGCCCAGGAAGGGAGCCATGAATATTGGCCCCCTCCCAGGCTAGAAACACCAGCCGTCAGCCGCCCCAGAAATGGCGCATTCATAGGATGCGCCAATTCTGGCACTTAGCCTCGCTCTTCCACGCTGCCCTGGTGCGGTGGCAGGGGGTAATAGGGTTGGGGTTGATGTCAGCTTATAATGCCAGCTGACATCAAGCCCAGGTTAGTAATGGAGAGGCGTCTATAAGACACCCCCATTACTAACCCCATAGTCAAAGTTAAAAAAAACACAAACACCCAGAATAAAGTCCTTTAATTGAAATAAAGACACAATCCTTTATTGTTCTAAATTAAACCATACTTACCATCACGCCCATTCCAGCTGAAGCCAACGATCTCCTGCAATAAAAGAAAAATAATAAAGCAACCTCATCCTTACCTTTCCATGGTTCCCACGACAGCTTCAGCTCTGCTACATCGAGATGACAGGCTGGACCGCAGCAGAACGCTGCCATCCAGCCTGTCATCCCGCAGACACTGAGAAGCGCAGGCTTGCTTGCGCTGCTCAGCGTCTCTCTGTGACGACATCCAGATGAGCCGAGTTCATGTCCAATGAACTCGGCTCACCTCATGCACGTCACTGACAGCGTGGGAAAATTCTCACGCTGAAGCGCTGATTGCAGGAGAATTTTCCCACGCTGTCAGTGACGTGCAGGAGGTGAGCTGAGTTCATTGGACATGAGCTCACCTCATGCACATCACTGACAGCGTGGGAGAATTCTCCTGCACTCAGCACTTCAGCGTGAGAATTTTCCCACGCTGTCAGTGACGTGCATGAGGTGAGCCGAGTTCATTGGACATGAACTCGGCTCATCTGGATGTCGTCACAGAGAGACGCTGAGCAGCGCAAGCAAGCCTGCGCTTCTCAGTGTCTGCGGGATGAGAGGCTGGATGGCAGCGTTCTGCTGCGGTCCAGCCTGTCATCTCGATGTAGCAGAGCTGAAGCTGTCGTGGGAACCATGGAAAGGTAAGGATGAGGTTGCTTTATTATTTTTCTTTTATTGCAGGAGATCGTTGGCTTCAGCTGGAATGGGCGTGACGGTAAGTATGGTTTAATTTAGAACAATAAAGGATTGTGTCTTTATTTCAATTAAAGGACTTTATTCTGGGTGTTTGTGTTTTTTTTAACTTTGACTATGGGGTTAGTAATGGGGGGTGTCTTATAGACGCCTCTCCATTACTAAGCTGGGCTTGATGTCAGCTGGCATTATAAGCTGACATCAACCCCAACCCTATTACCCCCTGCCACCGCACCAGGGCAGCGTGGAAGAGCGAGGCTAAGTGCCAGAATTGGCGCATCCTATGAATGCGCCATTTCTGGGGCGGCTGACAGCTGGTGTTTCTAGCCTGGGAGGGGGCCAATATTCATGGCTCCCTTCCTGGGCTATTAATATCAGCCCCCAGCTGTCTGCCTAGCCTTTGCTAGCTATTAAATTAGGGGGGACCCCACGTCATTTTTTTGGGGGGGTCCCCCATTTTAATAGCTAGTAAAGGCTATGTATTCAGCTGGGGGCTGATATTAGTAGCCTGGGAAGCTCCGTGGGTATTACCCCCTTCCCAGGCTTCAAACATCTGCCCCAGCCGTCTGCTTAACCTCCGCTAGAGCCTAAAATTAAGGGGAACCCCACGCCAATTTTTTTAATAATAAATCCTTTATTTTAATACTAAATGACAAGTACAGTAACCAACACTATCACTGTACTTCATATATATGTGACTGACATGTTTCTATCTATCTAATCTATGTGTGAAGCTCTATTCTGTCTGTTCTAAATTGTCGGGTACCGCTGCTGAATTGCCGGCCGGCTTTTTTAAAGAGACGGTGCATGAAAACACTATTATTTTTTTTGATAAATCCTTTACGCTAAATGACAAGTACAGTAAGCAACACTGTCACTGTACTTCGTATATATGTGGCTGACATGTTTCTATCTATCTAATCTATGTGTGAAGCTCTATTCTGTCTGTTATAAATTGTCGGGTACCGCTGCTGAATTGCCGGCCGGCTTTTTTAAAGAGACGGTGCACGAAAACACTAATATTTTTTTTGATAAATCCTTTACGCTAAATGACAAGTACAGTAAGCAGCACTTTCACTGTACTTCGTATATATGTGGCTGACATGTTTATATCTATCTAATCTATGTGTGAAGCTCTATTCTTTCGGTTCTAAATTGTCGGGTACAGGTGTATGCCGCTGCTGAATTGCCGGCTTTTCATGTTTCACTGTTGGCACTGTTCCCATCGATTTGGGCAATCACTGTAATGCCACAACCACCATGGCTGTGGCATTACAGTGAGTGGCAGACAATCCCTGCATGATTGGTGCTCTAAATAGCGCCAGACATGCAGGACACGCTTTGGTGCACGAACAGTTATCGAACATAACCTCGAACAGCCGAATTTTTTGCAAATCGTTCGGGTTCATCGAACAACTCGAACACCGCCCAAAACAGCTCGAATTTGAGATTGGCGAACAGTTCTAGTCGAACACCGCTCATCTCTAGTAGTGTCTCCTGACTGTTGTGACACAAAAATATATCTGTTGAAAATAATCGGTTGTAGGCCCGACAAATCCAGTGTGGTTTTGCAGTTCCACGGGTCAAATCTCTGCAGTATCCAGTTTTGGGCCTTTGGTATCTAAAAAAAAACAGTTTGAGTGTGTCGCTCACTGTTCAGCCGCAAATCTATATATTTAAAAAAGTCTGGTATACACCAGTAAATTAAAACTGTGGTTTTGCTGTTCCACAGTAAAAAAATCTCTATTATCCTGGTTTTCGCTTTTTTTGCCTTCAAAAAAAACAGTAGTGTCTCCTGACTGTTCTGACACAAAAATATATCTGTTGAAAATAGTCTGTTGTAGGCCCGACAAATCCCAGTGTGGTTTTGCAGTTCCACGGGTCAAATCTCTGTAGTTCCAGTTTTGGGCCTTTTGTATCTAAAAAAAAACAGTTTGAGTGTGTTGCTCACTGTTCAGCCGCAAATCTATATATTTAAAAAAGTCTGGTATACACCAGTAAATTAAAACTGTGGTTTTGCTGTTCCACGGTAAAAAATCTCTATTTTCCTGGTTTTCGATTATCCTGGTTTTCGCTTTTTTTGCCTTCAAAAAACCAGTAGTGTCTCCTGACTGTTCTGACACAAAAATATATCTGTTGAAAATAGTCTGTTGTAGGCCCGACAAATCCCAGTGTGGTTTTGCAGTTCCACGGGTAAAATCTCAGTAGTATCCAGTTTTGGGCCTTTGGTATCTAAAAAAAAAACAGATTGAGTGTGTCGCTCACTGTTCAGTCGCAAATCTATATTTTTAAAAAAGTCTGGTATATACACCAGTAAATTAAAACTGTGGTTTTGATGTTCCACGGTAAAAAATCTCTATTATCCTGGTTTTCGCTTTTTTTGCCTTCAAAAAAACCAGTAGTGTCTCCTAACTGTTGTGACACAAAAATATATCTGTTGAAAAGAGTCTGGTGTAGGCCCGACAAATCCCTGTGTGGTTTTGCAGTTCCATGGGTCAAATCTCTGTAGTATCCAGTTTTGGGCCTTTTCTATCTAAAAAAAAACAGTTTGAGTGTGTCGCTCACTGTTCAGCCGCAAATCTATATTTTTAAAAAAGTCTGGTGTACACCAGTAAATTAAAACTGTGGGTTTGCTGTTCCACGGTAAAAAATCTCTATTATCCTGTTTTTCGCATTTTTTGCCATAAAAAAAAACAGTAGTGTCTCTTAACTGTTGTGACACAAAAATATATCTGTTGAAAAGAGTCTTGTGTAGGCCCAACAAATCCCAGTGTGGTTTTGCAGTTCCACGGGTCAAATCTCTGTAGTATCCATTTTTAGGCCTTTTGTATGTCTAAAAAAACAGTTTGAGTGTGTCGCTCACTGTTCAGCTGCAAATCTATATATTTAAAAAAGTCTGGTATACACCAGTAAATTATAACTGTGGGTTTGCTGTTCCACAGTAAATAATCTCTATTATCCTGCTTTTCGCATTTTTTGCAGTAAAAAAAAACAGTAGTGTCTACTGACTGTTGTGACACAAAAATATATCTGTTGAAAATAGTCTGGTGTAGGCCCGACAAATCCCAGTGTGGTTTTGCAGTTCCACTGGTCAAATCTCTGTAGTATCCAGTTTTGAGCCTTTTGTATCTAAAAAAAATCAGTTTGAGTGTGTCGCTCACTGTTCAGCCGAAAATCTATATATTTAAAAAAGTCTGGTATACACCAGTAAATTATAACTGTGGGTTTGCTGTTCCACGGTAAAAAATCACTATTATCCTGTTTTTCGCATTTTTTTGAATAAAAAAACCAGTAGTGTCTCTTGACTGTTGTGACACAAAAATATATCTGTTGAAAATAGTCTGGTGTAGGCCCGACAAATCCCAGTGTGGTTTTGCAGTTCCACGGGTCAAATCTTTGTAGTATCCAGTTTTGGGCCTTTGGTATCTAAAAAAAAACAGTTTGAGTGTGTCGCTCACTGTTCAGCCGCAAATCTATATATTTAAAAAAGTCTGGTATACACCAGTAAATTATAACTGTGGGTTTGCTGTTCCACAATAAATAATCTCTATTATCCTGGTTTTCGCATTTTTTGCCTTAAAAAAAAACAGTAGTGTCTCCTGACTGTTGGGACACAAAAATATATCTGTTGAAAGCAATCTGGTGTAGGCCCGACAAATCCCAGTGTGGTTTTGCAGTTCCACGGGTCAAATCTTTGTAGTATCCAGTTTTGGGCCTTTGGTATCTAAAAAAAAACAGTTTGAGTGTGTCGCTCACTGTTCAGCCGCAAATCTATATATTTAAAAAAGTCTGGTATACACCAGTAAATTATAACTGTGGGTTTGCTGTTCCACGGTAAAAAATCTCTATTATCCTGTTTTTCGCATTTTTTGGAATAAAAAAACCAGTAGTGTCTCTTGACTGTTGTGACACAAAAATATATCTGTTGAAAATAGTCTGGTGTAGGCCCGACAAATCCCAGTGTGGTTTTGCAGTCCCACGGGTCAAATCTCTGTAGTATCCAGTTTTGGGCCTTTGGTATCTAAAAAAAAACCAGTTTGAGTGTGTCGCTCACTGTTCAGCTGCAAATCTATATATTTAAAAAAGTCTGGTATACACCAGTAAATTATAACTGTGGGTTTGCTGTTCCACGGTAAAAAATCTCTATTATCCTGTTTTTCGCATTTTTTGGAATAAAAAAACCAGTAGTGTCTCTTGACTGTTGTGACACAAAAATATATCTGTTGAAAATAGTCTGGTGTAGGCCCGACAAATCCCAGTGTGGTTTTGCAGTCCCACGGGTCAAATCTCTGTAGTATCCAGTTTTGGGCCTTTGGTATCTAAAAAAAAACCAGTTTGAGTGTGTCGCTCACTGTTCAGCTGCAAATCTATATATTTAAAAAAGTCTGGTATACACCAGTAAATTATAACTGTGGGTTTGCTGTTCCACGGTAAAAAATCTCTATTATCCTGCTTTTCGCATTTTTTGCAGTAAAAAAAAACAGTAGTGTCTCCTGACTGTTGTGACACAAAAATATATCTGTTGAAAAGAGTCTGTTGTAGGCCCGAAAAATCCCAGTGTGGTTTTGCAGTTCCACGGGTCAAATCTCTGTAGTATCCATTTTTGGGCCTTTTGTATGTAAAAAAAAAACAGTTTGAGTGTGTCGCTCACTGTTCAGCCGCAAATCTATATATTTAAAAAAGTCTGGTATACACCAGTAAATTATAACTGTGGGTTTGCTGTTCCACGGTAAAAAATCTCTATTATCCTGTTTTTCGCATTTTTTGGAATAAAAAAACCAGTAGTGTCTCTTGACTGTTGTGACACAAAAATATATCTGTTGAAAATAGTCTGGTGTAGGCCCGACAAATCCCAGTGTGGTTTTGCAGTCCCACGGGTCAAATCTCTGTAGTATCCAGTTTTGGGTCTTTTGTATCTAAAAAAAAACAGTTTGAGTGTGTTGCTCACTGTTCAGCCGCAAATCTATATTTTTAAAAAAGTCTGGTATACACCAGTAAACAATAACTGTGGTTTTGCCATTCCGCGGTAAAAAATCTCTATTATTCAGGTTTTGGTATATTTCCGTAAAGATAAACAGTAATGGTTTCTCCCTGATTGTTCTGATTGTTTAAAAGAGTCGGGTGTAGGCCAGAGAAATAGAACTGTGGTTTTCCTCTTCCACGGTTCTAATCTACTTTTTATTACCCTTTTTCCATTGATAGTGCGAGTGTAAGCTATTTTACTTCCTTTACAATGGGCAAGGCGCGTGGCAAGGGACGTGGAAGTGGACGTTCTGGTCATGGTGCGTGCAGAGGATGAGGCCGTGGCCAGGGTGAAAATGTGCCACAACCAACAGCCACATCTTCTCGCTCCCACTTCTTGACCGAATTACTAGGGAAGCACACTACAACACCAGTATTGCGAACTAATCAGTGTGAACATGTTATTAATTGGATAGCAGATAATACTTCCAGTTACCTGGGCACCACAACCTCTGGTCTGTCTTCCACATGGTCAGCTCTTAGTAGCCGTGAGTCTCGACCGCATACTCCTCCTCACCCTGATGCTCCTTCCTCCTACAATGCCGAGTGTCGTCAGACAGCAACTGATCCCACATTTGGACACTCTGAAGAGCTGTTCACTGATCCATTTCCATATTTGTGCCCCTCGCCTGCTCCGCTTGAAGTGGTGGAAGAGGAGATCCCATGTAGCGATGCCCAAATATTTGAACAGCCACAGCCACAGGAAGTCAACACTGGCAATTTGTCACAAGAGGTGGACGATGACGAGACACAATTGCCAGGAAGTGAGGAGGAGCATCGTGGTGCGCAAGTGGAAGAGGAGGAGGTGGTGGATGATCTAGTAATTGACCCAACGTGGCAGGAGGACAAGCAGAGTGAGGCCAGCAGCACACAGGGGGAGGGAGGCAGAGTACCCCAACAGGCAGGAAGAAGCAGTGTGGTGGCCGCAGACAGAAGGCGGGCAACCGTTCCCTGTAACACCAACACGAGGGACATTGCCAGTACAAGCGGTAGGTCTTCCAGAGTCTGGAATTTTTTTAAAGACTCTACTGATAACCCCAAAAAGGCCATTTGTACCACCTGCCATGCCAGCATCAGCAGGGGTGACAAAACTACCAGCCTGACCACCACCAGCATGATCAGGCACATGGCAGCAAAGCACCCGACTTTGTGGGGCGAACCCCAGGGTCCACGACCAGTGTCAGCGGGTGTCACCACTGCTTTTTCCACTGTTGTGCATGCAATAGAACCCCCTGTTGTGTGTGCAAGGCAATCCCCTGTCCATACTGCATGTAAAGATGCCCCCTCCTCTCAGTCTTCACTTGTTATGGCAGTTTCTCAAGAAACAGCATCAACGTCCACATCCACTTCCCAACGCAGCGTTCAATTGTCTATATCCCAGACCTTTTAACGAAAGCGGAAATTTCCAGCTAACGCCCCACAGGCCACAGTCCTAAATTCGCACATTTCACGACTACTTGCGCTGGAAATGCTGCCTTTTAGGCTGGTGGAGATGGAATCCTTCCACAACCTTATGGCGGTGGCCGTCCCTCGGTACTCGGTCCCCAGCCGACACTATTTTGCCCGGTGTGCCATCCCCGCACTACACAAGCACGTGTCCCAAAACATCTGCCGTGCCCTCAACAACGCAGTTACTAGGAGAGTCCACCTGACAACGGACACGTGGACAAGTGCTTGTGGCCAGGGACGGTACATCTCCCTGACGGCACGCTGGGTAAACAAAGTGGAAGCCGGGACCTAGTCGGACCTTGGGACGGAACACATCCTCCCCACACCGAGGATTGCTTGCCCTATGTCAGTCAGAGTTGCCCCCACAGTGTACAGCTCCTGCGCATCATCCTCCTCCTCCTCCTCCTCCTCCTCATCTTCAGCCTCCATCTCAGATATCACCACATCAGTTACAAGCTGGAAGCACTGCAGTACTGCCTCCGCCAAGCAGCAACAGGCTGTGCTGAAACTCATAAGCTTAGGTGATACACCTCACACTGCTTGTGAGTTGTGGACAGCTGTGAAAGAGAAGGCAGATCTGTGGCTGAGACCGCTGAACCTACATCCAGGGATGGTCATGTGTGACAATGGCCGTAACCTGGTGGCGGCTCTGAGGTGAGTCGAGATCACACACGTACGATGCCTGGCTCATGTGCTTAACCTCGTGGTTCAGCGGTTTCTTAAATCGTACCCCGAGTTGCTAGATCTGCTCGTGAAAGTACGCCGCCTGTCAGCTCATTTTCGCAAGTCGGCTACAGCTTATGCCGCCCTTCCTGTGTTGCAGCAGCGTTTGCAACTTCCGGCACACTGACTGGTGTGTGATGTCCCCACACTAAGGATTGCTAAGGATTTGTGAGCAGAAGAGAGCAGTTGTGGAGTACCAGCTGCAACAAGGCCGTCGATATTCAGGTCAAACTCCACACATAAGACCTCAGGAGTGGACCTGGATGTCTGACATATGTACCATCCTGACAAACTTTGAGGAGGCCACCAAGATGGTGAGTGGCGATGACGCCATCATTAGTGTCAGCATCCCACTTGTCTGTCTTTTGCAACGCTCTCTGCAGAGAAATAAAGAGGAGGCATTGCAGCCAGAGTATGATGAGATGGATCAAGAAGCCGTAGCGGGCGATTACACACAGCCCAGCCTCATCTCATCCCAATGTGCATTGGGGGACAATGAGGGAGAGGAGGAGGAGGAGGAAGAACAGGAGCTTGTATCATGCGCTGTAGACGGTAGTACCTCTACAACTGTCATACCGTCGGTTCAGCGTGGGTGGCCTGAGGACAGGGGGGGGGAGGAGGAGGAGGAGGAGAGCATGGATAGTCGTAATCTTGCCCGTTACCAGTCTGGCATGCATGGCTGACTTTATGTTACTCTGCCTTAACCGTGACCCACGCGTTGTCAAAATGTTGGGTGACAGTCATTACTGGTTGGTGACACTTGTAGACCTCCGCTACAAGGAGAACTTTCACTCTCTTATTCCTGAGGTGGAGAGGTCTACAAAAATGGGGCAGTACCAGAAGGCACTTGCTGCAGAACTGTTAAAAAAAATTCCCATCTGAACATGCTAGCGGCAGAGGTCACAGTTCGTTGTGGCCCAACCAAAGAGTACATGCGAGAGAGACGCAATTCCAATCCAGCAGAGGCAGGGGAACACTGTCAACATTCTGGGACAGTTTTCTCAGACCCTCCCTTCGGACAGACCCTGAGGCGCGGGGTACTCTCACAAGGAGTGGAAAGTTTCAAAAGATGGTGAGGGAGTACCTTGCCGACCGTACCAGCGTCCTCCGTGATTCCTCTGTGCCTTTTAATTATTGGGTATCCAAGCTGGACACTTGGAATGAACTCGCTCTGTATGCCTTGGAGGTCCTGGCCTGCCCTACCGCTAGCGTGTTATCGGAGCGTGTTTTTAGTGCCGCTAGGGGAATTATAACTGATAAGCGCACTCGCCTGTCAACTGACAATGCTGACAAGCTGACTGTTATGTTCTGCTACCAAAGCTAAGGAAAGAGAGGAGATCTGTCCCTACTATAAGACTCAGCTGAATCCCTACGATGTAACAGGGAACCTGATCCTGCGATCAGACCTGCTAAAGTCCTAATCTAGTCTGTACGAAGACCTATAGATGTGGGGAGGGAATCCCTACAAGTACTAAGGACTGGGAGGAATATGGGACACCTCCTAACAGAAATAGTAGCAGACAGACGAACAAACAAAATAGATAGAACATAGAGGTCCGTAGACCAAGCAAACTAACAGAGTTAGATACAGAGCACAGGCTAGCTAGAAAGTAGATATACAATGAAGTCCAGCAAAGCCAGAAGGGCGGAGCAGGACTAAATAGGCCAACAAGGTCATGTGACCAGCAAAGGAAAAAAAACCTAACAGCAAGGTTCTAACAGTACCCCCCCTTCTAAGAGGATCCTCCGGATCCCCTAGGACCAGGCTTATCAGGAAATCTCCTGTGAAACGCTCTGATAAGTCTGGACGCGGAAACATCATCTGACCTCACCCAAGAGTTATCCTCGGGTCCGAAACCTTTCCAGGCCACAAGATACTGCAAACTACCTCTATACCGTCTAGAGTCAAGGATGCGAGAAATTTCATATTCCCCGTCCTCCACCACCGGAGGAACAGAGGCAGAGGCGTCACCATCCGACACAACAGCTTTTTTTAACAGAGAGACATGAAAGACCGGATTAATTCTCCAGGAGGTAGGAACCTCCAACCTAACAGCAGATTGGTTGACAACCTGAAGCACCTTAAAGGGCCCTACAAACTTGGGACCCAATTTCTTAGAAGGAATCCTCAACCGCAGATTCCTAGAGGACAACCAAACCATGTCACCAACAGCGAACAAAACCTCCTGTCGTTTCCTATCAAAGTAGTCTTTAGATTTTCTGTTGGCCTCCTGAAGATTACCACGCACATCCGTCCAAACTCTTTCCAAATCACCGGAAAAATTCTCCTCCTCAGGCACGGCAGATCCCAACTTGGAGAACGACCCAAACGACGGATGTCTCCCAGAACAACAAAAAAAAGGCGAACAACCAGCAGAAGAAGATGTATGATTGTTCAGAGCAAATTCGGCAAGTGGCAGAAACTCAGACCACCCCTCTTGATTGTCTGCCACAAAACAACGCAAGAACTGCTCAACATCCTGGTTTTTCCTTTCTGTCTGGCCATTAGATTCAGGATGATATCCGGACGAAAACGACAAATGAATTCCCAACCTGTCACAAAAGGCACGCCAAAAACGAGCCACGAACTGAGGACCCCTATCAGAAACAATGTCAGTAGGAACGCCATGAAGTCTGACAATTTCCTT
This sequence comes from Phyllobates terribilis, assembly GCF_046119375.1. Lineage (NCBI taxonomy): Eukaryota > Metazoa > Chordata > Amphibia > Anura > Dendrobatidae > Phyllobates > Phyllobates terribilis. The sequence goes on along the minus strand of NW_027362771.1, from coordinate 442,750,217 downwards.
GACAAAGGCCTTAGCGAGAGTTTTAGCGCAGGGCAGTTTGACGAAGGGAACCAAGTGACACATCTTGCTAAAACGGTCCACGACCACCCAGATGACAGTAAAACCCTCAGAGGGGGGAAGGTCAGTTATAAAGTCCATAGCCAAATGTGTCCAAGGAGCACTGGGGACCTCCAAAGGACAAAGCAACCCCGCAGCAGGAGTATGTGAGGACTTAGATCTAGCACATATAGTACATTGGCGCACCCACTTAATGACTTCCTTCTGCCATCCAGGCCACCAAAAACTGCGACCCACCAGTCTCTTGGTCTCAGAGATTCCGGGATGACCTGCCAACCGAGATTCGTGACACTCAACAAACAAATCTCTCCTAAAGGTCTCAGGCACAAACAACCTCCCATGAGGAGTGTTAGATGGGGCATTCTCCTGAGCTTTAAGAATCTCATCTTCCAAAACGGAGTCTAAAGCAGCTATCACAACACCTTCTTGTAAAATGTTTTCCTCTTTCTCAGCACCGACTATGGGAGAAAAACTGCGAGACAAGGCATCCGCCTTAACATTCTTAGTACCAGGGATGTAAGTAACGGAGAAATTAAACCGCGAGAAAAACAGTGCCCACCTAGCCTGACGGGCATTCAGGCGCTTGGCAGCATCAAGATATATCAGATTTTTATGATCCGTAAGAACCTGAACGGGAAATTCCGCACCTTCCAAGAAGTGGCGCCAGTGTTCAAATGCGAGTTTAATAGCCAATAATTCCCGATTACCAATATCGTAATTCAATTCAGTCTCCGAAAATTTTTTTGAAAAAAAGGCACAGGGATGTAATCCATCCCCGTTATCCTGAGACAATACTGCGCCAACCCCCACAGAGGAAGCATCAACCTCAACCAAAAACGGCCTAGTAACATCAGGCTGCATAAGGATGGGAGCAGAGGTGAACCTCTCCTTGAGATACACAAAAGCTTCAATGGCCTCAGAAGACCACTGAACCGCATCAGCACCTTTCCTGGTGAGATCAGTCAGAGGTTTGACAATACTAGAAAAATTTTTTATGAACTTTCTATAGTAATTGGCGAAACCCAAAAACCTCTGTATCGATTTCAAACCAATAGGCCTAGGCCATTCCTGCACAGCCTGAACATTAACCGGATCCATCTCAAAATCTTTGCTGGAGATAATGTAGCCCAAAAAACTAATTCTCTGTACAGCGAACTCACATTTCTCCAGCTTAGCAAAAAGCGAATTGTCCATTAATAACTGTAATACCTCACGCACGCTCCGCCAATGAGACTCCAGATCTGGCGAATAAATCAAAATGTCATCCAAATACACAACCACATTTTTACCGATCAAAGGTCTAAGGATGTCATTAATCAGATTCTGAAAAAATGCAGGAGCATTAGTAAGACCAAAAGGCATAACCAGATTCTCAAAATGACCCACAGGAGTGTTAAAAGCAGACTTCCATTCATCACCCTCCTTCATGCGCAACAGATTGTATGCCCCCTTAAGGTCAATTTTAGAGAACCACTTGGCCCCCAATAACTGGTTAAACAGATCAGGAATCAATGGCAGTGGGTAAGGATTGCGTACCGTAATTTTGTTAATCTCACGAAAATCCAGACAAGGACGTAAACCGCCGTCCTTTTTTTTTACAAAAAAAAATCCAACCGCCACAGGAGACTTAGAGGGCCTAATGTGACCGGCGGCCAAGCTTGTCTGTATGTATTCCTCCAAAGCCTTCCTCTCAGGAATAGTAAGGTTAAATAAACGACTCTTAGGAAGAGTCGCTCCAGGGACAAATTCAATAGAACAATCATAGTCTCTATGGGGAGGCAAAACCTGCGATTCCTTCTCAGAAAAAACTCTCCAAAAATCCTGAATAGGAACAGGCAATTCTCCCCTATCCAAAGCTGCAATACGCCCGTTACAACACTTGTCATAACATTTATGGCTCCAGGATTTAATTTCACTGGTAGACCAATCCAGTACAGGATTGTGAAATTTTAACCAGGGCAAACCCAATATTACTGGAGAAGGCAAGTTATTCAACACTACCAAATCCAATTTCTCATGGTGAACACCATTAATAGTGAGAGGAAATTCACTGACCTTGAGAGTAATATTCTTCAAAGGGGAGCCATCCACAGAAACCACAGCAATGGGGGATGACAAAGGTTCAGGTTTTAAATTGAGTTTTTCCACGAATCCCCCATCAATTACATTCAGTGTAGACCCGCAATCAACAAACACCCGAAATTCCATTAATTTTTCCTGAGCAATCGTGGAAGCAGCTAAAAATATACCCTTGGAATTTAAACAGGCAATACGGGCGTGACTGACCATTTTTTTTTCTTTCTTCATACGAAGCTCACAGCCTTTAATCAAATGACCAGATTTTCCGCAATAGAAACACAAGCCTTGCGAAAAACGACGGTCTTTTTCTTGAGAGCGAGGTGCCACCGATCCAATCTCCATCGGTTCACCACTGTTAGTACACACATTATCATAACCAGAAACTGACATAGCAGAGGATTTGCTCTCATTAACCCTAGCACGCAGTCTTCTATCCACCCGTATAGCTAATTGCATAGCCTGTTGCAAATCTTCAGGTGTAGGATAAGCAATTAGCAGGTCTTTAACCCTTTCACTGAGCCCAGCAAGAAATAGACTTTTCAGAGCAGAATCGTTCCACCCTGTTTGAGTGGACCAACGACGAAAATGTGTACAATATTTTTCCACATTACCCGATCCTTGTTTTAGACGTCTCAACTCAGTCTCAGCTGATGCGACACGGTCAGGATCATCATATAATAGTCCCAAAGCAGAAAAAAAACTATCCACTGATCTGAAGCATGAATCACTAGGTTGCAAAGAAAAGGCCCACTCCTGAGGCTCTTTGCGCAAAAGTGACATTATGAACCCTACGCGCTGGGATTCATCCCCAGAGGACTTAGGTCTCAAACGAAAATACAATAAGCAAGCATTTTTAAATGAAAAAAATTCTCGGTGTTCACCAAAAAACAAATCCGGCAAACATACCTTAGGCTCCAAGAAATGTGCTCCAGGACAGTTACTCACGTGCTGACGGAGCTCGGCCACCTCCAGAGAGAGTCCCTGCAGGCGATGAGTCAAATCCTGAACCGACACCATGATGGAACAGAAAAATCTTTCCTTAGAGAATTTGCTGGCTGGACTTACTGTTATGTTCTGCTACCAAAGCTAAGGAAAGAGAGGAGATCTGTCCCTACTATAAGACTCAGCTGAATCCCTACGATGTAACAGGGAACCTGATCCTGCGATCAGACCTGCTAAAGTCCTAATCTAGTCTGTACGAAGACCTATAGATGTGGGGAGGGAATCCCTACAAGTACTAAGGACTGGGAGGAATATGGGACACCTCCTAACAGAAATAGTAGCAGACAGACGAACAAACAAAATAGATAGAACATAGAGGTCCGTAGACCAAGCAAACTAACAGAGTTAGATACAGAGCACAGGCTAGCTAGAAAGTAGATATACAATGAAGTCCAGCAAAGCCAGAAGGGCGGAGCAGGACTAAATAGGCCAACAAGGTCATGTGACCAGCAAAGGAAAAAAAACCTAACAGCAAGGTTCTAACACTGACCCTTATCAAAATGAACAAGGGCTGGATTGAGCCAGACTTCTCATCACCACCAAATGACAGCAGAGTAGCATGAAGTCAAATCCACTGTGTTATTTTGGGAGGTGTATTCACACGCACTGCTTCACACCCACACATGGGTATACGCTTCCTCATTTCGGCTGTTTTATGTTCTTCTTCTTATCCTCAGCCTCCATCACCACTATACAACCAGGGTGACCGTGGTCCGTGTTGCCATTATTGAAATTCCTCCATCCTGATTTTTGTCAGCTTTTGCTTGGAAGGCATAAGCAAAGACTGTGGGAGACCCACTCCCCAATAATGGGAATAATATTTTTAAGATGCTGTACTGTATGGCTCTTCTAAGGGGCATTAAAACCGTCTTGTTATACCACTCTTACCTCCACGTCTCTTCTGAGGGGCATTAAAAGTGTCTTGTTATACCACTCTGACCTCCACATCTCTTGTAAGGGGCATTAAAAGCATCTTGTTATACCACTCTGACCTCCACATTTCTTCTGAGGGGCATTAAAAGCGTCTTGTTATACCACACTGACCTCCACGTCTCTTGTAAGGGTCATTAAAACCGTCTTGTTATACCACTCTGACCTCCACGTCTCTTCTGAGGGGCATTAAAAGCATCTTGTTATACCACTCTGACCTCCACATCTCTTCTGAGGGGCATTAAAAGCATCTTTTTAAGCTACTGGGACCTGCTCGACTCTTCGAACTGGCATTGCATTTCCTCATAATTTTTGGAAGCTTTTGCTTGGAAGGCGTAAGCAAATACTATGGGAGACCCACTCCCCAATAATGGGACTAATGTTTGTAATATGCTGTACTGAATGGCTCTTGTAAGAGGCATTGCAAGTTGCTCCGTCCTAATTTTTGGAAGCTTTTGCTTGGAAGGCATAAGCAAATACTATGGGAGACCCACTCCCCAATAATTGGACTAATGTTTGTAATATGCTGTACTGCATGTGTGTCATCCTGGCCTGGATGCCACAAAATGTAATAAATCTGTGTCTGAGAGCAGGGGGGAGGTTCTCTAGTCAGGGGAACATTAGCATGCAGTACCTCCTGTCTCAGGCCAGTAGGGGGAGAAGGCTGCCTATATAAAAGCTGGTACTGGGGGCAGGGTTACAGAGAACTGGATGACCTGTCTCAGGACTGAGACTTGTCCCGGAGCAGAGCAGGGACAGAAAGTTGTATTGCACCTAAGAGGAAGTGTGACAGGAGGAGAGCCACAAGCCAGAGACAAGAGGCGAAGTGAGCCTGTCTTGGCAGATAAAGGACTTAATTTACCAGACTTTGGTGTCTGAGGCTGGGAAGATTCCACATCCCACAGCAGATAACCAGTCCGCAGGGGACTGTATGTTCCCTGGCCTAAGAAACCTGGAGGCTCTGCCACAACAGAAGGGACCAGTAAGGCCGTACCAGGCCGGGAGCAGAAAGGAACCCACATCGCAGGCCATACAGGCGAGAGTACACGGAAAGCTCGGAAACGTGGGCTGTTACCCTATAAGGAGGAGATAGCCAGAAGGAGCACAGAAAGCACGGTAGGCCTACACCCTCACCCTGACCAGGGCCAATTTCCCCATTGCTCTCAGACATCCAGGTCCCCTCCTAGCCGGGACTGTTTATGGGTCAGTTTACCTGTTTTAGTAAAGGCCCTGGACTGCAACCTGTTGTCTGTGTGCTCCTTTGCGCCTCCAGCACTACCGGTACTGGGACTCTCACCACCATCACTCCCACCATCCATTATACTGCCCTGGGGCCGCACTCTTCCCGTGGGGAGTCACACTACCCTAGCTGCACACCTCATCAGCCCCAGCGGTCTGCATGCAGCGGCGGTTCCTAATAACCGCAATCCACGGGTGGCGTAGTAGGACATAATCATCAGCGCATAACGGACTACCACTGGCCTGACCACCCTGAGCCACGGAACCGGGTTGCCACTACTACTCCCATCGTTCCCCTACTGCCCGGATCCGAGTGCCCCACGGCCAAGGGGGCGAGTCACATGGCTCTTGTAAGGGGCATTAAAACCATTTTGTTAAGCTACTGTGACCTCCACGTCTCTTCCACGGGGCATTGATATTGTCTTTTTATTCCACTGCGACCTCCACCACTCTTCCAAGGGGCATTAAAACCATCTTGTTAAGCTACTGTGACCTCTATGTCTCTTCATAGGGGCATTAAAACCATCTTGTTAAACCACTCTGAACTCCACAGCTCTTCCAAGGGGCATTGAAATGTTGTTTTTAATTACCTTACCTCTAATCTCCACGACTCTTCCAACGGGCATTGCATTTCCTCCTAATTTTAGTCAGCTTTTGCTTTTCAATGCAAAGGTGAAAACTAAGGGAGACACACTCCCCAATAATGGGTAGAAGGTTTTTAGTACGCTGTAATCCACATTTGTTTCAAGGGGCATTGCAGTTCCTCATAATTTTTGGAAAGCCTTCCGTTCACTGCTTAGGCCAACAGAGCACAGGAGACCCAGCTTCTATAAATGGAAAAAAAGGTTTAGTTAAGGCCCTCTGACCTCTATGTCATTTCCAAGGGACATTGGAGTACCTCAAAATTTTTGGTAGGCATTGCACTCACTGTATGCCCTATAACTGTGTAGACGAACCGCTCCTTTTGTTACAGAAACATATCCTACAAGACATATGTGGTTGACTGGCCTGATATTGATGTGAATGGTCCTTGTTCCTCCTGCTCTTTCTCCTTTGCCACTACCTCATCCATCATTTATCACCTGAAGCTTTGTTTTAACGGGAGTCATAGAACTTGGATAGTAGCAGGAAAACATCCAGCAATCCTCGGAGGAGGTAGGATATGCGCCAAAACGCTGACCACCTCAGGCCTAGCCGCTACTACATACATGCGCTTGCATTCCTTGAAAACAACTAACTTCTATCATCCTCATCATGCTCCTCACCTTGGTACAAACAGCTCCCCTGATGGAGAAGCCAGGGGCCACCGGAGGAGTCGGGTTCTCTGGTGGGCTCGTCCAATGCTGCCCTAAAGTAGGCCAGGCTAAGAAAAGTCTGTATGGATGTTCCGCGGAGAAATCGGGGTGGCTGGGGACCGTTTATGGACACCCGGCCGCCCCCAGGTGGCTGGGGACCATGTGTGGACACCCGGCCGCCCCCTGGCGGCTGGGGACCGTGTGTGGACACACGGCCGCAGGGCGGCTGGGGACCGAGTGTGGACACCCGGCCGTCCCCTGGCAGCTGGGGACCGAGCATGGACACCCGGCCGCCGTGCGGCTCGGGACTGAGTATGGATACCTCGCTGCCGAAGCAGCCATGAGGTAGTGGCCAGCTTCGGCCTCCTCAAAACTAAAAGGCCCCATTTCAAGTGCAAGCTAGCAGTATGGTATTGCAGCCTGGGGTTGGTTGGGTGGCAGGTTGCACACTTACGCTTGCACTCCAAGAAAACAAAGCAGATGCTAACTTCTATCATCATCATGCTCCTCACCTTGGCACAAACAACTCCCCTGATGGAGAAGCCAGGGCCCACTGGAGGACTCTGGTTCTCTGGTGAGCTCGTCCAATGCTGCCCTAAAGTAGGCCGGGCTAAGAAAAGTCTGTGTGGATGTTCCGCGGAGGAATAGGGGCGGCTGGGGATCGTTTATGGACACCTGGCTGCCCCCAGGCGGCTGGGGATCGTGTGTGGACACCCAGCCGCGGGGCGGATGGGAACCGAGTGTGGACACCCGGCCGCCCCCTGGCGGCTGGGGACCGTGTGTGGACATCCGGCCGCGGGGCGGCTGAGGACCGAGTATGGACACCTCGCTGCCGAAGCAGCCATGAGGTAGTGGCCAGCTTCGGCCTCCTCAAAACTAAAAGGCCCCATTTCAAGTGCAAGCTAGCAGTATGGTATTGCAGCCTGGGGGTGGGTGGTTGGCTGCATATTTGCGCTTGCATTGCAAGGAATGGGGGAGGTACAATTGAACACTGCCCTGGGACAAGGACTTGCACGGGGATAGTTGCAAGTCTGCATCTTCTGATGCGGCAAGGATCACTTATGATGGGCACACTTTTAGGCAGTGACCTGGGAGTCAGAGATGCTTCCAGGGGTCTTCCCCATGCTGTCCCCATGTCTTTTCAGCACTGTATGCATGTGTCACACAGCACATGGCCAGATAAGGTTGTAAAATGTTAAAATGACATTTCCCGGTGAATGCATTTGTCACAGTTGAAAGCAATACAAAAGTGCAAAAACGCATAAAAATGATACTTGTGAACATAGCCCAAGGTGTAACATAATAACATAGTAACATAGTTTTTAAGGTTGAAGGAAGACTAAGTCCATCTAGTTCAACCCATAGCCTAACTTGTTGATCCAGAGGAAGGCAAAAAAAAAACCATGTGGCAAACACTAAGCTCCAGATTGGGGAAAAAAATTCCTTCCCGACTCCATACGACAATCAGACTAGTTCCCTGGATCAATGCCCTATCAAGGAATCTAGTATTTATAACCTGTAATATTTTACTTTTCAAGAAAGGCATCCATGCCCTTCTTAAATTTTAACAGTGAATCACTCATTACAACATCATGCGGCAGAGTTCCATAGTCTCACTGCTCTTACAGTAAAGAATCCCCGTCTGTGATTATGTTTAAACCTTCTTTCCTCCAGGCGTAGAAGATGACCCCTTGTCCCCATCTCAGGCCTCAGAGTAAAAAGATCAGTAGAAAGGTCTTTGTATTGTCCCCTCATATAATTGTACATAGTAATAAGATCACCCCTAAGCCTTCTTTTTTCCACAGTAAATAACCCCAAGTGTAATAACCTGTCTTGGTATTGCAGACCCCCCAGTCCTCTAATAACCTTGGTCGCTCTTCTCTGCACCCGCTCTAGTTCAGCTATGTCTTTCTTATACACCGGAGACCAGAACTGTACACAATATTCTAAGTGTGGTCGCACTAATGACTTGTATAGAGGTAAAATTATGCTCTCCTCATGAGCATCTATGCCTCTTTTAATGCATCCCATTATTTTATTTGCCTTTGCAGCAGCAGCCTGACACTGGCCACTAAACGTGAGCTTGTCGTCCACCAATACACTCAGGTCTTTTTCAGTTACAGTTTTGCCCAGTGTTTTACAATTAAGCATATAATTATACATTTTATTTCCTCTGCCCAAGTGCATTACCTTACATTTATCCCCATTAAAGCTCATTTGCCATTTATCAGCCCAAGCTTCTAGTTTACATAGATCCTCCTGTAATATAAAATTGTCCTCCTCTGTATTGATTACCCTGCAGAGTTTAGTGTCATCTGCAAATATTGAAATATTACTCTGTATGCCCCCTACAAGGTCATTAATAAATATGTTAAAAAGAAGGGGGCCCAATACTGACCCCTGTGGTACCCCACTGTTAACTGAGACCCAGTCTGAGTGTTTTCCATTAATAACTACCCTTTGTTTCCTATCACTGAGCCAATTCTTAACCCACATACATATATTTTCCCCTATCCCCATTGTTCTCATTTTATGTATCAACCTTTTGTGTGGAACCGTATCAAAAGCTTTTGAAAAGTCCATATACACAACATCCACTGCATTTCCTTGGTCCAGTCCAGAACTTGCCTCCTCATAAAAACTGATCAGATTAGTTTGACAGGAACGGTCCCTCGTAAACCCATGTTGATATTGGGTCATGAGGTTATTCTTCTTCAGATACTCTAGTATAGCATCTCTTTGGAAACCCTCCAGGATTTTACCCACAGTAGAGGTTAAGCTTACCGGCCTATAATTTCCAAGTTCAGTTTTTGTCCCCTTTTTGAATATTGGCACCACATTTGCTATACGCCAGTCCTGTGGTACAGACCCTGTTATTATGGAATCTTTAAAGATTAAAAATAATGGTCTATCTATGACGTTACTTAATTCCTGCAGTACTCGCGGGTGTATCCCATCCGGGCCCGGGGATTTGTCAACTTTAGTCATTTTTAGACGCCGCCGTACTTCCTGCTGGGTTAAGCAAGTGACATTTACTGGAGAATTTTTGTTATCACTAGTGTTGAGCGATACCTTCCAATATCAGGAAATATCGTATCGGATTGGACCGGGCCGATACCCAAAAAGTATCGGATATCGCCGATTCCGATACCGGAAACCAATGCAAGTCAATGGGACACAAATATCGGAATGAAAATAAACCCTTTCTTTCCTTGTAGGTTAATTCTACATGAAGTAAAACAACTAAGAATAATGTAGAATGACATGAAAAGCCGGCAATTCATCAGCGGCATACACCGGTACCCGACAATTTAAAACAGAAAGAATAGAGCTTCACACATAGATTAGATAGATAGAAACATGTCAGTCACATATATATGAAGTACAGTGACAGTGTTGCTTACTGTACTTGTCATTTAGTGTAAAGGATTTATTAAAAAAAATATTAGTGTTTTCGTGCACCGTCTCTTTAAAAAAGCCGGCCGGCAATTCAGCATCTGTACCCGACAATTTATAACAGACAGAATAGAGCTTCACACATAGATTAGATAGATAGAAACATGTCAGCCACATATATAAGAAGTACAGTGACAGTGTTGCTTACTGTACTTGTCATTTAGTGTAAAGGATTTATTTAAAAAAATAATAGTGTTTTCATGCACCGTCTCTTTAAGAAAGCCGGCCGGCAATTCAGCATCTGTACCCGACAATTTAGAATAGAAGGAATAGAGAATCATACATAGATTAGATAGATAGAAACATGTCAGCCACATATATACGAAGTACAGTGACAGTGTTGATTACTGTACTTGTCATTTAGTGTTAAAATAAAGGATTTATTTAAAAAAAAATTGGCGTGGGGTTCCCCTTAATTTTAGGCTCTAGCGGAGGTTAAGCAGACAGCTGGGGCAAATGTTTGAAGCCTGGGAAGGGGGAAATACCCACGGAGCTTCCCAGGCTACTAATATCAGCCCCCAGCTGAATACCTAGCCTTTACTAGCTATTAAAATGGGGGAACCCCCCCAAAAAAATAACGTGGGGTCCCCCCTAATTTAATAGCTAGCAAAGGCTAGGCAGACAGCTGGGGGCTGATATTAATAGCCCAGGAAGGGTGCCATGAATATTGGCCCCCTCCCAGGCTAGAAACACCAGCCGTCAGCCGCCCCAGAAATGGCGCATCCATAGGATGCGCCAATTCTGGCACTTAGCCTCGCTCTTCCACGCTGCCCTGGTGCGGTGGCAGGGGGTAATAGGGTTGGGGTTGATGTCAGCTTATAATGCCAGCTGACATCAAGCCCAGGTTAGTAATGGAGAGGCGTCTATAAGACACCCCCATTACTAACCCCATAGTCAAAGTTAAAAGAAAACACAAACACCCAGAATAAAGTCCTTTAATTGAAATAAAGACACAATTCTTTATTGTTCTAAATTAAACCATACTTACCATCACGCCCATTCCAGCTGAAGCCAACGATCTCCTGCAATAAAAGTAAAATAATAAAGCAACCTCATCCTTACCTTTCCATGGTTCCCACGACAGCTTCAGCTCTGCTACATCGAGATGACAGGCTGGATCGCAGCAGAACGCTGCCATCCAGCCTGTCATCCCGCAGACACTGAGAAGCGCAGGCATGCTTGCGCTCCTCAGTGTCTCTCTGTGACGTCATCCAGATGAGCCGAGTTCATGTCCAATGAACTCAGCTCACCTCATGCACGTCACTGACAGCGTGGGAAAATTCTCCTGCACTCAGCGCTTCAGCGTGAGAATTCTCCCACGCTGTCAGTGACATACATGAGGTGAGGTCATGTCCAATGAACTCAGCTCACCTCATGCACGTCACTGACAGCGTGGGAAAATTCTCACGCTGAAGTGCTGAGTGCAGGAGAATTTTCCCACGCTGTCAGTGACGTACATGAGGTGAGCTGAGTTCATTGGACATGACCTCGGCTCATCTGGATGCCGTCACAGCCAGACACTGAGGAGTGGAAGTATGCCTGCGCTTCTCAGTGTCTGCGGGATGACAGGATGGATGGCAGCGTTCTGCTGCGGTCCAGCCTGTCATCTCGATGTAGCAGAGCTGAAGCTGTCGTGGGAGCCATGGAAAGGTAAGGATGATGTTGCTTTATTATTTTACTTTTATTGCAGGAGATCGTTGGCTTCAGCTGGAATGGGCGTGATGGTAAGTATGGTTTAATTTAGAACAATAAAGAATTGTGTGTTTATTTCAATTAAAGGACTTTTTTCTGGGTGTTGTGTTTTTTTAAATACTTTACTAGAAATTCATGGTGGTCATGTCTAATATTGGCGTGACCCCATGAATTTCGGGCTTAGGGCCAGCTGATAATGCCAAGCTGGCCTTAACCCCTTTATTACCCAGTGAGCCACCGCACCAGGGCCCTGGATGAGTTGGGTACAGCGCCAGAAGATGGCGCTTCTATGAACGCGCCATTTTCTGGGGCGGCTGCGGACTGCAAAAAAAATCATTTAGCATATTGGCTTTTTCCTCATCCTCATCCACCATTTCACCCAGACTATTTTTAAGGGGGCCAACACTATCATTTTTTAGTTTTTTACTATTTATGTAGTTAAAGAATATTTTGGAGTTATTTTTACTTTCTCTGGCAATGATTCTCTCTGCCTCAATCTTTGCTGCCTTGATTTGGTTTTTACATAATTTTTTTAATTTTCTATATTTATTTAATGCCTCATCACTACCTACTTGCTTTAGTTCTCTAAATGCTTTCTTTTTGTCACTTATTGCGCCCCTTACAGCTCTATTTAGCCATAGTGGTTTCCTATTTCTAGCATGTTTATTCCCATAGGGTATATACTGTACACAGGTCCTATTCAGGATGTTAATAAATGTCTCCCATTTGCTTTGTGTAGTTTTATGTCTCAGGATATCGTCCCAGTTTATTGCACTAAGATCATCTCTTAACCGTTGGAAATTTGCCTTCCTGAAGTTTAGTGTCCTTGTAACCCCTCTACTACACATCTTATTAAAGGTTACATGAAAACGTATTATTTTGTGATCACTATTACCCAAGTGACCCCCAACTCGTATATTTGATATGCAGTCTGGGCTATTGGTTAATATTAGGTCTAGCAGTGCCCCCCTTCTTGTTGGGTCCTGAACCAGTTGTGAAAGGTAATTGTCTCTCATAGTAGTCAAAAACCTATTTCCTTTGCTATAACTACATGTTTCTGTCCCCCAATGTATTTCAGGGTAGTTGAAGTCTCCCATAATAATGACTTCTCCTTGAGTCGCTGCTTCATCTATTTGCTTTACGAGGATATTCTCCGCTACTTCCATTATTTTTGGAGACTTATAACAAACTCCTATCAGTAATTTATTATTTTTTCCCCCTCCCCTTTTCTCCACCCACAGGGACTCTACATTTTCATTAGATTCACATATATCCTCCCGCCAGACAGGTTTTAAGGATGATTTTACATATAAACACCCCCACCCTCGCTTGTTTGTACGGTCATTTCTGAACAGACTATAGCCCTGTAAATTAACTGGCCAGTCATGGCTCTCGCCCAGCCACGTCTCAGATATCCCTACCATGTCATAATTATTTTCCAACAAAATTAATTCTAATTCCTCCACTTTGTTGGTGAGGCTTCTGGCATTAGTGTACATGCATTCCTTCTTACTTTATTGACTGTTCTAACCTCACCCCCAATTTCTTTATTTGTGCCCAGGTCACTATCTGCACTATCTTCCCCACCTATAAAATGAATACCCTCGCCCCCAATCCCTAGTTTAAACACTCCTCCAACCTTCTAGCCATTTTCTCCCCCAGCACAGCTGCACCCTCCCCATTAATGTGCAGCCGGTCCCTAGCGTAGAGTCGGTAGCCAACTGAGAAGTCGGCCCAGTTCTCCAGGAACCCAAATCCTTCCTTCCTACACCAGTTCTTGAGCCACTTATTTATCTCCCTAATCTCCCGTTGCCTCTCTGGCGTGGCACGTGGTACCGGTAGTATTTCAGAGAATACCACCTTGGAGGTCCTTGTTTTCAGCTTGCAGCCTAATTCCCTGTAATCATCTGTAAGGACCTTCCACCTACCTCTAACTTTGTCATTTGTGCCAATGTGCACCATGACCGCTGGGTCCTCACCAGCCCCTCCCAGTAATCTGTCAACCCAATCAGCGATGTGCCGGACTCGAGCGCCAGTTAGGCAGCACACTGTTCGACGATCCCTGTCTTTGTGACAGATTGCCCTATCTGTTCCTCTAATAATTGAGTCCCCCACTACCAGCACCTGCCTGACCTGCCCTACTCTCCTATTTCCCTCTTTACTGGAGCTGACACTCCTCCGGCTTTCAGGGGACATGCCTTGCTGCAGTAGTGCTACCCCTGTACCGTCACTCCCCTCATCTGCCAACTTTGCAAACTTATTGGGGTGTGCCAGATCAGGACTAGCCTCCCTGGCACTCTTCCCTCTACCACCCCTTCTGTCACCCAACTAGCGACCTCACTGTCCTGCAGCTCCCGACTACACCCTCCCCCACATCTACCCCAGTGAGCTGCTACTCAGTGAGCAGCAGACTCCTTTCCATGTTGTCAATGGATCTCTGTGTTGCTAGCTGCTCATTTAGATCCAGTATCTGGGCTTCCAAACGCACAACGTGCACACATCTCGCGCAGCAGTAAGCAACCTCGACCGGCTGTTCAAGGAATACATACATGTGGCAAGATGTACACTGGATAGCATTGTCAATAATGGAGCTCATTTCCTAATGGGGATTGCAATATACAGAATGTTAAGTAAAAGTAAAGTAAAGGATTAATGAAATACAGTCAGCAATTCAGTCCAAAGTCCTCCCTTCCAAACTCCCTGAATCCAAAGTCACTGAAAAACAAGTCACACACTTACTTTCGTTCGCACTTACACTCCGGACACACGCAGCTCGTTCACACTCGCAAACTAAGAGATTTAAAGAGTTTTTTTTCTTTTTTTTTTCCCTTTTTCAGCAATGCACCCTTCACCTCAATGCACTTCCAAAGGACTGAATGCCCAACCAGCTGCCCCTTATAAACCCTTAATTATGACCCCTTCCCCTTAATTAACCCCTTGTGAGTAAAGCTACACCTCAGGATTTTAGTGCAATGTAGTTAACCCTTAAATACACAGGTAGTAAACTAAGAAACTAAAACTGTAGTGAGAAAATAGGTTTTAAAAAGCCCAATAAATCTAAACAGGTAGAATAGCACTCAGCAGGTCACAATGCAGCACTCAAGGCAATTCACACAGGTATTTTCTGCAGGATTCCCAATACCTCTTCACTGAAAAACAAGTCAGACACTTACTTTCGTTCGCACTTACGCTCCGGACACACGCAGCTCGTTCACAGTCGCAAACTAAGAGATTTAAAGAGTTTTTTTTCCCTTTTCCAGCAATTCACCCTTCACCTCAATGCACTTCCAAAGTGTGGAGGAGTATTTTTGTTTTTGGTTATTTATTTTACCTTATACACAAGTCTTTACCCTGGAAAAGAAATTCCTTAACATATTTCACAGGAAAAAAGTTTCACTTTCGTTTTTGAACGGTTTATTATGAGCCTGTAAAAGTGGCTTAATATCTCTGAACACGTTGTTGACAACAGTGACCTGGGGGTCAGAAATGCTTCCTGGGGCGATCCCCGTGCTGTCCCCATGTCATTTGAGCACTGTCACTATCGTTTTGGGCACTTTTTAGGCTTTATACAGACTGCTGGGGGTGCAGCCGCAAAAATGCTCGGGTCTCCCATAGACTAACATTGGGCTCTTTACTCGGGTCGAGCACCTGAGTATCACGGCGAGCTCGGGCCGAGCTTCGAGCACCCGAGCATTTTAGTGCTCGCTCAACACTAGTAGTGACCCGTCCCCACCCGGCCAGGGGGGACCAGAGACACCACTCCCAAATTCAGAAGGTTTTTTAGGGTGACCGATAGGAGTTCCTGAGCCCCCCGAGAAGGAAGGGACGTGACCCTCAGGATCTGAGGGGGGTGACTCTCGAATTCCAGTAGAAGACCCTCCTCGATGGTATTGAGGATCCACTGGCAGGAAGATATTGCCTGCCACTGGGGAAAGAAATTCGAGAGACGCCCCCCTACATGGACCAAGTCATTGCCTGTCTTGCCGCTGGTGTTGTTGCTGGGGTACAAGGATGTTGCGGCCCTTGCAACCTTTAGTATAGCTCCAGCATCCAGATTTTCCCTTTCCTCTATACTGTGAGGGGTGACTTTGGGAAGGCTGAAAGGAACGTTTCTTAGCCTGTTTCTGTTCGGGAAGGGTTTTCTTCGTGTCCGAGGCCTTTTCCAGGATTTCATCCAGGGCTGGGCCAAATACATATTTTCCTTGGAATGGAATGGAACAGAGCTTAACTTTAGAGGTGACGTCCCCACTCCATGTTTTGAGCCATAGTGCATGGCGAGCAGTATTGGACAGGACAGTTGCTCTGGCCGCGATACGGACTGACTCAGCCGAGGCGTCCGCTAAGAAACCTGTGACTTTTTGAAGGAGAGGGATGGAGTCAAGCAGGTCTGCTCTGGACATGCCCTGAGACAGATGTTCCTCCAGTTGGTTCAGCCATTTGAAGAGGGATCTGGCCACACAAGTCGAGGAAATATTGACTTTGAGAGAGGCAGAGGAGGTTTCCCATGATTTTTTAAGGACACTTTCCATTTCGCGGTCCAAAGGATCCTTTAATTGGAACGAGTCCTCAAAGGGAAGTTAGGTTTTCCTCACTACCCTAGCCACCTGGATGTCCACCTTAGGGACTTCCCACTCAAATCCTTCACCCTCTATCGGAATCCTATGTTTTAATTCTGAAAGGGTGGGAGACGATTTTCCGGGGATTCCCATTCCTGTCGGATGAGATCTCTAATTACCTCATGGACTGGAAAACCAGTCTGCTTTTTTGTTTTAAGGCCCCTAAACATCTCGTCCTGAATAGAACAGGGAACCTCCACTTCCTCCAGCCCCATTGTGCCTCTAAGTTCGTCCAGTGGTTCCTCTAAGTTGCCCGAGGAAAAATAATATCTGCCGGTTTCTACTTTTTTGGCAGGCCCTATGAATGCCAATTCCTCAAAATCATCAGAGGCTGAGCTACTAGCATCCATAGAGACCACATCTGAATCTAATTCTTGAATTTTTCTCTTCTTAGGGGGGAGGGCCTGGACGAGGAATAGACAGGTAGGGCAGCAAAGGAAGCTTGGACCTCCTGTCTAACAACCTGGACCTCCTGTTTAATGAGTGATCTGAGCTCCTCGATCAATGAGGGGTTTTCTTCTCTAATTATTTTATCCGTACAGGGCTGACACAACTTCTTCTTATAGGATGAGGACAGCTTTTTTGTACAGAAGCCACATCTACGGGGCTGGTCTTTATCCTTCATAGAAGCGGGGGCCTTGTCTTCCTAAGAAAGGGGAAGAGAAGGGAACCCATGTGAATAGAAGGAGGGGAGATCTAGTGTCATCTAAAAAAGGAGGCCGAGATAACCCCATAGTGACCACCCAGGTACTACTCACTGTAGCCGAGGGCATGCTGGGCTCTGCAGATGCAGGGGTACTGGACCTGTCACCTTCCATAGTGGGAATATGGTGGGAATAGCCTTACCTTTTGGTGTCTTCAGGCGGGTTATAAATAAAAAAAAACGTGCCTCCCAGCAAGGGACCTCAGTCCCCTCCCCTTTCTGGTCACTTTAAAGGGCCAATCCAGGGTTGGTATGGGCCTTGATGGTCCTGGACAAACATTCAGCGTCCCACGTGGAACGCCCCGCCGGAGCGATGGGACCCGCAGTGACGTCACCCAGGGTGTACGCCCAAACCGCCCGTCAGCTCACGAGCACCCCACCATACATCTCAGCGTGGAACGCTCAGGCCGGAGCGGCATGCACATGGTGACATCACTTCCGGTGCACGCTTGGCGATGTCCGCGCTCCCCAGGCCGCCAGGAAAGAGGAGATGCCGGAGAGCAGGAGCGGCCTCCGGCATGAACAATCCCCTGGCTAGCTTTACACTCTGTGGGGCGCAGGAAGCCAGGGTGGTCCCAAGAGGGAGCAGCATGGAGGGAGGAGGGAGCACCCCGACCGACCCCTGCCCGGCAGCACAGGTAAAAATACAGCGCTGCCCTGCCGGCCCGACACTGCAGGATCTCTCCATGCCCCAAGGGGAACAGGAAAACACTGGGGATTGACGGTGGGGAGGGGCTTTTAAACTCTCTATGCTCCTGTCCCCCAATAGGGTGTGGACAACATCCTCTAATGCTGTCGTGGAAGGCGTATTGAGAAACAGAGTTTTAAATACCTGGCTTGTAGGTAAGTGGTTTGAACAGCAAACTGCTGTGAATTGCTTCACTGACACACTAAAGGAAATTTTTAATGGAGGCTAGAAATGGCAGTATTTTCTGACAACATATATGTGATCCATGTGACGGAGAAAACAGAGTTTTAAATACCTGGCCTGTAGGTAAGTAGTTTGAACAGCAAACTGGTGTGAATTGCTTCACTGACACACTAAAAGAAATTTTTAATGGAGGCCAGAAATGGCAGTATTTTCTGACAACGTATATGTGATCCGTGTGACGGAGAAAACAGAGTTTTAAATATCTGGATTTCTAGCGCTGTAATATGGAAAGGACCTGGCTGTATTATGCAGTGCCAACAAGCAAATGGCGCAGAAAAACGGTGTTCTCTGGATTGCTTTTTTAGCAAATAATGAGGATTAAGATCCAAAGAAAAGTATTCCTGGCCCCTGAGACCTGGGCCTTTGTATAGAAATATCTAAACAGCAGCAGAAGACAGAATTGGAATGGAGCCTCTTGTGCTATATGCACTGCAGTCTGCTATATACCCTGCCTGCCTACCTATATACACTGTGTTCCAAATTATTATGCAAATAATATTTTCTCAGATTTTCCCAAATTAACTATACCCTCCCAGAGCTGTTGCTTAGATGTGAACTGCCTCCCGCCATCATAGACACTCCTTTTGATGATGCTCCAGAGGTTCTCAATGGGGTTGAGGTCAGGGGAGCATGGGTGCCACACCATAAGTGTGTCCCCTTTTATGCCCATTACAGCCAGAGATGCAGATGTGTTATGTGCAGCATGAGACGGGGCATTCTGTCCTCTGGCAAAACAATTAAAGCAGAAACCATCCAAAACCTGACAAATTCAATGGACGAGAGAGTTCAGAAGCTCCTTTTGAACAAGGGGTCCTTTGTGCAAATGTAACATCACCTAGAATAACGTTTTGAGTTGAAAACTGTTTGATTTCAGTTTGTAATAACCTGCTAATGCTTATAATTTAAAAAATGACCATTTTTTGTTCTTTATTAAATTGAAAAGGTTGAAAACTCTGCTGTGCATAATAATTTGGAACATGCATTTTGAGTGCAGTTTGAGTTTTCTATTTTTTTAAAAATATACTGTTATCATAGACAGTTTGTACAAAAACCTTTCAATTGTACTCTAATAGTTATTTGACTGGAAAATTACAATGACTACAATTCATATAGGTAATTTGGGAAAATCTGAGAAAATATTATTTGCATAATAATTTGGAACAAAGTGTACACTGCCAGCCTGATATCTCTGCAGATGGATTTATTAGTCCTCAAAAGGACTGTTTGTTAAGATGGATATGTGTAAAGTACATTTTTTCTCCCTACACTACCTAATACACAAGCAAATCTCTCCCTGACGCAGCAGCACCTCTCCTTACACTGTCTGATTCCGTAGTGATGAACATGGCGCCAGGTCTGATATAGACCTGATGACGGTGTGCGGCCAGCTAATCACTGTAATGCCACAACCAACATGGCTACGGCATTACAGTGAGTGGCAGGCAATCCCTGCATGTTGATTGGCGCTCTAAAGAGACCCTCCAGTACCAATTCATAGAGGGAACCTTAAATCACCAACAAAAGAAAGGAGCGCCAGCGCTGACTGGGAGGAAGTATTAGGAGAACTGCGAGCCGAGTTGATTGAGATGAAAAAGTTGATTCGTTCCAGGCCAGAACCTGTATCCCTCAGACCCAGGAGTGGGTTCCAAAACAGAAGATACCCGGCTTGTGAATCGTGCCGTTCATCAAATCAGAGTACAGTGTGTGTCCACTGTCTGAGATGTGGTGAGGAAGGACATTATGCCAAGGAATTCCAATGGTCACGGTCGTTTAGGGTTAAAAAGACAGGAGGTTGCCAGTGCCGGTCGACTGGTAACCACGACACGGAGTAGGCCCCAGAAGCAAATCCAAATCTCACCAAACCCCAGAACGGCGCATGAGGTAAAACGGCTGCATCAGTACTATCCCCAAGTGTGTTCCTGTCTACAACAGTTGCAAGAGAGACAGGGGCATCTGTTACTTAATGCCGAGTGTGGAGGTCAAATGATATACTCCTGGGAGGAGGATTCCTCAGTCAGTAAAGATAGTCTCATTAGCCTAATCGGTGAAAGATGCTTTATACAGTGCCAGCTAAATGGACTCCTGGTAAAAGCACTGTTGGACACAGGAGCCCAAGCGAGCCTTTTAAATGAAGAATGGACAAAGCTCTACCTCAGTGAAGATGGTATCCTGTATCATAAAGGAGGTCAAAACCGGCAGTTGGTACTACCTAGAGTATTCCGTAGGTTGTCTTCAAAAAACTCCATGAAAACATGGGACACCTGGGAGTGGAAAGGACAACAAACTTGATCAGTGAACATTTCTTCTGGCCGTACATGCAGAGAGATATTGAGAGGTACGTGACCACGGAGTGTGGGTGTCTGAAAGATAAACGCCCCAACACATCAACCCGGGCACCTATGGGTAACATCCAAAATACGTTTCCATTTGAGATGGTCTCAATAGACTTTCTACATCTCGAGACGTGCAAGGGTGGTTGCGAATACGTCTTCGTGGTGATGGACCATTTTACTCAATTTGCTCAAGCATATGCCACCACCAATAAAGCGGGTCGAACAGCGGCAGAGAAGATCTTCAATGATTTTGCTTTGAGGTTTGTGTTACCTATGAGGTTACACCACGACCAAGGAAGAGAATTTGAGAACCAGCTCTTTGACAAGCTAGGAGAGTACTGCAGGATTCAGAGATCCCACACAACGCCCTATCACCCAGAGGGTAATGGTCAAGTGGAACGTTTTAACTGGACATTATTGTCGATGTTGTGTACTTTAACAGCTTACGAGAAGAAAGACTGGAAGAGTTCTCTGTCAAAAGTGGAACATGCCTATAACTGTACAAAGAGTGATGCAATGGGTTACTCACCCTTCTTTCTATTGTATGGACGATCGCCAAGACTGCCAATCGATATCATGTTCGATAGCCCGGTGTCAGAGACTTACAGTACGTTCGGAAATGGAAGGAACGGTTGGCAGAGGAATACAACATAGCGTCCAAAGTGGTTACGCAAGGACAGAACAAGAGCAAGGAGTACTATGATCGAAAATGTTATGGAGCAGAATTGGCACCGGGAAGCCGGGTGCTAGTCAAGAATAGACATGAGCGAACATTTCAATGTTCGGTTCGGAAAAGTTTGCTGAACAAATTGATATTTGCCGAATGTTCAGCGAACATTTACGAATCCCATAGGAGTCAATGGGGGGGACCCAAAAAATGCATATGCGACACCTAGAAACGGGACCAAAAGCTGCCAAAACACATCAAATTAGGTGTAGACACCAGGTAAGTGCCATTAATTGACTCAGAGTACAAGTGCTATAATTATTATTACTGTGACAGCGACATTTATTCAGTTGCGCTTTACATGTCAAAAGGGGTCACCGACTGGTACAACAGGAGAGAGGACCCTGCCTGTGAGTGCGCACTGTCACGGACATGGTTTGTGGAACCACTGCCATGGACCCCGGAGAGCCTGGAGGGGCTTGACTAAGCGAGCACCGGACTGCTCAGTAGATCCTCTGATAGTAAGGTTAGACTTGGCTCTCGATGAACGCCAGGTGCCACTCCAGGACAGACCAATGGACGCGCAGTAGCTGGACCCAGTAGGACAGACTAGATGGTGCAGCAGGCAGTCTGTAGCAGGAGTGCAGCAGGCAGAGTCTGTAGCAGGAGTGCAGCAGGCAGAATCTGTAGCAGGAGTGCAGCAGGCAGAGTCTGTAGCAGAAGTGCAGCAGGCAGAGTCTGTAGCAGGAGTGCAGCAGGCAGAGTCTGTAGCAGGAGTGCAGCAGGCAGAGTCTGTAGCAGGAGTGGAGCAGGCAGAGTCTATAACAGGAGTGCAGCAGGCAGAGAATATAGCGGAAGTGCAGCAGGCAGAGAATGTAGCCGGAGTGGAGCAGGCAGAGAATGTAGCCGGAGTGCAGCAGGCAGAGAATGTAGCCGAGGTGCAGCAGGCAGAGAATGTAGCCGGGGTGCAGCAGGCAGAGAATGTAACCGGGGTGCAGCAGGCAGAGTCTGTAGCAGGGGTGCAGCAGGCAGAGTCTGTAGCAGGGGTGCAGCAGGCAGAGTCTGGAGCAGGGGTGCAGCAGGCAGAGTCTGGAGCAGGGGTGTAGCAAGGACTAGTACGCAACCTTACACAACTGAGACTGCTGAACAGAAAGGTTCCACTACAGCCAACCCAATAGATGGAGACCCAATCAGGATTCCCCACATTTGAAAAAAATAGTGACAGATGCCAGCAAAGTGGCATCAATTTCACTACTGCAGAAATAGAGTAAATAAGACCCACACCTCTTCCAGTACAGCCAACCCAGGAGATGGAGATCTAACCAGGAGTGTTCATTTGCCCTAAATGAGGGCCTAACACCATCGAAGTGGCATCAATGTCATCAGACTACAAGTAGTTTACCCCAGGAGATGCAGACTCAATCGGAAGTGTTTACATTTAAAAAAATAGTGCCTAAGACCTCAATTTCCATGCCCAGCAGATTGGAGATGGTGGAGTTCAACCTCTTAGCTTTGTCATGTATAGGATGAAACAATCTTTTACGTGACCACAACAGCGGGATTGAGGGCTTTCTGCTGAGAGAAGGCAGAGAACGGTGAAACGGACAAACCGATAGACCGTGAGTGAAGTGCAGGCAGAGAAGTTACGGTGGATTGAGAAATGTGTGGTGTGCTCAGAGAAACAAACACAGCAGGCATGTCCACTTCACTTACAGCTTAGGGGCTGTCACTTAGCCTAACTGCAGCGGGTATACAGCTGGTTCTGTCGGACACCTGCGTGACAACTTGGCACGGTAACAGAGGAGGAAGCAGCAGAGGTGTTTGATGGGGTGGCTGATGATTGTTTATTGAAAATCAATTTAGAGTTTATCATGTTTGTGTACCCATTTGAGGAGAATAATATCTGCACCAAATGCTCAATTTCACTACAGTATAGCTATAGAAATGCATGGAGACCAAAACCTCTTCCACTACAGTCAACCCAATGGATGGAGACCCATTCAGGATTCCCCACATTTCCAAAAATTAGCGGCAGACGCCAGCAAAGTGTAATCAATTTCACTACAGTAGAAATAGTGTAAATGAGACCCAGATCTCTTCCAGTACAGACAACCCAAGAGATGGAGACTCAACCAGGAGTGTTCACATTGCCCTAAATGAGGGCCTAACAAACACCACCAAAGTGGCATCAATTTCACTAGAGTATAAGTATTGCAAAGGAGGCCAAAACCAGTTCCTCTACAGCCAACGCAGTAGATGGAGACCCAATCAGGATTCTCCACATTTCAAAAATTAGGGGCAGACACTAGCAAAGTGGCATTATTTTCACTACTGTACAAATAGTGTAAATAAGACCCACACCTCTTCCAGTACAGCCAACCCAGGAGTTGGAGACCTAACCAGGAGTGTTCACATTGCCCTAAATGAGGGCCTAACACCACCGAAGTGGCATCAATGTCATCAGACTACAAGTAGTTTAACGCAGACCCAAACCTGTCCCACTTCAGCCAACCCAATGGATGGAGACACAATCAGAATTCTCCACATTTCCCAAAATTAGGGCCTAAAACCTGCAGCAGTAGCAGCAGAAAGAGCAGGCACAGAAGCCATATCACAGATTGCAATTTCACGAGATCAATTCAGGACACTCAAAACGACAACATCGCCTACTCTGTATAGTCTGCAATTGGGATGCCAAAGTCCTTGGAGATCCATGACTTGTTCATCTTGATGAAAGTTAGGCGGTTTACACTTTCAGGGGACAGCCAGGTGCGCTTATCCATCAAGACACTGCCAGCAGTGCTGAAGACACGTTCAGAGAGAACGCTGGCTTCCGGGCATGATAAAACCTCCAAGGCATGAGAAGCGAGCTCAGGCCATTCATCCATTTTTGAAGGCCAAAATGTAAAAGGGTCCAAACCCTCCCTGATGGTATTGATATTGAACTCTAGATACTCCTGCACCATCCTCTCCAGTCGTTCACCATGTGTCAGACTTGTACTCTGTTGTGCTGGTGTACGAGCTGGTGCAAAAAATGTGTGAAAGGACTCCCAGAAATTGCTTGTGCCACTTACTCTGCTGCTGCTAATGTTTTGGCGCTGACGAACTGACGTGCCGGAGGTTGAAAGACTACATCTGTGATGCACACTGTGTGCCTCACTGTTATCTTGGGGAAAACCTCTATGAAGGTTGCTTAAAAGCTTGTTTCGATTCTCCAACATAAGCGGGTCCCTTTCCAGGGTGGGAAGCATCTGGAAAAATTGACTGTTATAAAGTGGATCTAACAGAGTGGCAACCCAGTAGTCAGCATTATTTTGAATCCTAACTATACGGGGATCATAGTGCATCAAGAAGGCACTCATATGTCGGGCTCTTCCAGGAGGTCCAAAGACAGGCTGTATTGTGGGCTGTGTAACACTGATGCTTGTTTCCTCTGTCCCCTCCTGCCAACCACATTCAAACATAAGGTGATGATTATCCTCTTCATCCTCTAACATGTACTCACCCATCACCTCTTCCTCCTCCATAAGTTCCTTGGCTCTTGCACCTTCACTAACAATTTGCCTGGTATCACCAAACCCCCTCGATCGCTGTAATCCACCAACACTTGGCATCCGCCTGTGTGACGACAGTCTGGGAATTTGAGACACTGGTATCCCTTCCGCATCCTCCTCTTCTTCTGGGGCCACCATCTCCTGACGCAGGTTATTCAAAGTTTGCTCCAGAATGTATATGACCGGAATAGTGATGCTGATGATGGCATTGTCAGCGCTAACCAGTTTAGTAGCCATTTCAAAACCGTGCAGAAGGGTGCAGAGTACTAAAATGCTCAGGTGCTCAATGCTCGGGTCGAGTAAATTGGAATTATCAGGTGCTCGACCCAAGCTAGAAGCCCAATGTAAGTCTATGGGAAACTCAAGAATTTTTCAGGTGGCTCCCCCGGCGGTCTGCAGAGGCCTAAAAGTAGTCCAAATCAATGGGAGCAGTGCTCAAATTACATGGGAACAGCATGGGGAAGACCCCTGGAAGCATTTCTGACTCCCAGGTCACTGCTGTGAACAACGTTGTCAGAGGTATTACGCCACTTTTACGGACTCACAATAAAACATAAAAAAATAAAACCAAAATGGATTTTCCTGGGAAATATGTTAAGTAACATCCTTTCCAGGGTAAAGACTTGTATATAAGGCTAAATAAATAACTAAAACCAAAAATACTCCTCCACACCTTGGGCTATGTTTACACGTAGCGTTTTTGATGCGTTTTGCACTTTTGCATTGCTTTCAACCATGGAGATGTAATTTTAACATTTTACAACCTTATCTGGCCATGTGGTGTGTGAGACATGATCAGACAAATCCTGTTTCATTCATGAAGTAGGGACTCTGAAAGTCACAAAGCCTATTTTTATAGGGCCTTTACTATTCTTAAAGAGTCATCAGCCGGCTATGCTTTGTTGTTCCCATTACTAAAGAGTGGGTCTCCTATACTGTTATTGCGTATGCAATGAGTGGCAGGGCTGGCCAAAAATTGGACGCACTCCAATTCTCTTTTGAAGAGACTTAGAGAAAACAATGTTCCCATTAATAGGAAGTGGGTCTCCCATAGTGTTGACCTATGCAGTGAATGCAAGGGCTGCAAAAAATTGGGAGGCACTCCAATGCCCCTTGGAAGAGACGTGGAGGAGGGCCTCATAAAAAAAATGTTCACATTAGAAAGGAGCGGGACTCCTATACTTGTGATGCCCATGCATTAAGCGTATGGGCTGACAAACGTTTACCCCTGGGGAGTATACATGAACATACTGTACATAAAAAAAAAATTACGGGCATCATAAACACTCTTTAAAAAAATTATGTGGATGTTGCATCACGGACCACGGTCACCCTGGTGATAGGATGGTGGAGGATGAGGATGAGGAGAAGGAGGAGGACAAGAGCAAATAGCCAAAATCAGGAAGTGTATACCCATGTCTGGGTGTGAAAAGGTGCATGGAATACACCTCCCAAGAAAAGACACTGGATTTGAGAGTTTATGTTACACTGCTATCATTCTGTGGTGTTGAGAAGTCTGGCCCAATCCAGCCCTTGTTCATTTTTATAAGAGTCAGCCTGTCAGCATTTTCAGTTGACAGGCGGATATGCCCATCGGTTATAATTCCAACAGCAGCACTAAAACCCGCTCTGATAAAACGCTAGCGGCAGGGCAGGCCAGGACCTCCAAGGTGTAGAGAGCCAGTTCATTCCACGTATCCAGCTTGGATACTCAATAATTATAAGGCACAGAGTAATCACGGAGAACGTTGGTATGGTCGGCAAGGTACTCCCTCAGCAACTTCCCAAACTTTGCACTCCTTGTGAGAGTACCCCGCGCCTCAGGGCCTGTGCAATGAGAGGGTCTAAGAAAACTCTCCCAGAACTTTGACAGTGTTCCCTTGCTTCTGCTGGATTGGAGTTGTGTCTCTCGGCTGCACTCCTTGGTAGTGTTGAGCCACCCCCGTAGTGTTCGAGTTCGGTTCGGTTCGTCGAACACCCGTGTGTTCGCCGAACTGTTCGTCGAACTGTTCGTCGAACACCTTCGAACACCGTTAAAACCAATGGCAGGCAAACAAAAACACATAGAAACACATAGAAAACACCTTCAAAGGTGTCCAAAAGCTGACAAACTGCTCAGAAGACACAACTAACACATGGAAAAGTGACAAGTACATATAGTCATGCGAAAAGAAAAGAGGTGGAGGAGTAAAAGGAGGGGGAGACACAGATATAGGCATGTCATGCCCTTCTAAAATCCAAAAAGTGAGAAGCCGAGACGGCCAGTCCGCTCCTGCCCGTGCCACCTCCGTGTCGCCGGGTTTGTGCCAGAGCCGCGGTGAACCCTGACGGCCAGCCCCCCTCTCCCAATACTGGTGCCTGTCCGCTGGTGGGTCGAGAGAGCCCCCCTGTGGTGGAGGCAGCTCTAAGCTTTTTAATTTAAATTGTCCCTCTAATTTGAATGAATACACTTTAAATCCATTTACAAGGATCTATTGGAGGGCAAGTCTCATGCCAGCAGCCGCGTAATTCCAGCTCCAGTAGCGTCCACTAAAGCTGCTGCAGTTAAAAAGCTTTTATAAGGATCGAGCTCGGCTGTCCACCGCAAGGCATCCTAGTGCCAGTCCCAGCCCCTATGCCTTGGGGTGCCTCCTGATGCTCTTCACTAAGTATCCCGTGGTCCCGAAGCATTTCCTTTGAAAAAATTAAGTGTCCAAACTACAGGTGGTGTAGCTTGCTTAACAGCCGGGATAATCCGCTGACTAGCAGACACTGCTACTAGGCACAAAGTATTTCCTGGGCTAGATGCAGTTAAAAATTTGTAAGTAGATACTCTCGTTGGATGCTGAGAAAGCATTCCATAGAGTCTCCTGGCACGCCATATATGATTCTCTTAAAAAGCTTGGGGTAGGGGTCTAGGGGACCCTTTTATAGCCAAAATCACGGCCCTGTATCACAATACGTCACCTAGGCTGAAGATAAATGGAACTGTAGCACCGAGGGCTCGGTTGCTACAGACGTATTGCACCTCACCCAGAGGTGTGATATCTCACTCTCAGATAAGGATGGAGTGTGGATCAGGACCCGACACCTGCATGCATTACACCACATTGCCGTGGGGCAGGGCGACCAATATGCCCCTGAGATGGGCACGACAGTCCCTGTCCCTGGCTGGAGTGGGGGGAGGGAACACTGAGGAAGGGGAACCCTGCAGTGCAGGAGCAGGGAGGAAGCAGTTCCTGGGTGCATTGAGAGGGGAGTATAAAAGGTGGGCACCATCTTAGTTCAGTGCAGAGAAGTCTGAGCAGAAGTGGCAGGGAGCAGGGGCTCTGCATGAGCTCTGCTCCGGAGGCGGGCCTAGTAACAGAGGCCCAGGCCTGCAAGAGGGAGAAGGAAGGAAGAGGAGCGGAGAAGGCTCCAGGAACGAGGAATGAAGGGATCCCAGGGGTGCAGACGGGCGAGTCGCCACCGCACGCCCGAATCCACCTGCGTGGAGGGGTCAGGCCAAAGGGGGAGACCGGTCCCCGAACTAGTGGAGGCAGGAAACGACCCTCAGCTAGAAACCGGAGGCTCTGACATTTTATGTGGCGCAGCCCCTTGCTCCACCCGCTAGGAAGGCACCACATAGGGTCAGGGAAACTGGCGCCAAGTTTACCAAGAGGAGGCCCGAGGCAGCCGGACAGAAGTGTTGGTAAGAAAGGCCAGACAAAGGACACACAAAGGGGGTCCTGTGAAGCGCTCCAAAGTTATCTGGGAGTTGTCTGAGCCCCTCACCTGGTGAGCACAGTACGACGTGGGCAGCCGTTACCTGCAGACGTGGTCTGGATAATAAGAACTGTGAGTAAAGGCCCTGAACTGCATCACTGACTCCGTGTCGTTACTGCTGCTGCCCTGCACCATCACCCCCATCCTCCGCATACACTGCCCTGAGGCTATACTCCTCCCGTGGGGAGTTATGCTACGCTCTGCTGCACCCACAACACCAGCCTTAGCGGTCTGCCCTGTAGCGGCGGTTCACTCTGACCGCAATCCACGGGTGGCGTAGTCGGACATTTAAACATCAAAACCACATAAATAGTTCCGCCACTGGTTTGACCGCCCTGAGCCACGGAACCGGATCGCCGCCACGAAGACTACAACCACCAGCATCCACCAAAAAGGGTCCGGCTCCGGGTGTCCCAAGGCCCAGGGGGTGCGTCAGAACATTTTCATCACCATTCACAATCACCAATGGGACAAGGCAGGGATGTCCTCTGTCCCCTCTCTTATACATCCTAGTGACGGAGCACCTGCTCTCATCAATTCGCCATAACCCCAATATTAGGTGGATTGAGGTGGGAGGCACCGAGTACAAGTGCTCTCTATTTGCTGATGATGTCCTAGTATATATCACTCAATCACATATATCCATCCCTGCTGTTATGGCTGAAATAGATCACTTTGTTACATGGTAAAATTTTAAAATCAATGCAGCGAAGTCTGAGGCCCTCGATGTCTCCCTCCCTAAATCCATATAGGATTCCATCCAGTCCAACTTTCCCTTTGCCTGGCCCTCACAGGGTATCAAATACTTAGGAATTCCTATTCATAGAGACCTCTCCCATCTATGTTATCTTAATTTTGGGCCCTTTATTGAACAATTCCATACAGACCACGGTTGGCAAGTTAGAACTGTAAGATTCACTACGTGAACCACTGGTGTTTTGTGGAAAAGCACATGTACACCGCGTTCCAAATTATTATGCAAAAAGTGTTTAGGAGTGATAAGGGAAGAATTTGTTTGTTTGTCAGTTAAACTCATTGATGGTGATGTGTGTCAGGGCTCTTTATATCACTGTAAGCAATTGCAGACACCTGTGCTAATTAATTTGGCAGGTGTGTCCAATGAAAGGCAAGACTACTTAAGAAGGCTCTCTCACATTATTAAGCAGCCTACATTTTCTGCCAAAATGGGAAAGAAAAAGGATGTGTCGGCTGCTGAGAAGCAACAAATTGTGGAGTGTTTAGGTCAAGGCATGACTACAATCAACATTGTGCGATGATCAGGATGAAGTGTCTTGGCAATCAAGAAGTATGTAGCTGATTCACAGTACACACGTGTGCGTGCTGATAAGGGCAAATTGAGGACTCTTTCCTACAGGCAATTACGTCAGGTTGAAACAGCAGCGGCAAAAAAGCCTTGTCATAGCAGCAGACAAGTTTTTGAAGCTGCTTGTGCCTCCAACGTCCCCCGAACAACAAGATGCAGGGTCCTTCAGAGGTTTGCAGCTGTGCATATGCCATCCTGTCGACCTCCTCTATCCACTTCACACAAGCAGAAACGGCTCCAGTGGGCCAAACATTACATGAAGACTGATTTCAAAACTGTTTTGTTCACGGATGAGTGCCGTGCAGCGCTCGATGGTCCAGATGAATGGAGTGGAGGATGGCTGGTTGATGGACACCCCACGCAAACATGGCTACAGCGCCAACAAGGAGGAGGTGGAGTAATGTTTTGGGCTGGAATCATGGGGAGAGAGATTGTCGGCCCCTTTAGGATCCCTGAAGGCGCTAAAGATGAACTCCATAATGTATGTGGATTTTCTCAAACAGCACTTCCTGCCATGGTTCAAGAAGAAGAACCGTGTATTTCACAGCAAGATCATTTTTCTGCATGATAATGCACCATCTCATGCTGCACATAAAACATCTGCATCTCTGGCTGATATGGGCATAAAAGGGGACAAACTTATGGTGTGACCCCCATGCTCCCTGACCTCTACCCCATTCAGAACCTTTGGAGCATCATTAAAAGGAGTGTCTATGATGGCGGGAGGCAGTTCACATCTAAGCAACAGCTCTGGGAGGGTATTCTGTCCTCATGCAAAACAATTGAAGCAGAAACCATCCAAAACCTGACAAATTCAATGGACGAGAGAGTTCAGAAGCTCCTTTCGAACAAGGGGTCCTATGTGAAAATGTAACATCACCTAGAATAAAGTTTTGAGTTGAAAACTGTTTGATTTCAGTTTCTAACAACCTGCTAATGCTTATAATTTCAAAAATGACCATTTTTTTGGTCTTTATTAAAATGAAAAGGTTGATCGAAAAGTTTGGGGGATCTAAGAGTGTGGCAACCCAGTAGTCATGATTACTTCGAATTCTGACAATATGAGGGTCATGCTGCAGGTAGTGCAGCAAGAAGGCACTTATGTGTCTTGCGCATCTCGGAGCCCCAAAATTATTTTCCGGGCTAGATGCAGCTAAAAATTATTTTTAATTTTAAATCTGGTGAAGCTTATTATAGATGGCCTAATAGGATCAGTGCTGCACACTGCTACAAAGCCCAAATTATTTTCCAGTCAAGATACAGATAAACATGATTAGTAATTTGAAAGCTTAAAACGGTTGGTAGGGTGATTTTAACCAATCATCAAGCTTTTACTCTCCCCAGGATGACACAGGGGTAGAAAAGTCGTTTCGGATCCATGATTTGTTCATCTTTATGAACGTGAGTCTGTCTACATTATCAGTGGAGAGCCGCGTGCGCTTATCTGTCAGCACACCACCAGCAGCGCTGAACACACGTTCAGACAGAACGCTGGCTGCGGGGCATGACAAGATCTCCAAGGCGTAAGTGGCTAGCTCCGGCCATTTATCCAGATTGGAAGCCCAAAAAGAGCAAGGGTCCAGTGACACAGTCGTGGCTTCAATGTTTACTTGGAGATACTCCTGTACCATCGTCTCTAGGCGTTGACTATGTGTCAGACTTCTTGTCTCCTGTGGCCTTGCAAAGGATGGGCTAAAAAAGTGGTGAAATGATTCCGCAAAATTGATGTTACCAGCAGATACTGTGGTTCTGTTACGGTTTGAGTGCTGAACACTTGACGGTCCCACGGTTGGCAAGTTGGAACTGTGAGATTCACTACGTGCACCACTGGTATTTTGTGGAAAAGCACATGTAAGATTCTGCAACAGTCTCTGCTGATACTCCTGCATGCGTGCATCCCTTTCTATGGCAGGAATAATTTCTGCAAATTTACTTTTGTACCGGGGATCTAACAGTGTGGCAACCCAGTAGTCAGGATTATTTCTAAATCTCACAATTCGAGGGTCATGTTGCAGGTAGTGCAGCAAGAAGGCACTCATGTGTGTTGCGCATCCAGGAGCACCAAGTCCCTGTTGTGTTGGTGGCGAGGTAGCAATCATGCTTCCTTCCTCTGTCCTCTCCCCCCAACCTCGCACAACAGAAATGTGATCAAGGTCTCCCTCATCTGATGAGTCTTCCATCAGTTCGTCCTCCACTTCTTCCTGGGCTCCTGCACCTTCCTCACTAGTTTGGCTGCTACCATGCGCCCTGGTAAAATCATCTCCCCCACCCTCACATGCCTGCCGCCTTGGTGCTGCCGACCGTCTGGACCTTGCAGATGTTAGCCCTTCCGCATACAACTCCTCCTCCTCTACTTCCTCCACCTCCTCTTGTGCCACCACCTGACTCCGAATTCTGTTTAACATGTGCTCCAGCATGTAAATCACCGGAATAGTCATGCTGATAATGGCATCGTCAGCACTAAACATCTTTGTCGCCATTTCAAAACTGTGCAGAAGGGTGCATAGGTCCCTGATCTGAGACCACTCCTCCAGCGTGATTTGCCCCACCTCTGAATCTCGTTGGCCCAGGCTATACGTCAGAACGTATTGCACCAGGGCTTGTCGGTGCTGCCACAGTCGCTGCAACGTGCAGAGTTGAATTCCACCGGGTAGGCACATCGCATTTTAGCCGGTGAAGTGGCAGGCCCAACGACTTCTGTAGAGATGTAAGTCGCTGAGCTGCGGGATGCGAACGGCGGAAGTGAGCACACAGCGACCGTGCCCTCTGCAGAAGGCCATCTAGTCTGGGATAGTGGGCTAAAAATTGCTGGACAACCAGGTTCAACACGTGAGCCATACAAGGCACGTGTGTGACATTGCCCCGGCGAAGGGCCGCACCCAGGTTTGCAGCATTGTCGCACACGGCCTTCCCTGGTTTCAGGTCCAGTGGAGACAACCATTCATGAAATTGGTTCTCCAGAGCTGACCACAACTCCTCAGCTGTGTGACTCACATTTCCCAGACATTTCAATGTAAAAACCGCCTGATGACGTTGAGCCCTACTGCCAGCATAGTAAGGAGGTGTGCAGGATCCCTTCTGCGCAGTTAGAAAGCTTGTGGCATGACCAGACAGCCTTTGGGTGCAGGTGGAAGACCGAGAGGAGGTTGAGGAGGCAGAAGCAGTGGAGGAAAAATGACATAAAGAGGATTGACGCACAACTCGTGGGGACGGCAAGACTTGGACAGCAGCCCCTTGTCCTGCTGTCACCATAGTTACCCAGTGCCCAGTCAGCGACATGTAACGCCCCTGTCCATGCCTACTCGTCCAAGTGTCTGTGGTGAAATGCACCCTGTCACACACAGAGTTTCTCAAAGAAGCGGTGATGTTGTGTGCGACATGCTGGTGGAGCGCAGGCACACCTTTCTTTGAGAAGTAGTGCCGACTGGGCATCTGGTACTGGGGCACTGCAACGGACATAAGGTCTCGAAAATCCTCTGTGTCCACCAGGCGGAAAGGCAGCATTTCTGTAGCCAAGAGCTTGCAGATGGTGAAATTCAACCTCTTAGCTTTCTCATGGCTAGGAGGAAATGGTCTTTTACTTGTCCACATCTGAGGGACCGAGGGCTGGCTATTGTGCTTAGACGGGGTTGATAAGGGTGTCCCCGGCAAACTGCCGGTCTGTGAGGAAGATGCAGGCGGACATGTTAGGTTGCCTTGATCCAAAGGTGGTGCTATCGATGTCGGACAGCGCTCAAGACCAGCTGGTGTTACCACCTCCAAAGAAAATGATGACCTGCCAATCACGCTGGCTGTTGCGGGTAAAGAGGTGGCAGGTCTGCGCCCCAAAACAGGTGTGACTGCTGTCCCCCCAGTCACAGAGGATGAAGAGGCCGCGGATGCACAAGATATGGCAGACGGTGGTTGGCCCGGCCGGCTAGACCGCATTGTAGCACACTGAGCTTCCCACTGCAACTTATGCTTCATGTCCATGTGCCGGTTCATGCATGAAGTACTCAAACTATGTATTTTTTGGCCTCTACTTAGCTTTTGCTGACAAATGTTACAGATAACACGAGTTGGGTCATCTTTATCGATCTGAAAAAATGCCCAGGCTATGCAAGGCTTAGCACCCATGCGACCTGAAGAGCCACCACGACTTGTGGTGAGAGGCAGAGTTGTGTTTGAGGATGCAGTTGTTGACGTGCTTCCAGTACTACGTCTCTGTCCAGGAAGGCGCAACCTGACCTCGTCGTCACTAGCATCTTCCTCCACCTCCTCTGCTGACCTCATCTCTTGGCTGACTGTGGGTTGACAGTAAGTGGGATCTCCGACCTCATCATCATCACCCTGTGCGTTATCACACCCGTCGTCCTCAGAGCCAACCTGTTCCTGCCCTGACAAAAAACTAAAGTTGTCGCTCCAATCAGGTATTTGAGTCTTATCATCGTCTTCCTCATTGTCTCCACCAACAGGAGTTACAGTTTGGGAATGAGGGTCTACATTATGGTCAGAACCTTCTGCGTCTGGTCCTGGATCCGACTCATAAAGATTCTGGGCATCAGTGCAGATCATTTCCTCGTCTGGATTCACAGAAGCGCTGGAGTCGACCTCTGATTCCCAGGCTATAGTATGAGTAAACAGCTCTGCAGACTCAACCATCTGTTCTACCTCATACTCAGACGGGCAGCTGGAGATTTGGGAGCTGTGAGGAAGCAAGTGCGATTTGGGTGACACCTTTGAGGACTGGAGTATTTGTGATGTTGAAGTTGATGTGGAGGAGAGCCCACTTAAAGGAGCACTTGATATCCGTTGAAGCACCTGCTGTTTTTGTGCCTCATCTGGAATTTGTAGCGATTGGCGTGGCCGTAAGAAAGGGATCTTATCACATTGTCCGCTAAAAGAAGTAGACATTTTAGTTTGGCTGGAAGATGGTCTTTCTTCTGCACCTACCCCACGGACACAACCTTTTTTCCCCTTCCCAACACGCCTATTCCCCTTTCCACCAGCAGCAGGCCTTTTTCCACTCATTTTGGTGGTTAACTAATTCACAACTCTGGAGTTGTTTGCACAAAAAAACAATGGATGGTAACCGAGCAGAGCTGAGTGGCCAAACTGTGGTATTAGGCCAAAACTATTGGCTGGGTTAGATGCAGAAAAAAATTATTTTTAATTTGCAACCTGATGGAGGTCAGTATAGATGGACTAATAGACCAAGTCTCACACACCGCTAGAAGCCCAAATATTTTTTCAGAGCTAGATGCAGAAAATTTTTTTATTCAATTTGCAACCTGATGGAGGTCAGTATAGATGGACTAATAGACCAAGTCCCACACACTGCTAGAAGCCCAAATATTTTTTCAGAGCTAGATGCAGAAAAAAATTATTTTTAATTTGCAACCTGATGGAGGTCAGTATAGATGGACTAATAGACCAAGTCCCACACACCACTAGAAGCCCAAATATTTTTTCAGAGCTAGATGCAGAAAAAAATTATTTTTAATTTGCAACCTGATGGAGGTCAGTATAGATGGACTAATAGACCAAGTCCCACACACCGCTAGAAGCCCAAATATTTTTTCAGAGCTAGATGCAGAAAATTTTTTTATTCAATTTGCAACCTGATGGAGGTCAGTATAGATGGACTAATAGACCAAGTCCCACACACTGCTAGAAGCCCAAATATTTTTTCAGAGCTAGATGCAGAAAAAAATTATTTTTAATTTGCAACCTGATGGAGGTCAGTATAGATGGACTAATAGACCAAGTCCCACACACCGCTAGAAGCCCAAATATTTTTTCAGAGCTAGATGCAGAAAAAAATTATTTTTAATTTGCAACCTGATGGAGGTCAGTATAGATGGACTAATAGACCAAGTCCCACACACCGCTAGAAGCCCAAATATTTTTTCAGAGCTAGATGCAGAAAAAAATTATATTCAATTTGCAACCTGCTGGAGGTCAGTATAGAAGGACTAATAGAACAAGTCCCACACACTGCTAGAAGCCCAAATATTTTTTCAGAGCTAAATGAAGAAAAAAATTATTTTTAATTTGCAACCTGATGGAGGTCAGTATAGATGGACTAATAGACCAAGTCCAACACACTGCTAGAAGCCCAAATATTTTTTCAGAGCTAGATGCAGAAAAAAATTATTTTTAATTTGCAACCTGATGGAGGTCAGTATAGATGGACTAATAGACCAAGTCCCACACACTGCTAGAAGCCCAAATATTTTTTCAGAGCTAGATGCAGAAAAAAATTATTTTTAATTTGCAACCTGATGGAGGTCAGTATAGATGGACTAATAGACCAAGTCCCACACACCGCTAGAAGCCCAAATATTTTTTCAGAGCTAGATGCAGAAAAAAATTATATTCAATTTGCAACCTGCTGGACGTCAGTATAGAAGGACTAATAGAACAAGTCCCACACACTGCTAGAAGCCCAAATATTTTTTCAGAGCTAAATGAAGAAAAAAATTATTTTTAATTTGCAACCTGATGGAGGTCAGTATAGATGGACTAATAGACCAAGTCCCACACACTGCTAGAAGCCCAAATATTTTTTCAGAGCTAGATGCAGAAAAAAATTATTTTTAATTTGCAACCTGATGGAGGTCAGTATAGATGGACTAATAGACCAAGTCCCACACACCGCTAGAAGCCCAAATATTTTTTCAGAGCTAGATGCAGAAAAAAATTATTTTTAATTTGCAACCTGATGGAGGTCAGTATAGATGGACTAATAGACCAAGTCCCACACACCGCTAGAAGCCCAAATATTTTTTCAGAGCTAGATGCAGAAAAAAATTATATTCAATTTGCAACCTGCTGGACGTCAGTATAGAAGGACTAATAGAACAAGTCCCACACACTGCTAGAAGCCCAAATATTTTTTCAGAGCTAAATGAAGAAAAAAATTATTTTTAATTTGCAACCTGATGGAGGTCAGTATAGATGGACTAATAGACCAAGTCCCACACACTGCTAGAAGCCCAAATATTTTTTCTGAGCTAGATGCAGAAAAAAATTATTTTTAATTTGCAACCTGATGGAGGTCAGTATAGATGGACTAATAGACCAAGTCCCACACACCGCTAGAAGCCCAAATATTTTTTCAGAGCTAGATGCAGAAAATTTTTTTATTCAATTTGCAACCTGATGGAGGTCAGTATAGATGGACTAATAGACCAAGTCCCACACACTGCTAGAAGCCCAAATATTTTTTCAGAGCTAGATGCAGAAAAAAATAATTTTTAATTTGCAACCTGATGGAGGTCAGTATAGATGGACTAATAGACCAAGTCCCACACACTGCTAGAAGCCCAAATATTTTTTCAGAGCTAGATGCAGAAAAAAATTATTTTTAATTTGCAACCTGATGGAGGTCAGTATAGATGGACTAATAGAACAAGTCCCACACGCTGCTAGAAGCCCAAATATTTTTTCAGAGATAAATGAAGAAAAAAATTATTTTTAATTTGCAACCTGATGGAGGTCAGTATAGATGGACTAATAGACCAAGTCCCACACACTGCTAGAAGCCCAAATATTTTTTCAGAGCTAGATGCAGAAAAAAATTATTTTTAATTTGCAACCTGATGGAGGTCAGTATAGATGGACTAATAGACCAAGTCCCACACACTGTTAGAAGCCCAAATATTTTTTCAGAGCTAGATGCA
Source organism: Phyllobates terribilis (assembly GCF_046119375.1). Lineage (NCBI taxonomy): Eukaryota > Metazoa > Chordata > Amphibia > Anura > Dendrobatidae > Phyllobates > Phyllobates terribilis. The sequence continues at coordinate 442,712,931 of NW_027362771.1, read as the reverse complement.
GAAAAAAATTATATTCAGTTTGCAACCTGATGGAGGTCAGTATAGATGGACTAATAGAATGATGCTATGCCCAAAAGATTTTACTTCACTAGGTGCAGTAAAAAAATTGGTATTCTATACACAGGTGGTATATCTTGCAACACAGATAGGCTACTCCACTGACTAACACACTCTGCAATAGGCCAAAAAGGATTAGCTTTGCTAGATTCAGCCAAATGCTGTGAAAAAAACTTGCACAGCACTGGCACAGACCTGCCTGGCAAAAACTGATAGGAACTGATGTAACCTAGTCCTGAAAAGGACTCCAATTACAATTAGTCTTTACTCCCACAATCTATCTATTTAAGAGCACAGACCTGCCTGATAAAAGTCGTAGGAAATGCTGTAACCTAGTCCTTAAAAGGACTGCAATCACAACTATTCCCTACTCCCAAGCTATCTGTATATTTGTGCGAAAATTGGCTTGAAATTAACAAGGTATAGCGCACACAGCAACAGCGGTGCCGTCTAACACGCAGCTGCAGCAGTGAGAAAATGGTGGCGACGGGGAAAATGGCTTGGTCTTATAGGGCAAGGACATGTGACATACACTGCCAATCACACATGCCCTTGCTTGTGTGAAAAAAAGCACTTCGCTCCGTGTGTGCGCTGCTGATAGGCTGACAGATTGCACCTCCCCACTGCAAATGCGGGAAAGAGAAAAAAAAATGGAGATCTTCATTGTTCCTGCAGAGATCCATCCCCTGCCCCTCCCCCCGCCCCGCTGTACACTCAAACTGCGTATTAACATTAATTTTCATCATTACTGAGAAAAAATCCAGTTATGATTTTGGTGCACGAACAGTTATCGAACATAACCTCGAACAGCCGAATTTTTCTCAAATTGTTCGTGTTCGCCGACTGGCTCGAACACCGCCCAAAACAGCTCGAATTTGAGATTGGCGAACAGTTCGAGTAGAACAACGCTCATCTCTACTCCTTGGTTGTCCAACGAACTGTGACTAGAGATGAGCGGTGTTCGACTAGAACTGTTCGCCAATCTCAAATTCGAGCTGTTTTGGGCGGTGTTCGAGTTGTTCGACGAACCCGAACGATTTGCAAAAAATTCGGCTGTTCGAGGTTATGTTCGATAACTGTTCGTGCACCAAAAGCGTGTCCTGCATGTCTGGCGCTATTTAGAGCACCAATCATGCAGGGATTGTCTGCCACTCACTGTATTGCCACAGCCATGGTGGTTGTGGCATTACAGTGATTGCCCAAATCGATGGGAACAGTGCCAACAGTGAAACATGAAAAGCCGGCAATTCAGCAGCGGCATACACCTGTACCCGACAATTTAGAACCGAAAGAATAGAGCTTCACACATAGATTAGATAGATATAAACATGTCAGCCACATATATACGAAGTACAGTGAAAGTGCTGCTTACTGTACTTGTCATTTAGCGTAAAGGATTTATCAAAAAAAATAATAGTGTTTTCATGCACCGTCTCTTTAAAAAAGCCGGCCGGCAATTCAGCAGCGGTACCCGACAATTTATAACAGACAGAATAGAGCTTCACACATAGATTAGATAGATAGAAACATGTCAGCCACATATATACGAAGTACAGTGACAGTGTTGCTTACTGTACTTGTCATTTAGCGTAAAGGATTTATCAAAAAAAATAATAGTGTTTTCATGCACCGTCTCTTTAAAAAAGCCGGCCGGCAATTCAGCATCTGCACCCGACAATTTATAACAGACAGAATAGAGCTTCACACATAGATTACATAGATAGAAACATGTCAGTCACATATATATGAAGTACAGTGATAGTGTTGGTTACTGTACTTGTCATTTAGTATTAAAATAAAGGATTTATTATTAAAAAAATTGGCGTGGGGTTCCCCTTAATTTTAGGCTCTAGCGGAGGTTAAGCAGACGGCTGGGGCAGATGTTTGAAGCCTGGGAAGGGGGTAATACCCACGGAGCTTCCCAGGCTACTAATATCAGCCCCCAGCTGAATACATAGCCTTTACTAGCTATTAAAATGGGGGACCCCCCAAAAAAAATGACGTGGGGTCCCCCCTAATTTAATAGCTAGCAAAGGCTAGGCAGACAGCTGGGGGCTGATATTAATAGCCCAGGAAGGGAGCCATGAATATTGGCCCCCTCCCAGGCTAGAAACACCAGCCGTCAGCCGCCCCAGAAATGGCGCATTCATAGGATGCGCCAATTCTGGCACTTAGCCTCGCTCTTCCACGCTGCCCTGGTGCGGTGGCAGGGGGTAATAGGGTTGGGGTTGATGTCAGCTTATAATGCCAGCTGACATCAAGCCCAGGTTAGTAATGGAGAGGCGTCTATAAGACACCCCCATTACTAACCCCATAGTCAAAGTTAAAAAAAACACAAACACCCAGAATAAAGTCATTTAATTGAAATAAAGACACAATCCTTTATTGTTCTAAATTAAACCATACTTACCGTCACGCCCATTCCAGCTGAAGCCAACGATCTCCTGCAATAAAAGAAAAATAATAAAGCAACCTCATCCTTACCTTTCCATGGTTCCCACGACAGCTTCAGCTCTGCTACATCGAGATGACAGGCTGGACCGCAGCAGAACGCTGCCATCCAGCCTCTCATCCCGCAGACACTGAGAAGCGCAGGCTTGCTTGCGCTGCTCAGCGTCTCTCTGTGACGACATCCAGATGAGCCGAGTTCATGTCCAATGAACTCGGCTCACCTCATGCACGTCACTGACAGCGTGGGAAAATTCTCACGCTGAAGCGGTGAGTGCAGGAGAATTCTCCCACGCTGTCAGTGACGTGCATAAGGTGAGCTCATGTCCAATGAACTCAGCTCACCTCCTGCACGTCACTGACAGCGTGGGAGAATTCTCCTGCACTCAGCGCTTCAGTGTGAGAATTCTCCCACGCTGAAGCGCTGAGTGCAGGAGAATTTTCCCACGCTGTCAGTGACGTGCATGAGGTGAGCCGAGTTCATTGGACATTAACTCGGCTCATCTGGATGCCCTCACAGAGAGACACTGTGGAGCGCAAGCAAGCCTGCGCTTCTCAGTGTCTGCGGGATGACAGGCTGGATGGCAGCGTTCTGCTGCGGTCCAGCCTGTCATCTCGATGTAGCAGAGCTGAAGCTGTCATGGGAACCATGGAAAGGTAAGGATGATGTTGCTTTATTATTTTTCTTTTATTTCAGGAGATCGTTGGCTTCAGCTGGAATGGGCGTGATGGTAAGTATGGTTTAATTTAGAACAATAAAGAATTGTGTGTTTATTTCAATTAAAGGACTTTTTTCTGGGTGTTGTGTTTTTTTTAAAGACTATACTAGAAATTCATGGTGGTCATGTCTAATATTGGCGTGACCCCATGAATTTCGGGCTTAGGGCCAGCTGATAATGCCAAGCTGGCCCTAACCCCTTTATTACCCAGTGAGCCACCGCATCAGGGCCCTGGATGAGTTGGGTACAGCGCCAGAAGATGGCGCTTCTATGAACGCGCCATTTTCCGGGGTGGCTGCGGACTGCAATTTGCAGCGGGGGTGGCCCAGAAAGCTTGGGCCTCCCTGCGCTGCGGATTCCAGCCCCCAGCTGCCTAGTTGTACCTGGCTGGACACAAAAACAGGGCGAAGCCCCACGTCAATTTTCTTTAAATTATTTCATGAAATTCATGAAATAATTAAGAAAAAAAGGCCTTGCAGGAGGTGAGCTCATGTCCAATGAACTCAGCTCACCTCCTGCACGTCACTGACAGCGTGGGAAAATTCTCCTGCAATCAGCGCTTCAGCGTGAGAATTTTCCCACGCTGTCAGTGACGTGCATGAGGTGAGCCGAGTTCATTGGACATGAACTCGGCTCATCTGGATGTCGTCACAGAGAGACGCTGAGCAGCGCAAGCAAGCCTGCGCTTCTCAGTGTCTGCGGGATGACAGGCTGGATGGCAGCGTTCTGCTGCGGTCCAGCCTGTCATCTCGATGTAGCAGAGCTGAAGCTGTCGTGGGAACCATGGAAAGGTAAGGATGAGGTTGCTTTATTATTTTTCTTTTATTGCAGGAGATCGTTGGCTTCAGCTGGAATGGGCGTGATGGTAAGTATGGTTTAATTTAGAACAATAAAGGATTGTGTCTTTATTTCAATTAAAGGACTTTATTCTGGGTGTTTGTGTTTTTTTTAACTTTGACTAAGGGGTTAGTAATGGGGGTGTCTTATAGACGCCTCTCTATTACTAACCTGGGCCTGCCACCGCACCAGGGCAGCGTGGAAGAGCGAGGCTAAGTGCCAGAATTGGCGCATCCTATGAATGCGCCATTTCTGGGGCGGCTGACGGCTGGTGTTTCTAGCCTGGGAGGGGGCCAATATTCATGGCTCCCTTCCTGGGCTATTAATATCAGCCCCCAGCTGTCTGCCTAGCCTTTGCTAGCTATTAAATTAGGGGGGACCCCACGTCATTTTTTTTGGGGGGTCCCCCATTTTAATAGCTAGTAAAGGCTATGTATTCAGCTGGGGGCTGATATTAGTAGCCTGGGAAGCTCCGTGGGTATTACCCCCTTCCCAGGCTTCAAACATCTGCCCCAGCCGTCTGCTTAACCTCCGCTAGAGCCTAAAATTAAGGGGAACCCCACGCCAATTTTTTTAATAATAAATCCTTTATTTTAATACTAAATGACAAGTACAGTAACCAACACTATCACTGTACTTCTTATATATGTGACTGACATGTTTCTATCTATCTAATCTATGTGTGATGCTCTATCTTTCTGTTCTAAATTGTCGGGTACCGCTGCTGAATTGCCGGCCGGCTTTTTTAAAGAGACAGTGCATGAAAACACTATTATTTTTTTAAATAAATCCTTTACACTAAATGACAAGTACAGTAAGCAACACTATCACTGTACTTATTATATATGTGACTGACATGTTTCTATCTATCTAATCTATGTGTGAAGCTCTATTCTTTCTGTTCTAAATTGTCGGGTACAGATGCTGAATTGCCGGCCGGCTTTTTTAAAGAGACGGTGCATGAAAACACTAATATTTTTTTTAATAAATCCTTTACACTAAATGACAAGTGCAGTAACCAACACTGTCACTGTGCTTCTTATATGTGTGACTGACATGTTTCTATCTATCTAATCTATGTGTGATGCTCTATTCCTTCTTGTCTAAATTGTCGGGTACCGGTGTATGCCGCTGCTGAATTTGCCGGCCGGCTTTTTTAAAGAGAGTGTCTTCTGAGCAGTTTGTCAGCTTTTGGACACCTTTGCAGGTGTTTTCTATGTGTTTCTATGTGTTTTTGTTTGCCTGCCATTGGTTTTAACGGTGTTCGACGGTGTTCTAAGGTGTTCGACGAACAGTTCGACGAACAGTTCCTCGAACATCCCGGTGTTCGACGAACCGAACCGAACCCGAACTCTACGGGGGTGGCTCAACACTAACTGTGACCTCTGCCGCCAGCGTATTCAGATGGGAATTTTTTGAATAACTCCGCAACAAGGGCCTTCTGGTACTGCCCCATTTTTGTAGACCTGTCCGCCTCAGGAATAAGAGATATAAAGTTCTCTTTGTAGCGTGGGTCTAGAAGTGTCACTAACCAGTAATGACTGTCACCCAAAATTTGGACAAAATGAGGGTCACGGGAAAGGCAGAGTAACAAACTCAGCTATGCATGCCAGACTTCCTACAGGCACTGTCCTCACCAAGCTCTCCTCCTCCTCCTCCCTGTTGTCAGGCCATCCACGCTGAACAAACGGTATGACAGTTGTGCAGGAAGTATCGTCTATAGCGTATGAAACTAGCTCCTGCTTTTCTTCCACTTCCTCATTGTCACCCAATCCATGTTGGTGGCGTACTTTGACAAGCAGATCCGGCAGTTCTGAGTAGGTTTTGAGAAACTGCTGAACCATGAGGTTAAGCACATGGGCCAAGCATGGTACATGTGTGAGCTCGCCTCATCTCAGAGCCTCCATCAGGTTCCAGCCATTGTCACACTACCATGCCTGGCTGTAGGTTCAGCAGTGTCAGCCACAGATCTGAACGCTCTTTCAGAGCTGTCCACAATTCTTCAGCATTGTGCGGTTTGTCACCTAAGCATATTAGCTTCAGCACAGCCTGTTGCCGCTTGGCCGCGGAAGTGCTGCAGTGCTTCCAGCTTGTGACTGATGTGGTCATTTCGAAGGTGGAGGCTGAGGAGGAAGAGGTGCAGGAGCTGTAGACTGTGGGGGCAACCCTGACTGACCTAGGGCCTGTAATCCTCGGCGTTGGGAAGATATGTTCCGTCCCAAGGTCCGACTGGGTCCTGGCTTCCACTATGCTAACCCAGTGTGCCATCAGCGAGATGTACCGTCCCTGCCCACAAGCACTTGTCCACGTGTCCGTGGTTAGGTTGACTTTCCCTTTAACTGCATTGTTGAGGGCACGGCTAATGTTGTGGGACACGTGCTTGTGTAATGCAGGGACGGTACACCAGGAGAAATTGTGGCGGCTGGGGACCAAGTACTGAGGGACGGCCGCCACCATCAGGTTGCGGAAAGCTTCCATCTCCACGAGCCTAAAATGCAACATTTTGAATGCAAGCAGTCACGAAATGTGGGAATTTAGTAGTATGGCGTGCGGGGCGTTGGCTGCGTATTAGCACTTGCATTCCAAGGACTGGAGTATGGACAACTGAACGCTGCGCTGAAACAAGGACGTGCTTGCTGATGGTGCTAGTTGAGAGTGTGCAACAACAGGTGCAGGGCAGGAGGCATCTTCGCATGCACTATGGATAGGGGATTCGCTTGCATGCACAATAGCGGAAGAAGCATTGGTGTCACCCACAGACACTGTTTCTGGACCCTGGGGTTCAGTCCACAAAGTCGGGTGCTTTGCTGCCATGTGCCTGATCATGCTGGTAGTGGACAGGCTAGTAGTTTTGCTACCCCTGATGATGGTGGCCTGACAGTTGGTGCAAATGACCTTTTTGGGGTTATCGGCAGAGTCTTGAAAAAACAACCAGACTCGGGAAGACCTAACAGTTGTACTGGCAACTTCCGTCGTGTTGGTGTTACGGGGAACGGTTACCCACCTTCTGTCTGTGGCCACCACACTGCTTTTTCCAGCCTGTTGGGGTGCTCTGCCTCCCTCCCCCTGTGTGCTGTCATCCTACTGCCAGGTTGGGTCAGTTACTATATCATCCACCACCTCGTCTTCCACTTCGGCACCATGGTCCTCCTCCTGACTTTCTGGCAATTGTGTCTCATCATCGTCCACCTCTTGTGACACGTTCCCACCGTCGCCTTCGTATGACCATGGCTGCTCAAATATTTGGGCATCGCTACATGCTATCTCCTCTTGCCCTGCTTCAAATGGACTAGGTGAGAGGCCCGAATCTATAAATGGAAAAGTGAACAAGTGTGGGATCAGTTGTCTCTGGGCACTCGGCATTGTCGGAGGAAGGAGTATCAGGGTGAGGAATATGTGGTCCGACTCACGGCTATTGAGACTTGACCGTTTGGAAGACAGGGTGGTGGTGGTGGCGGCTAAGTGACTGGAAGCATTATTTGCTATCCAACCAATAACCTTTTCACATTGCTCTGTGTTCAATAGTGGTGTTCTGCTGTCCATTTTATTATGAAAGTAGAAACCAATACAACTAACAAAACATAAGCCAAAACTTAATCAAAACAGAGACTGCCAGCAAAACTTAGTAGGTACCCTACCTGTCCCACCACTCTCACATTACTTATAACCAAGAACTATTCACAACCCTCCTACCACATCTGACTCCACTGCCCAAAATAATACCCATTCAGTACACCACACAAAAACAACAAAATCCTCAGATAATATATACAATTTTTTTTAATAATATATACTGTATATGATGAGTAGCAAAATCCTCCCATTGGAAGAAGTTTGTAGTAACATCTTAGGTGACCTGGTGAAGGTTCGCTCCTTGGAGTATGAACGATTAGGAGCACCGAGAGCCTCTCTGCTTTGGAGAGGTTCTCTCTTGGGGTGCCTTAGTACTCCAAGTTTCTCCTGGTGGAGGGCTGGCTTCTTTTCACAACTAGATTTACTCGTGATTAACTCAATCAAAAGCTTTAGCCTGATCCAGGGACAGCATAAACCCCTTCCAAAGGCCTGCCCTGCCCCGCTCCACCATTTCCCGGACACCAAGAACCGCACTAAAAGTGTCAAGGCCCAAAATACAGCAGTGCTGGGCCTCCGAAAGGAGACGTGGCGCAATTTTCACCAGCCTATTGAAAAGCAACTTAGCCAGGACCTTCCTGTCCACATTGAGAAGCGCTATGGGACGCCAGTTCTCAATGTGCGACGGGTCCTTACCCTTCGAAAGAAGAATCAAAGCAGACCTCCTTATTGATCTTGGCAGAGGGCCCGAGGACAGACACTCATTAAACACCAGAGTCAATAAGGGGACCAAGGAGTCCTTAAAGGTCTTATAAAACTAATATATTCAGCCATCTGGACCTGGCGACTTTTTGAGCCGAAGTCCATCAATCACCAGTCTCACTTCCTCTTCTTTGATCACATCCTCCAAAACACCAAGTGAGGGGTCTACCACTGACATAGGGATGGCCTCAGCCAGGAAAGCCGACATTCTGTCCCGATCCAGTTCCTTCCTCCCCAAGGGATGTGAGTAGTAAGATCTGATGACTTCCAGGATCTGGACCTCATTAGAGAACCTGTACCATCCTTCAGACCCACCACAACCTTACCATTCATTGACATCTTGCAGCTTCTGTAGGGCTCAGGCAAGTGGCATTTCCTGAAATCCCTCTCAAAAACTAAAGATGTGTGCCTATCATACTGACACCTCGTCAGTAAGGCTTTCACCCTGGAGATTTCCTCGCAGTCACCTCCAGCCGAGACAAGATACTTGAGTTTCCTCCTCATGCTCTGATACGGGCACTCCCTGTTCAAGCTTCTGAGGTTAGAGAGCTGGCGGAAGAATCTCGCTACCCGATGCTTAAACATCTCCCACCACTCTGACTTAATGCTACAAAGGCCCAACAATGGTACCTGGCTCTGAAGGAAATCCTCAAAGGACTGTCTCACAGCTGGTTCCTGAAGGAGTGACGAATTGAGCTTCCACACGCCTCTTCCCATCCAAGGGGTCTCTGTGTCATTCAAAGAAAACAAAATCAAACAGTGATCGGAGAATTCCACCTCCACCACCGATATTGGTGAAGAGACAGCCTCCTCCTTTAAATAAAGCTTATCTATCCTGGACCTAATCTGACTTCCTCTAAAATATGTGAAGACCATGTGGCCTGGGTTGTTCCTGATGTGGACATCGACCAGGCGAGCCTCACTAACTATGCTATTTAACGCGACGCTGTCATAAGCCAGTCAGTCTGTGGAACCTCCTCTGTCCTGGAGCCTCGAGACGTTTTTGTAGTCCCCTCTAAAGACCACCTTCCGGCTAGAAAACAGAAAGGGCTTAATCCTCATAAAAAGACCTTTATGGTCCCACTTGGACTGTGGACCATAGATGTTCACAAGCCAAAGCTCTTGTCCCTTCATGAGCACATCCAAGATTAAGCACCTCCCCATTTCCAACTCAATTACCCATCAGCATTCAACATTTGCGGTTTCAAAAAGAACCGCCAGCCTGCTATATGGCTCAGCCGCAAGAGACCAATAGGAGGGCCCATGCATCCACTCCTTTCTTGCCTTTCGCAAGGACGTCAGATCTGACAACCTGGTCTCCTGCAAAAATAAAATGTTGGTGTCAAGGCGACCGAGAAAATCAAAGGCTGTAAACCTAGCCGCATCTGACTTTATGCTGGCAACATTAATGGTTGCCAACATCAACGGGGTGAGTGCCGCTATCATGGGTGATTGAGTTCGACAGCAGCCTTTTTCCCACGTCCTTGTGAAACATATTCCTCCTCAGAAGAAGTCACCCGCTTCAGGCACACTGACACATCCATTCCCTCCTTTCGTAAATCCCCACCTTTGTCCGGTGGGCTCCCCCAAGGGCTTACTTTCCACCCCCAGTGAAGAAGGCCTGGAGCTCCCCCAAAGCCCCCATCTCTGCACCTGCCAAACCTGACACCACGTCCTCTCCCTCCCCATTTAAAGGAGAAGGAGAAATGTTATGTGACACCCCAGGGGTCTGGTTGCCACAGTGATAGAGATATTATGTCTGAGAGCAGGTGGGAGGTCCTTTGGTCAGGGATCCTGTGCATGCCACACCTCCTGCCCAGTCTTGGGAGGGGAAGAACTTCCCCTGTATAAACCCGGGGCTGAGGCAGGGTGAGTCAGACAAGGAGAGTGGAGAAGAGAAGCAGCATAGGAAACAGCAGAGTTACAAGGAGTCAGGGGCTGGCAGCTACAGAGCTCGCCCTGACTAAGAAGATTCTTTACCGGACCCGGAGTCCGAGGCTGTGGGGACTAACTCTTACCCAGCAGCAGAATCCGTCGGGCAGGGGATTTCAGGTCCTCTGGCCCAGAAGCCCGAAGGCACGGTCACACGCGTGGGACCAGCACCGCCATCGTGGAGCGGAAGCCATTAGAAGGCCCCGAGTCACCGGCCATACGGGTGAGCACCACACGGTACACTCAGGGACGTGGGCTACTTACATCAGCTTCTAGCAAGGTAGCCAGAAGAGTACAGTCAGTTTGGGAGGCCTACAACTACGCCTGGCCAGGGGAGATCCCATCTGCTCAAAGACTGACCAGGCCCCGTTTGCTAGCAAGTACTCCGGGAGGGTCTGTCGTTGTTACCAGTAAAGACCCTGAACTACACCGTACCGTCTCTGAGTGGTTCCTGCTACCCCCATCATCCACATCGGCTGCCCTGAGGCCATACCCCTCCCGTTGGGGGTTATACTATCACGCTGCACAATCCTACCACCGGCCTCAGCGGTCTGCCCTGCAGCAGCAGCTTCCTGGCTGCACTCAACGGGTGGCGTAGTCATCAACTATTTACTACTAATAGACTGCCGTCTAGTTTGACTCCCTGGGCACGGACCGGGTCACCGCCACGAGATTACAACCCTCCACGGATCCGGCTCCGGGTAAGCTCCCGCGTGCGCACCGCAGCGCGACACAGGCCCAGGGGTGCGTCAGTTACACAGGACATGATACCGGTTGGTGAGGTCCACTAGGGGCGGGGTGGCCGAGCCTTCCTCCGACGACCGGGTCTGGGTCTCAGCTGGTGTCCCCAGGGGGTCCCATTGTAGAGACGAACGCTGAAGTACCTCTGCTGATTTGGTTTTATTTTTTTTCTTCCTGTTACGCTTCTTACGTTTTGTATCTAGCCATTCTCTCTCATCCTCATTCAGATCTTCACTGCATGAGAAACGCGAGGACTCGGCATCCTCCTCTCTATTCAATCTCTCCACCTCCTCGTCCAGCTCACTGCTCGAGACCTCAGCTGCAGATCTATTTGCACCTGGGTTATGAGGCAGGGACATCACTCCCCCTCTCCCTTCCCCCTGGCGCCTCTCCTGCCGTCTCTCCTGCCGCCTCACCCTAGAGGGGCCCAGCTGCTTGCTCTTCACTGGTCTCTCACTTCCCCCACCTCTGCTAGTCCCTTCACCAGCAGGATTGGACCCCCTATCATGAGCCGAACCCCCCGGATTCAGGACCGCATTGGTAAAGGAGCGTGGACAGCAGCTGAGCGAATGACCAAGATCCCCACACAGGTTACACCTAATGTCCTTACAAATTGCGGCAAGATGACCAAGGCCCTCCACACAAAGCGCACTTCACCACCTTGCACCCTGCACTAAAATGTGAGGGGCTACCGCACTTGTGGCAGGCCTTCGGCTGGCCCTGTTACAAGATCATGATCTGATCCCTCCCCAAGAATGTTAAGGAGGGAATGTGCGTAACGGTATTACCTGAAACCTTTGATTTAACCATAAAAGGGCCAGGCCCCAGACCAGATGCCGAAACGGTCCAGATTTTTTTCCGGGATCTTAGCCATGTCCCCAAACCTGCGTATCCAGGTCATAATATCCACACAGAAAAGTGACTCGTTACCTTTTAACACGGTCACTTTCCTAACCATATTCCGACGGGTGATTGCATGAACTGTGAACCCCTGCCATTCAGGACGACTAAATGTAAGTTTGTACTGAGACCAGAAAAGCTCCATGTCCTCTGGCCTCACAAAACTAACATCAAAATAGGTGGTGCCGAAGGGTTGGATTAAGGCATAGATGTTTTCAGCCTTGAAGCCCATTTTCATGAGGAGCTCCGCCACCCTGTCCCTAGGGGGACACACATCATCGCCTACCCACCGAAAACGGACCACATTCTTGCGAGCACCACCCTGCCCTGGTGTCGGCAGAGTCCAAACCGTCCCTGCACCTTTATCTTGGAAGGCCGATAGTCCATGTCTTTTTGTCCAAAAATACAGGTCAACCACCCCATTCCCCACAGTGATGGTTTCCTCACCCTTCTTCAGGGCCTCCAGAAGATGCCGTTGCAAGTCACCGTCGCAGAGTTCACCAGACAAAGACTCAGACACACCTCCCAACCCAGAAGCAGCGGCCTCAGCATTGCTACCTCCCTGAGGTCCGACCACCACTGCTGGGGGGGCACTGGAACCCTCACCAGTCATTCCAACACCCCCCACATCTACACTAACTTCACCACTCACCCCACTCACCCCCCACCATCAGCTGTCACCACCTTCGTGTCTCCTTCATTTACAACCTCCTCACTCACACCCACCCCACTCACACCCCCTTCCATACTTGCCAGAACGGGATCAGGCAGGGCCCCCATAGTACACTCAGCATTTACATTATTTACAATAATTCCCTTAGCAGCTTCTGCTGGTTTAGTCTTTACATCTCTCTCCAGGCCCCCTTACATGGCCCATTGCCACTTTGGGCGGTAGCATGCTGCCCACCTGTCTCAGCCGCATGCCCTTCCGCCTCTCCCCATGCGCCCCCGTGGCGACCGGCTTAGAAGCAAGGGGGAGGGAAGGAAGCTCCACCATATTTTTAATGTCTGGTACACCAACCAAAACTGGTGCACCACCACCCCTGCTGTGAGCCGCAGAGATGGCAGCTTCACCACTCTCGCCTTCCTTTTTGCTCTCAACCGCCTGATTTACAACCCGCACTCACTGATGGAGCCGGTTGCTGCTGCCCAGCGGTGTTTACACGGGAAATAGCTGACACATCAGATATATTCACATATTTTAAACTCACAACCTCCCGTGCAGTACCGGTGTTTTTCCTCCTGTTTTTCTTCTTCTGCTTTCCCTTTGCCTCCTCTGGTGCTTCATCATCGCCAAAGGAAAAGCGTGTCAGATCCATGGGAGACTCCTGTTGCTTTATAGCCATTAGCAGGCCCTCGGATCCACTCGACTCAAAATCCCCGTCACTTGATCCCTGTCCACACATGCCTTCTGATCCAGAAGCAAACACCGCCACCTGTCCTGGTCTTAATGAACAGTCACTTGCAGAAACCGCACCAGAAAGTCCTTTTGCCGATCCTCCCACAACACCATCTTCACTGACCTCCATGTTGCAGGTAGAATCCTGCCCCTGCTCCTCCCCATCAAGCTGAATGAGACACCCGTAGGCGGAACCTGACTACTGCTGGGTGGTGCATAGCCAGGATTAACATTGCTAAGTCTTTTGTCAGCAGTATCGTTGCTGGACACAGCTCCTCCCCCTGGTGTGGCTTCAGCGCTGTAGCTTGGTTTCCATTGCCTGATACAATAGCACTAGGCAGAGCACCTGGGTTGGGTGGAGCAACAGGGCCAGGTGGAGCAGCAGAGCACCGGAACTGCATGGCGCAGCAGAGGCCTGGAGAGCCCTGCACCGCAGCAGAACCGCGCTGAGCGGCTGAGCCATGCAGAGCAACGGCACTGCGCGGAGCTACAGAGCCCTGCACAGCGGCAGAACTGTGCTGAGCGGCAGAGCCGAGCAGAGCAGCAGGACTGTGCAAGGCATTACTGCAGGCATCCATACTGGGAGAGACTGCACCGACCATGGTGCAACAGGATGTGGCGGTGACCCTGGACGGAGCACTCCCAGGTAAGGTGACACCAGCCTGGGCACCGGATGACACAGCTTTCTTTACACCGCCTTGGCTTGACCTCCCCATGCTAGCAAAAACGCCGGTCATTTTGGAGCTTTTCCAGAAAAGGACCTGCATTCCTTAAGATCTCCTCCTGGAGAGTTGTCAATGCCTCCAATTTCCCTCTCAGGGTTTGTACCTTAAACGCTACTCCCTGACTGGTTCTCCCAGATGCAGGGCTGCCCCCAGACCACATTGCCTTTTCCACCTTTAACTCCTCCTGGAGACTGCCTGTCTCCCCATAGATCTTGAACATTTGGGAGATACGGGCTGTGAATGGCTCCACGGTATCCCGGGAATCCATAACCCACCAGTTTTTGCTCAGGGTCATCTGACCAGACTCCCCCTGTAGTCACACCACGAGCCATCCTTGGGGCAGATGCACGCCCCTTACCTTGCTGCTGAGTTGGTCCCTCTCTGAGCGCAGGACCTGGGGATTCTGCGCTCTTCAGCCTAGCAGACCTCCTCCTATCTGAGTACTCAGCCAATGAAGATGGCTCCCTGCCCCTGCCTGTCGTTGGTGCAGACCGAGGGGCAGGTGTAGGGGCCGCCATGAGCCCTTCCTGGAAAGCCCTGCCTCTCCCTGGGGAAAAGAGAGGCTGGACACGGATCTCCTTTCTGGTTCCTGCAGAGCTCTCTCCACACACACAGCACCAGCTCGTGACAGGCTCCTCCCCTTCCTCTTCCTGTCTGGAGCTGCTGCAGACAGAACTGGAATGAAGCTTCTTGCTATGTGCACTGCAGTCTGTTATATACCCTGCCTGCCTAGCACTGATATCTCTGCAGCTGGATTAGTCCTCAGAAGGACTGTTTGTTGAGATGGATATGTGTCTCTAATATAGTTTGGTACACCTACACTAACTAGAAACAAGCAAATCTCTCCCTAGCTCAGCAGCACCTCTCCCTACACTGTCTGATTCCGGAGTGACTGTGACGAGCACAGCGGCGCCAGGTCTGATATAGACCTGATGTCACTGTGCGGCCAGCCAATCACTGTAATGCCACAACCAACTTGTCTGCAGCATTACAGTGTGTGGCAGACAATCCCAGCATGTTGATTGGCGCTCTAAAGAGCACCAAACATGCATAGAGGGGACCCGAGCTCCCGTCAAGCAACCACGGAAATACTTGGCGAGCGCCGGGCAAGTATGCTCGCTCATCACTATTTTCGAACACTGAAGCAGTTAAAAGAAGTAACAAAAGACGTGGTGTGTTCCCCAATGTCATTTTACATTGCTGTGCACCAAGTTCATTTTTAGCGTTTTTTGTACATCAATGAATGCTTTTTGGAGCTAAATAAAGTTTTTTGGTGGGACAATGCTTAAACCTTGGATTACCATCAGAACTGGGGTGAGAATATTGGTTAATTTGAATGATTAAAAATGTGTCTGTTGGATTTCAAATAAAATGTTTACTCTGTATCTTTGTTTATTTAACTCTTTACTTTACTTTAATTAGGTTTGGTCATGAAAAGGTCTGATTGACACCTTGACATCATCAAACAAAAGAGCTTGGTGTCAGCTAGTCCCATTCAGCCAATCTTCATTAGCATTTCAATTCATGTAATTTATGAGGCTGCTGTGAGCTGCTATTTTTAGCCTGGGAAGGAGCCATTTGCAAACATGGTCCCAGGCCATAATTAACAGCGCACAGTGGTTTCGTTAGCCACTATGTCTCCCCGATCAGCACTCAGCAGTGCTTTGGACGCAGTATATTTTTGTTGCATCCAAAATGCGGTATTCTAATGCCATCCCAGATGTCACTGCTGTAGAAGACAGCATTGTATACTGACGGGGTGTAAAATCACTTCTGTCAGTATACATGCTGCAGGAGGTCACTGGGTTTCAGATCAGCTGATCAGCCCCGGTGAGCTAACCACTGTGGGAGCATTCTTCAGAATGCTCCCGGGGAGGTCATGCGGGCATCAGCTGATCGGTCACGTGACCAATCAGTTGATTGCTGATGTCACCGGAGGTCCTGGTAGCTCAGTATACTGCTGGGAGCAAGCCCGCTCCCCGCAGTATAACGCCGGCCACCTTTAGCAGCGCATCGCCGCCGGGCACCAGGAGGACACCGGGGGTTGCCGGACAGGTGAGTATGAGGCTTTTTTTTTATTTTTTACTTTTCTTTCTTTTTTTTTACTGCGGGCAGGCAGGCTGGGCAGAGCAGTAGTACTACTGCTCCTCCCAGCCACGTCGCTCTCACTGTTCCCGCTCTCAGCGGGAGCGACGGTACCTAGGTCGGATGAGAGGAGTTGTAGTCCTCTTCTCCCGACCTAGGTACCACCCGCACTGCATTTCTGCCGTGAATTTGCAGCCATTGGCTTTAATTGAAACGCAGCAAATCTGCAAATATAGATATTATATGTGCAGGTTTGCTGCGATTCAATGCAAGTCAATGGGCGCGAATTTGCGGCGGAAACGCCCAAACATTGGTCATGCTGCAGTTTTAACGCAATGCGAATCCGGAGTGGAAATTTCCTCATCATGTGCACAGCACATCCATATTGCCATTGCTATACTTGGCAGACCTATTAACAAGTGTTTTCACAGTGTTTCCACAAGGGAAAACCGCTGCGAAAGCGCATCAAAAACGCTTTGTGTGCACATAGCCTAAAACTGTGGTCATCTCATCAGATGTGATCCAATATTACTGCGGTAATAATACAGACATTTTTGGCAACATGACAAATATTAAACTCCATATAAGTTGGGCAAAGGACGGGGAAGTGGACGCAATGGTGATGGTGATGCTGCACGCAGAGGCCGAGGCCAAGGGCAAGATGAAACTGTGCCTGCTGAGGGAGCACAACAAACACCCACATCATGTCGAACTACCTTCCTATCCCAATTTCTAGGGGGCCACGGAACACCACTATTGTAGCCAGAGCAGTGTGAAAAGGTTGTTGGTTGGATAGCAGATGAAGCTTCCAGTCAGAATGTCACCGCTACCACCCTGTGTTCCACATGGTCTAGTCTCAGTAGATGTGAGTCTGGACCACATTATTATTATTACTTTATCGCCATTTATTCCATGGCACTTTACATGTGAAAAAGGGGTATACATCGCAAAAACAATTGCAATAATCTTGAACAAAAACGTGACAGAGACTGGTACAGGAGAGGAGATGACCCTGCCCGCGAGGGCTCACAGTCTGCAAGGGATGTGTGAGGATACAGTAGGTGAGGACAGAGCTGGTCATGCAGTGGTATGGTGGAGCAAGGGTTACTGAAGGCTGTACGTATGTCAGAAGAGGTGGGTCTTCAGGTGCTTTCTGTTATGATCTGCAACAAGTACTAAGGAAAGATAGGAGAAAGCTGTCCCTACAGTAAGACTAAGCTGAATCGCTATGATGTAGCGGGCTGCCTGTTCCTAGTGAACAGACCTGCCTTAGTCCTTGGCTAGTCTGAACGAAGACCTATAGAATTAAGGGAGGGGGTCCCTAAAAGAACTAAGGACTGGGACAAAAATGGGACACCTCATAAACAGAAATTGTTGTAGAACACAAAAGACATACTGACAAAAAGTACTAGAGGTCCCAGAGGACCAAGCAAACTGACAGAGATAAGCACCGAAGCACCAGGCTAGCAAAACAGTCAAACAACACTGAAGTCCAGCAAAGCCAGAAGGGCGGAGCTGGAATAAATAGGCAGATGGTCACGTGACTGCAAAACACAAGATAGAAAAAACTAACAGGAGGGTTCTAACAGTACCCCATCTTTTATGAGGATCCTCCGGATCCTCCAGGCCCAGGCCTATCCGGAAACCTCCTGTGGAAAGCTTTAACAAGCCTAGGAGCAGAGACATCATCCGTCCTTACCCAGGAGTTGTCTTCGGGACCGAAACCCTTCCAGGAGACAAGATACTGTAATCTCCCTCTATGCCATCTAGAATTCAAGATACGCAAAATTTCATATTCGCCGTCTTCCACCACAGGAGGAACTGTGACAGTGACGTCCCTATCAGATACATCAGCCTTTTTCAACAAGGAAACATGAAATACAGGATTAATCTTCCATGAAGTAGGGACATCCAACCTAACAGCAGACTGGTTAACAACCTGAAGCACTTTAAATGGACCCACAAACTTAGGACCCAGTTTTTTAGAGGGAATCCTCAACCGCAGGTTCTTCGAGGACAACCAAACCATGTCACCCACAGTAAACAAAACCTCTTTACGTTTCCTGTCAAAATACTTCTTGGACTTTTTGTTAGCCTCTTGAAGGTTACAACGTACATTAGTTCAAACTCTCTCCAAATCACCGGAAAAATTCTCCTCCTCCGGCACCGCCGACCCCAATTTGGAAAACAAACCAAAAGACGGATGTCTCCCAGTACAACAAAAAAAAGGAGAACACCCAGCAGAGGAGGATGTATGATTGTTAAGAGCAAATTCTGCAAGAGGCAGAAACTCCAACCACACCTCTTGATTGTCTGCCACAAAACAACGCAAAAACTGTTCAACATCCTGGTTCTTTCTTTCAGTCTGTCCATTGGACTCAGGATGATAACCAGACGAAAATGACAAATGGACTCCCAACCTGTCTCAAAAAGCACGCCAAAAGCAAGCCACAAACTGAGGTCCTCTATCAGAAACAATATCCATGGGAACGCCATGGAGCTTGACAATCTCCTTAACAAACGCCTTAGCGAGTGTCTTGGCGCAGGGCAACTTAATGAATGGAACCAAATGACACATCTTACTAAAATGGTTCACGACCACCCAGATGACAGTAAAACCCTCGGACACAGGAAGATCAGTAATAAAATCCATAGTGAGATGCGTCCAAGGCGCACTAGGAACCTCCAGAGGGCAAAGCAACCCCGCAGCAGGAGTATGTGAAGCCTTTGACCTAGCTCACACAGTACACTGACGCACCCACTTGATGACTTCCTTCTGCCCTCCAGGCCACCAAAAACTGCGACTGATCAGTCTCTTAGTCTCCGAAATTCCTGGATGACCTGCCAACAGAGACTCATGACACTCCACAAACAAATCTCTCCTAAAGGCTCTAGGCACAAACAACCTCCCATGGGGAGTGTTAGATGGAGCATCATCTTGAGCTTTCAGAATCCCATTCTCCAAAACGGAGTCCAAAGCCGCCACCACAACTCCTTTCTGTAAAATGCTCTCCTCCTCCTCGGCACCGAACGTAGGAGAGAAGCTACGAGATAAAGCATCGGCTTTAACATTCTTAGTACCAGGGATATAGGTAATAGAAAAATGAAACCGAGAAAAAAAAAGTGCCCAACTAGCTTGACGCTTGGCAGCCTCCAGATAGATCAAATTCTTATGATCTGTGAAAACCTCAATAAGAAATCTAGCGCCTTCCAAAAAATGACGCCAATGTTCTAACACGAGTTTAATATCCAGCAACTGCCGATTTCCAACATCATAATTCAGTTCGGTTTCCGAAATTTTTTTCGAAAAGAAGGCACAAGGATGTACTCCACCCTTGTTCTCCTGAGACAAAACTGCTCCGACCCCCACCGATGAAGCATCGACCTCGACCAAAAAAGGCTTGGTCTCATCAGGCTGCATAAGAATAGGGCAGAACTGAACCTCTCTTTGAGATTCTCAAACGCTTCAATGGCCTCAGTAGTCCACTCGGCCGTATTAGCACCTTTCCTGGTGTGGTCGGTTAGAGGTTTAACAATTACAGAAAAATTCTTAATGAATTTCCTGTAATAATTGGTAAAACCCAAAAATCTCTGTATAGATTTCAAACCAATAGGCCTAGGCCATTCCTGCACAGCCTGAACCTTCACAGGGTCCATCTCAAAGCCCTCGCTGGAGACAATGTAGCCCAAAAAGCTAATTTTCTGCACAGAGAACTCACATTTTTCCAGCTTAGCAAAGAGTGAATTATCACTCAATAACAGCAAAACTTCATGTACACTCTGCCAATGGGACTCCAGATCTGGTGAATAAATCAAAATGCCATCCAAATACACAACCACATTCTTACCAATCAGAGGTCTCAGGATGTCATTAATAAGGTTCTGAAAAAATGCAGATGCATTGGTAAGACCAAAAGGCATCACCAGATTCTCAAAATGACCTACTGGAGTGTTAAAAGCAGTTTTCCATTCATCATCCTCCTTTCACACGTAACAAATTGTATGCCCCCCGGAGATCAATTTTGGAGAACCACTTGCACTTGGCTCCCACTAACTGATTAAACAAGTCAGGAATTAACGGTAATGGGTAGGAATTGCGTATGGTAATCTTATTAATTTCATGAATATCCAGACATGGACGTAAACCGCGTCCTTTTTTTTAACAAAGAAGAATCCAACTGCCACAGGTGACTTAGAAGGTCTAATGTGATCAGCAGCCAGGCTAGTCTGTATGTACTCCTCCAAGGCCTTTCTTTCAGGGATAGTCAGATTAAACAAACGACTATTGGGAAGAGTAGCTCCAGGAACAAACTCAATGGCGCAATCATAATCCCTATGAGGAGGTAAAACTGCGACTCCTCCTCCGAAAAAACCCTCCAAAAATCCTGAATAGGTTCCAGTAATTACCCTTTTTCCACAGCCGCAATGCGACCATTACAACATTTATCATAGCACTTCGGACTCCAAGACTTAATCACATTAGTAGACCAGTCCAATAAAGGATTATGCAGTTTTAACCAAGGCAATCCTAGAACAACTTGAGAGGGCAAATTATCCAAAACAACCAAGTCCAAAATTTCTTGGTGAACTCCATTGATAGTGAGGGAAAATGCAGCAGTCTTGTGAGTAATACATTTCAAAGGAGTGTTATCAATTGCAACCACAGAAATAGTTGATGACAAAGGTTTGGATTTCAATTTAAGGTTTTCCAAAAATCCTTTATCAATCACATTAAGTGTTGAACCACTATCCACAAATACCTGAAATTCAATCAAATCTCCCTGCAGAGTAGTACTCCCAGAAAGAAACACTCCTGCAGAGCGTAGACAAGCTATATGGGCGTAACTGACCTTTTTTTTTCTTTACTTAAACGACGCTCACAATACTAAATCAAATGATCAGCTTTACCACAATAAAGACATAAACCCTCGGCGAATCTCCGGTCTCTTTCCTGAGAGCAGAGTGACATTGCCCCCCACCTCCATTGGTTCTCCGCTGTCAGAGCAGATTTTCTGGGAACTAGGACCTGATGTTACAGGAGTTTTTACATCATTCACCCTGGACCTCAGTCTCCTGTCCACACGAACAGCTAACTGCATAGCTTCCTGCAGAGTTTCAGGTGCAGGGAATGCAATTAGCAAATCCTTAACCCTTTCACTCAGACCAGCAAGACATAAACATCTCAGCACAGAATCATTCCATTTAACTTCTGAGGCCCATCTCCTGAAGTGTGTGCAATAATTTTCAACATCATCAGACCCCTGATTCAAACGTCTAAGTTCTGATTCAGCAGATGCGATTTGATCAGGGTCGTCATATAATAGCCACATAGCAGAAAAAAATTCTTCAACAAAACTTAAACACGGATCATTAGGCTGAAGAGAAAAAGCCCAACCCTGTGGTTCTTTGCGCAAAAGTGACATAATAAAACCAATGCGCTGTGATTCATTCCCAGAGGATCTTGGTCTCAAACGAAAATATAACAAAAAAGCATTTTTAAAGGAAAAAAAATCTTGCTGTTTACCATAAAAAACATCAGGCAGTCCTACCTTGGGTTCAACAAAATGTGCTCCAGGACAGCTACTCATGTGTTTCTGAAGCTCGGCCACCTCCAGAGACAATCCCTGCAGGCGTTGAGTCAACTCCTGGACGGAAACCATACTGATCCCCGAATTTCTTTTCTTTTAGTTTTTTTGGACTGGACTTACTGTTATCATCTGCAACAAGAACTATGCAAAGATAGGGGAAATCTGTCCCTACAGTAAGACTAAGCTGAATCCCTACGATGTAGCGGGCTGCCTGTTCCTAGTGAACAGACCCGCCTTAGTCCTCGGCTAGTCTGAACGAAGACCTATAGAATTAAGGGAGGGGTCCCTAAAAGAACTAAGGACTGGGACAAAAATGGGACACCTCCTAAACAGAAATTGTTGTAGAACACAAAAGACAAACTGACAAAAAGTACTAGAGGTCCCAGAGGACCAAGTAAACTGACAGAGATAGGCACCGAAGCACCAGGCTAGCAAAAGAGTCAAACAACACTGAAGTCCAGCAAAGCCAGAAGGGCGGAGCTGGAATATATAGGCAGATGGTCACGTGACCGCAAAACACAAGATAGAAAAAACTAATAGGAGGGCTCTAACACTTTCTGAAGATTTCAACAGTAGGTGAGAGTCAGAAATGTTGGGATAGAGAGTTCCAGAAAAGGGGGGATACACGGGAGAAATCTTGTATGCAATTGTGGGAAGAGGAGATAAGAGGGGTGTAGAGAAGGAGATCTTGTGATGATCGGAGGTTGCTTGTAGGTAAGTACCGGGAGACTAGGTCACAGATGTATGGAGAAGATAGGTTGTGGATGGCTTTGCATGCCAATGTTAGGGTTTTGAACTGGAGTCTCTCTACTTTGGGGAGCCAGTGAAGGGATTGACAGAGAGGAGAGGCCAAGGAATAGCGAGAGGACTGGTGAATTAGTAGAGCAACAGAGTTTAGGATAGATTGGAGGAATGCGAGAATGTTAGAAGTAAGTCCACAGAGCAGGTGGTTGCAGTTGTCAAGCAGGGAGTTGATGAGGGCGTGCACTAGTGTTTTTGTAGATTCGTGGTTGAGGAATGTGCAGATTCGGGAGATTTTTTTTAACTTGGAGTCAGCATCTTCCTCACCCTGATCCTCCTTCCTCCCACTATTCCGAGTGCCCTGAGACAACTGATCCCACACTTGGACACTCTGAAGAGCTGTTTTGTTAATCTTTCCATTTATAGATTCTGGCTTGTCGTTCGGTCCGCTCGGAAGTGGAAAGAGCTTGGATATGTGGTTTGAAGGAGAGATTAGAGTCCAGGGTTACCCCAAGAGCTTTTCACTTTTTTATCTATAGGTTCGGGCCTCTCGACTGGCCAGCTTCAAGCAGGGCAACAGAAGATCGCATGTAGAGATTTGAGCAGCCATGGTAACCCGAAGGTGACGGCGGGATAGTGCAATTACTGTTGCAAAAGGTGGATAATGATGAGACACAATGGACAGAAAGTCAGGAGGAGGACCAGGGTGCTGAAGTGGAATATGAAGAGGTGGACGATGAAGTCACTGACCCAACCTGGCAAGGGGACATGCAGAGCGAGGACAGCAGCACACAAGGAGAGGGAGGCGTAGCACCACAAAAGGCAGGAACAAGCATTGTGGTGGCCACAGACACAAGGCGGGCAATTGCTCTCCGAAACACCAACAAGACGGAAGTTGCCAGTACAACTGTTAGGTTTTCCAGAGTCTGTTCAAATAACCCAAAAAAGGTCATTTACAACATCTGCCAGGCCAGCATCAGCAACAGCACCTAAACTACCAGCCTGACCACCACCAGCATGCTCAGGCACATGACAGCAAAGCACCTGGCAAGCTGGGCCAAACACCAAGGTCCAGAAACAGTGTCTGCGGGTGACACCACTGCGTCTTCCGCTGTTGTGTGTATACGCCAATCCCCTGTCCATGGTGCATGTGAAGATGCCTCCCGCCCTGCACCTGTCGTTGCAGACTTGCAACCATCACCGTCCACATCCTTGTTCCTTCGCAGCATTTTGTTGTCCCTACCACAGTCATTGGAATGCAAGCTCAAGTATGCAGACAACCACCCACAGGCCGTAATACTAAACTGCCACATTTCTGGACTACTTGCTTGCACTTGAAATGTTGCCTTTTAGGCTCGTAGAGGTGGAAGCTTTCCACTACCTCATGGCGTGGCCGGGTGTCCATACTCGGTCCCCAGCCACCACTATTTCTCCTGGCATTGTCTCCGCCTTCTACAAGAGTGGGTCCCAGAACATTACCCGTGCCCTCCCAAGTGCCCTTAAGTGGGAAGGAACGCCTAACCACAAACACGTGGACAAGTGAATATGGCCAGGGATGGTTCTTCTCACTTTACACATTCCACTGGGTTAATATTGTTGAAGCCGGGACCCTGGGATGGTACACATCCTCCCGACGCAGAGGATTGTGGGCCCTGGGGCAATCAGGGTTGCCCCTACGTTCTACAGCTCTTGCACCACCTCCTCCTCCTCCTCTTCAGCCTCCATCTCCATCACTTGATTCATTTTTTCAGGAGGTATTCCAGATTATTTACTTAAATTTCGTGTGTGCCAATAACAATAAGCAGGATTGCATACTTAGGCGACACACCACACACCGTTGCAGAGTTGTTGAAAGCTGTATCAGAGAACCTGGTGGCGGCTCTGAAGCTAGGCAAACTCGCACACGTACCATGCCTGGCCCATGTTCTCAAAACCTACCTAGATCTGCCAGAGCGGCTTGTGAAAGTATGCCACGTGTGTGTCCATTTCAGAAAGTCAGCTACAGCTTCCGACTTCCTGGCAGGGCTTCAGCAGTATTTTCAGCTTCCAGCTCACCGACTATTGTGCAATTTGACTATGCATTGGAAATCAACATTACAGATGTTTGGAATGATTTTGAGCAGCAGAGAGCAGTTGTTGAGTACCAGCTTCAACAGATCTGTCGGCATTCAGGTCAGCCTCCACACATAAGAGCTGATGAGTGGGCATGGATGTCTAACATTTGTGCCGTCCTCCAAAACTTTGAGGACTCCACCAAGATGGTGAGCGGCGATGACGCCATAATTAGTATCACCATCCCGCTTCTCTGTCTACTGAAACGCTTGCTGCTCACAATAAGAGAGGAGGCATTGCAGGCGGAGCAAGGAACTATACAGGGTGACGCTACACAGCCCAGCCTCATCTCATCTCAATGCGGATCGGGTGATAATGAGGAGGCGGAGGAGGAAGAGAACATAGACAGTCGTCCTCTTGGTGAGAACAGGGAAGTCTTGGCTGTTGGCAGTCTGCCACACATGGCTGACTTTGTGTTCCGTTGCCTTTACCATGACCATTGCGTTGTACGCATTTTGGGAATTACAGAAAACTGGCACGGCATGAGAGAATTTTTGGAGACGGAGGTGTGAGATTCTGATTAAGGAGGATTTCAGTCTTAGATCAGTTGTAGAACGGAGGGCACAGGAGGGGTTATACACAGAAATGAGGGATAAGATATAGTCCACTGCAGAACTGTGGACAGCTTGGTGGATGAGAAAGATGAGTTTGTATTGTATTCAGTATTGATTGTTTAACCTAACCAGTGCAATGACTGGCACAGGGTAGAGGCGTCGGTGAAGTGGCTTGATAGAAATATGTCCCTGGCTGCTACACTCAGAAGGGATTGGAGAGAAGATAGTTTGTTTATTGGGAGACCGATTAGAAGAGAGTTGCAGTAGTGAATAAGAGCGACAAGAAGAGTTTTTGCAGTATCAAATGTGAGAAAAGGTCAAATTCTGAAGACGTTTTTAAGGTGCAGGTAACATGAGCGAGTGAGTGATTTCCACGTTGAATAAAGGAAAGTTGTGTGTCAAATTTGACTCTAAGACAGCAGATGTGAAGAGTGGGAGTTATGGTGGCACCACCTAAAGGAAATTGCAAAGTCAGGTATAGGTAGGCTAGTAGAGGGAGGAAGCCGAAGGAGTTCATTTTTGGAGATACTAAGTTCAGGCTCTTGTTGAAGAAAAAAAAATTCCATCTGACAACGCTGGCGGCAGAGGTCACAGTCAGACAGTTCATTGGACAACCAAAGAGTACACGTGAGGGGGACACAAACCAGATGCGGCAGAGGCAGGACAGGAGAATGCTGTCAAAGGTCTGGGACAGTTTTCAGTCCCTCCCAGCGCTCAAGCCCTGATACACGGGGTACTCTGACATCGAGAGAAACGTTTTGGAAGATGCTGAAGCACTACCTTGGAGACCATACCATTGTCCTCCATGATTCCTCTCTGTCTCTGTGCCTTACAACTCTTGGGTATCCAAGCGGAACAAGTGTCATGAACTGTCTCTCTATGCCTTGGAGATCCTGGCCACTAGCATTTTGTCAGAGATGGTTTTTAGCGCCGCCAGGGGCATTATAACTGATAAAACTGATTCGTGCATCTGCCTGTCAACTGAAAATACTGACAGGCTGACTCTTATAAAAATGAACAAGGGCTGGATTGGGCCAAACTTCTCAACACCACCAGCTGATAGCATAAAACAAAAACTCAAATCCAGTGGTTATTTTTTTGGGGGTCTATTCCCATGCCCCCTTCACACCCAGACATGGGTATACATTTCAGGAATTTTTTTTAAGGGTGTTTCTGATTAGAGACAAGCGACTATTTCAATATTCGTTTTGGATTACAATCACTGTTTTTGCAATATTCGCCAATGTAATTGTCGAATATTCGCCGAACATTGCTGAACACCATTGGATTCAATGGGTGCCAAAACCAAACGCATACTCAACACCTTCAAACTGGACCAAAAGCTGCTAAAACACATCAATTTAGGGGCATTTACCATGAAAGTGCCATCAGTTGACTCAGAGTACAAGTAGTATAATTATTATTCATTTTTATTATAGTGACATTTAATCCATTGCGCTTTACATGTGAAAAAAGGTCACTGACTGGTAAAAGAGCAGAGAGAACCCTGCCCATGAGGACACAAACAGTCTATAAGGGATGGGTGAAGATACCGTAGGTGAGGGTACAGATGGTCGTGCAGTGGTATGGTGGAGCGAGGGGTACTGCAGGTTGTAGGCTTGTCGGAAGAGGTGGGTCTTCAGCTTCCTTTTAAAAGTTTCAACAGTAAGCGAGAGTCTGATATGTTGGGGTACAGAGTTCAAGAGTAGAAGGGATGCACTGGAAAAATCTAGTATGCGATTGTGGGAAAAGGAGATAAGACGGGAGTAGAGAAGGAGATCTTGTGAGGATCGGAGTTTGCAGGTATGTATCAGGATACTAGTTCACAGATATATGGAGGAGACAGGTTGTGGATGGCTTTGCATGTCATGGTTAGGGTTTTGAACTGAAGTCTCTGGCCAATGAGGAGCCAGTCAAGGGATCTTATACATTGCAATCTTATAGATTGCTGGAGCAAGTCCACAGTAAAAAAGCAGCCATAGAATGTCCGGGAACCTTCCCACAGACTTTTCTTAGCCAGGGCTGCTTCTCGGCAGGTTTGGACGAGCCCACCAGAGAACCAGAGACTACTCCGGTGGGCACTGGCTTCTCCATCAGGAGAGTTCACGATAGCGCAAACTTTGCAGCTGCTATGGGGCTCTTGAGCAGGGGGAGAAAGGTGGGCCCTCAGAATCAAATCCTCTGGTGGGCCCAATGTTCTTCAGTCTGACACTGCTTCTCGGTGAGAGTTGTATTTCACCACAGCCATACTCTTTAGCTCGGTGAAAGGACTGGCATAGAGGGAAACCGTATCTACTCTGGCTGTCATTTCTCCGCCACCAGGTTCTGCCCATTGTCACACACGACCATGCCTGGCTGTATGTTCAGCGGTGAGAGCCACAGATCAGACTGCTGTGTTACAGCTTCCAACAACTCTGCAGCGGTGAGCGGTTTGTCACCTAAGCATTAAGCATATTATCTTCAGCACAGCCTTCCAGCTTGTGACTGATGTGGTCATTTCGGAGATGGAGGCAGAACTAGAGGAGGAGGAGGAGGTCCAGGAGCTGAACAATGTGATTACATTGAAGTTACATTAGCAAGTCTGGTTTTTATATTAAAGAAAGATTCTACTGTGTTTTTATTTTATTTTTTTATTTTTTTTGTGTCTCTTCAAATGTGTATTGGAGTTCATCCTAATTTCTGTCAGCCCTTGAAATCTAGTGGAATATTTGACACGCTCCACAAAATTTCTGTATTATTACGGCAGTCATATGGATCATGTGCGTCTGATCATTGAAAAAAGTTTGTCAGCTTCCACAATACAGTAATATGAATAAAACTAAAAAAATCTGGCTGTATTCTGCGAACACGCAAATGGAGCTGTAAAATGGTGTACACTGACATACTGCTACAAACTATAAATGGAGGACAATATTTTCCACATTCACTACAAATGGCTGATTTTGGAACACAGTTATATGTGATACGTCTGACGGAGAACCACGGTTTTAAAAGGCGGGCCTGTAATTTACTAATACTATTCTTCACAGCAACCTTGTGTGAATAGCTTCACTGACACACTGCAACAAAATTAAAATTGAAGCCAGAAATGGCTGATTTTGGCATTACATGGAACATTTTCCCACCTTGTGTCTGTAGTCATCACACTGCTTCTTCCTGCCTGTTGTAGTGCTTCATCTCCCTCCCCCTGTGTGCTACTGTCCTCACTCTGCATGTCCCCCTGTCAGGCTGCGTCAGTTACTATATCATCCACCACCTCGTCTTCCACTTCTGCACCCTGGTCCTCCTCTTGACTTTCTGGCAATTGTGTCTCATCATCATCATCCACCTCTTGCGACAGTAATTGCGCTTTCCCACCATTGCCTTCATGTGACCGTGGCTGCTCAAATATTTTGGCATCGCTACACGCGTTCTCCTCTTGACTCGCTTGAAGCTGGCCAGGTGACAGGCCCAAATCTACAAATGGAAAAGTGAAAAGCTCTTCTGAGTGTCCAAGTGTGGAATCAGTTGTCTCCGGGCACTCAGCAAGGTGGGAGGAAGGAGGATCAGGGTGAGGAATATGCGGTCCACACTCATGGCTACTGAGACTTGACCATGTCAAAGACAGGGTGGTGGTGGTGGCAAAGTGACTGGAAGCATTATCTGCTATCCAACCAACAACCTTTTGACACTGCTCTGGGCTCAATAGTGGTGTGCTGTGGCATCTATTAATAGGTGCAAGAAGGTCGAGCAACAAGATGTGGGTGTTTGTTGTGGCACAATTTCATCTTCGGCCTCGGTCTCTGCATGCACCATCACCACCACGTTCACTTCCCTGTCCCTTGCCACGTATCTTGCCCATTTTAAAAGGAGGACAATATTTTCCACGTTCACTAAAAATGGCTGATTTTGGAATGCTATTATATGTGATATGTCTGACAGAGAACCATGGTTTTAAATAGCAGGACTGTAGTTTACTAATACTATTCTTCACAGAGACCTAATGTGAATAGCTTGACCGACACACTGCAACGAAATGGAAATGGAAGCCAGAAATGTCTGATTTTGGAACGCTGTTATATGTGATGCGTCTGACAGAGAACCACGGTTTTAAATAGCAGACCAGTAGTTTACTAATACCATTCTTCACAGAGACCTAGCATGAATAGCTTGACCGACACACTGCAATGAAATGGAAATGGAATCCAGAAATGGCTGATTTTGGAACGCTGTTATATGTGATACGTCTGACAGAGACCCACAGCTTTAAATAGCAGGCCTGTAGTTTACTAATACTATTCTTCACAGAGACCTCGTGTGAATAGCTTGTCCGACACACTGCAACAAAATGGAAAAGAAAGCCAATATTTTCGACGTTCAGTTCAAATTTCTGGATTTTTATCGCTGTACTATGGAAAAGATCTGGCTGTATTCTGCAGTGCTAACAAGCAAATGCAGCAGAAAAATGGTGTACTCTGGATTGCTTTTTAAGGAAATAATCGGGATTAAGATAAAAAAAATTAGCCCTGGCCCCTGATACATGGGACTATGTCTACAAATATTTGTTACAGCAGGATCAGTCAGAAGTTGAATATGCAATGGACCCTCTTGTGCTGTATCATGCATTGCAGTCTGTCACATACCCTGCCTGCCTTGGTTTTTAAATACCAGGATTAAGATAAAAAAAAAATCTGGCCTGGCCAATGATATCTGGGGCTATGTGTACAAATATCTGCAGCAGACAGAACGTTCTATGGACCCTCTTGTGCTGTATCATGCACTGCAGTCTGGTACATACACTGCCTGCCTGCCTAACTCCTGCTATCACCACTGTATATATGCAACTGGATTAGTCCTCAGAAGGACTGTTAGTTCAGATGGATATATATATATATGTTGTGGAATACATATACTAACTATAAACAAGCAAATCTCTCACTGACTCAGCGCCAGCTCTCCCTGCTCTGCCTTTTTCCGGGATAGACTGTGACGAGCATAGCGGCGCCAGGTCTTTTATAGACCACAACCAACATGGCTGCGACATTACAGTGCGTGGCAAGCAATCCCTGCATGTTCATGGGCTCTCTAAAGAGTGCCAAACATGCAGGGCGGGGACCAGAGTTCCCGCCCGAGCAACCTGGAAATACCCGCCGAGCTTGTCGAGCACCGTGATGCTCGGGCGAGTATCGAGCAGTGGCGGGAACGTTCGCTCATCACTACTACTTACCCACTCATTACTATTACATTTGCAATTTCTTTCAATTACTATACATTTTTATGTATTTTATGTGTGTTTTGTTTCCTTCCCCAGGATAAACATTTTTTTTCTTTTTAATTCATTTTATGAAAATCTGCCCAATGAATAGTTTGAAGGTGGCAATTTATATTGAAATTGCATCTTATTTTCATTGCATAATGAAGCTCAGAGTAGATTGCATCCCTCGTTAAAGCCCGCAGCGGCAAAACGCGCGTCGGGAAACGTGGTGTGAGGCACCAGCACTTTGGTGGTAAGCATATCTATTTGACTACATTGATTTCTCCTCCTTAATCATGTGGTGATATTCTGTTTCAATTTTGATATTGATTGTCCAAGTCTCATGAACTCCTTGTTTACTTTTTGCACACTTGCACCTTCTATGCACGGTCACTTTACTTGATTCTCTCATTACCATGTGAAAATCAGTCCGTGCAATACTACTCCACTAACCAGTGGACTATATATGTAGAGGTGCCTTTCTTAATATGTATATGGGCCTTGTTATTTACTGCTTTTGAGCCCTTGACACCACTGTTTTCAACACGGATGAACATATATCATTTGGCTTACTCCTTACCTACCTTGTGACTATTATATTCATTTTTTGGGGTACTTTATATAATATAATATGGCTAATCATGTATAAATACTTATATGTACCCGAGATGAGATTTTACTACTATTCTAGTGCCTCACCTTCTGAATACCGCCTGTTGGATTCTGTTTTGTTGATTTTGTTTGTCTAATTTTACAAAATAAAGTTGTTCTATTTTGCTATCATTTGCTATTGTGCAATCTATTTGTAGGTTATTATATTTTGGCGTTTGCACAGCCATCATATGCTGATCCACATTTATTACTAATCTAAATCAAGCACTTCTGTCAACAGCGAGTTGAATTACTAACTTCCTGCGTTTTCAACAGAATCTCTAAATTTCTCTCCCTCCTGGCACATTCTACCAACTGTGTATAGTACAGTGATTTTAATTCACTTCTGCGTATTTCTTTGTATGATAGGAGCACGGCGGCTGTCCTTTTACCTCACGCGGCAGGACACTACTACGCAGAAGGGGTTAACTGTGTCTAGTCCCTTCGCAATTTCAGTCTGGTGGCCCCCCTGCATAATCACATGAATAGAATTGCATTGTATGACAGCAGTCACTTTCATATATTGTAGCGGTTACTATGGCAGCAGATGTGGATGAAGACGGTTGTGTACCAGGTTACTGGATGGAAATCAATGCTGGTAATGCAGTTGTAATAACAGCCCTGAGATGCACACAACACAGGGGCAGCTTGCGAAACTTGTATATATGTACAGTTGAAACCAGGAGTTTACATACACTCTATATAAAGACACATATGCTTGTTTTTCTCAATATCTGACATGAAATCAGAATAAACCTTTCCCGTTTTAGGTCAATTAGGATTACCGTAATTTTTTATATTTGCCAAATGGCAGAATAATAAGAGAGATAATGTTTTAAGGCATTTTTATTATTTACTGCAAAGTCAAAAGTTTACATACACTAAGATTACTATTCCTTTAACCAATTCTGGACTACTCATATTTATTTTATTTATTTTACTCACTTATATAGCACCATTAATTCCACAGTGCTTTACAGACATTATATGCTGAGATAATCTCATAAATGTGCCACCGCTGTGTACTGTGTAATGGCCGTGCCTTACCATGCGGGAACATTGTCAGATCATACCTCATCTCCTGGGCAGGGGAAGAGAAAAAAGTATACAGACAGGACAACATGGGAACGCAAATGATTCTTTCTTTGAAGCAAAATGATCCTGTGCTGTAATGTCTGTATACTCTTTTGCTTCTTCCCCTGCCCATGAGATGTGGTATGATCAGACCATGTATACACAGTCAGACACAATCATTACACAGTACACAGCAGGGGCACATTTATAAGATTATCTCAGCACAGGAACATTTTACTTAAACACATTCAATTGTGAAACTTATTATTATTCCAAGATCTTTTGATTAAAATTAACTTTTGTTCATGGGAAAACCCCTTTAAGTAGCTGTATAGTACCTGTACGTCTAGTTAAATATTTGACTGGCGCCTTTTGTCTCTAACCTTTGGTATGTCCAAAAAATGAAAATAGCATGACTGAATGAATAAATTATGAAATCACAATAATATATAAGACATGTTCTTCTAGTTATTTACTTACGGTATATACCGTAGCACCATCATATTTCACAGCACTTTAAATTCATTGTTATCACTGTTCCTATTGGGACTCAAAATCTGAATTTCCTTCAGTATGTCTTTTGAGTATAGGAGGAACCAGATTACTTATAGGAAACCCACAAAAACACGGGGAGAACATACAAACTCCTTGCAGATGTTGGTATGATGGTGTGATTTCTGTGGAGAAACCATGGCTGTCATTATACAGATAATGGGAGCTCTGGGTGTCACTACTGTGGGGGAGGAAGGAGATGTCACTATTTGGGGGAAAGAGCGGCCTATGCATGTGGCTCACGACCCTCTCTGAATTGAA
This sequence comes from Phyllobates terribilis, assembly GCF_046119375.1. Taxonomy (NCBI): domain Eukaryota; kingdom Metazoa; phylum Chordata; class Amphibia; order Anura; family Dendrobatidae; genus Phyllobates; species Phyllobates terribilis. Next base: position 442,679,990 of record NW_027362771.1, on the reverse strand, counting down.
TGTGGCTATCGAGGTAAGAAAGGTTGGGGATCACTGGTTTAGGGAATAATGGGGCTTCCTTCAATCTGAAGAGCGCTGGAAGTAAGGAGCTGTAAGAGTTACTAAAAAATGGTGAATAGACAAAAAAAGGGCATGTGTAAAAGAAATTGTAATAGTAGAAGGGAGCCTGAAGAATGGAAAAGAAGTAAAATAAGGAACTAAATACAGATGTTATAAGACGTAAGAAATTAATATGTACCATTACATAGATGGTAAATTATTAGCCACGTAACCAAATATAATCTAAATTCCCCTACTTGCTCGTAGTAAGCACAACTATTTGGGGCTCCATTCCAGATATTGTTTTTGAACCTTTGATTACTTGTTACGCTGATGGTTGCAGTTGTATATCGACATTACTTTAGGTAAATACAGATTACATGGGCTGTTAATCTTCTTCATCCTGTCACAAAATGCTGGCTTGCTCTCAGCCATCAATCCAAACAAGAGTTCAGAAGGATATATTTAGTGGTGAGGTGTAGAGGGCATTAGACGACCACAAGACTACTGTAATGTAAGCTTAAAGTAATATAAGGCATGCCAAATTGGTTACAAAGCAATGCTAGCTTCACAATGTCAAGATTTCCTTCCCATGAACCACAGGGGACCTAAGGCCAAAACTGATTTAAAACATCTGTATTTCAAATTCTTATCCAGCTTGAAGTATAGTGCCTTCATTGTAAAAGTGGGTGTACAGAAGATGATGAAAGGGCAAATTTAGCTTTGTCAAAGAAAAAGACACTATTAGTGAAAAAGTAATTTGTTAGAAAAATAAAGTCAAACACAGCTGCATTATTTAAAAATGTTGCATATTTCTGTTTCATTAGTTTCCTTATCTCCAAATGATAAAGTGGCTGTGTTACACATACGTGATTCCTGGGTGATGCCTTGTGAGGCTTGTTCATATGAATCAAAAGTAAAGGAAAAATAATTGGTCCATGTCTCTGTTGACATAGATTTTTGTCTCAGTGAAAGTCCTAGATAGACAATTTTTTGTCTTTTTAAAATAAATAAAATGTATATTTGTCCTCCATTGTATTTATTTTATACTTTAAATCATCCAATAAAATAAACAATTGTCTAAGGTTAGCATTTAATAACCAATTATTCCAGATTTAGAATATTATCATAAATAATAGAAATTTTAAAAAGTCCAAAAACTCAATGGATCACTTTGGTAAGCACAGACTATTTTTGCTGATTATTGTACTTTAATATTAAAATAGTAATGGAAATCTGGATAAGAAGAATTAAAACTACAGTTCTCCATATTCTCCACATATGCATATAAATTAAAATACCCAGTTTTTTATAGAGTTGATTTGTGTCTTTTTCAATCTATAGTTGCTAGCAACCTATAATTATGAGGGTAGTTCAATAATGTATGTACCTGAATATGAAAACAAATTTTCTGAGAAAATTGAAGTTACTACTTTTCAATACAATTCCCCTTGACCATTGTTCCACTTCGCCTCTAGTGATCAGATGCCCTCAGAATAGGAGATTTCTTGCTGCTGCAAGAACCCTGTTACTACCTCGTTGACTGAATTATCATCAGGAAATAGTTGTCCACGCAGAAATTTCTTCAGGTTCCAGATTAGAAAGTAACCACTGGGAGCCAGAGCTGGACTATAGGGTGGATGGTTCTGCTCCATGAAGCCACATTGCCTAATAGCAGTTTATGTTTCGCGAGGCTTGTGAGCTGGCACATTGTCATGAAGCAGCAACACACCTACCAACAATTTCCCAAATCCGTTTCTCTTTGATTGCCTCACATAATGCCTTCATTGTTGAAGCATAGGTGTCTCCAGTAATTGCTGTCTTGTGTGTCATGAATTCTAGTAATAAAACACCTTCTGTATCCCAAAAAACTGTTTCTCTGGAGTTAGTGACCCCATGTACTTCCATTGCATGAACTCTTGTTTGGTCTCAGGATCATGGTGGTGGACCCATGTTTCATCAATCGTAATAATTTGAGAGTAGAAGTCTCCTGGATTTTCTCTAAGCATGTCTAAATTCTCTTGGCTAAATTGCTGACGACATGTTTTATGCTCAGGTGTCAACATTCGTGGCACTTATCGGGAACTGATCTTTTGATATCATCAAAACATCATGAGTGATACTCTAAATCATACCAACTGAAATGCCTAATTTTTGGGCTATAACACTGACTTTGACCCAACAATATTCCAAAATTATAGCCTCTACTTTATGGCACATTTCCTTTGAGGATGCTTCGACAGATCGCCCTAAACTGGGGTCATCTTCAATTGATTCCCTACTCTATTTAAACTGTTGGCCCAAAACATTACTTGGTAGTAGGAAGATCCATCATCATCATATACAGCAATCGTCCTTTCATGGATTTCTTTAGACTTCTTATCTTCCTTCGTAAGAAATTGAATAACTCAGCAATGCTTCAAATCCCTTACTTTCTTTATAGAAATGCACTGTACTGCACTTGCCATCCTGTCACTTCCAGTGCTTTCATCAGACTGAACTTTTACTGTGTCAGCTGCATGTCCAGACATGTGTCAACAAGCACAGCAAAGCTCTGCTTTCTAACACTGGCAGTACATGCTGAGGTAGATAACTCATTGAACACCAGTGTATATTGCTATCCTGCAGTTATGTTACTCTCTTTATCTCCTCTTTTTGACAACCCACCGACAGTACATTTGACTTAGTCAGACTACATATAGGGCTTGTTTGTAGTCTGTAAACACAGAGACGTAGAGGTCTATAATGGAACAGTATACAAAAAATGGTACAGAAAGACTTCTCATTCAAGTTGCTTTAATTTAGATTTGAGATTAGTTAAAGAAACTACATCTTTGGAATACTGAACCCAGGGCCGGCGTCAGCACCCGGCGCACCCAGGCAAGTGCCGGGACCCTGAGCTGGCGGGGGGCCCACTCGCGGTCCGGCACCCTGCTGGGCTATGGGCGGAGGAGGATGGTGCCAGTGCCCGCCCTTCCCCCCCGCTTGCTCAGGGTCCCAGCAGTCGGATACTTACCTCTCCCCATGCCTCCACAGATCTGCTGTCTTCCTGCTGTGCGCTCCCTGTGATGTCTCAAGTCAGAGGGTGCGGTGTCGTGACTTATTTCCACAGCGCCCCCCCCTGAGCCATCACTGGAAGTGTAGAGTGGGACAATGCCGTCAACGCTGGAGTACAGACCTGAGCAGCGGCAGCAGGTGAGGAGGAGTGAGGTATTTGAATTTTTTTTTTTTATGTATGGAGGCATGGAGCATTATATGGGAGGCGTGACATCCTGCATGGGGCATTATAAAGAGGGGGAGTGACATCCTGCATGGGGCATTATATGGTGGGGGAAAGGGACATCCTGCATGGGGCATTATATGGGGAGGGGGAAGGGACATCCTGCATGGGGCACTATATGGGTGGGAAGGGACATCCTGCATGGGGCATTATATGGGGGGGAAAGAACAGCCTGCATGGGGCATTATATGGGGGGAAAGGGACATCCTGCATGGGGCACTATATGAGGAGGGACAAGTGACATCTTGCATGTGGCAGAATATTTGGGGAAGGGACATCCTGCATGGGGCATTATATGGGGAGAGAAGTGACATCCTGCATGGGGCATTATATGAGGGGTGACATCCTGCATGGGGAATTATATGAGGGGGAAGGGACATCCTGCATGGGGCATTATATGGGGGGGAAGGGACACCCTGCATAGGGCATTATATGGGGTGGAGAAGTGACATCCTGCATGGGGCATTATATGGGGGGTGACATCCTGCATAGGGCATTATATGGGGGGGAGTGACATCCTGCATGGGGAATTATATGGGGGGGAACAAATGACATCCTGCATGGGGCATTATATGGGGGGGAACTAGTGACATCCTGCATGGGACATTATATGGGGGGAGGGACATCCTGCATGGGGCATTATATGGGGGGAAAAGTGATATCCTGCATGGGGCATTATATGGGGGGAGTGACATCCTGCATGGGGCATTATATGGGGGGTGACATCCTGCATGGTGCATTATATGGGGGTGACATCCTGCATGGGGCATTATAAGGGGGGAACAGTCTGCATAGAGCATTATGTGAGGGGAACAGCCTGCATGGAGCATTATATGGGGGCCAGTACCTGTATGGAGCGTTATAAGGGGACCAGTATCCTCTACGGAGCGTTATATGGGGGCCAGTATCCTGTACAGAGCGTTATATGGGGGTCAGTTTTCTGTATGGAGCATTATATGGGGGCCAGTTTTCTGTATGGAGCGTTATATGGGGCCAGTATTTTGTATGGAGCATTATATGGGGGCCAGTATTCCATATGGAGCGTTATATGGAGGCCAGTATTCCGTATGGAGCATTTTATGGGGGCCAGTATTTTGTATGGAGCATTTTATGGGGGCCAGAATACTGTGTGGAGCGATTCGCCGGTTTCTGAGCTATTGTACAATTTACAATAGATATCACTCATGTAATGTAAGAAGTGAAATCTTTGCATTGTACTATATATATATATTTCTCTGCGGTATCTGTGCATCATGAATCGTGGGATGTGTTAAAGGGGCCCACTGAGACTCTTTCGCCCGGGGCCCAGAAAAACCTGGAGCCGGCCCTGACTGAACCTTTACTTTAAACTGATGTTCATGACGTTGTAATGTGCACAGTGACTTGCAAAAATATTCACCCCCCTTGGATTTTTACCTATTTTGTTACATTACAACCTGTGTTTATATATTTTTGTAATCCGATTTGTATGTGATGCATCAGCATTAAATATTCTAAATTGGTGAAGTGAGAAAAATATAGGCATACATTTAATTTATGGGATCATGGGATCAAATTAGTGTTGAGCGAACATGCTCGACACTGCTCGGCACTCGCCTGAGCATCACGCTACTCGGGATGTTCGGCGAGCACCGAGCATTTCCGGGTTACTCGGGCGGGAGCTCGGGTCTCCGCCCTGCATGTTTGGCGCTCTTTACAGAGCCAATGAACATGCAGGGATTGCCAGCCAGTCACTGTAATGCTGCAGCCGTGTTGGTTGTGGGCATTACAGTGATTGGCTGGCCGCACAGCGTCACCTCGAGTATTTAAAACCGGGCGCCGCCATCTTGGACACAGTCGCTCCGGATTAGACAGTGTAGGGACAGCGCTGCTGATTTAGGGAGAGATATAAACTGCGAAATAGTTAGTGTAGGGTCTGTAAAGGCTGCCAGAACAAACAAACAGTCCTTTTCAGGACTAATATCCATCCCAGATACCAGGCAGGCAGGCTGTATAGGAGACACAGTGGTTATACCAGCAAACGCTGCATTGCAGTCCTGTGTGCTCCTGTTGCTCAAATTGCTGGACTTAGCACCAGGTGTCAGGGGCCAGGAAAAATCCTTTTTTTTCCATCTAAATCCTGCTTTTTTTTTCCTCCTTCAGACTGTACAAATACCCGTCTTATTAACCTTTGGTGTGTCCCCCCCCACCCCCCAAAAAAAAGCGTGTCTCTGATTTTTCAGACACAAATATAACTGTTGAAAATAGTCTGGTGTAGGCTAGAGAAACAGAAGTGTTGTTTTGCACTTCCACGGTTCAAACCTCTGTATTATCCACTTTTGGGCCATTTGTATCTAAAAAAAAAAACAGTTTGAGTGTGTCGCTCACTGTTCAGCTGCAAATATCTCTAATTAAAAAAGTGTGGTATACCCCAGTAAACAATAACTGTGGTTTTGCCATCCCACGGTAAAAAATCTCTATTATTCAGCTTTTGGTAGTTTTTTCCGTAAAGAAAAACAGTAGTGTCTCCTGACTGTTGTGACACAAAAATATATCTGTTGAAAATAGTCTTGTGTAGGCCCGACATCCCAGTGTGGTTTCGCAGTTCCACGGGTCAAATCGCTGTACTATCCAGTTTTGGGCCTTTGGTATCTAAAAAAAAAGCAGTTTGAGTGTGTCGCTCACTGTTCAGCCGCAAATATCTCTATTTAAAAAAGTGTGGTATACCCCAGTAAACAATAACTGTGGTTTTGCCATCCCACGGTAAAAAATCTCTATTATTCAGCTTTTGGTAGTTTTTTCCGTAAAGAAAAACAGTAGTGTCTCCTGACTGTTGTGACACAAGAATATATCTGTTGAAAATAGTCTTGTGTAGGCCCGACATCCCAGTGTGGTTTCGCAGTTCCACGGGTCAAATCGCTGTACTATCCAGTTTTGGGCCTTTGGTATCTAAAAAAAAAGCAGTTTGAGTGTGTCGCTCACTGTTCAGCCGCAAATATCTCTATTTAAAAAAGTGTGGTATACCCCAGTAAACAATAACTGTGCTTTTCCTCTTCCACGGTTCTAATCTACTCTTTATTACCCTTTTTCCATTGATAGTGCAAGTGTAAGCTATTTTACTTCATTTACAATGGGCAAGGCGCGTGGCAAGGGACGTGGTAGTGGACGTTCTGGTGATGGTTCGTGCAGAGGACGGGGCCGTGGCCAAGGTGAAAATGTGCCACAACCAACAGCCACATCTTCTCGCTCCCACTTCTTGACCGAATTACTAGGGAAGCACAGAACAACACCAGTATTGAGTACTGATTAGTGTGAACAGGTTATTAATTGGATAGCAGACAATACTTCCAGTTACCTGGGCACCACCACCTCCGGTCTGTCTTCCACACGGTCAACTCTTAGTAGCCGTGAGTCTCGACCGCACACTCCTCCTCACCCTGATGCTCTTTCCTCCCACCATGCCGAGTGTCGTCAGACAGCAAGTGATCCCACACTTGGACACTCTGAAGAGCTGTTCACTGGTCCATTTCCATATTTGGGCCACTCGCCTGATACGCTTGAAGTGGTGGAAGAGGAGATCCCATGTTGCGATGCCCAAATATTTGAACAGCCACGGCCACAGGAAGTCGACGTTGGCAATCTGTGGACGATGACGAGACACAATTGCCAGGAAGTGAGGAGGAGGATCGTGGTGCGCAAGTGGAAGAGGAGGAGGTGGTGGATGATCTAGTAACTGACCCAATGTGGAAGGAGGACATGCAGAGTGAGGCCAGCAGCACACAGGGGGAGGGAGGCAGAGTACCCCAACAGGCAGGAAGAAGCAGTGTGGTGGCCGCAGACAGAAGGCAGGCAACCGTTCCCCGTAACACCAACACGAGGGACGTTGCCAGTACAAGCGGTAGGTCTTCCAGAGTCTGAAATTTTTTTAAAGACTCTGCTGATAACCCCAAAAAGGCCATATGTTCCAACTGCCATGCTAGCATCAGCAGAGGTGACAAAACTACCAGCCTGACCACCACCAGCATGATCAGGCACATGGCAGCAAAGCACTCGACTTTGTGGGGCGAAACCCAGGGTCCACGACCAGTGTCAGCGGGTGTCACCACTGCTTCTTCCACTGTTGTGCATGCAATAGAACCCCCTGTTGTGTGTGCAAGGCAATCCCCTGTCCATACTGCATGTAAAGATGCCCCCTCCTCTCAGTCTTCACTTGTTATGGCAGTTTCTCAAGAAACAGCATCAACGTCCACATCCACTTCCCACCGCAGCGTTCAATTGTCCATATCCCAGACCTTTGAACGAAAGCGGAAATTCGCAGCTAACGCCCCACAGGCCACAGTCCTAAATTCGCACATTTCACGACTGCTTGCATTGGAAATGCTGCCTTTTAGGCTGGTGGAGACGGAATCCTTCCGCAATCTTATGGCGGTGGCTGTCCCTCGGTACTCGGTCCCCAGCCGACACTATTTTGCCCGGTGTGCCATCCCCGCACTACACAAGCACGTGTCCCAAAGCATCTGCCGTGCCCTCAACAACGCAGTTACTGGGAGAGTCCACCTGACAACGGACACGTGGACAAGTGCTTGTGGCCAGGGACGGTACATCTCTCTGACGGCACACTGGGTAAACATAGTGGAAGCCGGGACCCAGTCGGACCTTGGGACGGAACACATCCTCCCCACACCGAGGATTGCGGGCCCTATGTCAGTCAGAGTTGCCCCCACAGTGTACTGCTACTGCGCATCCTCCTCCTCCTCCTCATGTTCAGAATCCATCTCAGATATCACCACATCAGTTACAAGCTGGAAACATTGCAGTACTGCCTCCGCCAAGCGGCAACAGGCTGTGCTGAAACTCATAAGCTTAGGTGATAAACCTCACACTGCTTGTGAGTTGTGGACAGCTGTGAAAGAGCAGGCAGATCTGTGGCTGAGACCGCTGAACCTACATCCCGGCATGGTCGTGTGTGACAATGGCCGTAACCTGGTGGTGGCTCTGAGGCGAGGTGAGATCACACACGTACCATGCCTGGCTCATGTGCTTAACCTCGTGGTTCAGCGGTTTCTTAAATCGTACCCCGAGTTGCCAGATCTGCTCGTGAAAGTACGCCGCCTGTCAGCTCATTTTCGCAAGTCGGCTACAGCTTCCGCCGCCCTTGCTGTGTTGCAGCAGCGTTTGCAGCTTCCGGCACACCGACTGGTGTGTGATGTCCCCACACGTTGGAACTCTACCCTCCACATGTTGCAAAGGATTTGTGAGCAGAAGAGAGCAGTTGTGGAGTACCAGCTGCAACAAGGCCGTCGATATTCAGGTCAGACTCCACACATAAGACCTCAGGAGTGGACTTGGATGTCTGACATATGTACCATCCTGACAAACTTTGAGGAGGCCACCAAGATGGTGAGTGGCGATGACGCCATCATTTGTGTCAGCATCCCACTTGTCTGTCTTTTGCAACTCTCTCTGCAGAGAATTAAAGAGGAGGCATTGCAGCCAGAGTATGATGAGATGGATCAAGATGCCGTAGCGGGCGATTACACACAGCCCAGCCTCATCTCATCCCAACGTGCATTGGGGGACAATGAGGGAGAGGAGGAGGAGGAGGAAGAACAGGAGCTGCTATCATGCGTTGTAGATGGTAGTACCTGTACAAGTGTCATACCGTCGGTTCAGCGTGGGTGGAATGAGGACAGGGGGGAGGAGGAAGAGGAGGAGGAGAAGGAGGAGAGCATGGTCAGTCGTTATCTTGGTGAGGACACGGAAATCTTGCCCGTTTCCAGTCTGGCACGCATGGCTGACTTTATGTTACGCTGCCTTAACCGTGACCCTCGCGTTGTCAAAATGTTGGGTGACAGTCATTACTGGTTGGTGACACTTGTAGACCCCCGCTACAAGGAGAACTTTCACTCTCTTATTCCTGAGGTGGAGAGGTCTACAAAAATGGGGCAATACCAGAAGGCCCTTGCTGCAGAACTCTTAAAAAAATTCCCATCTGAACACGCTAGCGGCAGAGGTCACAGTTCGTTGCCCAACCAAGGCGTACAGGCGAGAGAGATGCAACTCCAATCCAGCAGAGGCAGGGGAACACTTTCAACGTTCTGGGACAGTTTTCTGACACGCGCCCAGCTTACAGGCCCTGAGGCGCGGGGTACTCTCACAAGGAGTGGAAAGTTTCAAAAGATGGTGAGGGAGTACCTTACCGACCGTACCAGCGTCCTCCGTGATTCCTCTGTGCCTTTTAATTATTGGGTATCCAAGCTGGACACTTGGAATGAACTCGCTCTGTACGCCTTGGAGGTCCTGGCCTGCCCTGCCGCTAGCGTGTTATCAGAGCGTGTTTTTAGTGCCGCTGGGGGAATTATAACTGATAAACGCACTCGCCTGTCAACTGACAATGCTGACAAGCTGACCCTTATCAAAATGAACAAGGGCTGGATTGGGCCAGACTTCTCATCACCACCAAATGACAGCAGAGTAACATAAAGTCAAATCCACTGTGTTATTTCGGGAGGTGTATTCACATGCACCGCTTCACACCCACACATGGGTATACGCTCCCTCGTTTCGGCTGTTTAATCTTCTTCTCCTTATCCTCTGCCTCCACCACCACTATACCACCAGGGTGCCAACATTGCAAGTTCCTCCGTCCTAATTTTTAGCAGCTTTTGCTGGGAAAGCATAAGCAAATACCATGGGACACCCACTCCCCAATAATGGGACTTATGTTTGTAATATGCTGTACTGCATGGCTCTTGTAAGGGGCATTGCAAGTTGCTCCGTCCTAATTTTTGGCAGCTTTTGCTTGCAAGGCATAAGCAAATACTATGGGACACCCACTCCCCAATAATGGGACTTATGTTTGTAATATGCTGTTCTGCATGGCTCTTGTAAGGGGCATTGCAAGTTGCTCCGTCCTAATTTTTGGCAGCTTTTGCTGGGAAAGCATAAGCAAATACTATGGGAGACCCACTCCCCAATAATGGGACTTATGTTTGTAATATGCTGTACTGCATGGCTCTTGTAAGGGGCATTGCAAGTTGCTCCGTCCTAATTTTTGGCAGCTTTTGCTTGCAAGGCATAAGCAAATACTATGGGACACCCACTCCCCAATAATGGGACTTATGTTTGTAATATGCTGTACTGCATGGCTCTTGTAAGGGGCATTGCAAGTTGCTCCGTCCTAATTTTTGGCAGCTTTTGCTGGGAAAGCAAAAGCAAATACTATGGGAGACCCACTCCCCAATAATGGGACTTATGTTTGTAATATGCTGTACTGCATGGCTCTTGTAAGGGGCATTGCAAGTTGCTCCATCCTAATTTTTGGCAGCTTTTGCTGGGAAAGCATAAGAAAATACCATGGGACACCCACTCCCCAATAATGGGACTTATGTTTGTAATATGCTGTACTGCATGGCTCTTGTAAGGGGCATTGTAAGTTGCTCCGTCCTAATTTTTGGCAGCTTTTGCTGGGAAAGCATAAGCAAATACTATGGGAGACCCACTCCCCAATAATGGGACTTATGTTTGTAATATGCTGTACTGCATGGCTCTTGTAAGGGGCATTGCAAGTTGCTCCGTCCTAATTTTTGGCAGCTTTTGCTGGGAAAGCATAAGCAAATACTATGGGAGACCCACTCCCCAATAATGGGACTTATGTTTGTAATATGCTGTACTGCATGGCTCTTGTAAGGGGCATTGCAAGTTGCTCCGTCCTAATTTTTGGCAGCTTTTGCTTGCAACGCTTAAGCAAATACTATGGGACACCCACTCCCCAATAATGGGACTTATGTTTGTAATATGCTGCACTGCATGGCTCTTGTAAGGGGCATTGCAAGTTGCTCAGTCCTAATTTTTGGCAGCTTTTGCTGGGAAAGCATATGCAAATACCATGGGAGACCCACTCCCCAATAATGGGACTTATGTTTGTAATATGCTGTACTGCATGGCTCTTGTAAGGGGCATTGCAAGTTGCTCCATCCTAATTTTTTGGCAGATTTTGCTGGGAAAGCATAAGCAAATACCATGGGAGACCCACTCCCCAATAATGGGACTTATGTTTGTAATATGCTGTACTGCATGGCTCTTGTAAGGGGCATTGCAAGTTGCTCCGTCCTGATTTTTGGCAGCTTTTGCTGGCAAGGCATAAGCAAATCCTATGGGACACCCACTCCCCAATAATGGGACTTATGTTTGTAATATGCTGTACTGCATGGCTCTTGTAAGGGGAATTGCAAGTTGCTCCGTACTAATTTTTGGCAGCTTTTGCTGGGAAAGCATAAGCAAATACTATGGGAGACCCACTCCCCAATAATGGGACTTATGTTTGTAATATGCTGTACTGCATGGCTCTTGTAAGGGGCATTGCAAGTTGCTCCGTCCTAATTTTTGGCAGCTTTTGCTGGGAAAGCATAAGCAAATACCATGGGACACCCACTCCCCAATAATGGGACTTATGTTTTTAATATGCTGTACTGCATGGCTCTTGTAAGGGGCATTGCAAGTTGCTCCGTCCTAATTTTTGGCAGCTTTTGCTGGGAAAGCATAAGCAAATACTATGGGTGACCCACTCCCCAATAATGGGACTTATGTTTGTAATATGCTGTAGTGCATGGCTATTGTAAGGGGCATTGCAAGTTGCTCCGTCCTAATTTTTGGCAGCTTTTGCTTGCAAGGCATAAGCAAATACTATGGGACACCCACTCCCCAATAGTGGGACTTATGTTTGTAATATGCTGTACTGCATGGCTCTTGTAAGGGGCATTGCAAGTTGCTCCGTCCTAATTTTTGGCAGCTTTTACTTGCAAGGCATCAGCAAATACTATGGGACACCCACTCCCGAATAATGGGACTTATGTTTGTAATATGCTGTACTGCATGGCTCTTGTAAGGGGCATTGCAAGTTGCTCCGTCCTAATTTTTGGCAGCTTTTGCTTGCAAGGCATAAGCAAATACTATAGGACACCCACTCCCCAATAATGGGACTCATGCTTGTAATATGCTGTACTGCATGGCTCTTGTAAGGGGCATTGCAAGTTGCTCCGTCCTAATTTTTGGCAGCTTTTGCTGGGAAAGCATAAGCAAATACTATGGGAGACCCACTCCCCAATAATGGGACTTATGTTTGTAATATGCTGTACTGCATGGCTCTTGTAAGGGGCATTGCAACTTGCTCCGTCCTAATTTTTGGCAGCTTTTGCTGGGAAAGCATAAGCAAATACTATGGGAGACCCACTCCCCAATAATGGGACTTATGTTTGTAATATGCTGTACTGCATGGCTCTTGTAAGGGGCATTGCAAGTTGCTCCGTCCTAATTTTTGGCAGCTTTTGCTTGCAAGGCATAAGCAAATACTATGGGACACCCACTCCCCAATAATGGGACTTATGTTTGTAATATGCTGTTCTGCATGGCTCTTGTAAGGGGCATTGCAAGTTGCTCCGTCCTAATTTTTGGCAGCTTTTGCTGGGAATGCATAAGCAAATACTATGGGAGACCCACTCCCCAATAATGGTACTTATGTTTGTAATATGCTGTACTGCATGGCTCTTGTAAGGGGCATTGTAAGTTGCTCCGTCCTAATTTTTGGCAGCTTTTGCTGGGAAAGGATAAGCAAATACTATGGGAGACCCACTCCCCAATAATGGGACTTATGTTTGTAATATGCTTTACTGCATGGCTCTTGTAAGGGGCATTGCAAGTTGCTCCGTCCTAATTTTTGACAGCTTTTGCTTGCAAGGCATAAGCAAATACTATGGGACACCCACTCCCCAATAATGGGACTTATGTTTGTAATATGCTGTACTGCATGGCTCTTGTAAGGGGCATTGCAAGTTGCTCCGTCCTAATTTTTGGCAGCTTTTGCTGGGAAAGCATAAGCAAATACTATGGGAGACCCACTCCCCAATAATGGGACTTATGTTTGGAATATGCTGTACTGCATGGCTCTTGCAAGGGGCATTGCAAGTTGCTCCGTCCTAATTTTTGGCAGCTTTTGCTTGCAAGGCATAAGCAAATACTATTGGACACCCACTCCCCAATAATGGGACTTATGTTTGTAATATGCTGTACTGCATGGCTCTTGTAAGGGGCATTGCAAGTTGCTCCGTCCTAATTTTTGGCAGCTTTTGCTTGCAAGGCATAAGCAAATACTATGGGACACCCACTCCCCAATAATGGGACTTATGTTTGTAATATGCTGTACTGCATGTGACGCGCCCCCTGGGCCGTGTGTACACGTGTGTGGGATACCCGGTGCCGGGTCTCTGGGGTCTGTAGTCTCCGTGGCGGTGACCCGGTCCCGTGGCTCAGGCTGGTCAAACCAGTGGCAGTCTTTCTTAGGTTTTGAGGTTAATTTTCCGACTGCGCCACCCGTGGATTGCGGTCAGGGAGTACCACCGCTGCAAGGCAGACCGCTGAGGCTGGTGTTGTGTGCGCAGCATAGAATGGGATAACTCCCCTCGGGAGGAGTATAGCCTCAGGGCAGTGAGTGTGGATGATGGGGGTGATGGTGCACGAGTGCAGCAGGAACGACTCAGAGTCTTTGCAGTGCAGTTCAGGGTCTTTACTGATGATTATAAGGTAGACCCTCCCGGGAGTACTGGCTAGCATAAGAGGCCTGGTCAGTCTGTGAGCAAGCAGGAGTTCCCCTGGCCAGGTGGAGTTGTAGGCCTCCCCGTCTGTCTGCACTCTTCCTGGCTACCTTGCTGTAAGCGGGTAGAAGTAGCCCACGTCCCTGAGTGTACCGTGTAGTGCTCACCCGTATGGCTGGTGACTTGGGGCCTTCTGTTAGCCTCCGCTCCACGACGGCGGTGCTGGTCCCTTGCTTGTGACTGAGCCTCCGGGCTTCTATGGCCAGAGGACCTGAAATCCCCTGCCGGCTGGTTTCTGCTGCTGGATATATAAGTCCTCACAGCTTCGGACTCCTGTGTCCGGTTCCTATTGTCTTCTGCCAGGGCGAGCTCTGCTCAGCTTCCAGCCCCTGGTCTTTAGCTCCTAGCTCCTACAGAGCTCCTTGCTGTTACTTTCCCTTGCTCTCACTCTGACTCTGACTGTTCTCTGACTCACTCAACCCCGCCCCAGATCCAGTTTATAAGGGCAGAATTCTCCCCTCCCAGGACTGGGGCAGGAGGATGTTGCATGTTTAAGGGATCCTGACCAGGAAACCTCCCACTTGCTCTCCGACGTAATATCTCTATCACTGTGGTGACCAGACCCCTGGGGTGCCACACATGGCTCTTGTAAGGGGCATTGCAGTTCCTCATAATTTTTGGAAAGCCTTCCATTCACTGCTTAGGCCAACAGTGCACGGGAGACCAAGTTGCTATAAATCGAAAAAAAGGTTTAGTTAATGCCCTCTGACCTCCATGTCATTTCCAAGGGGCATTGGAGTGGCTCGAAATTTTTGGTAGGCATTGCACTCACTGTATGCCCTATAACTGTGTAGCCGAACCGCTCCTTTTGTTACAGAAACATATCCTACAAGACATATCTGGTTGACTGGACTGATATTGATGTGAATTGTCCCTGTTCCTCCTGCTCTTTCTCCTTTGCCACCACCTCATCCATCATTTATCACCTGAAGTTTTGTTTTAACGGGAGTCATAGAACTGGGATAGTAGCAGGAAAACATCCAGCAATCCTCGGAGGAGGTAGGATATGCGCCAAAACGCGGACCACCTCAGGCCTAGCCGCTACTACATACATGCGCTTGCATTCCAAGAAAACAAAGCAGATGCTAACTTCTATCATCATCATCATGCTCCTCACCTAGGCACTCTCAACTCCCCTGATGGAGAAGCCAGGGCCCACCGGAGGAGTCTGGTTCTCTGGTGGGCTCGTCCAATGCTGCCCTAAAGCAGGCCAGGCTAAGAAAAGTGTGGGGGAAGGTGACAGGAGAAATCAGGGCGGCTGGGGACCGAGTATGGACACTTGGCCGCCACCTGGCGGCTGGGGACCGAGCGTGGCACCCGGCCGCCGGGCGGCTGGGGACAGAGTATGGATACCTCGCTGCCGAAGCGGCCATGAGGTAGTGGCCAGCTTCGGCCTCCTCTAAACTAAAAGGCCCCATTTCAAGTGAAAGCTAGCAGTATGGTATTGCAGCCTGCGGGTGGGTGGGTGGTTGGCTGCATATTTTCGCTTGCATTGCAAGGAATGGGGGAGGTACAATTGAACACTGCCCTGGGACAAGGACTTGCATGGGGATAGTTGCAAGTCTGCATCTTCTGATGCGGCAAGGATCACTTCTGATGGGCTCACTTTTAGACAGTGACCTGGGGGTCAGAGATGCTTCCAGGGGTCTTCCCCATGCTGATCCCTTGTCTTTTCAGCACTGTATGCATGTGTCACACAGCACATGGCCAGATAAGGTTGTAAAATGTTAAAATGACATTTCCCGGTGAACGCATTTGTCACGGTTGAAAGCAATACAAAAGTGCAAAAACGCAAGAAAAATGCTACTTGTGAACATAGCCCAAGGTGTGGAGGAGTATTTTTGCTTTTGGTTATTTATTTTACCTTATACACAAGTTTTTACCCTGGAAAGGAAATTCCTTAACATATTTCACAGGAAAACCTTTTCAGTTTCGTTTTTGAACCTTTTATTGTGAGCCCGCAAAAGTGGCTTAATACCTCTGACCACGTTGTTGACAGCAGTGACCGGGGGGTCAGAAATGCTTTTAGGGGCGATCCCCATGCTGCCCCCATGTCTTTTGAGCACTGTCACTATCGTTTTGGGCACTTTTTAGGCTTTCTACAGACTGCCGGGCGTGCTGCCGCAAAAATGCTCGGGTCTCTCATAGACTAACATTGGGCTCGTTGCTCGGGTCGAGCACCCGAGTATCACGGTAAGCTCGGCCCGAGCTTCGAGCACCCGAGCATTTTAGTGATCGCTCAACACTATCAGTCGTCATGTTGGTGAGGACACGGAAGTCTTGCCCGTTACCAGTCTGGCACCCATGGCTGACTTTATGTTACGCTGCCTTAACCGTGACCCTCGCATTGTCAAAATGTTGGGTGACAGTCATTACTGGTTGATGACACTTTTAGACCCCCTCTACAAGGAGAGCTTTCACTCTCTTATTCCTGAGTTGGAGAGGTCTACAAAAATGGGGCAGTACCAGATAGCCCTTGCTGCAGACTATTAAAAAAATTCCCATCTGAACACGGTAGCGGCAGAGGTCACAGTTCGCTGCCCAACGAAGGCATACAGGCATGAGAGACGCAACTCCAATCCAGCAGAGGCAGGTGAACACTGTCACTGTTCTAGGACAGTTTTCTGAGACCTGCCCAGCGTACAGGCCCTGAGGCGCAGGGTACTCTCACAAGGAGTGGAAAGTTTCAAAAGATGGTGAGGGAGTACCAGCATCCTCCGTGATTCCTCTGTGCCTTTTAATTATTGGGTATCCAAGCTGGACACCTGGAATGAACTCACTCTGTATGCCTTGGAGGTCCTGGCCTGCCCTGCCGCTAGCGTGTTATCGGAGCGTGTTTTTAGTGCCGCTGGGGGAATTATAACTGATAAGCGCACTCGCCTGTCAACTGACAAGGCTAACAAGCTGACCCTTATCAAAATGAACAAGGGCTGGATTGGGCCAGACTTCTCATCACCACCAAATGACAGCAGAGTAACATAAAGTCAAATCCACTGTGTTATTTCGGGAGGTGTATTCCCATGCATCGCTTCACACCCACACATGGGTATACGCTTCCTCATTTTGGCTGTTTTTTGCTCTTCTCCTTATCCTCAGCCTCCACGACCACTATACCACCAGGGTGACCGTGGTCCATGTTGCCAGCATTGCAAGTTCCTCTGTCCTAATTTTTGGCAGCTTTTGCTTGGAAGGCATAGGCAAAGACTATGGGAGACCCACTCCCCAATAATGGGAATAATGTTTTTAATATGCTGTACTGCATGACTCTTGTAAGGGACATTGCAAGTTCCCCCTTCCTAATTTTTGGCAGCTTTTGCTTGGAAAGCATAGGCAAAGACTATGGGAGACCCACTCCCCAATAATGGGAATAATGTTTTTAATATGCTGTACTGCATGGATCTTGTAAGGGGCATTAAAATCGTCTTGTTAAGCTACTGTGACCTCCACGTCTCTTCCAATGGTCGTTAATATTGTCTTTTTATTCCACTGCGACCTCCACCACTCTTCCAAGGGGCATTAAAAGCGTCTTGTTAAGCTACTGTGACCACCACGTCTCTTCCACAGGGCGTTGATATTGTCTTTTTATTCCACTGTAACCTTCACCACTCTTCCAAGGGGCATTGATATTGTCTTTTTATTCCACTGCGACCTCCACCACTCTTCCAAGGACCATTAAAACCGTCTTGTTAAGCTACTGTGACCTCCACGTCTCTTCCACGGGGCATTGATATTGTCTTTTTATTCCACTGTAACCTCCACCACTCTTCCAAGGGGCATTAAAACTGTCTTGTTAAACCACTCTGAACTCCACGTCTCTTCCAAGGGGCATTAAAACCATCTTGTTAAGCTACTGTGACCTCCATATCTCTTCCAAGGGGCATTAAAACCGTCTTGTTAAACCACTCTGAACTCCACGTCTCTTCTAAGGGGCATTAAAACCGTCTTGTTAAACCACTCTGAACTCCACAGCTCTTCCAAGGGGCATTGACATGTTGTTTTTAATTACCTCTAACCTCCACGACTCTTGCAACGGACATTGCATTTCCTCCTAATTTTTGTCAGCTTTTGCTTTTCAATGCATAGGCGAACACTAAGGGAGACCCACTCCCCAATAATGGGTAGAAGGTTTTTAATACGCTGTAATCCACATCTGTTTCAAGGGGCATTGCAGTGCCTCATAATTTTTGGAAAGCCTTCCATTCCCTGCTTAGGCCAACAGTGTACAGGAGACCCAGTTGCTATAAATGGAAAAAACGGTTCAGTTAAGGCCCTCTGACCTCCATGTCACTTCCAAGGGGCATTGGAGTGCCTCGAAATTTTTGGTAGGCATTGCATTCACTGTATGCCTTATAACTGTGTAGCTGAACCGCTCCTTTTGGTACAGAAACATATCCTACAAGACATGTGTGGTTGGCTGGCCTGATATTGATGTGAATGGTCGCTGTTCCTCCTGCTCTTTCTCCTTTGCCACCACCTCATCCATCATTCATCACCTGAAGCTTTGTTTTAACGGGAGTCATAGAACTGGGATAGTAGCAGGAAAACATCCAGCAATCCTCGAAGGAGGTAGAATATGCGCCAAAACGCTGACCACCTCAGGCCTAGCTGCTACTACATACATGCGCTTGCATTCCAAGGAACAGAAAGCTAAGGAGGTGGATGGCCTCATGATCATGAATAATTTACTCGTTGTGTAGGAGGCCGACCACTGCTGCTGTCTACCTTCTGAACTTTGTGTTGAAGCCTGATTGACCCAGGACCCGCAATCCTCTATGTCTGGAGGACGTGTTGCATCCCAGTGTCCAACTGTGTCCCGGCTTCCACAATATTAACCCAGTGTGAAGGCGTCAGTGAGATGGACCATTCCTGGCCACATTCACTTGTCCACGTGTTTGTGGTTAGGCTGTCCTTCCCACTAAATGCACTGGGGAGGGCACAGGTAATGTTTTGGTATGCGCGCTTGTGTATAAGGCGCACCGGGACAAATAGGGGCGGCTGGGGACCGTTTATGGACACCCGGCCACCCCCACGCGGCTGGGGACTGTGTGTGGGCACCCGGCCGCGGCGCGGCTGGGGACTGAGTATGGACACCCGGCCGCCCCCTGGCGGCTGGGGACCAAGCGTGGACACCCGGCCGCTGGGCGGCTGGGGGCTGAGTATGAATACCAGGCTACCGACGCAGCCATGACGTGGTGGCCAGATTCCACCTCCACATGGCTAAAAGGCCCAATTTCAAGTGCAAGCAAGCTAGCAGTATGGTATTGCAGCCTGGGGGTGGGTGGGTGGCAGGCTGCATACTTGCGCTTGTATTGCAAGTTATGGGGCCATGAGGTAGTGGCCAGTAGTGTTGAGCCACCCCCGTAGTGTTCGAGTTCGGTTCGGTTCGTCGAACACCCGTGTGTTCGCCGAACTGTTCGTCGAACTGTTCGTCGAACACCTTCGAACACCGTTAAAAACAATGGCAGGCAAACAAAAACACATAGAAACACATAGAAAACACCTTCAAAGGTGTCCAAAAGCTGACAAACTGCTCAGAAGACACAACTAACACATGGAAAAGTGACAAGTACATATAGTCATGCGAAAAGAAAAGAGGTGGAGGAGTAAAAGGAGGGGGAGACACAGATATAGGCATGTCATGCCCTTCTAAAATCCAAAAAGTGAGAAGCCGAGACGGCCAGTCCGCTCCTGCCCGTGCCACCTCCGTGTCGCCGGGTTTGTGCCAGAGCCGCGGTGAACCCTGACGGCCAGCCCCCCTCTCCCAATACTGGTGCCTGTCCGCTGGTGGGTCGAGAGAGCCCCCCTGTGGTGGAGGCAGCTCTAAGCTTTTTAATTTAAATTGTCCCTCTAATTTGAATGAATACACTTTAAATCCATTTACAAGGATCTATTGGAGGGCAAGTCTCATGCCAGCAGCCGCGTAATTCCAGCTCCAGTAGCGTCCACTAAAGCTGCTGCAGTTAAAAAGCTTTTATAAGGATCGAGCTCGGCTGTCCACCGCAAGGCATCCTAGTGCCAGTCCCAGCCCCTATGCCTTGGGGTGCCTCCTGATGCTCTTCACTAAGTATCCCGTGGTCCCGAAGCATTTCCTTTGAAAAAATTAAGTGTCCAAACTACAGGTGGTGTAGCTTGCTTAACAGCCGGGATAATCCGCTGACTAGCAGACACTGCTACTAGGCACAAAGTATTTCCTGGGCTAGATGCAGTTAAAAATTTGTAAGTAGATACTCTCGTTGGATGCTGAGAAAGCATTCCATAGAGTCTCCTGGCACGCCATATATGATTCTCTTAAAAAGCTTGGGGTAGGGGTCTAGGGGACCCTTTTATAGCCAAAATCACGGCCCTGTATCACAATACGTCACCTAGGCTGAAGATAAATGGAACTGTAGCACCGAGGGCTCGGTTGCTACAGACGTATTGCACCTCACCCAGAGGTGTGATATCTCACTCTCAGATAAGGATGGAGTGTGGATCAGGACCCGACACCTGCATGCATTACACCACATTGCCGTGGGGCAGGGCGACCAATATGCCCCTGAGATGGGCACGACAGTCCCTGTCCCTGGCTGGAGTGGGGGGAGGGAACACTGAGGAAGGGGAACCCTGCAGTGCAGGAGCAGGGAGGAAGCAGTTCCTGGGTGCATTGAGAAGGGAGTATAAAAGGTGGGCACCATCTTAGTTCAGTGCAGAGAAGTCTGAGCAGAAGTGGCAGGGAGCAGGGGCTCTGCATGAGCTCTGCTCCGGAGGCGGGCCTAGTAACAGAGGCCCAGGCCTGCAAGAGGGAGAAGGAAGGAAGAGGAGCGGAGAAGGCTCCAGGAACGAGGAATGAAGGGATCCCAGGGGTGCGGACGGGCGAGTCGCCACCGCACGCCCGAATCCACCTGCGTGGAGGGGTCAGGCCAAAGGGGGAGACCGGTCCCCGAACTAGTGGAGGCAGGAAACGACCCTCAGCTAGAAACCGGAGGCTCTGACATTTTATGTGGCGCAGCCCCTTGCTCCACCCGCTAGGAAGGCACCACATAGGGTCAGGGAAACTGGCGCCAAGTTTACCAAGAGGAGGCCCGAGGCAGCCGGACAGAAGTGTTGGTAAGAAAGGCCAGACAAAGGACACACAAAGGGGGTCCTGTGAAGCGCTCCAAAGTTATCTGGGAGTTGTCTGAGCCCCTCACCTGGTGAGCACAGTACGACGTGGGCAGCCGTTACCTGCAGACGTGGTCTGGATAATAAGAACTGTGAGTAAAGGCCCTGAACTGCATCACTGACTCCGTGTCGTTACTGCTGCTGCCCTGCACCATCACCCCCATCCTCCGCATACACTGCCCTGAGGCTATACTCCTCCCGTGGGGAGTTATGCTACGCTCTGCTGCACCCACAACACCAGCCTTAGCGGTCTGCCCTGTAGCGGCGGTTCACTCTGACCGCAATCCACGGGTGGCGTAGTCGGACATTTAAACATCAAAACCACATAAATAGTTCCGCCACTGGTTTGACCGCCCTGAGCCACGGAACCGGATCGCCGCCACGAAGACTACAACCACCAGCATCCACCAAAAAGGGTCCGGCTCCGGGTGTCCCAAGGCCCAGGGGGTGCGTCAGAACATTTTCATCACCTTTCACAATCACCAATGGGACAAGGCAGGGATGTCCTCTGTCCCCTCTCTTATACATCCTAGTGACGGAGCACCTGCTCTCATCAATTCGCCATAACCCCAATATTAGGTGGATTGAGGTGGGAGGCACCGAGTACAAGTGCTCTCTATTTGCTGATGATGTCCTAGTATATATCACTCAATCACATATATCCATCCCTGCTGTTATGGCTGAAATAGATCACTTTGTTACATGGTAAAATTTTAAAATCAATGCAGCGAAGTCTGAGGCCCTCGATGTCTCCCTCCCTAAATCCATATAGGATTCCATCCAGTCCAACTTTCCCTTTGCCTGGCCCTCACAGGGTATCAAATACTTAGGAATTCCTATTCATAGAGACCTCTCCCATCTATGTTATCTTAATTTTGGGCCCTTTATTGAACAATTCCATACAGACCACGGTTGGCAAGTTAGAACTGTAAGATTCACTACGTGAACCACTGGTGTTTTGTGGAAAAGCACATGTACACCGCGTTCCAAATTATTATGCAAAAAGTGTTTAGGAGTGATAAGGGAAGAATTTGTTTGTTTGTCAGTTAAACTCATTGATGGTGATGTGTGTCAGGGCTCTTTATATCACTGTAAGCAATTGCAGACACCTGTGCTAATTAGTTTGGCAGGTGTGTCCAATGAAAGGCAAGACTACTTAAGAAGGCTCTCTCACATTATTAAGCAGCCTACATTTTCTGCCAAAATGGGAAAGAAAAAGGATGTGTCGGCTGCTGAGAAGCAACAAATTGTGGAGTGTTTAGGTCAAGGCATGACTACAATCAACATTGTGCGATGATCAGGATGAAGTGTCTTGGCAATCAAGAAGTATGTAGCTGATTCACAGTACACACGTGTGCGTGCTGATAAGGGCAAATTGAGGACTCTTTCCTACAGGCAATTACGTCAGGTTGAAACAGCAGCGGCAAAAAAGCCTTGTCATAGCAGCAGACAAGTTTTTGAAGCTGCTTGTGCCTCCAACGTCCCCCGAACAACAAGATGCAGGGTCCTTCAGAGGTTTGCAGCTGTGCATATGCCATCCTGTCGACCTCCTCTATCCACTTCACACAAGCAGAAACGGCTCCAGTGGGCCAAACATTACATGAAGACTGATTTCAAAACTGTTTTGTTCACGGATGAGTGCCGTGCAGCGCTCGATGGTCCAGATGAATGGAGTGGAGGATGGCTGGTTGATGGACACCCCACGCAAACACGGCTACAGCGCCAACAAGGAGGAGGTGGAGTAATGTTTTGGGCTGGAATCATGGGGAGAGAGATTGTCGGCCCCTTTAGGATCCCTGAAGGCGCTAAAGATGAACTCCATAATGTATGTGGATTTTCTCAAACAGCACTTCCTGCCATGGTTCAAGAAGAAGAACCGTGTATTTCACAGCAAGATCATTTTTCTGCATGACAATGCACCATCTCATGCTGCACATAAAACATCTGCATCTCTGGCTGATATGGGCATAAAAGGGGACAAACTTATGGTGTGACCCCCATGCTCCCCTGACCTCTACCCCATTCAGAACCTTTGGAGCATCATTAAAAGGAGTGTCTATGATGGCGGGAGGCAGTTCACATCTAAGCAACAGCTCTGGGAGGGTATTCTGTCCTCATGCAAAACAATTGAAGCAGAAACCATCCAAAACCTGACAAATTCAATGGACGAGAGAGTTCAGAAGCTCCTTTCGAACAAGGGGTCCTATGTGAAAATGTAACATCACCTAGAATAAAGTTTTGAGTTGAAAACTGTTTGATTTCAGTTTCTAACAACCTGCTAATGCTTATAATTTCAAAAATGACCATTTTTTTGGTCTTTATTAAAATGAAAAGGTTGATCGAAAAGTTTGGGGGATCTAAGAGTGTGGCAACCCAGTAGTCATGATTACTTCGAATTCTGACAATATGAGGGTCATGCTGCAGGTAGTGCAGCAAGAAGGCACTTATGTGTCTTGCGCATCTCGGAGCCCCAAAATTATTTTCCGGGCTAGATGCAGCTAAAAATTATTTTTAATTTTAAATCTGGTGAAGCTTATTATAGATGGCCTAATAGGATCAGTGCTGCACACTGCTACAAAGCCCAAATTATTTTCCAGTCAAGATACAGATAAACATGATTAGTAATTTGAAAGCTTAAAACGGTTGGTAGGGTGATTTTAACCAATCATCAAGCTTTTACTCTCCCCAGGATGACACAGGGGTAGAAAAGTCGTTTCGGATCCATGATTTGTTCATCTTTATGAACGTGAGTCTGTCTACATTATCAGTGGAGAGCCGCGTGCGCTTATCTGTCAGCACACCACCAGCAGCGCTGAACACACGTTCAGACAGAACGCTGGCTGCGGGGCATGACAAGATCTCCAAGGCGTAAGTGGCTAGCTCCGGCCATTTATCCAGATTGGAAGCCCAAAAAGAGCAAGGGTCCAGTGACACAGTCGTGGCTTCAATGTTTACTTGGAGATACTCCTGTACCATCGTCTCTAGGCGTTGACTATGTGTCAGACTTCTTGTCTCCTGTGGCCTTGCAAAGGATGGGCTAAAAAAGTGGTGAAATGATTCCGCAAAATTGATGTTACCAGCAGATACTGTGGTTCTGTTACGGTTTGAGTGCTGAACACTTGACGGTCCCACGGTTGGCAAGTTGGAACTGTGAGATTCACTACGTGCACCACTGGTATTTTGTGGAAAAGCACATGTAAGATTCTGCAACAGTCTCTGCTGATACTCCTGCATGCGTGCATCCCTTTCTATGGCAGGAATAATTTCTGCAAATTTACTTTTGTACCGGGGATCTAACAGTGTGGCAACCCAGTAGTCAGGATTATTTCTAATTCTCACAATTCGAGGGTCATGTTGCAGGTAGTGCAGCAAGAAGGCACTCATGTGTGTTGCGCATCCAGGAGCACCAAGTCCCTGTTGTGTTGGTGGCGAGGTAGCAATCATGCTTCCTTCCTCTGTCCTCTCCCCCCAACCTCGCACAACAGAAATGTGATCAAGGTCTCCCTCATCTGATGAGTCTTCCATCAGTTCGTCCTCCACTTCTTCCTGGGCTCCTGCACCTTCCTCACTAGTTTGGCTGCTACCATGCGCCCTGGTAAAATCATCTCCCCCACCCTCACATGCCTGCCGCCTTGGTGCTGCCGACCGTCTGGACCTTGCAGATGTTAGCCCTTCCGCATACAACTCCTCCTCCTCTACTTCCTCCACCTCCTCTTGTGCCACCACCTGACTCCGAATTCTGTTTAACATGTGCTCCAGCATGTAAATCACCGGAATAGTCATGCTGATAATGGCATCGTCAGCACTAAACATCTTCGTCGCCATTTCAAAACTGTGCAGAAGGGTGCATAGGTCCCTGATCTGAGACCACTCCTCCAGCGTGATTTGCCCCACCTCTGAATCTCGTTGGCCCAGGCTATACGTCAGAACGTATTGCACCAGGGCTTGTCGGTGCTGCCACAGTCGCTGCAACATGTGCAGAGTTGAATTCCACCGGGTAGGCACATCGCATTTTAGCCGGTGAAGTGGCAGGCCCAACGACTTCTGTAGAGATGTAAGTCGCTGAGCTGCGGGATGCGAACGGCGGAAGTGAGCACACAGCGACCGTGCCCTCTGCAGAAGGCCATCTAGTCTGAGATAGTGGGCTAAAAATTGCTGGACAACCAGGTTCAACACGTGAGCCATACAAGGCACGTGTGTGACATTGCCCCGGCGAAGGACCGCACCCAGGTTTGCAGCATTGTCGCACACGGCCTTCCCTGGTTTCAGGTCCAGTGGAGACAACCATTCATGAAATTGGTTCTCCAGAGCTGACCACAACTCCTCAGCTGTGTGACTCACATTTCCCAGACATTTCAATGTAAAAACCGCCTGATCACGTTGAGCCCTACTGCCAGCATAGTAAGGAGGTGTGCAGGATCCCTTCTGCGCAGTTAGAAAGCTTGTGGCATGACCAGACAGGCTTTGGGTGCAGGTGGAAGACCGAGAGGAGGTTGAGGAGGCAGAAGCAGTGGAGGAAAAATGACATAAAGAGGATTGACGCACAACTCGTGGGGACGGCAAGACTTGGACAGCAGCCCCTTGTCCTGCTGTCACCATAGTTACCCAGTGCCCAGTCAGCGACATGTAACGCCCCTGTCCATGCCTACTCGTCCAAGTGTCTGTGGTGAAATGCACCCTGTCACACACAGAGTTTCTCAAAGAAGCGGTGATGTTGTGTGCGACATGCTGGTGGAGCGCAGGCACACCTTTCTTTGAGAAGTAGTGCCGACTGGGCATCTGGTACTGGGGCACTGCGACGGACATAAGGTCTCGAAAATCCTCTGTGTCCACCAGGCGGAAAGGCAGCATTTCTGTAGCCAAGAGCTTGCAGATGGTGAAATTCAACCTCTTAGCTTTCTCACGGCTAGGAGGAAATGGTCTTTTACTTGTCCACATCTGAGGGACCGAGGGCTGGCTATTGTGCTTAGACGGGGTTGATAAGGGTGTCCCCGGCAAACTGCCGGTCTGTGAGGAAGATGCAGGCGGACATGTTAGGTTGCCTTGATCCAAAGGTGGTGCTATCGATGTCGGACAGCGCTCAAGACCAGCTGGTGTTACCACCTCCAAAGAAAATGATGACCTGCCAATCACGCTGGCTGTTGCGGGTAAAGAGGTGGCAGGTCTGCGCCCCAAAACAGGTGTGACTGCTGTCCCCCCAGTCACAGAGGATGAAGAGGCCGTGGATGCACAAGATATGGCAGACGGTGGTTGGCCCGGCCGGCTAGACCGCATTGTAGCACACTGAGCTTCCCACTGCAACTTATGCTTCATGTCCATGTGCCGGTTCATGCATGAAGTACTCAAACTATGTATTTTTTGGCCTCTACTTAGCTTTTGCTGACAAATGTTACAGATAACACGAGTTGGGTCATCTTTATCGATCTGAAAAAATGCCCAGGCTATGCAAGGCTTAGCACCCATGCGACCTGAAGAGCCACCACGAGAGGCAGAGTTGTGTTTGAGGATGCAGTTGTTGACGTGCTTCCAGTACTACGTCTCTGTCCAGGAAGGCGCAACCTGACCTCGTCGTCACTAGCATCTTCCTCCACCTCCTCTGCTGACCTCATCTCTTGGCTGACTGTGGGTTGACAGTAAGTGGGATCTCCGACCTCATCATCATCACCCTGTGCGTTATCACACCCGTCGTCCTCAGAGCCAACCTGTTCCTGCCCTGACAAAAAACTAAAGTTGTCGCTCCAATCAGGTATTTGAGTCTTATCATCGTCTTCCTCATTGTCTCCACCAACAGGAGTTACAGTTTGGGAATGAGGGTCTACATTATGGTCAGAACCTTCTGCGTCTGGTCCTGGATCCGACTCATAAAGATTCTGGGCATCAGTGCAGATCATTTCCTCGTCTGGATTCACAGAAGCGCTGGAGTCGACCTCTGATTCCCAGGCTATAGTATGAGTAAACAGCTCTGCAGACTCAACCATCTGTTCTACCTCATACTCAGACGGGCAGCTGGAGATTTGGGAGCTGTGAGGAAGCAAGTGCGATTTGGGTGACACCTTTGAGGACTGGAGTATTTGTGATGTTGAAGTTGATGTGGAGGAGAGCCCACTTAAAGGAGCACTTGATATCCGTTGAAGCACCTGCTGTTTTTGTGCCTCATCTGGAATTTGTAGCGATTGGCGTGGCCGTAAGAAAGGGATCTTATCACATTGTCCGCTAAAAGAAGTAGACATTTTAGTTTGGCTGGAAGATGGTCTTTCTTCTGCACCTACCCCACGGACACAACCTTTTTTCCCCTTCCCAACACGCCTATTCCCCTTTCCACCAGCAGCAGGCCTTTTTCCACTCATTTTGGTGGTTAACTAATTCACAACTCTGGAGTTGTTTGCACAAAAAAACAATGGATGGTAACCGAGCAGAGCTGAGTGGCCAAACTGTGGTATTAGGCCAAAACTATTGGCTGGGTTAGATGCAGAAAAAAATTATTTTTAATTTGCAACCTGATGGAGGTCAGTATAGATGGACTAATAGACCAAGTCCCACACACCGCTAGAAGCCCAAATATTTTTTCAGAGCTAGATGCAGAAAATTTTTTTATTCAATTTGCAACCTGATGGAGGTCAGTATAGATGGACTAATAGACCAAGTCCCACACACTGCTAGAAGCCCAAATATTTTTTCAGAGCTAGATGCAGAAAAAAATTATTTTTAATTTGCAACCTGATGGAGGTCAGTATAGATGGACTAATAGACCAAGTCCCACACACTGCTAGAAGCCCAAATATTTTTTCAGAGCTAGATGCAGAAAAAAATTATTTTTAATTTGCAACCTGATGGAGGTCAGTATAGATGGACTAATAGACCAAGTCCCACACACTGCTAGAAGCCCAAATATTTTTTCAGAGCTAGATGCAGAAAAAAATTATTTTTAATTTGCAACCTGATGGAGGTCAGTATAGATGGACTAATAGACCAAGTCCCACACACCGCTAGAAGCCCAAATATTTTTTCAGAGCTAGATGCAGAAAATTTTTTTATTCAATTTGCAACCTGATGGAGGTCAGTATAGATGGACTAATAGACCAAGTCCCACACACTGCTAGAAGCCCAAATATTTTTTCAGAGCTAGATGCAGAAAAAAATTATTTTTAATTTGCAACCTGATGGAGGTCAGTATAGATGGACTAATAGACCAAGTCCCACACACTGCTAGAAGCCCAAATATTTTTTCAGAGCTAGATGCAGAAAAAAATTATTTTTAATTTGCAACCTGATGGAGGTCAGTATAGATGGACTAATAGACCAAGTCCCACACACTGCTAGAAGCCCAAATATTTTTTCAGAGCTAGATGCAGAAAAAAATTATTTTTAATTTGCAACCTGATGGAGGTCAGTATAGATGGACTAATAGACCAAGTCCCACACACCGCTAGAAGCCCAAATATTTTTTCAGAGCTAGATGCAGAAATTTTTTTTATTCAATTTGCAACCTGATGGAGGTCAGTATAGATGGACTAATAGACCAAGTCCCACACACTGCTAGAAGCCCAAATATTTTTTCAGAGCTAGATGCAGAAAAAAATTATTTTTAATTTGCAACCTGATGGAGGTCAGTATAGATGGACTAATAGAACAAGTCCCACACACTGCTAGAAGCCCAAATATTTTTTCAGAGCTAGATGCAGAAAAAAATTATTTTTAATTTGCAACCTGATGGAGGTCAGTATAGATGGACTAATAGACCAAGTCCCACACACTGCTAGAAGCCCAAATATTTTTTCAGAGCTAGATGCAGAAAAAAATTATTTTTAATTTGCAACCTGATGGAGGTCAGTATAGATGGACTAATAGACCAAGTCCCACACACTGCTAGAAGCCCAAATATTTTTTCAGAGCTAGATGCAGAAAAAAATTATTTTTAGTTTGCAACCTGATGGAGGTCAGTATAGATGGACTAATAGAACAAGTCCCACACGCTGCTAGAAGCCCAAATATTTTTTCAGAGATAAATGAAGAAAAAAATTATTTTTAATTTGCAACCTGATGGAGGTCAGTATAGATGGACTAATAGACCAAGTCCCACACACTGCTAGAAGCCCAAATATTTTTTCAGAGCTAGATGCAGAAAAAAATTATTTTTAATTTGCAACCTGATGGAGGTCAGTATAGATGGACTAATAGACCAAGTCCCACACACCGCTAGAAGCCCAAATATTTTTTCAGAGCTAGATGCAGAAAAAAATTATATTCAGTTTGCAACCTGATGGAGGTCAGTATAGATGGACTAATAGAATGATGCTATGCCCAAAAGATTTTACTTCACTAGGTGCAGTAAAAAAATTGGTATTCTATACACAGGTGGTATATCTTGCAACACAGATAGGCTACTCCACTGACTAACACACTCTGCAATAGGCCAAAAAGGATTAGCTTTGCTAGATTCAGCCAAATGCTGTGAAAAAAACTTGCACAGCACTGGCACAGACCTGCCTGGCAAAAACTGATAGGAACTGATGTAACCTAGTCCTGAAAAGGACTCCAATTACAATTAGTCTTTGCTCCCACAATCTATCTATTTAAGAGCACAGACCTGCCTGATAAAAGTCGTAGGAAATGCTGTAACCTAGTCCTTAAAAGGACTGCAATCACAACTATTCCCTACTCCCAAGCTATCTGTATATTTGTGCGAAAATTGGCTTGAAATTAACAAGGTATAGCGCACACAGCAACAGCGGTGCCGTCTAACACGCAGCTGCAGCAGTGAGAAAATGGTGGCGACGGGGAAAATGGCTTGGTCTTATAGGGCAAGGACATGTGACATACACTGCCAATCACACATGCCCTTGCTTGTGTGAAAAAAAGCACTTCGCTCCGTGTGTGCGCTGCTGATAGGCTGACAGATTGCACCTCCCCACTGCAAATGCGGGAAAGAGAAAAAAAAATGGAGATCTTCATTGTTCCTGCAGAGATCCATCCCCTGCCCCTCCCCCCGCCCCGCTGTACACTCAAACTGCGTATTAACATTAATTTTCATCATTACTGAGAAAAAATCCAGTTATGATTTTGGTGCACGAACAGTTATCGAACATAACCTCGAACAGCCGAATTTTTCTCAAATTGTTCGTTTTCGCCGACCGGCTCGAACACCGCCCAAAACAGCTCGAATTTGAGATTGGCGAACAGTTCGAGTAGAACAACGCTCATCTCTAGTGGCCAGCTTCGGCCTCCTCCAAACTAAAAGGCCCCATTTCAAGTGAAAGCTAGCAGTATGGTATTGCAGCCTGCGGGTGGGTGGGTGGTTGGCTGCATATTTTCGCTTGCATTGCAAGGAATGGGGGAGGTAAAATTGAACACTGCCCTGGGACAAGGACTTGCACGGGGATAGTTGCAAGTCTGCATCTTCTGATGCGGCAAGGATCACTTATGATGGGCACACTTTTAGGCAGTGACCTGGGTGTCAGAGATGCTTCCAGGGGTCTTCCCCATGCTGTTCCCATGTCTTTTTAGCACTGTATGCATGTGTCACACAGCACATGGCCAGATAAGGTTGTAAAATGTTAAAATGACATTTCCCGGTGAATGCATTTGTCACGGTTGAAAGCAATACAAACGTGCAAAAACGCATAAAAAATGCTACTTGTGAACATAGCCCAAGGTGTGGAGGAGTATTTTTGTTTTTGGTTATTTATTTTACCTTATACACAAGTCTTTACCCTGGAAAGGATGTTCCTTAACCCCTTTCCGACCTGGTCAGCAATAGTACGCACCAGGTCGGGAAGGCCGGTTCAGCGGGGGCTCCGGCGGTGAGCCCGCACTGAAGCGAGCACATGTCAGCTGATTATTGGAATCGCAATCCACCCGCGGCTGTTAACATGTTAAATCTCTGACAGTGGCATTAAACTCGCGCTTCCGGGAGTACTAAGCCCCGCCCATCAGTGACCCAGTCACATGATCGCGGGTCACCAATGGGTGAGCATGACAACTCAGGGTCTGCAGCAGACGCCTGTGGTTGTCATGTCTCAATTGCTATGAGCGCCACCTAGTGGTCAGCGCTCATAGCAAGTGAGCATTTCTGCTGCATACAAGCGATCTGCTCATCGCTTGTATGCAGTAGAAGCAATCAGACAACTGCTGCTTCTAGTCTCCTCTGGAGACTATAGAAGCAAGCAGAAAGTGTAAAAAAAAAGTTTTGAAAAAAATAAAAAAAATGAAAAACATATAAAAGTTTAAGTCACCCCCCTTTCGCCCCATTCAAAATAAAATATATATATATAAAAAAAAAACCACATACACATATTTGGTATCGCCGTGTTAAGAATCGCCCGATCTATCAATATAAAAGAAGAACTAATACAATCAGTAAACGGTGTAACGAGAAAAAATTTTTAAACTCCAGAATTAAGTTTTTTTGGTCGCTACAACTTTGCAATAAAATGCAATAACGGGCGATCAAAACATCGGATCTACCCCAAAATGGTATCAATAAAAACGTCAGCCCGGCACGCAAAAAATAAGCCCTCACCTGGCCCCAGATCCCGAAAAATGGAGAAGCTAAGGGTCTCGGAAAATGGCGTCATTTTTTTTTGTTTTTTTAGCAAGCTTTGGATTTTTTTTTCACCACTTAAATAAAAAAGAACCTATACATGTTTGGTGTCTATGAACTCGTAACGACCTGTAAAATAATGATGGCAGGTCAGTTTTAGCAATCTGTGAACGTGGTAAAAAAAGGACCCAAAAAACAACTGTGGAATTGCATTTTTTTTGCAGTTTCACTGCACTTGGAATTTTTTTCCCATTTTCCAGCACATGATATGGTAAAACCAGTGATTGTGTTTAAAAGTACAACTCGTCCCGCAAAAAATAAGCCCTCACATGGCCATATTGAACGAAAATGAAAAAAGTTCTGGCTCTGGGAAGAAGGGGAGCAAAAAAGGAAAACACAAAAACAGAAAGACCCATGGTCGTTAAGGGGTTAACATATTTCACAGGAAAGCACTTTCACTTTCGTTTTTGAACATTTTATTGTGAGCCTGTAAAAGTGGCTTAATACCTCTGACCACGTTGTTGACAGCAGTGACCTGGGGGTCAGAAATGTTTCCAGGGGCGATCCCCATGCTGTCCCCATGTCATTTGAGCACTGTCATTATCGTTTTGGGCACTTTTTAGGCTTTCTACAGACTGCCGGGGGAGCCGCCGCAAAAATGTTCGGGTCTCCCATAGACTAACATTGGGCTCGTTGCTCGGGTCGAGCACCCGAGTATCACAGTGAGCTCGGCCCGAGCTTCGAGCACCCGAGCATTTTAGTGCTCGCTCAACACTAGATCAAATAACTAAAAGTTGACATGTGCATATGTATTCACTAGGGATGAGTGAACGTGCTCAATGGTACTCAGATATCACTCAAGTAGCTGGATGCTCGAATGTGCTCGTTAATCAGTGAGCATTAGCTGGTGCTCAGATTTGAAGCTTGAATCCCTGCCCCGCCATGATCAGTACATTGACGCCATTGCATGGCTCAGGGACAGTTCTTATTGGAAGGAGAGAGTGGTTGTCTAGGCCTGTGTGTGCATAGTTTAACGAATCAGAGTCCTCTAGTGTTGATACTGGTGCTGATGCTGAACCACCATATTAACAGTCCTTGAAAAGGCTAAACATGTGCTTTGCTGTTTGTATCAGATACATTCTGCATTTAGCCTAGGGTGGGACATTTGCAGGAGCAGGGAAATTCGCTGTATACAGTTTCTTGGCAGAACTTAGGACTTTGCAGTCCTTTGCTAAAAATATAGCTGCAGCAGTTTCTATTTTTGGGGGGTGAAAAAATTGACTAAATTGTCATCCATTCAGTTTAACGTGCTCAGTGTTATATTATACTGGTAGATAACACTCCCAAAAAGCTTTCAAATTTTTTTCTGGATTCACTTAGTCATCCATAGAGTATTACAAGCTTTGTGTTACATTTTGGTGGTATATAACACTCCAAAAAAGCGTTCAAAACATTTTCTGGATTGAATTTTTCATCCATACACTTTTATATGCTTTGTTTATATTACAGTGATATTAAACTACAAAAAAATCGCTTTGCCTGCTGCAGGTGACCATTTTTTTAAATTAACCTAGCAATTAGAAAATGCATAAGGCGTGTAGTAAATGACGGGGAAGTGGAAGTGCTGATCATGGTGCACGCAGACACCAAGGACGTGGGGCAGGTGCGACTACGCCTGTTGCTGGAGCACAAGAAACATGCCCATCCACAATACATAAGTTCCTATCCCACTTTGCAGGGAGGCACAGTACACCACTTCTGAAGCCACATCAGTGTGACCAGGTGGTAGGTTGGATAGCAGATAATGCTTTCAGCATGCTTAGCAGCACAACCCAGTCTTCCACATGGCCCAGTCTCACCATCCAACAGACTGGATCACTTAATCCTCACCCTGATCCTGCTTCCTCCCACCAAGTTGAGTACCAGGAGACAAGTGATCCCACACTAAGATACTCAGAGGAGCTCTTTACAACATAATTTCTTGATTGTGGCCTCTCACGCTGCCGCTGAACCTCCAACCAGGCATGGTCATGTGTGATAATGGTTGCAACCTGGTGGAGGCTGTGAAGCATGGCAATCTCACACACGTACCATGCTTGGCCCATGTGTCCAACTTGGCGTTTCAACAGTTTCAGAAAACCTACCCAGATTTGTCAGAGCTTCTGGTCAAGGTACGCCACGTCAGTGCACATTTTCTCTGCCGCCACTCTGGCAGTGCTGCAGCAGCACATTCAAATTCCAGCTCACCGATTGGTGTGCGACATCACGATGTGCTGAAACTCCACACTGCACATACTGGAAAGGCTTTTTGAGCAGCACAGGCCAGTTCTGGAATACCAGCTCCTACACACCCATCAGGATTCTGCACATAGGCAACCATGCCCACTCTTCAGTTGTTGACATTTGTGCGGT
The DNA here is from genome assembly GCF_046119375.1 of Phyllobates terribilis. Classification (NCBI taxonomy): domain Eukaryota; kingdom Metazoa; phylum Chordata; class Amphibia; order Anura; family Dendrobatidae; genus Phyllobates; species Phyllobates terribilis. The sequence continues at coordinate 442,645,951 of NW_027362771.1, read as the reverse complement.
TCTCCAAGACTTTGAGAACTCCACAAAGATGGTAAGTGGAGATGATGCAATAATCAGCGCAACAATCCTGCTTCTGTGCCTACTTAAACAGTCACTACTCACAATTAAAGCTGAAGCTTTACATGCGGACCAGATGGAGCTGGAGGAAGACATGAGACAGGGAGATACTACACAGCCCAGCCTCGTCTCATCTGTTCAGCGTGGATTAGGCAGCAATGAGGAGGTGGAGGCTGAGGAGGAGGAACAGGAGCTGGTTGCCAGTACACAAGCTTCGTCCCATCTCTCCTACGTGGATGGGCTGAGGAGGGGAATGAGGAGGAAGAGATGGAGGAGAAGGAGGAGATGGAGAGTCGTCATTATGGTGGAAACAGAGAAGTGTTGGCTATAGGGAGCTTGGCACATATGGCTGACTTTATGTACTGCTGCCTTTCCCATGACCCTCGAGTTAAATTCATCTTGGCCAAAAAAGAGTACTGTTGTTCACCCTGCTAGACCAACGCTACAAGGAGAACCTTGCATCTCTCCTTCCTGAGGCAGAGAGGTCTATTAAAATGGTGCCATACCAGAAGGCCTGTAACATACCTGGCGGCGTCCTTGCATGGTGGTCCATCTCCCACTGTGCAAGAGCGCGCACTTGATCTCCAGTCCAGAATGTCTCTCTGGCTTCCCTCCTTGCTGTCTGTTTGTCTGTTTTGGCTGCATAGAGCGATGCCCGCTGAACTTCCTGTTTCTTGTACCTGCTGCGGACACGCCCCTGTTGCACCTTCAGCCTATTGCTGTCCATCTTTGGGTATTTATACCACCTTCTTCCTCAAGATGGCGCCCGAGCATTGTTTCTTGTCAGTTGGCTTTTGTCTCTGACATGCCAGGTCCTATACTGTTTTCCTGCCTGTTTTCCAGTTCTGTGTCTGAACTGTGGTCTGTTCTTGTGAACACGCTTCTTGCCTGTTCTTTCGCCTTCTAGGGGCCGTATTCCTAGATCTGCCTGTCTGTGCCTTGCGGTATCTGTTCCCGTCTGAACAGAGTCCTGTTTCTGTCTCTGCCTTTCGGTATCTGTTCCCGTCTGAACAGAGTCCTGTTTGTGTCTCTGCCTTTCGGTATCTGTTCCCGTCTGAACAGAGTCCTGTTTCTGTCTCTGCCTTGCGGTATCTGTTCCCGTCTGAACAGAGTCCTGTTTGTGTCCCTGCCTTGCGGTATCTGTTCCCGTCTGAACAGAGTCCTGTTTGTGTCCCTGCCTTGCGGTATCTGTTCCCGTCTGAACAGAGTCCTGTTTGTGTTCCTGCCTTGCGGTATCTGTTCCCGTCTGAACAGAGTCCTGTTTGTGTTCCTGCCTTGCTGTCTCTGTTCCCGTTCCTCTGTTCCCTGTTGTCTGTGCCTCGTTTCTACTTTAACCTTGTCTCCCTTTTCCCTCTATGTCTGTTTTCTGCGTCTTTCTGCAGAGTCTGAACTCGCTCCTAAATTCCTTCTCGTCGTCTCTGTACCTCTGTTGTGAATTTAGTGTACGCTCGCTACTTCTATGTAAGTACTGTGCGTGCTTCTGGTTCTGCCTTTCCTTCTCCGTCTGTTCTTTGTGAAAAGAGTCCTATCCCCTTGTCTTGTTTACCGCTCTGCGGTGTCCGCTCTGCTCCTGCTTAGCTTGCCGCTCTTGCGGTTTCTGCTCTGCTCCTGCCTTGTTTACCGCTCTGCGGTGTCCGCTCTGCTCCTGCTTAGCTTGCCGCTCTTGCGGTTTCTGCTCTGCTCCTGCCTTGTTTACCGCTCTGCGGTGTCCGCTCTGCTCCTGCTTAGCTTGCCGCTCTTGCGGTTTCTGCTCTGCTCCTGCCTTGTTTACCGCTCTGCGGTGTCCACTCTGCTCCTGCTTAGCTTGCCGCTCTTGCGGTTTTCACTCTGCTCTTGCCTTGCTTGCCGCTCCTGCGGTTTCTGCTCTGCTCTTATCTTGCTTACTGCTTCTGCAGTTTCCGCCCTGCCCTGCTTCTGCCCGCTGCTCCGGCAGTCCTGTCCTGCCCTGCTTGTGCTCGCTGCTCCTGCAGCCCCGTCCTGCTCTGTCCTTGCCCACCGCTTCGGGCTTTCCCTCTCTGCTGTGGTTGTCTACCGCATCTGCGGATCTGTGACCCAGTCTGTACTGGGTCTTAACCTCTCTGTGCTCCAGCCCGTCCTTTCGGCCAGTACCTCCCTGCCTGCATACTCGCCTGTATCCACCCATCTGCATACCTGCCGTGTTTGCTTACATCCACCAGTCTGTGCCAGCCTAACCTGCCTGTTCCAGTAATCCCAGCGTGGGTCAACCCCCGTGTCCGGAGTTTGACCTGGAGTAGCACCTGGTCCCTCTGCCCGGTTTCTCCCTGGTGCACTGGCGTCGTATGCCGTCGTGCCACCTTGGTCGGATCGGCCAGATACTTAGTCACGCCCCTCCAGGCACTCTCCGGTCCATGGTCCAGTGGAACCACAACACCCGCACATGCCAGTCAGTCCGGGCGTGTGCATAACAAGGCCATTGTGTAAAGTACATTGAAAAAAATCCCATCAGACAATGCCATCGGCAGGGGGCAAACTTCCTTGCCCATCAAAAGAGGAGAGGCGAGGGGGACACACACCACGTACAGTAGAGGCAAGGGTACACTGTCAAAGGTATGAGCCAATTTCATGACACCCTCCCAGCATCCAGGCCCTGATGATCGGGTATTTTTGACAAGGATGAAAAGTTTTTAAATATGGTCAAGAAATACCTGGCCAACAAAACCAGCATACTCACTTTCTCCTCCTCACTTTCTATCCTGTGACATTCTCACCATCATCATGGGAGACTTTAATATCCCCATCAATGATCCCCTCTCCCAATCTGCCTCTCATCTACTTTCTCTAACCTCCTCATTCGGCATCTCACACGCTTTCTTCAGCGTTGCTCAAGGTGTGCTGAGCGGCAGTGGAGAAAATCTCTTCATCCACTATAAATTCATGCTCAAAACCTATAACTCTGCCCTTCATCTGGCCAAACAATCCTACTTCACTACTCTCATCACTTCACTGTCCAACAATCCAAAATTACTTTTTGAAACCTCAAACTCCCTCCTGAGCCCTAAAGCATAGACCCTCACCACCAACCTCAGCGGGGAGGATCTGGCCACTTATTTCCTAGAAAAAATCAACCACATCCATCAGGACATCTCAGCCCAATCTCCTCAGTGCCTGGATCCCCTTCCCTGCCTCACTTCAAGCTCAGTAGCCATCTTTGAGCCTGTTACAGAAGAAGAAGTTACCCAGCTCCTCGCTTCTTCTCAACCTACAACCTGCAACAGTGACCCCATTCCTTCACATCTCCTGCAGTCTCTCTCAGCAGTGGTCACCACTCACCTGACTAAAATATTTAACCTCTCTCTTTCTTCAAGTATCTTTCCCTCCTCATTTAAGCATGCCATCATAACCCCTTTACTTAAAAAGCCATCCCTGGATCATACTGCACTGCTAACTACAGACCTGTCTCTAACCTTCCTTTCATCTCTAAACTCCTGGAACGCTTGGTCCACTCCCATCTAATCCGCTATCTCTCAGATAACTCTCTCCTCGACCCTCTACAATCTGGTTTCCGCTCCTTACACTCCACTGAAACTGCCCTTACTAAAGGCTCTAATGATCTACTAACAGCCAAATCCAAAGGTCACTTCTCCCTGCTGATTCTCCTGGATCTCTCCGCCGCATTTGACACTGTGGATCACCAGCTCCTCCTCACTATGCTCCGCTCTATAGGCCTCAAGGAAACCGTTCTCTCCTGGTTCTCCTCCTACCTCTCTGACCGCTCCTTCACTGTTTCTTTTGCCGGCTCCTGTTCCTCTCCTCGTCCCCTTACTATCGGAGTTCCGCAGGGCTCAGTCCTAGGCCCCCTCCTCTTCTCTCTATACACTGCCCCTATTGGACAAACAATCAGCAGATTTGGGTTCCAGTATCATCTCTATGCTGACGACACCCAACTATACACCTCTTCACCTGACATCACCCCTACCCTAATACAAAACACCAAGGATTGTCTGTCTGCTGTCTCTGACATCATGTCCTCCCTTTATCTTAAACTTAATCTCTCTAAAACTGAACTTCTTGTGTTTCTCCCCTTCACTAACCCAACTCTACCTAACATCGAAATTACCTTGGAGGGTTCAACCATAACTCCCAAGCAGCACGCCCGCTGCCTTGGGGTCATATTCGACACTAACCTTTCTTTTATTCCCCATATCCGATCACCCACTCGCTCCTGTCACCTGCATCTTAAAAATATCTCCAGAATCCGACCTTTTCTCACCTTTGAAACTGCTAAAACTCTTACTGTTGCTCTTATTCACTCTCTTCTGGACTACTGCAACTCTCTTCTGATCGGTCTCCCTCTTACCAAACTTTCTCCTCTCCAATCCATCCTGAATGCGGCAGCCAGGGTCGCATTTCTGTCCAGCCGCTACACCGATGCCTCCATCTTGTGCCAGTCATTACACTGGTTGCCCATCCGCTACAGGGTTCAATATAACCTCATCGCTCTCACCCACAAAGCTCTCCACAGTTCTGCACTGCCTTATATCTCCTCTCTCATCTTTGTCTATCACCCTACACGTGCCCTACGTTCTACAAATGACCTAAGACTAACATCCCCCATAATCCGAACCTCGCACCTCCGTCTCCAAGACTCCTCTCGTGCTGCGCCAGTTCTCTGGAATACACTGACTCAGGTGATCCGACTGATGCCTAGCCCCCATGTCTTCAAGCGCACTTTAAAAACCCATTTCTTTAAACAAGCCTACCACCTTAACTACTCAGTAAATTAACTTTGCCCTGTTCCCTCCTTCTAAATATTATTCAGAATCTGTTCCCTACTCTTAATCTGTCTCCAGACCCTCCATGCACAAGATAACTGCACTCGGTACTTGAGTATTGCACTTAAACATACAGGCTGATGACTGGATCATACAGCTTTATATGAAAATCCCTATTTATTATAAGTGCCTGACCTGAAATAACAAGCACTTTTCACCTATTATGTCCCCCCATTTCCTTGTAGAATGTAAGCTTGCGAACAGGGTCCTCACTCCTAATGTAACTGTTTAGACTGTCTTAAATTGTATTTAATTTATTGTCTGTACATGTCCCCGCTTAATTGTAAAGTGCTGCGGAATTTATTAGCACTATATAAATAAAAAATTATTATTATATTACATACTCCCTAATTCCTCTGCGACCTTCAACTATGGGGTCTCAAAGCTGGATACCTGGCATGAGCTGTCCCTCTTTGACTTGGAGGTGTTGTAATGCCCTGCTGCTAGTGTCTTGCCTGAGCGAGTTTTTAGTCCTGCCAAGGGGGTCATAACAGGCAGACTCTTTCACCTGTCGACAGAAAATGCTGACTAGCTCAATCTGATAAAAATGAACAAAGCCTGGATTATCCCAAACTTTTCCACACCACCAGATGACAGCAGCACATAAAATGTTTTTAACCACTTCGCACCAGAGCCTGTTTTTGCCTTCGTGACCGGGCCAATTTTTTCAATTCTGACCACTGTCACTTTATGAAGTAATTACTCTGGAACGCTTCAACGGATTCCCCTGATTCTGAGACTGTTTTTTCGTGACATATTGTACTTCATGATAGTGGTAAAATTTCTTTGATATCACTTGCGTTTATTTGTGAAAAAATCAGAAATTTGGCGAAAATTTTGAAAATTTTGCAATTTTCAAACTTTGAATTTTCATGCCCTTAAATCAGAGCGATATGTCACACAAAATAGTTAATAAATAACATTTCCCACATGTCTACTTCTCATCAGCATAATTTTGGAACCAACATTTTTTTTTGTTAGGGAGCTATAAGGGTTAAAAGTTGACCAGCGATTTCTCATTTTTCCAACAAAATTTACAAAAACATTTTTTTAGGGACCATATCATATTTGAAGTCACTTTGAGGGGTCTTCATGACAGAAAATACCCAAAAGTGACACCATTCTAAAAACTGAACCCCTCAAGGTGCTCAAAACCACATTCAAGAACTTTATTAACCCTTCAGGTGCTTCACAGGAATTTTTGGAATGTGGAAAAAAAAAATTAACATTTAACTTTTTTCACAAAAATGTTACTTTAGACCCAATTTTTTTTATTTTCACAGGGGTAACTGGAAAAAATGGACCCCAAATTTTTTTGTGCAATTTCTCTTGAGCGCGCTGATACCCCATATGTGAGGGAAAACCACTGTTTGGGCGCACAGCAGGGCTCGGAAGGAAAGGAGCGCCATTAGACTTTTTGAAGGTAAAATTTGTCTGAATAATTAGCAGACGCCATGTTGCGTTTGGAGAGCCCCTGATGTTCCTAAACAGTGGAAACCCCCCACAAGTGACACCATTTTGGAAACTAGACCCCTTAGGGAACATATCTAGATGTGTGGTGAGCACCTTGAACCCCAAGGTGCTTCACAGAAGTTTATAATATTGAGCTGTAGAAATAAAATTTTTACATTTTTCCCACAAAAACGTTTTTCATCCATTAATTTTGCATTATCATAAGGGTAATAGGATAAATTGCACCATGAAATTTGTTGTGCAGTTTCTCCTGAACACGCCGATACCCCATATGTGGAGGCAAAGCACTGTTTGGGCGCACGGCAGGGTTTGGAAAGGAAGGAGCGCCATTTGACTTTTTGAATGTAAAATTTGTTTGAATAATTAGCGGACGCCATGTTGCATTTGGGGAGCCCCTGATGTGCCTAAACAGTGGAAACCCCCCACAAGTGACACCATTTTGGAAACTAGACCCCTTTGGGAACTTATCTAGATGTGTGGTGAGCACCTTGCACCCCCAGCTGCTTCATTGAAGTTTATAATATTGAGCCATAAAAATAAAATTTTCACATTTTTCCCACAAAAAATGTTTTTCATTCCCTAATTTTGCATTATCATAAGGGTAACAGGATAAATTGCACGCTATCGCTATGACTGGATGACCTACCTTGTAATTTTTTCCTGGCTTTGCATTTTGTGCAAAGCCTTTATGAGTGTAGGAGTACATCAACTACACATTCAAAATACTTGAATGAGGCCCGCCAGTTGTTGTTTTAAGGGTCTATGAATGACTGGATGACCCTCCTTGTAATTTTTTTCCTGGCTTTGCACTTTGTGAAAAGCCTTTGATTGTAGGAGTACATCAACTACACTTTCAAAATATTTGAATGAGGAACTCCACTTGGTGCCTTCAAGGGTGTATCGATGACCCTCCTGATATTTTTTTCTGGCTTTGCACACACTGTGAAAAGCCTTTATGAGTGTAGAAGTACCACAACTACACTTTCTTAATTTTTTTATGAGGCACTCCACTAGGTGCCTTCAGGCTTTTCACTGTGTGCAGAGCTTTTATGAGTGTAGGAGTACACAACTACACTGTTCACAATATTTGAATGAGGTACTACAGTTGGTGCCTTCAAAGGTGTATGGATGACCCTGCTTGTATTTTTTGGCAAGCTTTGCACTTAGTGCATAGCCTTTATGAGTCTAAGAGTACCACTACATGACAATTTGAACAGAATGTGTATGGGGTCCTCTTACACCCTTTTATGTCTAATACAGGGTGTATCTCAGTCCCACTTGCATCCAATTTTTGGCAATTCTTGCTTCCTTCATAAATTACACTAATAAAAATGTAAATGGTTTACTTAAATTATTAATTTTTTATTTTTGCATTATATACAATTCTTTATACAGGAATGAATGTTTCATAACATATTTTTTTTCCTGTAAACTCCATTTCCTCATCGATTTTGAATATTTTATTATCAGTCCTTAAAGTAGAGTAAAAGTGTAACACCATTGTTCTCTGCAGTGATCTGGGAGTCAGAGATGCTTCCAGGGGTCTTCCCCATGCTGTTCTCCTTCCATTCAGCACTTTTTCCATCCATTTCAACATTTTCACTGCCCCCCCCCCCCCAAACCTCCTTGTAGTGTCTGCCGGAAAAATGCTCGGATTTCCCATTGACTCCCATTGTGCTTGTTAATTGAAATGAGCATCCGAGCATTAGGAAGAGGCACCACTAACCAAACAATACCCTGGAAGCATCTCTGACTCCCAGATCACTGCAGAGAACAATGGTGTTACACTTTTACTTTACTTCACTTTCTGACTCCGGAGGGTGTGGACATGCCTGTCTGCCTCTCTGCTAGATTGTGGAGACAATACGGCGCCGGACTACTGGCAGCCCATTGCAGCAGCAGAAGCTTCTACTTTATTTCAGTTACAGTTTTGTTACAGTCATTTTATTTTATTATTTTATTACCTTCTCTGGATTGCAACGTTCCTGTATACTCGTCTATTGGGGATGGAAGATACAACACTTCCCACACTATCAACTGCTGCTGGGCACACAGCACGAGATCTGCACCTGGATCTTCTTCCACCACTTACAAGTCTCCTGCAGGTACAGACACTCTGGGGCACGCAATACGGACCATCTCAGCTAATGCTACTGAAGGATGCATGCTGCTACCCACAGCCTGTGACAGGGATACAGCCATATGTGAGCGGTGGAGGTCACTGCATACGATTTGCCATGGAGAGGACTGGTGTGACGGGTGGAAACAATGACGGGATGGTGGACCCTAGGTCTGTTGCTAAACGAGCAGTGTATTCTAGGGATCATCTTCTGGAACTGCGCAGGATAAAGTCTTCTCCAGCAGTGGCAATACTGAATGTTCCACGGGAAATAAGGAGACCTTTCAGAGGCTGCAGAGCAGGCAAGAAGATCAAGTCCTGGAGGAGAAGGTTTAAACCAGTGGTCCCATCCATTATCATGGGTAACGTACGACCGCTGGGAAATAAGTCGGATGAACTGCTGGCTCTGAGTAAGACCCAGAAGGAGTTTAGGGAATGCAGTCTCATGTGCTTTACAGAAACCTGGCTGCATGAGGAGGTCCCAGATTCATGTGTCTCGGTACCAGGGTTTCAAATGGTTCGGGCTGATAGAGAGAGAGTTAGATGCGGCAAGAAAAAAGGTGGAGGAGTGATACTCTACATTAACAACAGATGGTGCAATCAGGGGCATGTAACTGTTAAGGAGAAACATTGCTGTCCAAATATTGAACTGTTAGCAGTGGGCCTCAGGCCTTACTATCTGCCTAGAGAATTCACTCTTGTTATTGTAGTTGTGATGTATATACCACCATGTGCGAACCCAGAGGCTGCTGGGGATGTGTTGTCAGGGGTGATGGCCCGGCTTCAGACTAAACACCCAAACTCTCTAACTGTAATTTCTGGGGATTTCAATCGAGTAAAGATCTCATCTGCAATACCAAAGTTCTATCAATATGTCAAATGTCCTACACGGGACAACAACACACTGGATCTCCTCTTTGCTAATGTTAAGAATGCTTATTCATCGGCTGCATTACCCCCCCTGGGGAAATCTGACCACAACCTCATACTATTGTCTCCTGCTTACCAACCAGACGTCCGCAAACAACCAGTGACAATTAAAAAGATAAGGAAGTGGTGTCCAGCAGCAGAGGAGGCGTTACAAGACTGCTTTGATTGTACAGACTGGGAGGTGTTGTGTACCATGAAAGAGAATTGTGATGTTAATGAGATTACTGGCAGAGTTACTGATTACATCAACTTCTGTATGGACATTGTAGTACCTGTTCAAGAGATTCGGTGTTATGCAAACAATAAGCCATGGATTACAAAAGAGTTGAAACATTTACTAAACATGAAAAAACTGGCTTTTAAAAGGAAGGACAAGGAGGCATTGAAAATTATACAGCGAGACCTAAAGGGGAAAATTAAGATTGCCCGTGAGGCATTCAGAGTTAAATTAGAAAATCAATTTGCACGAAAAAGCTCCAGAGAGGTGTGGGCTGGAATGAAGCTAGTGACTGGGTTTAAGGCAAGGTCGGAGCAGGTGGGTGGTGGACTTAGAATGGCTAATGAAATGAATGAGTTCTTCAATAGATTCAGCAATAAAGGTGCGGTAGCAGCAGGGAAGGGGGAGGAGGCCGGGGAACAACTAGCTAAATTAACAGGGGGTGAAATAGATCATTTCTCGGTATCCAAAAATGACGTGAGGGACCAGTTTAGTAAGCTGGCCATTGGCAAAGCAGCAGGGCCTGACGGTCTCAGTCCACGTGTCCTCAGAGTGTGTGCAAATGAGTTGTGTACTGTCTTCCAGCATCTCTTTAACCAGAGCTTACAATCAAAGAGAGTACCAGTGCTATGGAAGACTTCCTGCCTGGTGCCGGTTCCCAAGACTACCTTCCCGGCTTCCCCGGGGGACTATAGACCGGTGGCCTTAACATCGCATGCGATGAAGTCCTTGGAGAGAATAGTACTTGCTCACTTGTGTCCGAGGGTGATGGCGCATACTGATGCTCTTCAGTTTGCGTACCGGCAGGGACTGGGGGTGGACGATGCTGTAGCGTCTCTGCTACAAACAGTACATTCCTTTTTGGACAATGATGGAACCACACTGCGTGCTTTGTTCTTTGATTTCTCTAGTGCGTTCAACACATTACAGCCACTCTTACTGCGTGGAAAGTTGATTAAAATGGCGGTGGATGAGGGACTTGTGAATTGGATAATTGACTACCTGTCGGATAGGCCACAGTTTGTTAGGTGGGGGACGGCTACATCAGATAGTGTACTGAGCAGTGTCGGAGCCCCGCAGGGAACAGTGCTGTCGCCATTCCTCTTTACATTGTACACAGCTGACTTTCAGTATAAATCAGACCGTTGTTACCTCCAGAAGTACTCGGATGACTCTGTGATAGTTGGCGGTATTGGGAAGGACCAGGATGAAGAGGAATATAGAAGGGTGGTTGCGGACTTTGTAGTATGGTGCCAGGCTAACCATCTAGAACTAAATGTTAAGAAAACCAGGGAGTTGGTGATGAGCTATGGAAGGTGCAAGAAGGTATGCCTACCTGTTACCATTGACGGTCAGGATGTGGAGATGGTGGACAGTTTCAAATATTTGGGGGTTTACCTGGATAGCAAGCTAGACTGGAAGTGCCACGTGGAGAAGGTCTACAAGAAGGGGATGAGTAGATTGTACTTCCTAAGGAAGTTAAGGTCTTTTAATGTGTGTGGCAAAATGCTTGAGGTGTTCTACCAATCCATTGTGGCTAGTGCCACCTTTGCGGCAATAATTTGCTGGGGTAACAGTGTGCGTGTTGCTGACGCCAACAAGCTCAACAAACTTATAAAGAAGGCTAGCGTGACGGTGGGCCTACAGCTTGGGACTTTTGAAGAGGTGGTAGAGGATAGGATTAAGAAGAAGTGCAGAGCTATAATGGGCAACAACACACACCCGCTTTATGAACTGTTTGCGAAACAGAAGAGCACATTCAGCAATCGCCTAATACAACTAAGGTGTTAAAAGGAAAAATACAGGAGATCGTTTGTTCCAACAGCTATGGGGGTGTTTAACAAATGTCTGAAAAGCAATGTCTAAAGTATTCCAAATGTTATGTTATCATATGTGTCATGTTCGAGATCTGTGTTCTGCTGCTGTGATACCGCAATTTCCTACGGGATAAATAAAGTATATCTTATCTTATCTTATGAAGACCAGTGAGCTCTCAAACCATCAAAACAAGTCAGGAATAAAGTTGTTGAAAAGTGCAAGTTAGGGCTTGGTTATAAAAACCCAATCTCTGATGATCCCTCGGAGAACCATCAAATCCATTATCATCAAACAGAAAGAAAATGGTACCACAACACACCTGCCAAGAGAGGAACGTCCACCAAAACTCTCAGCCTGGGCAAGGAAGGTATTAATCAGAGAGGCAGCACAGACACTAAAGGTAACCCTGAAGGAGCTGCAGAGTCCCAAGCAGAGACTGAAGGATCTGTCCATATGACCACAATAAGTCGTGCACTCCATAGTGGTGGCCTATTTGGAAGAGTACGCAGAAAAAACTACTCACACACAAAAATTGTAAGGCTCATATTGAGTTTGCCAAAAGACAAGAGTGAGACTCCCCAAATATTGGGGAGAAACGTGCTGTTGTCTGATGGGACCAAAATTTAACTTTCTGGCCACCAAGGTAAATGCTATGCCTTGGAGCCAAACCAACACAGCTCATCACCCGAAGAATACCATCTCCACAGTGAAACATGGTGCTGGCAGCATCAGCAAGGACAGTGAAAATGGTACAAGTCGAGGGGAAGATGGATGGTGCAAAATATAGGGATATTCTTGAGCAAAATCTATTTGTTTGTTAGGGATTTGAGACTGGGACAAAGGTTCACCTTCCAACAAGACAATGACCCAAAGCATACTGCTAAAGCAACACTCGAGTGGTTTGAGGGGAAATGTGTAACTGTTTTAGACTGGCCCAGTCAAAGCCCAGACCTTAATCCAATTGAGTATCTGTTGTCAGACTTGAAGATTGCTGATCACCAGAAGAAATCATCTAACTTGAAGGAGCTGGAGCAGTTTTGCCTTGAGGAGTGGGCAAAAATTGCAGTGGCAATATGTGGAAAGTTCATAGAGACTTATCCAAAGTGACTTGCAGCTGTAATTACCGCAAAAGGAGTCTTTACAAAGTTTTCAGTTATTTTGTCCTATTTGTTGTTTGTTTCACAATAAAAAGAAAACCAAATGTTCACGGTTGTAGGCATGTTCTTTATATGAACTGATGCAAACCCTCAAAAAAACAGTGAAATTCCGGGTTGTGAGGTAGCAAAACATGAAAAATGCCAGGGAGGAGGGGAATTAAATACTTTCGCAAGTCACTGTATGTGTGATTTTTTTTTTTTTTGAAGAGGCATGTTTCTTGTTGATTGGCTGCAGGCACTGTATGTAATAACATACTGTTTTTACTTTTAGTCTGTTATCATTGCACACACAGGAAATATCAGCTGGGGCATAGCTAGGGAGGGCTATTTGGTCATGTGCCTGGGGTTTTGGGTCTATGTGGGGAGGAGGATGGGTACCACTGGCATCAGTAACCAGGGGTGATAATACATTTTCAATAATAACTGGGATTCATAATACTTTTACAGCAGACTCACAGATGTTTACCACTGCATATTAGAGAAAAGTGCAGCCTCTAATTATTCCAGCAGTATTGGGGAGGCTGATTCTCGGAAACATTACCAATCTATGTAAGTGTAACAGCCTACAGGGATTTGTATGTACTACTTTGTTAGGAAAAGGCACCAAATGAAATCTTTGCCTTGACTGCCAGAAAGCTTAACTCCATTCCTGGCTAAAATGTTATTTGAGATTAAAGAAATTCTCCATAACTATATATGTTAATCTTACTGAGTGAAGGGTGTTGTAACAAAGAAAATTATACCTCCCTGAGCAGCGCTTTTCCTCTTCAATCCATAATATGTTCCCCGTTTGTCCCCTTGCTCCAACATCTAGCGAGGGGCGTCATGCAACAGTTTCTGCTAATCAGTGGCTACTGATCAGCTGCAACCTTCACATTTCATCTGACAGAACATGAAGGTTGCAGCTGTTCAGAAGAGCTGATTGTCTGTAGCAGTCATGTGGTGGACTCGATTGAATTTTGATGCTAAGAAACAAAACACAGAGGGCAAACAAATGGTACCGGACCTGCAGTTGAGTATAGGTTTTTGTTTTTTTTACATTGCCCTGGGCCAATGAAGAATAACTTGTATAGTAGTGAAGATCCCCTTTAAGCCTATTTGAACATACCCTAATTACCAAGTTATTTTGTCTAATGTAAGCTCTAAGTAGGATTCTTCTGCTGGACTGTTGGAGTACATTATTTTGCCAGTGCCTAGGCCAATTGGAGGAGCCCCTTGCCTTTTTATGGGCCAGTTCAACCTTGATTGTAAACTTGTATCGCAGATTAAAATTTTAATTTTTCCTTCATTCTTCTTAAATTTCCACTAAACAAAGCTTCTAACATTTTTGAGATGACCAGGCCAAAATTTTGAAATCTAACCAGTGGCACTTTATGTGGTTATAACTCTGGAACACTTCAACGGATCCCAGTGATTCTGAGATTATTTTTTTGAGACATATTGTGCTTCATGTTAGTGGTAAATTTTGGTTGATATGATTTACGTATATTTGTGAAAATATCAAAAATTTGACAAAAAATTAGCAATTTTCAAATTTTAAATTTTTATGCCCTTCAATCAGATAACTATACCACACAAAATAATTAATAAATAACATGTCTACCTTACATCTGCATCATTTTTGAAAGGTAATATTTTTTTGTAAGGATTAGTGATGAGAGAGCACTAAAATGCTTGAGTGCTCATTGCTTGCGTCGAGCAAATCATAATGCTCGGATGCTTGACCCGAGTAATGAGCCCAATATAAGTCAATAGGAAACTCGAGCATTTTTCCGGCGGCTCCCCCTGGAGGTCTGGAGGGGGCCTAAAAATTGGTCAAATTGATGGAAACAGTGGTCAAATGACATGGGAACAGCATGGGGAAGACACCTGGAAGCATCTCTGACTCCCACGTCATTGCTGTGAACAATGTTGTCAGAGTATTATGCCACTTTTACAGACTGACAATAAAACATACAAAAATTAAGCAAAATGGATTTTTCTGGAAAAATATTAAGAAACATTCTTTCCAGGGTAATGACTTATATATAAGCCAAAATAAATAACCAAAAACAAAAATGCTCCTGCACACCTTGGGCCATGTTCACACGTAGAGTTTTTGATGCACTTCTGTATTTGTTTCAACGGTGAAAAATACATTCACCAGTAAATGTAATTTTAACATTTTATTACCTTATCTGGCAATGTGGTGTGTCGTGATGAGACATGATCAGACACATCCAGTATGAACACTCATTTCCAGCTGAAAATACAATCTAGCACCTGTCCCTATTTTAAAAGCCGCTAACAGTGTTATCAATAGGGAATATATTTTTTTTCAGCATGGCGTATAATACAATAATCCCTGACTAGATGCCTGTAAGATGGTATCCCAACTGCTATAGGTCACCCGTACACAAATTTCAGATAAGAGAGGTAATATAATACAATAGAAAATAGAATTTAACTGGCCCCAAAGAGTTTGTGCTATGTTGCACCATCAAACTGTGAAGGAATGCAAGCAACCCTGTCTGCTTTCATCATTTTCTAATTACTGATCACTGTTAAAAATTATGAATCTGTCAACGAGTGCTAAGAATATATACAGTAATGCACTGTGGAAGAGATGTATTTGACGACAATGAACAACACTCATCTCCAGCTGATGATACCTTGCACCTGTCCCTATTGTAAATGCAGCTAACAGAGGTATAAATAGGGAATAGAATAGATTTTTATTTTTTTGCAGCAGCAGTATGCAATATAAGGCAATAATACCTGGCTGGATTGGTGTAATACGCTATCTATACTGTGATAGCTCACCCATAAATGAATTTCAGATAAGAGAGGTAATATTGTAGAATATAGAATCGATTTGAATTGGTCTTCCCATTATTAAGGAGTGGGTCTCCTATATTGATATTGCATATACGTTATAATAACCGTGGTGGCACTAAAAACCATCTCTGACAAAATGCTAGCGGCCATGACCTCCAAGGCGTAGAGAGACAGTTCATGCCAGTTGTCCAGCTTGAATACCCAATAGTTGTAAGGCACAGAGGAATCACGGAGGACGCTGGTACGGTTACAAAAGTGGTCCAAAACTTTTCCCTGCTTGTCAGAGTAATTTGCACATCAGGGCCTGTGTGCTGGGAGGATTTGAGAAAACTGGCCCAAACCTTTGACAGCATTCCCCTGCCTCTGTTGCATCTGCTTTGTTTCTCCTTTGCCTGTACTCCTTGGTTGTCCAAGAAACTGTGACCTCTGCCGCCAGCATTGTCAGATGGTATTTTTTAAAATAATTCTTCAACAAGGACCATCTGGTACTGCAACATACAACATAGGAGTGGGTCTCCTATACTGTTATTGCATATGCAGTGACTGCAAGGGTTGCCAAAAGTTGGGATGCACTCCAATACCCGTTTGAAGAGACGTAGAGGAGGGCCTCATTAAAAAATTGTTCTCATTATAAAGGAGTGGGTCTCCTATACTGGTAATGCCCATGGACTAAGTGCATGGGCTGAAAAACATTTACTGCTGGGGGGTATACATGAACATACTGTATACATGAACATACTGTATAACATACAGAATGTTAGAGGTAGGCCTTGAAAAATTGTTTCTACGGGCATCATAAACACCCTTAAAAAAAATTATGTGCGTGTTGCATGATGATTACCCTGTTGATATGGTGGTAGAGGAAGCAGGAAGCGTATACCCATGACTGGGTGTGAAGAGGTGCAATGAATAGACCCCCCCAAAAATAACCACTGCATTTGACTTTATGTTCCTCTGCTATCATCCGGTGGTGTCAAGAAGTCTGTCCCAATCCAGCCCTTGTTCAATTTTATAAGAGTCAGCCTGTCAGCATTTTCAGTTGACATGCGGATGCGCCTATCATTTATAATACCCCGGCGGCACTAAAAACTCGCTCTGACAAAACGCTAGTGGCAGGGCAGGCCAGGACCTCCAAGGTGTAGAGAGTCAGTTCATGCCACATGTCCAGTTTGGATACACAATAGTTATAAAGCACAGAGGAATCACGGAGGACCCTGGTACAGTCATCAAAGTACTCCTTCAGCATCTTCCAAAACTTTTCCCTGCTTATCAGAGTACACCACACATCATGGCCTGTGCACTGGGAGGGGCTGAGAAAATTGTCCCAGACCTTTGACAGTGTTCCGCTGCCTCTACTGCGTCTTGTTTGTGTCTCCCTCGCCTGTACTCCTTGGTTGTCCAAGGAACTGTGACCTCTGCTGCCAGCGTTTTCAGCTGTGAATTTTTTCAATACTTCATCAACAAGGGCCTTCTGGTATTGCAACATTTTGTTAGACCTCTCCGCCACGGGAAGGACAGATAGAAAGTTCTCATTGTAGCGCGGGTCTAGAAGTGTGACCAAGCAGTAATTACTGTTGCCCAAAATACATACAATGCGAGGGTCATTGGAAAGGTGCCAGACTGCAGACAGCCAAAACTTCCCTGTTCCCACCAAGAGGACAACTGTCTATGTTGTCCTCCTCTTCCTCCTTCTGGTCCTCCTCCTTATACTCCCTCTCCTCAGGCCATCCACGCTGAACAGACAGTATGAATGTTGTGTGGGTTATACCATCTGTAGCGCAGGAAACAAGCTCCTGTTCCTCCTCCTCATTTTCACCCAATCCGCGTTGAGATGAGATGAGGCTGGGCTGTGTAGCATCACCCTGTATAGTTCCTTGCTCCATCTCATAGCGCCCCGCCTGCAATGCCTCCTCTTTAATTGTGAGCAGCGAACATTTCTGTAAACAGAGAAGCGGGATAGTGATGCTAATTATGGTATTATCGCTGTTCACCATCTTGGGGGAGTCCTCAAAGTTTCGGAGGACAACACATATGTCAGACATCCATGCCCACTCAACAGCTCTGATGTGCGGAGGCTGACCTGAATACTGACAGGTGCGTTGAAGCTGGTGCTCAACAACTGCCCTCTGCTGCTCACAAATCCTTCCCAACATATGCAACATTGAGTTACAATGCGTGGTGACATTGCACATTAGTCGATGAGCTGGAAGCTACAAATGCTGCCGAGGCATGGTGAGGGCGACGGAAGCTATAGCTGACTTCCTGAAATGGGCACACACGCGGCATACTTTCGCAAGCAGGTTAGGTAGATCTGGTAAAGTTTTGAGAAACCGCTGAACCACTAGATTGAGCACATGGGCCTGGCATGGTACGTTTGCGAGGTTGTTAAGCTTTAGATCCACCACCAGGTTACAGCCATTGTCACACGTGACCATGCCTGGCTGTAGGTTCAGCGGTGACAGCCACAGATCTGCCTGCTCTGTTACAGCTTTCAATAACTCTGCAGCGGTGTGCAGTTTGTCACCTAAGCATATTAGGTTCAGCACAGCCTGTTGCCGCTTTGCCAAGGCAGTGCTGCAGTGCTTCCAGCTTCTGATTGATGTGGTCATTTTGGAGATGGAGGCTGAAGAGGAGGAGGAGGTGCATGAGCTGTAGAATGTGGGGGCAACCCTGACTGACCCAGGACCCGTAATCTTTGGCGTCGGGAGGGCGTGTTCCATCCCAGGGTTTGACTGGGTCCCGGCTTTCACAATATTAACCATCCCTGGCCACAAACATTTGTCAACATGTCTGTGGTTATATGGACCTTCCCAACTGCGCTGGTGAGGGCACTGGTAATGATCTGGGACACATGCTTTTGTAAGGTGGGGAGGCACACCGGAAGAAATAGTGGCAGCTGAGGACCGAGTACCAAGGGACTTGAGGTTGTGGAAAGCTTGCATCTCCACGAGCCTAAAAGGCAACATTTCAAGTGCAAACAGTTGAGAAATGTGTCAGTTTAGTGTTGTAGACTGTGGGTGGATGGCTGTGTATTTGCGCTTGTGTTCAAAGGACTGGTTTAGGGAAAACTGAATGCTGCGATAGGAAAAGGACCTGGATGTGGTTGCTGACAGTGATGGTTGCACATGTGTAACAACAGGTGCAGGGTGGAAGGCATCTTTGCCTGCATCATGTATGGAGGTTTGGCGTGCACATACAACAGGGGAAGAGGCAGTGGTGTCACCCGCAGACACTGTTTCTGTACCCTCACGTTTGGCCCAACTAGTCGAATGATTTGTTGTCATGTGTCTGAGCATGCTGGTGGTGGTCAGACTGGTAGTTTTGCTGCCCCTGCTGATGGTGGAATGGCAGATGTTGCAAATGGCCTTTTTGGGGTTAACTGGACAGAATTAAAAAAGAGCTAGACTCGGGAAGACCTATCAGTTGGACTGGCAACTTCAGTATTGGTGTTTTGGGGAACAGTTGCCTGCCTTGTGTCTGTGGCCATCCCACTGTTGTACCTGCCTGTTGTGGGGCTATACCTCCCTCCCCCTCTGCGCTGCTGTCCTCGCTACGCATGTCACCTTGCCAGGTTGGGTCAGTGACTTCATCGACCACCACCTTGTCTTCCACATACACATCCTGGGCCTCCTCTTGACTTGCTGGCAATTGTGTCTCATCATCATCATCCACCTCTTGTGACAGTAATTGCACTTTCCCACCATCGCCTTCGTGTGACCATGGATGCTCAAATATGCGATCTCCTCTTGCCCCACTTGAGGTGGACTGAGCGAGAGGCCTGAATCTATAAATAGAAATGTGAATAGCTCTTCAGAGTGTCCAAGAATGGGATCACTTGTCTCCGGACGCTCGACATGGTGGGAGGAAGGTTGATCAGGGTGAGGAATATGTGGTCCAGACTCACGGCTACTGAGACTTAACTGTGTAGAAAGCAGGGTGGTGGTGGTAGCAAAATGACTGAAAGCATTATCTGCTATTCAGTCAACAACATTTTCACATTACTCTGGCTTCAAGAGTGGTGTTCCGCGGCCCTCTAGAAATTGGGACTGGAAGCTAGGTCGATGTTGGTGTTTGTTGTGCTCCCTCAGCAGGCACAGTTTCATCTTGCCCATAGCCTCGACCTCTGCATGCCCCAAAAGCATCACGTCCACTTCCCCGTCCCTAACCATGCACCTTGCCCATTTTAAATGGTCTATAATATTTTGCAGCTTGCCCAAAAAAATCAGGATTAATACCACAGTATTTGATCACGTCTGATGACCAATCCTTTTCCCAGTGAGGGTATAGCGATGCTATTGGTCAGCGAACAAGTATGAATATATTTTTGACACACAAGTAGCAGACTTAAAATGGAGTATAATCTTTTGCAGATTGCAAAAAAAAAACAGGATTAATACTGCAGTAATATTTGACCACCTGAGATGATGGACAAGTTTCTCTGCTTCCACAATACAGCAATGTTATTCAAATCAACCAAATTTGTCTGTATGCTGCTAACAAGCAAATGGAGCAGTAAAAATTGTGTATTATATTGCTTTTCATCAAAATTAGCAGGATTTAGAGCAAAAAGAATATTATCAGCCTTGATATCTAGGGCTATTGATAGGAGTTCCAGCAGCAGAAAGAATGTGCAATGGACCCTATTTTGTACTATACTAGCTCTCCACAAACTCTGCCTAACTAGTGCTAGCTGCAGGATTAATATTTTCTTCAGAATGAGTCCTTACAAGAACTGTTGGTGTAGATTTCTAATAGTGGTGTGGAATATCTGTTTAAAATAAGTGCCAATTCTCTCAATCGCTCAGCTGCAGCTCTCCCTACTCTGTGTCTTTGACAGGTAGACTGTGACGAGCATAGGGTCCCGGGTCTTATATAGGCCCAATGACGCTATATAGCAACCCAATCACTGTAAGGCCACAACCAACATGGCTATGGCATTACAGTGACTGTCACGCAATCCCTTCATAGTAATTGACTGCCTAAAAGGCACCCAACATGTGAGGCGGCGACTTGAGCTCCCACCTGAGCATTTCAAAATTACTCACCGAGCATCTCAAGCACTGTGATGCTCGGGCGAGTAATGAATAGTGGCAAGCTTGTTCACTCATCACTAGTTAGGATGTTAGAGGGGTTAAAATTTAACAGCAATTTCTCATTTTTTCAACAAATTTACAAAACCTGTTTGTTTAGGGACCTATTCAGATTTAAATGGATTTTGAGGGGACTATATGTTGGAAACTCCCCAAAAGTGAGGTTATTTTAAAAGCTACACCACTCAAATACTTAAAAACTGTTGTTGGGAAATTTTTTAACCCTTCAGTTGCTACTGAAGGGAATTAATGCAAAAAAAATTACATTTTACCTCTAAAATCTTGCTTTTGCCCCAAATTTCTCACTTTTGCAAGAGGCAACATCAAAGAGTCAACCCCACAGTTAGTTACCCACTTTATTACGAATACGAGTGTGGGTGATACCCCACATCTAGTCAAAAAGTTCTGTTTGGACAAACGGCAGGAGCAATATTTGAATTTTGGAACACAAATTTTGCTGACAAATGGCGGGCACCATGTCCCATTTGCGGTGCCCCTAATGTGCCTAAACAGCAGAAATCACGCACAACTGAACCCATTTTGGAAACTACACCCCTCAAGGATTTAATCCGGTGGTATAGTGAGCATTTTGAACCCACAGGTACAACACAGAATTTGATATCATTAGGTCGTCATATTGAAAAAGTTCATTTTTTTCACAAAAATCATGCTTCAGGCCAAAATTTCTTACTTTTGCAAAAGGCAACACCAAAAAGTGGACCCCATAGTTGGTTACCCACTTTCTCATGAGCACGGCGATACCCCACATGTAATCAAAAAAGTTCTACTTAGACAAACGGCAGAGCTTGGAACGGAAGGAGCAATATTTGAACTTTGGAACACAAATTGGCTGAAATAGATTGCGGGCGACATGTCACATTTGCAGGGTTCCTAAGGTGCTCAAACAGCAGAAACCCCCAAACAACTGACCCCATTTTGGAAACTTCACACCTCAAGGATTTTATCCAGAGGTATAGTGAGGATTTCCAAAGGTACTACACAGAATTTGATAACATTAGGTCGTCATATTGAATATGTCGTCATTTGTGTTGAGCGCACGTGATCGCTACTCGAGTTTGCATCGTGTGCTCGGGTATGCACCGAGTATCGCAGGTGCTTGAGTGACATGCTCGAGTCCCTGCCCCTCAAGTTTCGTGGCTGTTAGACAAAAAGCATGCAGGGTTTATTCATGTATGGGATGCAATCCCCACATGTTTTTGTTTGGCTGTCTAACAGCCGCGAAATATGTGGGGCAGGAACTTGAGTATGTCGGTCGAGCACCCGCGATACTCGATGCATACCCAAGCACTCAATGCAAATTCGAATAGCGCTCAACACTAGTCGTCATATCGTCATCATTTTTTTTTTACTTTTGAAAAACCCCGAATCCTAACCCCAACCCTAAGCTAAAGCCCAACCCTAACCCTAAAACCAACCATAAGCCCAACCCTAACTCTAAGCTCAATGGCAAAGAATGAAAGTAATAACAATTATAAAATAAAAAAATTTAATCTGACTAAGGGGATGACACAGGGGGGGTGATTTACTAATTATTGGCTTTTGATCACTGTGATAGTGTCTATCACTGTGATCAAAATTACCAATAGGAAAAATCCCTGCTATCACCGGGTGTCAGCAGGCAGATCCCGATGCGCGCACTGCACATACTCACGCCATTTTTTTTCAGGAAGCCGAGGCGGAGGGCCGGGGGACAAAGCAGGAGGCTTTGTCCCCCGGCCCTCCGCCTCGGCTTCCTGAAAAAAAAGGGTTGGGGATGGCAAAGGTACCGTGGAGGCTTGGGGACATAATTTCTCTGTCCTCTGACATGTATATCATGTCAGAAGAGAAATGATTTTAATAGTGGGCACACTTCTTTTTTTTTTACTTGATCGCCGTTATTCAATGAATAACGGCGATCACTTGATCGGGGACCGGAAAATCTGGATCTTATCATGTTCTCCGGGTCTCAACTATTCCCGGTAGCTGAAACCCCAGAGATTTTCAGACTCTGTGGGGCGCTATACTCTTTTTCCAAATTGCCGTTTTAAAATAGCGATGAGGGAATAAGGACCCTTTGCGGCTGCTCCCTTTTAATGCTTGTCGGAGGTCGTTAAGGGATTACATTTATGAGACCATGATTACATTTTTTACAAAGTAACTAAAACCTTACTTTCAATGGTTAAATCTCATCTGTTCCCATTTTGTTTTTCAATTAATCTTTGTAATAAGACCCAACTAGGTGGATCTTGGAAATCAGCAGATACATTTCTTTTATAGCCACAGTAAGAAACCTTCAATATACATAGTATTTTATGAAATATGAACAGCGGAGAGTGCAGGAACCACTTGGAGGGGGTTATCCTAACTACCCAATGTAGAAGCAAAATCCCTCATATCAGGAAAAAAAATAATTGCAACATGCTCATCAATTAAAATATCTTCATGTCTACCTATATTATTAATTTGGCGTTTCCTAACAAAAAGTAAACTACTTATTTTTAGAAATATATTATATATATATACTATATATATATATATATATATATATATATATATATATATATATATATACATATATATACAGTACAGACCAAAAGTTTGGACACACCTTCTCATTTAAAGTTTTTTGTGTATTTGCATGACTATGAAAATTGTACATTCACACTGAAGGCATCAAAACTATGAATTAACACATGTGGAATTATATACTTAACAAAAAAGTGTGAAACAATTGAAATTATGTCTTATATTCTAGGTTCTTCAAAGTAGCCACCTTTTGCTTTGATCACTGCTTTGCACACTCTTGGCATTCTCTTGATGAGCTTCAAGAGGTAGTCACTGGAAATGGTCGTCCAACAATCTTGAAGGAGTTCCCAGAGATGCTTAGCACTTGTTGGCCCTTTTGCCTTCACTCTGCGGTCCAGCTCACCCCAAACCATCTCGATTGGGTTCAGGTCTGGTGACTGTGGAGGCTAGGTCATCTGGCGTAGCACCCCATCACTCTCCTTCTTGGTCAAATAGCCCTTACACAGCCTGGAGGTGTGTTTGGGGTCATTGTCCTGTTGAAAAATAAATGATGATCCAACTAAACGCAAACCGGATGGAATAGCATGCCGCTGCAAGATGCTGTTGTAGCCATGCTGGTTCATTATGCCTTCAATTTTGAATAAATCCCCAACAGTGTCACCAGTAAAGCACCCCCACACCATCACACCTCCTCCTCCATGCTTCACGGTGGGAACCAGGCATGTAGAGTCCATCCGTTCACTTTTTTTGCGTCGCACAAAGATACGGTGGTTGGAACCAAAGATCTCAAATTTGGACTCATCAGACCAAAGCACATATTTCCACTGGTCTATTGTCCATTTCTTGTGTTCTTTAGCCCAAATAAGTCTCTTTTGCTTGTTGCCTGTCCTTAGCAATGGTTTCCTAGCAGCTATTTTGCCATGAAGGCCTGCTGCACAAAGTCTCCTCTTAACAGTTGTTGTAGAGATGTGTCTGCTGCTAGAACTCTGTGTGGCATTGACCTGGTCACTAATCTGAGCTGCTGTTAACCTGCGATTTCTGAGGCTGGTGACTCGGATAAACTTATCCTCAGAAGCAGAGGTGACTCTTGGTCTTCCTTTCCTGGGGCGGTCCTCATGTGAGCCAGTTTCTTTGTAGCGCTTGATGGTTTTTGCAACTGCACTTGGGGACACTTTCAAAGTTTGCCCAATTTTTCGGACTGACTGACCTTCTTTTCTTAAAGTAATGGTGGCCACTCGTTTTTCTTTACTTAGCTGCTTTTTTCTTGCCATAATACAAATTCTAACAGTCTATTCAGTAGGACTATCAGCTGTGTATCCACCTGACTTCTGCACAACACAACTGATGGTCCCAATCCCATCTATAAGGCAAGAAATCCCACTTATTAAACCTGACAGGGCACACCTGTGAAGTGAAAACCATTTCTGGTGACTACCTCTTGAAGCTCATCAAGAGAATGCCAAGAGTGTGCAAAGCAGTCATCAAAGCAAAAGGTGGCTACTTTGAAGAACCAAGAATATAAGACATATTTTCAGTTGTTTCACACTTTTTTGTTAAGTATATAATTCCACATGTGTTAATTCATAGTTATGATGCCTTCAGTGTGAATGTACAATTTTCAAAGTCATGAAAATACAGAAAAATCTTTAAATGAGAAGGTGTGTCCAAACCTTTGGTCTGTACTGTTTATATATTTTAACAACTTGCTGACCACTCAATATTTTTAAATGTGTAGCCACTGGTCCACATTTGACTCAATGATATTTTAGAATGTCCCTGCAGAATCAGCAGATGCAAGGAGATAGTTTCTCTGCAGGAGCAGGAAGCAGGAATTCTCTTCATGGACATTATAAAGATGGTTTATTACCATCTTTGTGTTCCTGATCGCTGTATACACAGTATTGAAAGAGCACTGTGTATCCAGGTTAGAAAGTAGAAACAATGCTTTCTCCTCCAGTCCTAGTGATCATCGAGTGTTGGGAAGAAGCAGAAGCTGCTTGGTCTTAAAACCACCAGATCCGCTCTAAAAAGGAGACTGGATTACCTGTGGTTAATAAATAAAATGTATTTAGTTGTTGAAATGCTACACAAACAAGGTGTTAAATAGCATAAATAATAATAAATGTAACAATTCTACCCCTCAGTGTATTAGGATGCAGTGATTGACAGCTCAGTTGTCCAGTCTAGTGCAGGGGCATGCTGAGCAGTCTGTGTTTTAATTGACAGCTCAGCCATCCAATTTGAGACTGGGAGTTGCTGAGCTCTTAGCAGATGCTCCACATCCCCTTGATTGGTCAACTATTTAACTGAGCTGGCAGTCCCAGATAGCTGTCAGCCATAGCTTCAGCTCTGTGTGTTTGTTTTCCTTGTGCTTAGTGCGTTGCTCATCGCTGCCTGACATTGGACCTCATTCTGAGCATCTATTTGTCTAATCCTTTTTCTCTGACCTGCTATCCTCCTGGTATTTTGACCTTGGGTCATTACCTGACTACTCCTTTGTCTCTTCCCTGTGTTTATGACGTACCCTCCTGGCTATTGACCTCAGACTCCTGACTATCCCGACTCACAGCTTGTCCATAAGAAGTGACTCAGCATCACATTATCACTGACCTATACGTTTTTCTTTTTTGCCAGTATGGAGCCTGTTCACATGCTCTATGAGCAGGTGGCAAATTTGACGCAGATGATGCAGGATCTGGCAAAGGAATGCCGGAGTCTGGAATCATCACAGTACCAGTTTCAGGGTCAGATAATTCTTTTTATGAAAACT
This sequence comes from Phyllobates terribilis, assembly GCF_046119375.1. Lineage (NCBI taxonomy): Eukaryota > Metazoa > Chordata > Amphibia > Anura > Dendrobatidae > Phyllobates > Phyllobates terribilis. The sequence continues at coordinate 442,620,184 of NW_027362771.1, read as the reverse complement.
TCCTCTAGTGTTTCACTGCCGGCAGTGGCTGTGACGTTAGTACCCTCTGATGTACAGATGGTGTCTCCAGAACCTGTAATGGCCCTTCTGGATAAATTTTTGGGAGAAAAAAAACAGTTTAGGGTATTCAGGGAGAGCTGTAGGTTACTTTTTACCCTGCATCCCTGGTCATCAGGGGATGAGTTCCAATGGGTGGGAATAATTATGTCTCTACTGCGAGGAGGCCCTCCCCAGAAAGGTCTTCTGTGGATGCCTTTAGACCATGAACCTGGCACAGTGGGGCAGCACTGCTGAGGACTACTGCACTGAGTTCCGGCAGTGGTCCACTGAAGTTTTGTGGAATGATGCAGCTCTCAGGTGCCAGTTCCACAAAGGGCTTTCTGAGACACTTAAGGATGCTTTGGTTCTTCATGGCACCCCTTGTTCTCTAGTGGAAGCCATGAATCAGGCCATATGAATGGACCGCTGAATCCGTGAAAGATGTGGCAAACAGCAGGCTGCCCATTATACTTCCCCGGAGCAGGTCCATTTAATGGAGGTGAAGGCGTTGGAAGTTAGAATTGCCAGTCTTAGTATTGTTGAAAGAAAATGTAGACTCTGTCTGTACTGTGGTCTTACTGGACATTTTTCTCAAGAATTGCCCAACTCGTCCTCAGGCAAGCAAACCATTGGGAGATCGTCTAAGTCTGAGTGATGGCTGAGGAGGTCACCCAGACTCTCAGGTACCTTTTTCTTCCTCTGATAAAGTACAGTGTTAGCCTTATCAGAATTTATGCTCATTGACTGTGGACCTGCTGCTAATTTTATTGATTCGGGATAGGTTCTAAAGTTAGGTTTAGGGACAGTTAGTTTAGAAAGACCCTTTCAAATTTTCACCATTGACAAGACACCATTAGCCCAGAATTTGATCAAGAGGGTAACAGTGGATTTCACGCTCGGGGTGGGATCACTTCACTCTGAATCCATCTCCTATTTGTTTTGGATACTTAATCTGCTTAGTTGGTACTGGGGCTTCCATGGCTTCGTATTCACAATCCTGTTTTTGATTGGCGTCAGAAGAAAATTGTTAAATGGAGCCCCAATTGTTACAAGAAATGTCTAAAATTGGTACAAATATGCTCCACTAGTCTGCAGGGTCTGCCAGGGTACCTGAAGGTCTTCGGAGATGTGTTCTCAGAAAAAGAGGTGGAGATACTACCTCCCCATCATTCTTATGATTGTACTATTAATCCTGTCCCTGATGCCAAATTACCTTAAGCTCGCCTTTACAATTTGTCTGGGCCTGAAAATTGGACTGCCATGAAAGAATATGTTAACGAAAATTTACGGAAGGGTCATATGTATACGTTCTTCCTCCTTCACTGTAGCTGCCGGCTTTTACTTTGTGAAAGATGGCATCTTCTGTCCTTGCCTCGTTTTCCGAGAACTAAACAGGATCACGGTTAAAAATACATACCTACTTCAACTCATCCCTGACCTACATAATCAATTCAAATGCCTATTTTATCAGTAAAGGAAGAACAGACAGGTCATGAAAAGGTATTGCTGGACTTGTCTTTGAAAGATCTTCATGAACATTAGTTTGGGGTGTGAAATCCTGCTGATGGATTCCCCTTTAAAAGAACACATTAAGATCTGCATGAAACCATCTTTCAGACATAACTTTAATGATAAAGGCACTATGTACAAATATATATTATGGATTTGTACAACCTTCAAGTTATATAAAGTCATTATATGAAACATTGCTCTGTATGCTTTCAGTTTTATACAGAAGCATTCTCCATTGTATTACAGAATATTGCTTGTAGGGAACCTTATCTTAATAATAATTCAGCACCATATGGAGTACCATTCAGAGTCACCGGGACTCAGTCTGCTTCAGTACAGCTCAAGGCCTTGTTCAGATAGCCGTTATGTGGCTGTATTTTAGCATAACAAGCCTATAACAAGTCAAAATGCTGCTTTTTTAATGGTGTTTTTCTGTCAAAAATGCTGCAACTGTATGTTTTATGAGAAATACAGTATTATATATCAGACATTAAGCACCAGATATACATTTGATTCCATGATTCTTTTCCATTTCACTTGCATCTTTTGTGTTTTTGACTTCTTTGTTTTTCAAAACCGCATGTGTATTTACATTTTTTACATAACAAGGCATGTGCTTCTAAGAAGGATCTTGGAATCCCTTGTCTTGAAATGTTAAAAACACAACCAAAAAAGTAGCTACAAATGCATGTAAAAGCACTGACATTTCATAGGTGTTTTAGGCCAAAAAAGTATATGTGAATATAGACTATTTGTTATGGATAATGTTCTCTTATGCTCTTATTTTTACATACACAGGAATGAAGGAAATAAGAAGTTTCTGAGACAAGACAGACATTAATTTTTGTTTTAACATATAATTTATTACATTTTTGGCTTCCAAAGTGCCTTCTTTGCTAAACTAATTTTTAAATATATTAAGTATTATATTTGCAGAAAATTAGGTTAAACTAGATGGACTTACTACCTCTTATTTCAGCCTTACATGTTATTATATTAATAAATCAAACCCATGTTCAAAACTTCTTTGAAATAAAGTTCAATGTAAATTGTAGCAAATTATCAATATGCTGTATCTGAAGAGTTCTTAAAAAATAAAGATAAAATGTCCCTCACCAAGAAACAATGCATCTCCCCCTTAAGATGTGGCATCTAAATCTGGATTGAATAAGGCAGATAATACTGCACATCTGCAGCATACAGGACTTTCAGAAGTTCATTATGTTCGGTCTTTTATTTCCAAACAGAAATCATCTTGTTTTGTCGCCATCACTTATGGTGCATATGTTTATCCAACAATCCAATTAACATGAATTGAAGGAACACATCTGCGAACATTTATCAGATTCCTCTTAATGTTTTCGGCATGTGAGAGGTAAAATTAAGAGACTATTTCAACGAACCAGATTCATTTTTTTCAGTGCTTCCTTAAATAGAAGATATTAATGTAGGGCGAAGTGTTTAGGTAATAACTTATTTTAAATTATGGCAATCTTACAAATACCATTTGAAATTAAAAAATAATTGTTGTATTTGATGGTTCCATGTTATTTAGTCTTTGATATATTCACATCTGTCTAGCGGCAAGTACCCAAATAATGTACCTGTTCTGTAATAAAATTCCTAATCTATTTCATGAATCAAGTGCAGACTCCATATGAACATCTAAATTTGAACCAATTTTGTGCAAGTATCTCACAGTAAGAAAATAGTAATACTTATAATAATTACTATAGTGGAAAGCCTTTTACACACCAATACCACATGCTAAATAGTACTGCCATGTATAAACATAAAATAATATACAGACTTTAGGCCCCCATCCACATTAGATAGCTGTCAGCTATCTCTTCCAACTCTCCTATACACAAGAATGCTCCTGTGCTCTCCATAACAGATCTGTTCTCCTATAGCGGCTTATCTCCCAGACAAACAAAAGAATGGGTCTTTCAAATTTCAAAGGATGAAGCCTTCTCTTGCTCAACATCATCTGTTGAAGGAGAGATGGGAGACCCCAATACAGATTGAACTATTAGCCAATCCCACTGATAACAGCAGGTTCAACCAAATTTAGATGTGGGCCTCTTAGGGGCAAACTGTCACGCAAGGTGTGGGAAAGACTAAGTGCAACATGAAGGAATGAGGGGAAGGGAGCCTAGACACTAGGGAAAGGGGGGTGGAAACCTCCTAGGCTGATCTGATATCACCCTGTCTCCCCTAACGTTCCTATATTGGTTCCTCACCAATCGCCGCACAGGAGCCTAAAACCCTGTATTTCCCTAGAGCTAGGCCCTGGCTAGGGAAGAGGGGGATGAGTGCTAGTCAGTCCCCACTAACAACTAAAGACAGCAAGGTAGACAGGCAGGGGGGAAAGTAACTTAGCTTGTGCCGACTTCAGAGAGATTACACACATGTCCTCTTAGCACCAAAGAGGAGGTAAGCAGACTGCACTAGCTCCAAGCTTTCACCAGGAAACATGTGAATATCACCGGCGCCTCCCTCTGGCAACAGCAAGTATTTAAACACCCAGGCCAGGGTGTCAATTATCCAGAGGGAGGTAGCCGCTGGGTCCTAGAGTGAGACAGATAAAATGGTGCATGTAATGCCAAAGAAAGAGATCTTCTGCAACCCACTGCAGGGCGATGGTCTGTCACTTCTGACACATCCGTGACACAAACAGGCTTAACATGCTCAGGAACATGTGAAATCCTTCAGTCATAAAGTACAATATCCTTTTCTTAATTTGTGATTTTTACCAATAAAGGAGTTGGCAATAGTTCTTAATATCTAGAGTCTGCTGCAAAAAATTGCAAAAAAAATGCATATTTGACTCCTGGATTGGGGCGGCTCCTGGGATCTCCCTGCTTTGTCTCCTAGTGGTCATGTGACATTGTGACCGCTGCAGCTAATGAGTGGCTGCTGATCAGCTGCAGAGGTCATGTGACATAGCAATGTCATGTTATCTCTGGGAGAAACATCAGGAAGATCACAGGAGTGTCATCCCTTTAATTGGTTACACAGGACATGTGATTTTAAAATATACATTTATTGGTCTGAATTTGGATTTGGCCTGCTGTGATTTTAAACTTTGTTACCTATGAATAAGAGCCAGTAGTGCTCGAAGTCTGTAAGCTGTGTACAGCAGACTGACATGGCTTTTACCATGATGGAATAAAGTTTTAAGTTTTCACTGAGGGGCAGAACTTTATGACCTTTTAAACTTCCATTCATCATTTGGTGGCTTGATTAGTCCAAGTACCCTGCTTTTATATATCAGAATGCTTACATACGTGGATGCATCACTGCCATAGAGGAGCTGAATTGAAACTTTTCTTCTTATTTGCTATGTCCAAACCTTCTTCCCCTGCTGCTCTCAGGACACTCGCAAACACATTGGATAATTGGTAAATCCTACTGGAATCAGTGTTACCAATTGCCATCTAATGCTTATTGGCATAGTAAGTGATCATTGTCACCTATCTGCCCTAACTCTCCAAATGTCAGGTAGATTTGAGGTAATTTTAGAAGAACTGTAAATTTTAAATCATATATTGTTTTCTTCACTTGATAACATAAATTAAAGGTCAATTTGCACTGCAAGATTATTGTGAACGAACGTTCCTAGGAATGCCTTTTCCACAATAATCTTAAAGTCTAAACAGGCTGCCAATCACTTGACAAACAAGAAAAATGCTCATTTGTCGGGTGAAAAGATCTTTAGTGTTGCACTTAAGATTAGTGATGAGCGAGTATGTTTTGTTAACCCTTTCGCCGAAAATGCTCGGGCGAGCACCGAGTATTTACAGCTGCTCGATGTTATGCTTGAATCACTCCCGTGTGCATTATTTGCAACTGTTTGACAGCTTTAATACATGTGAGGAATGTGTAAGAAATAGACATTTCTCCCATGTATTAAAGCTGTCAAACAGGCGCAAATCATGCACACGGGAGTGATTCAAACATATCACCGAGCACGCTATAAATACTCGGTGCTCACCCGAGCATACTCGGCGAAAGGGTTAACAAAACATACTCGCTCATCACTACTTAAGATCAATGTTGTTAGCGATGCATCATTCTGTGTAAACTGGACTCTTGTCACCAAAAACAATGGCAGGATATGCACATGGAACTGTCACTGAGCAGGTTATTAAATGACTGCCAATCAGAAAAATGTGCTGCTGGTCTGCTGTTTATTCCCACCGGTTGGTTTGTTTAACTCTTTACTGACATCTGCTGTACATGTTTGGAGCAAGTCGGTAGCAGGTGTTCGTAGCGGTCTCACAGGGTGAACCTGTCCCTTACCCAGCAGATAATGGCTGTATGTCACAGCCAGGGCCTGCCTCTAACAGCCGCAGGCATACCGGAACTCTGCCTGCGACTGTAGACCAGTTAAATGCTGCTGTCAAACTCTAACATTGGCATTAACAGCGCTCCTGCATGGGGCGTGTGTCACCCAGGGGGAATATAGGGGACTTGGTACCTGGGCCTTTTACCTTGTTAAGGAAGTCACGGCAGTTGGCTCCCGGGCCCGTACTCTGGGTCTCTCTTTAAAAAGGGGTTTTAGTGTACAGTTTGTCTCGTGACACCATCTGTGGTTTCCAGTAATGGTTACCGGCGCTGCTGCAGACCTCCGGGGGTGATGGGATGGCAGCTGGGATGTTCCTGCTCCCCACAGGCGGAGCGGCCCCCGGGGCAGTGTAGGTGCAGATGGTGGTGATGCTGGGGCTTGTAGAGCAGGAGAGATGGCGCAGCAGGAGTAACTGACAGAGACAGGGGATTCACTTCAGTACCTTTACTGGTGCGGAACAGCAACTGGGCCTAACTTCTATGTCGTGCTGTTCCTTCACCTGTCGCTTGGTAATAGGACCTTTTCTGGCAACCACTATCCCTGGATGCCGAGGCCTTCGTGGTTCCTAGTCCTGTCAAGGGTTTAGCTTCAGGTCGACCAGGGACTTGTAGTCCTCCTGGTACGCCGGTGATCCCTACTGGGTATAAAGGACCCTGTAGGCGCAGACCCGGTGTCCGGTTCGTGTCTTGGGATGAGCCTATGATGCTCCTCTGCCCCCTCAACTCCTTTCTCCTCTCCTCTTTGCCTCCGGCCACACTCGGGGCCCTCAATGCAGCAGCAGCCGTGCTGCGTCTTCACTGCTCTCAGTGACAGCATACTCTCTCTCAGACTGAGACTAAACTGCCTGGCTCCACCATCCATATATATATATATCCCTAACGGGCTCCCTCTGGTGGTGTGAGGTGGAAGGGTAGAGACGTTTGTTTGTAATGAGGGCCTCTTGTGGAGAAGTCCATCCTGTGATACCTGTGAACAGCAGAGTGCCACATTCCCCCCTAGTACAATTCAGTACTCCTGGACTGAAGCACTTTGTAACAGGTTACAACAAGTAACAATAATTATAATATCAATAACAATAGTAAAGTTACAGTAAGTCCCATAACCAGGTGTCCATTTCACCGTAGAAAGTGCAAAATGAGTAATATGAGGGACCCGCCTGAAAACCCTCAACGTAGGCCCTGGGCGTGGCTACAGGGCATAAGTGATCCAGGTGTTGGACCACGTCTTCGGCCACGCCAAACGGGTTTTTGTTCAGTGGTCAAATAAGGGGGGCACTTTTGATGAGTGCAACTATTTACAGGGACAGTTTTTGGCTGCTCACTGTCCTCAGCCTACAAGTCTCTGTACCCTGACGGGTAACTACAGGCACACATTAATTTCAGTTTACACAATAAACAATAGGCAATACTCAACTGGGTAACTATTTATACTTTAGGCATTTTGTATTTTAATCCCTAAACCTGGCAGGGATTTGGCCTTGTGTGCTGCGCGTGGACTTTCGTAGCACTGGGGTGGCCCCACCCTGGTAACGCTGGATAGCAGTATCTGATGGTTCCAGGGGCTGCAGACCCTTAATAGCCATGTCTTTTAGGGTGTCAAAGGTGGCATTTGGATGATCTAAGGCCCACCACTGTACGGTTCTGCTCTCCTGCTGGGACCTCAACCCCTGGATCAACTGTTCTGTCAGCATTTTGTCCTCACAATGTATGCTGGCCCATGGCCCTGCCGTATATCCCTGAAGCAAAATGGCTTCCCCAGTATGACGGCAAACAAGACACCCTGTCTGGATTCAAAAGGAAAATATGCAGTGTACTGGATATGTACTCAATGACTGGTAAACAGAGAGCTGCTGTTGTGCTGGGACAATTGACTGGTGCCGCCGAGCGGGAAGTTGAAACCTGGCCAGCCAAAGACCAGGAATCAGTATCCGTTATCTTTAAGAGACTGCAAACTGTCTTTTAAAACCGCACTGAGACAGATCTCCAGATGAGACCTGTTTCAGGGCCCTCAGGGCTTCCTGTAAGCACCAGGCATAGTCCCGGATACTGTCCTCAGGTTTCTGGGCACAGTGGTAGAACCTCATCTGGAGATCTGTCTCAGTGCGGTTTTCAAAGACAGTTTGCAGTCTCTTAAAGATAACGGATACTGATTCCTGGTCTGTGGCTGGCCAGGTTTCAACTTCCCACTCGGCGGCACCAGTCAATTGTCCCAGCACAACAGTGGCTCTCTGTTTACCAGTCATTGAGTACATATCCAGTACACCGCATATTTTCCTTTTGAATCCAGACAGGGTGTCTTGTTTGCCGTCATACTGGGGAAGCAATTTTGCTCCACGGATATACGGCAGGACCATGGGTATTAACGGAGTCATGACCCCTGCTGGTGTGGCGGCCACTCCGGCCTGAGCAGCGCCGGGCGCAAGTTGAGCATCGAGAGCGTTAACTGGTGCTCCGGCATCTTGTTGGTCATCAGCCATGGTTGCGCCCCCCTAGTAAACCGTAGCCTACCTCCTTTTTCTTTTGATGGGGTAGGCCGCAGCCCTGCAGACGACGGTCTCCTTCTAGGACCTGACGCTTCCTGGTGCTGCGTCAGAGCGCGAGGCGGGGCTTGAGCTTCGCGCGCTTCCAACTGTCACGCCTCTCCAATTCCCGTGGTTACGCCCTCTTCTTCCCGCGCGGCGACGTGGTAATGGCGGCAATGTTCACCACATTTAAAACACAGTTCAATACGGCACACAGTACCCGGTGGCATCGGGCACAAAATCCTGTTCGTGACGCCAGGAAAGAGAGCTGTGTCACCCATGGGGAATATAAGGGACTTGGTACCTGGGCCTTTTACCTTGTTTAGGAGGTCACGGCAGTCGGCTCCCGGACCCGTACTCTGGGTCTCTCTTTAAAAAGGGGTTTTAGTGTACAGTTTGTCTTGTGATTCCATCTGTGGTTTCCGGTAATGGTTACCGGCGCTGCTGCAGATCTCCGGGGGTGATGGAATGGCAGCTGGGATGTTCCTGCTCCCCACAGGTGGAGCGGGCCCCCGGGGCAGTGTAGGTGCAGATGGTGGTGATGCTGGGGCTTGTAGTGCAGGAGAGATGGCGCAGCAGGAGTAACTGACAGAGACAGGGGATTCACTTCAGTACCTTTACTAGTGCGGATGTCAGGTACGGTCCAGGGTACTCGGTAGGAAGGGTGCACTTCAGGACTTCTCCCCAGTGAGCGGGTATAAGGCCTCCTGGTCCGTGTTTCCCTCTCTCTAAGCTCCTGGCCAGCCTGAAACTGTGCCTAGCTTCTATGTCGTGCTGTTCCTTCACCTGTCGCTTGGTAGTAGGACCTTTTTCTGGCAACCACTATCCCTGGATGCCGGGGCCTTCATGGTTACTAGTCCTGTCAAGGGTTTAGCTTCAGGTCGACCAGGGACTTGTAGTCCTCCTGGTATGCCGGTGATCCCTACTGGGTATAAAGGGCCCTGTAGGTGCGGACTCGGTGTCCGGTTCGTGTCTTGGGGTGAGCCTATGTTGCTCCTCTACCCCCTCAACTCCTTTCTCCTCTCCTCTTTGCCTCCAGCCACACTCCAGGCCCTCAATACAGCAGCAGCTGTGCTGCGTCTTCACTGCTTTCAGTGGCAGCACACTCTCTCTCAGACTGAGACTAAACTGCCTGGCTCCACCCTCAATATATATATATATATCCCTAACGGGCTCCCTCTGTTGGTGTGAGGTGGAAGGGAGGAGGTGTTTGTTTGTAATGAGGGCCTCTTGTGGTGAAGTCCATCCATGCACCTTTTTGGGTCCTGTGGTACCTGTGAACAGCAGGGTGCCACAGGCGCATCATTCTTTGTGTCCATCAGTGCCCCCCTGATTCAATCACGGGTTGCCGACGGGTTTCTGTGACAGCAGGGGGTCTATTGAACACCTACATGCTCATTAGGGAGCTGTCACGGGTGTGTCGCCACGAAGATCGTCACGATTACACAGCCTGACTTCTCGCAGCTGACTTTTTGGTGCTTTGTGTTTTTCGGCAGTGAGGGAGTTAATTCTCTCTCTCTCTCTCTGTGCTAGACGAGGTCCAGCCTCGCCCAGCTGCAATCAATGCTGCTGTAGTGAGACTCCTTCAAATGCCTGCTGGTCTGTTAGGGAAGTGTCGGTGAAAGCATTTCATGCAGACTAACAGAGCGGATCGTGATATTTGGAGTTTCAGAGATAAGTGCATTTGGAGTGTTTTTTCCCTTCCTCACTTTATCATTTATCTCCTTTCCCGTTGGTGTTCCCTCTGTTGTAGTTGTGTAGTTTTTGTATGCAAGGTGGTTTTGGTTTTTCCCTTGTACTGTCTCGTTCGTCTAAGTACTGTGTGTGGGCATATTATTACTTGTCCCCTTTTGTTGTGATCGGGGTCCTTCTCAGGACTAGATTACTTAGGTGCAGGGATCCTCAGGAGGTAGGGGTTACGCTGGCGGCCTGGACCTCTGTACCTTTAACAGTACCTCCAGGTTGAGGGATTAGTCAGGGCCCCAGCTTAGGGTCAGCTTAGGCCCCCTACCTCCAGTATACAGAGACAGCGTGACATTTTCACCGACCACTTAGTTTTTCTCCAACTACCATGGATCCAGTAGCCGGTCTAGCTCGGCAGTTGCAGAGTTTGTCCATGGAGCTGGCGGACGTTAGGTCCAAGGTTTTGTATCCTCAGGAGCAAGCCGGACCAGAACCTAAAGTAGCTCTCCCTGACAGGTTCACTGGGGGGCGGGACAAGTTTTTTGTTTTCCGGAGGCATGCAAGTTGTACTTTTGGCTGCGGCCTCGGTCATCGGGGAGTGAAGAACAAAGGGTGGGAATTGTCATCTCGCTCCTACAAGGGGACCCAAAATCTTGGGCGTTCTCTCTTCCCCCGGGCTCCCCGGCTCTCCAGTCAGTGGATAGGTTTTTCGCTGCTCTGGGACTCGTATATGATGACCCAGATCGGATCTCCCTTGCTGAGTCTAAGTTACGTAGGATTCAGCAGGGAGATCGTCCGGCGGAGGAATTCTGTTCGGAGTTCCGTAGGTGGGCCACGGACACCCAGTGGAATGACCCGGCTCTTAGGAGCCAGTTTTGTCAAGGTTTATCCGACAAATTACAGGATGTGTTGGCACAGTATGACTCTCCCGCGTCACTGGAAGCCGCTATGGCCCTTGCTATTCGCGTTGACAGACGGCTTCGGGAGAGGTGCGGGATAACTCTACCCCCTGTGATGACTCCACCTCCTACAAGGTCCCCTCATATGGTGGTTCCCCTGGTCAGTCCAGAGGAGCCTATGCAATTAGGAGGGACATCATTTCGGGGGAGGGGACCGGTGGTGCGCCATAAGACAGGAAGGTGTTTCTTCTGCGGGAGAAAGGGACATTTTATTGGGGGGTGTCCATCCCGTCCCTTGCAGAGTGAAGAGTCGTCGGAAAACTGTTGATCCCAGGTTGTGTGGTGGACGGCAATCTGGGAGTAGGTATTTCGTCCCTAGGTTCGTCTCAGTTTCTCGTACCGGCGGAGGTGGTGGTGGGTACGAGAACTGAGAGGATATCTGTTCTTCTGGATAGTGGGGCCGGGGCTAATCTGGTTGATGCTCGGTTTGCCCGGGTTCAAGGTATGCGATTGAGTGAGTTGGCTAAACCCATCCCCATATTCTCGATCGATGCCAGGCCTCTCGGTCAGGGAAGTTTTTTGCAAGCTGTGCATGACGTAAAACTTCAAGTGGGGGCGATACATAAAGAACTGTTGTCTTGCTACGTGTTGGAGGGTCTTCCCACTCCTATAGTGTTGGGCCTTCCTTGGTTAACTAAGCATAACCCGGTTATTAATTGGCAAACCAGAGAGATAAGCCAATGGAGTAAATTCTGTAATAAAAACTGCATGAACACGGTCATCGGTGCGGTTACTCCTTGGGTCTTACCTCCATTTCTGGCGGACTTTGAGGATGTATTCTCGGAGAAAGGGTGTCAGGAACTACCTCCTCATCGCGAGTATGACTGTTCTGTAAAACTGCTCCCTGAGGCCAAGTTACCTAAAGCTAGGTTGTATAACTTTTCTGGTCCTGAGAGGCAGGCCATGAAGGATTATATTTCAGAAAGTCTGGCTAAGGGGCATATTAGACCATCTTCACCGGTGGCTGCGGGGTTCTTCTTTGTTAAGAAGAAAGATGGAGGCCTACGCCCTTGCCTGGATTTCCGTGAACTTAATGGGATTACGGTCCGAGATCCGTATCCGCTCCCACTTATTCCCGATCTCTTTAATCAGATCGTGGGCGCCAAATGGTTCTCTAAGTTGGATCTCAGGGGGGCGTACAATCTGATTTGGATGAAGGAGGGGGATGAGTGGAAGACGGCGTTTAACACTCCGGAGGGGCATTATGAGAACCTTGTCATGCCATTCGGTCTGACTAATGCCCCGGCGGTGTTCCAACACTTTGTTAATGACATTTTTCGCCGCCTGGTGGGACAGTTTGTTGTCATATATCTGGATGATATCTTAATTTACTCGCCGGATCTGGTGTCTCATCAGGAGCACGTTAGGCAGGTGTTACAGATCTTGCGGGATAATAAACTGTATGCCAAATGGGAAAAGTGTGTGTTCGCCGTACAGGAACTCCAGTTTTTAGGCTTCCTGGTTTCAGCGTCCGGTTTTCGTATGGACCCTGGGAAAGTGCGGGCAGTTCTTGAGTGGGATCGGCCAGAGAATCTTAAGGCACTACAACGTTTCCTGGGGTTTGCTAATTATTACCGGAAGTTCATTCGTAATTTCTCGTCCATGGTTAAGCCTCTCACAGACATGACTAAAAAGGGGACGGATTTTTCTAGGTGGTCTGACAAGGCTTGTCAAGCATTCTCCTCCTTGAAAAAAATGTTTTGCCTCGGCACCCATACTCATTCAACCTGATGCGTCACAGCCATTCATTGTAGAGGTAGACGCTTCCGAGGTAGGGGTGGGAGCAGTATTGTCACAAGGTTCGTCCCCTGGTAAGTGGCATCCGTGCGCCTTTTTCTCTAAAAAAATGTCGTCCGCTGAGAGGAATTACGATGTCGGCAATAGGGAACTCTTGGCCATTAAGTTAGCTTTTGAGGAGTGGCGCCATTTTTTGGAGGGGGCAGTCCATCCGGTCACCGTCATCACCGATCACAAGAACCTGCTATATCTGGAGTCCGCGAAACGTCTGAATCCCAGACAAGCTAGGTGGTCATTGTTTTTTACCAGGTTTAATTTTGTCGTTACATATCGTCCTGGGACAAAAAATGTAAAGGCGGATGCCTTATCTCGTAGTTTCCCTGGGGCCGGGAATACGGACGACCCGATTCCTATCCTTCAGGAGGGGGTGGTGGTTTCGGCAGTATGCTCTGAGCTGGAGGAGGAGGTATTGGAGGCTCAGGGGGACGCCCCTGTTGGACCTCCGGGGAGACTGTTTGTTCCAGATCAGTTGCGACAAAAGGTGATCGAGGCACACCATAACTCAGTTTTTGCAGGACACCCGGGGAGTAGAGCAACTGTGGATCTCCTCTCGCGTCGGTTTTGGTGGCCTAACTTACATAAGGAGGTGGTAACTTTTGTCGCGTCCTGTGGGGTTTGTGCGCGCTCTAAGACCTCACATACCCGTCCGTCTGGGGCCCTCTTACCTTTGAAGATCCCGGAGCGTCCTTGGACTCATCTGTCTATGGACTTTATTACGGACCTCCCTCCGTCTTCGGGTAAAACGGTCATACTCGTTGTAGTGGACAGGTTCAGCAAGATGGCACATTTTATCGCTCTTCCGGCTCTCCCTAATGCTAAAACTCTTGCGCAGGTGTTCATTGGGGAGATTGTGAGGCTTCACGGGGTACCCTCCGAGGTGGTGTCTGATCGGGGGTCTCAGTTTGTGTCCAAGTTCTGGAAGGCGTTTTGTGCACGGCGGGGGATGCATTTGTCGTTCTCATCGGCTTTTCATCCTCAGACCAATGGTCAGACGGAATGTATGAACCAGAGCTTGGAGACATATCTCCGGTGTTTTGTGTCAGAGAACCAGGAGGACTGGGCTTCTTTCTTACCTCTGGCAGAGTTTGCTCTTAATAATAGGCGGAGCGAGTCCACTGGTAAGTCCCCGTTTTTTGGGGCATATGGTTTTCACCCCCAGTTTTGTACTTTCAGTAGGGGGGGCTCTTCGGGGGTTCCTGAGGAGGAACGATTTTCCTCATCACTCGCTTCAGTATGGAGAGGGGTGCTGAAGAATCTGAATACTATGGGGAACCGATACAAACGTATGGCTGATAGGAGGAGAGTGTCTGGTCCGGACCTAAGTGTGAACGATCTGGTATGGTTGTCTACCAGGAATATAAAACTTAAGGATCCCTCCTGGAAACTGGGTCCCAGGTTCATCGGGCCGTACAGAATCAGTTCTATTATTAATCCGGTGGCATTCTGACTTGACCTCCCCCCTACGTTTAAAATTCACAACGTGTTCCACAGATCGTTGCTTAAGAGGTATGTGGCGCCGGTGGTACCGTCACCTTTACCTCCCCCTCCAGTGGTGGTCAAGGGTAACTTGGAGTTCCAGGTATCGAGGGTCATCGATTCACACTTTAATCGCCGGTCCCTTCAGTACCTGGTTCATTGGAAAGGGTATGGTCCTGAGGAGAGGATGTGGGTTCCTGCGTCGGATATTAACGCAGACCGATTAGTTCGGGCCTTCCACACGACTCACCCGGATAAACCTGGCCCTGAGGGTCCGGAGGCCCCTCGTAGAAGGGGGGGTACTGTCACGGGTGTGTCGCCACGAAGATCGTCACGATTACACAGCCTGACTTCTCGCAGCTGACTTTTTGGTGCTTTGTGTTTTTCGGCAGTGAGGGAGTTAATTCTCTCTCTCTCTCTCTCTCTCTGTGCTAGACGAGGTCCAGCCTCGCCCAGCTGCAATCAATGCTGCTGTAGTGAGACTCCTTCAAATGCCTGCTGGTCTGTTAGGGAAGTGTCGGTGAAAGCATTTCATGCAGACTAACAGAGCGGATCGTGGTATTTGGAGTTTCAGAGATAAGTGCATTTGGAGTGTTTTTTCCCTTCCTCGCTTTATCATTTATCTCCTTTCCCGTTGGTGTTCCCTCTGTTGTAGTTGTGTAGTTTTTGTATGCAAGGTGGTTTTGGTTTTTCCCTTGTACTGTCTCGTTCGTCTAAGTACTGTGTGTGGGTATATTATTACTTGTCCCCTTTTGTTGTGATCGGGGTCCTTCTCAGGACTAGATTACTTAGGTGCAGGGATCCTCAGGAGGTAGGGGTTACGCTGGCGGCCTGGACCTCTGTACCTTTAACAGTACCTCCAGGTTGAGGGATTAGTCAGGGCCCCAGCTTAGGGTCAGCTTAGGCCCCCTACCTCCAGTATACAGAGACAGCGTGACAGGAGCTCCCTTGAAGCACAGCCTGTTGCTGGGCTTCACAGGAGACTGAGATTTTTTACTATATGCAGCAGTATTGCTGTGTATAATATATACAATCACATGATCGCAGGTTAAAGTCCCCTAAGGGGACAAATACAGTAAAAATATTTAAAAAATGATAAAAAACATAAAAGTTCAAATCACCCCTCTTTTCCTTTATTAAAAATAAAAATAATAAAAAATTAAAAAATACACATATAAGATATTGCTGAGTACAGAAAAGTCAGATCTATCAAAATATAAAAATAATTAACCCGATCGTCAACAGAGAAAAAATGAAAACACCAAAATTGCATTTATTTTGGATGTCATATTAATCCCAAACTGGTATAAAAAAAAGTCTTGGAAAATGATGAGACAATTAAAAAGAATTTTTCAAAAATTTCTGACTTTTTTTCACCACTAAAATAATAAAATAACTGGACAAGTTTGGTATCACCATTATCATACTGATGAGGAGAATTATATTATCAGGTAATTTTTACCACACAATGCATGCCATAAAAAATAATTCCACAAAACAATGTCAGATTGCAATTTTTTTTCACAATTTCACTGCATTTGGAAAAATTTTTCCCATTTTGGAGTACATTATATGGTAAAATGGATCGTATCATTCAAAAGTACAACTTATCCCGTAAAAAGAAGGCCTTATATGTCTAAGTGGACAGAAAAGTAAGAAAGTTATGGCTGTTGGAAGAAGGGGAGGCAAAAACAAAAATGAAAAAATGGAAATAGGCCATGTTGGGCAGGGTTAAACGTACCTTAATCTTTCTATTATGGCCTTCAAATTAAAGGTTCTTGCAATGTTGCTCTATGACAGGTGTTTTAGATGCTGTAGTTTATATATTCTGTCATTTATGTAGTTGGAAGCAGATCTCCAGGCGTTGATTTCATAGTGAACCTTCTTGCCTATTAGCCTGCACAAATTGAAAAACACTGCACGTGGGAAAGCTATTTTTTCATTTAAGAAGGTGGATGTACAGGTCTGGTTACATTATGCTCCATTAGCAATCATTTTGAAACCATGTGCAGTCTGTCAGGAAGGTTGCTCTAATAAGTCCAGAAGTTGAACCTTTTATACTTATATATTAGTATGCCAAACGCATTTGCTAAAATTAAGGTAAATGGACAACCCTTATAAGGACAACTTCCCTCAATCATTGTTTGATGCTTGGTTTACCTCAAGAGTCATTGAATTTGAAATCTGTTGGTCATGTTGCCTGTTCGTTATGGTCTCTTGTTTATGGATATAAGCATCTTACCACAGCCCCTCCCTTGTTATCTTACCTGTTAGTTTAGCGTATTTAAGGCTCCATGCCTTTTTGGTAGAATGAATGAAGCATTCAATGTTTGTGATTCAATCCCTGATGTTTCTCCATTCCGTGACATTTTCAAGACATGGTCACTGATAGAAAAACGGTATGATGTTTAGAGGAAATTAAAATTGATATTTCAAACATTTATTTTATGTGTTAAGCAAAAAAAAATTGTTCTGTGAAGGCAACAATTTTTAGCTAACAATTACTGTGCAGAGTCATCTTTGGTTAACATTTGGGTTCACTAGTCACTTAATAGTGACCGTCTATCCCAAGGATAGGTTATTGATATCAGAGCCATTGGGATTTGACACCTGGCACCTTGATGCTCAGCTGCTATTAGCTTCAGTGGCAGGCATTTGTAGATATTGAAGAGAGTTGAACAGCACAGCTCCCATCAATGTGTAGCAACCTTTGCTGAGAACTGCAGGTCAGCTCTTATTCTAATGATAGATTATATTAGATGCCTGGCCAACCCCTTTAACTTTACTAGATGCCTGACCAACCCCTTTAATTTTACTAGATGCCTGGCCATCCCCTTTAATTTTGCTATATAATTAACAAATCTTTGTAGTCATCTACTAACAAATTCTTACATTTTAGTCATTTCTCTTTATAAAAAAGTATTTTTGTTGTAGAAATAGCTGCACTCTTATCCATAGGTTGAGTTTAGTATTGCAGCTTATTCCCCGACACAGCCATACAGGACTAGAGTAGAGCTTGTTATTTCATTAACCAGTCATCTAATGTGAAAATGTGATGATAGTCATCAATAAATAGTCAATGACAGACAGTCCCATTAATGTATGAATTTCTGATATTGCTATTAACTATTAAAGTGTTAATGAGTAGGTAAAGTAGGTGTTAATGATCATAAATACACACAACTCAATTTGAGAAGTACAACCAGGAGTGTAGCTATAGTGGGTGCAGGGTTCGAAGTCTTATTTCGTCCCTGGAAGCAAGGGGGGTGCAAAAGGTGCCTTTAGATCATATTTAAAAGAACGACACCAAAGGGGTTTTCCAATCTCAACATATTAATGACCTATGTATAGGATAGGTATCTCCCAATGGCCACCCAATGTAGAAACAGCTTTATTCAATGCGTAGCAGCTGCTACAGGGTGCTGTAGTACAGCTCATATTCAAGAGAAACACTCAACATCCTAAAAAGTCATGAAAAATGAAAGATTCAACAACAGCAGCTTGTAAGTAAGAAAAAAGAATATAGCTTTAATTACAAAGCCAATGTTAGTGATGGGGTTTTACTTTATAAGCAGTTAAATAGCATTTACTATATATGTAGATTAAAATATGAGCCTTTCTGGGTTTAAGGCTTAAGATACACAATCACAGATACCCAAAATCCAATTAGAGCAGACACAACCAGGGGTGTAACTATAGTGGATGCAGGGTTGGAGATCTATTTGGTCCCTGGAGACTAGGGGGGTACAATAGGTCCCTTTGGCCCAGATTTAAAAGACCAATACTATAAAAGACCCCTTATAGCTGGGGGGGCTTGTTTGAAATTTTGCATTGGGGCATACTAGTTTCAACTTATGGCGCTAAGTACAACACTAAAGGGGTTTTCCAATTTCAAAATATTGATGACCTACCATATTTTTCGGACTATAAGACGCACTCCAAACTTTTGGAGGAAAGTGTGGGGTGCATCTTATAGTCTGGATGTATGTAAAGCAGTAAATATTCATTCTCCTTAATAGAGTGCATAGTGTCAGCCGCAGCTTCCTGCAGAGGCTGCAGCTAACAGTGTGCCTGCTATTAAAGAGCATGAATATTCACTACTCCTCACTCCCATGGTCGTGGGGAGTAGTGAATATTCATTCTCTTTAATAGCGGTCGCACATGATTGCCAGGCCACTGCAGGAGTGGCGGCTGCGGCTGACACTGCACCCTATTAAGGAGAATGAATGTTCACTGCTCCCCATGCATATATTCTGTGCATGGGGAGCAGTGAATATTCTGGCAGCTGACCTCAGCGTGTGAGGGCACATAGCAGTGATGTCATGCGCTTCTCACACGGTGAGATCAGCTGCTGGCAGCAGAACAGGACTCAGCGCTGGAGCAGAGGGAGGGAAGGGGAGTAGACTTGTTTATTTATGTGTGTAGCATAATGGGGATGGGGGTGCCATGCATACCAGGATGGGGGTGCCATGCATACCAGGTTTGGGGTGCTATACATACCAGGATGGGGGTGCCATGCATATCAGGATGGGGATGGGGGTGCCATGCATACCAGGATGGGGATGGTGGTCACGTCTAACAGGAAAGGTGGCCATATATGCCAGGATGGGGGCATATATATACCCGGATGGGGGATATTAGTACAGAATTGTATCATGACAGTGCATCATGACCACATTTTTTGCTCCAAATTTTTTTTCTATTTTCCTCCTCTGAAACCTTGGTGCGTCTTATGGTCCGGTCATAGGCGGATTATAATGAGGGCAATCTGGGCTACCGCTCGGGGCCCGGGTCTCCGGGGGCCCTTGGCCAGATTGCCCTCATTATAATATGTGCGGCGCGGCAGCGCCAATGGGGCAGACACTGGCAGGCAGAGGTAGGGGGCCCCCGGACCTCTCTCCCAGCAGCGGCACAGGGCCGCTGCTTCTTCTTCGGCCAGGCCAGCACTGCACCTGTTAACTTCCCAGTGTGCTTGTGCTGGCCCGGCCTCGTCACAGCACTGTGTGCGGCCGTGTCTGCTAGTGTGACGTCACACAGTGTGCGCCCTGCACTGCTACTTACCACCGGAGAGGAGCTGGATGATGTCTGGAGCCGAGCCGGGGGATGGTGAGTGACTTGTGTGTGTGTGCGTGCGTGCGTGTCACAGTGTGTGTGTGCAGGCAGATATCATTGTGTGATGTCTGTTTATATGTATTTTTGTGTTTCAAATGTGTTTATGCGTGTATGTATATGTCTGTATATGTTTGTGTGTGTGTGTGTGACTGCGTGCGGCCTCCTCCCGCGGTATCTGGGGGGTGCCGTGCGGCCTCCTCCCGCTGTATCTGGGGGGCGCTGTGCGGCCTTCTCCCGCTGTATCTGGGGGGCGCTTGCGGCCTCCTCCCGCTGTATCTGGGGGCGCCGTGCAGCCTCCTCCCGCTGTATCTGGGGGCGCTATGTGACCTCCTTCCGCTGTATCTGGGGGGGCACCATGTGGCCTCCTCCAGCTGTATCTGGGGGGCTCCGTGCGGCCTCCTTCCTCTGTGTATAGATGGCGCCGTTCGGCCTCCTGCTGTGTATAGATGGCTACGTGTGGCTTCATGCTGTGTATAGATGGCTATGTGCGGCCCCCTGCTGTGAATAGATGGCTACGTGTGGCCCGCTGCTGTGTATAGATGGCTACGTGCGGCCCCCTGCTGTGTATAGATGGCTACGTGCGGCCTCCCGCTGTGTATAGATGGCTACATGTGGCCTCCCCGCTGTGTATATAAGGCAATGTGCGGCCTCCCGCTGTGTATAGATTGCTACGTGTGGCCTCCAGCTGTGTATAGATGGCTACGTGTGGCCTCCCGCTGTGTATAGATGGCTACGTGCGGCCTCCCGCTGTGTATAGATGGCTACGTGCGGCCTCCCACTGTGTATAGATGGCTACGTGCGGCCTCCTGTTGTGTATAGGAGGATTATGTGGCAGCTCATATTGTGTGTAGGATCTCATACTGTATATAGGAGATGTCAGCATGCTTAATTGTGCTCAATATTAAGTCATACAATTAATGTAAAACAATGATTATAATATATTAATATTGTGCAAAATTAATTTCACATGACCTATCACATGATCTATCACAGGGGATCATGTGACATGTCACATGAAAAATCAGGTGTATGTGTGTGTGTGGGGGGGGCCCACGCCTTCTAAACTGCCCAGGGTCCTTGCTACTCTTAATCCACCCCTGGGTCCGGCGCGTCTTATAGATTGAAAAATATGGTATTTATAGGATAGGTATCCTCCGATGGCTCCTAATGTAACCACAATTTTATTAGCTGTGTAACAGCTGCTGCAGGGTACTGTAATTCAGATCTTATTCAAGAGAAACACTCAACATCCTAAAGAGTCAAGAAAAATAAAAGGTCCATCAACATTAGCTTGTAAGTAAGTAAGAATAAATAATAAATTGACTTTTAATTTCGAAACCAAAGTTAGTGATGGAGTTTCACATTACCAACAGTTAAATAGCATTTATTATATATATAGATTAATATCTGAACCTTTCTGGGTTTAAGGCTTAAGCTAAATAGCCTTAAGCTATTAGGAGGTAATGGTAAAATTAGTGTCAGTTCATAGGCGACATATGTTTATATTGATAGACACAGAATATTCAGTAAGGACTTGTACTTTTAATTCATCTTTGTGCTGTGAATAAGCGCAACATTTGTTTTAGTTTTCTTTGGAGTGCATCCAGGATCCATTGTACAAAGGAAGCATAGAGGTCACTTTATGACAGATGCATTTCTGTCTCCAGAGGAAGTAACCAAATTTCAGCAACCATTTAAAAACATCTGACAAAACTTTCAGCAAGAGTGAGAAAGTAAAATAGGCAGCATAATGCATTCAGCCCATTGATGTTTTGGTTACAGAGTCGTCAGCTTTGTTTAGCTTCCATTTCTTGAACAGTTTCCAAGAAACTTGCATCAAGTTAAATTTCATTATGGGATGTGAAACGACAACACTGTGTGGATTTAACATGTCTAATTCACTAATGTGGGAAAGTTAAGGAATCAATTCACATTTTGAAATAAATAATGGTGAACTAGACACACCATTTTGCCTTTTATTTTAATAGAACTTTCCTTTGATTCTTCACACAAGGACAAATCTATATGAAATACAAATATTAGGATGGTAGCAGCAAGACTTATGGTAGGGCAACTTGAGTTGGAGAAAATTTGAACGGTTTACATGTGGATTTTATTGCCGATTTGCTTGATGTGAAGCAGATTTCACCCTATGCATTACGAAGGGTGAATTCAGCTTGAAAAATCTATTACATATAAATGGCAATTATAGATCAGCCACATTAGGACATTGGTTTATTTCAAGCAATGGTGACAAGGAAAACCAACTGTCAGACTCAGCACCAATCAAAACTAGTCAGATACCAAGCTAGGGTAGGAGTTAAGGTAGACAGGGGACCTTACGTAATAATAACCACCAATAACCTATATACACCTAGGACTGGTACTGAAGCCACTAAGGAGGAGCAGGGAATTGATTGAATTTCAACTTCGCCAGCTTCAATGATTTTTTCCCAAAATAATTTTCTATGTGGTTAATCGATTCGCTGCAAATTGAAAGTAGTACAAAGCTTCCAATTTTCCTGAAAAGTTGTGGATGACACTCTGGACTATATCCAACCCCTAGGAACCTTTCATGCTTTTTAGCAGATGCACAGCCTTAGTAATGTTAAAGTAATAAAGATATCACATTGAGAATATAGGCCAATCTGCAAGCAACGCTGGCAGGAGGAGCTGATATATAGATTTATGGAAAAAGAGTCAGCACAACTTATATTTTATTCAACTAAACCTCTGCTAATTTTAGACTTTTGAGTCCAGTGGGTGATTCCAATCTATGATTGATAGCCTTCCTTGCAATCCGTGTGCATACACAGATAGCTGACAATCACTGATTAGGCCCGCCCACTTGATTAACAATCCCAAAGTGAGCAGAGGTTTAGATGAATAAAACATGAGTTATACTGAATCTTTTTTCCATAACATTATATATCAATCTACTCAACTCTATAGCATGCTGCCTGCAGATTAGACTACATTTCCAATGTGACAGGTTTTCTTTAACTTATGTGACTATGGATAAATGGATGGTAACTATTCTTCACTTCTGCACTGTTACACAGTTAATTCACTGTTTTATGGCTTTCTCTCCCTATCTCTATGACTAATCTCTCTCACTATCCAGATTCAGCACAAAATGACTGCTGCATTCCCTTCTTCTGTTTTTCTACAGCCCATGATAGTCCTTCATAATTGGCTGTGCCACACCATGTGATTTGATAGCTACATTATAGGGAAGCCCGTCCGGCTATGCCCATTTTAGGCAATTTGCGCTTATCGAATTGCAAATTGTTTGAATTTCTTGGTTAAGCGAGTTCCTAAAAATTAGACAGAAATTTCATTAACATTGAATTGTTCTACTCATCTCTAGAAGCTACTCAACCTAAAGCAAAGATTAGAAGTACAAGCCTATTTCAAATAATGTCTATTACTATACATTGTGCACCCAAGATTAATATAAGCAAAATACTTAGGAGAAAGCATATCCTCCTATCTCATCTGTGATTGTCTTTCTATAGCAATGAGGAGAACTTTCAATAGAATCTCAGGTGCCAGTAGTATATATTGAGTTTAGTAATATACCAACTGACGTTTCCAGTATTAAAACTGTCAAAAACTAACTTTGTTTTCTTGCAAAGTTGAAATGCTTAGTTATGGTGATCATTTACTGGTCATTACTGTGAATGGTCCTGGCATGGGTGCGACAAAAAATCCATTATGCAGCGGTGATACACAATGATTGATCTCATTTCAATTTTTGATGTCGTTCTGACCTTCATGTTGTGAAGTGAAACAAATTACGGTTTCCATCAAGTTCAGAATATTAGGTGACATTTCTTTTCATTATACTGGCCTTGCTTATCCTAGGTCAATTAGGATATTGAAACCATAGAGCACACAGTGCTCACAGCTAGGTTTGTACAATATTTAACAATTTTTTATACTATATATTTTTTTTAAATTCTTCATTATTTATAGCACGCAAAATATTGAAATAAGTATTGTTAAAAAAATTGAGGTTTATAGTTTGCGCAAAGACATCAGCTGAGAACAAGAGTGCAGTCAGAGGCGTAAACTAAAGCCCTGGTCCCCAAATACTATGCATAATTTTATAGTACTAAACCTTACATATGGGCCATAGGGATCTTATAGATGCTCCGAGGCTCTAGGTCTTAAAAGAGACGGTAACGTCTCCAGCCTAATATGTGGATTTGTCTTCTTGAAGGGTAATTTTAAAATGTCCAGGTTCATGCTGTTACCATAATCAACAAATGAGAACTAAATATAAAGTATTCAGTTAAGAAATTGAAATTAAGTACACAAAATATATATTTTCATTATTTTTAAAATACAATAAAAATATACAGTATATTATGTGTAATTTTTCAAGGCAATTCAAATAGGATGCAAGCATCCATTCGTGATGAGTGATACAGTACTTCCAAATTTCTGATGGAATACATTAATAAGAGGTGATGGTGTTAAATTGATGAAGGGAAATTTTATAACTTTTGAAGGATCAGCGTGGAATAGTTTTTCCATCAAGGCAGATTGCTACAATTTTTAGGATGCTTTCCCCCTTTCTTCTTTAAGCAGTTAGGTCTGAACTTGATGAATTTGTGCCTTTCACAGTTAGGTCTGAACTTGATGAACTTTCATAACTATATCTTATTTTTGTAGCTGAGGTCACCTTTTCGTCTTACCATTTAGAGATTGGTTCTTCCAACCACCTATTGGATAAAAATAAAGATGGTGTAGAAGTTATAAGGCTTGTCATAGAAATGAATTACCAATATTACACTATTTTTCCATTGCTTATCTGTCCTGCAGATTGGTGGGTATCTGAGGCTTAAAACCTCATCCGTTTGCTCAAAAAACTGCTTTGAAGTGCGCTGATCAGTAGTCAGATGCGCTGAGCTCCTCCCTGAGCATGTTCACAGAGAAGTGTATAGGCTCATAGACATTCCATACAACCAATACACCGCTCTGTGCAAAAGCTTATGCCGGAGATCAGAGCTTCTGTCCGCTGATTAGCGAACTTAAGAGCAGTTTTTTTCTGCCTTCTGACCCCCACCGATCTGCGGAATGAGTAAGAAAAAAGAGCAATAATAGTTAAAAAAGATGCTTTGAGTCATTTGACTGTTAAGGAAGTGCAATAGTCTTTTACACTCATCATCTCCAGGAAATATTTAGTTATTAATTGATATAAATAAACAGGAGATGCGGTAGCATACTAAAAAACAGTTGAGTTGTGCAATGATCCCAAACATGTTCAGGATCCTCTTGCAGATAAAGTGGTTTCACAGAAATAGTCACGAGACCATATGTGTGCAGGGTCTCAAGCCAATGAGTGGAGGTGTGAAGAAAAGAAGACCCTGAGTAGTTCTGTGCATTTTGAGAATTGGCCTGGGGGTCTGTTTTTTTATAGGATGCATAGACTGATGGGGTTGTATTAATTTAGAGGTTCTGGTCATGTTCTGGTTTTATTTAATGGTCTGTAATAAAGGTTAGGTCTGGTCTACTGTTAAAATTCTGAAGTCACTCTGTGTAATAGCAGACTTCTGAATCCTTACAGCATGCGTACCGCACCCTGTCAGGATTCTCTAGCATTGCCAGTGAGAGGAGTCGTTCACGTGACCACAATTATGTCATTTACATACTTCCAGCCACATTACAACTAGACGTGCTCAGCCTTGCTCTCATTTGCATTAAATGTGGCTGAGCACGTCTAGTTGGAATGTGGCCAGAAGTATGCAAATCGCATACTTTGGTTCACGTGACCAGCCTCTCTCACCGTCAATACTAGAGAATCTCTATAATGTGTAGGGTGCATGCTGTAAGGATTCAGACGTGCCCTTTTAATTTAGGAATTTTAGTTTGAAGTTTATATTTATTTAAGGATTCTGGTATCAAGTGTGTGTTTATTTAGGATATCTAGACTGGGGTCTCTAATTATTTAGGAGTTCCAGTCTGGGGACATTATTTATTTAGAGGGTCTAGTATGTATTTTGTGGTCTGATCTTGGTCCGTATTTATTCTAGACAGCATGAGGTGGGGTCTTATTGATTAGTGGTCTAAAATAAGGTCTGTATTTTTCAGGAGTCTATTCTGAGGTATGTACTTATTCTGAAATAAATTTTTATTTTGGTGGTCTGCTTTGGGCTATATTTGTGTAGGAGGTCTGATTTATTAGAGGTCTCATTTATTTAAGGCATCTGGTTTGGGGGGGTCTGTATTTACTTAGGGGTTCTCTCTTTACTTGGGGAGGGGTGTTGGCCATGGTTTGTTACTTTTTTTCACTCAAAGACGCTGGTACAGAGTTGAAACGCGCTGTGAATAAAAAATCCTTATTATGATTGTTGAAGAATCAGTTTAAACCCTTATCTTTAGCAGAGTTTGACTTTTGCTCAACCAGTTTTAACCACTTCATGACCTTTGATATACTTCTCCGTCATGGTCGGCAAGGGGGTCTCGACCTAAGACAAATAGCTACAACACGGTGCTCATGCGGGGTACAGAAGCTGTGCTCGCATGACCGCCGCCAGGAGCTCAACTTAAGTGACGGCTGTTTAACACCCTAAATGCTGCAATCAATAGAGATCACAGCATTTAGAAGGCTGGGAGAGGGGGCTCCCTCTCCCACGTGATCAGCACCCCCATTACATTATCCTGGGCTGCCAATCGCTGTGATGGCAGGTCTAGCTATGGTGGCCTGTTAGACCATGCCAGAAGCATGCTATAAAAGTCGGTCTGTCAGTTTAATACTAAAATGTATGATGCATTGCTATGCCGGTGCATTGCCATACATTATACCAGATGTCAGATTTGCAATTTTCACTCAGCTACTACCACTGCTGCTTGTTTCTGGAAAACATCCACGGAGTCAAAATCATCACTACACCTGTAAATAAATTCCAAAAGGAGTATAATTTCCAAAATAGGGTCATATGAGGGATAATTCTGCTCTTCTGGGCCCTGTATATGGAGTCTACAAACTATTCTATGATAATTTGTTCTCCAAGAGTCAAATAGTGCTCCTTCCCTCTTGAGTCTCGCCATGTGGCTGAAGAGTATTGTATGGGCTATTGCCACATTCAGCAGAATTTGTGTGACACATGTTTGGACCATCAGGGGCTCTGCTGTTCTGGCACCTCCGGTGCACTTGCAGTGGGTCATGGCACCTGCAAACCATAACAGAAAAATATGTACTGCAATATGGCGCTCCTTTCTTTCTGAGCACTGTGCCTGAAAAGTATTTCCCAATTTCATGCAGGGTATTAGCACACTCAGGAGAAATTGCACAACAAGCTATGTGGTCCATTTTTTTTTGTATTAGCCTTAATAAAAATTAAAAACTTAGGTCAAAAACAACATTTTAGTAATAAAAATGTCATTCTTTCTTCAATGCTCAATGTTATAAAATTCTGTGAGGCACATGTGGTGTAAACATGCTCACTGTACCCCAAAATGAGTTTATTGGAGGGTGTAGTCTGTAAAATGGTATCGCTTATAGGGGGTTCTGCTGTTCTAGCACATTAGGGGCTCTGCCAATATGACATGGCACATTCAAACCATTTCATCAAAATCTGAACTCCAACAAGGCGCTCCTTCCCTTCTGAGATTTTCACTGTGCCTCAAAAGTAGTTTTTGACCACATATGGGGTATTGCTGTACTCGGGAGAAATTGCTTAACAAATTGTACTGTTCATTTTCTCCTATTATCCCTTTTGAAAATTGAAAACTTGGAGCCAAAGCAACATTTTAGTGGAAAAAAATGGTAATTTTCCATTGACTCAGCCCAATGTTATACAATTCTGTGAATTGCCTGAAAGTTAAAAATACTCACTACACCCTTAAATGAATTCCTCAAGAGGTGTAGCTTCCAAATCGGGGTCACTCCTGGGGGTTTCGGCTGTTTGGCATGTCAGGAGCTCTTCAAATGTGACATGATATTTGCAATCTATTCCAGCTAAAATTGCTCTCCACAATTTAATTGGCTCTCCTTCTTTTCCAAGCCCTCCACGTGCCCAAACAGTAGTTTTCCACCACATATGGGGTATTGTCGTAGTCATGAGAAATCGCATGAAAAATTTTGGGGTCCATTTTCTGCTGTTACCCTTGTGAAAAGGAAAAATTTGGGATTGAAGCATCATTTCTGTGGGAGAAATGTATTTTTTAATTTTCACAGCTCAATGTTATAAAATTTTGTGAAGCACCTGTGGGTTCAAGGTGCTCACCACACCTCAAGATAAGTTCCTTGAGGGGTGTAGTTTCCAAAATAGGGTGACTTATATGGAGTTTCCACTGTTCAGGCACATCAGGGGCTCTGAAAATGCAACATGGTGTCTGCTATCTATTCAAGCCAATGTTGTGCTCCAAAAGTCAAATGGTGCGCCTTCCCTTGTGAGTCCTGCTGTGCACCAAAACACTAGTTTTCCCACCACATACTGGGAATAGATGTATTCAGGAGAAATTGCACAACAAGTTGAATGGTCCTTTTTTTCCTGTTACCCTTATAAAAATGAAACATTTGGGGCTAAGGCAACATTTTTTTGGGAAAAATGTGATTTTTTATTTTCACGGCTCAACTTTATAAAATTCTGCGAAGCACCTGTTTATTAAAGGTGCTCAACACACATCTAGATAAATTCCTTGAGGAGTGTAGTTTCCGAAATGGGGGCTCTGCCAATACACATGGCATATGCTATCTATTCCAGCTGATTGTACTCTCCAAAAGTCAAATGGTGCTTCTTCCCTTCTAAGCCCTGCCGTGTGCCCAAACAGTAGTTTTCCACCACATATGGGGAATCAGTGTACTCTGGAGAAACTATACAACAAATTATACAGTCTATTTTCTATTGGTATTTTTTGGAAAATGCTAAATTTGGGGCTAAAGCAACATTTCTGTGGGAAAAAGTAACATTTTCTTTGAAGCCTCTAAATGTTAATAAACTTCCTGAATGTGGTTTTGAGCACTTTGAGGGGTGCAGTTTTTAAAATGGTGTAACTTTGGGGTATTTTCTGTCACATAGGCCCCTCAAAGTCATTTCAAATGGGATGTGGTGTGTCAAAAAATAGTTTTGTAACTTTTGTTGGAAAAATGAGAAATTGCTGCTAAACTTCAACCTTTCTAATTTCCTAACAAAAAAATATGTTTAAAAAATGATGCTGATATAAAGTAGACAAGTGCTAAATGTCATTTATTAACTATTTTGTGTGGTATAACTATCTGGTTTAAGGGCATAACATTTAAAACTTTAAAAATTGCAAAGTTTTAAAAAATGTTGTCAAATCTTGGATATTTTCATAAACAAATGCAAATCATATTGACCAAAATTTACCACTAACATGAAATACAGCCTGTGAGGCTGTGCTGGCAGACTCCCTTTAAGCCTCCAGTACAGTCGTTTCTGTTTCAGTTATTGACTGTGTTTCAACTTACATATGAAAATAATGAACATTATCATCTGTTTGGGATAATTGATTACTCATACACCAGTCCCAAATACCTGACTTTGTGCAAACAATCAGTGATTTTGAATTGATGCTGTTATGAAGGCAAAGTGTGGTCACATCAAATATTGATTTGATTTAGATTTTTCTTTTGTTTATTCACTTTTTTAATTGATAAAAATAAATTATTAACACTTATTTTTTGAAGCATTCTTACTTTTTTACAGTTTTTTCAAAGCTGTCTAAAACTTTTGCACAAAACCATATATCACAAGATTTTGCCCCCCAAAAGACACAAACAATGCACCAAAGATCTGGCAGTAGTTAAACCTAAGCACTCTCCCTATAACAATACTGATGCACCAAATACCTGAGCAGTATGCACACTACAAAAATCAATTCAATAATTAATAATGAGCAGAGGAAGCTAACCATTTCCTACTCATTTAACATTATTCATTGTAGTATCTCAGATCTTACAGGAATTTTTTTTTTAAGAAAATTGTGTTAGTGCTCATTCAGGCATCGGTGATTTTCCTGTGTCAGTTTTTACCATCGGTGTTTCATCAATGATTTTCTTGGATGAAAAAATAAATAAATTGCAAAGCTTATCCCGTACATTGCAATATTAAAAATGGACAGCACGCGGATTGAGCACGGATGGCAATGTGTGCTGTCCGTGATTTTTCATGGATCCATAGATTTGTATCAGTGAATTTGATCTGAGACTCAGTGGCTAAGTTGGCACGAGACATTGGGTTCAGTGATTGGCTGCAGCGGTGATGTGCTCTACCCACATGACATCATTGCTGCAACAAAAAACAAAGATAGGAGCACTGGTGGATAGCTTGTTGTGAAGCCAGGGAAGTTGAGTATTATTTGATTTTGTAATTTTACATTCCCGTAATCTTTTAAGGAGCAGTTTTTTTAAAGTGGAAAGCCCCTTTAATTCTGCTATGTAATCCTGAATGAAGAGCAGTACTGTCCCTTTATCGTTTCTCCTACATTGATTAATTGCTGCAATTTTAAACTGAGAGTTCTATACAAGCAGAGCATGGGCAATGCCAAGCCAGCCAAGTTATAACACAATTTTTTAGTTGAATCTTAGCAAATAAAAGCAGTCATTGGCAGAATCACCAGCTGATACCGTACTGATTTGTCCTTGTAAGTTTCTAGATTGATATTTTTTTTAAACATGTTCTAAAAAGACTAACAGATTGGATTTGAATGACCGCACAGTATACTTTCACAAAGCTCTATTCATTGCCAAAAAGTTGCAGTATTCCAGCAGTAAAACAGACGCACTGTTATGTATTTGAAACAGCACAAGTTAAAAGGTCAGACCCCCTCCTCTTTGCTTCCAACGGCATATGCATTTCAACAGCCATCAAAGTTTAGAATTGTGATGAAAAAAAAAGTTTTTCTTGGAAGAATCCCATAATTTGCTGTGCCGTTGATATTGCACTTGCCTGATCTGCAATGCCTTTACTCAGATAATGCAAGAACAAGTTACATTTAGAAAGCAGAAGGATTGATGATGTTTGTGGTGTGGTACATGTGGTGCAGACAAAAAGATTTGGTGCTTCAATGGGTTTTAGAGGAGACATCAAGATAGCACAGACATTTACATAGAATCCCTTTAATCTGTGCATTCTGGAAATTATAGTTTACAAATTCCAAACCCTGCAGAAAGAGTTGTTCTTCAGCTTGTAGATATTCATTAGTAGCGATGAGTAGATCCTTTGAAATTTGAATTCGCTGGATTTGCCGAATTTTCCAAGAAAATTAGATTTGCAGTATTTGCGAGAATCTCAATACAGGAAATTTTGTAATTGCTCGAAAAATACATGTGAGGGAGAGGAGAGAAAGAAAGAGAACCCAGCTGACCATAAGAGCTTACATTCTACAAGTGAGTACATCAATAATCATAATAGCTTAAACCATACAAGAAAGAGACCTTAAGAACTTCCACTCTACAGGAGAGAGAAAGAGAGGACCCTACTGACCATAAGACTCACCCAGTGACTCTGGAGATGGGAAACGACTCTGCCATTAAAGTATATATCTTTGTACCGTATTAGCCATTACATATGAAAATATTTAGATTTGAGAGTCCTCAGTGGTTGATACCTTTTAATGGCTAACTGAAAAGATGGTAACAAATTGCAAGCTTTCAAGACTACTCAGGTCTCTTCATCAGGCATGGTATAACACAACATCTGAAGAGTCACATATTTATACACAACAAGACACAGAAATAATGCAATAGATGAGACAAGTGACATAATGCAGAACTATTAGTATGGGAGAGGGATAAACAGTTGTGGCTGTATTGGAATAGTTCATAGATAAGGAGTGTGAAGGTTTTATTGTCCTGTGATTGAAGTCTGGTCCAGAGCTGTGATGCCCTCACAGGTCTAAGGAGCACATTCCTTAGTTGATGTAGAATGACATAAATCCATGCAATACATTCATTCCTGCACTGAGTGTGTCAAAGGTTGTCATTAGTTTATATTCCCAGACTTTTCGGTTTCTCTTAGATTTGAAATTACCTTTTAATATCAGTAATTTCGTGTCTATGATGCTGTGATCTGGGGTACAAAAATGTTTGGCCACATTTATTCTTTTTTCTTTTATTGTATGGCGATGAGAATTGATCCTTGTTCTAAGTTTTTGCTCTGTCTTCATGGTAACATAGTTTGTAAAGCCGAATAAAGACTTGCATCCATCAATTTCGACCTGTTAGTTCTGTAATTGCTAAAGTTGATCCAGAGGAGGGCAAAAACCCCAAATGATTTAGCCAATCTTCACCTGAGGAAAAATTCCCTCCCGACTCTGAAACCAGCAGTCAGAATAAATCCCTGTATCAACCTACTATTTTATTTTATTTTTAAGTATATGCTGAAATCTGCCTGGTATCTAGAAATGCATCCAGTCCCCGCTTGAACTGGTGTAGTGAATCTGACATCACCGTCTCCTCACTCAGTGAATTCCATATTCTCACTGCTCTTACCGTAAAGAACCCCTTCCTATGCTGGTGCTGAAACGTTTTCTCTTCCAGTCTTAGTGAATGCCCTCTTGTTACCGTAATATCCCTCCTTTTGAACAAATCCCGGGCAAGATCTCTATACTGTCCCCTAACATATTTGTACACATTTATTATGTCCCCCCTCAACCTTCTCTTTTCCAGGCTGAATAGTCCTAGTTTTGCCAACCTCTCTGGGTATTGCAGTCCCTCCATTCCCTTTATTAATTTTGTTGCCCTCCTTTGTACCTTTTCAAGCTCATTTATATCCTTTCTACATACAGACCTCCAGCTGGACATTTGGTACATATAATTAAGTACACCACATTATAAGTGATGCAGCTGAAAGTACCTGGGATCTTGTAGTCCTGATGTGAGTTGGGGATCTTTATCTTGTCCATGGTCATTATAAATGAACAGGTTTTTATATTTTTTCTGGTTGCAGGGAAAGGTTCCTGTAGCTGGTGGAGAGGACAGGGAGCTTCTGACAATGATGCTTCTTAGATTTGGGGGCTGCATAAAACACATAAGTGGGGGGTCTGGAAATATGGATTGTAATCAGGCATCTTTTTGTAGTAAAGTTTGTAGTTTCCGTCCAGCTCCCCTTAGCACCTCCAGATTCGGATTGCAGGTGACTACTAGAGGCTTTCTTATTTAGTTTTGTAATGTAGGAGGTGATTCCTTGATATTCTGGTGGCTTTTTTAATCTGGTTCTCAATTGTTCTTGGATGGTAGCCATGATTCAAAAAGGTATTTACAAAAAATTGGAGTCTGACCCTAGACAGGGCTATTACAAGGAGCTAAACAAGTTGGTATCTTATCTGCCTGACGAATCCATAAGAGCTGATGACCTGATACCAGAGAGTCCAAGAATAGGGACATTCTATATGCTTCCCAAAAATCCACAAATCTGGAAATCCAGGAAGACCAATTATTTCATGTTTGGGCACCCTTATTGAGCAAGTTTCTGGATGGGTAGAGTGTGTTCTTAAACCAGTGGTAAAAGATACACACAGCTACATTCAGGACACGACAGACCTACTGAATAAACTAGCAGCAGTAGGTCCTCTACCAGAAGGTACCATCCTGGCCACCATGGATGTGGAATCTTTGTTCTCTAATATCCCACACCAGGATGGAATAAATGCCTGCAAAGTCTTCATGGAAATTACAGGAATTGATGCTGATTCTGTGGTGAAACTTTCAAAATTCATCCTTACCCATAATTACTTTGAATTTGATAACAACATATATCTACAGGAGACTGGAACAGTGATGGGAAGTAAAATGGCTCCACAGTACACAAATCTTTTCATGACCAAGCTTGAAAGTGACTTTTTGTCCTCATGTCTAGAGATGGGTGAACCCGAACAGTAAAGTTCGGGGTCTGTACCGAACACCTACTGTTTGGGCATGGACCTCGAACACAGACTTCCTCGGGAAGTCCGTGTTACTGTTCGGGCTCGGGTTCGGATGTTTACCGCGCAGGAAACATAGGCTCCAATTGGCGGTAGTAGCATTACCGCGGTCAGAGTGCTGTGGCATCATGCTGACAGTTGTCAGCATGATGCCACAGATGTGACAGTGACCCATGGTAAAAAGCTTACCGCGGGTCATAGGCGCTGGCTGATGGTACTACTACCACTACCAGCCAGTAGTAGGAAACAGTGAGCGCAGGCAGCGCTGGATGGGAGCAGTAGTCTCCCATCTGCCGGCGCCTGTCCTGTGCTCTGCTGAAAGTAAAAAAAAATGTTAAAGTTAATAAAAAAAGTTCAAATAAAAATAAAACACATTATACTCACCTACAGCTTGTCCCCGCTGTTTGCCACCCCTGAAAAAAATAAAAATAAAAAACACCATATACTCACCTTACACCTAGTCACTGAAGCCCATGATCACCTGTAATAAAAGTAAAATAATAAAGCAACCTCATCCTCACCTGTCTGCCGCAGTCCAAATAGCGAAGGTCCCACGAAGATCCCATGAACAGAGCGGGTGCATTGTAAAATATACCTGCTCTGTTCAGCAGCCGGCTATACGCTGACTCAGTGTATTGCCGGCAAATGAGGTCAGTACATGCGCAGTAAGTATTTTCCCACACTTGCCAATGAGTTGAACTGAGTTTCATTAGCTATGACGGGCTATGTTCCCCGCGCATGCGCAGTGAAGCTGGTAGTCACACAGCCTCACTGCGCAGGCGGCCGGACATATACAAGTGTGCCTGCGCCCCACAATATCTGCGTTTGCCAGGAGCAGGATTCAAATACATGGGCGGCGCCAGCAGTGAGTGAATGCTGCGCCCGCCCATGACTAAATATGACAAGCATGCCCCTATGACTGAAAACGCAGGTAGGATCTAAGTATATTAAACATTATAAAATCATTATAGCTGCACCAATTTTCATGAAAACAGTTTGTTGGTGACGCACATTGCATCACTAACAACGCTATGGGGGCAGTCTAGAGGGCAGCTAGGATGTGACAGGTTCCCTTTAAATACTCTGTTTCCTGCCAGTTGCAAGACCGATGGCTGAGACACTGCATCCTTGTAATACATATGTTTGGAGAACATATGGCCACTAATGGCTTTATGTATGTTTCACTCCACAAACTTTCCTTTCACATCGCTTTTGGTCCACCATAACCTTTTCCTGTTGTTATGTATTTCTTTGAAGCTTTAATGCCATCTGTGTCTATTTATTTGCTTCATTTCCTTCCATATCTCTCCTGGTTATCTCTTTTATGTCTATATTTGCCTAAATATTTCCTCCTATCCGTAACTGATCTCTAACAAACATTTTCAAAACTACATAGCTTGCAAATGAAAAAGGTAGAGAGATGAGTGGATTTTTTTGGGGGGAATTGTATTCTACTTGAATATACAAAACAATACTCATTTTTGAGACTATGAATTGTTGTGCCGCTGGCCGACATTTTGCTGAATCATAGAAAATTGGCAAAAAGTTTTAGAACAAAGAAAACCTAATATTTACCTCACTGGTCACCTGTCTAGTCCCTCTGTTGCTCGCTGTCTACCAGCCAGTTCTCAGAGCCACTTCTTCCTTCCACTGCCTTCTGGTCCTCAGGACTTCTTTCTGCCGTCGTAGCTCTGACCTGTTCACTCTTCACTGGCACTTCTGACCGTGACCCGGCTTAAGAGGCATCACACTTTTGTAATGTCACGGCATGCAATGCAATGTGACCTCTGAGGCCTGCTCATTGTCAGAAGTTCAGGGCTAGAGTGAACAGGATGGCAAATGTGGCAAAAGATGGAGGGGATTGGATGGTGAGGCCAAAGAGGTCTGGGGTCTAGAGAGACCAAAGACCATAATATAGACATTAATTTAGCTGAGAACAACTTCTCCAGGAGTCAAATTTCTTCAGCAAACGATTTGGTAAATAAAAATTGTCAGATCTGCTCATCCCCAGTATTGAACCTCACTAAGTACTAAAGTCTAAAAAAGGTATATTTGTAATAGTGATGGTTTATACCCTAAATTATTTCCATTTTATTAAGTTATCAAGCCTGCTGTTCTAACTAAATACCGTAAGTGAATTTGCCACACTGAAAATAATAGGACAAAATGTAATATGAATTTTGGATAATTTATTATTCATTCATATCCAGAAAAGTCATTAATTTTAACATAAAGCTTGTGTTATGTACAAAGTCACTTTTATTGTTGTCTTCCGTCTTTGAACATTAATATTGTCTGTAATTCTGTTGTCATTATCTCATCTTTGACAGAAGCAAAAATATAGAAATAGGCAGCAAAGAAAAACAAGGCTTATAACATGCTAGCATTAATGGATTGATTTGCAAATGAATGGATGTTACATTGTTACGAACACATTGAAAATTCCATTTCTGTGTTGTTTATAATTTCCCATTGCCATTTCATTGATTCATCCCAAATATTCTGCTGTTGCTATGGAAAGTAGCATCATTGTTGGATTTCAACTCAACTTCAGCAAGTATTTCAGTTTTTACAGACAATGCCTGGAAATAAACTGGAGTGAGAAGAAGAAAAGGACAACAAGGTTATCGGGGTACCTTCAAATGCCTTTCTCCCTAAGAAACAAAACATCACAAGTTGATCTATTTTCAAGTCATTGCCATTTGCAAGGTGGCAGAGCTGTGTGCACAAAGCCTTTGCAGAGGTGAATGGAGTCTGTGTGGCTCTGTCCTATAAAGCCCTATGCATTCATGTTGCTATTTGATACTTCTTTTTAGCACGGTGTAACACAGAAATTGCTTTTGTATAATATATCCATAATATAGCATTCTAAGGACGTTCCTATTTTTTTTCTGTTGAATTTACATGAGATGTGGCACATGAAAAGCATAGTATTGAGTGCAGTATTACAGCTCTATATAGAGGTTGTAAATGTCCATCACATAGTTGTGTGTATAAAGATAATGGCATACACTGAGTCCCTACAACTCCATACTATGCCTTTCTGTTATGCGCTTTGCAGTGGAACCCAGCAAGACCGTCACCAAACCAGCAAAGGAGCATCCACAGACGCACTTGCCACAAGCTGCCCAGCTAGACGAGCCCTTGAGTGCCGGGAATACACTTCACCCAGCTCCCAGTAAATGGAAGGGTGACTTTGGCTGAGCTCTTTCCAGGCCCGTAGTTGCCGGATAGCTGGCGTCTGGTGATGCAGCTGGTGCCTAGTCAAAGACCAGGTGAGCATGTCTGCAAGAACCCCAGGAAGTGAAACAGGAAGAGAAAATGGAAAACCCCTGAAAAGATAGCAAAACCTAATGCTATTGTAATAGTGAGGAAGGATGCAACCTTCCTTTGGCACTGAAGTAGTTAAAGAAAATGTTCCCATAGTTAGATCTCTCTGAACTGTTGTTAGGCCAAGCTAAGGGGTTAGCTGCAGTGGTCCAGTCTGTAGAGTAGAGGGGGAACTTGGTGCCATGATATTAAGTATGTCTAGAGCTTAGTTTAACATAATTCCTTGTGGGCTGCAGTACTTGTAACCAGCCACAAGATGCCACTGTCCCAGGTGCAGATGCCAGGTTAAGTCTGCCAGCAGTATTGCAGACAGTGAAGGGGTTAATGGTGTGTGATGACAGCCCACAGAGGGTGGGCACATTAGGAAAATCTCTGCTTAGTTTCCAGAAGCAGGAAGTGATGAGTCAGAAAGAGTTGGGACAGTGAACCGTATGGGCAGCCTGAGTATATGGTGGCTACTAGGGTAGACGGGAGCTCCGTACCTTCAGACAGTGGGATCACCAGTGTGAAGATCTCCCT
Source organism: Phyllobates terribilis (assembly GCF_046119375.1). Classification (NCBI taxonomy): domain Eukaryota; kingdom Metazoa; phylum Chordata; class Amphibia; order Anura; family Dendrobatidae; genus Phyllobates; species Phyllobates terribilis. The sequence continues at coordinate 442,582,989 of NW_027362771.1, read as the reverse complement.
GCGCAAGAGTCCTGTTAGCCGGCCGGAGAAACTCAACTGAGGTATTGAGAACCCGGGGCATTTTCAGTCTGCAGGCAGCAGAGGAAGATAGGACTCCAGGCTAAGACGTGGGGGAGATATAGGATCCGGATACACTGTTGATATTGAAGAAGATTCTCTTGAGATAGAGATTAGAGTCACAGAGACGCTTCACTTAAGAGGGAACCATGGCTGAAGATGTTGCCAGTGCCTGTGAGGGAGAAGATAATCTGTCGGACCTTATCCATTATATCTGCCTGTAAATACTGTATATATTCCTCTTCCCCAAGAAAAGTCCAAGTTATGGTTAAGAACCTCGTGGCCTCTGAATTTATTGCTGCCCTGGTCCCAGAAGAGAAATGCCTGGAGACAGCCGCAATCGGATGGTCTGAAGTAAGTGGAGAGCACCACACACACGACCACACATCAGAGGGAGGACACGTATTGTAAGTATTGTGCCAGAGCAAGCAGAGGCTACAGCTCACCCATGACTACCTTGCTGGGGCACCTTACATTTGGCATAGTCGGCAGGATGCAAGCTCCTTGCATGAAGAAAGCGGGAAAGAGCCGACGCAGAACACTGAAGAAAAAGTGTTGGAAGGCATGCAGCCCAAGATGGTGGCCCAAAGCATGGATTCCAAGATGGTGACAGTGGCGGTAAAGTACAGGAGAAGAACCACCTATCATGGGAGTGGACGGCGCCGGAGAGCACGAAAAGATGTCCAGCCCCTACGAGTTCCGACCCAGAGGAGGATGGACCCAGCAGTGAAGATGCATCCCAGGATGGGACGTCCAAGTGAAGAAGAGGGAGCGGTGCAGAGCAAAGTCCGGCCCAGTGAGTACCAGAGCACCCAGTGGAGAGGAGCGGCTGAAGGCGGAGCTGCCGGGAGTGATGTGTGACCGGACGGTTGTGTTAGCAGCCTGGACCAGAAAGAGGAGGAGTTGGACTCGCAGGACGCGCATCACTGGTAAGCTTTGTGCCAGAGCTGCGGTGGACCCTGACGGCCAGCCCCCCTCTCCCAATACTGGTGCCTGTCTGCTGGTGGGTCGAGCGAGCCCCCCTGTGGTGGAGGCAGGTCTAAGCTTTTTAATTTAAATTGTCTCTCTAATTTGAATGAATACACTTTATATCCTTATACAAGAATCTATTGGAGGGCAAGTCTCATGCCAGCAGCCGCGTAATTCCAGCTCCAGTAGCGTCCACTAATGCTGCTGCAGTTAAAAAGCTTTTATAAGGATCGAGCTCGGCAGTCCACCGCAAGGTGTCCTACCGCCAGTCCCAGCCCCTATGCCTTGGGGTGCCTCCTGATGATCTTCACTGAGTATCCCGGGGTCCCGAAGAATTTCCTTTGAAAAAATTAAGTGTCCAAACTACAGGTGGTGTAGCTTGCTTAACAGCTGGGATAATCCGCTGACTAGCAGACACTGCTACTAGGCACAAAGTATTTCCTGGGCTAGATGCAGTTAAAAATTTGTAATTAGATACTCCCGTTGGATGCTGAGAAAGCATTCCATAGAGTCTCCTGGCACACCATATATTATTCTCTTAAAAAGCTTGGGGTAGGGGTCTAGGGGACCCTTTTATAGCCAAAATCACGGCCCTGTATCGCAATACGTCACCTAGGCTGAAGATAAGTGGAACTGTAGCACCCCGAGGGCTCAGTTGCTACAGAGGTATTGCACCTCACCCAGGGGTGTGATATCTCACTCTCAGGTAAGGATGGAGTGTGGATCAGGACCCCGACACCTGCATGCATTACACCACATTAGCGTGGGGCAGGGCGACCAATATGCCCCTGAGATGGGCACGACAGTCCCTGTCCCTGGCTGGAGTGGGGGGAGGGAACACCAAGGAAGGGAACCCTGTAGTGCAGGAGCAGGGAGGAAGCAGTTCCTGGGTGCATTGAGAAGGGAGTATAAATGGTGGGCACCATCTTAGTTCAGTGCAGAGAAGTCTGAGCAGAAGTGACAGGGAGCAGGGGCTCTGTATGAGATCTGCTCCGGAGGCGGGCCTAGTAACAGAGGCCCAGGCCTGGAAGAGGGAGAAGGAAGGAAGAGGAGCGGAGAAGGCTCCAGGAATGAGGAACGAAGGGATCTCAGGGGTGCGGACGGGCGAGTCGCCACCGCACGCCCGAATCCACCTGCGTGGAGGGGTCAGGCCAAAGGGGGAGACCGGTCCCCGAAACTAGTGGAGGCGGGAAACGACCCTCAGCTAGAAACCAGAGGCTGTGACATTTTATGTGGCGCAGCCCCTCGCTACACCTGCTAGGAAGGCACCACATAGGGTCAGGGAAACTGGCGCCAAGTTTACCAAGAGGAGGCCCGAGGCAGCTGGACAGAACCGTTGGTAAGAAAGGCC